>NC_059147.1:8645078-10120078 GCF_020740605.2 Lemur catta | reverse complement strand
CACCCATCGCCCTCTTCTCAGATCCCAGCCATTCTCGGATTAAAATGAGCATCTCCTCTATTACCGGCCTCCAAATGCATCCCATGTCCTGCCCTCAATCCATTAGTGAGATGGAACTTTCTATCTGCACAAGAAAGAAATCAGCCTGCAGGTTTGGGGGTCCCTGACTCTGAAAATCAAAATATTCCCAGCCCAGGGGCCTCAAGGCAAAAGCCAGTTCTACCCCTTTATGCCTTAAAGGAATTTGGGCTTCAACTTTTCCGTTTTGTGTTTGAATTCTACAGGGAAGATGGGTCAATGATCAGACATTCTTTCTCCCTTAAAATAGGTGCTTAAATAGGCTTTCTGGCTTATTGCTCAAGGCGGTGCAGGGAAGCACAGATTAAACACAGTGGTTTGAGTCTTGGGTAAAGTATCAGGATTTCAAGGATGGATTTCAGTGTTTTTAAATTACTAGATCATAGTGTAGATTTAAAGCTTGAGCTGTAGCCTTTCTTCTCCTCTAGTATCAAAACTCAAATGTTTATCCACGATTTGCCCAGGTTCGGCTTTTACAACGGCATTGTTGTCGGTTGTACGCGGGCAATAAATCTGAGCTTTTTTTGACCTTCATTCTACAACTTGACTTCAATATCTGCTAATTCCTTTTTATAAAACAAATTGCATCAATCACGTTCGCATTTAACCAACTGCAGCTTAAATTGTTTTTGTTCTCTTTCATAAGTTCTTTCTCCAGATTAAATGCCGTCGCACTGAACGAACTGCTCTCAGCTGAAGTGGGAAAGCGTGATTCGATTAGTATAGATTCTGGAATGGCGTAAGTACTGTATCAGTGTCCTCTCCAGAAAAGAGGTGACATGTCATGGGATATTAAGAATGGCCATTTAATGTAAAAACTCAGATAATACATGAGTTAAATGGAGAAAATGAGAGAAAGCTTTTAAGCGTTCTCCCAAGACGGATTGCAGAATAATGTTATTGTACACGGAAGGGGAGCCGATCGACACCGTCGGGAGGCCATTATAGAAGTGGGGTGTAAAATCATTATGGCAAAAAGCATTTCAGAGCTGCAGCGTGAGAGCGGCAACACATAATGAATTATCAATAGAGAACTGGTGATTCAGTTATATTACAATATGAACAGAAAACTTCCTGTTACATAACTTTAATCTGCCCCTCTGATAAATGGCTTGAGGACAGAGTCCTTTGTGTGCAGGGGACAGAGGAGTTGGGGTGGGGTGGACAGGAGAGAAACCAGAGAAGTTGTTTTAAATTAAGCAGGATGTGAACCAAGGATTCGCCCAACACCCTCCGCCCAAGCTCCGTGATTCACCTGAAACACACCGATTTCTAAGTGTTGGGTGCTGAACTAGAAGCTCTGCATAAATCATCTTTAATTCCAGGAAAATCCAATAAAACTGTATTTATAAAAACCATCATAGTTTGCTAATTTGAGTTTTTGAAATAGTGTATTAAACCCACTTGATTATCTTGATTACTGAGTTTTTTGACACCCCTTAAATTTTGCTCCCCAGATGAGGATCTTAGTCACCTGCACCCAGCGCTTGCCTGCTACCTCTAAAGCTAAAAAGTGGGCAATAGTTCCCCAAGTTCACAGCCTAGGAAGCTACGGGTCAGAGAGACTTGGTAGCTCGGGCTCATGGTTTATAAATGATGGAGTTGCGATTCAAATCTAGCCTGACTCAAGGTCCCAGCAACTTTCTAGCTGACCAGGCTGTGAGTGTGTGTGTGTGTGTGTGTGTGTGTGTGTGTGTGTGTGTGTGTGTGTAGGTAAATCTTTCCCAGGCAGTGTCCCGACCCCAGTGATAGAGTTCTTTATAGAGTTCCCAAATGCTGTTTGGCTACACTGCCCAATTCTGGGACAAGTGAGCTATTTGACTATTTCACTTTTAAAAGCCATTTGATATTTACCAAGAGGAAATGTTCTGCCTTGACGTCTTCTAAGAACCGAGGCACCCATTTGTACTGGCTCCTTGAAAAGGCCACTGTACAAGGCACAGCTCACCCATTTGATTATGCTGTTTTCACGAAGGTTCGTGAAGGGACCGAAACTTGGCAGTCATGGGTGGCCCAGGGATGAGTGCGTAGTGAGCAGAAGGGAGCTTACTTTTCACTGCACACCCTGTTGTGCTTTTGAATGTTGTGCCATGGGTATGAATTAGCTTTTTAAATCAAAACCAAACAAAAGTCTGGGAGGGTTTAACAGGCCTCTCATACCCTGTTTATATCTGACCTGGAGATGCCCCTCCTAGGAAATAATTCACGGCTAAACTCAACGTTGGACACAGCAGTGTCAGCCAGAGAAAACACAGGAGATAACTAGAAACAAAGGTGGCTCACGCCTATAATCCCAGCACTCTGGGAGGCCAAGGCAGGAGGATCGCTTGGGCTCAGGAGTTCGAGACCAGCCAAAGTAAGAATGAGACCCTGTCTCTACAGAAAATAGAAAAATTAGCCAGGCACTGTGGCTCGCACCTGTAGTTACTCAGGAGGCTGAGGCAGGAGGATCACTTGAGCCCAGGAGTTTGAGGTTGCTGTGAGTTATGGCAATGCCAATGCACTCTAGCTGGGCTGACAGAGCAAGACTCTGTCTCAAAAAAAGAAAAAAAAAAAAAAAAAAAAGGCTGATGCATTGTGGAACATTATGCAGCTGTTAAAAAGATGAACTAGATCCATAGGTGTTGATGTGCAAAGATCTCTAAGATAAGTTGTTCACGTTTTAAAAAGTCAGGAATCATAATAGTGTGTATTGTGTGATCCCAATTATTTTTAAAAGGATATATACATATAATTAAATGTGTATGTATGTATATATACACACATATATGCATTTTATACACATTTATATGTGTGTATGTATGTGCTTTGCTTGCTTCTATGTACACAGAAAAATTTTAGAGGCCTACAAAGAAGTTGATGAAACTGTTTCTTTAATTACCAGAGGGAGAGACCACGCATCTCAGATGGAAGAAACCGTCCTCTATATTCTCCAAATTTTTACACTGAGCAGGTGTCATTTTATTATAAATTTTTGATAAATATATAAATTAATTTCTAAATATTATAAATCTGGTGGGTTTTATTTTTTAAATTATATTAAGAATTAACAAAATTCTTATTATATTATCCATATATGTTTCTATACTATGTAAATGTTTTATAATAAATATATCTCATTTATAATAAAAAATGATATTTAAAAATGTCATAGTCTATAACAATTAATGAAGAAGTACATTGTACAGATTTTTTTAAGTAACAGCTTTACTGAGATATATTCCATATACCATAAAATTTGCCCGTTTAAAGGGTACAGTTCTGTAGTTTTTACTGTATTCACAAAGTTATGCTATCATCGTGGCAATCTGATTTTAGAACATTTTTATTGCCCCAGAAAGAAACCTAGTACTCGTTAGCAGTCACTTCCGTTCCCCACACCCTCACTCTTAACCCAGGGCAGATACTTAACTGCTTTCTGTTTCTACAGAGTTGTGTATTCTGGACATTTCATACAAATGGAATCACACAATATATGGTCTTTGGTGGTTGGCTTCTTTCCCTTAGCGTGATGTTTCCAAGGTTCATCCATGATGTGGCGTGTTTTAGGCCTTCATTCCTTTTTGTGGCTGAGTAATATTTCACTGCACGGCTGTATCACATTTTATTTACCCATTCATGGGGCGGGTGGCCATTTGGGTTGTTCTCACGTTTTGGCAGTTGTGAAAGCTGCTGTGAGCCTTGTGTACACGTTTTTTGGTGCCATTGCTGGGTCACGCGGTGACTATGCATGACATTTTAAGGAACCACCAAATTGCTTCCCAAAGCAGCTGCACAGTCCAAATCCCAGGTTCTCCAGCCCCTATCCAACACTTGTTACTATCGTTTTAACTCAGGTGCATTTTAAAAAATGCTATTAATAATACATGACTCCATTCTTTTTGTAAAAGAGTCAAAGTAAACCACAATTCCACGGAGCAAAATGGGAAAATTCTCTCTTCGTTGTTCTCTGCATCTTGTTTCCCTCCCCAGAGGCAAGTACAGTTTTGTGCATATCCTTCCAGTAAATTTTTGGCATTTTTCTTCATATTTATGTACAGAAATATAGCTCTCCTGTTTTTACAAAAATGTGATCCTACTACACATATTGTCTTGTGACTTCCCCTGTTCGTTTTACACCAGATATTGAAGCTTGTTCAATATACAACATGGTAAGTTTTAAATCACCCGGGTTATTTTTAAATGCCCTTTTACATCTGTCCCAGAACATCCAGCCTAGATGTGTGGAGCTGAGCCTGCCTGCCTCACTTTAAATCACGGCAGGTTGCCGAGAGGCCTGCAAGTCCCTTTATAGACTTCTTCGTACCCTGGCTATGGTCCAATTTTCTTAAAATGTAGGGATGATCGTGGGGTTAGACCTACTGAGAGCAAATCGTGACTCTGCCATTTACAAGTTCAATGGCTCTGAGTCTCTGTGCCTCAGTGTGCTCATTTGTAAAATGGAGATAAAAAATGACACCTACCTCATAGGGTTGTTGTAAGGATTAAATGAGATAAGAAAGGCAGAGCCAATGGCTGTTTCCGGTATCCAGTAATGGCTCCGTACTGCTAGCTACATACATAGTCTGGAAACACGGGCCCGCAAAGAAGCCAGTTTCTTTAGTGCAATTCTCTCTGCTGTGAGGCTGTCTGGCCCCTAAATCAGTTCCATGTGTGTTCGCCAGGGGCTCCCAGCCCAGGGAGTTAAGATCTCAGCCCTGGGGAGTTGGGTAGGGCTACACCCTTAAGCCTTACTCTTTTGATTGAAATAAAATTGCAAAATGAACGGTAATCACAATAGCAGATCATTACCCATTGGATCCAAGCTGGACCATCACAGAGGATATTGATATGGCCACAAAAATGAGTCCAGGTCCAGAGGCCAAGCCCCTGAAAGAAGCCAGGCTGGGTGAAAAAGTGAAAATTGCTATCACAATCAAAAACATCACCGCTTGTGTGAGGATCTCACAATTTCTGATGCGTTGCCGCCGCCATTGTTCCAGCGCAGAGGACGAGGTTGATGGGTGATAAGCGAACATTCGCTGAGGGAAAAAAAAGTGGCCAACTGGTCCTCTGTTGACACTTCTCATTCCTGGGATTTAACCAGCCCCCCACTTATTTCATTTTGGACAGAGTTGTATATGAACAGTAATTATTGGACCCTGTAAAGTGATCAATAAATATTTGTTGAATTGCACAGAATCAATGGGACTTTTATTTACTCTTTAACTCCCAAAGCTAAGAGTGAGGTCCTTTGTCAACAGCCCTTTGATATGCTAAAGAGTCTGAAACGTTTAATGAGCCATTAGCTTTAAACTGGACACATCAAGTTGGGGAGTTATGGATTTGCTGATGATGAATGGGCAAGGACTGGCTGACAAATATCAGCCTTACTGGGGCTTGGTTGAAAAAGAGAAGCTGGCTGCAGTCTGGCCGGATGATCCCTTTCTTCTTTTGCCAGTGATCTGAGTGCTGGGTCTTGTTGATCTCTGAGAGGAGAATCTTCTAATCACCACGATACTGTGCTTCTCCTCCTGTCTCCTGTCTTCCCAGGGAAGATTCTGCTTAACTTGCCAATGCTAACCCGTTTAGGACCCCATGGGAGCCGTGAGTTCTCATGATTCCTATATTTTTCATCCCTATTTCAAACAGAATTAACTTTTTTTTTGTTATTTCTTGAGTTAAAATTTGCCCTAATTTGCTTTGTTCATTATCCTCATACATTAAAAATCAAAACCACTTTCCTGCTGCTTAAAAAAAGACCAAGGGGAGAGGAAAAAGTTACTGGCAAGATCAAGTTCCAGCTGTTATGTTTATTCACTTGCTGTAAGAAATCAGGGTATCAGTCTCCCAGAGCAGTGAAGACATATGTCTAAAGATGAGGAAAGAAAGAGACAAGCCATGTGAATCCCATTGTACCTCTTAGGCAGCCTATTCTTAGAGAAAGGGCTTCTCCAACAATCAGGATAGGCTCAGTTATGCTGCAGTAACAACCACACAATCTCAGTGAAAGGTTATTTCATATGATGTTACAGATCTAGCTCAGGTCAGCAGGGGTTCTGCTCACTGTAATCGCTTAGAGACCTAGGCTACTGTAATTTCCACAATAGTATGAAGGGAATATGGAAAGCAAGAATTGCATGGGCTCTTAAATTATTCTGCTCACATTTCATTGGCCAAAGAAGTCACCTGGCCATGATGATTTCAAAGGAGGCAGGGAAATGTAGTCCTTTCTTGTGTCGGGAAGAAGGATAGCCAGAAATATTTGGTGAACAGCCACAATGACTATCACAGACCCCAAATCTGCAGGGCTCAACACAAAAGAGTCTGTGATATCTCCATGCAAAGTAAAACCTGTGTCCAGGAAAGCTGGAAGTGGGACACAGCCTCATGAGCTTAACTCCATGCAACTTCTTTCTTGGCCAATTCCTATCTTCTCTCCTTTCTTCTCTTTCTCCCAGCTCTTCATTCTCTCACCTCATCTATTGCTGATCGTGCAAAGCACCGTTCAGCTTGGTGACCTTACCGGCCACAGTCAGAGTGGCGGGGGGTGGGGAGGAGCTAACTCACACCAACCTGAAATGTCTCCCTCTTCAGAATGAACAGTGTGAACATCCCAAGGCTCTTCATTTCTGTCCTCCTGAAGGTCAAAACCACTGACTCCAAAATCTATATCTGACAAAGGACTGGTATTGGAATATTTGAAGAACTCCTCCAACTCAAAATTAAATAGACAAACAACCCAACTTTTTAAAGGAAAAAAAGAACAAATACTTTACAGAGGAAAGATATATGAATGCCCATAAACACATGGAAAAGTGCTTAACATCATTAGTCATCAGAAAAATTTTTAAATTTATTTAAATTAATTAAATTAATTAAATTAAATTAATTTTTAAAAATTTAATACAAACTAAAACCACATTGAGATACCATGACACACCCACCTGAAGGGTTAAAACCAAAAAGACTGACAACATAAAATGTTGGCCAGGATTTGGAGCAACTGGATCTCTTAGACATTGTTGGTAAAATGATACAATCTCTTTGGGGAAAGGTTCAAGTTTTTTTTTTTTTTTTTAATATATCTGAACATATAGCAACCCTGTGATCCAGTATTTTAGTCCTAGCCATTTACCCAAGAGAAATATAAGCATATGTCCTCCAAAGAATTGTTCAGAAATGTTCATAGCATTTTAATACATAATAATCAAAACTCTAGAAACAGCCCTGGTCTTCATAAAGAGGAGAATGGATAAACACAATGAGGTAGGGTCATATAATGCAATTCAGCAATAAAAAGGAACAAACTATTGCTACATGTAACAACATGGATGCATCTCAAAAATATTACGCTGCGTGAAAAAGCCTTACACTAAAGAGGACACACTGTATGAGTGCATATTTTTAGAAGCTCTAGAACAGTCTAGATTAATCCAAGGTGTAAAAAAATTGGAGGAGGACTTGCTTCTGTGGTTTGGAGGCAAGAAGTGACCCCAGCAGTGGCATGAGGGAACTTGATGGGGAGATGGTAATTTTCTCCCTCTTGATAAGGCCTGCACACTGCAAAGCTATACACATTCGTCAAAAGGTGTGTACTGTGGTGTTTAAGATTTATTAATTTCATGGATATAAATGTTATGTTTAAAAAAGCTGTAAACAAATACTAAACCCTAGTGAATAATATGCAAGCTGATCCGTTTAGGGTTAAAGTATGCCGATGTCTGCAACTTACTTCAAAATGCACACGCACACAAATAAATAAAATGGATTGATGAGCAGATAGAGGCCAGATATGGGATACAGCAAGTACAGACGCTCCCTGACTTATGATGGTTCGACTTAATGATTTTTCAACTTTATGATGGCACAAAAGTGATACATATTCAGTAGAAACTGGAACCTCATCATAAGTCAATAGCTTCAACTTAGGACTTACAATATTTTTGACTTACAATGAGTTTACCCAGATGTAGCCCCATCATACGTCGAGGAGCATCTGTAGAGCAAAATATTAATTATAGAACCTGGTGGGGGGTATGTGGCTGTTAGCATATAATTCCTTCAACTGTGTGTGTGGAAGAAAGAAATCCCTGCAGGTTCTAGAGCCTAGTCCGGCTGGATTTGAGGCCAAGCTGCATCCCCTACTGGCTGTGTAATCTTAGATAAGTTTCTTAACACATCTGGTCCTTGGTTTTCTTGTTATCCCCAACCTCCTGGGGCAGTTGTGAGCATTCAAGGAGATCAGTCATACGAAAACTCTCATCCTCTAATGAATGCCCAGGTCATAGAATGAATCATTGAAGAGCAGCCCTGTGTCGTCATTCCAAAGCCCCAGATCGGAAGGATGAACAGGGAGTCCCTGTCCACCTAGCATGATGCCCAGCACACAGGAGGCATGCAGGAAGTGTGAGTGGAGGGGAGTTGGTGGGGCTTCCCGGGTCATAACATCACAGCAGCCTCTGAGCACCTTTTGCTGCCACTCACCAGATAACCTTGGTATAACCCGAACAAGAATTGGCCCTTATAAGGGCATTTCCCGGGTATCAGGGCTCCCGATCTTGCAGGGAAAGGAATACCAGGTTGCTGTTCTTCTTCCATCTTTTCTCTTTGGGGAGCTTAGCGCACTGCTCTATAGTTTTAGGATTGCAGCATTAGTTCTCACCAGGGGCAATTTTGCCACCTACATCCCTCACTCCAAGCCCATCCTTGGTGCTGTCTGGAGACATTTTTGGTTGTCACGACGAGGAGGGGTGGTTTGCTACTGGCATCTAGTGGGTAGAGGCCAGGGATGCTGCTAAACATCCCGCAGTGCACAGAACTGCCCCACCCCCTAACTAAGAATGACCGCAATGTCAACAGTGCTGAGGTTGAGGAGCCCTGGAGTAGATTGAAAAGGAAAATGGAGCAGAGTGGCCTGGTCAACATTATTCATCTGACAGTCATTTCCTGAACTTTCTTGGGGGCAGACCCTGAGCTCACCGGGAAAGGGAGAGCCAGGGACCCCTGCCCAGCGGCACCCGTGAGTACGGTGGGGGCTGCCATGGTGACATTTCTCTCCCACGCCTCCTCCCTCCCTCCCTCTTTGCATCCTAGAAACACAACGCTCCTCCAAGTTGTTCACAGGGCAAAGCTCCAGAACTCTGTTGCTCTTCCACTTTTTCCGAAGCTGGAATGAGGATGCCCAGCAACGTCTCACTGATTCATGTAATAGATTTGTTTCATATGCCCATTACCCTGAGGCCCGGGGGCGAGGGTGCTGGGGGCAGCTGAAGACAATGCGCACGGCTATAAAAACCACAACTACATTAAATGCAATCGAATGGCTAAAATCTGTCCCAGACCCACATTAGAGGAAGCGTGTCATAACCCTCTGTCACAACATCGGATTTAAAAGGGGCCTCCAGAAAGGGAGAGCGTGACCCGGGTCAGCCTGTCACACAGCAGCTTCCTGTGAACTGTGATTGGAAGTCCCCGAAAAGGCCTCTCTGGTCCAAATCTCTGCCCCCAAGCCAAGCCACAGCGCCTGGAATCCCACTGTTTGATTCATTCTTCAGGGTTAAGCATTGTTCTCGCAACTCAGTCCTCTTTTAAAGCATAAACATCATCAGAAAAAATTGTTCTTCAACAGATTCCTGCAAAAGTATTAAGCAATGGTTAAATGCAGTGACTTTAGGACCAGAGGAATCCCTGGGTTGAGGCTGGGCTCTGCCATTTCGTAGCTGTGTGATCTTGGTCTAGTGACTGAACCTCTGTAAGCCTCAGTTTCCTCATCTGTAAAGTGGGGATGGTAACAGTACCTACTGGCAGGGTTGCCATGAGGGTTCATGCAAATAAAGCTAAGAAAGCACTAAGGACAGTGCCAAGTGCATAGGAAGCTCTCAGGTGGAATTATTAGTGTGCTAATAACAGTAGTGATAACAGTCACTGGAGATGGCTGCAAGGGTGAGCGAGTGTTTGTCACAGTCTGGTAGGAGGCTGAGAGTCGCTTGCAAACAGTTCTAATGCAAAGCAGAAAGTTGTCAGTAATCTGAGGGAGGTATAAACCATGTCCCCACTGCTCCAGAGGGGCAGGGTGAAGCCAAGAAGCCTTCCTGGAGGAAATTGCATTTGAACCGGGCCTTTGAGGATATGCATGTGGCTTGCACCTGTGGGAGTGCCGGATTAAAGATCTGCCAAGATTAGGGCCTGGGTCAGTACATGCCAGGGCAGGACGGCCACATTCATGGTTCAGGGTGCTCAACAGAGGGGCACAGGGCCTGGGGACCACTGCATGTGGCTCACAGACCACACCCTGCAGGCTGCACCCACCCAGATGGGGCACTTCTTCCTGATTTGCACAGAGCTGCCCTATGAGTCTTTCCTCCCAGGGCAGGAGACCTGATGAGAAAACAGCAGGGCAGCTCCCCTGGATGGACGGGACTCGGAGCAGACCTGGGAAGGCTGCTGGGGGTAGATTTGGGAGGGGCTTGAGTGACGGACTTGTATTAGATCACTAGGACCCCATGCACTGGCGTGGGCCCTGGAGTTCAACAAGCCTGAGTTTAGATCCCTGCCTGGCTGCCTGTCAGCTGTGTGACCTCGAGCAAATCACTGCACCTCTCTGGGCTTTGGCTACGTCCTTGCTAAATGGGGATAATAATTCCTGGGTCATGGGAGATTTAAGCATTAAATGAGATAATCTAGGGCTTTTGGAGGCACACAACAAGTACTTCTCAGAAGTCACCTTTGATGTTTAATGATGTAATAAAAATAACATCCTTACCGAAATGATATGTGGATCAGGCATGTTACACGTGACCAGATACACTAACCAGACAACTGTTCTAAAGAAGCTGAGAAGGGAGAGAGCTCTGGGTGCTGAGTGGGGTGGGCTGACAGGCACGGAGGGAGGGGCGCAGGGGCCAGGAGGCGACTGCTGCCAACTTTCTGAGCGTGCTGGAGCCCACTCTCCTGGGTCAGCCAAGCTCTGTGGTCTCCTGGGAGGATGTCACAGAGCATGACCGGCCTTGGGACTTGGACACAAGCTTCGGGACACAGAGGGGGTGTCTATTCATGGTCTGAGTGCAGGCAGGGACAGCGGCTGCGTGTTTGCCACTGGGTTCCCAGGGCCCAACATTTATAAGGTGCTCCATAAATATTTGTGAGCGAGTGGATACAGGAATAATATAAAAGATGAAAAATACAGAAAGAGCTTGTCACAGAGAACCCCAATACCAGATTCAGACTGCAGCCACTGTGTGGGCCCTGGGTGCTGTGCACAGCTGTGGTGGGTGAATGCATAAGTGCACACATGTGCATGCATGCACACATGCAGACACATACATGCTCACATGGAGACACGCATGTCCCCATGATCACACACAGCACATGCATGCACACATGCAGACACATACATGCTCACATGGAGACATGCCTGTCCCCATGATCACACACAGCACATGCGTGCACACATGCAGACACATACATGCTCACATGGAGACACGCATGTCCCTGTGATCATACACAGCACATGCGTGCACACATGCAGATGCATACATGCTCACATGGAGACACGCATGTCCCTGTGATCATACACAGCACATGCGTGCACACATGCAGACGCATACATGCTCACATGGAGACACACATGTCCCTGTGAACATACACAGCACATGCGTGCACACATGCAGAGATGCTCCCCCCACATTCACACAAACACACGTGCCTGCACACACACTTGCAGGTACACACACATCCTTCCACACTCACACACACCACGCACACACAGTTCACAGGTACACACACAGTCCCTCACATCCTTGTGCACACACAGGCACAGGCACCCAGAGATCTGTGCACATGCACACGCAGACACGCATTCACAGGTGAGCAGACATTTGTGTGAACGCAGTCACATCACAGACAGAGTCAAATTTCCCCGTCTCCGTATACACAGACACACGTGTACATTCACTGACAGCACACGTGTCCTCGCATTCACACGTCAGCTTGTACCTTTCCCCCCACTCATACACGTAGATGCACACGTCCACGGATGTGCACACGTTCCCCACGTTCACACACAAGGGGCACATTCGCAAGTATACACACATTCACGTGAACACACTCACATTCATAGATAGAGCCAAATTTGCCCCATCCCCTCGGACACACACATTCACAGAAATACACACGTCCCCACACTCACACCATCACATCCATCCACACACACCCCACACGTATACAGCTTCTCAGAATCACATTATTTCCCCACAAACACATTATAAGTCTGCACATATCCACAAGGACACACTAAGATTCATAGATATATTCAAATTTCTCCATTTACATATACAAGTGCACACACAGATACATACATGTTCTCCCCACACTCGCACACAAGACACACATTCATACATGTACACACATCTCCTACATTTATACACACACGTTCACAGATATACACCAATTCACACACAAGACACACACATTCATACATGTATGCACATCTCCTACATTTATACACACACGTTCACAGATACATGCCAATTTGCACACAGACACACACGCACAGATATGTACACATCCCTCCTCATTCAAATAATCACACACATTCATAGATAAACACACAGGTACTCACATGCACACACACACACACACACACACACGCCCCTGCTATTGAACAAATTCAAAGCCCTTGGTGCCCCTTAGCCTTGCTGGAGCACACCTGAGCTGCCTCCAGAGTTACATCTCATTGAGTCCTACATTGAGTCTCACCCACACCTACACGAGCAGGCATGTCAGCTGCTTTCTCCTGCCCTGTTCCAGAACATGCTGCAAACCCCTAAGGGCCGTGGGAGAAGCTCAGGATGTCCTGGGTGTGCGGCTGCTGTAATGGGGTTTTTGTTCACCCCCTCGGCAAGCTTTTGATGGACGGCATTTGATCAAAACACACCTTCCTCTAATGTTCTGCCTCTTGCGACTGGCACCCACATTACTCCCCACCTCTCACGTGAGAGCCTGCCACACCCAGCCCTCTCTCCACTCACCTTGGGACTCCAAACTCCAGATGAGAAACCACCTTTTTGCACTCAATTATAACGAGCTGCCTTAATCATAAGTGAAGTTATAATGCCTGTGCCCACCAGATGAGCTAGCAAGGCATCCCTTGCCCTTGTCATAAATTAACTCATTGATCAAATTTTAAACGAATTATAAAAGTTGAAAATTGAATCTGGCTAAATTAGGGGCTTCCCTGTTATTTTAATGAAGGAGGAGCCACCAGTGGCTTAGATCCGAGCTGTGACGACTTCCCGTCGAAACTTCAGCGGCAGACTTCTGACATCTGTGAGCTGCTAGCCTGTCCACGGCAAGAGAGAGCGGACGTCTCAGTCCCTAGCTCTGTCTGCCCAGCTTCCAGTCCAAAAGGTTCTAGTAAACCTGACAATGGATTACTTCTCAAAGTATGATAGGCATACGTAGTTTTACTTATTTATTTTTAACTCTTCAATGCAGGAGAAAAATCCAACAAAATATACAGAAGTAGAGCGTATGGTTGGTATCACTCAGCTTGAATAAGAAAAAATATTTTTAGAAATTAAAGCAATGGATTCTATACATGATAATGATACCTACTTGCTAGTCTTTGCATGCTTAGGGGAAGGCAAATCATAAAAAAGAGGCCACCAATCAACTCTGTGTTTCCAATTAGACTTTTTTGAGTGCATAGAGAGATAATGATCTGTGTTGGGGAAAAAGGGAACATTCAGAACTCCCCTTTGTATGTCAAGAGCTGGCTTGGAGGTAGGAACACGGAGCTGTGACATATGCACAGCCTAGAGAGAGTTGGGTCGTGATGTCAAGAGGTTCCCACCTGACAGGAAGCATGACTATCCCGTTAGTTGCTTGAGTTGACCCAGCAGGATGTGACGTGACGTCCAACCAGGAGCGTCATAGCCAAAGGACATTGCCAAGGTGAGGAGGGCTGCTTGCCCACAGCCAGCATGTTGGAGATCCAAACATTTCCACATGCTATTGTAAAGGGATGGAAAAGTCATGGGATGAAAGGCTAAGAGGCAAGAGGATCACTGGAGTCCAGGAGTCCAAGATCAGCCTGAGCAAGAGTGAGACTCTGTCTGTACAAAAAACAGAAAAAAATTAGCTGGGCATGGTGGCATGTGCCTGTAGTCCCAGCTACTCGGGAGACTAAAGCAGGAGGATCACCTGAGCCCAGGAGTTTGAGGTTGCAGTGAGCTATGTCACGCCACTGCACTCTACCCAGGTGACAGAGCAAGAGCCTATCAAAAAGAAAAGAGAAGAATAGAAAAGAAAAGAAAAAAAGCAAAGGCGATGGGAAACAGTGGATTTGAGTAGGAGAGATGGGGGTAAGGTGAGGCATCCCCTGAGAGTGGGCTTTGGGAAAAGAGACTATGGCAGAGACCACGGGCTTCAGCAGTGGACTTAAGACTGGTGTCCCTCAGACCAGAAGGAATGGTCCTCACCACCAGATGTCATGACCAGATGCTAGATCACCATGCAGCAGGATGTGGGAGCTGCCATGAGGCTGTGTACTTCCCTCGTACCCAGGCACCATATTGAAAATGACAAGGGAAGGAGGGACTGTTGGAGAGTAAGGAAACAGCTGTCAGGAGCTCTGAATAGATTTCAGATTCACCCAGAAGAGACTGTGTTAAACCAGAAGACACTGCAGTCAATGAGAATCGGAACCCTAGGGAAAGACGAAGTCAATTCTAGAGAATACGTGAAGTGACATTTGTTAATACATCTGAGTTCTAGTGTGTACACTTTAATGATGCTGTTTAAGGTCACAGAAGCACATAAAATACTTGCAGTTTGCTGATCTCAAACAAAGCTCAAGGTGCGTATTTTCTCGATTCCCCTCGACCCGGAGCAGTAACAGTGATTTGCAGAGATCTACGGTACTCCGGGCAGACAAGACGATATGGTCGTTGTTGCTACTCTTCGTGTGGGTGGAAAAACCATCTGCGATAAAGTTGCTTGTGTCAAGACATCTGAATTAAAGTCCAAGGGGTTCTTTTTTCCCTTATGGGGAACCTAGAGCCACGGGGAAGGATTATTGGTGGGATTCTCCCCAGTGTTTTCTCAAGGGAATCTTTCTTGCTCACCCTCTGTCTCCTCTCCGCGCCTTGCATTAGGGATGTCAGAGGCAAGAAAAATAGCATTTGGGTGAAGAGCCACAGGCATCTCTCAAAGCAAGACAGAAAGATGCTGGGGACAAGCTATGTTCAATTAACTTACTTTTAACATAAATAGATTCGAATCAGCGGGAGGGGGGCCAAATAGTGAACCTGAAACCGGAAAACCCAATTTCAAAGGACAAAGTCCTAAGCTCACAAGTTCTCTCTCTCCATCACATGTCACCAAGCCCATTGCCCCTCGGGGACAAGCTACCAAGTACTCCAGGCCACAGATCAGAGGTGCCACAGAAGACAGAGCCCGGGGAATTGCAATGCCATAGCAGGGCGGGCTCAGGGGGCAGCAGCTCTAATTACCCAGAGCGGCTGGCGAAGGTGCCAGGGCTGCTGGCCACTCAGCCCAAAGAGCCGGGGAGTGGCAGGAGGGTTATTTGGAATTGAGCGAAGCCCTCTTCAGTCAGGCTCTCACCATAATTAGGAAGCAGAAGGGCAATTCTGTAATGGCCTACGTCGACGTAACACCAGCCCAGCCTGCAAAACAGGACAGTTTCTGCCTCTGCTTTTATCTGAGCATTCATTGCTGGACAAAGGGAATATAGTGCTTTCCAAAGTTTTTGACTGTGGCTCACGGGAAGAAATACATTTCGCATTGCAGTATAGTACACACAATGGAAACAAAAGTTACACAATCGTACTGACCATTCTATGTGCAATGTACTCTGATACTTTATACTATTTCATATTTTGTGATACTGGTCATGGCCCATTAAATTGAACTTGCCACCCATTCATGGGCCACATCTGAAAAGTACTGATCTATAAGTAGCACCTGCTGTTCTGATAATTCATTTCCATCCAGAGAGTTTCCAGGTAGGAAATTTGTTTGGAATTTTACATTTTGATTATTTTGAGCTTCTGACATCCGAGACCCAAGTTGCGTAGCTATTTTGCAAGACTTCTGGGATTGAGTTATTGCTAGTATTACTATTATGATTGCTGGCAGTTATTAATAGGCCCATGAGAGATTTCTGGTTACAAAGGCAGTGGGGATACAAAGACAATTTCTGGTCAGCTAAATGGAACGGGTGGAATTTTTAAAGAGGAAATTCTTTCTTTGGGTTCATCAGCGAGCCCTGCATTTCTGGAAACACAGTCATTGCAAAAAGCCTGACATATCTTAGTAAAATTAGATCAGGACTAGATATCACAGCAGCTAAGTCCCAGTCTGGCTCTGGTTAGCCACTGGATCTTGAGCGAGGCCCTTAGCCACTGTGGTGGACAACTTTGGTTGCCTAATTCTGTGCTCATTTCTGACTTCTTCCTTAACACCTCCCATTACGCATCTAGAAAGTGAATTACTCCCTCTCCCATCTTCCTTTGCAGCCAGAGGTGGCCATGTGACTCAGCCCTGACCAATGACATGTTAGCAGAAGTTTGATAGAACAGGGAGAGTTTTTGATAGCCTGATGAAAGGGACAGAGGTACCTCCATTCCTCCTGCTTTGAGCAGACGTGCTATGGGGAGCCGTAGAAACCCTCTTACAACCCTGTAGTGACAGGCATGCAGATGAAAGCCAGCCCCGTAGGGATGACAGAGCAGAAAAATGGGGCCAGGGTTTCTGTTGGCGTCGTGAACCACATAAACACCAGCAACTGCCAGCCCCTGCATTTTTGGTTACTGGAGAAAAAGAAATGTCTGTGTACGTCACTGTTAGTTGGATTTTTTGTTTCTTGGTGCCAAATGGCTTCCTAGTTAACACAACCTCTTTGGGCAATTTCCAGTGAGGACAGTATTTCATCAGTACTGCTTTCTCCATGGAGACACTGTGAGGGTCAAAAACAGGGCTTCTCCGCTTTGGCACTTTTGACACTGGGGGCGGGATGATTCTTGGTGGTGCGAGCTGGTCTGTGCACTGCAGGATGTTGAGCAGCATCCCTGGCCTCTACTCAATAGATGCCACTAGCAACCGTACCCCAGTAGTGGCAATCCGCAAATCCCCATCCTCTGACCACAGCATTTGGGTCAGAAACGGGCATATGACTCAATCTGAGCCACTTAGAGACAGGTGTGGGCACAGGGTCACTGAAGGCCATTGCAGAAAGGAGTGGGCACCTTGCCTGCCTGGAGACAGAGCAACAAGGAGGAGGGGACCAGCTCCTGTCCACACCGTTTGATGATGGCAGCTCCAGCCTGAAGCTCGGGCTACCCAGGACTTCTCACTGCACAAGCCAACAAATAAACTCCCATTTTCACTTAACGTAGTTCAGATTGGGGTTTTCGTCTTTCTGTTAAAAGACAGAATGGCCTCATTGAAGGTGGTTTATCTTACAGAACAGCCCTCTGGGCAGGGTGAGAGAGAGAGAGAGAGATTTCACTTTACAATATGAAGTCTGGCACCATACTTAAAATACTAAAGAAGAAGAGGAAGAGGGGAAAGAGGAGAATTCGGAGGAAGAAAAAGAAGAGAAGTAGGAGGAGAAGAAGAAGACGAACAATCAAGCAAGCAAAAAGAAACCCGGGAGTTGTGTGCCCGTGTGTCCCCCTTCTCCCTGCAGACTATATCAGAGAGATATGGGGAGCTTGACTCTGAGAAGCCACGCTCTGGAGTCAGACATTAATAAAGATGTCTTTGGGGGACTCGGAAACTCATAAAACAGAGCCTGGCTGAGCCCCGAGGTGTTGGGTGGCAACTTGCCCGGAGCACTGTCAGGAGCCACTAAAGCTTCTGAAACTCCAGAAATATGGGTTCTCTCTCTCTCTCTCTCACACACACACAGAGGAAAACTTGACCCACATAAATACTGTCTAATGACGTGCACTGCGCTTGCTGGCAGAAGTTCCAGGCAGCCCACCTCCATATTTTTGCCACCATGACAAATGGGAAGCCACAGTCTCACACAAGGCCAGGCCTAGGTTGCCGCCTGCTCCGGCACGCAGCTTCCCTCCTCCTCACCAGTCCTGGCGGCATGTTGGGGAGCCAGCTACGTGGCCGGATCAGAGGGGCTTCCAGAAGCCCATTCTCAGCCCCACTGGCTTGACCCACTGGAGTTTTGCCTTCACTGACTCTGTGATCTCTGTGGCTCCCGGCGGACTTGTGTGTCCTCTGAAGTTGACACGGGTTTTGTGACTCACGCCCAAGTCATTAAAAATTATATCACACAGACTAAAGGAGCCTGTGGCCCTCTGAGCAATTAGGCTCAAAAATGTCCTCTTTGTCCAAAGGCAAAATGATCTGGGGGCGAAACCAAACCAAAACAAAAACCCGATCCATTCATTGCAACTAGGTGCTATAACACCTTTCTTTGACGCAGACTCAGGTTCACACGTTGACTCGGAGACCCTGAGTAAGTGAACTGACCTCTTGGTTATCCATTTCTCTATCAGAGGAAAGAGGCTGAAACTCTCTCTTTCACCGAGAGATGAAGAACCATGTGCCTGGTACTTAGACACATACCGTGGTCACTACCACTGTCACTGTTGTCACTGTTATAATTACAGCCGTAGAGCAAAGTTCTGGGTTCACTGATTTGCCAGCCCCACTGCACAGCAGAGCTCGAAAGACAGCCCAGTGTCTTCTCTTGGAGCCGATTTCCCGAGGACAGTGAGCAAAATCAAATTTGGGTTGGTACTACACGGAAATGCACCAGAGTCTCTTCTAAATAATCACCCCAAGATTACAAGAGATGACTTTCTTTTTTTAGTATCTCCCATTATACTTCATACACCATAACAGATGCTCAACTGCATTTCGCAATCAAAAGTTGTTGATTGGTTAGAAATTACCCGTATGAACCAGAGTCTCCCTTTGCTGGGCGTGGGTGGCGATGGCATTTGAGCAGGTCTCGGAGCCCTTGCGTGTGAAACGTTCCTTCTCTTCTCCAACCTAATGTCGGGCCACAGATGCCAAAACAGCCCCATGCAGAGCTCTGCCTCATAAATAATTGGTCAGACACAAGTTTGACTTAATCACGAAAGGCTATGTAAAGCAGATTAATGACATTTTGATGAACTTTTCAACTCAATTTGAAAAGCCATGCTACGTTAACCACAGTTTCCAATTACCCTCCAGGAAAGACTCTGGAGAAAGTTGAGACCCCTCCGAAGCACAGACTGTGCTTGCAGAGAGATGGCCGTCTAAACCTCTGCTCTCCTCTAAGAGCCTTCTACATCAATGGCCAAGGAGGAAAAAAAAAAACAACCAAACGAATTATCTTTCTTCAGGGGAACTCTCCAACGTGTTCACACGGTAAGTTAGCACCATTTGATTTGCACCTGAAAAGTAATTCAATATGGCCGAACCAGGATAAAGCAATGAGGCAAAATCCTTCCACTAGACATGCCTCAGTTTCCCCTCTTTAAAGGGCATAATGGTGGGCCATGTGCTTTCAGGGTCTCCCACCTAATGTGGTGACAGGCAATGTCAGAGCGATCTGCCTCCCGGGCTCCCTGACTAAACCCCGGACTCTCCAAGGACAGGGACCTCTGTCTGTTTTGCTCACCGCTGTGAAGCCATCAAGCAGGGGTGGGATTTGACCTGATTTATATGTCTAAATGGTCCGTTTAAATGGTATATAAATTTGATTTCGATTTCCAGAAAAGCAATAAAGGAATAATCAGGGTCTTTATTTTTTCTTCCTTTCTACTTTTTGGCCCTAGGTGAAATGGTTAACAGTTTTTCTTTATGTTTGTGGGTCCATGGGACTTGTCTGGTTATGATAATTCTGATCACCCTTGGACAGCCCAACCTGTCCCAACTCATGTGGCAGAGCAAAGAGGGATCTGGGCTGCAGCTTCCGGATGGTGACGGCACCGACAGTCAACCTCTATCCTTGCTGTCACTAAGCTCAGCGCCCAGTGCATGGGCTTCTACAGAATCCTCTGGAGTCACCATCCCCCCCTACCGGGGCCCCAAAGGAGCTTCAGTAGGTACAGGCAGGACCACAGGAGGGACACATTGTATTTATATTTTAGGAAATTAATATTTTTAGAGCAGTTTTAGGTTCATAGCAAAATTAGAGGAAGGTACAGAGATTTCCTACATGCCCCTTGCCCGCACACAGGCATACCCTCCCCCATTATAAACATGGCCCACAAAAGTGGTGTATTGGTTACAACTGCTGAATCTACATTGACACGTCATCACGTCATGATCACCCGAAGTCCACAGTGTACATTAGGGTTCACTCTTGGTGGTGTACATTCTATGGGTTTGGATAAATGCATAATGACGTGTGTCCACTGTTATAGTATCACACAGAGTAGCTTCATTGCCCTAAACACGCTCTGTCTCTTCCATTCATCCCTCCCTTCCCTCTTAGCCCTTGGGAACCACTGATCTTCTTAGTCTCCAAAGTTTCGCCTTTTCCTGAATGTCATATAGTTGGACTTACACAGTACGTAGCCTTTTCAGATTAGCTTCTTTCACTTAGCAATATACATTTCAGGTTCCTCCATGTCTTTTGATAGCTCATTTCTCTTTAGCGTACACTGCATTTTTCACTCTGAAGGATTTTCTGAAGTATGTTTCCCTTTCCCAAAATTGTTTCAAAGAAAATCTGTTTCTTTAGACATTTTGCCAGCAAATGTCACCCTGCAATGTACCCATCTCATTTCTGCCTTCAATCCTTTGAGCACAGAAATCCTTATTCCTCTCACCCTTCCCACCATCCTTTGCACTTTACCTGCTGAAGCAGAAGTTAAAAAGTCAGATGCCCGTTGGGGCCAGGTCAGAGCACAGGTGAGTGAAGCAGGCTGGTTGTAAGACAAGACCACACCCCCTTACCTGACGTGCCCAGATCTAAAAGGCATTGGGCACTGCAGGTTCGCTGAAAATCATGTGTGGCAAAACCTGTTCTGATCTGATCTTATTTGGCTGCAAAACCTGCCCAGAGCAGATGAGAGTCTACTCAAAGCCTTTATTTATCTCACCTAGTGTGAGTATTCATATATTTTATGGTAGAGATATTAGTGTGATTGATTATGGGGGTATACTCCAGACCACACTGGGGTGGGGGCAGAAAAGAATAGAATACATGCACCATATTACCTCTCTAAAACATAAAAACAAATTGTGACTTCAAAGACACATTTAACTCCAGAGTTTGGATGAAACATCCTGGACTTGCACAATAGGGAGTGGTGGGGACTTCGGAAAAGTGAACTTGATCCCTACGCAAGGCACCAGACAGCTAGCTGCTGATGCTCAGGAAGCCAGGCCCAGTGTTGCCAGAGCTCTCAATGTTTCAAAACAAGCTAAAAATGCAGATATTGATATGCTCTTTTTCCATTTTTAAAATATTGTACAGAACAAACAAAACCAGTCTGTCTGTTTACAACTTCTCTGTTAGAATCATTCATTCTTGGCTTGCTTCAAATACTACCACCTTCAAAGATTTCCCATTTGTTATGGGTTGACCGTGTCCCCTACTCCCCAAAAATTCATATGTGGAAGCCCTAACTCCCAACATGATGGTATTTGGAGATAAGGCCTTTAAGGAGATAATTAAGGTTAAGTGAGGGCATGAGGGTGGGGCCCTAATTCTCCCCGTGTGTCTATGTGTGTGTGCGTGCACACACAACAAAAGCCACATGCGAACACAGCGAGAAGGTAGCCGTCTGCAAGCCAGAAAGAAAGGTCTCACCAGAAATCAACCCTGATGGCATCTTGGTCTTGGACTTCCAGCCTCCAGAACGGTGAGAAAATACATCTCTGTTGTGCAAGCCACCCAGGCTGTGGCATCTGCTATGGCAACGCAAGCAGGCTAATACAGCATCCAGCTTTGCTTTCTCCACCCCCTCCTAAGCAACAATTACTTAATTTTATTCCACCTTTGCAGTATTTATTTTTCCTTTGTGTTGTTTGATCTGTGACTATTGGAGAGACCTCATAAAACCTTGGCACAATGCCTTGGGCACCGTAAGGCATATATAATTAGTGTCTATTAATATTCTTACCATCATTTATTATTATTATTGTTACTAGCATTATATATCCTGGAGAGCATAGATATAGCTTTCTTACCTTTTTGTTACTTAACTCTTTTTGGTAACAAACTTTTAGTGTCATGGGAGGAGGATGTCTCTTGCCTGAGGGCATCTTGGAGCAGTGGGCCCAGATTCGGGACCCTGGGCAAGTCATTTGTCACTAGGTCTCTCAGTCTGATGGTCAATTGTCCTGTTTCTTATCTGCCTTCTCCTTCCCACCACCATCCTACACACACACACACACACACGCACACACACACACACTGGGGAATACAAGGCAATAATGTAATGAACCAAAAATTCTTACGGAGAGAGATGAAGAGCAGAGATGCAATGAAAGAGGTAGGACTAAAACTGACTTTTGGGGAGGGGGAGGTGAATTAGGATAACCTGGTGAGAATGGTGATTTCAGGGCGGATCAAGGGAAAATGGAACCACCCTTATCCCAGGGGGCCTGGAATATCTGGCCCGACTTGTAGTAGAGTGGTTCGTGATTGACTCAGAGTTCTTGGGTTCAAATCTCAGCTCCTTGACCCTGAGCCTCAGTTTCCTGAGCTGTGACGTGGAAATTATAAGCCGACCTTCTTCGCAGTGTGGGCATGAGGAACACATGAGTGGACGCCCAGTAAGTAAGTGAGTAGAGAGGAGTACATAGTCAGAAAGTGCCAGCTCTTACTGTTAATAAAGATACCACACGATCTGTCACTTCTTGGTGAGCAACATAACCGATTTTCACTGTTTAATGTGATGTCTCAGTGTATTAAACTCACGTGTGGCCGTGGGTTTCGGCTCTATATGCTATTATAGCGCTACATATATAAAGGAGCACTGTTACTAAATCTATATTCTCATTGGAACCATTTTTATAAATACGAATTTACCATCTAACTGCGTCAAAGAGGAAAGAGCACTTTATAGGGGCCAGTTGGCCAAATATCTTCTTGCAGGTCAGGCCACCCAGCTCGAGGGGAAAAGGGGCGGAGCGAAGATCCTTCTGGCAAGGAAAGTCTTCCTGGGGGAATTCCCATTTCTCACCGGGATTAGTTCATGTGCCTGCAGCAGATTTTTTCCTAGGCGGAGGTGGGGGGGTTAGTCATTTCTTAGCACCTGGGCAAATTGCTCAATCCCACTTTTCTCATCTGTAAAATGGGGATAAGAATAGTAGCTACTCCGGGGCTACGTGTGAAAATTAAATGAGCGTAAAGCGCTAAAGACTGAGCAAAAATGTCTGGCTGCTTTTGGTGGCCCAGAAATGTTAGCTATGGTTATGTTACTCTGCCCGGGGCTGGCTAGAGGTTACAAGGACTCAGTTTTCTTTGCGATCTTTGAAAACTCTCCAGCTGCTGTTACCGGGACCCGGAGAGCTGATCCTGGCGGCTTGGGAACAGCCTTAAGAATTGGTTATTTTCATTTTTTTTTTTTTTTAAAGTCACCTTCACTGCCCTTTGCCAACCTTACCAACACCACTAAAATCTGCCCGGTGATTATCAGAGGATAAAAGCTTTTATCATGAAAAGTTTTGTTTGAGAAAGCACGAACTGCGCTTCTCACTGCCGGCTTCCCCGCACGCCGGGATTCTGCCCACGCTCCTACAAAGGCCGAGATTATCTCTCTCTGTTAAGGGTTTAAAATCCTACAAGCCAGCCATGCAAGTGACCAGTATCAGATTATGATAACAAGATCATGTTCAGTTATAAAAACAAGTGTCTAAACTTTTCTCATGTCACTTTCTCCCGGGGTCCCTTCTGAGAGGGAGGCTCAGCTCATTTTGAAGGCAGCGCTTTGAACTGGATTCATGGGGTATTTGCATAAGAAGATTTGAGGTGGAAGAATTGCTGCTATTGCATCTGCCCATTAATATGCCTGCTAATTCAGCACATTGTAAGCCTATTGACAGCTCACAAAGGGCTCAAATTCAAGGACAGTTATCCTATGGCCAT
The DNA here is from genome assembly GCF_020740605.2 of Lemur catta. Taxonomy (NCBI): domain Eukaryota; kingdom Metazoa; phylum Chordata; class Mammalia; order Primates; family Lemuridae; genus Lemur; species Lemur catta. The sequence goes on along the minus strand of NC_059147.1, from coordinate 10,095,939 downwards.
TGTGAGAGCTTCAATTCAAGGAATATGTTCACTCGAGGAATACAGTTGTTACAATTAGATATTTTTCATGAAACATTATAAAGAACTAATGACAACTAGAAGCACAATACTGCAACAACCACCAAAAAACATTCAGAACTCCATGAGCTTGACTCTGACTTGCTCTCTCGTAATCTCCCCCACACTTATTTTCCCAGATGCAGCCGGCTGGTGATGGATTGAGATCTCTCAAAGACAAAGCACATTTATCTTGCTCCCTAAATTGAAATAAAAAGCAAAATGAAATAAACAGATCTCGGCAGAAGAGGAGAAACCCACATTGCCGGCATAAATAGTGGTTAATTTAATCTCGTTTACGAGAAAACGTCACACTGCCACCTCCAAGGGATACGGGAGGCAGTATTTTAGAGTAGGGATGAATTATTTGAGCAGAGAAAGCTTATCTCTTTGCAGAGGTGGAGAAAAGATGTTTATGCAGATCTAGGAAAATTCAAAACAGGCAGAAAATACTGTCAAAGGTGGCTGCGTTCAGGCAGCTGGGGGGACAGCGAGGGCGTTTTAGTGAGAAAGTCGCCTCTCTCAGGGGGGAATTTGCAAAAGGGCTGGGTGTGCAAGGCAGGCAGTTGAGCAGGCTGGGAAGGCCGGCAGGAACTTTCTAAGAAACCAGGGGCTAAAATACGGTTTCCAGCGGGGTGTTTGTGAGCGGCATGCCCAGGGACGCCTGGGATTGGGGACATTGTCCTGGCATTGTGCTCAGCTCCCACTCGGCTGGCCATTGTCACAGGGGCCCATCAAGACCCTGGCCTGAGCACCGGTTGTATTTTTCTCACTCTACATCCCTCAGAAAAGACATCAAAGACCAGAGAGATGTGCTTTTTGCTTTGTTTGGTGTCTGATTCTCAACATGTGGTTTCCCGGGCCAAACTTCGGCACCTTTTAACCTATTCTGTTCAGCTTAGGCCTGAGCTGTATTTGAGCATTAGGGAAACTATAGTAACCGATAATCTGCCTGTTGCTGAAAAGAAACTATGTATCTTGTCACACAAGAGCTGTCGGACGATCACCGTCCTAGACGAGACCCTTTAGGGGCTCCCAGCTTTCTTTGCTGGGGCTCACACTGTGTGCTGAAAAGGCGTCAAAACCCTTTGCCTTTCTGCCACCGTGTTCATGTTCATTTATATTTAACAAATAAGGCATTGTCCTTTGCAACATATCAGCATTTGATTATCTATTACAAATGTTTTCATCAAGTCAGAAATGAGGCCTCTTAACAAAAGGGGGGAAAAAAACTCTGGTGCAGCCCAGGGGTGGAGCAGAGACTGGGATTTTCTTGGTGGGATATTTGGGTTCTTGGGCACAGCAGGCCAGGCCTATTGCAAGTAGCTCTACCGAAAAATACAAACTGCCAGGGGACCCCAGAGCAGGATGGTGGAAGATGTAATCATAAGGGCAAATCTAGACTGATCAGTGCAGTGTGGGGTTATCTGTGAAGAGTGCAGGCTCCAGAGTCTGTCTATGAGGGTGCAAATCCCACCTCTAGCTCTTACTTGCTGTGCAACCCTGAGCAAGTCTCTTGAGGTCTCTGAACTTCCTGTTTTCTGATCTTAAAATGGAGATAATAACAGACTCTCCATGGAAGGCCTGTTTGGAGGATTAGCTGAGCTAATCCCTGTGACAGCTCAGGGCCTGGCACACAGCAAGGACTCAAAAAGGGTTGACTGCCAGGGTTATTTCACAGAGCACATTAATGAGCACAGGAGTGGGAGCAGGCAATGCCACACCCAGGATCCAAACGGGTAAATAATCATCACTATTATTATTATTATTGCATTACATCTTTATTGATACCCTGTTAAAGAAATATGTATTAATATTAATTGTCAAAATAACTGAAATGATACAGAAATACAGAGCATAATAAATGAAAGTTTATAGAATCTCATCCTCCTGAGTAGGTACGAAATTGGAGGGAGGAAAAAAGAAAGTGTAGGGTGAAAAATTTTAGGAGGCTCTGGCCATGCATGTTGTCACACGAGAGGCCTGCAAGTCAAACTTTGTGGCTTAGGAAGCTCGAGTGCCTCCAATCCTGCTTCTGAGATGTGCGCTGAGAGGAGGTTGACCCACCAGCTTGCACAGGGTTCTCATCGCACATACCAACATCGCATTATTATTGGTGACATGAGCTCATGCCATGTGGGCTGTCAGAGGGTCACTTGTTCACTGACCCCATAGATTTTGACCATCTTTCCTTGCTATAAGGATATAAGCCTTGCCCTATCCTTGTGTTGTTTTTCTTGCTTAAAAAAAAAAGAAGTCTCATCTCTTTTGTTTGTTTTGCAATTATGTAATACAGAAATGAGAGATGACCTTGGTTATCATTTGGGTGCAGATGCTTGCTTCCTGATTTCTTTCTTTTTTTTTTTAATGCATCTATGGAACAAAGAACAGCTCACATTTTTGCTAAGAATCTTACACTGTGTTGACTCATTTAATCTTTATGCCAATTGTATGCAGCCGGGTGGTATCGGCATCCTCCCCATCTTACAGATAAGGGATCAGAGGTAAGAGTGACATTAAGTCACTTGCCCATGTCATTAAGCTGTTAAGTGACAGAGTCCAGATTTTCACAGAGCCCAAATGTGTGAACACATATGTGCACAAGTGCATACATGTACATTTTACAAAACCGTATGATGCTCTGTCTATTGTTGTGGGACTTCTTGTTTTGACCTAACTTTGCATTGCAGACTTGTCTCCGTGCCATCTCTACAGAGGCCTCTGTCATTTTGATGGTCACATAGTGTTCCATTGCATGGATGTATCACAACGTATTTAGGTTGTTTCCAGTTTTCTGCTCTGGCAAACTTATTGCCTGTGGACCAAGAGGGCTTAGATTTGTGACTCAGGGCCCAAATGATAGGCTCTGACAAGCAGCAGCAAATAAAAGCCCCATAAACAAATAAAACATTTACCCCAGGAGAGGCAGATGTTTATTATTCTCCTTTCAAAGATGACACGGGTCTAGAGAGTCAAGTGGCTTGTCCAAGGTAACTACTGAGTTAGTGGCAGGCAGGTCTGGTTGGTAGGAGCACATCCAGGAAACATTCCTGGATCTCCAGGGAGACCTGGTAGAAATCCCCAAGCTGGGGCACCTGCTTACTGAGTGGGTTAAGGTCACAGGGCTTAGGGCTGAAAATGGTGCTGTTCAACAAGCACCCCTTCCTGGTGTTTCCATATACAAGGCTCTTGAAACCCACTTGGCTAGATGGACAATTATTTCCCTTCCTATCACCTCTGAGCTTAGGACTCCAAGCCTGGCTAGCCAACCCTCCTACACCATCCCATGAACTCTTGACAAACCGCCTAGCCCCTTTCCCAGCCCCCCAGGATGAGCAGGAACCAGAGCTGCAAGGCCTCTGGGGTAAGACCCACGCTTGCCCAGTCCTGCGCCCCTGCCTGCCCAGCCCCCCAGCCAAGCTGCCCGATGAGCCTACCTTGGCATTTTCATGCTAGTTCAATGTCATATTCAAGCATTTTCCTGTTGCCTGTGGCAGGGGGAAGACAGCCGCTTCACTTTCGTCTCATTTGCCCTGCTTTCCCCAGCTCAGTCTGTTTAAGGCAGAATCCCACAGTCTCTGAGACCCTAGAAATCATCCAGTCCAACCCACTGTGGCACAGGTGGAGAGCGGGGGGGCACAGACAGGACAAGCCACCTGCCCAATATCACTGAGTGTGTAAGTGGCCAAACTGGAATAAGGAAAGGCCTGGGGCTCTCTTGGACACAAGTGTGTCCACCCATTTGTATATTTAATAAGCGCTTATTGACCATCCACTGCATACCAGGCACTGTGCAAAGCCCCAGCATACGAAGCCAACAAGTCACAAGATCTACTGTAGAGAATGTAAAGACTCACTGAGAAGACGGACACATAAATAAACAAGAGTAGAGCACTCTGGTAGGTTGGTGTAGTTGTCAGTTTGGGCTGCCGGAACAAAATACCATAGATAGTGCATGTAACAGAAATTGATTTCTCCCAGTTCTGGAGGCTGGAAGTCCAAGACCATGGAGCTGGCCTATTGAGTTTCTGGTGAGGACTCTCTTCCTGGCATGAGACGGCTGCCTTCTCGCCGTGTCTCCTCACCTGGTCTTTCCTCAATGCACGCACGTGGAGATCGATCTCTCTCTCTCTCTCTCCGCTACATACACACCTTCCTCCCTTCTCTTACAAGGCCACCAATCCTATCAGATTAGGACCCCATCCTTATAATCTCGTGGAACTTTAGTTACCTCCTTAAAGGCCTTATCTCCAAATACGACCATATTGGGGGGTAAGGTTTCACCATCTGAATTTTGAGGAGGACACAACTCAGTCTATAGCAAAATTACAAAAGTAGTAACAATAAGAGCTTGCATTTATTGAGAACTTTTTACGTGCCAGGCAGCGTGCTGAGCTGTTTGAATACATTACTTCATTCAATCCGAAGCAATTGCGGTCGGAACTATAATCATCCCCATTTTACAGAAACGTTAACTGAGGCCCCTAGAGAGGTTAAGTCACTTGCCTAAGGATGCACAGAGTGACTCCAGAGCCCCCTCTTACCCCATCCTGGGGTAAGGGTGGGAAATCTGCAAGAAGGAAGTGATGCCTGGGAGAAAGTTTGAAAGGTTAGTAGGAACAAGGGTTTTGCAAGTTGAGGCCAGCCTGTATTCCTTCTCTCTGGAATGGCAACTAGGGAACACGACGTGTTTATTTCCTTAATCCACCTTTTCTTTTAAAAAGTTCATAACTGCAGCCCAGTTGGGGGAAACGCTGCATTTGCAACAGAGTCCCTGGGCCCCAAACTTAAGTTCGCCTGCATTAAGTGCTTTCCCAGTGGCTCAACACCCCCTGGCAACTGGCCGCCTTCTGCTTTTGACAGCTTGGCATATTTGGTCATTTACCGGGTGCATGTGAAGATCAAATGGGTTAAGATTCTTCTCTTTAAACAGCAGGGAAAAGAACATCAAAAAGGTGTACATTTCATTTCCCCAGTTTTGATTAAGTCAAGCATGAAATGAAATGTAATACCCTCAAGTGGCCGGGGTTTACACCATTGAAGTCGTTACTTCTGCTTCAGGAGGCCCAATCAGCCCTGGGCAAGGGGAACAAGCTAAGAGAGTTTTAGGGTGGCCAGATGGACGGGGTTTACCATGGTTGAAAAGGCAGCTTAGTGCTTGCCTCTTCAAGCCAACTGTGTGAAATCCCGGTGTGGCCGCTTTCCCTCCCTACTTGCCCTCCCGGGGCCCCCACCCCCTCGCCTCCCTCTCCCTGACCACTGGGGGCCAGGGACCAGAGAAGCCAGCTCCTGGGTGCCCTGGGATCCCGATCCCTCCGCTGCAACAGGCAGTCCCCAGCCCCACCGCCAGGGTCTGCTGGGCCAGGGTTGGCCCAAGAAGGCATTAGAATTCAAAGCAAGAGAGAAGACCTGATTCCTGTATGACTCTTTCTAGAACTCATTCACAGACGACCATTGCTTCCGAGGAGGGGTGGGTACCCCTGTGCGCAGGGTCCGTGCTAGGCCCTAAAAAATGTAAACCCGGCCACCTGGCTTTATTTGGTCTAGCAAAACCCTATGAAGTCGTCCTGGAGTATTAAATTAAGATTTAAAGGCTGCCCCTGGGGCTCGCCAGCTGACTTGACAAGATGATGTTGAGTCCGAACCAGGCAAACTTTTTGCAGGTAGGAGACATTTTAGTGATTGGCCCAATGCCCGCTTTTTGAGGGCTCATGGGGATGATTTTCTACCCGAAAACAAAATTATAGTGTTGGATTCAAAACATAAAAAGAAAAACAGCAGGATCAAAGTTACAAAATGTTTAATTAAATATCTAAAGAGGCAGGGTTGTGTCTGAACTCCAACTCTTGTCTGATTACATCTAAACGATGAAGAATAAATCAGAGGAGCAAAATGGATCATTTATTCTCCCTTAAAGCAGAACTGAAACGATGAAAATATCTTGGAGTAAAACACCTTATATATTTAACGGGAGATGTGGATTTGCTGGAACGTGATGTGGGAAGGGCGGCTCGCAAATTGGAAGCTCGAGGGATTTGGAAAAAGCTCCGCGTACCAGCAAGCAGACGTTTCTGAGCAGGTGCTGCAGTCCCGGGTCTGAAAGCAAACGAGGTCCTTCCCAGCCTGGAAAAGACCCATTTTCCAGAGGTGTTTTCCGGAAGGTTCTAGTCCAGGCTCAGCTGAAAGCTCCCAGCTCTCAACAGCTGGAGGAGAATAGCAGGGCTTTGGGAAGAACTTAATAGAATCCTTAATGCTGCTAACAATCCGCTGCTATTGAACTGCATTAAGTAGATATTATGGAAGGACAAAGAACTAAATAGCTCGACATCACCCTCATTCGGCATGCGCCCCCGGCCGCGACTATTTTATGGGCAGTGCCATTGTTCCTGTGCTCTGCAGGCTGGCTTTAAATTGCAAATGATACCCTGAAAAGGAAAGAGAAGTGGTTTTCTTTTCTTCTCCCTCTCTCTCTTTCTCTCTAACCCCCCTCCTTCCTCTCTGTCCCTCTCTGTCCCTCTCTCCCTCTCTCTCTCTCTCTCTCAAAATGGCCCTCACAGGAAGAAAATCATTTTAGGCCATAAGAAAATGAAAGGCATTGTTAACAGGGCTCGGACCGTGGCAAATGAAATACATCATGGGCTCGGGAGCTGAAAGCTACACTCGAGCTGTTTTATTTTGGTGCTTTGGAATGTGGTCCACATGAGAACATAAACAACGCCAAATCTGCGCGAATTAATAGGCCGGGCTTGACATATTTCCCTTTGTTTGGCCAAACAGGCGGGAGTTGGGGGTGTGGGAGGAGGAGGAGAAGGAGAAGGGAGAGGAGAATCTTATTTGATTAAAAAGCAAAATCCAATAATCCAGCTGATAGGAGGGGTGTGTGCGGCCACCCTTCTTAAGACGGGCCTTTCAGAATCAATGGCCAACCAGGCCGGCCACCACTTGAAGTCTCATCACTTGCTATGATCAAAATACTTTTGTGGAAAAAAAAAAAAACGGTCTCCATAGAATTGTTTGCAAACTGCAAAGTGCTTCAGCGACTGACATGAAAATGCTGGAAGCTGGAAACCTATTCCCAGGCAGAGGCCTTCTCTGTCACCTTGGTGGGTGAATAATTGTGCCTTTTGCATACGCCTTGTCATCAGCAGCAGGAATGAGGGGGCCCCAAGGACCGCCCTGGCAGCACGGGTGTTGCACCAGCAGAGTAAATTAAAACACGGATTAGAGCAAGTATGATTGGGGATGACAAGCAGGGCGGTGTAGCCACGGAATGAGCCGTGTTGCCCATATGGTCCTCGGGAAGCCCACGCGGCGCTGCTCTCCCCAGCCTGCCACAGCTGCCTGTCTGGAGGGGGCACTTCGGAGGCCTCAAGCCATTTTCTGGAACTGGGAAAATTAGTTTCCCTTCTTTACGCGTTCAGAAATACCACCAGCTGCTACCAGGTACTCGGAGGTTTTGGTGGACCCTGACACTCATTGGAAAGGGGTGGGGGGCGTTTGGTGGGGTATTCTGATGGGCAGGGCTCCCCCTTTCTGGTTACCTTGCTTGAATTCAGTGGAGAGCCTTCCTGAGGCCATTAGAATAGGGTAAAGGTGGCACCGAGCTGATCTTACTCCAGCATAATACGTGAGGAGCCTGGACCGTCTTTATAGCAACATACAGTGACACTGGTGAATATTTATGAGGCATAGACCATGTCTTAAAAGGGTTGTAGTTGTGTGTCCAGGGCCTGTGTGAGTGGTTTGGGCAGATGATACCCTGCCAAAGGCACTCAGGAGGGGCCAAGTGGGACTAAAGTCAAGTCTACCTTCTGCTCACCGAGCCATCATCCCTGGAAATAGTAGTGCCCCAGGGAATGTGGTTCCTTGTTTACTTTCCATATATATATATATGTATATATATATACACACACACACACACACACACACATACACATACACTATGTATGTAGTCTATACAGTCTATATAGAGAGAGTAGCTGTGGCCCCATGTTTATCACAACTTTGTTACAATCCTATGGATAAGTCCAAACATCATCATCCCCATTTCACAGATGAGGAAACTGAGGCTCAGAGAAGTTCAACAATTTGCCTATAGTCACACAGTGAAGAAGAGGGGAGCTAGAAGACCACAGGTTTTCTGAGTCCGCATTTAACCACTGTGTAGGAAGAAGGGCTGGACTGGGTGGGACTGGGAGAACTGGACAGCTACCCCTTGCCCAGAAGCCTCATCAGCACAGGGGCCTAGAAGCACAAAAGAGTATGCTGATGGTCCCTGGAATAGTTCCCGGAGACAGGAAGGGGTTAAAAATCCCGCAAGCAGAGGAGGCAGGATAAACCGCACAAGGGCCATAGGTAGAAAGTCAGTTTTAGCAAAACTCAGGAGTTTGTCCCCACCCCCACTGGATTTCCCCACAGCTCACACACACACACACACACACACACACACACACACACACACACACACACACACAAATAAGGCACTTCTGAAACCAGCACCAGTAAACAGCATGCTTGCCTGCCCACCCGCAGAGAAGAAATTGCGACTCACTCACATCCTTAGTGACAAAGGCTCATGTCAGGGCAGCCTGACCCTTCCACATCTCTTGCCAAACTTATTACGTGAAACACATTTTACCTGATGGTATCTTGCGTGGACACATTTCTACACAACTGGATTTCTTTCCAGATGTCGAAAGGCAAGAAGTCACGTGTGAACTGCAACACTGAAGAGTCACAAATTAGAGCTCATGGCCTTGATTCTTCCGTGATCTTAAGCACGCAGCGGCACAGCAAGACGATTCCTTGTTAAAAATTTACTTTAAAGGGGATGAGGACGTGGAGGGTGGAAAATAGAATATTCATCTTCAAAATATCAGGGGCTAGGGGGAAGACGCCGCCATTGCCACTTGGGTGTCTAATAAGACGAACTTTGGGTGTCCAAAGATGAACTTCTGCTGGGCGTGTTTGCTCATGTCTGTAATTCTAGCGTTTTGGGAGGCTGAGGCAGGAGGATCGCTTGAGGCCAGAAGGTTGAGACCAACCTGAGCAAGAGCAAGACCCTGTCTCTACAAAAAAATAGAAAAATCAGCCTGGCATGGTGGCAGGCGCTTGTAGTCCCAGCTACTACGTAGGGTGAGGTGGGAGGATCGCTTGAGCCCGGGGGGTTTGAGGTTGCTGTTAGCCACAGTGACACCACTGCACTCCAGCCTGGGGGACAGAGCAAGACTCTGTCTCAAAAAAATAAAAAAGTAAAAAAGGGAATGAACTTCTCGTGTCCACTACTCTCATCTCCTCTTCTTCTCACCAAAACCATTTCTGGCACCGTCCTCATTCCTGTAAACGAAAAATTTGTCTTCCCAGTTGCTCAGGCCTAAAGTTTTAGAGCTCTTTGACTCTTCTCTTTCTCTCACACCCCACTAGCAATCCTGGTCCACCAGCAAGGCACCTTCAAAACAGCCACCTCTCTGCCACTGGTCACTGCCCGTCACTGCCTGGCTTGCTGTAATAGCCTTCTAATTAGCCTCCTGGTTTCTACCTGTTTCTACATCACATCCTATGAGAGGATCCTCTGCCAGAACCCTGAAATAGCCTCTCACGTCACTCAGAGTAAAAGCCAACATGTCCACCATGACCTGCAAGGCCCCACGCCGTCTGCTCCCTGGTCACCTCCGTTATTTCCTCTCCTGTGATTTCCCTCTCACCATGCTTCACCCGCGGCAAACGCCTCACGGTGCCTAACACACACCGAGCGTGCTCCTGCCACAGGGCCTTTGCACTTGCCATTCCTGCTCCCTGGGCTGCTCTTCCCCCAGATATCCACACGGTTCATTGTATCATTTCCTGCCTTCGGCTCTCTTTTCAAATGCTACCTCCTCCGAGAGGTCTTCCCTGACTCCCCTAAAGGAAATAGCCATGCCACCCCCACATAGATGTCACTTTCTCTCCCCTATTATCCTTCGTTTTTCTCCCTTCTGTTTACCACCTATACCTTGTCTGTTTTATTGGTTCCTGTATGCTAGGACTTACTTCAGTGCCTGGTACATAGAATGTGCTCCAAAAATGTACATGGAATGAAAGAATGAATGAAGGACTTTCTAATCTAGAGTGGAGTGAAAACAGCTCTCTCTAGTGACGAGCATGGCTGTGATTCCCTTCCTCCCTCTTTCGTCCTTCCTCTCCCTCCACAAAGACAACTTGAAAACCCCCCCCAGAGGCCTGCTCTGGCGCAGCGCTCTCCAGCGTGGCACGGGGGCTGCTCGGCCGCTCACAGGGCAGGTGTTCCAGGTCCCGTTGAGCCTGGTGGCCCTGTCTTTATATTCCGTCCCAACCTCCGCCTCCTCGTGGCCCTCTGCCATGCCACACTTGGCAGTGACCTCTGAATCTGCCTAGGTGACCCTGTCCCTTGCCTCTGCCTTGGTGTTTTTCTTGTTCTGGAACACACTTCTCTGTCCCTCCCCTCACTCCCTTCTTTCTCGCTCCTTTCTCCCTGGTGAATTTCCACTGTACTTAGATGGATGCCGAATGAATCCCAGCCAGCCGGGATCTGAATCTCATCCCACGCTCCTTCCCCCATCACAACTGGCTGCAATTGCCAAAGCCTTCTGGGCCACGTCAACCCATTGGGTGAGAGAGAAATGACAGCAATCATTTTACATTTAAATCAAGACCCTTTATACTTTTGAAGACCTCCCCACTTGCACAGAGAGCTCACTGTCTCGACTGGGGATACCCAGCACTTCAGTGGAGCTGGGAGAGCCCGGACACAGGCGGTAGGCACATGCGTGTGAGCTCTCCTATGCATATCTGAAGCAGAAGGTTCACGCGTGTCCTAATAGGCTGCTGGGGTGGGGTGGGAGGGGGGCAGTAACCCCTTGAAGGTGGAGATAAGGGACCTTCTTCATGCCCTGCACACAGATCATGGCCCAGTAGGGCGGGGATCCCTCCCTTCCTGAGTTGCAGTACTGGAATTTGGACATGCAGATTCTCAGGAGGGATCCTGCACACTTCTGGAAGCCCCTTCGATCTGTGCTGGAGAGAGACGAAGAGGCCCCGGCGGAACAGGTAATCTCATAGAGACTCTGTAGAAATCACTTAGCAGCGTGCCTGGCACCCCGTAAGTGATCAGTAAAGGTTGACTGTTGCTGTTGTTATTCTCTGGCTCTAGGATTCCACACAAGTTAATTACAAAAGTTGACAAAAACCTGAACTTTGGGTACCTAAATTAAACGCTACAGTAGTTTATCGAATATAATCATTGTTTACTAAAAACATCCAAATGCTTAAAATTTATGTAACTTTAAAAACATTGTTCAAATCCAAAAAGACATGACAGCCAGATGCACCTCTGATCCGGTACTGCAGGGGGGAGAAGTGCTATAAAGAACATTGTTAGGTCAACTGACAAAACTGAAACACAAATGCTAGGTCCGATAAAATGAATCAAGGTTAATTTTACTAAAGTTGGTAACTGTATTGCGCCTACACAAGAGAACATCCCTGTTCTTAGGAAATCCCCACGGAAGTATCCAGAGTATATAACTCGATTTGTGTAACTTACCATCAAGTGGTTTAGGGAAACAAATTGGTTGTGCGTGTGCCTGTGTGTGCATGTGTGTGTGGCGTACACAAATGATAAAGCAATGGGATAAAGTGTTAACAGTGGGTGGATCAAAGTAAAGGAGACATAGTGTTCTTTGTACTACTTTTAATTTTTGTAACTTTTCTGTAAATTTGGAGTTGTTTCCAAATAGAAAGTACAAAAAAACCAAATCAATGGTCATCGTTCAGAATTACAGTTTTTGTGTTAATTTAAAAAGAGGAGTGTAGGGAACGTGATCAAATTGAAAGAAAAATAGGAAATATACTTATCAACCCAAAGCCAAGAAAAAGAAGATAATTCTGGCCTGGTCTGTAATAAGCAAGGTGGATGTTTTGTTTGTTTGTTTGTTTGGTGGTTGGTTTAGTTTTTTCTTCTTTTTGAGTGTTTGCAAGACTGTCTCTGAAAAATGAGATTTCATCTTAAAGTTTCAGAAAACTTTGGAAGATTGTTAAATGCAGCCTGCTCCATAACTCTAGATGCTTCTAGACAAGGGGGATTCTTTGAAGTAGTTTAGCATTTCAGAGCTTCACATGTTAATTGTATGCAAAGAAATAAAACACTTAAGCAAACTTCAATCTAAGGAGATTTGCATAAAGGATTAGGGCCCACTGGCCCTCCAAAATACTCTTCCATCTGAAAATGGGTGCGCTGCGCTCTCAGATCCCCCCAATTTCTTTGTGTTCTCATTGAAGTCCGATTTAATCCTGCTTTCTTCATTCGCACCTTCTCTCTAAACCTCCCAGGCCTCTGCTTTGAGAGCTGGGGGATCATTCTCCTCCCAAATTGAAGGGGGTTTTCCTTTCATTAATTTCTCTAAGAAGATTAAGGAGTGCTTGTTTGTTGTTGTTGAAGCAACTAATTTCCCTAAAGCTCTTTGTTTTTCCAACTGGTTTACACTTTAATGCCCTTGATTGAATTTCAACAACAAGGGATCAACTTGACCAACCAACTCTCTTTCGGAAGAAAACAAAATGCAAGAACTTGGTGCAAACTATTTTAACCACAGGCCTGCTTTAAAAAAAAATATATATATATATATATATATATATATATTCAGCCATTTAGACAGTTTTCAAAAAGATGCCTCCTAATTAGCATCTCATTCAGGCCTTGTCTCCTCCCTGAAGTCAAGGTGACCTTCGCCGAAACTGCATTTCTCCGGTTACTGTAGCTGAAGTGATAGGAAAAGTAACACCCACGACATCTTGTCAGTGTAGTGGGGTTTTAAAATTTTGGCTTGTGTTGTTCTTTGTTTCTTTCTAGTTTTCTTGTCTTTAAGAATCTGAGGGTGAAGCGGATGGCAGACGTAGTCTGGCATTTCAGATTTGCTAAGAACTTCCATCTAGCTATACGTTTTGAACATTGTCAAAAACTTTAGTATGCTCTCGTTTGGAAATCCATTTTTTACTGGGACAATTGTGTGGCAGCTAAGTGGTAACCTCCTTCATTCTGATTCACAGCCATTTAAACATTTGTGCTAGTTAATTACCATAATTGGTTTGTTTAATTAGCATGAGGAGCACTGGCGCTTTCACACGGGGTGTGTGTACGGGGGGTGCCTCTATTTACTTGGAGATGCCGTCACTGTCATGCACCCCAAGGACACGGGCCTGGCTATTGAGGGCTGACGTTTGAGGTCTCTAGGGAGTTCCCCCTGCCTTAAGCACCTTGAACATTGACCCTTGAACTCTCTAAGCCGAAAATGCTATTGATATTCTGTACTTTGTCAGAAGAAAGGAGGTGGGGGCAGGGGACAGGCAGAGGGCCTGGCTGCAGTGCCTTGCAGGAGGGTGGAGCCCAGCATGGCAGCTCCTTGCGGATCAGTGTGTCACCAGAGGAGAGACAGAGCTCCTAGGAGCCACCTCCAAAGGCAGGATCTGGGGGCCCCGTGCTGTCCTATTGAAAGACAGCTCACACATGATGATTTTCTTCCACAGATGGCAAACTAATGGCCAAATGATAAATCCCAGGGACAATTATTTAGTGCCTACTACGTGCAGAGTAATCTACTAAATGGAGCTTCACTCATTGGGAGAGGTTGTAAATAAGGAATTCAAATCATCCAGATACAAGACCCAGCATCAAGCCCCTCCATGGGGAAGGATGGCCAGAAAAATCATGAGCAAATTCAACGAAAAACATGCTGTTTTGTCTCCTGCTAACCTCGAGATTTAATTGCACATAAAGACCTGCTCCGATGATTTTAAAATGTGGTGAGCCCTTGGTTTCGCCTGGGAATGAATTTGAAACAAGGTTCCTCTTTAACACACTAGACGTACACAGAGGAGCGGATTATTTTAAACCACTGCTACAAAAGGGATCCCACATTCCAAAGGTGAAATATCACAGATTCCAAATGGATGACGTCTAGCTCACCATAAAAGATTCCAAAAAAAAGTCAGAAGTGTTCAGAATTCCAAATCGCTGAAATGTAGATCAAGGAGAGAGTATCTTCTCGGGTCTTGACAAGGCGGAGTCTGAAAATACATATTTAAAAAGCGACTCGAGATAAATACCTTCAAGGACCTCTGAAAGAATGACCTCGAACAATCTGAAACCTACCTGCTGTGATTCTGGTTATTAAAGGAATTGGGAGCATCCAGTTGAGGTAGTTTTTGTCTCTTTGGGTGGGACAGAAATCACACATTCATATTTTTTTAGTTGTGCTTTAAATTTTTATGTGTTGTTACTATTTCTTAAAAGAAATCCACTATCCTAATTGTGGCCCTGCTGTGACTCAGCTGACTGTTCAAGGCCAATGACAACCTACTGTATACAATCATATAATTTAATGAAAACAAATGCACTCGATCTTCTAAAAACTTCACTGGCGTCCAGCTACTGATCTTACATTTATCCAGGTGTGCCTTCTTGTCCACGTGTTTTTAATAATTTAATTTTGAAATAGGATTCTCCTTTGTGAATATATGAGTTTGACTCCCACCCTTACTGCAAACTAGTGATGTTGGATTTATAAAGCCAAGAGGTAAACTACCATGTGCCTGGTTTAATGAGGAAGTGAGGGCAGCTGAGGAATCGTTATTTGACAATTATTATAACTTTAGAAAGAGTCTCTGTATACCAGAGCCGAAATGAATAATTAAAAGAAGTGTTGCTGTCCATTTTAATCAGATCTCAGTGCATTTTAAAATATGTATGTGGAGGTCTGTGTAAATCGGTAGCTACATTGTCTGTGAGAACCAGAAATCTCTCATTTGGGCAACAGAAGACACTTGTACTAGGAATCCCACTATTTTTGTTACTTGGTGCTGAATTAGTGATTTCTGGAATGGGCCTGCCAAGGAAGGCAACATCCACATTCCTGAACCTTCTCCTGGGCTCATGTCCCTTGTCAACACCATCACTCTCAGCTATTCACCGTCCTCCTCTCTCGGCCAACATCAAAATGCGACTCTTTCTCGCATCATCACCGTTACCAACCAGGGAGACTCAACTCGGAAAGGGCAGCGTTTGACATCACATCCTGAACCAGAGTAAGCAGATAGGCAAAGCTGAGTCTTTAGGGTCAAGTTTTAAAGTCGTTTTTCTCACCCAGGAAATCATTTGCGGTGACAGTTACGACAAATGTTGAACACAGGCCCTGCATAAGGACATCTGTGAATGTTGCATCACAAACACTTGGGGTCATTGTCTGCCCAGGGCACTCCCACCAAAACACCTAGCACTTGGCAAGCACTTACCCCACTGGAAAGAGAAGGTAAGAAAGGACTAGCGTGTTCAGTGTAAGTTTCTACCGTGATGCTTAAGAGCATAAGTGTGCCCTGCTTAATGGTGCCACTAACGAAGCTGTGACACCTTCAGGTTGTCCTGATATTGCTATTAGCAGAGAATCTTTGCTGGCAAAAGTTTTCAAACTTGGCTACACACCAGAATCCTCTTTAAAAATAATCTTTATCAATAATTTTTTAAATTTAAAAAATAAAAATACACATAAATAAAATTTAAAATAAACATAATCTGCATGCCCAGGCCACACCCCCGACCAATTAAATCAGAATACCTGGGAGTAGGACACAGCCATCAGAGTTTTTTTTTAAACTCACTGTGCAGGGCATTGGAGCACCAGTGATTTAAGAGACATCTTGAAATAGCATGGCGGAGGGAGCACTTCTATTTTATAACTTCAAGGTTTTTTTTTTTTGAGACAGAATCTCACTCTGTTGCCCAGGCTAGAGTGCCGTGGCATCAGCCTAGCTCACAGCAACCTCAAACTCCTGGGCTCAAGCAATCCTCCTTCCTCAGCCTCCCGAGTAGCTGGGACTACAGGCATGCACCACCATGCCTGGCTAATTTTTCTATATATATTTTTAGCTGTCTATATAATTTCTTTCTATTTTTAGTAGAGACAGGATCTCACTCCTGCTCAGGCTGGTCTCGAACTCCTGACCTCGAGCGATCCTCCCGCCTCGGCCTCCCAGAGTGCTAGGATTACAGGCGTGAGCCACCGTGCCCGGCCAACTCCAAGTTTTGATGGCTACACCTACAGTCTCCAGAAACAAAATTAAAATAATCAGTTAAATATGTCAAAATTTAACAGCCCGGCTACACAAATAGTGTTGGTGACCTGACACATTCTCCCCAGAGCCCCCGGGCTCCCCAGCAGAGGAGTGGAAGACCCCGCTTCCTTCCTCCATCTGTGGAACTCGCTGGCCGGGGGGGGGGGGGGGGCTGCCCTTTATCTCATATTTAAAACACAAGCAATGACTGAAATTCGTTTTCAATTTATTTTCCAATCATATGAAAGGCAGGGGGAGAGAGATAATTCTATCGAATCTTCTCCCGGCTGGTAAAAGGTGGGTAGGGCTTGTTCTGGATGCGTGGCGGAGAGCTCCTGGAGAGTCCACGGGGAGCAGAGCTAATCGAATAAACTAATCTCCGCCGTGGAGATTAACGCTCCGTGGCTGCAGGAACCCTGGTGAGGCCTCGAGGTGCTGGAGGTGGCGGAGCCCCCCCTCCCTCGCTCTCATGCCCTGCCCCCACTCAGGGCATAAAACGGGGACTGTTGTGGAAACACAGAAATGCCCCTTTTGTCTGCTGACCCCCCTGTGGGCCTGTGAGCAGCTGGATAAAAGTGTGTGATGCTTTTCTGGGCTTTTCTAAACGGGGTGCTGCAGGGAGTGTGCTTGCTGGTGGCAGATGCCACCCGGAGGTGAGGACGTGGCTCAGAGCAGCCCCTGACGGGTAAACTTTGTGACTTTCAGAGCAGATCCTTTCAAAGTGCTGGTTCCCTTTGCCAAGGCCGGCAGGCCGTCTTAGGGGGTGCAGGCAGGTGTGTCTGAGCACGGTACCAAGGAGAAACACGTTCTTAGCCTTCTTGGTGATTCTGGATAAAGCCTTGGCCTGGAGGGTGTGCAGGGCAGGTGGTCTACAAGGGGTCTTTGGGTCCGGAGAGGGAGTCCTGCCCCGTGGGAGGGCTGTCTCCCCGTTTGCTTGGTTCTGGGGAATCAATCTGAGTGCTGGTCCCCTGGGATCCGCCGGCTTCCACAAGCCCCAGCTCCGGGGTCAGGGCTCCAAGCCCCTCACTCTGACAGGAGAGGCGGTGGAAAGTGACAGCAAGGTCCCTGGAGGGGCTGCCTGGGCTTCCTGGTGAGTTGATACCTCCCTCCCTCCAATGCCGGGCCAGTCAGAGCTAATTCTTGTATTCCACGAATAAAATTAGGGTGAAGTGCAAGGATGAGAACACCTAACATCTCTCAGATTGACCAGTTCTCCCCACCGCCCCCAAACCAGCTCAGCCTCGGCCCCTAACTCTCTCGTCCCAACACCTTTGAGGGGCTCTGAGGCGGGTGATATTCCTGATTCTGCTGTCAATGTCCTCAATCTGTTCTCCACCAGAGGAATTTGTCACGATTCCTACTCCGTTTCCATTGCTTTTAGGAGAATGCCTGGTGCCCTTAGTAAAAGCCCAGTGCCTGGGCAGGGGACAGGTGTGGCGGCTGTGGATGCCGGGCGGGCTGGCTTTAAACTTCAGCCTGGACACTGACTGGCTGTGACTCGGGGCAGGTAGCCGAGAGCCTCGCCTTTGCACGATCTATGAAATGGGAGGAGAGGGCTAGTCCTGACCGCGTGAGGTTGCTGTGAGGCCCGAATGGGTGCAGGGAGGCTGAGCAGGGCGCCCAGCACTCAGCAAGTCTGCTCCGCCTGTAGCTTGCCACTCTTCCGCTAAGCTCACTTTCCCGCAGCTCCTCCAGGCTCCCCGCTGTCAGAGTCTTTGCACATGCTGTTCCCTCCTCCATGCCTCACCCCGTCCGCCAGTTAGAAACGGCACCTTGAGGCCCCCTTGGTTCCCCGTCAACAGCCCTGATCAATGCTGAAATGAGGACAGATTCACCCCAAAAGAAGAGTGACTCTTTCCACTCCCAGAGCCCTGGAAGCCACTCTCTGTGGACTTGGCTGAACCCGTGCCAAGGATCATGGCCGGCTAACAGCAGGTCGTCTCTGAGAGGATCCTGGGAAGGGCTGGAGTTTCAGTATCTCCAGAGGAGCAGGGCTCTAGCAGGGGAAGAAGGCTCCATGTAGAAGGCAGGAGAAGCGCTCACAAGAGCAGAAAACTTGATCCAGTAAAGAGAGGCAAGTCCGGTCCTGAGTTTGTCCCCGTAGTCCCTTTTGAATAAACAATCCAGGCAAATGCAGGGTTTCCCCTCCCTCTTCTTCTCCCCTTCTTGCCAAGGTTGATTTAAGTTCTGGGGGCCTGGGGTAATCACCCAGCTATCCAGAAGAGGTCACCGGTCCATTCTTATCAGCAGTTGTCTGTGCTGGGTTCTGCCATCGGCCATGGGTCATTGGCAGCCAAGCCTGCTGGCCCCATGGGGACGGGCTATGTCATCGTGGCCTGCACACAGACAGATGTGGCTGCCATTTGAATGGCGCTGGAGACCCTGCTCTCTCCAAGGACGTGTGCTCGAGACTGGGTAATGGAGACAGAAATCTGGTTTTTACTCAGTAGGTCTTTTTCCTGCACGTTTTCAAGAATATGAACATTTAAAAAATATATAATTTCACCTGTCAACATAAAGACATTGCTTCTTCGGACACATCTCTAAGCTTCCATGCCTTTAATACCCGTTCCTCCTCAGCCTTTTTGCAACTGGGCTTTATTCCCACTACTTTCTTGTGGTTCACAATATTGAGGCCCCCCGTGGGGACCCCAAACATACACAGTCATTGGATTCTCAACTGCACTATGAGGAATGTTCAGTCCTTGTTCCCCCAACTTACAGGTAAGGAAACCGAGGATCACCGCAGGAGGTTAAGTACCAAGTCCAAGGCCTGCAGTTGGTAGGTGGCATAACAGAAATTAACTATTACTGCTCGACAGCGAAGGGCATGTCGGCAGCTCAAACACAATGTGTCCAAAGCTTACCCCAAAGTTTTCCCCCAAAGCAATCTCTTCTGCATGAAACAGTTCTTGGAATAGCATCACAAGCCTCCCACAAACTCAGATGGAGATAATGGTATTCTCTGTGGCTTTACTTACAATCACTCTGACCACCAGTCTCCAACCCATTTCCACACCGACCAACCCCGCTGACCGGTGGCCTGCCGAGTTCACACTGGAGCACCAGGACCTAGGACGGTAGCTGGCACACAGCAAGTGTGCCCTGATTATCTGTTGAATGGACGCAGCATCCTCACCTTCCGTGCTTTGTGCTTCTGCCTAACTGATTCTCCTACAGCACAGTTCTGGGTATGCCTCCTCTGCTCAACCCCTTTGGTGGCTGTTCATCGATGCACAGGATGAAATACTCCCCCTTCCCTCTGGCATTTCACGTCCCTGCCGTCCATCCTGAACCTGCTTTTCTAAGCTCATCACTTACCCAGCCTCCACTGGTAGCCCTTTCTCTACGAGACTCCAAACTCCCCCTCCTTCCCCCCATCTTGGCCAAGCTGTTCTTACTGCCTGCAATTTTTGCCCTGCCTACCCCGGGTCCCCCAGAGAGGGGCCTCTACAATCCTCACATGCTCCCTCCTTCAGGCAGCTTTCCCTGATCTCTCTCCTAAGACCTGTGACATACTGGTGTCCTCTTCTAGGGCTCCAGCTCTGGTGTCTGAGAGCCCTGGATGCCAGTTCCTGGTTTCAATTCTTTGGGACAGATACCTAGGAGTGGAATTACTGGGCCATATACTAGTTTAAACTTTTGAGAAACTGTCAAACTGTGTTCCACAGTGGCTACACCATTTTACGTTCTTACCGGTAATGCACACGGGTTCCAATTTTTCCACATCCTGGCCAACACTTGTTCTTTTCTGCTTGTTATTTTTTAAAATTGTAGTCATCCTAATAGATGTGAAGTGGTATCTCATTGTAGTTTTGATTTGCGTTTCCCCAATGAGCAGTGGTGTTGAGCATCATTCCATGTGTTTATTGGCCATTTGTGCATCTTCTTTGGAGAGATATCTATTCAAGTCTTTTACCCATTTTTAAGTTGGGTTGTTTGCTATCTTGCTGTTGAGTTGTAGGAGTTCTTTACATATTTTGAATATTAATCCCTTACCCAATATATCGTTTGCAAATATTTTCTCTCATGTAGTAGGTTATCTGATCATTTTCTTGATAGTATCCTTTGATGCACAAAAAATTTTTAATTTTGGTGAAGTCCAATTTATCTATTTTTTATTTTGCTGCCTATGCTTTTGGTGTCATATCCATGAAGTCATTGTCAAATCCAATGTTATGAAGATTTTCCCCCAGTGTTTTCCTCTAAAAGTTTTATAATTTTAGCAATGAAGCTGAGGCTTTGACTCATTTTGAGTTGATTTTTATGCTTTAACTCATGTAGGAGTCCAACTTTATTCTTCTACATTGTCGGTATCAAGTTTTCCTAGCAGCATTTGTTGAAAAGACTGTCCTTTCCTCATTAAATGGTCTTGGCACCTTTATCAAAAATTAATACACCATATATGTGAAGGTTTATTTATGGTCTTTCTATTGTATTCAATTGGTCTATATGTTTGTCCTTACGTCAGTACCATATTGTTTTTATTACTGCAGTTTTGTAATAAGTTTCAAAGTTGGGTAATGTGAGACATCTAACTTTATTTTTTTCAAGATTGTTTTGGCTATTTGAGGCTCCTTCATAATCCCATATGAATTTGAGGATCTACTTTTTCATTTCTGGAGAAAGGGATGTTGGAATTTTGATAAAGATTGCATTGAATCTACAGATTATTTTGGGTAGTACTGGCATTATAACAATGTCATATCTTCCTATCTATGAACACAGGATGTCTTTCCAATTTTTTAAATCTTTAATTTCTTTCAGCAATTGTTGTAGTTTTCAGTGTATAAGTCCTTTACTTCCTGGGTTAGATTTATTCCTAAGTATTTACTTCTTTTAGATGCTAATGTAAATGGACTTGCTTTCCTAATCGCGTTAGTATTTTTTTAAGGCTCCAAAAGAGATGCTAATATGTAGTTAAGGTTGGAAACCACTGTCTTAGTCAAAGCTTCCTAAGGTAGAGGGGAAATTGTGTCTTCCTACCCTCCCTATATAGGGATAGAGTGTCTGGCAAGGCCCCTAGCACTGAGTCACTACTCAGTAACTCCTTTCTGATGCAGGCATGCATAGCTTTTCTCTTGGAAGATATATTTCTAAATGTATTTGGTTTCAAATATGCTGCACGTGCTTCCTGATACTCCTGGCTGCCCCTTTTCCGCATCTCCCCAGTCAGTTCCCGGGAGGAGGGCCTGTTACCACTGACTCCTCTGTGAGGCTGGGTGGGATGAGGGGGAGCTGCCATGCCTATGGGGCATCTCCTACTAGGGTGGCATGGGGACCTCTCACCTCCCCAGGGAAGCAATGACACCTAATTTTAACCAAACAATACTGGCTGGAAAATGACCCCTGGGTACCAGTGGCAGCAGCAGACTAACAAGATATGGCTAGACCGATGAGCAGACTGCTGGGGAAAGGAGCAGAATCTGTTTCCGGTTGAGGAGACTGCATAGGCACCTCACGAAATCCACATATGCGCCCCCGTCACGTGATCATGCCCACCTTCACATTTATTACGGGCGCCCATTAGGACTGGTAGCCAGGGGCCTCCAGTTCTAGACACTCACTCGGGGACAACTGACCTCCAGCTCAGGGTTCCTGGTCAGAAATTCACAACAATGAGGACTCCAAGTTCACCAGCGTCAGTTGGCAATGCTCTGCGAGAAAACGAACAGATGGGCTCTAATTGCAGACCTGTTGTGGGGACATTGTTAACAAACGCACAAGTAGCAGTACACAGGGCTTTTTGGAACCGACTGTGGCTTGGCAGCTGGGGATGGCGGTCTAATTACCAACATCTGAGTTTCTTGTTTAATGAAGGGGAATGTGGAAAACGGCCGTGCTTGAAGCAGCTGGGACAGAGAAAGATGCCAAGGCTATGACTACACAATGCCTGCACACTCTGTTGGTGGCCAGGTGCCTCCTTGTCATCCAGGGGCCTCCCTTTCCTTCTCTCTGGAATCCAGACATCACTTTCACTTCTGGGAGAGGGATGGAATTGTTGGGATCCACAGATATCAACAGTAGACTGTTAGACAACAGCATATTGGGACACATTAGTCCATTCATTAAGTTTTTCTTCTTAAATCAAATCAAGTTGACTCTCCAGGAAAATGTACCATGTTGAACCTGTGACCTCCTGTATCTCCTTGCATGATCCTATTCAGCCTCAAAACACACGCACCCCAGTTTCCCGGTCATGGATTTGTGATAATACTTGCTCAGGCCCACGTAGACCTGCTTTGTCCAAGTACTGATTTAAACATTTTACCTGATTAGCACATTTAGTTCTTCAAATAAGCCTAAGAGACAGATACTATTATTATTTCTGGTTTACAGATGAGGAAACTGAGGCACAGAGAGGTTAGGTAACCTCTTGGCCAGACGTTGGCCTCAGGTTAGGATCTGGCCTCAAGCTCACTTGTATGATGTTCCTGATAATGAATACTCAGAAACGGGCTTGCTGAGGTCCAGGCACTGTGCTTTACAAACTTGATCTCACTTACTTAAGCCTCACAATAACTTTATGAGGCAGATCGTGCGAAAAGCAAGGTTTAGAAGAGTAACAGAGTAGCTCAAATTACAAAGCTAATGATGCGCTGGTCTGGGCTTTAAACTCAGGTCCCTCCCCCGAGCTTCACTGGGCTGCTACTCTGTGAGACAAAGTCCTAGCGTGGAGCAGCGTAGGAACTGCAGGTAGTCTGCTTTTGTGTTTAGCTACATGACCATCTGGTCCTAGAGTCCATTTGGAAGGGGCCATGGAAGAAGCTACTCTTGGGTTTTAAGACCAGGGAAAAGTGAATTGTCTCTGGAATGACTAATTTTTATTTATTTATTTATTTATTTGTTTGTTTTTTACTGTATGGACACTGTGAAACTTGTAAGACCAACCTCTCCAACCAGGCAGGGTACCTGTTCCTAAAGGGAGTGTGCAGGTATCTGTGAAGATTCTGAGTTTCTACCTCTTAGAGTTGTTGCAAAACCACCAAGTTAAGCATCATCATATCCGCCTAGAATATCATGACTCCTTAAAAAAAAAATAAAAAAAAAAAGCTACTCAGGCCCTGTTCTCAGGCTCTTCAGGACTGTACTACCAGAGACATTTGAGAAGCACGGTTGTAAAGAATCATGCTTCTCACCTTCCCGCCTTACCTCAGTTGCCAGGCTGCCCTGGAAGCATGGATAGCAGGTGCTTAGGACCTTGTGGTGCACATTTTGTGTACAACAGCCCTACCCCGAGTGTCTCCTTGTTTCCCATTTGATCTAATTTCTTTCTTCTTTATTAATATTTGTGGCTGATTATATTTTCTAAAATTGACTACAACAATATTTCTGGTCCCACGTACACTTTCAAAAACTTGCTACCTCCTTCCCCTTGAACCAAGGTGGGCCTTTGTAGCTGCCTTAACTAATAGAGTCTGGCAGAAGTGATGCCACGTGACTGGCAAGCCTGGGTTATTAGAGGGGATACAGATTGGTTCTGGTTCCAGGTAAGATGGAGTAAGCACACGTCTCCCTGTCTCTCCCACTAACCACAGATATAAAACTTGGACACCATACCTGGGCAGCTATTCGAGGATTCTGAGAAGGAAGAGTAGCAGGCATATCCAAGAAGAAGGCCAGCACTTAAAATATCACTGAACTGGGGAAGAGTTTGTAAATTTCCCCCCTGGTTCTTCCACCACTTGGCCCTGGATACTGCCATGGATGGATTAGGATAACTGAAGCTCCAGCTTCCTGGATAGAGAACTGAAAAGGGACTCCCCAGTATACTGGAAAGTACCAGGGAGATAGACAAGAGAGAAGAGTTGAGGAAAACACTCTGTATAGGTGTTTATGAATTCCTGGACTCACCTCCAAGCTGCACATGTGTGGATCTGACTCAAATTAATATACCAAAGAAGTTGAGAACTGTGCTGACACATAGACTACTGCCGAAGTGCCAGACTGGCCACTAGGTGATGTGCATCAAGACCAGATTTAAATAGCATTGCAAAGACTTTAAAAACTTAACTAGAATTAGAACCCTGGTCCACAGAAGACATATTGGAACTTACAGCTTGAACAGAGGAAGATCAGTTGTCTGCTGAAACAAAAATATCAACTGTATCCATAGCACTTACATAAAACCTAGCATTTTATAACACAATATTCAAAATGTTTGTGATTGCAACTGAAATTACCTGGTATATGAAGAACCAGGAAAATCTCAGCTTGCATGGGAAAAGACAATCAACACATGCAAACACTAAAATAACAAAGATACTGGAATTATCTGACAAAATAACAATTATACAAATGCTCCAATAAGTAATTGTGAACACTCTTGAAATAAATGAGAAAATCAAAAAGCTCAGCACATATACACAAAAAGATATAAAGAATCAAATGGCAATTTTAGAATTAAAAAATACAACTGAAATTAAAAGCTCACCAGATGGGCTCAAAAGTGGAATGAGATGAGAAAGGAAAGAGTCAGTGAGGATGAAAAGATACAAACTTACAGATTCAAGAAGCTCTGCATCTCAAACAGGCAATTCTAAGAGAATCATAACCTGAAAACTAGATCAAAGAAAAAAGTCTTTAAATGAGCCAGATTAAAAGGATAATTACCAGGCTGGGCACAGTTCTCACACCTGTAATTACAGTATTCTGGGAGGCTTAGATGGGAGGATTACTTGAGGCCAGGAGTTTGAGACAGACTGGGCAACATAGCAAGACTCTGTCTCTACAAAAAAATTAAAAACTTAGCCAGGCATGGTGGCACGCACCTGTAGTTCCAGTTAGTCAGGAGGCTGAGGGAGGAGGATACCTTAGGCCAGAGGTTATAGTGAGTCATGATTGCATCACTGCACTCCAGCTTAGGCAACAGAGTAAGACCCTGTCTAAAATGATGATGATAATAATAAAAATAACAATAATAAAACGATAATTACCTAGAGGGGACCAACAATTTGAATGATTGCAAATTCCATTCAGAAACTGTAGATGCCAGAAAGAAGTGGAGTGGCATTTTAAAGTGCTAAAAGAAAATAAATACCAACCCAGAATTGTATAAACAGCAAAAATATCCTTCTGAAATGATGATGAAATAAATATATTCTTAGATGAAGGAAAACTAAAAGAATTCATTGCTAACAGACCTGCTCTAAAATAATTGTTAAAGGAAATGATACCAGAAGGAAACCTGGAACATCAAGAATGAAAGAGGAACAACAGAAATGGTAAATATCTGGGAAAATATAATAGACTACTCTTCTCCTCTTAAGTTATTTAAAATGAGTTTGATGGTTAAAAGCAAAAATTATAACATTGTCTGATGGAGTTTTTAATGCATGTAGGTATACCATATGAAACAAATATACCATAAAGGAAGGTGGGTAAAAGGACCTATATGGTGGTAACATTTCTTTCTACTTTCCACAATTGATTCTAAGTAGATTGTAAAAGTTAAGTATACATATTATAATTCCTAGAGCAACAAATAAAAAACAAGACAAAGAGATATAGTTAAAAAAATAGAAAAATTAAGATGTAACACTTGAAAATATTCAAGCAACTCAAAAGAGGGCAGCAAAGAGGAAAACAAAGGAACAAAAACAGAGATAAGAAACAAAAAACAGGCCGGGTGTGGTGGCTCACGCCTGTAATCCTAGCACTCTGGGAGGCCGAGGTGGGTGGATCGCTCAAGGTCAGGAGTTCGAGACCAGCCTGAGCAAGAGTGAGACCCCATCTTTACCAAAAATAGAAAGAAACTATCTGGCCAACTAAAAATACATATACAAAAAATTAGCTGGGCATGGTGGCACATGCCTGTAGTCCCAGCTACTTGGGAGGCTGAGGCAGTAGGATCGCTTAAGCCCATGAGTTTGAGGTTGCTATGAGCTAGGCTGACGCCACGGCACTCACTCTAGCCAGGGCAACAAAGTGACACTCTGTCTCACAAAAAAAAAAAAAAAAAGAAACAAAAAACAAATAATAAAATGGTAGGGCCTAAATTCAAACATATCAATAATTACACTAAATGTACATGGTTTAAAATCACCAATTAAAATAAAGAATGTCAGAATAAATTAAAAGACATGGTCTAAGTATATACTGTCTACAAGAAACTCAATTCAAAGACACTCATATAGGAAGGTTGAAAGTAAAAAGGTAGAAAAGGATCTGTTATGCAGACATGAAAAGAAAGATGAAGTGGCTATACTGATATCAGCAAAATATAATTCAGAGGTATGAAAATTACGAGAGACAAAGAGTAACATTACATAGTGATAAAAAGGGTCAAGTCACCAAGTAGACATAATGATACTAACTATATATGCACCAAACAGCAGAGCTTCAGAATATATGAAGCAAAACCTGTTAGAATTGAAAGGAGAAAAAGACAAAACCACAATTATAGTTGAAAATTTTAATACTACTCTTTCACTAATAGATAGTATACAGAAAACATCAAAGATATAAACAAAATAAAGAACACCATCAACCAACTGTATTTAAATTTGTAGATCACTCTACCCAACAATAGCAGAATACATGTTATGTTTTTTTCAAGTGTGCATGGAACATTTATCAGGATAAGCCACATTGTCACTCATACAACAAATCTTAACAAATATAAAAGAATTAAAATACAAAGTGTGTTCAGATACCATAAGGAGATTAAACTAGAAATTAATTGCAGAAAGATAACAATAAAAACCTAAATAATTGGAAATTAAACAATAAAGTCCTAAATAATCCATAGATCAAAAAAGTCTCAAGGGAAATTGGAAAATATTTTTAACTGAGCAGAAATGAAAATATTGTATAAAAATTTGTAGGATGCAGATAAAACAGTATGTAGAGAGAAATTTTTAGCATTAAATAATTATATTAGAAAAAAAGAAAGGTCTCAAATCAAGAGTCTAAGCTTCTACTTTAAGAAATTAGAGAAAGATGAGCAAAATAAAATAAAAGCAAGCAGCAAAAGGAAATAATAAAGAATAGAAATCAATGGAATAGAAAACAGAAAAACAATAGAGAAAATCAATGAAATCAAAAGCTGATTCCTTGAAAAGATCAAAATAATGTATGAAGGGTGGGGAACCTGTGTCCTTATGACCTTCTGGATCCTTGAGTGTGGCCTTTTGACTGAATTCAAATTTTACAGAACAAATCCTTTTAATAAAGTATGGATTTGGTCAAGGGGCTGCACTTGGGGGTCTGGAGGGCCACATGTGGCCTTGAGGCTGCAGGTTCCCCACCCTGCCCTGGGCCCAGAGAGTTTCACTGGCAATTTTTACCAAATATTTAAAGAGGTAACATTAATTATATACAATCTCTTCTAAGAAATAGAAGAAAGAGAATTTCCTAACTTAATTCTGAGACCAGTATTATCCTGACAAGAAAAGCAGACAGAGATTACAAGAAAAGAAAACTACAGACCAATATCCCTCGTGAACATAGAAACAAAGATCCTCAACTTAATATTATCAAGAATATGTTAAAATAATAGTACGCTATAATCACGTGGGATTTATTCTGAGAATACAAGCTGGTTAAGTATTCAAAAATCAATCAGTGTATTTCACCGTATTCAAAGTCTAAGGAAGAAAAACTGCATATTACATTAATTGAAGTAAAAATAATTTGACAAAATTTAACATATATTCATGGTAAAAACTTTCAACAAACTAGGAATAGAAAGACATTTTCTCAACTAGATAAAGGGCCTTTATAGAATACTTATGCCTAATGTAATATTCAATGATGAAAATCTAAATTTTCTCAACATCATACTGAAAGCCCTACCTGATGCAATAGGCAAGAAAAAGAAACGAAAGATACATAGAGATAACAAAGAAATGAAGCTATCCCCATTCTCAGATTATGTAATTTTCTACATAAGAAGCCTCAAGGAATTTACAAAATCTCCTAGAACTAATAAGTGAGTTTAGCAAGGTAGTGAGAGACCAGGTCAACATAAAAAGAAGTGTATTTTGATATTCTAACAATGGATAATTATAAACTGAAATTTAAAAAAAATTATACCTCCCCCCTCCACTCCCAAGTAAAATACTTAGGTATAAATCCAATAAATCAAGTACAGGTTTTATATGCTGAAAACTACAAAATGCTACTGAAAGAAATAAAAAAAAAAAGACTTAAATAAATAGGTATATCATGTTCAAAAATTGGAAGTCTAAATAAAGATGCCAATTCTCCCTAAACTGATCTTTAGAGATGACACAATTCCAATCAAAACCCCATGAGGATTTTTAATTGATTCAGTCAAGATGATTCCAAAATTTATGTGGAAAGAAAAGAAACTAGAATAGTTAAAACAATTTTTAAGTAGAAAAATGTTATTTAAGGAATCAAACAATTTGATTTTAAGTCTTACTATAAAGTTACTATAATCAAGACAGTTTGGTATAGGCAACAGGATAAATACATAGATTAATAGAACAGAATAGAAAGTCCAGATACAGGCTTATACAAATATGGTCAGCTAACTGTTTCACAAAGGTGAAAAGTGGTTTAATAGAGAAAGAGTAGTCTTTCAACAATAGCGTTGGTACAATTGAACAACCAACCATATGCACAAAAATGAACCTTGCCCTAAACCTCCCACCTTTTAAAAAAAAATTAACTCAAAACAAGTCATAGATATAAATGTAAAATATAAAACCATAAAACTTTTAGGGGAGAATTTGTGTAATGTGGGAGTAGGCAAAGAATTTTTAGATATGACACCAAAAGCATAATTCATAAAAAATTGGTAAATGGGTCTTAAAAGTTAAAAACTTTCACTCTGCTAAAAACAATGCTAAGAGAATAAAAAGACGACATACAGATTGGGA
The DNA here is from genome assembly GCF_020740605.2 of Lemur catta. Lineage (NCBI taxonomy): Eukaryota > Metazoa > Chordata > Mammalia > Primates > Lemuridae > Lemur > Lemur catta. Next base: position 10,066,915 of record NC_059147.1, on the reverse strand, counting down.
GAAAATACTCACAAAGCATGTACCTGCCATGGACTTGTACCCAGAATATACAAAGACTCTCAAAGGTCAAGAGTAAGAAAACATTTAACCCAACTAAAATATGAGTAAATCATTTGAGCAGGCACTTCATGAAAGAGGTAGACAGATGGCAGATAAGCACATAAAAAGATGTTCAACATTACAAGCTATTAGGGGAATGCAAATTAAAATCATGATGAAATATCTCTACATTCCTATTAATTGGCAAAAACAAAAATATTGACAATACCAAGTGTTGACAAGGATGCAGAGAAAGTGAATCACTCATACATTGCTAGTAAGAATGCAAAATGCTCCAGACACTCTGGAAAACACTTTGGCAGTTTCTTATGAAGTCTAACATACACTTACCCTACTTTTGTGTATTTTCCTTAGGGAAATTAAAACTTATGTTCATGTTAAAACCTGTCCACAAATGTTTATAGTACTTCTATATGTAATTGGCAAAAGCTGAAAACAATCTGAATTTCTTTCAGTGGGTGAATGAATAAACAAACTGTGGTATAGCCATACAATGAAATACTACTCAACAAAATAAAGGAATGGACTATTGATATAAACAACAACTTGGATGAATCTCAAAGGCATTATGTTGAGTGAAAGAAACCAGGCTTATACATTCACATGGTCTATGATCCATTAATGTTACATCCTCAAAAAGACAAAGCTGCAGTGATAGGGAACAAATCAGTGGACACCAGGGGTTATGAGTGGGGAAGAGGATCCACTCAACTTTCCTGGGAAGAGGCCATACTGGGATGTGGGACCTGGCAATTGTTCTCCTGCCAAATCTAACATCAGTGGAAGAGAAGTAATTCCCCACAAGGAAAACCAGAGATGCACCATAGAGTAATGGTCAATGTCCATGAGTTCTAAAGCCAGACTACCTGAACTCAGATCTTGATTCTTGTTGCAAACATACTATGGAACATTGGGCAAGTCTCACATTCTCTCTACCTCAAGTTCTTGTTCTGAAAAATGAGAATAAAATAGTTGCATGAGCTAATACATGTAGAGTATCTGAAATAGTAACTGAGCAGAGTAAACCACTCAATGAATGAAGGTTATTAATAATATAGGAAGAAGGATGGATGCTGATCAGCTACAAATTAATTTGGGTTAATGTGTCAGTTACCTACCATAATATGTGCCACATACCAAATACAAAACCCAGTGGCTTAAACCTGAAAAACATTGATTTAGCTCATGAGTCTCCTGGTGGTTCTTCTGGGGTGCGCTGGGCTCACTCAAATGTCTGTGATCAATGTGTAAGTCACCTGAGGGTCAGTTTTGCAGATCTTTGCTGTGCTCCTCACTTTTGGGAGGTCTGCTGGCTGTTGGCCCATTGAGGATGACCTCTCCTTTACTCCTTGTGGCCAATAGGCTAGCCCAGGCTTATTCGTAGGTGGTGGCCCTGGCAGGGCTTGGAAAACAGACACATGTGAATTTTCATGAGGCCTCAGTTTGGAGTTAGCACTCTCACTTCTGCCACAGTCTATTGGCCATAGCCAGACACAAATTGAGCCCACATTTTTTATGTTGGAGCCCTACCTCCTAGTACCTCAGAATGTGACTACCTTTGGAGACAGGGTCTTTAAAGAGGTGATTAAGTTCAACATACATATATCAATAAATGTGGTTCACCACGGTAACACAAGCAAAAACAAAGACCGTACGATTATCTCAACAGATGCAGAAAAAGCATCTGACAAAATCCAGAACCATTTATGATAAAAACCCTCAACAAACTAGGCATAGAAGGAACATATCTCAGAATTATAAAAGCCACATATGACAAACTCATAGCTAACATCATACTGAATGGGGAAAGGTTGAAAGCATTCCCCCCAAGAACTGGAACAAGACAAGGATGCCCACTGTGACCACTCTTATTTAACATAGTGCTGGAAGTCCTAGCCAGGGGAATCAGTCAGGAGAAGAATATTAAGGGTATCTAAATCAGGAAAGAGGAGGTCACACTATTGCTTTTTGCTGATAACATGGTCTTAAAAAACCCCAAAGATTCCACCAAGAGTCTCCTGGAATTGATAAATTCAGCAAAGTCTCAAGATACAAAATCAATGTACATAAATCAGTAGCATTTCTATACACTAATAGCAGTCAAGCTGAGAGTCAAATCAAAGACTCAAACTATTCACAATAGCTACAAAGAAAATAAAATACCTAGGAATACACTTAACCAAGGAGGTGACAGATTTCTACAAGGAGAACTATGAAACTCTGAGGAAAGAAATCACAGAGGATACAAACAAATGGTAAAAACATACCATCCTCATGGATAGGTAGAATCAACATTGTTAAAATGTCCATATTACCCAAAGTTATTTTCAAAATCAATGCAATCCCCATCAAGTTACAAAAGTAATACTTCACAGATCTAGAAAAAATAATTCTATGCTTCATTTAGAACCAGAAAAGAGCCTGAATAGCCAAGGCAATCTTAAGCAGGACAAATCTGGAGGCACCACATTATCAGACTTCAAACTATACTACAAGGCTATAGTAACCAAAACTGCATGGTATTGGTACAAAAATAGAGACATAGACCAATGGAACAGAACAGAGAACCCAGATTTAAAACTACCCTACAACCAACTGATCTTTGACAAAGCAGACAATAATATACACTGGGGAAAAGAAGCCCTATTCAATAAATGGTGCTGGGAAAATTGGACAGCCACATGCAGAAGAATGAAACAGAATCCATATCTCTCACTGCTCACAAAATTTAATTCAAGATGGATAAAAGACTTAGGTCTAAAGCATGAAACCATAAGAATTCTAGAGGAAAATGTAGGAAAAACTCTTCTAGACTCTTTCCAATAATCTTCTAGATATTGGAAAACAGTATGGAAATTCCTCAAAAAACTAAAAGTAGACCTCCCATTTGATCCAGCAGTCCCACTACTGAGAATTTACCCAAAGGAAAAGAAGTCATTTAATCAAAAAGATGCCTACATTCAAATGTTTATTACAGCACAATTCACAATTGCAAAGATGTGGAATCAATCAAAGTGCCCATCAATTCATGAGTGGATTAACAAAATGCAGAATATATATACCATGGAGTACTACTCACACATAAAAAGATGAAATAATACCTTTCACAACAATCTGGATGGAACTGGAGACCATTCTTCTAAGTGAACTATCATAAGAATGGAAAAACAAACACCACACGTACTCACTATTAAATTGGAACTAACCAATGAGCACACATGTGCACAGAGGGAAGTAAAACTCAGTGGAAAGCAACGGGGGCGGGGGGGAAGGGGAGGGGAGTAAACCAACGGAATGGGTACTATGATCACTATTTGGGTGATGGGCACACCTATAGCCAGGACTCAAGCATTCGAAAAACAATCCATGTGACCTAAAACATTTGTACCCCCTTAATATTTTGAAATTGAAAAAAAAGAAATTTGATCATATTTTGATATAATAAAATTTGATAGCTACTTAAATTTTTAAAGAAAAACCAGAAGAATATTTTTTTTCTGATGTAAGGAAAACAGTTATTAATATGATTTTGAGGCGTTTTTTTTTTTACTTCTTATAATGTCAACCAACTTGTAAATGTTGGGACAGATATTTTTGGAACTCCCTTATGTGAAAGGGTTGAATTGTATTTATTCAATGAGATTAAAAGGTTTAGGATCCTCTATGTTATAGCCAACGTGCATACTAACATTTTATTAAAATACGGGCTTTTAGAGAGATGAGTGTATATTGTGAGATTGATTTTTTTAACTCAATACAACATGTGAGATTAATCAATTAATAAAAATCTGCTGCTTATGTAAAATTAGTTATAAAATTGTGCCATGCTATAATGAAAGATATACAGGGAATAAACTTTCTCTGTGTTTCAAAAAAAAAAAAGTGGGTGATTAAGGTAAAATGAGGTCATTAGGGTGGGCCCTAATCCAATGTGATTTGTGTCTTGTAAGAAGAGGAAATTAGGGCACAGACTGGTACAGAGGGAAGACTGTGTGAAGACACAGGGAGAAGACGGCCGTCTGCAAGCCAAGGAGAGAGGCCTCAGGGAAAAAAAAACAATCCATCCCACCAATGCCTTGATCTCAGAACTGCGAGAAAATAAAATTCTGCTGTTGAAGCCACCTAGTGTGTAGTACGTTGCTATGGCATCCTGAGCAAACTAATACCGACTGGTGAGGAAACAGACTCTATCTCTTGATATAACAAACTGTGATCCCATTGCAAACAAACTGTGTTGACAAGGAGGTATAAAAATTGGGGACACTTTTGCCATCAACTTGCCATGCCTAGAGTTGGGGGTGGGGAGCCAGGCTAATCAATATAGTATAGACACCAGAAAACTTAGCTGTACTCCTAGCTCTGCCTTCTCCTGGCCTCAGTTTCCTCATCTGTGCTCAAGAGGGCCGGACCAGGTCTTGCTATGTTTCCTCCTGTCTCTGACAGCCTAGGATTAAACCTCAAGCCACGCTCTTCCCCAGTTCTCCGACGTCTAACTCCAAACTGCATCAGGAAAGGATATTCCTCCACGTGCCCACTGGGCACTGCCCCTCGGGGGACTTCAGCTCACAGCCTCGCCAGTAATCGCTCCCTCCACCGCACCTGCCAGGGCGTGTTTAGCCCGCAGTGCCTAACGGAGGAAGAAGAATCTCTGCTCCAAAGCTCTGCTTAAAAGAAAAGGCAACAACTGTATCCTTGCAATCCCACGGACGACCCCTCGAGAGGGCAAGTTAATGAGCATGGATTTGGGGGAGATTTGCGTGAGGCCTGTGGAGAATTTGGCTGACAGTAAAGATAAGAAGGGAAAATGGAGACAAGGAAGAATTAATGAAATCCCAGCAAAAAAAAAAAAAAGAAAGAAAAGAAAAAAAAAATGCTATTAAAGGGGGAGGGAGCAGCTGTGAAGAGGGCTTACCTGCAAACCTGGAAGCGCATCAGCGACCTGAGCGAGCTCAGCAGTGGACTTGAGGGTTCCCTCAGAAGACCCGGCAGAGCCCTTAATCCTGTGACATTGTGGACGGAGGAGATAAAAGGGCCACAACTTCTGAAAAGAGCAATGGATCAACGTCACAGATACCTGAAAATACATAGATAAATAAATCCTGTCAACATGATCATCATCATCATCATCATCTGAGCTCCTAACATCTGCCAGGCACTGATCTACATATTTTGAGTATATTAAATCACTGACTCCTCAGAAAAGTCCAATGAGGGGAGTACTGAAATATGGTCATCACTATTTTTTACAGAGAAGGCAAGAGAAACCCAGGAAGCCTGACTGTTTCACCCCAAGTCTCCCAGCCAGTAAGCAATAGAACTGGACTTGAACATGGGCTGGCTGTGTCACAAACCCAGGACTTCAACTGCTTCTGATGTATGGAGTCTCCATATTTTCTGGAGCCTACTCTATGAGAGGTGGAAAAATAGCCCATTGTACAGACAGAGAAACTGAGGCCCAGTATTATCAAGTGTCTGCAAGCTACTCACAGTGCCGTATTCTGTCCCACGTTAATGCCTCAACCCTCTGTCCACCTGGTGAACTCCTACTTATTTCCAAGTTTCCACTCAGATGTCCTTCCTGGGAATCTTCCCTGCTCACCTCAGACAAATGAGGTTCTTCCTCCTTTGGCTCCCACGAAACCCAGCGTGTGTGCTTATTAGAGGAGTTTTCATATGCAGTAGGCATTTTCTTTTTTATTTCCAGAATTTTTTTAAAAAAGAAAATCACATAGATAAAGCTAACAAATATCCATGTTCCCATGAACTAGAATTTATGTTTTTTAACATTTTGCCTTATATGCTACAAGTCATTTTCTAATAAACTAAAATATAACAAATAAAATTGAGATAGTCTTTTGAAAAATTACAAGAAATAAAACATCGCAGATGAAGTTCAAGTACCACATCTGCAGTTCACTCCCTCCCGCCGCATGAATTGCTTGTGTATCCTACAGATATATTCCCAAATTCCTGTATATCTATTCACAAGTGTGTGCATGTATGTGTAAGGCAAGGACTGTATTTTGTTCATTTCTTTGGAGCTTAAATTTAGTAGAACATCTAGCACTTACGTGATGATGATGATGATGATGATTGACGGTGACGATAATGGTAACATTTTCTGAAGCTTTATCATATTACAGATCCAGTTCAAAGCTATTTTTTGTATGTGTTAACTAACCTACCTTTCTCAACAATCTCATGGGAAAGGTGCTGTTATCAAGCCCAGTTTATAAATAAAAAAACTGAGTCACAAAGTATCTTTCTCGAGGTCAGATAGCTAGGAAGTGTGGAACATCTATTTAAACCCTGGCAGTCTGGCCCCAAAGGCTCATGTACCTTTGCATGTGTGTGTGTGAAATACAACACACATTCAGAAAAGAACATAAAACGTAGATTCACACTTGGACAAAAAGTTGATAACCACCACTGAAGACAAAAATAGACCATTGCAAGCATCCCAGAGGTCCGATGTATTCCCTCCCTGACTATAATCCTTTCCTTGTACCGCTCATAGATTATTAAACAGTATAATTTTGCTTTCATTGATTTTCAGCTTGATATGAATAGAATCATTTAGTAAATATTTTTCGGTGTCTTGCTGCTTTAGTTTAATGTTGTGATTGTGATATATTGTTGCATATATAGTTTGCCATTGAGTGATAGACCTCAGCTTATTTTTGTCCATTCTTCAAGTGATGAACATTTGGTTTGTTTCCAATGTGGGGCAATTGTAAGAACCACGTTGCTATGAATGTTCTTGCATATGTCTGCTAGCGTACACTGCACGTTTTTCTAAGCTACCTACCTAGTAGAAGAATTGCTAGGTTAGAGGGTGTGTGCAACGCTGGTTGCACTGGATAACGCTAAATTGTTTTCTAAGAGCTGGAACTCTTGCACAATAGCAAACTGCCTTACCAAAAATACGTGTTGGAGGAATAATTGGATTTTTTAAAAAGCAAAATACCAAATACAAGGAGGGGATTGCATTAACTAGTATCAGAGGCTGGGAATCCAAGCATCTGTCTGCTGAAATATGCATCTCCCTGTGGCACACGTAGGCTCTGAACCCGGAACTAGCTGGAATCAGCTGCCCTGGAGGATTGGAAGGAGCACGTCCTGCCCATCCCACGCTCTGCCTGGATGGCGTCTGATGACAAAGCAGAGGAGTAGATGCTAGCAGTGATTTGGACTTTATCTGCTGACGGGTTCATTATATCCTGCCCAGACCAGCGCAGAGGGACAGTCACAGGGAGGTGGCACAGAACACTCAATGCTGCTGGAGCTGCACTGGGTGACCCTGCCTCAGTTTCCCTTTTGCTTTTCTGGGACTTTTAGGGACCTGGAATAGTTGCTCTGAGCCAGACCCAGTACACACCCCTTTCACCTTTATGCACAATATCCTCAAGTGGACCCCACCGGGGTTCCTCTGAACGACTGGGACCCCCCCTTCATTATTCTACCCAATATGTCAGCTAGCGCTGTTTACAAATCCAAGGATTCTCTTGCCAAATGTACAGCCTGTTCCCCAGCCTTTCATGTTATAATGAAATGAATAACAAGCAAGACGTCTTAATATCCTATTCCGCTAGAAAGTGAGATTTCCCCCTCCCTCTCTTAATAGATAAATGAAAATCATCAAACATTCTGAAAAGATCCTTTATGAAAACATCTCTCTTGCCAAAAAAAAAAAGTTGTATTATAAAACTAGAGAAATTTGTTTCCACTTGTTAAAAGCCCTATTCTCAGCCATGAATTCAGTTCCCGGTTTTTTTTTTTTTCCTTCAATTAATTTCGCACTAATCCATTTCTTTATCAGGCGTTGGAGAGAATGCGTGTGGTGTGAGTGATGAGGATGAGGAGCAACGGAGGTGTTTGGCTCTGTAATTTCATCCTTGAATTTTGTGATTACTAACAGGACAACTTTTTTAATTTGCTCTTTTGTCTGGATTCCCTGGCTGACAATCTGCTCGGTGAGCTCGGCTTTTTAATCAATCACCTACATAATCAAATGTCACTGGCTATCTGCTCCGTGTAATTACTTTTGCAATTAAAAATCAACCTCAAGTTGCCTCATCTAATTAGAGGGATGGGCAGATTTTCATCTAGATTGATTTTTTAATAAATATTGACTTAAAATGCCATAATCTCATCATATTCTTTCATTTTCTTTGTACCAAAAATCAAACAAATGGAAGAATTAGCAAGCAGAAGGAATCGTGGGACTTCAAACGCTTCTGCTGGTTCAGACACACAAAACTATGCTGTACAGAAGCCCAGCTTAGCTCGCCTAATAACAGCACTCAATAGCTTCCACCTTTTATTGGAAAAAAGAACAAAGCAATTCAACGATTATATTTCACATTAACATTGTTGCAAGCCCACCATTCTAAGAGCTCCTAATTTCATTTATAGTGCTGCCAAAGACAATCATTTCTATGAATGTTATTATTTCATTTAAAACAATCCCATGCATGCTACCAGAATTTTTAGCATTAGCAGGAATTACAAATGCTTCATGTTGGAACCACCACCACTGAGTTTTCTTAGACATAAAAATGCCACTACAGCCAGATCATTTCCTTGTCTTTGCTGCCTTGTATCTTTTATGCATTGTAATTAAAACATTGTCAATAACACAGTTCGTTGCTTTTTGGTTGTAGTGGCTGATGTTGAACATGGAAAATCCACAATCTGGTGAGGGATTACCTACAGGAAAATAACACACTTTGCTCAGAGAACAATTGTCCCAAGATGAAATGTAATGGTATCTTGTGTGCCAGTTAAAAAAAAAAAAAAAAATCCCATCAGTGACCCTGACAGAATTCCATTTAAACCTCAGCTGATTGGGGTGATGATGAAGAGGTAATAATGCTTCTAGCACCCCTGCTTTATTCTGGCACAAAGGAGGTACTTCTGTCTTCTTGTGCATTCACACTGCAAGGGAGGAATAGGGAATTGTCCACATCTGACTGCACAATTCACTCTAAGAATAGACAAAAAGAGATGACCAAGGCAAGTCAAACTTTTGGCTCTTATTGGCGGCAAAACAAACAGGGGAGTAAGGACAGACCCAAACAAAAGAGCCAAGGACAATGAGAAAGAGACCACCGATTCCACCCCTGCCCCCACTCCACGAGGCAGACAAGTTCTTGCCTATGGGGATATGGCACTTGGATTTCCAGTCTTACTGCCAACTGCGTGTCCAGAGAAGTCTGTTCAGCTTGGAATGCATCAAATTTATTTGTCCATAGATTGTCCCATTTGTTGGTTGGTTTGTTTGCTTATTTATTTATTTAGGGGTTCTGTGTAGAAACATTCTCTCAGTAGACACTTGGGGAAACAATGGTGTGTGTCACTATGCAGATTGCCAGTGACCTACAGACATGAGGATAGCGGTGGGGATCCTGGGCTCGTGGTAACTAGGTGTTGCCCGTGGCTCTTGCCAGAGGGAAATTCTGCCAGTATGTGTTCCGGCATCACAGAGCACAATGCAAGTTGAAAGAGTTGCATGGATACCTGCTACTGTGTGGAAGAAGAACAAGACTCTACCCAGAGTTTGAGGCATTAACAGAAAGAGGAAAGGAGATGGCATGAGGGTGATGCTAGGTGACGTTTGTCAAACATTTACTATGTGGCACGTGCTGTGCTAAATGTTCCCCCTGCCTTTTTTCATTTAACCATCACAGCTACTCTAGGAAGCAGGCACTGTTTGTATTATTATCATCCCCATTAAACAGATGAGAAAACTGAGGCATTAAGAAGTAAAGTGCTTGTGAAAGGTCACAGAGTTAGGAACTGGCAGATTTAAGCCCCAGACCCACATCTATGAAAGACACCAAATACTTCGGGCCTTGAAGCATTTCTTCTCCTAGGAGTAAGCCTGGGGACAAGAGGGACAGGCCGCTGACATGTGGGGGAGGGGATGTGCTGCTGTGGAAGAAATAAACATGGAAGGACGGATATATCAGTTGTCTGTCGCCATGATAATTCTGTGTTATGAACCACTCCAGAACTCAGTGGCTTAAGTAATATTAATAAAAGCACTTCTTTAGCTCCTGAGTCTGCAGGTTGATGGGGCGGTTATTCTGGTCTCAGGCGGCCTGACTCGGGAGTCTGTGGTCAGTGCAGATTGGCTGGGAGGCTCTGCTGATCTTGGCGGGCAGGTTTGGCTGGGGGCGGGGCTCGGCCAATCTTGGCCGGCTCTCCCCTGTGTTTCGGGATCCGCTAGCCTCTGCTGGTCTAGCACGGCGATGGCTTAGACAGCTGAGGCAATTCAACTCTGTTCTACAAATCTCATCTGCCAACAGGCTGGCCTGGATGTGTTCTCACAGAGGAAGCAAGAGGGAGGAAATGGAAACACGCAAACTTATGTCAAGCCTCTGCTTGCCGGATGTTTGCTAACATCTTGTTGACCAGTGCAAGCCATGTGACAGAGCCCAGAGTGAAAGGGCAGGCACGGCCAAGTTACACAGCAAAGGGCGTGGATCCAGGGAAAGTGAAGAATCTGTCACGGGCACATGTGTCCTGATGGGCAAATCTAAGCCATAGTTTATCAGGACTCACCTCATCAGACGTCTGTGACACAGGACGCCTCCTCTACACCACAGTGGGGCCCTAGCCCTAGTGACCACCATGAAGCAGGGTGTCATGTACTACTGGGTGAGGGACTCCCTCTGCCAGAAAGACCAGTCGGCAGCTGGAGCCCTCCCCATCCAAGGTGACTTGCACACCTCTCTCAGAGAAAGGCGGAGAGGGTTTGTCCCCAAAAAGGCACCTTTGGAGGTGGTCCTGGTGGCCATAAACCTAATTCTCCCCAGCCCTCTGTGTCACTGGCAGAACCCCAAATCCGTAGCAGGCCCACCCAGAAGCAAGAGCGAAGGTTTGGGGACATACAAAGCCCAGGGTACAAACTCAGATGCCAGCAGGAACAATTGAGTGAATGAATTTGAATTCTTTCAACAAAGGCACATTTTTGTTTGCATATAAAATACAGAGAAATATTCTTTAATTTAACACAGAAATATGCTCCATATTATTTTTCTTAAAATGTGGCCTTCTCTTAGTCTAGATTTTGTTTCTCACTTTTGTTACATCATGGTTACGGAGATATATTTTCTCTATTCTGATAAAGAAAATCACTGATCAGCAATGCAAACACGAGGCTGGATGACCATTTGTAGTGGTCTCGGCGTTGGGCATGCGGTAGGCACTGGTGGAGGTGGTGGGGAACTGAACAGCCCTCAGACCACCCCAACCATGTACCCGCTTCTTAGCTCCAGCCACCTCTGGCTGGGTGGGAATGTAAGTGCCATCTGTCACAAGTTTATTTTCAAAAGAAGCTAGAAATCTGGATTTTAGTGTGAACTCTTGCATGGTGGCTCTCTGCTCATGACAGTAACATGCAGACCGAAGGAAACAAGTGCAGGTCAGAACCAGCCCATGGCCACCGGTTCTCCATACTAGGTCGAGGCTAATGACTACATTGCAAAATGGGGAAACTGAAGCCCAGAAGTGGCCTTGCTTGAGGTCACAAATAGGCCATTTCAGAGATTAACGAGAGTCAAACTCATTCATGTGCCTCACTATCTGGCCACCACCGCCTTGCCAGCCTCGGTTGCTGTTGGCTCTGTCCTCTCAGTTGCCCAAGTACCCTACAGACCAGCCTCACCAGACTTCCGTCTTGAGTCCTTAGCCAGGCTGTTCTCTCTGCCTGGAATGCCCTTCCAGGCTCAGGTCAAATGTCAGTCTTGCTTGCAGATTTCTCCATGCCCTCAGGAAAAATTAGCCTCTCTTATGCATCATTATTATAGCATGTCTTGCTCTGGGTTTTAACGTTTTAGTCATTATTTGTTGATGCTACTTTGAGCTTCTGGAAGGCAGGGACCCTGGGGATTTTATCTGGGGATCTCTGGAGCCTAGCACAGCACCTGGCACATAATAGGTGCTCCATAAATGTATGTGGAACAACCAGAAACATAAACGAGAGGATAATGAATGGACTGTGTGAATGAGGTAAACAAACGTTGTTCACCCGGCCAGTATTCTTTGCCACACACATTACCATCAGGACTTTTGTGAGAGAGGAGAAAAGTTGATGTGGGAATAGAGACAGGAGGGCAGAGAGGTTGAGGGAATGACGGTCCTACGGTCAAATGCTGGCTCTATCATTTACCAGGTGCATGATCTTGGACGAGACATTTAGCTTTGAAGCCCAAGTGTTCTTGTCTAAAAAATGGGTTCGGGCTGGGCGCGGTGGCTCACGCCTGTAATCCTAGCACTCTGGGAGGCCGAGGCAGGTGGATTGTTTGAGCTCAGGAGTTTGAGACCAGCCTGAGCAAGAGCGAGACCCCGTCTCTACTAAAAATAGAAAGAAATTATATGGACAGCTAAAAATATATATAGAAAAAATTAGCCGGGCATGGTGGCGCATTCCTGTAGTCCCAGCTACTCGGGAGGCTGAGGCAGGAGGATCGCTTAAGCCCAGGAGTTTGAGGTTGCTGTGAGCTAGGCTGATGCCATGGCACTCACTCTAGCCCGGGCAACAGAGCGAGACTCTGTCTCAAAAAAAAAAAAAAATGGGTTCCTAAAGGCACCGACATCAAGTGGGCTGTAAAGATTACATGGGATAATGCACATAAATCACTTAGCACAGTGCCTGGCATGTAGTAGGTGCTCACTAAATGCTAGCTAATACTAGTAGTAAAAAGAGAAGCTAAATGGCTCTTTTCTGCTTCAGTAGTTCCTAGACTCCTCTGCATCCCCTAAAAGGCAAACAGACAAACCACCAGGAGCAGACAAGTAGAATTCAGAAGCCAGTGCAAGACTGTGGTGGGAACCCAGCCCTCAGCCCTCTAGACTTTCTGTCCCCTTCCCTTGCTTGGAAGGAAGACTCCCCGCGAAGTCGGCAGCCTCCTTAGCAGCTGGAGACATAGAGAAATGCAGCCATGATTTGCTCAATGGGGCTCTTCCTGCGTAAGCCTCAGTAAACATGTCCCCGAGAGTACCTGAACCGACACTCAATATCAGCCCGGGCCCGAGGATTAACACGCAGAAGGGGCTGAGAAGTGGGATCCCTTATACGTTTTCATATCTCTCCTCTCCAGGAAAACAAACAGCTCCCACAGAGTCTCGATTGTCCATTATGGTGAAATCTGTGGTTGTCATAAGCAGCTGGCCCCAGCACTCAGCCACGTGAGCTGCCTGCGCTTGTGTGAGACGCTCCTGTAGACTCACACACGACAATTCAGGTGTGGGGTCCACCTGCATCGTCCTCTGTTACGCATGTTCTCTTTCCAAATTCAATTATGGTTCTCTGATAATAATAATAGTAGTCATTCTCATTTGAGTATTATATACAATAAGGCACCCCCTCCAAATTTAATTTATGACGAAATAAATGGGCTGCAGAAGAATGGCCTTGCATGTTTCAGTATAATATTTTGTTGCATTTGCATTTGGAGGAGGATTTGTGGCGAGCTGGAGGATTAAATCCCATGAAATCATTATACAAATTTCAAAATGTCAAGTACTCGGATAGAGATTATGATTTTATCTTCTTATTTTGACAGGAAACTGTGTGTGGCCACCTCTGTCTTAGAACAAGCAAGGAAGGGAGGCCAGGGGAGACCAAATAAAGACAGAGGCGCTTGCAAGGTTCCCGATCAGCTGTCTTTTCATTCTGCTCGCTTGTACGACAGGGCGTAATAGACATTTTCCTTTGCACAAAATAATAAGAGCAGTACTTATCGCGCAGTGCCTCCAGCCAGTGGCAAAAGGAAATTAGAAAAGTCCAATGAAGCTGAGAAGTAATTAATCATCATACACTGAGGCCTGTCAAATCAGGAGGGTCCTTCTAGCTGATAATGCTCCCCAGCTCAATCTAGACTGATAGAAATTAGGATTTTTTTTTTCCTCTGGCAAAAACAAAAAGAGTAGAGTTAGCACAAACGTGGCCAACTGTTGGCTTTCCCGACTGCCTGACCCATTTACGGATGTCTGCATCAAGTTTAACTCAAGCCGAAATTGAAGCAACATCATTTACTCCTCAAGGCAAAGGGAAATTATAACTATACTGTTTTAAGACCCCCCCACCCCGGCCCACCACTCTTTCTCCCCTCTGCCCCGGCCGTATAGTCTTGGCTATATAAGAAAAATTAAAGTTCGGCTCTATTGATCAAGCCGGCTGCTGTCCCGATGGATCTGTGGGGCAGAAAGCGTTTAACAAGGTCTGTAATGAGTCCGGACTCTTTGGAGATCAAGTGAAATAAATAAAATGGGCTCACTGGGGGCCTTTGAGGGCTTTTCGTAGAGGGAAGTAGGATAACAGGCTGCTGCCCTGAGCCCTTTGGGGTGTGGGGGGCTCAGGGGAGGATGGCACCCCCTTAAGGAAAGACAGCCGCCATTGGAACAGTGTAGTCCAATGTGTTCCCCACCCTCACCCACCCCTGCCACCAATTCCCGTCTCACCAGGCTCTAAAGGGCAAGTTCATCTTTCTACTGCTTCCTCCAGGTGCCCCCTGATGGTGGGGACCTCACTGAGGTTAGGACGGGAATCTTGAAGCCAGACATCCACAGAGAGGAGGAAGGAAAGGAAATGAGTGAAGGTGGCAGAAAACAGACAATAGGGAGTGGGGGGGGGGTCTACGGCCAACTGGAGCTTGCTTGTCTGTCCCGAAGGGGGCAGACCCCACTCTGTCCAGGCAGTCACTGCTGAGGGGCCATTCAGACCGTATGTTGCCAGGTCTTCTGATTTGCCAGGATGAGCCTCAAGGCCAGAACGCAATATAAAATCTCCTAACTTTTAAACGGAGTCAACTAAATAAAATTTTAAAAACTACATGAGCATATCCATGTTTGCCTACTGTTTGTGGCTTTGGTCCATAGAGAGGTGTGGGCGGGTCCTCGGCAGACACTGTGTTTCAAATAAGTCTTTTTTTGTTTTTGTTTGTTTGCTTTTTGAGACAGGGTCTTGTGCTCTGTCACCTGGGCTGGAGTGCAGTGGCATCATCATAGCTCACTGCAACCTCAAACTCCTGGGCTCAAGTGATCCTCCTGCCTCAGCCTCCCAGGTAGCTGGGACTACAGGTGCGCTCTACAATGCCCAGCTAATTTTTCTATTTTTAGTAGAGATGGGGTCTCACTCTTGCTCAGACTGGTCTTGAACTCCTGGCCTCAAGTGATGCTCCCACCTCAGCCTCCCAAAGTGCTAGGATTATAGGCGTGAGCCACCATGCCTATTGGGTTATACAGACCAGTGTTTGAACCCGGGCCCTACCATTGTTAGTCATGTGCTCCAAAGCAAGTGACTTCAGTCCTTTTGGTCTCAGTTTCCTCGCCTGGAGAAGGTGGATAAAATACTTAGCATCTACCTTATAAGCTTGCTAAATATGCAGAGTGCCCACCACAGAGCCTGGTGCACAATAAATATTCAATAAAGGACAGCTGTGAATTGGATCAGGACACTGCACCACTCAGAGTGAACCTATTTTGACAATCCTGCTCCCATGTCCTCTCTTCTCAGACCTCACACATGCCTCTTTTCCTCTCCTTACTGGGAACTTGCCACTAGGACATCTAGCAACTTCCTTCCCCTGGAGAGGCAAAGCGGGGACCCACCAAGTTGTAAGAATCAGAGAATTTCAGACTGCAGTTATGCTGCTCAAAGCAAGCCCATTCTTATGTAGGAAACATAACTGCCACACACCCCAGCCCCCGGAAGCTAACATGGCTCCCAGATTAGTTGCTTTTGAGGCGTATGGGTGCCAGTTAAGTTAGGGGACAATCTGGTGACTCTGGGAGAGATAATCTCTTGTAAGTGGCATTTTTTTCTGTGGGCTGTGGGTGCAAAAGTTCTCAGGGATACCTGCTTCTCTTCCTTCCTTCATGTCTGTTGGCAGAGAAACACCAAAACTCCTTCTTCTTCTACATCGTGTCTTCTACTTTTGTTACCTCTAATCCTGGCAACAACACTGCATGGTTAAGTACTGTCGTCCCCTCTTTGCAGATGGAGAAACTAAGACTCAGAGAGGCAGAGTAACTTGCTGAAGGGCACACAGCTCGTGTGTACCGGAACTGGGTTTCACTGCCTTCCAGACGCAGACTGTGTCTACTATTCTATTAGTACATTGCAAAGAACACCCTGGTTTACCTTTCTCCTCTCTCTCAGCTGTTTTCTTTGACTCTCTCGATCATTCATTCAACAAGTATTTATAGAGTGCCTACAATGTGCCAGGCGCGCCTCCTTGGTTTCCAGCAGCAGGGACAGATGGGCTCTGGGGCCTGAGAGAATGGAAGATGGCAGCCACTGCTGGTGGTTTCCCAGGAAGGTGACCGTAGCCTGTACCGGAGTTGTGCTGCTGTCACAGAGACTCCACGATGCAACGACTTCGTGAACAAAGACTAGCCCTGATGTGCACAGCCCAGCTCTGCTCCATGTGATCATTCAGAGACCCAGGTTCCTTTCTTGTTGCTTCACCATCAGGGTGGGAATCAGCAGATGTTCTCTGTAAAGGGCAGATAATACATATGTTTGGCTTTGCCAAGACTGTGGTCTCGGTTACAACTGCTCACCTCTGCTCTGGTGATGCCAAAGCAGCTATAGGCAGTGTTCGCATGAATGGGCGTGGCTGGGTTTGGGCCGCTGTGGGCTGAATTTGGGGCTCAAGTTGGCCGACCCTGTCCTAGGGCATTGCCATTGTCTGCTGGGTCTCTGCCGCATCCATGTTCCAGCCAGTGGGAAGGGACAAGAAAGCGTATGGAAGAGGCACAAACAACGTCTTAAAGCCCAGAACTGGAAGCAGCACACACATTGCTTGGCTCACATTTTATTGGCAAAAACGTAGCCTAGTGGCCACGATCCACTGCCAAAGAGGATGGGTGGAATGAGAGAGTGGATTCTGTGTGGACAGCATACAGTCTCCACCAACCTTAACCCAGGCAGGGGGTCTGTCCTGAGGGCGGTTCTCCTTTCTCAGTGACGTCTCTCTCGGTTACCTGCTCTGAGCTCATGTTCCCACCTGGATGTTGCAGGTGAGGACAGTGCAGCAAAGCAGCTCTCAAAATCCTCTTGATTCTGATAAACCGAGATGGTGAATTACATCCCAAATGAACCCTCCTCTTACTGTAGGTCCTTTCCAAAGGCCAGCTCCCCTGGAGCATTTAGGAAAAAAACAATATTCGGAGTTTCAGTTTGTACCCAGCCTGCGAGGGGAGCGCTCTGCTCCTTTTGGATTCGGGTTGTGTGCGCTGCGGGGCTGCTCGTCCACTCAGAAAGGCCCTGAAGGGTCTGGAGGTGTTCTATGCCCGGGCATCTTGGAACAGCCAGCTCTGCTGACACTGGCTCTCAGAGAAACGGGCCCAGCGCTTTCCTCTAACACCCGGGCTGGAGAGGAGGCAGAGTCCCTCCACCCGCCTTGTGGGAAAGAGAACGACATCCATCCAAACTGCCCTGGGCTTGCTGGAGAGTCTGGAAGCTCCGTGGTGGGCCCAGAGCAGAGGAAGAAGGACCTCAGGCACCTCTTTCCTGCCAGCCCCACCCACGTGGTTGAGGAGTAGCTGGGTGGGTCCAGGTGCTCTCTCTCCAGGGACACGGCATGCCCGGGAGGCAGCCCCATTCGCTCTCAGTGATGTGTCCCCAACACCAAAAGCTCCTGTCTCAATGGGGCTTGCTTTGATCAGCCTGATCACAGCATGTCCCCTCATTTGAAATGTTGCCACCAGATAGGCCCTGCATCCTTTAAATGCTGGGGGATGAGTCTGTGATAAGAGAGACCATGTCAGGCGACACTGTTGGCCTGGGGTCTGGGAGTGCCGGCTGGTAGCATCCACCGCATCCTTCCTTGGTTCATCCTCGTCTGTCCTAGAGGGAATGAGGGGTGCCAGGCACAACTGTAGGAAATGCAGACTGCGAAGGGGCCCTTGTCCTTGTCGTGAAAGTGTTTGACAAAGGCCACACAGTGGAGTACAACTCCTTCACAGACCACTGTAATTCTATGAAAACAACCCTCAAAGCTCCCTGAGTGCTAATAATAATATAGTAGCACAGGCCAAGACTTAGTGTGTGCTAGGTGGCACGCCGTGTTCTAAATCCTTTAGGATATAACTCATTTAATCCTCACAATATCTCCGTGGGGTGGGTGCCATGATTATCTCCATTTTACTACCAGAAAATGGAGGCACAGAGAGGTTATCTCAATCACCTAGGGTCACACAGCTAGGACCTACACAACCAGAGCTCAAATCCAGGCAATCGTGTCCTTCACCACCGGGCTCTCGTCTTTCTGGATACGTGAACTTTAGAAGTCCACATGAAAAATACAGCCACATCTTTTTACTTTGATTGCCTGCCAGTGGCTGGAGGAAAGAGGGGAGTTGGGGAAGGGCAGGGGAGAGGAGACCCAAAGAGCGAGAGAAATAATGAGTGAGAGGGAGGAGTTGGCCTGTCTGAAAGTGAACTGCGCGCCAACTGCTGCTAAAATCTACATTTTCTCCTGGCTTATTTACAGATTAGGTGTTAGAGCCTAATAAAGGGGAGGATTTTGAACGGGTCCTCAGGATCGCACGGCCCAGCTAACCAAACGGCTAGTGTACACAGCTCAGGTGAGATGAAAGGCCCCAGCCCTCGGGGACCACTCAGGCCTTTATCTGCGGGCGGGGCCTCTGCGGGTTTGAGAAAGCCGGAGTGGGTGGCGCTGGCGGAAAGTTCAAAGTCATTTTTTGAACAGATAATGCAATCCAAAGTTTGTTTACCTGTTGAAATATTTAGGGGAACAAGATATCACTTTGACCTGCTTACACCTGCGACCTTTGTGAAAGCCTTAAGATGTGTTTTAAGCGTGTTTGTAGTCTTAATCTTTAATGGGCTTCTGCATTTTTCAAAGGGTAGAATTTGGCATAACAAAAGCAAACCAAAAAAAAAAAAAAAAGAGAGAGATTTCTGCCCCAGCAAGAGAGGTATGTTTGGTAACCTCAGCTGTTCCCATGCATTCTGGAAATAAAAGAGAACAAGGCGTAGGGCCGGGCCTCAGCCTCAGAGTGGTAGCAGGGTGCCTCTAGCCTCTTTCTTCAACCCCGAGCACCAGGATGTGGAGCTGAAGCCACTACCTGACTCCCCAGGTGCTGGCCCCGTGGCCAGAGCTGCACTTGAGGACCTCCTTAAAGTGGAGGACGAATTCAGACATGGAGCTCCAAGTTTATTGATAATTTGTTTGTGTCCTGAGGGTCCTGGGTGTATGAAGCCACATAAGACTAATTTGCAGTATCTGCGGTCGACTCTGTTGAAGAAAATTCACTTAATAATTTAAAGAAGGAAGAGAGTTTGGGGCACTTTCCCCCAAACCAGGCTTTCCCTGAACATAATTATTTATGTTTCTTATAATCCTTCTGGGACTGTAAGATGGAGATAATCCTGGCTCCCTAGCAGAGTTGTCATGAGCTCTAAATAGGACAAAGAATGTACATAAAAGGTCCACATCGTGCTTGGCATATAGAAAGAGTAAAATGCATGATAAGTTCTCGACCCTTTCTCCTTCTCCTCCTCCTCATCATTGTCATCTTCATCCATGACATTATCACGGGTCATCAGAATGACTCATATGCACATTCAGAAATATCTTTTTCTACCTTGCCAGTGGGAAGGAGGACTCAGTTCTTGCCTTTCAAGACTAGCAAAGACATCTGTGGCCTCCAGGTGTGCTTTCCAGGGGGCAGGCTGGAAGTGGGGAAGGGGAAACCCTAAGGTCAGTCTAGAGTTGGTTCTGTGGAGACCCCTCCTGCCTGGCTGGTACTTCTTCCAACACTGGGTTGAACAGAGGTCAGGGCACCCAGTGGCCAACTGTCCTTTCACCCAGCCATGTGCCTGAAAGGAGAGCTCAACCTGGACCTCCATATTCCTGCGATGGGTCTAGACCTATCGTGGGTGAACAGGTCATTAGGAAAGATGGGAAGGCTCGTTCAAGATGGCAGCCCTAACCCAGCCGCCATGGTCTTTCCATGTGGGGATGACACCAGCAATTCGGTCGTGATTCATAGGCTGCCAGCCACCTCCATCGTCTATACTGGTTACGTTTCTTTGGGTCTAGCATGTTAGCCAGTATGTTTCCAGATCTGGTCTCTTGTCTCTAAAATGGAAGTAATCATTGTTTTAACTACCTCCCACGCTTGCTTTGTGAAATAATAATAATGCTAACTAACATTAATGGAATACTTACTATGTGCCAGCCATAGTATGTGATAAGCAATATTACTTTGTATCATTTCATTTCAACATTGTTAGTAAGCAAATAAATGCAAATTAAAACTGCTGTGAGGTACTATTAATAGGGTGCTCCCATCAGCAGTGGTGAGAGTGTGAAATGGTACAACCATTTCCAGGAAAGGGTTGGGCAGTATATAGTCCAATAGAGAAGTGTCCGTCCTATGAACCCCGCCATTCCTTCTCCAGTATGCACCCTAAAAAACCTCTCACCTATGTCCCTCCAGAGACATGTATAAGAATTTTCAGAAAGCATTGCGTGTGATAGCAAGGAAGTTGAAAAATAATGTAAATCTTCATCATAAAATGGAATATTCTGTGGCAACGAAAATGACTACTTAGCACAACACATCTCAACATGGATAAAGAAAGCAAGTGGCAGAAGAATATTGAAAATCTTATGTAGGGAAATACACATAAGGAGCTAGAGTGTAGAGAAATCAGCTGGGAATAGGCAACCCCAATCCAGGGCAACCTTTCTCTCTGGGGAAGGGGCAGGGAGGACAGAGTCTGGGAGAGAAACACACGCGGAAGGGGCCTCCTAGTGTATTTGTAATATTTTATTTCTTAAACTGTGCGGTGGGTACATGGGTGTTTATTGTATGACTTTTTACATGTTTTGGGGTGTCTTAAATATTTCCTAATTCATTGGTAAAACTATATTAACTTTATGAAAATAAAATAAACAAATGAAATGGAATCCAAACCTCTTAGAAGTCAGAACCTGCTGGAAAGGCCCTCTGGTCCCCCTCTGGGACAGGCCAGAGGGACAGGAAGTCCAGCTCCAGTTTCAGCTGTGGCCCCCCGCAGGGGCACCTTGCACACAGCCTCGTGCCCTGGCATGAATTCCAGGCAAGGAAGGGTCAGGATGACGGGACAAAAGCAGACGGGGAGCAGGGAGCCCCTGGATCAACAGAGGTCCCATCACCAGGTGGGAGAAATGATGGATTTATAGATTTAATGAAAGGGTGACTCGGGAAGAGTAATAAAAATATGGTCAAGTACGCAGGTATGTTTGGTGGGTTTTTTTTTTTTTTTTTTAAATCTACACTTTGGAGCTCTTGCTCTGGTACAATTCTTTTGTTAGATCAGGTAATATTTTTGAAAAACAGCATTACAAAAGGTTAAATGTAGAACAGATGTAAGTTATAAAATACAAGCTGATCAAAGCTGAGATTTTGAGACAGATATGTTAGCAAATGATGATAAATCCGTCCCAGTAGGACTGTAAGAAGCAGACAAATGTAACTATGGGAGAGTGAAAGTCAAGGGTGGAACTGGGGGAAGGGGGAAAAGAGTGAAAACAAATGTTGAAGTTAATTCCGGTGAACTCACGCAGAACATCAATGAATCTCTGCCGTGATAGGGCAGACAGAACGGACACAATATATTCCATTTTCCTGAAAAGAATCATCCAATTCCTGGGTTTTGAATAATCCAATTATGGATTCAGATCCCCAAATCTCAGTGATCTCTCTTTATACCAGTTTCTGACTCTGGATCGCAATCTTTCCAAACGACAGAGTCAGGGCTCTGGTTTAAAGCTTTAAAAATTGGCTTTAGAATTTGGGCATCTAAACTTCTCATTAAAAAGCCTGATAATTTATAGTCACATCATTAAACCGCTTCCTCAGCCTACCATGATATACTTATCATTTGGGGGGAGATTTCAACAAAACATTACGACTCCTTTCTGGGAAGACGGCGGAGAAACAAAATTAAATAAATCAAGCCTCTCTGTGTCAATAAATGAAGCCCATGAGAAGTAAACTATTTACTGAGGCTTAAGTGAAACAGAAAACATTTAAAGATCGAGAAAAAAGGAGGTAATTGTTCAGGCTGTCAGCAGGGGACCGCTGTGATAATTTGATCTGAACTCTGCTAACAAATGACCGAGCCGTTCTTCCAACTTTAGTATCTGTTTATGCTCCTACAAATTGAAACCCCACAGCTCAGCTGCACAGAACAGGCCCAGTACAATAGCACATCGGCCCGACGATTAGTTCAAGCTGGGGATGGATTAGCTGTCCATCCCAGGCCTCCAAGCCCTCCAGAATATTTTGTCTTTCCCTGCTGAGGTAAAAGGGTGCAGACATATGCAACTAATAAAGAAACAGGCTTCTATGGACTGGAGGTTGAGTGGAAGGAATGCAGAACAAAACTATAAAATAATAATAGACAAAGGGGCAGTGAGGACCGGGGGAATTCAATACCTCTTCTGCTTACCCAGGCAGGGCTGTAGCACCCGCATCCCCACGAGTTTTTAAGATGGAAGGGGGTCTGTTGTATGTGCAATCTCCCAGCACACGGTTGTGGGCCAGGCGTGCCAACGTTCAGGGCTGACATGAGATCAAAAGCCTGATAAATGAGAGGAAAGGGAATGTTTGACCCACTAAACCATATTCTACAAGAATCCCAGGCTTTTAAAGTAATAAGAAAGGCCGTAAATTACAATGTCTTGGGTATATTCTGATATATTCTGATGCACATGAATGTTATTCGTATGTAGTATTTTTAGAGACATTCATGAGCAATGGAATGCTTAAGAATCTAGTCCCCTTTATGAATTCTACGTCTAGAGTCCAAATCCATATTTGGAGAAAAGCAACTTATCTTCCGGGGGTTTCAGAAACTAAAAGTGATAGTTATGTAAAAAAATAATGCTTTAAATAAATGGGAGCAAATTCAAAATGACACTAGACATCCATATACTGTTTCCTTAGATCAGTAATGCATCACATTTAGGAAGAAAACTTCATGATTGGATGAAAAAAAGATGAATAAATGAATGTAGTAGTATAGCATAGGATTAGAAATATGGGCTATGGACGTGAGGCTATGGACCATCATGAGCTGTGGTATCTTGATCAATTAGTTTACTTCCTCATTCAAGTCTTGGTTTCCTCATGTGTAAATAGTAATCGCAATAGCCTCTGTGTCATAGAGCTGTTGAGAAGCCAAAAGGAGGTGGTATATATGAGGCATAGTGCCTAGTGCATCTTTAGGTGTTCGGTAAATATTAGGCAGGGTTTTGTTGATGTGGTTATTATAATTATCAACCAAAAAACGGATGGGTTTACAGATGGAGAAGTGGAAAGAAAGTCTTGGATAGTCTACAAATAATAATAGTGATAGCAAGCTCTGCTGAGAAATCAGAAAGCTGGAGGAACAGTTACTTAGTACAAAGGAAGCCATTGCAAAAGTTTCCTACTAATTGGATTGTTTCGTTGACTCTTTGTGCTTCTGCTGTTTTCCAAATTTCCAAACCATTTGATCCAACCTACTGTGAGGCAATGCTGACAAACTTTCCAGCAGAGGGCACTGGCCCCATTGAAAGTTGGGGAAACCATTTTGAAAATGGCTGCCTTAGCTGTCCTAAAGAAAACGCTCATGTGATCCTCAAGGACAAAAACGTTTTTTTTCTGTCTGGGCAAATTTGCCTTCAGACCAAAAGCTTCTCAAGATGGCAAATATTTTTTCTGCTAGCATGTTGCCAGATAAAACAATTACTTACTAGAACCAAAATAACTCCAAAAACTATGTGTTGAAGGGGGCAATTAAGAATGAAAAGAATACTTCACCTTAGCCTTTCATCCTTCAGCTCACCAGGGGTTCTATACCAGGGTTGGTTTTGCTCACCAGGGGACAGTTGACAATATCTGGACACATTTTTGATTGTTACAGCTGAGGGATGTGTGGAAAGCGGGGGTTGCTAATGGCATCTAGTGGGTAGAAGTTACTAGAATGCCTAGGGATGTGTCCAAAAGGATGAAAAGATGTTTAGGAAAGGCCCCAAAACAAAGAATTGTCCAGCCCAAAATATCAGTAGTGACATGGTTGGGAAATCTCAATTTAGATAAGGGTATAACACTGATTTTCTACTTGGCTCAGTGTGGCCAGGGCACACATTAATTCTAAAGATATAATGCTGTTGAGTGGAGGTCTCAACAAATTAAAATAATAATAATAGTAATAATGATGAACAAAAGCTGTTCTTGGCTGACTTAGCTTCAATTACAAAGCAGAGAAAACAGGAACTGAGAACACAACTTCAATTTCCAATTTCCTAGGTCTAAACTCCCAAGAAACCAGCAAGGTGGAAAAATCATCCAGCTGTTTTTATCTCCCCCCATTGCAGAAGATAATAGCTAGAGACTGAATACTTACATCTGTACTTAGAATCCCCGTGGGATAGTAGAGGTGGTAGGTACATAGGTTCCAGGGGAGAGGAGCCCAGAACCCAGTCAGTCCAATTTGTTCTGCCATTTTGGGCAAGTTAGTTAACTTCTCTGGGTCTCAGTTTCTTATCTGCAAATCAAGGTTAACTCCATCTGTGGTGAGGATTAAAGTAAATAATATATAGAGAGTGCAATTCAGAAATGAAATCCATGCCCTAAAATGCCCAATAGGTCATTAAGTTCTAAAGTTAACCATATTTAATGGGCACTCACTAGGTACTATGATTCATATGGATAACCTCACTGTAGCCTTCAATCATTATTCCCATTTTACAGATGTAGAAACTGAGGCTCAATAATTACATATCCACTTAGTGGTAGAGGCAGGGTTTGAACCCTGAGCAGTCTAATGCCAGAGTCTACACTCTTAACCACTATTCTACCCCACCTACCACATTTAAAGAGGTCAGGGATGGAAGAAACATTAGAGATCATTTGGACAGCCCTCCTAATTTCTCAAAATGGACAACTGAGTTCCACAGGGACTAAGCAGTTTGCTTGTGATAAAGCCGGCATGGAAACTGGGGGTGGGGTGCGGTCCTGACTCCCATTTCTTCCAACAAAGCATGGCTCTGCATTTTTTTTTTCAAAATCAGATACCATTTTCCCAGCACAGGGTAAACACAGGACAAATCACTTAGCATGTGTATCTTAATAACCTGACTTGACTGAGATGAATGAATTCACATTCAGTCATCATATAAGCCTATTAAATATTCTGGGAGGCTGCTGTATACATTTTAATGGATGTTGAAACACTGAGCGTGTGTGTTTATGGCTCTTTTAATCTTGCCAGTTTCACTAATATGATTAGTTCGGGAACCATTTCACATTGAGATTTAGATGTCAAAATAGAACACGGAAGTTTCTAGAATGTTTTGCTCCTTTTTTTTTTTGTTAAGAATAGAATATTTGGATCTCACCTATGAGCTCATTAAGGAAAGAAAAGCATAATTGGCTGGAAGTAGGACTTCAGCAGCTCTGAGGGATCCGTGGGTGGGAATCTGCTTTTGTTCACTATAAAACACCCTTCACGGTTACTCATTGTGTTGCCTTCCTTTTGGGGCACCCCAGGACTTCATACACTGATATCCCTGGCTACACCCAAGTTTCCAGGCATGAGGATCTACAGGACACACAGTGAGGTGTCCCCAACCCTGCCTTTCTATAACCTGTGCCTGACGTTTATCGGAATGTCCACAGGGTGATGGTGAACGGCGGCCAACTGAGCCGCTCAGTGTCTGGGAAAATGACTGAGAATGGCCAAGTGCCACAGTGAGAGTTGTTTGTGCTGGGAATGGAAGGAGGAAATTGTCAGAGGAAGTGAAATAGGAAATGAAGAGATCAAAGGGAGGAGGAAATGAGATTGAATTGAGCCCTTTTTGGATTCAACTTTGCACTCGTAACCCATGTGAGGCAAAAAGATTAGCCTTTCAGCAGCTGCAGTTGGGGAGAAACACTTTCCAAGGGGTGCGGCCTGGGCAGCTCCCACATCCCACCCGCACATGGGCTGCCCCGGGGGAGCAGAGGGAAGCCGGACCCATTTCCTACAGAAGGTCCGGTGGGGGGCAAGCATCCAGGCTGCCGGTTTCACCCATGACGCCTTCAACTATGGGATACGATGAGCACATAGAACCTGAGTTCAGACTCTGGCCCCCAGCAGGAAGGGAGGCTCACTCAGAACCAACCACTTCTGCAGTACCCAGGGTCGAAAATGGGGTTTCCTAAAGGCAGAGTTTGTGATGGAAGAGTTGGCAACAGGAATGGAGCTCTTGAGAGTAATGGGGTGATGACCTGCAGGGAATCAAGCCCTAGCAATGATCCTTTGTCCTGGCTTAAATCTGTGGTCATCCCAGGTCTTGGTAAAGACCAAGAAGCACCTGTCTCCTTTCCATCTTAGACTGAATACCTACATTTTCCAACTGGGGCTTTGGTCCCTCAGCCCATGAGTGCACAAGTCTTTCAATAACAAATAGTAATTGATCACGTAGAGGGAGCCAGGCACTGTCTAGCATCTAGTAAGCAAAACAGACAAACATCTCCATGCTAATGGAGCAGAGATTCTAATGGGGTAGCAGGCAATCAAATAAGATCAATAAGTTAAATATATGGAATATTCAAATGGTAAAAAGTACTAAAAGGAAAGTTAAACCAGAAAAGTGAATCAGAGAGTGTTTTAGAAAGGGGAGTCCAGGGAAGCCTCCCTGAGGAGGTGGTATTTGAGCAGAGCCCTGAAGGAAATGAGTTAAGAAGGTTGGGGGAACATCTGGAAAGAGAGCTTCTCTCCTACCCTCCTTTCCTTGCAGCAAGCCCACATCAACATCCTTCTGGGTTTCTAAGAGTTTTTACATCTAGCAACAGGGCAAACTGATAAGACAGAACAAGAACAAAAGCAAGTTTTCTTCTACTGTAGTATTTCCCAAAGGCCCATTGAGATCCTAAAGATGGGACTTTGAATGCTCTTCTCTAAATGCTAAAACCACACCAGTCTGCATTCCAGAGAATCCAGCCAGTGGGTCTTCAATCCATTTTACCTAAGGAAGAGGTGGGGCAGCGGGGCGGGAAAGGAGATGGATGAGTTGGGAACAGCCCTGAGCCTGGAGAGGCATCCAGAGGGTTGCAGATGGTGCCTGTCCTTTCTTGACCACCTCCCACCATGCCTCTGCAGACCCTGTTGGGTTGGCAAGACTTGGAGCCTGGGATGGGGATGGGATTATTCCAAGTGGTGGAGAAATCCTACCAGACAGAGATGGGGTATAAGGATGGAGATAGCAGAGTGATTTCTAGGACCACTTCTTACAGTGTAAAGAATGAGGCTCTGGGTCACCAGTGGTTACTGTCCCTGTTCTAGAGATCCAAACAGCTGCTTCTAGACACCTGGTTGTTGCTCCACAGCTTTGCACAATGAAGCATGAGGAGGTTTGTGGTATCATCAAGCAGCGCTGGGATAAAACACACACACACCCTCCACTGAGAGTCATTACCAAGAGCACATGGTATTAGTTTTATCCACAATGCAACTGGGGTTGGTAATGACCAGGTCCACAGAGGCTCAAACCCTGCCATCTCTTGGTTGCTTGGTGTCTGAATACCAGGTGAGGTTTCAACTTTGCGTGTTTGACGCCCTCATTCCTTGGCTGAGGACAGTTTGAAACTTGACCTTTTTGATTATTTCCACTTCTCTCTGGAAACCCGAACAGCTGTTGGTGCAGGTCTTATACTTCTTAAGAACTAGACTAGATTGCTCTATCCCTCAGCCTGTATACTGTGCAAAGAACACTGTCCTCCCAGGGGCTGACTCCTGTTCTCACCACCAGGCATATGTGGTCCCCATGCCCCATACTGTCTGGACTCAGAGGTGAAACCAGCCCCACCATGATTCTTAACCCCACCCTTCCCCCACCATTCTCTCTCTCTCTCTCTCTCTCTCTCTGACACACACACACACACACACACACACACACACTCCTGCGCCTGCCTGCACCTACTAAAGTAGACCTTGCTGATGGTTTGGGGTGATAGAAGAGGAGGAATGGCCAGAGACTTGGATCACAGCTGTGCAAATGACTTCCCAATAGCCATCCCTACTCAAAAGGGCTTCACAACCAGCCATCAGGCATTGTTCAGCGGCCAAGTCACTCCACATAGCTAGCACCCAACATGTCCTCTGTCCTTGTCCTCCTGCCACGCTGTCTCGGGGAATTGCTCATTCACTTCTCCCCAACTCCTGCTCCTCAGCTCTAAGAAGTCTCCCACTGGCAGCCCCAAATCTATCAGGTGGTTGAGCAGAAGCCAAAGCCTTTCCTTTTTAGTAAGGTTCCCTCTCCGTGGAAAACAGCCCCTCATTTCAGATACAGAGCGATACGCCCCATAATTCAGGGGCTGAAATAAGCTAATTACATGACAGGACAACTTCTGATTTCTCCCACATGGTACCAGGACACAACTACTGTTAATAAGTGCTTCCTGGCTGTTGGGTAAGATTAAAATGCTGTTGGAGCACACTTGGGGACAAATCCCAGGGACCCAGAGGAGCGTGAGGCTCCGAGCATGAGCACCTAAAGGAAGGTGGGGAGTGGGCACCAGTCTGTCATGTAAGCCAAGAATAAGCAGTATCACTTGAGTACCACCAGAACTTTGGAAAATGCTAAACTAATCCATAATCAATATTTATGCCCCTCTATTTAATTTTATTGATATATATTGTATTTATATGTTTTATAGTTAATTTGCTCTTGTCTTCATCTTGAGCTCATCTTTTTTCTCTAAAAAAAACCTGTTAAGTCCCTCAAATGCAGAGACCAGACATCATGTACTTCCACCCAAGAACCAACAATTGTAGAGCTCGTAACAGGTGCTCTGTAAATGCTCGCTGCCCTGGTCAAATCTAGCTTCATCTTCCATTTGGAACTCTTGGCAGCTGCACTGATATTTTTCTCGAGTTTTCTGGAGTATTACCATGTTCTTAAGAGTCTCTGGGTGACAGTGAATCAAATTCTCAGAAATTATCAACTTCCCTCTAGGAATCCCAGAGAAGAGACTTTTGGAGATGGCGTCCCAATGTCCGCCCAGTTCCCTCTGTGTTCAGACTGTATTATGCCTATTTCTCTTCAGAAGTGCAGAGAGACAGATTAGCTCTGTAATATTGACCTCACAGGACTTGACCAGACAATTCAATTTCTTTCCTATGATGAAATTGATCCCTAAGATGGCTCTCGCACTCATGATGACAAATACTGGAATTCTGAATTAGATACTTTCATAAGTATTTTGTGATGAGATCAAGCTTCAGAGGAGGAGGTGCTCAGAAACTCATGAGTCATTGTGTCTCATTAACAGCCCGGAGAAGTCCCAAGCTTCTCTTCACTGTCCTTCCTGATTAGTTTAGTGGCCCTGTTGGGTGGGCGGAAGTGGAGAGGCAAGAAAAATTAGCAATGACAATTATACTTGAAAACATAAATCCTTTTTGTTTTGAAGTAAAAGAACAAAGTGCTGATCTGTCCTGAGGATAAGTTTCTAGCTTTCTTGGACTAGGAATCTTTTTTTAAAAATTGGCCTGATATTTAACATTTAAGGACAACGCCACATAGTGCTATAGTTAAGGCCTGAGTGGAATCTAAATGAATCCCCAACAGAAGTGATTTGTTAGCAGGCACTTGAGATCACCAGCGACAATTCATTTCTGTAGAGTAATGTAAACTAATTATCTACAATGCGGAAGCACGGACTGCGCCTGCATGATAAATTGCGGAATATTGCATTATAAAAAGAAATATTAATTCACATAACATAAAATTAAAATTGATGACAAACTTTTTGCTTTTTTAATTGTTTAATTTTTTAATTACTATTGTCTTACAGCAGCAGACATCACATACCTCAAGAGACACACAAATGCATTTGCCTGAAAGCGCATTCTTTGCGAGAAAAAAACCAGGGTTATTCAGACAATGAGTGTCTATTAGTTCTTTCCTTTATTTCATGGAAATTTATTTTCTCTCCTGGGAAATAAATTTTAATATACTGTTATTTGAGGGGAAAATGTTTTTCTTAGTGTATTACTATAGTTTTGATCAGAGAAATTCTTAAACTTTTAATAAAATGAAGCAAGCGTAGCCAAGACAAACACAGAATTCTAGGAATTAACATTTTGACTGGAGGGTTGCGCTTCATTCTTTCTCTCAATCCCAGTGTTACTTGCTGCCATTTTCTGCCCCAAGTGCTTAAGGTAAAATTGACAACCTGATGGAGTGATTTCTGCCACTCAGGTGCCTGAGTACGTGTAACAGAAAAATGCGTAATTGAATTATTTATTTCTCTGCTGTTCCAAATGAAATTAAAAGAGTAGGATCAGAATGAGTGGACCTTACCAAGAATGTGAATCAAGCAAGTGGCTTTCAGGTCACTGCACTCAGATTGGGGCGGGGGGAGTGGTGGCTTTCTAGGGTGCCATGTTGTCAGCTGGAGGGAATGGTTTCTCCCTGCCAACCAACTCATCCTAGATTTCTCCACAGCTTTCCCTTCAGTGACATTCCCTAGAATGTTCTAACCTTTGGGGATTTAGGCCCAGAGTCCCAATTAAGTGGACATGGACCACGTGACCCTTCTCCCCTCCTTCTGCAGCCACAGATGGTTGGACCAGAGGTCCTGACTCAAACGCAACAAATCTCTAGAGAGTCATTTGGCATAGTCCCAGTGCCAAGAGCTCTGCCTAAATCGAGGTGAAGGGTCAATCAGAGTCCTCTCCTGGGAATACAGGCTAAGAGGCTGAGTTAGGGCTGAACATACAGGTTGTGTTGCGTTGTAGGCTGGTGGCCACGTTGAGTCTGATGGAAGTCAAAGAGGAGAGAGAGAAAGAGAAACATAAACAGGTAGGGCAAGAGAAAGCAGCCATAAGAAATGGTGTAGCTCAGGAGGACAGATGAAGAGCATTGACTCTGGGGCTCCTGGTGGCCATGCCTGGCTGTGTTGCCCTTGGATTCCAGGAGACCTTAATATCCTCATGATAACCCCATATTTTTATTTGCATTAGCTTGAGTGGGATTCTCTACCTTATGAGCAAAATCACCACAACCAGCATGTCCTTTGAGGAAGAACATTGGCTGTTCCTTAGTAGCCACCTCCTCTCACCTCTGGATCTTTGCACACAATGCTTTCTCTGCCTGCAGTACCTTTCCTCAGCCTTCCTTTGCTGCATCAACAATTGCCTTTCCCTTACATCTCACACAGGGACCGCTTCCTCTAGAAGCCTTTGGGACCCTCCATGAGTTAGGCACCCTTCTCCTGTCCCCACAGTCCCTCTGCTGTGGTCTTGGCCACATTGTTCAGTAATCGACATCTTACACGTCCGACGGTGAGCTCTGTAAAGGCAAGAACTTAACTTTCCATCTCTTAATTCTAAGAAACTGGGACACCTTTTCATTGCAAGATTGAAAGCCTAAAAAACAACTAATCATCGTGCATGCACATTCTTTGGCCTGGCATTCAAAACCCCTTTCTACCTATTTCTCACAACTGAGCCCCATATGCTATTCTATTTAATAAAAGATATCAAGAGCCTGTACATGGTTGCCAAATCAGATGTTTGCTGGTTTTGAGTCCTATACTGTCATTCCCTCAGTTCAAGCCTTTACTCAGAATTATTTCTATCACAAATGTCTCTCCTTAACCATCTCTCATTCTCAAAATCCTACCTCTCCCTCAGATTTCAGCCCAGAAACCAGTTCCTTCTTGAGGTCACCTGTGGTCTGCTCAACCCACCTCCTATCTCAGCAGAAAGGGGAGGTTCCTTTCCAGAATCCCCACAGCACCTTATGCCTGCCAGCTTTGTCTAACTTGGATCCTCTCCCATGCCCCTCATTAAAATCATAATCTCCTCAAGGCCAGGAGTCATGCTTTATCTGGGATACCCCCCACCCCACCACACATGCGCATTAAATAAAGGATTTTTACCACGCAAAGCATCCTTAGGCTAGGAGAACCTTAACTTCTTAGGGTGTTTTATTCATCACATCAGAAGAAGCAAAAGATAAGAAACTACTATATTGTGGATTAAGGAAAAATCCTCCCAAATTAATGCCTGGGATGCTCCACCTGACACCGATTCTCGATCCATAAGCTAAAAGGGTAAGGCCACATCTTACAAATGGTGAGTCTCAGAGCGCTAGGTCTTCCAGCCTCCAAGAGAGGTTGCAAGTAAGTTTACACTAGGTCATCTAAGTGGACTGATCCATCTCAGAAAATATTTCAACAGCTATCAGAACAAAACAGCAGTTTGATTTACCTAATTAACTAGGGCTTCAATTACCAAAGTGTTATGCCTGTTAGTCTATTAAAGTTTTATAGTCGTTAATAAAAACCAGGGAGAAAAGAAGATCTTTCCCTGTTCAATTTTTTTATGCACAAGCATAAGTACTTACTATTCCTTATGTCTTAAAGACAGAGTGAGTGTCACCTCTGCAAAATAAAAATAAAACAGGCCAGGAGTGGGGGCACATACCTGTGGTCCCAGCGACTTGGGAGGCTGAGGATGGGTTGAGTCCAGGAGTTTAAGGCCAGCCTGGGCAATATAGCAAGACACCATCTCTAAAGATAAGAAATAATCATAACCCCCCCCACCAGAATTACCATAAAACAGTTACCCATATTAACTCACTTAGTCATCACAGCATCCCTAAGAAGTAGGAACTTCCAAGTCCCATTTGGTAGAAGAGTGAGGTGAGGCACACAAAGGTTAAGTGACTTGCCCCATATCAGACAGCTGGGAGAGGACGGGGCTGGGACTTGAACCCTGGCCGGCTGGGCCCCTAAGCAGTTGTTCTCAGCTGCCGTGCTCTGCACTACAGAGCACTGGGGGAGCGGGGCCGCCTGCAGGAGGGATCTTAAACCAAACCTTCAGCTGTTAATAACTCACTTGCCTTTGTACTTTTGCAATGCACTTCTGTACTTCAGAAGTGAATTTCCTCCATTTCATCCGGTCACTAATGAAATAAATAATGAAATGAAGCAGGTAAACGATACTTGACTCATGGCAAATACAGGGTAGGCTCTCAAAAGTCGGTTCTCTTTCCCTGAATCCCCGGTTCACCCTTGTCTATACGCCCCAGCAGGAACGCCCAAATTCCAGTCCCGTAAGCCCCACCATGGTGGCATCCTCCGTTTGCAGCCCCCACTCCTGATACACTCTCAGTCCTTCGCCCACCCCTGGGGACTGCATCACTCAGCTTTCCCTTGACCTTGGCTTCTGGCTGGGTTGGGCTGTCAGATGTTGGAAGATGGAAGGAGGGAGAGGTCAGGGTATTTATTTCTCTCTCCCTCCTTGCTTCCCAACAGGGCAGCTATCTCCTGCCTCCAAAGCCCCAGCTCTCATTGGCTCTGGGAAAACTATCCCTTCTTCACTCCTCAGCGCTGGGAGGGTGACGGCTTCCTGCAGTGGCTAGTCCCTGGGTGCTCAGCAGCCCTGTCGGTTCCCTGGACCCCACGCACAGCTCTATAACCAGTCCTTTCATTAACCTCTGTCCAGTTCAAACTCTTCCCGCGTGCCATCGGTGCCCTGACAGAGCCTGCCTCTTACAAGTGTCTGGATTTTGCCTTATGCAAGGACTACTTGTATTATTTACCAACTATTTTGTCTTCAAATCAATTAACTTATTTCACGCTTATTTTTAAAGTAGGCATTCACTCCCTATCATAAATGAAACACCATACTCACCCGCCCTAAATTGAATACAACTATTTAAAAAAGCAGGGCAAACAACTCGATATTGTTAAACTCTAGCCAGCTGTTACCGACTCCTAAGGCTCTGAGCCTGAGTGCTGCTCATTCTTTGGTAAAAATGGAGACAAACAAGAGGGAAAAATGTGTTGAAGACATCCTCCCACCAACCCGAGACTTCTTGGTTGATACAACTGGAAGGATCAGGAGAAGATTGTAAAGGGAATAACTTTCTCATGATGTGAATCTATGTTATTTTATGGCACCCGAAAGGCGATTTGTGTCCCAACTTTTAGCTTATACTGCCCCACAGCAACCAGTAGCAAATAGCTACAGGCTCAACTAATAGTCTCCAAGTACGTCTTTGAGATGAAAGTCAAGAATAATAGCAGAGACTAGAAGATGATCCTCACATAAGGAAGCATTATATCCATTCATGTAGTTGAATGAAACAATTAGCCCTCTCTCAACAAGAACCACAACACCCATGATGACAAAGACACATGCTTTTCACTTCCAAGAGTGGTTGGTCTTTCTCTGCCAGTGCTCCTCACAGTGCAAACTGGACAAACGAGAACAAGTGAGTAGTCTCAAGAGTGGCCGTGTCAACGTGCGTGTGTGCGGCAGTGCATGTTCCTGTGAGGTTCCAAGTACGTGAGGAAGTTAAACTTCACTAAAGCAAACAGTTTCAGATATGCACACAGTGACACTTCTTATTGGCTGGTGAGAATGACTGAAACAACATCAACGTGTTTCTCTTTTATAGTCTGATAACCATGAACTATTATTAATTCCACAAAGTTAGCCACAACAGTGTTCAACAGAGATGCCCATTCCTAATTCCAGCTTGGTTGAAAATACTCATTTAAAGCATGTGTAAGAGCTTTCTTTTGTTACATTCATCCAAACCTGTTGTTCCTGCTGTGTTTTATTAGGCAAATATAAAATTAACAACACAGCAATAATTATTTCCTAAGCTGGTTCCAACACAAATTTCC
Source organism: Lemur catta (assembly GCF_020740605.2). NCBI lineage: Eukaryota > Metazoa > Chordata > Mammalia > Primates > Lemuridae > Lemur > Lemur catta. Next base: position 10,032,151 of record NC_059147.1, on the reverse strand, counting down.
AATTTGAGGTCAGATGTATTGCCTAATAAAATTTTTACAGCTGCAGTCAAATTGTGGTAGTTAATTCCTGGAAAATACAATTCTTAATTCGCCAGAATTAGTTTTAAGTCTTGATTCATCCCATAAAGATGAGTGTGTATTACTGCAGTTGATACAAAATGTTCAAATAGTAATATCCAATATAATAGCTTGCATAATTTCAGCTAATTCAGTGTTAGAGGTATTTGACCTACTTATACTTTCACTGAACCATACATCATAGCTTTAAGATCATTGGGTCTGATCTTTCTAAATTGCCCTTTCCCGAACTGTGTAAGTATTGCTTAATGCTATGCAGCTAAACATGGAATCATGTCACAAAGGAAAGAATAATGAGAATACCCATGAAGCAGGATTCTGTTTGTGTGCCTATTGCTACCAGTCACTTGTTACTTTAAGACCTGTACCTTAATCATAGATTCTGAACCATGCTCTGAACTGCAAAACCCACACACGCACTTGCAGAATTCAAAACTCATTTCATCTGCTCAGGTTCCCGATGAGTACCTTTTAAAAAATTAAAATAATAAGTTAAGGAATAATACTAATAGCAAATACTTTCAGTACCTACTATGTGCCAGGCCATATTCTAAGTGTTTTACATATGTTAACTTGTTAATCCTTACAACCATTCCAGGAGGCAGCAGGTTTTATTGTACTTATTTTACAGAGGAGGAAACAGAGGCAGAGATGGTAAGTAACTTATCCTGTACAACAAAGTCACGGGCCACCTGGCAAATGGCAGGACTGGGATTCAAACCTAGGAATTCTGACTCTAGAGCCTTTGCTTTTCACTAGCCTGTCATATTGTGTAAAATAAAGGATCTTACCAAAAACAAGTAAATTATCAATATTCACCGTGGGTAGTAAGTTCTTTTTTTCCCCTATGTGGTGAAAGAGGAAGGAACGAGACACACACGAAACATTTAAAGGCAAGGAAAGCAAGTGAGAGAATAGTGCTTGAGGTTCTGCTTCATGGTTGGTCTCTTCTAAATATTTTTTTCCTAAATGTCTAAGACACACTTTTGCATCAGCAAGGATCTAGAAAAGTCTCCAGGGATGAAGCCCACAGACTTCCAGAAGAGGCCATCTTCTGCAAAACACATACAGACTGACTCCTTGGTAAGAATCACGCAAGTTCAATCATGTTTCTTTCGGCCTCTAGAAATAATTTGTTCCTGTGCCAGAGTCTTGGCACCTGGCTGCAGAATGGTGAAAGGGCCAAACTTTTGTACCTTGAGAGACCGGAGTTAATTCCTGTTTGGCCGCTCCCTAGCTATGTGGCCTGAAGCAAAGTACTTAATGAATGGGTCTGTGCCTTCATTCTCCTCATTGGTAAATGAGATTATATCTATTTTTTCCTATCCAGTTCATTCACCCTATTTTGGATGCACTGATTTCTCTGTCAGAGTTCTTGAGTTGCAAGCAACAGAAAGCAACTCTGGCTAACCTGAGCCAAATGGGTTCATTGGAGGGACATGGAGTAGCCACATCATGAAATAGAAAGCCAACAAACCAGCTACAGAAGGGACAAGAACTGCTCAGAGCTATGCAAAGGCTAAAAGAGATAAAGCACGGCAAGTCCACGGTACCGTGAAAGTGCTCAGTGAAGGTTCATTCTTTCCCTTTCTGTCTCAGGCTCCTTTTCACCAAATCCTTCATCCATCCCAACGCACACTGTGCCTACTCTGCACACAGCACGTTGAACTGTGTGAGGAATGTAAAAATGAATAACTCAGTCCCTGCCAAAAAGTCAGCAATGCCCTCACCCAGAGCATTATTTTATGTTGTTGAGAAATACCTAAATGAATCATTCATCTCTGAAATAAATGGCTAATGTCAAAACATTTACTAATGCAGACAAAGCTGACTGAAATAAATGGTTGAATAACCCATTGTTTGAAAATCTACAAGAGTAATATATATTACAATCAGATAAATCAAAATTACAAAGGATTTTCTGCTGCTTTTCAAAATGCTTGCCAGAAGTCTGTCAAATGACAGTTAGAAGGATAATAAGTTTAACAAGTGGTTGCGGGTTACCTCTAGGGAATGAAACAGGAGCGAGGCGGAGGCGGGGGTAGGGGTGGGAGGGTTTTGGGGGGCCAAGGAAGACGACTGGTTATTTTATAATCTCCCGAGTGCTTGACTTTTTAAATCCTAAATTTATGTTTTTATTTTATAATATTAATAATTACATAACTAGTTTAAATAAAAATATATTTATCAAGGCACTTTGAGTTGATTGAAGAAAACCCCACTTGAGCTAGCTTAGGCAAGGGAGGGATTCAGTGACGCATGACTGTAGGTCAGGGAGGGAGTGGAGATGGGTCCAGGGCCTGGACATTCTCTGTTTATCTCTCTGTCTCCATCACTAACCTCTGTCTCCCCATCGTCATCCTGTGGCTGGTGCCATGGAGCTAGAACCTCCGGGCTCCCATCTGCATAGCTTTGTCACTGGAAAAGAAAACAGTTTTTCTCTGTAGTTCCAGTTGGAAAATCCCCAGGAAAAACTCTTGACTTACCTGGCTGAATGCTGCTGGCCAGCGGGCGAGGGATGAAAGAGTATAATTGGCTCAGGCTGGGTGAGGCTATCAGTCTTTGCCAATCAAGGGAGATAGAAAAGAGGTTGGGTAATGCCAAGCCAGCCATGGAGGGAGCTGCTGGGAGCTGGGCAGCCCTCCGTGTGTCCCCAGAATTCTCTGACCTGGCTCTGCCTACGGGCCCTCATATGTCTTCATATGTCTCACACCAAGACTCCTCATTTCAAAGAAGATCATAGAAACCAGATCCTCGATTTTGGGTGAGCTTCTTATGAAAAAGAAATAACTTGAGCGCTCAAGTCTTTTGCACTAAGTCATAAAGTAAACATTGCGTTATTAATTGCTCTTGCTTTCCTTCTGAGCCAGGTCCCATCAGATAAAGGCAGAACTGTAACCCCCTCGATTTCTGCTCATCTTTGCATCCCCAGTGCTTTGTATTCATACCATAAATATTCACTGAGCACCTACTACGTGCCAGGTACTATTCTAGGTGCTGGACATACAGCCATGGGCAAAACATGCCTTACAGAGCATGCATTCTAGCGGGTGAGACAACAGTAAACATATACACACACACATACACAGACGTCTTCAATCAGTTCGGATTATGTTGACCATGGTGAAGACGTTGGCTGTTATTCTAGGTGTGAAGGGTGGCCTTGGAGTGTTTCCAGCAGGAGAGTGACATGATCTGATCTATGTTGGTAAAATGCCCGATCAGTGGTAGGCTCTCAATAAATATCTGTTAACAACTAAAAAAGAAAAAAAGGAACTCAGACCTCCCCCACCCCCAATTTTAATAGGCTCCTTGGCAGGAAAGGGACTGGGCTACTGGTTAATAATGAAAACAGACTGGCATTGTCTAGTGCCTTATAGTTTACAAAGCTCTTTCACTCCAGTGATCTCATCTGACCTCTCGTTTGGACGAAGATATACGAGCGAACAGCATCAAGGCTTGAACAACTGTTAGAGGCGTGAGCACGAGCTTAGGGCTCTGAAGATGCCACGGGGCTCCCCTCCTTAGCTCGCTCTCCCAGGCTGAAGGAGAGACATTCTCACACTCATCTTTCCAGAACCATCTGCAGGCTTAGTTTTGCCAGTCAGAGGCCCGGGGAGACCAGATCAAGAGGAGATTATGTATGCTCTGGAAGATTTGCTTTTTTTTCTTCTCTTCTACTCAAACAGGAGGATTTCTTTAGTGGTTAAAAAAGAAAAATTATTTAACTTGCCCCTCAGGCCTGGGATTAAGGCCATTAGAAACAATGGCAGCAGGGAGCCCCCAAAGGAGCCCCTGATTTAAAGAGCTGGTGTCAAGACCCTCAGTTACATCATGGGGCCACTGTCCGAAGAAACACTGCACAGTCACCACCCCCAGACTCACGGCGCCTCATGCTGTGGCCTCAAATCACATTGTCCTCCGGGTTTCACAGCCTCACATAAAACCATCTTTCCTGTGCTTTTCCCCACCCATATGGGAAAGGGGGACTCTTGCTCTTTTTTCTGGGGACCACAGGAAGAGAGCAAGGGAGGGAGGGGTGGAGTTACATTTCCCAGCCTCCCTCCCACAATCCTCACCTCCTCTCCAGGTAGGTCAGGGTGTCGGTCCCAGTTGTCTCGCCAACAATCTTTGTGACCTTGTGCAAAGGGTGAAGCAGCTGCCCAGTTTCTGGTTCAAAGGTGTTGGTAAAAGACTGAGGCATTTCTAGCTCAACTCCCTAAATGTGGCCCAGGGATTGGAGGCCCAGAATTCAGAGTGCTGGTCTCAAGGGCTGGCCTTTACCATTGAAGTGACATTTCTACCCCGGTATTTCCCTTTCGACACGGTGCTTAAAATGTCCTTAGTCTCTGCATATTTTTAAACATTTCTTCGTGCCACTTTCGAGCTACTTGTTTCAAGAGTCATAAAACAGGGCCCTTAGAATTTGTGGAATGAATGCAATTGTTAATGCGCTGCTACATAATCATCAGCGAAATACATGTGTGCATTCTGGACGCAAATTTACAGTCATAATAGAAAGAAAGTAAATCTGCATTTCCTGTTGTCAATCATGTTTATTAAATTGAAGAAAAAAAAAAAGCCTCCTCTCCCAGGCAATATGAAAAGTAGGAGGAAAATGAATTTATTCTATGTCGGAGGACTAGGCTAAAAATGTAATTAGCAGATGCAATTATGCATTCTGATGGAAAGTGCTGCTAGCTGACGGGGAACTTACAGTGGCGCTCCCAGGCCACAGGCTGCAGATTCTCTAACAACTTTATTCATATTCGCTGGCCTACAGTTCAATCCTGCTTCCTTTGAGTATCTCCTGCACATAAAAGGCCCCATTCTTCAGCTTCCCCCCAGCTTTATTCGGAATGAAAACACCACTTTGTGCCCACGTTGTGTTAAAATAACAGATTTGTGTTCGTTCCTGTAGGTTTCTGTTGGGAGGGGGGAGAGCGACTATCTTCGCTGTGGAAGGCGAGGCGCCTTTTGGAGGAGGAGGATGGAGAGAAAGGGTCTCCAACAGCGAACCTTTGTCCTGGGATGCAAATGAGCCTCTGCGAAACAGAGCACAGACAATACCAGCCTAGTCCTCGCTGCGAACCGATCCATCTGCAGCTATTTTGTTAACCCGATGTTTCTTGCATTCTTTCTCTCACACAAAATACTTGATGTTGACAGCTGTGAATTTTAAACAACCATTCTGTGTATGTTTTTCTAATTTTGTGTATTCAGATTGATTCTCCGTGTTGGGGGGGGGTTGGAAGCCAAGTACTTTACGTTCCTTCATTTGGAGATTTCATGCTTTTTGAAAGTCGGAGCGATTCTGATTGCTAGACAAAGTAGGAATGAAGTGTGCTCACCAGTAGCATTTGGAATGGCCAGGGAGTGCTGGAGCACTTTTGAAATAGAAAAGGTTGCGTAAGATTACAGGCCCAAGTGGACTAGAGGCAGGACCTGGGAGTGACACGTCACTCAGGCACACTCTGGTGGCCCCAGGAAGCCAAGTCTGCCCTCCCTTGTCTGTAAACTGGGGCCACAACAACAGTCTCCAAAGGCTGAAAAGAAAGATCTCGTCTATCCAGATCAGTCATCCCAGTTTTATTTCCCTTTTCCAGCTCCAGTGACATTGTCCGGGTGCCGAGCATTCTTCTACGATGGTGTGCAAAGGCATGGATATGCTTTTAAACAAGAAGGACAACAAAAATTGCTCTCAGACTGAGGCCTGCATTGATAGGACACCAGATTGGATGCATGACTTTTTAATTTGTTCATTTACTTAATTATACCTTCACCTCTTTGACATAAGACAGTTCAGCGCAACCCAAACCACAAATGACAAAAACAAAAACTCTGGACAAGAAAAAAGGAGGTTGCCAAGAGGCCAGTCATGAGGCTCATTATGTTTGTTGCCATTGACTCAGAGCCTCCCGGCAGCAAGAGCGAAAGGAGGGCCATGACTAATGACAAAGCCTCACTTACTCGAGCATACAGTGTTTCAGAGGGGAGAACTTTTCCAGACGCTTCATTTTTAAATAAATTTTACACACAGGGCTCTTCATAAGGGGGCTATGAGAGCAGAAGTTTGATATCAACTTTGAGAGCAAACACAGTTGCAGAATTACCAGGGCTGGAGTAAAAAAGCAAAGCAAATGGGCACCTGTCTAGTGGCCACTCCAGTTGCCCGGTGGTGGAGTTGCAAAGCCCTATCTTGAGAAGATTCAAGGTCACATCTAGGCTGAGCAAGAAAAGAGCCTACACTAGCTTAGAGATGCCTGCCATAGTCAGAGGATGAATGATGGACCACATGTGTGCTGTGTAACTGCTGCCCTTGGCCCAAATAAATAAAGCACAAATGAGCAAGTTTCTGGTGTTCAACTTGATCCAAAGATAGAACTCCATGGGCCTGGTGGAGTGGATGGCAATCATGATCCTTAGATGTCCCTGAATAATACTTTTCTCAGCTGGGACTTCAGGAGGAGCTGGAAGGCTGATTGGACTTTCTGTCAACACTTTGGAGATGAAGTAAGCAGCTGGTGGGGTTGACACCCAACCAGTACAAGCCTGACCCTCAATCTCACTAGATTCAGGGCTATAGCACCTCCACATAGCCATGGGCCGGACACATTTTTTATTGTAAAATATCTATTCCTATAGGATAGACTTTAGGGGACTTCTACTTTCTACATTTCACCTTTCTGTATTGTTTGAACTTATAACACATATTACTTTTATAATCAGAAAAGAATATACGCAATATTTCAAACTAGTTGTTTTTCTTTCCTCTCCTCTCCTTTTCTTTTTTTGCCAAAAGTTATGCCAACATTCGGTGAGGGCTACCGTTCCAGTGCAATACAGCAAAGGTGATTAATGGGAACCCATCCAACTGGATTCCAAATACCTGCAATGGTTTCACTCAGCCCACCCTTGGAAAGGAGCAGAGTATAAGAAAACAAGTTTGGAGAGGCCACGCATATTTCCTGGCTCCTGAACCCTCAGCCTGTCTTACTCTGTCTCCAAGATTCCTACAGGACAATGGCTAACTCAGTATTCTGAAGCCTCGCTCACTCTGTCACCAAGAAAACAAGTTAAAAAATTTACTCCACTAATAATCAAAGCAAGAAATACAAGAAGGGAATACTCCAGCACAAAAGTTGTTCAAAAATGGAATGGGGTCATGCAGAAGACAGAAAGTCCAGGTAAGTTGGCTAGACCCATAGATGCTGCCCTCCGCGCACTCAGACCTCGAATTCTCTTTCAGTCCCACGGCTCTGCTGTTCTCAAAGTGTGTGAACGTGTTTTCAGAAGACTTTGCAACAAGAATGGATTTTTCAAAGCCGTTTTCTGGTTAGCCTTCAATTAACCAGAAAATCAGATTAATTGTGCATGAACTTCTATTTCTAGGACCAGTCTGACTCATGGAATATGCAAATCTGGGTAAAAGTAAGTCATGTTAAAATGGGGCCCTCTCGGATTTGTTTTAGAGTGTGGAAGAATGGAAAAACAAGACAGTGAGGGCCCGGGGCCAAAGAAAATGCTATATTTAGATGCGAAGGGCTTTGTTTGGCCCTGATACCAGTGTAGACACAGCGAGTCGGGAACAAGGGGGCCATTCAATCAATCCACCTGACACGCTGTCCCTAGCCCGCACGTTCCACAGGCACCAAGCTCAAAACCATCCTGAAAGAGGCTGTCGACTGAGAAGAGGTAACAGCTGTTCTGTGGCAATTAACCAGCAGTTTCTGTTGCTGAAGGAGATTATTTTGGATGGCGTAAAGAGATTCAAATAAAAATGTCAGCGTGCCCATTATGGATGAAAGTTAGAAAAACTTAAGTGGCCCTGAATTAATCACTATTTGACAGGAAGGCACGTAAACGAGTACTAAAAATCCCCCGCAAATCTATTTTCCTGCCTTTTTGGTAATTGTAAAGAAGCTCACTGGGGGTGGGGAGGGCATTTCTTGGCTGCAACCTTAATTCATCTTGGAGTGAAGATTTAATGACAAAGTTACAAGCCCTTAAAGTAGCATTTATTGAGGGGCTAATGAGAGTTCCTAAGAACTCTGTTAAAAAAAAAAAAAAAAAACAACCAGCACAAGAGGCCTTTGAAAATACCGAAGAGAGGGGAGTTCATTAGTCTTTTTTTTTTCCCTTCCCCTTTCTCAACAATGCATGTTTCTGCTGCCAAACCTTCAGGAATAGGGTTGGTTTCCTTTCAAGTAATTGATGCAGACTTTGCTTGTGCTTTGAGTCCAGACAACCTCTCCAGCGAGAAGCAGGAAATCTCACCGTCAAAGGGAAACTGTGCATTCCTTCCTCCCTGGCTGGGTCGGCCTCTTGCAAACATTGGATTTATGCTGCCTTTGCCAAAGCGCCTCCGATTTCCATGCCCTCCCGTGGCTACGATAACGAATGCTGCTTTCGGCCTCTGAGAGCTACACTTATTTCAAACTCCAGCTATGCTGTAACAAAACCGGCGGCTGTCACCCCAAATCGAGCAAATGAGCCCCTGTCCTATAGCATAAAGGCCTCGAGAGTTATTGAACATCCCCTGTGGAGAAGCCCCATGCGCCTTTGCCCTCTCTTGCCATTTTCCCCCTGGAATCTTCTGGGCCCTCTCGCCTCCACGCCTCCTTCTGTCTAGGAGCACAGGAAGGAATAGTTGTGGCCAGCCTATTTTCAAATGGATCAAGTTTTCTTAAGTCAGAACTGTTTTGTTTTAAAGAAAAAGCAGAAGTAGAAAGCAATGCTCGAGAAGAAAATGGAAACTGGCAAAGTGCTTGAACTTCAGATAGTCTCCTGGTCAGCCCTGATGCCCAAACGAAATGCTTTTTCTGTAAATACAACTGAACAGTTCTAGGAAGTGGGGAAGAAAGGAGGGAAGCTGGACACCTCCAAATGTAAAACAGGTATCGTGACTTCTAATCTCTCAAGACAGAGAGAAACGTTTATTTAGGATCTATTATCCCCAAGGAGTCTCAGAAATGATCTACAATATGCATCTCGTCTGACACGAAGGAAACATGTGCATTTAGAAAATTCTCTCATTGTTGTTTATGCCTGGCCAAAACATTCCATTTTTCTCAGGATAGACAAGACAGGCTTTGCAGTGGAAGTGCCTCCATTTGGAGAGTGCATTTATTAACATGCTGTTTTCTACAGCAGCATTAATCTGAGAGCTGGAAGATGTTTCCTATTTGTATAATGCTTCTCTGCTTGGGAAGGTGTATGCCCCGTGGCGAAACACCAGTGGTTTAGTAGCCAGATTGCCTAATTCTGAAAGATCTATCTGCTTGACATAACCTGGGAGGAACTCGGACAATTCACCCCTCCGTGGGGCATGTATGTGCATATTTCTGAGAATATCTCTTTAAACACAGTCACCTCCTCAAGGCTGGTTTTCCAGCCTAGGGTTGACAAAATTCAGCATAGTTTAAATGGCTTTTTTTTGTAGCATATAAATAGTCTTCAGTTCCAAGGATGGGGGCTGTTGACCAAAGTCATAAGGGAGAAAACACACTTTGCTCTCTGTCTTCAAGACTTCTGCTGTTAGGACTGAGAATTCTAAGGGCAACTAATAATAAATAAGAATATTAATAGTGATCAATGTTAGTGAATTGATAGTAATTTAATAGTAATTAATAGTTATTAATAGTAATTTATAGTTAATAGTAATTAACATGTTATTGTCATAGTAGCTTTTGCTTATGTTCCTGATAATGGGGTAAAACTTTGTATCCATTTCCCCAGTTAAACCAAGCAACATTGTTTTGAGACAGGTACTATTACCTTCACTGCAGAGATGAGAATTCCAGAGCCCAGAGAGGTTAATATGCCATGTTCACACAGCTAGCATACGGAAAAGGCAGAATTCAAACCAGGAGTTTGGTCTGAATCCAAAGCTTTGTTCTTAATCACTGTGCTAGTCTGCCTCTTCCATTGCTACCTGAGCCACACTTGGCTGACTTTGTAGCCACCCCTTCTTCTTCTTTCAACTCTGGTCTGCTCACCATATGACCCTGTGGTTCACAAGGGAGGCAGTGTAGTCTAGTCCGGTGATTAAGAGGGCAAGGGCTGGAGTCAGATTGCTCAGCTCTGACATTCTAGTGTGGGAAGAAAAATAATAAACAGTAAACAAAATAGCAGGAAAATTATATGGCATGTTAGGTGAAAACAGTGTGGAAGAAAGAAAGTAGGTCAGGGTAGAGGGGATTTGAAGAGTGGCAGTAGGGAGACACAGGGTAGTCAGGGGATGACTCTGTAAAATGGTGACATTTAAGCAAAGATTTGGAAGAGTGGAGTGAGTTAGCCAGCAGGGTGGGGGGAGGGTGGGCATTCCAAGCAGAGGGGCTCAGCACTACCTAGTCCTAAGGTGGGAGCACACCTACAGTATCCCAGGAGCAGCCAGGGACCAGTGTAGTTGGAGCCGAGTAAACTAGGGTGGACAAGAGATGACATCAGTGAGCTAAGACAAGGCCAGATCAGGAAGGACCTGGGGAGACCCCTGGAGACTTTTGATTTTACTCTGATGGACATGGGAGGAGGGGTGACCTGATGCGACTTATTTTGTGCCAGGATGATGGTGGCTGCTGTGTCAAAAATAAAATAGCTATAGCTGTTGTGGTGGTGATGATGATGATGATGATGATGATGATGATGATGATGATGATGATGATGTATCAGTCCACCAGTTGAAGAAACAAGTGCATTGTAAACTTCCCATGGAATACGCCCAGAGCAAACACTCCTAGCGGGCTGTCTTGTTTCTACATGAAGGGTAAGATGCACTGAGATGCACCTTTGCCACATCGTCATCTTTTCCACCAAAGTGATGAGACCAAGAGATTTGCAGATTCCTGATGTTTCAGTTGCACTTGATATTGTATAGGAGTCCTCTGAAGAGGCTTCTTTCGTTCAAGCAATACATCTGTAAGGAACACCACTGGTCTCAGGGAAGGCTTGGTTTTCTGAATCAACAGCCACAGTGAGAGCTTGTTGAAGATGTAAATGGCTTCTGATTTCAGGCTCTGATAGTTCCATTTTAACATGGCGAGCTGACCGTTTTGGAACTCAGGTTCCTTGGCGTATCTTATGTCATCAGAAAACCATAATAACCGGCAGATGGAGCCGAAAAGATAGATTTAAGGAAGTAGATTAAGGGTTCTTATGGTGATTCTAGCAGTGAATGGATTGAAGTTCCCAAGGGGTGTGACCAGACAGAAGGCAGATTATTGACAGTTTCTTTTAGAGAATTTTATGCAATCTCCTAATAACTTTTCTCTGCCCTTGGTAAGGTTTGGGCTTTCTTTGCAGAGATGAGGAGAGAAGTTTCCCTCTATTGAAGACCTAGGTAGGGGTGTGGGCTGAGTGACTGTAACCCTAGTTAGACTCACAGACAGTTCTGAGCACTGTGTTTGGGATGAGAGATCCCTGGAGACTATTCAAAGGGGAAAGATGCCTATTTAAATGCTTAGTATCTCCAGTCTCTTAGAAGCCATTAAAAAATCTCATTTGCAAATTTTCTAAAACCTTTTGGGATCCATTGAAGCGTCCAGCTACTATCATCTAAGACTAAGAAATTTCCTATATTGGCTTTTCTACATTTTGGTCTTTAAAAAAACTTTTTATTAAAGTATACCACTTATATAGAAATGTGCACAGATAGCATTGTACAGTTATATGAATCTTCACAAAGTGAACACCCTGGTGTAACCAATGCCTGGAACAAAAAGAACATCATACAAAGTCGGATACCCTCCAATGGAAACCACTGTCCACACTTCTAACATCACAGAGTAGGTTGGGCTGTTTTCTGTAGTATATCTTTTCTATCTATTTTTTTTTTTTTGCCGCTCATGATTATGTTTGTAAGATTCATCCATATTGCTGTGTGTAGCAATAGTTTATTGCTATGTTCCATTTTATGAATAAACTACCACTTCTATATCCAGTTAACTGATGGGGTTTTGAGTTGTTTCTAATGTCTTACTATTTTAAATAAAGCTGCTGTACATGTCTTGGGTGAAAGCATTTGTCTTGGGTATATGTCTAGGATGAAAATTGCTGGGCCACAGGCCATGCTTGGGGTGAGTAGCTACTGCCAAACAGTTTTTCTAAGTGGTTCTACTAATTTTGCATGAAAGTTTCACTTACTTCACATCCTTGACAGTGTTGGTATTTTCAGTCTTTTTTACATTAGCCATTCTTGTGGGTGTGAACTGGTAGCTCACTGGGCTTTAACCTGTAAACTGTTATCTTGAAATTCAATTATCAAGCACTTTCGGACTCCTACTGTGCACTAGGTTACCTTATTAGACATCTGAATACACATTATTTCATTCACATGACAATGTTACCAGGCTCAGAGACTTTATCTGACCTCCTAGGATCACACATAGGGTGACCAACTGTCCCTGTTTGGCCAGGACATGGACCCTTTAATGCCACAATGAGGAGAGTCCCAGAAAACTAGGATGGTTGATCAACCTGCAGCTAGGAAATGCCAGGGCAAATACTCACACAGAAGTTTCCTCACTTTCAAGTTCTAGCCTCTCTTTTTCATGCTCTTGCTACTCAAAGTGAGGTCCTTGGACTGGCAGCATCAGCCTCGCTTGGGCAGCAGCTCGGGCCCCACCACAGACTTGCTGAGTCAGAGTCTTGGCTGCATTTAGCAATCACCTGGGGAACGTTGCCTGGACTTCACCTCCAGAGAGTCTGATGTCACTGGGCTAGGGTGTGGCCTGGGCAATGGCCCGGCAACAATTTTTTAAAGCCACCTGGGTTATTCTAGCGTGCAGTCAAGTTTGAGAACCAGCACGCTTGTCGACGTCATGCAGCCTCAGATGGTGTCATCTCAGGATTTTATTAGCAAGTCTGTGTTCACCTTTAGTTGCATAGTTTGAAGATTTAGATTATGGTCTCTTTAGACAACACTCTCCCTGTCTGGAGGACACAGCAGTGGTCTCTGCTCTCTCCTCACGCTCTTGCCCTCTGAAATGCACCTTCTCTGATGCTCTCATATCTTTCTTGAGACGATCCACTCACAGAATCTCCTGCAGAAAGGGCTCTACATAGAAACAAGGCCATATTCCAGAACCTTCCACATGACAGGAATTATCTTCTTGTCTGTTGCTAATACACAAGTTCTTCCAAACCAGTGCTGGTTTTATACAGGTTTTGTTCATCCTTTAGAAATCGTCAGTAAAGGCTCCTGATGCTTCCTGGGGTTTAAGCGTCTCAACACCACCTCCTGGGCACAGGCCACAGCCGGGAGCAGCCTGCAGGAACCTCCTCAGGTGTCCCCACTTCCACTGTGCCACACCCTTCCCCAGTCTCTTCTCCACAGCGTTCGGAGTGGCCTTTAAGAACATAAATCAGATCACGTACTTCTCTGTTCTAAAGATTCCAATGGCTCCCATGTCACTCTGGATAAAATTATTACCTTGGCCAACAAAGCCCTATATGACCCACTTCCTGCCCAGCTCTCCAGTCCCACCCCGTGCCATGTCCCTTGTCCCCTCCACTGCAGCCCACACGGGCCTCTTTCTTATTCCTTAACCACACCAGGCGTGCTCTTGCCTCAGGACTTTGCGCTGGCTGTTCCATCTTCTTGAAATGCTTTTCCTCCAGATAGACTCTGGCTCACACCTCCATTCATCCCAGCCGTTGCTCAGATGGCATTTTCCCAGAGGGTCCTGCCCCGACCACTCTGTCAAAAACAGAACTTTTGCCCATTGCTTTCTAATTCCTTGTTTCATTTTTCTTCATTTTACTTCTGACATCATTTTATTAAATATGTACTTATTTGTTTGTTTGTTATCCATCTTCCCTACCACTCCTTGAGGCCAAGGACTTTGCCCCAGATCCACAAGGGTCGGCACAACGTGGTAGACACTCACTAAGTATTTGTTGGATGGATAGATTGCACTGTCCCCTCATAGTGGTCCCTAAAATTGGGCTGTTTGTGTGTCACCTTCATGACTTTTAACATATCCTTGCACTTGCCTGTGCTCCAATGACTTCATCGCTTTCTTTAAGTAGGCACACTTTTATTTAAAAAGTCAACGATCTTACGCACTGCAATAAATGAAAAAGAAGGCAATCATTAAAAATAAATTTTTAAAAAGCAAAGAAATGATATGAAATTCACACCGGATTCTGTTGTCTACCGAAGGCTCTGAGCTGTAGGCCACTGGTCCTCGCCAGCCAGGCGGGTTTGCAAGTACCAGAGAGGTGTTAGGGGCAGAGCAGCCCCCAGATGGGACTTTCTCCCAGCTGTAAGCGGAAAGATGACAGAAACTGGAAAGGAGAGTCAAGTTATCACCGCAGCAGTCTCTGTTATCTAACGCCCCGTCTCACATCATTTTACCTCCCCCAAGGGCACGTGTTCTACACTTGGAAACACCAACACAGGTAATTCTTACTGACCCCCGGTCATATCCTGTCTTTTTAACCTCTTTTTAATTAAAGTTTTATATTTACTTGTTTCATGTGGTTGCTTTGATTCTTTATTCTAAAAAGCAGGAGGAAACCAGAAAGCACCGCAGCTACCTTGCGATTCTCAGTGTTTAACTCACTCTGAGCGGATCTCACGGTCTAAGGAGAAAGGAAAACGTTTGCGCCTCGGTCACAAAAAGTCAGAACTCAGCCGTACATACAGACGTTCCCCAACACCCAGATATTTGACAGCACAGACAAAACACCCGGATTATTGACCATTTCCTCTTTTCATGCCGATGATCTAAGCTCACGTAGCTGAAACCCAATTAAAAGCAAGTCCAGGGGAACAGCAAGTGGGCCGCACTGGCTTGCGGGAAGTCAGCTCACGGAGCCAGCGAGCCTTGGTTTTGCAGACCACAGTAATTCCACCGTGGTTTAGCTTTTCAGCACATGCCCTGGTTTCAGCGTAAGATGATAAGGCCTCTATGTTCTTTCACATGTGGGCTAAAGGCTTCTGGATACTTAGATGGAGAAATCAGGTCCTAGTGATGGCAAAATATTTACACATTGATTTAAGCTTGTCCATGAAATCGGGGATCAGGAACATTTCCATCCGAGAGAGGGGAAATCAAAGAGATCAGAGCCACAGCGACATTTCCACAGTATTTATTTAGGTACAAGAGGCTTTTCCTGTTTCTTGCCCCCTCCTCCTCTTTTTTTCCCCTGGATAATTTCGGGAAATCTCAAGCTCCCAGTCCAAAAACAACCGGCATTGTGTTGGGAAGCGAGCGTGTGTACCCGAGTGTGTGCGGCGGGAAAGAGTCAGGTAGTACAACAGCCTTCTAGAAAGTGGCATCGGGTCGCTCATCTCCGGATACTTTTCCTCACATCTGCAAATCTCCTCCCTCCGTGTCACATTGTGATATGTGGTGATATTACAAAGCGATTTCCAGTTTGACTTGTTATTTGCCAATGTCTGCAAGGGCTGGTTTGTTCTATTTCAAAACAATATTGTTTCGGAACCAACTCTCTGCTGTTTAGACGTTACAACATACGGTATTTCGAAAAGACTTCCAAGTGCTAAGAAGAATATTCGCAGAAGTATCTTTTGGGCTCTGGGAGGAGACATTATATTCAGGCATTATTATAAGAATGTACTATTTGTTGACATTCACCAAGTATGTACTATGAGCCAAGACCGTCCTAAGTACTGTATACATATGAGCATGGTTATTTCCAAAGCCCGATAATAAATGCATTGTTATTCACCTTAACAAATATTTCTATTTGGAGAATAGAAAGCCTGTGACCTTCCTGGTTTTAGCCGTGGGAGTCTGTGTCCTGGGTCACCCCTCAGTCCCAAGCAAACCAGGACAGTTGGTCATCCTACCCGTGACACTAACCACTATACTTGACTTCCTCCAGGATACAACTTAGACTTAGAACATATTCATATACTTGCAACTCTAACCTCACTGCCCGATTCAATAAGCACTTTTTTCAACCATCAACTATGATCAAAACTCTATGACAGGTGCAAGAGGGATGCAGAGACGAGTAAAGATGTAAACCTTACTTTCTAGGCCACTCAAAGCAACCTACAGGGAAGAAAATGCATGTTTCTTCACCAAAACATCATACGGTATCTTCCGGGAAGCATTATAACTGTAAGAACACCAGATTTCCGTGTTAATGTGTGTATAACACAGATATTGATTTTCACCTGGCAGCACGATTATTTACGATGACAGTGCAACATCTTTGGGAGAGCAGTGTGGGGCCGGGCTGCTCGGAGCCGTTCATCCATGCAGAGAATGCTTGTCAAATATTTTAATGAGGAGAAAAGCATGGCAGTCAAGGTAAAAATCCAAGGTGACCTTTAGCTGGGCAACATAGTGCCGATCACCTTACAGTTGTTCAAGGTTTTCTGTGATGACGATGATGATGAGTTCTTCACAGCGTTACTCACTACATGAGGGAGAGGAGGAGATTTAGGGAGCACCTTACAGAAAGCATCTTTGTCTCCACCTTAAACTCTCACTCTAGTGGACACGGGATACCCAGGATCCAAATCCCTTTTCTTCTTGTAGGAAATTTCCATTGACTCTGAGGAAGTAGGGCTGGCCTCGTGCCACCCGCTGCTCACTCCGCGTCAGCCAGGGTGCAGGCAGGGAGCCTTGGCCAGCCTGATGGTCCCACCCAGGACTGTGCCCCCCGAATGAAGGCTGCCACAATGAAGGCACAGTTCACGGCAGTGGTGCTCAGCACCTGTGCCAGCGTCCTCCACAGAAGGTCTCATCCAAGATGGCGGAGGTGTCACACCCACGGCGGGGTTTCTGGATGTTTCTCCAGCTGGTTCTCTGGCCTCTCGCCAGCCAAGGCTGATGTTCAGTGGGTCTGCATTCTCGAGCCCAGGCCAGTGGTTAAAATGTTGAAGTCCTTCAGTTCTTACCAGTAAACAGCCACTGTCCCCTGCTCCCAACTGCATCCGCCACAGCTCTGGCTGAGGCCCCTCCCTTAGAACCTGCCCAGCTTTCCCACCATCCAGAAACCTAAGGATTAACCCCCAGAAAGCAGGGGGCCCCCCCGGCACCCGCCCACTCCCTCCTGACCGCACAGTGCCGGGTGATAGCAGTTACTAACCATTCTGAATATCAATTCTATTCACTCTGATAAACCTTGAGTAAGTCCCCCCTTCTATTTAAGGTACGAGGGTACACGTCAATGTTTGCAACCCAAAGCCTTGACGGATATGTCCACTTACACATGTTGAATTTTATGCAGGCTGTGTTTAAGGAAAGAAAAATCTTTTGCTTTTCTTTGGCAAGTATAGAAAAATGAGTTACAGAAGCATCCCTCTGTGAGGAAATTAGGTGACAGTACTGCAGGTTGGTCTTCAAATGTTAAGAAATGCAATGAACTTTGTGAAAATCAACATGTGTGTAACACTGCATGGTACACAAATGTCTTTTACATACTGTATCTCATTACAAAGCACTTTCCTATACCCTCTCTGTTTGAGATACAGGCTAATGTGTGACACGTTTTATATGATCTCAATTTACAGTGAGGAGACAGGTTCAGCAATGCTGAGGGACTTTCTTCCTTCTTCGGATTAAGGTATAGTTTCCAGAACATGTTTTTCAAGCTGTATTTAAACCACATTAATCTGGACTACTTCATCAGGGATAACTTGGAAAAATTAGCTAGCTCTTACCTGAGAAAGCAGAACATTGAGGGGATGAAGGCTTCAAAAGGGCCACAGTGCCTTTGCACTTATTATTCCTCTACCTAGAAACCAAAACGGTTCACAAACTCTGGTACGGGTCAGTAGAATTCTATTGTTTTGATTTTTTTTCCCCATCTACCGTCATCAGTAACGCTGGCTCCCTAACACGGTGGAACAGTGTGGATTAAGGGTCACGGAAAAATGTCAGAGAGAGGATATAGGTTGAAAAGTCTCCCCTGATGGTTTGGATATAAAACCCTTTCCTTCCTTGCCAACTGATAAACTGTTCAGTCAATAAATTGTTCTCACAGGAGTTTTTGGTCAATGTCTAAAGGGTAGTTTCCTTGGGTGAACCCAAGTTAAGCATAGTTATACAAATTAACTTTATTTACTCGTGGTAGAGTGGGGGAAGGAGAAAGAGGGAAAGCAAATCACCCACCTGAAGCAAACCAGTTTAAGACCTTTAGCGATCCCAAGTCATGAAATATTATGATGCTCCCTTGACCTGCCATATAGAGGTCAGGAAATTATAAAACCATAAAACACAAAGCTTACATGTATGCTGACAGAAACATAGCTCATTGGAAGAATTTCTTGGTGCAAAATTCTGGCTAAGCTCATCAGAACTGAAATTTTTATGGCATCTCTGTTTTTCTGGTGCCGTAGTCACATGCTGCGTTGGTCTCTCGAGCTCTGTGGCACTCACCAGGAGTCAGAACTCTGCGTTCTAGACCACATTTATGAACAGTGTGGTCCTGAGTTAGCCTTGGCTTCCTTGAACACAGGATTCACCGTGTCTACAGGCCTCCCATGATAGGATGTGACTACAGCAGTGTCTACCAAATGGCGACAGGATGTGCAATGTAGGTTGTTACTAATTCCGAGGTGTACTCAATGCTCCCAACAGCCTGGAAAGGTTAATGAGTCCAAAAACATGTTGATGGCCATGGAGCAAGGTAGGGAAAACCACAAAGGATTTTCATGATGTTTTGAAGAAGGGTCCCTTGCAGTCTTGACATTGGTGGATAAGGATAGTAAAAAGGCATTTTCAGTATCAAAAAACATATATCCCATGAGCCTATAGTCAGAAGCTGGTAGATATCATCCACTAAAAGTTAGGGAAAGACACAGCTTCAAGAAACAGGGATTCCATCTAAGAAAGAGACGAGGGCACTTCCCAGGTGACAGTGAAGAAAGGTACGAGGAAGCCAGTCTAGAGGGCCCCTAGTCCAGATTGAGCAGGGGAATGGGGGTGGTGTTGGGGTCTAGAAGGAAAACTCTTAAAGAATCCAAAATCGATCAAATAGCAGATGGGTTTAAAAATGCTAAGAGGAGATTGCCAGTTTTGACAGAGAGCTATGCAGAAAACCAGGCTATGAGCAACTCCAGGGAAAACAAAAAGATAAGAAGGAAAGGTAATTGTAGTATAGTCAATGGCCCCGCCGCAGGTGATACTGGCATGATCTAAACACTGAATATTGAACTCAGTACTAACGTGACATAACTCTACGGGGAGACAGGCGGCAGGTAGCAAGTCTGTGTGTTGCGGGTGGTGGTGGGGAAAGGGCCAGAGCCCCGTAGTCTACAGGAGTAAGTTAATAGTCAATAAATAACTAGATTTAAAAATCCAGAAAAGGCTATAGAAATAAGTTCGGAAATAAATGCCCAAACGTACATCAGAAAGAAATGGGAGTCGCTTCTCGAGAGCGAGATTGAGGGGGATGGAGTCTTGCAGAATTCTTTTAGAACTAGGAACATGCATAACTCAGGGGAAAGTTTTTAAATCAAAAGGAGAAGAGGAAGAATCTGGACCACAGTATCAGCCAGACAGGCCTGAAGTGGGCACACCTCAGCCACAAATGGGGGTAAGGCAGAAAGCTGAGCCACCGGCACTGTGTCTTGACTCTGTCTTCGCCTGGGACTTAAATAGGTCACGATGAACATCTCTACCTGGGAAAGGCCTGGCTGGCGCCCGGGTCTGTATTCCATGAACACTGACAACAGCAGTAATGAGGCTGCCAACCCCAGGGCCACGCAGGGGGCACGCTTGCCGCAGGCTGGACATGCTAACTGTCAGCTTTCTCAAATGCAGGTTGCAGGGCCCCAGGACGATGTCACTTGCTGTCCCAGTGCCTTCTTGCTGGTTCGTGTTACTGCTTCTTTTCACAAATTAGATCCCAGCACGGGTTTCTTTTTTCACAGGTTTTTTTTTTTTTTTTTGAAGGTGCTGCTGTGAGTTATGCCAAAATTCTGGGAGAGCCCATTTATTGGTCTGGAGATAGGTTGTTAATCAGGGCTGCAGGGAGGGAGACCTTGTGGATTCTGCGAATGCCCTGAAATCCTCTGCAACGCTGCGTGTGCATGCAGACACGCACTGAAGTTGTGGAGGCTCAGTACCTGGCTGTGCAAAGGGGTGAGGTTTGCAGCTTGAAGCACTGAACTAAAACCAGGGCCACCAGGCCAGGAGAAAGTGATGTCACTGTTTTAGGGCATCTTGTCAATAGGGATTGTGGGGAAAGGGGAGGCATTCCAGGGGCCCCACAGGCTTCTAGGTGAGTCCTCACGTTGGTACTTCAGGTTTCTGCTCCTTCCAGGAATGGGGCCAGGAAGCAGCTGCCCGTGGAAGGAGGGATGTCAGCTTCACGGAGCAGAAAAGGTACGAGGTGTCGTGGTGAGCTGGGAAGGAGCAGAGTCTCAGAGCTCTTTTTTAGGGGGTTCGAAGGGAGACCGAGATTCATGAATCACAGACCGTCAGGGGCACAGTGCAGGTATCTGTAGTAAGACTTCACTGCCAAGTACGCACAGTGGGCGTGAGGGACACGGCCCTCACAGCTCGGGGCCCATTTGTACTACATGGACAGATTGACTTTGGGCAAGTGATGTAGTATCCCTAAGCCTCAGTTTCCTCATCTGTTAAATGGGAATCATTTTACCCGATTCATCAGATGTCTCCGAGGACTCTAGAATGATGTTAAAACATCTGATGCTGGGTAAATGGTTATTCAATGGTAGGTAGGTAGTACTCCTGCTTTTTAAAAATGTGTAAACAAACATCATGGAATCTCCCCTTTTATATTAAGGAGACAGTAATTTAACATTATACTTACATTATTTTTACTCCAACATTAATATTCATTTTCAATCCTAGGGGAGGTGAGTGTTTCTTTCCTGAGGGGACATTAGCAATGTCTGGAGACAACTTTGGCTGTCACAGCTGGACGGGAGTTGTACTGTCAGAGAACAGAGGCCAGGGACGCTGCTAAACAGCCCGCAATGCTCAGCACAGCCCTACAACAAAGAGCTGTCCCACCCCGAATGCCAATAGTTCCAAGGTGGAGAACGCCTGCTCTAGCCGCTAAACAGGAAACTTAAATAGAAAAACTCTATTTAAGAATTTCTGTCCTATTCTAAGAACCATTTTGAGGGTGAGAAGAGACTGTAGCCTGATTTTAAGAGCAGCATTTCCCACTGCCCAGCCTGTCATTTCTATGTGGATGACTGTCAGTGAGTCTAAATGTCAGCACCACTGTGCTGCTGCAGGGCCTGGTGGCCCCATGCTGGGGACACCAACCAGAGGGGCAAAGGGAGCCAAGATTGTTTAGGATTTTGGAAGAAACAACAAAGTCTTATTAGTCACCATTTTGTCATGAATTTGAAATTTCATTAAGAAATATTTATGCATGTATGTACATATGTACATGTATGTGTGTATACATACATATATATTTATATGTGTGTGTGTATATATATACATATATATATATAGAGAGAGAGAGAGAGAGAGAGAGAGAGGGAAGCTCCTGAAGTCATCTGGAATAGTTCCTACCGAAGGGAATTCAGAGCAATTGTTTTATTGTACTTTTTTTGTGTGTTCTATTGTATTGAACAAGTCTGTTTTTTAGGACACAAATTCAAACATTCAATTTCCTCTTTTTACTCAATATGTCCATATATATATTCAGAGCAATACTTTAGTGTTTGAGTTTTTAGTGGAAGAAAAAAAATGGGACCTAGAAAAAAATTAAGCCTGGGTTCTGACATTAACTAGGTAACTGAATGCTTAAGGTCTGTTTAAAGCATGACAGTGAAAGTTTGCAAGTGTAACTTCTTCATATCCGCAGAACTCTTTCAGGCATCATTCTAAGATTAGGCTTGCTCTGACTGAGTTTGTGGGCAGTGGTATTAAACAACTATTTGCATATCATGGTTTATAAACAGTGGCCCCTCCTTGAAAATTACCATCTTGCAAACCATTGTGCACAGACCAAAAAAAAAAAAAAAAAAAAAAATCAGTTAAGGGGAGCTCAATTATGTATGCAACAATGCCCTGCTTGTTTCCGATTGAGCTTTAAAAGATAGAGAGGCTAAATTATAGAAATAATAACCTATGGTCCACACTTCATTTCTCTTTTATTATAAATCCATATTCAGATATGTTAACATGAAGATGTATACAATGTAACAGAAAGCACACCCGAAGTGACTCCAGGACTCTAATGGTTGATGGCGGGTTTGTGTCCCCGGCTCCAGAAGCCAGCCATCTTCACACCCCTCCCCACTCTTTTGTGCGTAAGTCTTTGCTAAGAGTCAAGTCCCACCTGATAAGGCCTTGGAGACGTAATCATTTTCCATTGACAGCACCTTGCAACCAATTCACAAACATTTTCATATTAATATTGAGCAATTTCCCTACATTCTAATCCATCAAAGTAGGCTATTAATCCTTCCTGTACCATTCTCTATTCAAATGCTAACAATTTTCTTCTCACAAGCTAAAACATTTGTCCGACAGCCCCTCGCACAAAGACCTTGCATTGTTAGCGATGATGGATCAGAGTGTTAATATGAAGGATGCAATGTAAATTATATCATTGATACTGTACATATGTAGAGGGAAAAAAAATCTTTTTAAAAGATCATTTGTATGCTAAAGATAATGAAAGTGATCCCATGGTACAGCAACCTTAATTTTCCTTTCTAAGGGGAAGAAAAAAAGAAAGATTCTTTATGGTGGAGAATATGGAAATCCATCATGATTTATAATAGCACAAATGCCATCATTTACTTCCTGAAAAAATAAAATACACACCGTGTCTTTTAAAGAACTTATTGAAATGACTCATAGGAAACCTTGTTAAAATCTCTCTTAAGAATTGCCTACCTCGTGGTTACCAGAAGAACAATGTGGGTAACAGAGCTCAACTTGGGTGTAAAAAAACAGATAAATATTTCCATTTGGGGGTGGTGAGTGGGCTGACAATTTGTATTCATTATCAGAAGTCCAACAACTTTTGAGTGGTATAGAAACTTGAGGGGTGCATATACCTAGGTCCCCCATAACAGGAGATGCAGAGTATATATAGCATGTGTTAAGGAATAGGCTGTAACTGCTAATACTAACATGAGTGATGTCTGTAATAACACCTGTGTTTCACATTGTCACAAACTCCCAAGGACAAGAAGCGACCATCTATATGGAGTCCTGTCTTATGCTCTCAGAATACCTAGCAAGTCAGGGGTCTTAAACAGCTAGTAAAGGCATCACTTTAATGCTTTGCTCACTTATATTTAACTTCCACCTACAAGGTTGCTGGTCTTTAGTGTTTTCTTCTGTATAAACCAGAGGTCCCCAGCCTTTTTGGCACCAGGGACAGTTTTGATGGAAGACAGTTTTTCCACGGACCAGGGAGAGGGGGATGGTTTTGGGATGATTCAAGCGCATTACATTTACTGTGCACTTTATTTCTATTGTTATTACATTGTAATATACAATGAAATAATTATACAACTCACCACAGGTTTGGGGACCCCCGATGTAAACAGCTGCTTGAAGCCAGACATTCAGAATTCATCCTTGAGACCTACCTCTCCCTCATCAACCCCCACCCCCACCCAGTCTTGCCAAGACTTGTCAATTCTCCCTGCAAAATAGCTTTCGTATTTGTCATTCCACTCCACACCACCAACACCTTGGGCTGAGACACCACGGTCTTCCACTGGGATCCCAGCAAAGCTGGTCTCCCTCCTCCCTCCGCTCATCTCTTCACAATGCAGCCCAAGGGATCTTGAAATTCAAATTTGATCCAGTCACTTCCCTGCTTTAAAAAAAAAAGGAAAACAATTTAAAAATTCAGTGTTTTCCCTCTGTCTTCAGAATAATGTTCCAAAGCCTTCCCATGGCCTACCCAAACCTCCCCAATCTGGCCGCTGCCTGGTCACCTGATCCCAGCCCCTGCCACTTAAGATGAACAGGCTTTCAGTTCCTCCAGCTGCCCGATGTCTTCCCTTCCAACTGTCCTTGCATATGCTATTGTTTGCCTAGAAAACTTTTTCTCTTGCTCTTTGCTTGGTTAAGTTCTATACATTTTCTTCAGACATCAGCTAGAACATCATCTCTCAAGGAAACCTCCCCTTGCCTCCTTATACCACACTACCTTACCCCAAATTTAAATCAAATGTCCAGGTACATCCTTCACTTTCCCTTCATAGCATATACCATGAGTTAAAATAATTTATGCACGTGATTATTTGCCTAATCTTTGCCTTCCCCTAGACCACGTACTCCCCAACAGCACTGATCAAATTAATTTTTGTCCTTTCTTGGACCCCCCACTACCCAGCACAGTATTTGGAGCGCAGTAGTTGCCCAGTAAATAGTCAATGAACAGAGGAGTGAATAAGCTCAATCTGCACAGGGCATTTTCCTAAGAGGTTAAGAAATAAATACATGCATCATAGTACCAAGAAATGACCATGTTAAATTTGAGCATAATTTCAAAAAAATGTCACAGCAGACAAATGTGAATCCCTAAGCTCTGAACTATTTGGAAACTTGCTCCCTGATTCGTTTGTATGTATTTGACTTCCTTTGGAATTTAAATAGCTTTAAATTTGCAACAGTAATGTGTGATGGTGGCTTTTAATGTTTTTAACTTTATTTTTCTTTCTTTCTTTTTTTTTTTTTTTAGAGACAGGGTCTAGCTCTGTCACTCAGTCTGGAGTGCAGTGGGTTTAAAACCTTTCCCAAAGGATTAGGGACCCCTGTTCTTACGCAGTTCCTGGGCCCAGGGAAGTCCAAGACTGAGTTTCTGAATCTCTAATTCAGAGAGTAACACCCGTGGAGTTGCAACTGCTTCTGGCCTTGGAGCATTCAGGCCTAACACCCGGGCAGGAGAGGAAGGAGAGAAGGGAAAGAACAAAGAGGAGAAGGAGGAAGAGCAGACCAGAGAACGGTGATGCAAGAGCAGTTCCAGGACATGATGCTCCACGGGCACACTCAGATAATTGGTTATGCCCCAGGTCATTGTCCCCTCTGGTAGCTTTCCAAAGCAAAAGGAAAGCAAGTCAGCACTTCATCCTGAAGCATTAGCAGGGGCCCCTGTGCAGCTCCACGTTGCACGGTTCACGCGAGCACTTCCTCTACACAGCCGCCCACTTGAGAAGGGCGCTTGGGCTGCCCAGCCTGGCAGAGGAGGCTTTCTGTTCCTGGTGCTGAAAGCTAGTGGGTAGATAATTATTCAAGGTCAGACTTTTAGCATTGGATGCCAGGAAAAAAAAAAAAAAGAGCAAACATTAAGGGTTAGCCAATACTTTGCAAACACTTGTTTAAGGATTTCCTAATTACTCTAAGTGGTTCCTCCAGCCTTTGCACTTAAAAGGCTGCTGTTGTGTATGATGTCATCCTCTGCCCATTATCTCCGCAGTCAATTTGCAGTATTAGGAGAGGCAGCGAGAAAATATTTGCAAACATCAACATTCTCAAGTCTTAAAAGATAATCCCCCTTTCAACTCCCTATGAGCGTATCAGCAGCGCAGTTAGGTTTTCAGATTTCTCTAAACGGTAACACCAGCTGGATTGTTCAGAAAACCTTTCTTCTGAGGAACTCAAAGAAATTTCTAAGTGGTATCACATCAATCACTGAGCGAGTCCTCAGAGGACTGGCCAGGCAGGTAGTTAGAGGGTAATTAGAAATGCAAATTAATAAGCCCCTTTTAAACTGCTCCCAGAAGTGGCTCCCACCTGAGTAAACCCGGTGTAAGGTTTTAGTTTAAGGATAGCTAGATAGGTTCAATGGCTTCTGACCCATCGGGCATGGCATTGGTGCATTAATTCTGCACAATAACAATACTATCATTATCATCTCCATATTGTAGATGGGGAAACTGAGGTAGAAAGAGGTTAAGCAGCTCATGCAAGGCCACTGAACTTGTTCAGTGACAGCCCCAGAGTTGGAACTCAACCCCATCCATCCAGACTCTAAACCACCAAGTGACTATACACTTTCCTTTCCCTCCTGCAGATGGAAGATTGTAGGAATTTTAACAAATGCTGCACAAAGAAGCATTCCCCTGTAAGCGGAAATCTTGCCTAAGTAAAGTGCTTGCAAAGTAAGGAAAGCTTTGAGGCCAAACTGTCTGGTTTTGCATCTTGACTCCTCCAGGAGGTCGCTGGGTGACCCTGGACAAATTACTTAACTTCTCTGAGCCTCTGTTTCTTTATCTGCACAGTGGAAATTATAGTGTTTTTTATCTTGGGAGGGGTGTGGTGGAGATTAAATGAGATAATGCCATTTAACTAACTATGTAGATAAGTATATTGATATATAGATATTATTTATGTAGATAATTAATGAGATGTTTAGCATAGTGCCTAGACATATAGAAAGTGCTCAGTAAATATTTGAGTATCATTATTAGGATATCTAACCTATATATTATATATTAGTATATTTATTAATTATATATTATACATAGGAATATAATAAATAAGCAGGGTCATTATTACCATTATTAGTGTCATTAGGAGATTTCTGGCACATGGAAAGAAAGCCACTATTGTCTCTAAACTCACACCATCCCCCTGGAGGCCCCCCGCCCAGTGAATCCTCAAACCGACAATGGGTGCAGAAGGCTTCGTGGGCAACTTGGGCAACAGTCTCTGCTCACCCAGGGCCTTCCTGTCCTCAGAGGTAGGAGGGAAATGTTGCCACATCACACTTCCTTCAGCCTGGTTCTCCTCCGCAATCATCAGCCAAGTATTTACTAAGCAAATCCTTTCAAAGCAAGGAAGCTGCAGTTAATTTCATATGCAAAGAGAGAGCCCAGGGCTCAACATTAGTATCCTAATTTATGAAGAGTGAACTGAACCCCAGACTCCGCCGGCTGGTTTAGGTAAGGGAAGAATAGCATACCCAGTGACACCAAGCAGAGTAGCTCAAACTGTAGAAAATGAAATTCAGCAACCTCTAAAAAGAATTCCACTCATTTAAAGCTTCTAGACACTCCAAAAGTCAGTAATAACTAAAGCATACAGTGTAATGAATGAAATGAAAATGTGACCCAGGATCTCATCGTTTATTTAGAACTGAAAAACTGAAAATTGCTCTCTTCAACCGATAGGCCTTGAAGTTATTACTTCATTCACTTAAGCATTTTATATAAGGTAATTCTCTGATGATAAATCACATCGAAATTGATTTCAGTTTAAAAATGAAAAAAAAAACCCTACATTAAAATATGGAAGCCAAAAGATTTGCTGATCTGAATTATTGGGGTGCTCATGCTAAGAATGGATGACAAATTGAAAAATAAGCATGTACTCACTTTGAGAAAATAAATCTGCTCTTCAGAACCACCCATTATGCAGGGGAAAATAAACTGCCTCTCCTTTCATTAGGAAAACTCATTTGCATCAACATTTATACTTACATATGTAATAATGCATGGTCCCAGCCTGAATACAAGGTGGTAATTCAATCAAAAAGCTCAGCTGATATGCTACCATAAACAGCAAAAATGGAAACAGAACCTTGGGAATAAATCACCCTCTTACTATTCAGCTGGGACCACACTGGGCTATTTTACACTACATGCATTGGTGCGGTATTTCACAAATATAAAAAAAAACACACTTTATTTTCCTTTTATTTACTGACATGTGGCTGTTTGAACTGGCAGCTTGTGGCACTCCAGCAGGTGCTGGGATGGATCCCAGTGGTGGAATCGGAAGGCAAGCAGTGAAAACAATAAGGCAATTAACATTTTTTTAATTAAACTAATTTTAATCAAAATCTTAAAAACACTTGAAATTTTAATCCTAAGCATAAGGTCGGTACACACGTCTCCGTTTGGAGGGAAGAATTCCTGCTGAAAATTAGCATCATTTTCAAAGCAGCAGTATTTTCAGTTGCTAATTTGACGGCTTTTCAAGGTTATTTCTTAGAGGTGGGTAATCTCCCTGTGTTCTTGCTGTTCCCTCTGCCTGGAATATTGCTCCCCCATATTCCTGCAAGGCGGGCTCCTTTTTTGTCATTCAGATCTGAATGTCACTTCCTCTGTGGGTCTTCCCTCCTTATCGCTACCCCTGCTCATCTTCCTAGGCCAGCATCCTGGTTTTTTAAAAAACTTTTTATTATAGAAAATTTCAAGCATTTTAAAAAATGGAGGAAACATGGGATGAATCTGATATACTCAACTTCATCACCCACGGCCACGTGGCCATTGTTTCACCTTTCCCTGCTCATTGTCCGCCTCTCCCCATGCCCAGGATACTTCAAATCACACACAGGACGTCATATCATTTCATCTGAAAATAATTTGATGTATATCCCTAAAATACAAGGACTTTGACAAGTCTAACCAGAATACCATTATCATATCTAAAATATTAACAATCACTACAAATAGCATCTCATATCCACTAAAGTGTTCGCATTTAGCAAATTAACTTGAGTTGGGATCCAAACAAGACCCATACCTTGCAATTTTCTATGTTACACAAGTCTCTTTCAACGTTTAGGTTAATCTTCTTTCAATCTCTCTCTTTCACTCCCTTGATCTCTCTCTTTTAGATTGCAATTTCTTGGGGGAGGGTTGTATTGAAGAAGCCAGGTCATCTGTTTTGTAGAGTCTCCCACAATCTGGATTTACTGATTGCATCCTGTGGGTCATTTAACATGCCCCTTTGTCCCCCGTATACCCCATACATTCGTAGTTAGGTCTAGAGGCTTGATCAGATTCAGGTTCAATACGTTTTTGCAAGGTTATTAAATAGATGGCGTTGTGTTCTACCACTGGGAGGTGGATAGTGTTTGCTGTCTCTCTTTATATGGCATCACTAGTCGCCGATGATCACTGCCTACGTCTGTTGAGTCATTAGGGGCTGCAGAACAGTGATGTTCCAATTCTAACATTCCTTCTTCATTTGTTAGCTAGAATATTTCTACAAAGACAAAAACTTTCCTTCGCCAATTATCAGGATACGCTGAGGTACAGGTCATATGGGAAGGGCAGGATAAAGGCTTGGTTTACCAGTTTTCAAAGTATTAAAGTAGTTCCCTAGAATTCCCCCGAAAGGACCAGATTCTCTCTCTCTGTTTTTCTCTCTTTCTCTCTCTAACACCTCTCTCTTCTATAATTTATCTATTATCTATTTGTCTATCTATTATCTGTCTGTCTGGGACTGGTGTGAACTTGTTTGTAAATAAATCTCTTTAGGTAAAACTATGAGTTGAGTTAAAAAAGAACATTGATTAGATAATAGGCGGAGTGGGACTAAGATACTTCGGAAGCTGGGGCAGTCAGAGGTAAGTGACTGAAATTTGGAAATGTTTCTTAGAAAGTAGTTCTCCAGGGAGAGGGGTGGGGAGGACGGGGCCTGGTCAGACCAGTTGGTGGCACGGCCACCAGAGCAGGAGGACAATTTGGAACTTGGACAATGCTGAGATGAGGATGCAGGACCGGTAGGGCCAGGGGAGGAGACCATGGGCGGCATCAATCCCAGAATCCTGATGCCCTTGCAGCTCCGGTCAAGGTGGGGACAGAGGCCCAATAACATCAGCTTCTTGGGCCACACACAGAGCAACATTTGCTCAGAGTCCTCCTCTTCCTCAGCTTCTCCTCCAGGATGGGAATTCATCGATCAGTTGCTGATTAATTCAGAAAGTCGCTCCTGGGCTCTACGTCCCGCCAAGCACTGGATTAGGTGTCGGGGTCATAGTCGTGAACAAGAATCCCACCACCCACTGGACACGGCAGCCGCGGTGCCGCGTGTTGCGATGGGGTGAGCCTAAGCGGGAACCCAGCGCAAAGGCAGGGATGATTGGGTAGGTTTCCCGGGACCCAAAGTGAATCTTCGAGGATGAGAGTGGACTGGGTATGGGTGGTCATCGGGCTGTTCACAAATACCTGTTTCTCTCCTTCCGGGTTCATGGTGAGATTGTTTGTCTCTACCTTCTTTGAGGTTAGATGTGGCCATGTGACTTGAACCGGCCAATAAACTGTGAGCAAAAGTAACACCAGTGAGCAATCTCACATGCTCTCTCCTCTCCCACTGCAACCTGCAGCATTCCGAAGTGGCCTGTTCCCTCAGCCTCGGTCCCAGAGTGAGCACGATGTGGATTCAAGTCCCCCACCCAGGCTTCACTGGACACGGGACATTAGGAAGAATGAAGCCATTGAGATTCAGGAGTGTGTGTTACTGTACTGTAACCTCGTCTGCTCTGACTGATACAGGTAGGCACAAGTGGGTGGATAGGTGGAGTGAAGGATTCTCTGGAAAGGTCCAGAATCTAGCCTGGAGTTTCTCAACTTTGGCACTTTTGACATTTCAGGCCCCATAGCTCTTTGTCGTGAGGGGCTGTCTGTGCATTGTAGCATATGCAGCAGCAACCCTAGCCTCCACCCGATAGATGCTGGCAGTGCCTCCTCCCCAGGTCATGACAACCAAAAAATGTCTCTAGAAAATTCCAAATATCCCCTGGGGGGCAACACCACCCCCTGCTGAGAAGTGCTGCTCTCCATAGAACAGGGCAAGCAGAGCAAGTGTCAGTGGGTGGGGACGAGGGGTGGAGAGCAGGGAATGAGGGGGTTGAGGCAGGAGGAGATGGAGGGAGAAACTCAGGAAGAGCAATTTAGAGCTGGGACAGATGTCATCGAGTCTGCGCTTTGGAAAGATCATCCGGCTGTGCTGGGATCGGTCCAAAGATTCCAGGCCTCTTGACAGTGGCCCTGGTCTTCGTGATGTGACACGTCGGGATTCTGCCTGACACACAAGTCCTAGTTAGCATGAGTTAGCATAAGTCTGGCCCAGAGAAGATCCATCATTACTGGGTTCAAGACAAGTTTCTGGATACTAAGCAGGACTGTGATGAGCGCACCCATTTTACAGATGAGGAACTCAAGACTCTGAGCACAAAAGCAACTTCTCAGCACAGCATGGCTAGGCAATGGGCACAAAACCTGGGACCTTCCAAACTCAGGGCTCTTGCTTGCCTCCAGTGAGCAGAAAATATGGATTTTAGATCAATAGAAGAAAGAACTTTCTAACATCGAGTCATTATAAAAGTGGAATTTTGTTTTACTCACACTCTTATATAAGTTTAAACACAGCAGACATTCTTCAAGGAGCTTTATAAATATTCACTCATGTACTTCTCATAAAACCGTATGTGGTAGGGACTATTATTAATATTATTCCCATTTTATAGATAAAGAAAATGGAACAGAGAGAATTAAAGTAAGTCATCCAAAGTCACACAGCTTGTAAGCCGCAGAGCTGGGATTCAAACACGGTTAGTTCATACCCTTAACCAGTCTACTCTGCTCCCTCTCAGGAGAAAGGGACTATCTTGTGATGCAGTGAATTTCCAGCCACCAGAGATCTAAGCCAATGCTGGCCATTTTACTAATGAGACAGGACACGTGGAGACACAAAGTACAGCACTTACTGTATAACAGATGCTCAATCAGTAGCCACCAACCTTCAGGGGAGCCCAGCGTGAGCACACAACGGGCATCTGAAGTCTCCCAAAGTCCCTTCCAACTGGTGTTGGTATCCACATTGCAAACAAGGCCAAGTATGGGTTTGCACGCTCCAGGTCTGGTCTCACCAAGAGAAAGCACACAGCTTGAACAAGAGCACGGCACAGCAGTGACAACTTACTCTGGTGCCAGGCCTTGATCTGAGCATGTTGCATATACATTAACCCATTAAATCCTCCGATGACCTATGGCTCAAGTGCTATTATTATTTGTGTCTCACAGCTGAGGAAAGGGAGGCTAAGAAGATTAAGCAACTTGCCCAACTTACTCAACTAGAGGTGCTGGGATAAGACTCAAATTCTTGTAAAGTAATGCTGTATTTACAGACTAGACTCCTGGTCCTGAAACTCCAGTTCTAGTTTAAAATTTAAATAATATGGGCCAGAAGGTTGTGTGTTCAAAAGAGCGATTCTTTCTGGTGGAGAAAGGCAGAGGCATTCAAGAAAAGTGTGTTCACCTGTCAGCGGTGGAGCGACACTCACCTTGGGCCAGGGGCCGGGGGCTGCAGCGGCAGAGAGCTCTGTGCCGGCTTTCGAGGAGTAAAACTCCAGGGATGAAAAAAGAAGATATGGGAAAATCTCTCCCAGAGAAGGGAGAATGTCGTTAGTGCCATCACAGAGTTCAGTGGGGCTTTTCTAGGGCACAGCCACATGGCATTTCAGAAGTTCACAGCCAGCCCAATTTGCTTTCCTTCTAACTTTGTAAGTAGCAAAGAACAAAGTCAGCTCTACCAGTGGGGCTCTGAGAGGCCACAATAACGCAGGGAGGCCACGACACGCTGGCAAACAAGGACCACTCAACTAATTAACTGTCTCACTCCAAAAACATGCATGCACTGTGCACGCATGCACATGCACACATAAACATGCACACACACATGCGTGCATGCATGCATCTCAGGAAGAGGAATCAGTGGCACTCCCTCTCCCTTGGGGACTCTTGCAGGAATACTGATGGCCACTTAGGATGATCAGAGGCCTGTCAGTCTGGAGACTTCCACCACCCCCCTGCTTGAGCACCTATGGTGCACCACACACAGGAATTAGGTTTAAAACTAGAGGTTTAACCTAAAGGCATGTGTGAGCTGCTGCGAGAGCCCAGGGAGAAATGACCGTGTCTGCACTGCGTGTTCAGGGAAGGTGGGAAACTTTCAGACGTGTTTGCCTTGCAGATCCCCAGGGCGCAGCTTGTCCTACTGCACGTAGTCGGCCAACAGCAAAGTCTCTTGAACGGATGAAAGAAGGGGTATGTGACCTTGGCCAAGGTCAGCTTCCTCTTACCATGGGAGGATCCTACAACCACTGAGAGCCTCGTGGAAGGACACAGCGATGCAAGGAATGCACATGAGAAGCCACCAGGAATGCAAGGCCAGCGACCCGCCATTAGGAAAAGAACCTACTGTCTGAAAACTTACGTATACTCCAGAGCCTCCGCGACAATCCAAGAATAAACTTACTGGTGTAGTTTTACATTTTTATTTGTAATTTTTGTCTTGGTTCCAGTAAGCAAGCCGGAGCTTCTTCCTTCTAGAACACCCACCTCGTGGTGACACAAAGCATCTCAGAGCTGGCCGAGGGCTGGGGAGAGGAGAACGGCTCTGCCTGCTGCCCTCCCTCGCTGCTTCCACCTCTGCAGCAGATGCAATAAAAACCTTTCACTGGGTGACAAGGAAAAGGCAGCGCTGCCTCAACTGCTGGATAATTCAGGAAGCCTCTTTCTCATTTTAATTGGTTTCCTAATTGGACTGTTTATGGGTTGTGCAATAGCTTGGGAGGAAAAGGCCGGGCGAGCAATTATGTGCCTGGCATTCCTATCTTGCAGGAGTTAATAGTTTAATAACAAGAAGGAGAAAGCCCCGAAGTTCGCTGGAATGCCACGGGTTTTGTTCTCCAGAAATACCTTGATTCCAAACGCAACCATCCCCGAAGTCAGAAATGCTGTCGAGCTGTGCTGTGCTTACCCAGTAGCGCGTTGGTGCGTCCCTGAGTCTCGGGTTCCTTTTTGATTTAGTGGGACGTGAAGTCACAGGGGCTCTCTGGGGCCTGTCAGGTTTCTAACTGCTCACTGGGTGGAGATAAGGGGGCGAGGAGGACCCTCGATGGGTCTGATTGATTCTCTGGAACGAAGGTTTGTCTTCCCTGGCGGATGGATGATTTCATTCTGCTAGATGAGGTCACCCGAGTCAAGGCAATAAAGCGTCTGATATTCACATGAAAGCCAGTTTTCAAAGCAGCCTGTGAAGAAAAGCTTCCCGTGCCCCCATTTGCCTACACTCCATCCGTAAAGCCGGCGTCGGCACCGGGCCCCTTCTCTGTGCGGTCAAATTTATTCCAGAATCAAATCCGTGCCCCCAAAGCAAACTCTGAAGCTAAATTGGATGGTTCCAATTTACAAAAATTGGGGGGAGGGCGTTGTGCAGAAAAAATTGCCCATAACGACTTGGACATTTGGCTGAAATAAGCTGAGTGACGTTTTCCCAAAGGAAATCATATCCTAATTGTTGCCACATCGTCGCAACTGGGTCCTTGGTTATTTCAAACAAGCTCGCGGGTCTCTTTCGGCTCTGAAGGTCCCTGGTATCAATTTTCTGGTAGAGAAAGAGCAGATTTGGGAACTCGGCTTTCGCCTAATCCTGAAGATTACAAGTAACTTTTTCCTAATGCTGCCGCGCTGTGATGGCATTATCTAAGGCAGCGACACTAGGGGAGGTTTGGCTTTGGGAAAGGACAGAAAAGTTGGTGGTTTTTTGTTTGTTTGTTTCAACCACGGAATAAGATGATGTCTGCCTTTCACTGCAAATTAGAACTCGTAGCCCAAATAGCGAAGTCTGTTTACAATTTGAGTCTCGAACTGATCTTACCTGGGCAGGTTTTCTGTGCTTTGCCATGCACTGGGCCAGCACTGGTGCTTGGTGGCGGATCTCAGAATTCAGCTAATTTCTTCAATTTTACATTTTATGTAGTACTGACCTCAGCACTGAATAAGGTCATCCCACATTTCATAGAAACTGAGATGCCATCATTGCAGGATGCTACATTATTTCACGTCCCTTCAGGAGAGTTGAAAAAACACTGCTGGTTAAACCACATTCCTAAGCTTTCTTATCATTTGGAATTTTTTTTTAAAGTTTTTTTTTTTTTTTTAGGATTTATTGAAACATAGATGTTAGGTATATATCATCCTTGGTCTACCATTTGGAATTTTTGTGAAAACATCTTTTAAAGACTTATTTAGACATAGATTTTAATCCTACATCACCCTCAGTGTTCATGAAAAACGGAGGCAGGACATATCGGTTAAAGCGATGACATCAAGGCCATCGTCCCTGCTTAGCGGGGAGCAATTGTAAGAGGCTCTCACCTGAAAGATGCATTCTGACTTCAGAAACGTTCAGATGGGAAAAGGTGCGAGTTAGAATTGAGGAAACACAGAAGCTTGGCACATAGTAAATACTCAATAAAAGACAGTCATTATATTAATAGTGTAAATTATCAGTCCTGAGAGGGATTGTCATGTGTGTAATTGCAACTTTTCTTTTCCCACCTTTTATCAAATGGAGTTTTTAGTAAGTTTTGACATCTCAGTTTCCCTGGACAAAGGGCCCCGCACTCCCCTGGGTCTCACCACCTTGATTCTCTTCCCCAGTTCAATCTGGGGCCCTCCCTGACCTGGCTTGGGTCACACGTCTGTGTCTGGAGTAGGGATGTTTGGATTGGCCAGACCTGGATCATGGGGCCACCTCTGTCGACAGGGCTAGAGTCGGCCCCCTAAGCTGCGTGGCCTGGCAGTGGGGAAGGAGTGATTTCTCAGGGAAAGATGAAGATGGCGTGTTATGGAAAAGGAGAAATGGCTGTTGGGCAATTAAAACCACTTCACTCGACTCCACTCAGTCCTCAGACAGCCACAGTTATTTCAGCAGCCACCTTGGGCCCAGACCTACCCAGGGATTCAGAAAGCCCCTGACACCCTCCAGTCTCCATGAAGAGCTAAGAAAACCCATAAACAGCCTGGCAAGCTGTGAACAGGTAGCAAAATGTCTGTAGACAGGAGCCGCAGCTCCCCATCGAAAACAGACGGTCCTTACTGTAAGGGACATTCCATCTCCTCCCAGATACACATAGGATTACAGAAGGCACCTGCTAAACTCAGCAAGATCACCCATCATGCTTGTATTTCCCCTTTCACATTGAGGCCTACTGAAAAAATGTAGTCAAATACATCTGAAACGCTTTCATCAAGGTTAAGAATTTCCCCAAAAGACAGGAGCCATCAGTTAAAGAGATTTCAGTGAAAAAAAATATGCCAGTTACTCATTCATTAACCATTAATTCTAGCTTCAGTCCTTGAACAACCCCTGAAGAATTATGTTAGCTGTACATTTTTCTGGATTTAAAGCATCATCTAATTGGCAGAGAATAATTTCCAGTACTATCAAGTCTCCTTCAGCCATATTTCCCAGAATGTGGATACAAATTATTAAGTGTGACATGAAAAAAAAATAATTTCACCATCAAATAAGTTTGGAAAATGCTGTGATCATTGTTGCAGGACTTCTCAGAGCCTTTAATGATAATCTTATTACCCAATAGTTATTGAATCCCTAACACACCTAAATGCCTGTCATGAATTTTTTTAGTTTATTCTCTCAACATTAACGTCTCTATGAGGTAGGGAATAAAAATGTCATTGCCTTTTTATTGTCAAAGAAAATAAGACGTATGTGTTTAGTGACTTGCACAAGGGAGTGGCCAGAAATCAAATCACTCTTGACCTGAGAGCTCATAGTGGCTCCATTCCAGTGTTAACATGCATTATAAGCTGGGTGTGATGGCTCACGCCTGTAATCCTAGCACTCTGGGAGGTTGAGGCGGGAGGATTGCTTGAATTCAGGAGTTCGAGACCAGCCTGAGCGAGAGCGAGACCATGTCTCTACTAAAAATAAAGAAAAATTAGTCGGGCAACTAAAAATAGAAAAAATTAGCCAGGCATGGTGGCTCATGCCGGTAGTCCCAGCTATTTAGTAGGCTGAGGCAGGAGGATTGCTTGAGCCCAGGTTTGAGGTTGCTGTGAGCTAGGCTGACGCCACAGCACTCTAGCCCCGACAACAGTGAGACTCTGTCTCAAAAAAAAAAAAATCAAACGAAAGAAAACCCCCCAAAACATGCATTGTGAGTCTCCAAGACTGAAATGAGAAAAGGCAGATTTCTTTCAAATATATTTGACACAAAACCCTTCTTTTATAGCATCTCATGAAGGTAAGCTTGCACATGTCCCATGTTGGACAATGCTAGCCTAAAACAATTGTCCACTTTTCTAAGCTCCTCTGAGCCAACATTTATGGAGTATAAACACCTAGCACATTCCAGATGTTCAGTTTGAGGCTGGGGATAGGGCAGGCCTCCTGTCCCAGAGAAATCCACTGTCTAGAAGACAAGATGATAGACTCTTCGGTGCTGTGATTTGCATAAAGATAATGGACTGTGGGCAAACCAGCTGCACTTGGGGGCACCCTGGAATATTTTAAGGAGGATATTTTTGGGTTTGAAGTGTGAGCCTTGAAGGATGAATGGGGCCTGTCAAGCACAAAAGAGGGGCGGAGTATTGCGTATTGTGAGCAGAAGGGGTGACACAGCTACCTCTGCTTCCCCCACCATAGTGATGTTCCAGAAATAATTATTAAGAAATGGCACTTGGTGTGCACAAGGAAGCCTCAGATTTGCCTGTGAACTTTCCTCCCAAAGCCCCTAGAACCGATAAAATCGCATTACAGGAGATGCTTCGAGTACCCGTCTGTGTGGGAAGGTGGCCTGCCCGACCCCGCTGGCCTCGGCTGCTCGCAACAGGTGCTAACGGAGTCCTGCAGGGTCTCGGGCGCCACCCGAAGCAGGCCTCACCGCCACCAGGGGCAAGATTGTTCCTGTGTGGCAAGATTGACCCTGTGTGGCGGTTTTAAAAGGTCTACAAATTCTTTGACCTTCCTCCCTTCAAAAGGTGGAGTCTAATTCTTCTCCCCTTGAATATATGTCAGACTTAGTGACCCGCTTTTACTGAATAGAATGTGGCAGAAGTGATTTTCTGACTTCGGAGGCTAGGTCATACCAAAAATACAGCTTCTGCCTAGAGTGTTCTCTCTCTCTCTCTCTGTCCCTCTCTCCTTCCCTCTCTTCTTTCTGTCTCCATCTGTCTGTCTCCAACCACTTCTTCCTGTCCCTTACCTCCATCCCCACCTCCCTCCGGACGCTCACTTTTGGCACCCAGCCACCGTGTTGGGAGGAAGCCCAGGCCACCTGGAGTGGCTGCTTGGAAGTGTGTGGGCAGACAGCCCCCGCTAACGTCACAGCCAGAGAAGTCACATGTGGGGTCACATTATTTGCACATTGAACCCCCCCCAAATTTAGCTATTCGGTCTTGGTAGTTGTGGTGGTCAGAGACGGTTGGGACAGAGAATCTCCTCACTTTTTTTTGAAAAGCCAATTTGTGTATTTCTCTTTTTCTCTATGCCCCATGGAAAGAGAAACCACAGTAAAAACGCAAAGAACAACACAGTTTATTTGGGGGCTTTGGGGCTTATGAGGGCTCAGGTCTTGGAAATGATAAGGTTCCACCTTACAGAGATTTTTAAAACCTTCCTAGCAAGTGCCATGCCAACTCCACTGTCTGCAAAGCTCCAGCGCTCAGAACACCATAGTATTAAGAGCATCCAAAAGCGAGTTGGAGCCCTGCAAGGCTCTACCAGGGACTCATCTGCACAGAAAACCTGCCCGGCTAAACTTTCTAAATGGGCAAGAATTTCCCTTGACTCAAGACCAGCTGCTTCCCTCCAGGACTAAAGATGAGACGGCTCCAGTCTGTGCCGGACAGACCCTGAGGATTTCACCTGACAGTTTCAGAGCCTGCAGCAAGCACACAGCGCCAGGTGCTCGGTGAGGGCTGGACACGGGACGGGGGAGAAATCTGCCCCGCACTTTGAGAACCTCCGACCCAGGCTGTCTTGCCGCCACCTGTGGGGGAAATGCCGCCGGAGGCCTCTGCCTGGTAGGGACCCTGCAAAGCTGTCAATTTTCAATCACAGGTTGGAAGAATCTTTCCTGATCTTTCTCCTTGGTACAAGATAATTGGGTGTCCCTTTTCTTCAGTGCTTCAACAGCCAGGATTAAAATAAAAGGGTTTTCTTTTTAACTATCAGTTAAAAAGAAAACTGAATGAACTGGCAAAGGGGGTGGCTTAAAGCATTCTAGGACATGGAGGGTTGTTTTTTGTTTTATTTTGCTTTTGTCTTCGCTATTGGAGGGCACCCTGCTTCCAGGCTCTGTGGAGCTACAGCCCTGAGCAGGGGACGTCCAGTGGCCGAGACAGGCTGCAAATAAGTGGTCACTGAAATCGTTAATTACTGCGGCAATGAGTGCTGCGGAGGACTTTGAGGGCGTCTCATGGAAGTCAGGGTTCCTTGTCCCATCCACTGCGGGTTCAACCTTGTCTGAGCAGTGCAAAGACTCCTCTGAGCTCCGTGGCAGCCTGTGCAACCCCCGGCTCGGGGGAAGGAAGGAAGGCTGCAGCCCTTTCTTTCTAACCCGCACCGAATCATTCCCCACGGGGCACCCTCCGCAGGTGCACGGATCCACTGCCCCGCCCCCACTGCCATCCACACAAATAAAACCCTGAGAATGGCCAATATATTCTGCAGAAACTCACAATAGCCCGCGCAAAGTAATGCATAAACTCATAACTTCTAGCCCAGGCTATTTAGCATCCCATTAAAAATATTCAAAATATAAATCAAAATTCATGGGAATAAGTAATATTCAATTTAGAATTTATGGCGTTTTAAAATAGGATGATTTCCTCAAATGCGCAATAAATTTGGTTGTGTGGAATTGCACTTGCCACCTTATCGTGACGGTTGCTTTATCTACACAGCCCACCAAAGCGCAGTCACTTTATAGAATCTAAATTCACAAATCAACTGTCGTCTTCACTTCACTGATTCATTGCTGATGGGCCTTTCACAAGGTAAGGAAAAAGAAAAAAAAGCCTTCCGAGT
Source organism: Lemur catta (assembly GCF_020740605.2). NCBI lineage: Eukaryota > Metazoa > Chordata > Mammalia > Primates > Lemuridae > Lemur > Lemur catta. The sequence continues at coordinate 9,992,555 of NC_059147.1, read as the reverse complement.
TGACAAGAGTAATAAATGGGGAGGTTAGCGCTGCCCATCCATCCGGCTGGCCTGCTGACCCGCCGGTAGTGATACATGGCCCAGTAAACTCATAAACCAGCAGCACCTCTTGACTTCTGCGGAGTAAATGGAAACAGAAGAGCATTTATGATGATCACTGTGTTTGAGGATTACGGTCCGATCAGAGAATTATACAAAGCCACAGGAACACCTTGAAAATAAGAACCCAGACCAGCTAACCTAGAATCCCAAATCCTGAAATTTTAAAGCAGTTCTCCCCGTGTTCATCTTCACGCCCCCAGTATCCTGTTGTTTAATAAGACAAGCCAGTGCGGCACAGCTGGGAAGGGGCAGCTTTGGGTCTGTAGAGGAAACATCACTGAAACACGTGGAGGAAGGAAGGCAGGAACTTGACCAAATCCAAGGATATGATTGTGCTACAGATATTCTCAGAGCTGCCTCTGTATAGCTTTTCTGAACACCAAGTTCTAGCCCCCAATAAGGTAACAAAAACCCCTACTTTGCTGGTGCAAGAAATTGCTATGATTAGCAAATGCATAGCCATGAAGTTTTTGCTTAAAAATGTAAAATTGTCTTTCATTTAGCAAAAGCTGGTGCTTCTTAAAAAAAAAAATCTTCATTAACGTTAAGTGTGGCCTATGCTTTGCAACCTGGTTTGAAATGAAAAAAGTACAGTTTGAAGAATGGAAAAGCATTTTTCACTTCCTAACTGATGATATTCAAAGCCAAATACAACTATTAATTATGTTTGAAAGAAAAGCAAGAAACAAGTTCAGTGGCATCTTAGCCAGGACACACACAGGCATGTAGATTTCAGTTTTCTGAATCAACTTTGGGACAGAAGGAACATCTGTGCATTCAAAACGACTAGCAAGACTTTTAATTTCAGCTGTTACCTAGAAATGAATTTCTGCGTATAAGAAATTCTCAACAGTGGGGAGATATTTAAGCAAGTGCTAATTCTGACCTCATATTTAGAGTTTGTACCCAGATGCTCTACTGGGAAGGTGAATGTGTTTTCAGGGGCTATTTTTAATAGTTAAAATAATGCAACATCATTATGGAAAGTTTGGAGAAGGAGAAAGATCATCTGCAATGAAATCACCCTCATACAGCTATTTTTTCAATGTATTCACTTTTCCTTTTACATATGTTCACAAGAAGAGCACACATACAGTGTTACGTATTTTTATTTTAATATACTTTATTTTATTGTTTGTGTTATGCTTATTGTAATTTCAATTTTATGGCTACAGAATTATCTATCAAATGGGTACACTATAATTCAGTTTCTCATTCATTTAACTTATAATTGTTTGACATTTAGGTAGCTTCTAAATTTTCTAATTACCAATAATGCTCTAATAACTCAGATTTGTGAAAAATATATTCATTAATACATAAAATTCAAAGGACTAGTTAAATAGCAAATTAAATACAGCTGAGGAGGGAACGAGTGCACCACAAGATAGATCTGGGAAAGTTACCGAGTAGAGTGGGGAGGTACAGAAAAATGGATCACATGAAAAAGAGATTAAGAGACACAGAGGACAGAATCAGAAGGTCCAACCGTACACATTTACAGCAGAAATGAGTATAGGAAGGATGAGAGAGAACATCATGTAGGAAGTGTAGGTGGAGGTTGAAATTTTCCTAGAACTGAAGTCGTGAGTCCTGAAATAAAGCAAGCACATTAAATATTGGGAAGAACAAATTAAAGAAATCCATACTCCCACCCATGGTAAACAAAATGTTGAATACCAAAAACAAAGGAAAAATCCTAACAGCAAACCCAGGGTGAAGACCTGCAGTTCAAATGGCAATAGGTTTCCCAGAAGCCATCAAGGCTAGTGAACAATGGAATAATAGCTTCAAGTCTTTGAAGGAAAATAATATTCAAAGTATACATAGTTAATTACTTAAAAGAGAGGATCAAATAAAAGTTTTCAGACAAAGACTGGGAGAGTTCACCATGGAAAGAACCTTGCTACTAAGGAATAATCTGGAGGAATCTAAAAGGAGTAAGTAGAATGCAAGACGCATGGGGAGCAAAACTGGTGAACTTCACACAGAGCACATTCTATGCCAATAATACAATTAAGTTATAAAGAGCCAATCATTGCATGCATTTGGATACTAAACAATAACAATGAAAACAATCAAAGCCTTCTACATAGACGTGGGGCACAAAACAAATTATAATACAAACAGTGATATATTTAAAACTGAATGACAAAAGATTAGTTTTCAAGACTTGTGCTACAAAGACAAAACCATACTAAGTGAAATAATTCTAGCCCCAAAGTCACATATTATAGAAGAATTATCAAGCTTGATATCCAACTCAAGAAGTTAGAAAATATCAAGTCCAAAGATAGTAGGAGAAAGATGTTATAAAGAACAGAAATTAATAATATGGTAAATAAAATAGTTTGATCAGCACAATTAAAAGCTGTCTCTTTGAACAAACTAATAGACAAAACTCTGACAAGATTCAAGAAAATGAGAGAGAAAGTCCAATGAGCAATATTAACAAGAAAGAGAACATAACCACGAATACAGTAGAACTTTTAAAAATCAGAAGAAAAAACTGTAAACAGCTTTAAGTGAATAAATGTAAAAAAGAAAGAGAACGTAACCACGAATACAGTAGAACTTTTAAAAATCAGAAGAAAAAACCGTAAACAGCTTTAAGTGAATAAATGTAAAAACTCAGAGGGAATGGAAATTTCTAGAAAAATATAGTATTCAAAATTGACTCAATAAAAAATAGAAAACCTAAGTAGTACATTAAATAATCAGTAGCATCAAAGTATTTTCCAGAAGGAACAAGCCCAGAGGGCTTTTTAAGTAAGTGTTATCATCACCAAAAAGAACTGATAACCGCAATTTTAAATAATCTATATCCTAGAATGGAAAGATATAAAATTTTCCAACTGACATTAAAACAAGACAAGGACACTATGGAAAAGTAAAACTTTGGGAAAATATTACTTATGAATATAGATTTTAAACTCCATTTAAAAAAATTTAGCAGGGAAAAAATCTATAAACAAGTAGTATTAATCCCATCAAAGGGCTGGGTGCGGTGGCTCATGCCTGTAATCCCTGCACTTTGGGAGGCTGAGATGGGAGGATCACTTGAGGCCAGAAGTTTGAGACCATGAAAGACAGGTTAAGATTAGAAAATGCAGTGATGTAATTCACCATATTAATAGATTGAAGAAAAAAAGCATGACTGTAACAATAAATGCAGAGAGAAAATTCCAGTTCAACTCAATCCTTTTTCATGGCAAAAGCCATTGTAAACTGGAAATGGAAGGGAGCTTTCTTAATTTGATAAACAGTATCTACCAAAAACTTGAGAAGCATTACATTTAAAGTCAGTAATGATGTAAATGACCTCTATTCTCATTTTTATTTAACATTGTTCTGGAGGTCCTAGAAAATACAATAAAATAATAAAAATAAGAAAGTGAAAGAATTTTAAAGGCAGAAATAAAATTACATTACCTATGTGCATTATTAATATACTTGCCTACATAGAAAATCCAAAAGAATTGATAAAACTGTAAGAAAATACAAAAGACTTCTGGATATAAGATCAATATACCAAAAGCAGTTCAGTGTATATATACCAGTGACAAAACATCAAAAATGTAATTGGAATAACCTTATTCATAATACCAACAAAAATTTTGAAGTACTCAGGACTAAATATATCCAAAACTGTCTAAGACATTTACGATGAAAATTATAAAACTTTTTGGAAAGTCAAAATATTGGCTAAATAAATTAAAATGTTGATGGAAGGAAGGTTCAATATTATAAATGGAGCAATCATCCTTAGATAAATCTATAAATTCAACAAAATTCCAATCGAAATTCCAACAGGACCTTCTCAGAAAGTGACAAGCTGATGCTAAAATTCATATGGTGTAATATGGGTTGAAAAATATTCAAGTGAGCACTCAATAACTCTTAGATACAATCATCACGATTATCATCGCCGCCATCATCATCCTCATCTTTGTTTTGATAAAGCAAGAACGTCATGTCTCTCTAGTTATATTCAATTTCTGCTGTGATTTTCTTCTGAGAAAATGCAACTTAGAAGATGAAATTGCCATTTCATCAGCTACTTGAAAGACATGTCCCATGACATTGCTTTTGCCAGCACAGAGACATTTATTTACTGGAAATACCAAGCAGTTGTTGACTTCCAAGCCTCTGTGAGACCATTACAAATGACAGTTTCTTATTCACTAAGGATCCCTCACCTGACAGGGTAATACCAGGAGACAAAAAGACACCAGTTGAGTAAGAATTGAGAACAGAGGTCTCTTTAGAATGAAGCAACATATGTAGACCAAACATGACTTTGCTATTTTCTTAGGAATTTAGAAAATGTACCACCATTCCTCTGGTTGTGACATTTGGTACTGCACATGTCTCTCTGAAAATGCCTTTCTAGGGATAAAGCCTAAAGTATTTCACTCGGTGCTTAGGCCTATCATTTTTGCTACGTTCACTCACTTCACGATTATTTACTGAGCATTTAGTATGTGCCAGTTGGAGTTCTCAAAGGCAGAGATATAGCAATAAACAAAACTGACAGAAGGGCCTTACCCTCATGGAGCTAACATTCTTGTTGGGGAAAGCAAATATAAACAAGAGAATTAAGTAAAAATATAGTATGTTGCCTGGGGGTAAATGCTTAGGAACAAAATAAAGCAGGAAAGGGAAAAGAAATATACCTGAGGTGGTAGTGGCTTAGGACAGAGGCAGGCAGCTGGGGGAGAGTGGCTGGGGGCCCTTGCAGAGGTGACATTTGAGTAAAGAGATGAAGGAATGAGGCAGATTGATAGCTAGGGGAACAGTGTTCTGCAAAGAGGGAACAGCATGTACAAAGTGTCCGAAATAAGAATGTGCTTGGCTCATTCAAGAGACATGAAGAAGGCCATTATGGCAGGAACAAAGTGAACACAAGAGCACAGTAGGAGAAGAGCTCAGAGAAGAAAAGGGGCGGAGCCCCATTGATGTTGGGCCTTCTACACCCTTGTAGGGAATTGGTTTTTGCTGGGAGAGCAATGGGGAGCTTCAGAAGGGTTTTGAGCGGAAGAGTAGCAAGATCTGGCATATTTTGTTAAAGGCTCCCTCTGGCTACTGGGTAGCATGCAGACTTGGTGGACGTTATTGCAGTACCTACCCACAGACCGTGGTGCTTGGACCAGGGAGGTGGCAGAGGAGAGCAACTTGAAGCTTCCAAAGTGTTGTCTTCCCGAGAAGCCCAGAGGCTGGAGAGATTCAAGCCTCTCAGACGCCCTCTGTGGCTCCCAAGGACACCTTGAGGGAAAATCACATTATTTCAGAGTGAGCTTTCTCAGCAGCCTATGGGGACAGTATTCACATGAGGCAGCCAAGTGTAGGGGTGTGGAATGGGCTCTCTTTTGCCTGCCCTTAGCTGAAGACACAACCCCTAGGAGACTCCTCCCCAGGGCAAGCACTAGAAGGCCCGGCCACGAATCCCCCGGCAGAACCACTGATTGGCGAGAGGAGTTTTCTGACAGAGTTGACAGCTCCTCCCTAAGTTCCTGGTTTTCACCAACACTCTGGAACAATGCAGCTTAGTGACTCTGGCTTCCTACGTTTGCTAATAAATATATGGATGTGCAGAGATGCAATGATAAACGCTTGTGTATTCATTACTATTTATTGATCGATTTTCTGCTATGTGCCAGATACTGCATTAAGACTTTGATAGAAGTTACCTTATTTAATCCCCTAAAATAACTCAACATGGGAGGTACAAATAGCCTAATTTTGCAGATGGAAAATTGGAACTCAGGGAAAGATGCAACTTGCTCAAGTCTGTACAGCCATTAATGGGTGGGGTTAATATTTATACCCAGCCTGGCCTTTTGCTTTTTCCACCATCCCACACTGCCTTGAATTGGTTGGCAAACACTCTTATTTCTGACGGTGGATTCTGGTTGACTTCCACAGAAGGCGTTTTTGGACATGAAGTTTATCTGAGTTGTCAACTTTGACTCCTTTTTACTCTTAAGCAAGTGGTCTAGAGCAAGGGTTGACAAGCTTTTTCTTAAAGGGCCAGATAGTAAATGCTTTAGGCTTTGTGGTCATAACGGTGTCTGTTGCAACTGCTGAACTCAGGTGCTGTAGAATTAAAGTAGCCTTGGACAATATGCAAACAAATGAGTGGGGTTGTGTTCCAATAAAACTTTATTTACAAAAACAGGTTGGACTTGGTCCTTGAGGCATAGTTTGTGCACCACTAACATCCAGGCTGAAAGAATGGCTTTAGGATCCAGGCTGATTGGATTCAACTACTCTACCACGTACTGGATGTGCAAACTTCAGGAAGTTACTTAATTTCACTATGTACAATTGGGATAGTACATTATAGGGTTGTTGTAATGATTCAATAACTGCATATGTGTTCTTTGGAAATTCACAAATGAAAGTTATTATTGTATGCCTGCCCTCTCTCAAGATTCTTTAATTAAAACTAACATCGACTTACAACAGACTCCAGTCAAGGGAAGCCGGCTGATGTTAAGATCTCCAAAGAAACAGGTTAGTGTTTTGGGTCAGATCATATTCATTTTCTGAACATATTTTTCATGTGTTCACCCAGCACATATTTACTGAGCACTTACCATGTGCCAGGCACAGGGCAAGGGTGGAAGGTGCTAACACTCTGCCATGCTCTGTGCTAATGTTTGAGTGTAGGGGAATGCCTGCTTTGGTTATCAAAGAAAACGAAAAAACTTTCAGACAAAACAATTATTATAATTTAGTGCTTTAGTGTTTCAGAATCAATCCACTAAGAAGTGACTCTGAGGTCCTTAAGTACAATTCACATCTGGATTTGACTCCAATTGAGTATGGTCATTACAGTTTAACCACCAGGGTATTAATTGAAGCACTGGAAAATACCTCCGGTCAGTTTCATTATCTAATGGCCTTTGGGTTTTCTAATGCATCTTAATAAGAGCTGTTGCATATGCATAGACTAGCCCTGATTTTATAAGGAACAGTTTACGCTGATTAAAAAAAATAAAAACTGGCCACAGTTTCTTTAGGTTTCAAGTACACTTATTTTTCCTATTAATTTTTCCAAATACAATTGTACTTTAATGTCTGGATTTCATTGAAAGCTATTAGTACTTTTTTGTTTATTAAATTTATTGCTATAAAAATTCTCTACTGGTTGAATTAATATATCTGCATTGAGTTCCATAATATTACTGAGTACAAATGCACTCCCCCCAAATGTTAAACAATTTCTCAAAAAATCGTAGCTTTATGCCAGGCATAAGATTTCATTTTCTTTAACTTGACTTATTTTAAGAATTAAGTGTACCATTTTGCTAATTAAATTACTCAGTACCGATTCTAAAACTTTGTTTAAAACCTGCTTTGATAAAACGCCATTTGAAATGTTAGTCCACATTGTGCTCTCAGAACACTGCTATCCCTCGCTTGATACATGATCTGGATTCCACGAGATTTTATTTTTTGTTTTAAAGCCTATTGAAAGCACATTTTAAAATAAAACTATTTAAGCTGTAATCATATCAATTTATTAACTACCGACTGGGTTTGATTCAAATTTGGAGGAGTAAAAAAGGAAACAAAGAATAACAGAGTCCTAACCTAATGGAAAGGAATTGTGAAAAGAGCACTTCTTTCAAAGTTGGCTCTTGTTCAGGCTGCATATGGTCACATAATCTTTTAAAAAGCACAATTCAAGTCTCAATTTAATTATGTAATAGCATAAATGGAATTACACTGCTGATGAAGTTTGGTGCTTCGGTTCAGGCACACACCCACCGGGCTGGCGGAGTGACGGTGACTCACTCGCTCTGGCCGTCAAAGCGGCCGGGGACACCTCCTCCGCTCGGCTGGGCTGGGTGGGCTCCTTCGCCCTGATGGCATCTCAGTCACCTTGTAAACACGACCATAATGCAAGGTTAATAACTGTTTTACAGGAATGCATTATGTCTTCCATTTCTCTTCTTTATATTTTTTTGGGCGGCAGGGATCGGCTAATGGGATCGTTTTGGGCTCTTGCAGAAGAGCTCCACGTGGAACTTCCGGTGGGCGGAGACTGGATCAACTTCCTACCGTTCAAACCTGTGGGAGCTCTGCGATGCTCTCACGTCTACCTTGCAGCCTCCACCTTGCTAATCATCTGCAAGGAGAACGAAGGACTTTCAGATCAGCCTTCCTCCTTCGATAAATAAAGCAACTAAAAATATAGATGACTACCTATATCCATGGGTCAAATGCTGGGTGGCTAGACGGGAGTTTGGCTTTGCTTTTCTGATTCCAGCCGTGACCACTGGGTCCACAGCACCCACCAGTGTGCAGATCATCAAGCTGGACTCCCTCCTTCTAGGGCACGGTCAACACCTGCTTCCACCATGGCACATGCCACAGCACACCAGTTCTTCAATGGGTTTCGTTTTATTCTCTCTGTATCCTCAGCACCTAGAACAGGGTCTAGCGATGAGCCCATATTCATAAATGGAACTGTGACCTCAGCACCGTCTATCCACAAGGACATCACGGTCTTGAGGCCTTATGATTATTAGCTCATGGGGACTCGTTTCTCAGATGACAAGCTACAGATTCAACAACATTAGATCATCTGTCCAGGATCTCACAACCAGTAAGTGGCAAAAGGGGATTTGGACCCATGTTCCTCTCCAAAACCCAAGCTCTTTGTGTCATACCCAGGAATAATGTATAGTAAGATAGAAAATGGCAAGTTCTTGTAGGAATCTCATTTGAAGTATCATGAGACTTGGAAAAGGGATCACCAACAGCCAGAAAATGCCTTGGCTTATCTACCCTCCAGGAATCTCAGATAGCAGAAGGAAGGAGCTTTCTCCCCTACTGGTTTTCCCATCGGAGTTAATCTGTAGCCACACCTTTCTGCCATTAGACCTGAGAGCCACAAGGGATTAGCCTCAGGAGTTTCAGCCGAGGAGGAAGAGAACATGGCAGCCTGGATAATCAGAGAGCGTGCTAAGGTACCTCCAGTAAGCCCCAAAGAGCTGTGCTAATGCAGGGCAGGCCACAGCCCGTGAGCCGCTTAGCAAACCGAGCTTTAGCCTCTTAGTGGTGGGGAAATCCCACCATGGCTCATGCAGAGAGGCGGCTGCCAGATGCCACTTGTTGGTTACAGCAGTGTCCCCTACTTGCCACCATGTCTCATTCTCTCTCCTCAAAGATCACTGAATCCCCCTGAAGGTTGCAAAGCCAATATTTTATCATTTAACTCCATTCTTGCCAAGTGCATACTTATTGATCATTAGCCACAACACCAACTTAACGTTGTCTGTGAACAACTGGATGTGTGAAGATATTTGAGACTGATATCATAAGACAGATGGCTTCTCACAACTTGCTAACTTGCTCCTATCAGACATAAGATTTCTGGTCTCAATAAACCAGGGTAATTTACAAAGTAACTATTTTTGTGTTTCAAATTCTATTACCTGGCCTTTTAAAAAAATGTCTATGATTGTATTTACTTTCTTACTCTTACAAAAAAAAGTCCTCTTAGAAATGAAAGGTCATCTCTTTTTTATTTTAAATAAGACAATAAGAGGTAATAACTCATCATGTTTCTCTTTTTGCTTTGATTGCCAGGAAGCTCAGAACCAAACTGTTTTCAATTGCAATCATTTTCTCTTGGCTTACCTTGAGCCAACACAATCACTACTCATCACCCCGTTATTACTCAGCTTGAGTCTTTTTCTGTTCTTTTACTGTTTTCTGTCCTTTATTTTGGGGGCGGGGGATGCTACCTTAATTCCTTTTTGAGAGACAGAGGGGTATAAATAATTGAATCGTTCTTAACCCCAATGCACACTGCAGATAAATGTAGCCTTTCAAAAATGATCCTTCCCTTCACTCTGCCACTCTCAAATTCCCGCTGGCGCATCCTTCATCTGAGCAGAGAATCGCTGGCTGATTCTGTACCTTCCATTTGGCCTCCAGCCTAGACCTCAGACACAGAAGCCCAGTTAGGGCCCCTCCTTAAGTGCTCAGGAGGATCAATGTTATTGCCCCTGGCAGCTCCTACCCGCTCCAGAAGCCTCCTTCCAACAGGTTACAGGATGGAGATATTTTGACGGTTGTTATCCCTTATTACGGTTGACACATAACCATCCGAGAATAGCATCTATTTTAATGTCTGAATTATTTTTTCTAAAATTAACGGGCAACATCCTAAAACTCTTTCTATTACAAAAGACAATTTGATTCATCACAAAAAAAACCCCTCTGAGCATACACGAATAAAGTTTGAGCCATTCCAAGTTATTTTTCCTGTCTGATAAAACCATTATCAGGTTTACAGCTTTTACAATGCCGAACCACATTCCTTTGATCATCTTATAAAATTAATTGATCTTGCTTATCTATTGTTCTATTTTAAATCATTTAATTGAGGATATTAAGAGAAGTAATGGTAACAACTGAAGCATTTATTAGGCACTGGTGTTCAAACCTGCAATGTGATTTTCATAATCTACATTTCTCTATCACCGAATTCTATTCTTGTGGGAATTTGCATATAGAGCACCTCCAGCCACAAATAATTCGCTATTGCTTAACGTCCTGAGGGCCAGCCATACACTGTAGCAAATCACTGCAGCTATACTTAATTTTAATTATTCTTTTAAATCAGATAGATACCCTGCAGTGAAATTCTTATAATTAAATAGAAATTAAAAGTTTCTAAAAGCCTTAACTTCAAATTTAAATGCAAATGAATGCACCAGAATCAAAAGGTTCTCCACCCTCCACCCCCACTCTCCAAAATTATGAGGGATTGTCTAAAAGCTAAACTGATCGTGAAATCTTATTTTGGCACCAAAGAGGTGGTTGGGACCTAAATCCATTCCATTTTGCAATGCCTGGCCCATTAATGCCACCTACTAGAAACTCTGGAAGATCCAGTGTTCCCACGAGACAGATGCCCAAGAGAATTACGTTGGTGTGGCTTTGCCAAGAAGTGGACCCCAAGACAAGGATTCCCGTGCCAGTGGTAGGGAAGTGGTCCCGGAAAGTAGGGTAGTAGGATGGAGGAGCGAAATGGGGGAAAGAGAGTAACCAGTAAAGGGTATGTTATCAAGAAAATCAAACTGGGGCTCCATCCTGCTGGGGAACCCCGGGAGCCAGCGTAGAACACACACACTTCTCAGAGTGAGCCGGTCTGAGGGGGTGGGAGCTGGGGTATTTATCCACCAGCTCCCCTCAGTCCTTAGCGTGGCTGCTTCCAAAGAGGACCAGTTCCCTGAGTGTGAGCCTAGGCAGGGCCGCAGCCTGAGCAAGACCCCAGGCAAAGGGACACAGGTGCTGGGCTCCCCTGATTGCCCTGAAGTGATAAAGGTCTGGGGACATCAACAGCATCTGCTACAAAAGTCTAGCCTGGAGGTTGCAAACCACTGGTTCACTGCCTGGAAGCAGCCTGCTGGTGTGTTGTCCTTGACCCACACAAAGTTTATGTTTTAAAAAAACATTGCAAAGTTTTACCCAAGAATTGGGATTTCTGCATTCTCTCCAAAAATTTGCTCTAATCCATCTAGGATAGGACTAGAGTCTTTAAGGCGAATCAAACAGCAAATATTTGGTGAGTAAGTTACGTGTAGCAAGTATTCACCCCATGGTAGGCACGGAAGACCCCAAGGCTAGGTACTTATCTTCTGGAAGGTGACTGCCCGTCCCCTGTAGCAAAGCAATATCAAGCTTGTATCCGCAGCGCAGGGGTAGGAGCAGCTCCCGGAGTTCCAGATGACTATGAAGTTTTGTTCTCCAGCTGCTCCCAGGACGATCTGCCCTCCACACCTTCCTGCACCCCAGCACAGGAGGCCCCGGCAAGGGCTGCAAGCACTTATAGAGCGCTTACTGTGTTCCATACACTCTTTTAAGTATAGTGCATGCATGCATTTAGACTCATTGAATTCTTACAGCCACCTGCAGGGTAGGAACCATCTTTCACGTAAGGAAATTGATGCTCAGCAAAGCTAAGTCATTTGCACAAGGTAACACAGTCAGTGACAAAGTGCAGGTTGAATGCAGACAGTCTGATGCCAAGGTTTGGGCACTTAACTGTAGGCCTGCCAGGTGCAGTGCCAACACCTGGCTCCTCCCTCTCGTCCCTGCTGTCCTCCCTGCTCGTGCAATCCCGTGCCTTTCTGGCAGTTCAGACCAGGCTTCCGTGCCCCTTCAAGCCTCCTCTTAAACTCTGGCCCACTCCAATCTCAAACTTCCGCTGAATTTCTGCAGCCCCTTTGGTCTGAACTCTTCCCCCTCACCCTGAATCCTGCATGGCGGGTCCCATGCCACTGACACAGGTTACGGTGCTCAGGGTGGGGAGAAAAGAAAACAAACATGGCGGGTAAAACCACAGCTGGCAAGATCAAATTCTCACCCAAAAATAATAAAAATGGCATTAAACGTATTTTTAAAAACTACATTCAAGTCAAAGTTTTAGAAGGCATCTGTTTCTGATACAGATCGACTTCTTTGCCATTAAAAAACTGCCTGGAAGTTAACATTGGCTGTGACCTCAAGGTGTTCCGAGGAAGATTTGTCCTCAAATTTTGTGCCATAGATCCATAGTAAAGTGTTCAGGCTTGGTCTCACTTATTTGAAAATTTAATGTCCTTTGTACCTGAAATCGTGCTTCTTTGTTTTCCTTATCCTCAACAAAATGTTTGTTTTGCCTTTTTCACAAGTGATCAAGGTCCTTAAGGATATATATTTTTCTGGACTGTCTTATATTCTAAGCTCACATGGACAGAATTTAACAGAGCTCTTCTCCCTACACAGCACCCTAGGTCTCCCGTCAGCAAACTGGAAAATCTTCAGGGGCAGGTGGGTTATGAGGGTAGGTAAAGTGAGCTGGGTGAGGACCGGAGCAAACTGGAGGTCACATGGCTCATCGCATGGGGCCATCTGCTCCTGAGCCCCAGCCATCTGTCACTCGGCAGGAAGGGGGCGCCTTTTCATTATTGAAGGAAAGCCAGACATTCATATTTTCATATAAAATCTCCCAGTTTTTAAACACTGGCACCTAATCTAATTATATTTTAAATCTAACGCTGGTAGGTGAGCTGCGGGGACCCAGCCGTGGGCCACCGGATTACGGAATGTGTCCAGGGTGATCATTTCACTGCTGTGTTGTTTAACGGCATGACCTTGTCACATATCCATGACGGTTGTCACATATCCATGACGGCAGAGTTTAAAGTTTTGGATCTATGCATAGAACTGGGGCTATAATCACAGAAGGATTATATTAATATTTTTCCCTTGAGGTGTCCAATAGTTACTTCTTATGAGTCACATTTTTTACTCCCAGTACTATAAGCACCCAAAGCAGTCTTGTGCCTGTCCCCTGAGTCATTCTTTCATTCAATGAAAATGCATGGGCATCACTACATGCCAGGCACTGCTCTGGACACTCGGAAATGACAGTCAACAAAAAGTCCCAAATTCCCTGTCTTCATGGGACTTATCTCTTAATTGGGAGGTGATACTGACCACACCTGGGGCAGTAGGAGGCAGCGGCAGGTGCTGAATACACAGACCCATGGAAAGGACTGCTGTCACTTGGTGCTGAGCTCAGCGTGGCCTCGCTCTGCCAGCTGCACAGCCCGCTGTTCCCTTATGCATTGAAATTGGAACCTTCATCGTCATTTCTAGAACCCCATTTTCGTCTACAAGGAGCGATAACCTAAGTTAGATTGAATATAAACCCCAGCATTTCCCCCGCTGCCTCCCTGCCCACTCCCGGGAACAGTGCACGCAGCTTTGATTGTTTCAGTGAAAACCATTTAGCAGACAAAATATCTTCCTTCAAACAGTGATCATCGCTTAACCTGTCCTTTCAGGCTGGAGTCACCGGCAGATACTGAGGGGGCACGCACGTTATTTGACAAGTGTTACATCTGCTACGACAGCGGAGACGCAACCTTAAAGCTCATCGCGTGGTGCCGTTTTGAACCCGGTGTGCTGGCGAGATGGCATTGGGGGCAACAGGAAATCTGATAGCTCGGAGCTGAAACACGAGTCTGTGCAGACGGCAAAGTGGCGAAGCGGTTGTTTGCTGTGATTGTGATCACCACCCTGACACGGGCCTCAGACCCCCATTTTGCTCCAGAGATGGGCATCCTCAGCACAGGCATCCCTGAGCTGCTGTGTGGCTGAGGAAACTAAGGCATTTCAAGAACACATAGCATTTCAGAGGAAGTCTTTCCCTTGCCCCCAAAACTACCCTTGCAGAAATAACACAAACTCACGGACACATAGAATAGACTAGGAAGCCAAAGAGTACTGTCCTTACCGAAAGGAATTCAATAGGATGTTGGTAAAAGCGAGTCTTCCTTTCTCACTGACGTTACTGGAAACGGACATAGCACTGGAGTGGGATCAAAAGCCCCGAGTTCAAGTTTCAGCGCCATCTAAGCTACATAAAGAGAAGGTAGTTTTATTAGCTGTGCCATGTTCGTTTCTTCCCCAGTTGCCATAGGGCTGCCCACGTGTCATTGTCTCTGTGGAATACAGAGAGAGCCCAGGCCATGGGAAGAGGCTTAGTGAACGTCTCCACTAAGAGGCTCATTTTACAGCTGGGTGAGGAGAGGCCCATTTGGGGGAAGCTAAGTGCTTTCCCCAAAGCCACACATCGTGCATCTCCTCTGTTCCAGGCAATTCCCTACGTAGTGGAACCCAGAGATGGCTGAGACCGGGGTCTGGTGCGGAAGCATGACGCTTCAGTACTACATGGAGTGGAACAATGGGGAAGGTGCTTCGAGGCCACAGGTGAGTAACACTAACTTCAGGGATGCTGATGACAGACCCAGTGCCCTCTGCTTGCACCAAAATCCCATTCTCCTTTTAAAATAATTATTTTTGCTTAAGGAGCCATTTAAATTCACTAATTTATCTAACATAGACACTGGAAATAATACAGAATGTGTAGGTTCTTGGGACTTACGGCATATCAGTTAGGAGTTTATCAGTTGTGAATGACAGAAAACAGAACTCAAACTCCCCAACAAAATGTATTCTTCTAATTACAAAATTAAGATGCCTGCCTTCAGGCATGGCTTGATCCAGGGGCTCAAACAGTATCATGAGGACTCAGTTTCTTGCCACCTCTTGATTCTGCTTCCCTCTTAGTTGACTTTACTCTCAGGCAGGCTTTCTTTTTAGGGGCCCATGGGAGCTCCATACTCCCTCTGGACAGCACCAAGTCCCACAGGAAAAGAGAGCTTCTCTTCCCCACGAGCTCACACAAAATTTCTATGCCTGAGTCTCTTTGGCTGAAATTGAGTCACATGCTCATCTTTGAATCAATAATTGTAACCAGAGGAATGTGATTATCTGATTGGCCAGATCAAAACTCAGGCTGGAGGTGGAGTTCACAACACCCAAATAACTTTGGCCGAGAACATGAGAGGGGCAGTTAATCCTGGAGAGAAATTGAGATGATTGTCAGATGGCTGAACAGAAGAAAGAAACAAAAGATACCCGCCAAACCAGGCCAGACCTCGGAGAGAAGGCTAAGACTGCGGGGAAGCCCCAGATTGGGGCAGGGTGGGGAGGAAGCTTCCAGAGCCACTTGTGGTTTATTGTGTATAATGTTAATTCCAAAGCATTAACCAGATTCAGCAATTTCCTGGATTGGTCTACTGAAAAATGACCCCAACCGGACACCCTGACTTTGGAATTCAATTCCTATTGCTAGCATGCTGACAAATTGCCAATATACATGCAGCGGGTGTTGTTACGCCCTCACCTATTCATGCTGACTTCGTGGGGGTGATGGATTCAGTGGCAGAGACACCCATGCATATTTATCGGCAAGGTGCTCTGCATGGCCCACCGTGCCCTGCCCGCCTGCCTCTCCGCCTCTATGTCCAGGCCTTGTAAGTATTGATTTTAATAAAATCATAATTGCAACAGAAGCCTCTGCAACTTAACTGGAAGGAAGCGACACACCCCGCGGTATTGGATATACCATTTTATATCATTCTAGAATGTTCTTAACTCCTGTCCAGGTGACTGATAATGTTCTGGACTGCTTTACTGTCTCCCCTCGCAGACGCCAGATGGAAGGAGGCAGACTGAGAGGTCAGGAAGAATCAATGTGTACAGCTGAAGGGATGGTGGTACCACGTGCTGTCTCGGGCCCAGGATTGCTTGTTGAATGATAATCCTTCCAAAACAGTTTCTTTCACGGACTCAGGGAGAACACTGGCATGGTTCTTATCTTGTTTCTCCTAGAGCAGAGAAAAGGGGTGGAGGAGAGGGGGTGAGAGAAAACCTAGAGTCCAACTGTGCAAAGACATATTTAAGTTTCCCACAAAGCTTGAAATAGACAGCGTTTGGGCGTGAGTCACCCACCAGCAGCCCCAGAGCGGGATCTTCTGATGGATTCATCCAATGCCAAACAAAGATGCGCATTGTCCTATGCTTCTAAAGGCCACGGACCCATCGCAGGGCACGAGTCAGGGCATGCATCCCCGGGCGTGGAAAATCTGTTTTCCCTGACTGTGGCCCCCTCATGACCAATCACATGGTTCTGTGAGAAGTTTGACCAGGGCTGGGCACGCGGAACTTGAGTGTGAGGGTAGCTGGCTTAGGGAGGGACAGAACCCAGGGTCCTGTCTTCTTCAAGACAATGGAAGGGAGCAGGCACCGGGACCCTTAGTGTTCCCCATGTGCAGGGGTGATGGCAGGGAATGGGGCACAGACCAGGAGTGACAAACAGAAAAACAAAAAGAAAAAGAGGACTGTTTACCAATCAGGGGATGGTCACATGCAATGCTTTCTACATAGTTCTAAGCCACCAAAAAATAAATAAATCCATAAAGCAGGTTAGCTGTCTAGATGAACTTATGCACCATGCACCACTTGTGTGTATAAACTTCCCAGCAGGACAAAAAAAATCCCCCCTCTGCAGGTACACACTTCTCCAAGTGTTTCTGGTCTTCCAGGGGCTGCAGACTCATTCTGCCGGTGAACCGGGGTTTCCTGAATCCAGGCACGGATGCTGCTTGGATTTGCACCTCTCCTCCCAGTCCCCGGACACCAGTTTCAAATCCCGAAGCTTAAACAGGGAGGCGGCATTACACGCACTCCAGGAACTTCGTGGAGGGTCTCTTGGACCTGGCCTTGAACAAGAGAAGCAAATGGATGTTCATTCTACTCTCTCTAGTTTTCAGGGATTACACTGTGCTGGGAGCTGGGCTAGGGCAGGAGGTGCTCAGATTCCAATGTCCTCAAAGGGCTCTTGTCCGCAGAGGGGTGGCAGATGTGTAAGCCGCTGTGAGAACCCTACACCCAGGTGCTGCCACTAGTGCTATTTTTCAGAAGAGGACAGTGACAGTGGAGTGCAAGGGAGGCAGAGATAGACCTGAGCTGCAAAGGAGGAAGTGGTGGCAAAAAGGGCGTGAGATAGCCCTTGAGTCCCTTGACAAATGAGGGTGGCACGCGCTCACCTGGCATTTACCCTGTGCCAGGCGCTGGTCTGCGTGCTTCACATCCATGAAACCTTTCATCCTTCCAAGTCCAGCTATTACCCCTGATCAGGAAACTGAGGCACGAGACAAGGCCGGGGTGAGAGGGAGGCCCTAGAGTGAGTGCCTCCTCACCTTTTGCACCCTTGGCACCTTCCCACACTCTAGTCCTAGCTTGCACTGAGAGGTCAGGTAAGTTGCTGAAGGACACACAGCTAGTAAGCGGCCCAGCTGGGATCTGGAGCGAGGCAGCCTGGCTCCAGCGTCTGAGCACATGACCCAGCCTTCCGGCCCCCCGCACATGCTTACGCAGCACCTGCTGGGAGCCGGCACCAGGTAAGCTCTGGGTATAACAGTGGGAAAACAGACGCTGTCCCTGCCTACAATTGAGAGGGAGAGAAAGAAGGAAAGATGGGTCTCTAAAATAAACAAATACAGAATTACAGCTGTGATGCACACTGCAAAGGCAAGGTCCAGGGTGCTAAGAGGATAATAACAGGAGAATCTGAGTCGGCCCAGAAGAGGGCAAGGGTTGAGAGGACAGGGATAGCTTCCCTGTTTGACAGGTGGGCAGAGATCAGAAGCCTGGAGAGGAGTCAGTTAGATTGAGAAATGCGTAGAGTATTGCAGGTGAAGCGAATGGCGCTTTCAAAGTCCTTGTGGCAGGAGGGAGCAGGGCACCTCCCGTGGCTGTAATGGAGAAATGGCCAAGCATATACCTGAAGAGGTGGGCCACACAGAGCCCTGGAGTTTGGCCTTCATCCTGAGGAGGATGGGGATGGGCTGGAAGGAGCTCCTGGAAAGCAAACAAACAAAGAGATGCAGGGCCAGTGAGTTTGGGAATCTGTAGAGGCAGTTTGTCAAGGCTGGAACAGAGTGGGTTCCTGAAGGGAGGCCAGAAGGGTGGAGATTTTGGAGGGCCACAGACGCTAAGGGAGGATGGCCTCCAGCCAGCAGGCGTGGGGCACTCCCACATCATGGGAAACGGGGGGGATCCGGCCAGCTTTGCAGGAGTGGGGAAGAATGGGGGACAGCGACCGGAGTCAGGCGAGGAAGCTGTTGCAAGAATGCAAGGGGGAGTTGGCGAGAAGTTCAGGGTGTGGTGCAAACAAAGAGACAAGAGGCTTTAAGAAGCCAAGACATGGCTACCAGCGGAGGTGGAGGATAAGGGTGATGAGAGCAATGGCTCTCCAACGTGTTTTATGTTTTGCCATTTTGATGGGTGTTGCGGAATCTCATTGTGGTTTTAATTTGTATTTCCCTGATGAATAATAATATTGAGTGCCTTTTCATATTGATTGTGGTCATTCATATGTCTTCTCTGATGAAGTTCCAGCTCCAATCTTTGGGCGATTTTTATTCTGTTTTAGTTTTCTTTTGCCCATTTAAAAAAATTGGATTGTTTCTATTTCTGCTATTGATTCATAGTAATTCTTTATATATTGTGGGTGTGACTATATATTTTGCAAATATTTTCTCCCAGTCTGTGGTTAGCTTTTTTTTTTTTTTACTTTCACAGCAGTTTCTTTCAATGAGAAGAGTTTTTAATCTTGATGAAATTCAATTTATTAATAAAATTCTCTTTTGTGGTTAGTTCTTTCTGTGTCCTGTCTAACAAGTCTTGGCCTTCCCCGAGATAATAAAGATATTCCGTTTTCTTTAAGAAGCCTGATGATTTCAAATTTCCCATTGTGGGTATGGCCCCTGCTGGTACCCTGGAGGTGCTGGGAAGATTTGGGTGGTTTTTTCTTTTAGATTGTCAGCTCTTATAGTGGTTCCATCCGCCACATAGTCAAGGACCTGGCTGCCACTTGCTTTCTAATTCTTGCCACTAATAACCTGCTCCGTAATCAGGTAAGCACATTGCCCCAACCTTCCCGGCTTCCAGAGGGAAGAAGTAGATGCCCGTTTCCCAGGCAGAAAGTGTGCATGCACTTTTGGTTTGTTTAATCACTTCCGGCACAGTCCGTGGTGCTGGTGAAATCTTATTTCCTTTATCTTTATAAAATATTTAGTCTTTTAATTATACAAACTGCCAAGATTCTGGTGCATGCTTTAGTCATTTCCCAGCTGAGCTCTCAGCACAATCTCTCGGATGGCCTCTTCCGAGCATCTATCACATGTTTGCAATCTCTCCAAACCCATGAATCATATATTTAAATGCTTCCCATATCCCATAATTCTCCTTTTACTGCTCTATTCAGTTAATTACCCTTGCTCCTATTCATCTGAGACATACAGTTTGGAGCTGGGATTTGGAGAGAGAAAAAAAAAAAATGAAAACCGAACTTCATAACGAAAGTTCCTTCGCATTTGTGAGGTTTAATCCAGGTTTGTGTTTCAGCTTGCACTTTGAATTCTTTCCCTAACTGCTTCTAAGTAATTCCATCTGCCTCTGGGTTGGTTCCTATCTTTAAAGCCATTGATAGAAACCCCTTTGTAGAAGGATCACCATCAGGATTTTGTTGATGATGTCTTCACATTTGATATGTTTCTAACACATCATCAGCATCTCACCCATTCATGTCAACTGCAGCAGGCCACATCGCTCAATTTCTAGAAAGAATTGAGAATTTTAAAATGTGCAGCAGCACAGCCAGCTGGTGAGTAATGATGCTGTATTTTAAAATAGCAAAAATGAAAAGCATTTGCAAACATTGTGTGTGTGTGTGTGTGTGTGTGTGAGAGAGAGAGAGAGAGAGAGAGAGAGAGAGAGAGAGACTGGGGGTAATAGCTAAAGGCATGAGTATGATGCTATTAATATAAGCCTAACACTGATGAGAGAGAAGCAGAATATTCACCCAATTCTGGCAATCAGACCACAAACCTACTGTTTCATCAGAGTGAGATAAAACTTAATTTGAAAGCTTTATCAGTTGATAGAAATTCCAGCTGGAGAGACAGGCAAAAGAATGAAAACAGATGTCCCTCCTGTGGCCTCTGGGGCCTGTGTGATTCGAGCTCCCTGCTCTCCCTGTGGCCCCATCTCCTGCCATGTGCTTTAAGCACACTGGCCTCCTCACTGTTCTTCAGACACACCATGGGCATTGCTACCACAGGGCCTTTGCACTTGCAGTTCCCGCTCCTGGGAATGCTCTTCCTGGACTTAGCTCGATCACTTCCTTATACCTGGACTGCAAAAATTACCTTTTGAATTAGATCTTCTTTGGCTTCCTTAACTACAATTTCAACCACCACCACTCTAACACGTCCTTCACATTCCACTTCCCTGCCTTGGTTTCTTTGCCTTAGCACTTAGGGCCCTCAAGCACACTATTTATTTTACTTATTTTTTCTTGTCTTTTCCTCCCACTAAAATGAAGCTCCACGAGGGGAGAGATTTTTGTTTTATTTTGTGCAGTGCCCTATCTCCAGTGGTGGCACATAGTTGGTGCTCAATAAGCATTAGTTGAATGAATAAACAAATGAAGTCACAAAAATGGCTAATTCTCAAAGCAGGAGCACAGAATAGCAGGTAGCTGTGGCAGAATCATTAATGTCATCGTGGAAACTGAGGAACATCCAACAAAGCACAGTTGGTAAGACAAACTCTGCCAGCTGCCAACTCATCATCCCCTCATCGCCTCATCTTTTCCATAGAGCTCTGATTTGGGGGGAAGCTGGCATGGCAGCCAATCAAAAACTACATTTCCCAGGCTCCCCTTGCTGATAGGGGCGGGCTCATGACTAAGTTCTAGAAACAAAAGGACATTGTTGAGTGGTGTTTCTGAAAAAGCACCTTGAAAAGTTTGCTAACTCAGCTGGTGGGGGCCCTTTTGCCCTCTCCCCTTCCTCTTCTTTCTTTTCTAAAACACAGATGTGAGAGTTGGCACAGCAGGGGCCATCCTGTGACTCTAAGGCCACCCTGAGGATGGACACGGCGTGCCTGAGATGGCAGAGTGGGGTAGAAGGGCCTGGGGTGGAGCATCACTATGGTGTCACCAATGGGCTGCCTTCCTCAGGACTTCATTTTACAAAAGAAAAATGGACCCCTTGGCAGTCTAAGTTGTTGTTCTTTGGGGTCTCAATGACTAATTGTTCAATGCTATTCCTAACTCAAATTGTTGGACATCATCAAGGCACCTGTTTTGCTTCCTTTGAGCACCCAGTGGTCACCCTGGGACACTCTCTAAGTGAACCACGCATGACTCAAGAAACTTCACTGTTACCTGATTATGAAGCATTTTCCACTCAGTGCCTGACTATTGTAATGTCCTTGTTTCTCGGCCATCCTGCTACAATGGAGCTGCATCAAATGCACCCAAGCTTCAAAAACAAGAGTCATTACCCACACTTGGGCTTGTGTTGAACATGACAGAATCCTGTAATCATCAATGACGACTCTGAAGTAGCTCTAATTTCCCAAGGCATGGGCCTGATCAAAGGGTGCTTGAAGCAAACCACACTAATAGTGACTTGATTGGTTTGAATATTTCAAAATCAGCCTCTTTCTTCTAACTTCAGAAGTTCTGGACGATGATACCTTTCTAGAGGAAACTAAACTTATTTGTCTGGCTCCTGTGTTTCACCTGTGTTTCTGGGAACTAGTCCTCTCCCACCCCCCACATCCACACTGTCAGTGGGTGCCATGATCTTAGTAAAATGTAATAGATGACTGGTCCAAGCTGGAGCAGCTGACCTAACGTGGGCCAATCAGAGCCCTTCCCTAGGATTTTAGAAATTGAACCAAAGTCTCTCTCAGGGAACTGAACATGTATAAATTTGGGTGCTCTTATTGGTCATGTTTCACTGCTCAGAACGAGAAACAGAAATCTAGAATTCAGAGAAAAAGGAGAGTGAAGCAGAAAGACGTAAAGTGTGTGTGAGAGAGGGGGCGGGGGAGAGAGAGAGAGATTGAGGGAGGAAGAAAAGAAGGGAGAGATAAGGAGCCAGTGAGAAAAAAAAAAACTTCCTTGGTTCCTCCCAGGGTAGTTCTAGTGCCTGGTCCAACTCCTGACTTTTACCAAATTCTTAAGACTTCCTCTAATAAGTCTCTTTTTTTTTCAAATTAACTAGCTAGAGTCCAGTTCTGTAATTTGCAACCGAAACTTAACTACCACATAAACCTCTAAATAATCTTCCAGAATTTGAAGACTAGTCAGTGATTCATGTGTAGTTTCTTAAAATCACACATATACATATTTCACACTTTGGTATTTTTCATTAAACCACATTCAATGAGCAACTACTATGGGCCCTGTGGTGGGAATGAGGAAGACATATTCCCTGCCCTCAAGGGTTTCACAGTCTAGCAGCAGAGATGGATATGTACTCACCTAACAGGTATGGTCATGTTTAACCCAGATCCACTCTGTGAGAGAGAAGTAATTTCCAAATGTAAGTGAAATAAAACTGAAATTCACAGTAGCTGGCAATTTTCTTAGGGTCATGCAGCCTTTAAGCAGAGGAGACTGCTGGGACCCCTACTCAGATTGGCCTTACTCCAAAGCCATTATTCTAATCACCACGCAATACTGTAAACAACCCATGACATATCTCTGATAATGGACCCCCATTTTGAAAAATTACTGCAGAAGATATGGCCATAGTGCTTCATCCTCCCCGGTGGGAGAGCTTTCTTCTTTCAGCTAAGTCCAACTCTATCATCAGGGCTGTGGCTCCCACTCCTACCCCAATCCCATCCCAGAAAGCATCCCCTTGCAAGCTTGCAGGCTTCCTCTCACGTATCTTTCCAGACAGACTTGCACATATCTTAACAAGCCTCCTCCATGCCACATTGTTTTCTATCTCCCTCTCTACCTCCCCTTCATGAGCAAACTTACTGAAAGATCTCTCTGGACATAATGTGTTCACTTCTTCAGCTCCAAATACCTCATGAACAGGCTGCAAACTGACTTCTGCGTCCATCATCCCACCATAGTAACAGGTCGACATCCCTCCCCAGCGACCTCCGTGTTATCACATATCATGGACTCTCCCCAGCACTTCTCTCTCGTGATCTCTCCGGAGTGTTTGATGCTAACAGCCAACCCCCTCCCTCTTGAGACACTTTCTTTTCCTCTTCTTCTTCTTCTTTTTAAATCTATTGATATGAAATTCACATAACATAAAATTAACATTTTAAAGTGATTCAGTGGCATTTAGTACATTGACAATGTTGTGCAACTGCCACCTCTATCTTGTTCCAAAAGACTTTCCCATCACTCACTCCAGAGTAAAACACTTTACCCATTAAAGAGTTCATCCAATTTCCCACTCTCCCCAGCCCTTGGCAACTACCAATTCATGCTCTGTCTTCATGGATTTATCTATTCTGGATATTTCATATAAATGGAATCATATAATATGTAGCCTTCTGTGTCATGCTTCTTTCACTTGGCATAATGTTTTGGAGATTCATCCAAGTTGTAGCATGTATTATTAATAGCACTTTACTCCCTTTTATGGCTGAATGCTATTCCATCATATGAATATAGGACAATTTGTTTATTCATTCATCTGCTGATGGGCATTTGGGCTGTTTGCTCTTTGAGTTATTGTGAACAGTGCTTCTACGAACATGTGTACATGGACTTGTTTGAATACCCAATTCCAACTCTTTGGAGTATATACCTAGAAGTGGAATTCTGGGCCATATAATCATTTTCTGTTTAACTTTTTGAGGGACTGCCTCTTTTCCATAGGGGATGAACAATTTTACATTCTTACCAGCAATATATGAGAGTTCATTTCTGTTTCCCCACATTCTTGCCAACACATGTGATATTTCACTATGACTATTCCAGTGGGTGTGATGTTGTATCTCACTGTTATTTTGATTTGCATTCCCTAATGACTAATGGCTAGTTACTCACTTTTATAATTTGATGTTGAGCATGTTTTCATGTGCTTATTGGCCATTTGTATATCTTTTCTGTATAGGAGAAGTACCTATCAAGTTCTTTGCCCATTTTTTAATTGAGTCACTTGTCTTTTTGTTGTTATAAGAGTTTTTTACGTAGTCTAGATATTAGACCCTTATTAGATATATGGTCTGCAAATATTTTCTCCCATTCTGTAGGTTGTCTTTCTACTTTCTTGATTATGTCCTCAGATGCACAAAAGTTTTTAACTTGGATGGAGTCTAATTTATGTTGTTTCCTGTGGTTTTGGTGTTATAGTAAGAATCCATTGCCAAATTCAAGCTCATGAAGTTTTACTCTTATGCTTTCTTCTGAGACTTTTAGGGTTTTAGATTTTATATTTGGGTTGTTGATCAGTTTTGAGCTAATTTTCCTGTATGGTTTGAAGTAGAGGTTCGACTTAACTCTTTTGCAGGTAGATATCCAATTGTCCTGGCATCATCTATTGAAGAGACAATTCTTTCCCCATTGAATGGTCTTGGTACCCTTGTCAAAAATCTATTGACTGAAGCTATTAATATAATTGAGATACTTTTTTGCCTTGGCTTTGTTGACTCTTGCCACTCTCTCTGTCCCCTATGCAGGCTCAACCTCTTTTACCCAGCCATTAAGGCTCAGTCTGGTGTATATTTTCTTTATCAATTCATCCTTGCTGTCTAGGCAATGTCTGGCTTTAATTACTGCTCATTTTTAGATGGTTCATAAAAGTAGATTTCCAGCTTGGTCCTCTCCCCAGAGCTTCAAACCTGAATATCCAGCTGTCTACTTGCATGTGTCCAGCTGGATGTCACAAAGACATCCCCAAATTCCCATGTCCAATACAAAACTACAGATCCTTCCCCTAAACCTGGCTCTCTTCTGATGTTCTCGTTTTAGTGAATGGCACCATCAGTTCTGTTATTCAAGCCACACCCTGGGAGTCAGTCCTTCTCCCTAACCTGCCTTGACTAATCTCCCAGTAAGTCCTGTGAATTGTGTGTTTCAACTAGCTCTCAAATCCATCCACTTCTCCATTCTCCACTAGGGCTTCTCTCATCAAAGCTACCTTCATTTCTCCCCTGAACTCTTGCAGTAGCTTTCTCTTTTGTCTACTTTTGTCTCTTCTTGCCTTTTTGAAACTGTTCTCCATAATTGCAGCCAGAGCAATCATTTAGAGACACAAATACAATAATATCGATTATTTTTAGAAGAGTTCCTAAGGCTCTTCTCATTCTTCTTGGGATAAAGGTCAAAATCCCTGGCATGGCCTCACAGGCCTTGAGGGCTTGGCCAGCCTCCTCACTGGCCTCCTTCCCCATGGGCCTCCTTTTGCTCTCTGCACTTGAATCACACTGTTCTTCTCTCAGCCAGTCAAATGCATAATGCTGCCTCCTGTCACAGGGCATTTAATCTACTGTTCCTTCTGCCTGGGACATAGTGTTCATCTCACCCCTGCAGTCCCTAGTTAACACCTATTTCTCCTTCAGCCCATTCTAATTTCCAGAGGAAAGTTTCTCTGACCTCTCTGACAAAGTCAATCCACACAGGACTTATCACAGTTATACTTTCACTTCTCTTTGTGGAAGTTTCCCCAAGAGTGGATAAAACCCTTTAGGGAAGAAGCCATGTCTGCTTTTGATCACCACTGTATCATCAGCCCTGCAATAGCGATACCCAATAAACATTTATTGATTGATAACTTGAATGATTGATTGGTTGAAGAATAAGTGAACAAATGAATGAAGGAGTAATCTTCCATAAAATTTATTCCAAAGTATACTCCCCACAGCAATAATGAGAGAGTGATCAGGAAGCACCTTATATTTTTATCTACGGATATTGTTTTTTTAAAATAAATTTTTCTAAATACAATTTAATACATGTCATCTTAAAAGTGAAGCATCATTTAATTTCCATAAAAATATAAAATTGAAATACATGGAGATAAACTTAATAAGAAAATTTTAAGGAATATATGGCAAAAAAAACCCATAAATATTATACAGAAACACAATTTTTTAAAAATAAATGAAGTGACATACCATGTCCATGGATGAGAAATTTAGTACTGTAAAGTGTCAATACTTCCCAATTATAGGTTTAATTCAATTCCAATCAAGTTACTTTATTCATTTGTACAATAAAAAAGTTTATTGGCTATGTATTAAGTACTTATTGGTAAGTATTAAATGAGAGGGAAATTTTAAAATTCATCTGAAAATCAAATTGCTAGACTATTGAAGATATTGTGAAAAGAAGAATAAAGAATAATGAACTTACAAATATAAAAACATAAAACTACAATTATTAAACCACTGTGTAACTGACACAAAAGTAGACAGAGATCAATGGAACAGGACACAGATTATAGAAATTTGAATCCTTGGGAAAATGAATGCAATAAGCAGTTTTAGAACAATCAGATATTTGGAAAAATAAAATTTGATTTCAATCTTATATAAAAATAAGTACTAAATAAGTACAAATTATATCCAAAAAATGAAAGGATAAATATTTGAGTACAATATTAAATACTTATTTGTTTTCAGGAGGGGAAGGATGCTTGTAAGCTTAAATGCAAGTGAAAATACCAGGAGTGGTAGGTGTGAATGCATAGAAATGGAAGAAACATAATGATATTTTTAAAAATAATTAAAAACAAAAGATAAATGTCAAATTAGGTAGAATGCAAAATGTCTTATATACAAAGGGTTAATATCTTTAAACTATAAAGAATGTCTTCAAATCAGTGAGCAAAAATGAAACCCTCTTAAATAAATTGTCAAAAAAATCCAAACAGCCGGGTCACAAAAGAAGAAATTCCAACAATCAATAAACTAATGATAAATGTTTAACATCACTAATAATTAAAAAATACAAATTAAAACAATGAATCACTATTTTTCCCCTCATCAAATTCAAAGAGTCAGCAAAAAGGAAAAAATTATAATAGACATTTTGAAATACCGCCAGTGGTAAATTAAATAGATGTATTCTTCCTGTAGTTTAATTTGGCAAAATATATCAATCAATAGTCTGAAGTATGTTCTCTACTTTGAACTAGTAACCCCACTTCTAGGAATTTTCTCCAGCCTAGGAAAATGATCTGAGATATATACAAATGTGTATATATATATGTATATATATATATATATATATGCTTATGTATATATATAGAGAGAGAGAGAAAGAGAGAGCTAGAGAGATCTTTATTACAGTGTTTCCTTTAACTATAGCCACAAATTAAAATCAATAAGCAGGTTTAAAAATGTCTAAATGCATTAGGCATGCATACATGATGGAACCCTAGCAGGCATTGAGTACACTTTTTAAAAAGAATATTTAATGAAATGGAGAAATGCTCACAAAATAATACAGTGGATGGAAGAGAGGGTGAGATAAATACACAAGATTAAAGTGTGGAAAGAAATACAAAATGTCATTGATAATTTTTCCTGGAAGGTAAGCTTATGGGTGACTCTTATTCATTTGCTATTCTTTCCAGCAGGCTCTTAATTTTCTAGCAAAAGAAGGGTATTTAAGAAATTTTTTTCCTTAAAATTTTTAACATAAGGGAATTATCATTGTAAAATGTTCGAGTAATGGGTTAATATACGGAGCCCTCCTTCCCTATGTTCCTATTCATCTCCCAAGGGTGACTCTTTTACTGTCAGAGGTCAGCATATCCTTCCAGACGTTTTTCTATATACGTACATATATGCATGCACATAGGAACTGTTTTTATAATTAGAAAAAGAAAGTTATTTAATATAAAACAAAACAAAAAGAATTAAGGGAATAAAAAGGGAGTTGGCTGGGTATTTTAGTAAATTATGCAATAACTAAAAATTACAGAATGAAGTCTTTGCCTTTATTTCAGAGTAAAATCATTCACCACACCTTTGACAAAATTTTTATGGGAAAAATTCTAAAATTGGGGTAGTGGGCAAGATAAATTAATGAGGAGATCACATAAATGAATAGCAAACTATCCTCTGTCTCTTCCTTTACGTTAGAAAGCATTAAAGGCATACCAATTGATGATCGTTCATTAAAAATTTTAAGTCGGTACATTTTAGAGAGTAAAAGAAATGTTTGCAATACAAATAAATACAAAGAAAAAAAAAAAAAAAAACCCGAGCACACTAAGAGGGCAGAACAACCCATGTCGAGTATCTCTGCCACCAAGACAAGCTCCTAAATGCTGGTGACGGGCAGGAAGGTGAGGGCGAGGATATTAAACGGCTCTAATCCCATTCTGCTTTATGACTAGCTTGAGAAATGACCTCTAGCAAGATCGGGCCCTTGTTCTATCCAGCAACTAGATTTTTCTTACAGAAAATAAATTAAAAAGGAGTGACCTTGCTGAAGGCTTGCCGAGAAAATGAGGTACATCTTGTCACAAGCAGAGGAGCCTATTTGTTCCATTTGAAAGGCTGCCGCTTGGCTCCGATCAGAAGTTAAGATAAAGGCCCGGGATGAAAAGAGGAGAAACATTTCCAAGCGAGGAAATTAAAGAGCTACATTGGAGACCCTTTCAGCGCTACAGTGGGCTTTTTGTGCGGGCTTTATCGGGCCCCATCAGCCACACCTTGTCCCTGTGCTTAGAGCGCTCTCTCCTCCGAGCACACAAAGGCCTGCATGTAGGCCGAGGAGGAGAAGCCCCCCGGCTGATAGCCATCGATGTCACCCACCCCCCTGCCCTGCAGGTCGCAGCAGCAGAAAGTGACCCACCCAAATTTGTCTCCCTGCGTAAAAAGGCTCAAAGTCATTTCACTGGGTCCACTGAAAAGGGGCCCAGTCTAGAAGCTTCATACCTTCCCTGCCAATAAATGTATCACATCTTGGAGAATTTCTCCCAAATTGGCTCAAATCAATGGGCGCTGAAATGTCTTTGTGTCCATAAAAGTTTCAAGCCAACAGACATTCCCGCCCAAAGCCCCTGAAGCAAAGAAAGCATCTTTCAACTCCTATCTTCATTTTATAGACATCTTTTATGCTCCAGCATGTCTTTCAACTTTTGCAGTAATAGCTTGCAAAGGAAAGAAGGGGCCAGGACAAAAAATGCTTGGTTTTCCCACAGGCTCTAAATTTATATCCACTGTCCCAGCCCTGGTTCTCTTTATGTAGTGAGGTTCCAAAGAATAGGTGGACAGGCCAGACTCAGCTAGAATTCAGCGGCCTTGGTTGCAGGAAACCAACTCACCTTTCCAGTCTTATTGCTGTGTATTCCCTCCCACATTCCAATCCTGGACTATTTTCCACTTTTCTACCGCACGCCTTCACTCGAGCTATTAGAGCTGCTAGAATTCCCTTCCTCAACATAGGTTTCTTTCCAACTCCTAGCTGTCTGCACCGCCATTTGTCTTCATGTGTTTTAAAGTTATCTTCTCTGTATCCAAAGAGTCTACCTGTTTAGGGAGAATCTTTCGCCTTATAGCCATTGTGGGAAGAAGGCATTCGACCCACTACGAAAGCTTAAGGACGTTTTCTATTTTAATTCTTGGCAGTGGCCTTGCAGGCATGGACCCAGAGTGTCCAGTCAAATGCCTCCATCTGGGCCGGGATTGTTGCAGGAATGAAGCAAAGATGCAGGATGGCAGGCAACCACGCTGGGAGTCCAGCAGCCGAGGGGAGGATCCAGCAGAGATCCTGGAAGATGTGGAAGAGTCCAGGAGAGCAATGCAACTGGGCCGTCCCAACCAGGTTGCTCACTGGGCTGACCTTGGCCCAGTTCCTCACTGTTGGCTCTCCCTTGATTCACTCCCAGTTTTCAACCCTGATTCTCAAGATTTCCATGGATTCTTGAGCCGATACATTATTTCCAATGGATTCCTTTTCTTCTAAAGTGAGCTCCTGCCCATTTCTGTTGCTTGCAACCATGAACACCAGCTGCGACACCCTCTCTCGAGGTACAGTTGTCTATTGCCACATCAGTACAGTTTTCTTAGGAATGTCCATCTAGAATGCACCTCTCCTTACCCTCGGCTCCCCTAAACTTGGTCCTATCATTTGGCAATTATTTATTTGGCATCTACCATGTACTAGGCCCTGTATTTGGTGCCAGAGATCACAAGAGAGGGAAAAAATGATATTTTCCAGGGAGATATGAATAATGTTAAAATCCCCACTATTAAGTAACTATAACTATAACTGAAGGAGAAAGATAGGTACAATGGGAGCAAATGAAAAGCAGATAGAGACAGCTGGCAGGGGTGGGTGGGGAAGGAATTTTTGAGGTTCCATATGAGCACTGGGTGGGAATTAGCCAGGACACGTGGAGGGGAGAAGAGTGCAGTGTTGACTGAAGCAGGCAGCATGTTGTCCAGAGTCAGGGGCTAGGGGTTGAGAAAGGCCCGAGGTCCAAGGAAGAATGGGGAGACCATGGCCTTGGAAGCAGCAAGGAGTCAAAGTGAGCCTGGAGAGAGATGTTGCTGGAGAGGTAGGCAGGGCTGTGTTAGGGCTTGGGACATCACTGCCCACTGCCCACATAGTGATGGCTACCCTGTCCCTGTGGCGGTACCCAGTGTATACGTTTTGTGACCCTGTCACCATAAATACCTTTGAACCCATCAGAAAATGCATGCCAATTTTTTTTTTCTGATACTGTGGTCCCCGTAACTAAACTACTGCTGCCCCATGAGGGCAGGCACCATATCTTCTTGGTCTCGATCACCCCGTCATCCCCCTAGAGCAGGAGCCCAGTGCACGTTTGCGGAGTGGAATTGCCCGCCTCGTACTGAAGTTCCTCCATTGCCATCTCCCCCATGAACCCAGCATGACTTCTCAGGCTTAGAGGCTCTCCAAGCTTTGTTTTATTAGTGTTTGCAATAATGTCCTGGAAGCAGAGCAAGATTCTCAAGTGCCTTCTGATTTATCAAGAAAGACTGAGTTTTGTTCCTTCATGCTTTCCTGCTGGATGCATAATCATTGAATTACTTAAGAATTGGTGATCGTGCACTAGGACATGTGTGTGGAAATATGTGTGGTGATAACGGGGCTCGGTAACCAGGCTGTGTATCACCGATCTGGCTGTATATTGGGGTCCTGGCTCTGCTATTTATCCACAGATGATTCATGTCTCTGGACTGTGTTTACCTATTTGAAATATACCTGTAAGAATGCAATCCTTCACTCCATCCCAAACATTGGGAGGCAAGTGATGTCTCATCTGAGTTTACACGATAATTTCAAAGTGACTTGGTCTAGTTTCCAATTCCTCTATGTAAAAATCTTGAAGGAATTGGAGGGGGAGTTGACTTCTAAGCGTGAGCAGAAGGAATCACCAAGTCCTGTGGCAGATATTGAGCACGGGAATATCTGATGTTGAATTTGAAGGTAACTGCTCTTCTGTGATGCAAACACCCTCTGTCTTTTCTCAAACTTTAGCAAAGTCATCTATGCACGGGAAGGGCTTATGTGAGTGGGTTTCAATGTGGAAATCAAGAAGTCTAAGCTCTATAGCTGAGCTGGAGCATTTTGGGATACAGCCAACATAGAAGTATGGTTAGAAAACCCATAAAATAGAACTAACTAAACAGAAACCAGAGTCAAATGGGATGGAAAAAAACAAAAAACAAAAAACCACCAAACCCATTAGCTACTCCCTATCCACAGAATGCCATGAAAGATTGGGAAGGTGTTGGGGTTTTCCTCACACTTGGGATGGATCATGGCAATTTCTCTTGGTTCTTAAGAGACAGGATACTTCAGCCGGCATCTGGGTTAGAGTCAAATGCCACAGGTGAAGGAGTTGATCCTTGCGCCTGCTCCAACACTGACATTCCACCCAAGTCTTCACAACATTTGAACAATAACTGGCTAACACTTTTAATTTTGAGACCATCCAATCCAAAGGAGCAATTTGTGAATGATTCTAGCAATGGGCACCAATGCCTGATTGGGGCACAAAGACTGGACAAAACACATACTGAGCTGTTATCTTGATTAAAACAGGTGCTAGGGGTGATGCCATAAAAATCCACAAATATGGCACAAATAGAAGACCCCATAGCACGACAGACCAGAGAACAAGGAAGGACATCGAGACAAATGTTGCCCAAGCCAAGAAGCAGCTGGAGGCTCACTCCCTGATAAAAAGAGGTACAGGAGCAGCTCTGCAGCCTGAATCCTGATGACAACTGTGTCAACCACAGTCCTCTGGGAGCCCAGGCCCCCAGGTCCAGCTTGGCCAGTCCCACGGCCTGTGGTGAAGGCGTCATGAGGCCCGCGAGTGCCCCGGCTCACGTCACTTCTCCACCTCCGTGCACCGGTGGCTGCATGCGCTGCTTCCCACACTGGCAGGAACGGGAGGCTCTGTCAGTGCCTTCTCCAAGCACCGTGGGAGTCCAGGGACTGTAGTGAAGGTTTGGGGGCGGGAGTATACGGGACAGTCATATTATTGGCCAACCCCTCTTGCTAGGTCCGTGGCTCGACTTTGCCCCCACCCCGGGAATAAATACCTGCCCCGTCTCACTCAGAGCCCCTCCACCTGCTTCAGGGCCCTCTGGAGCCTCCATTTCTAACCCTAGCACACTTCAAGTATCTTCACCATGAAAAGAGCCTTGCGCCCCACGATAACACTGGTGAATGACAATGTTTCAGTTTCATGATCTTGACAGTCTGAGACCGACTGGGCTGTAGACAGCAGAGCAGGCTGGGCTGGGCGCCATGGTGAGGACTAATGAGTTTCCAAATCAGCTCCTCTACTGCGGTTTGTCTTCCACTCTGTTGCCTTAGATCCCACCTCAGCAGAGTGAGATTTTTGCTTTTTGACTTGAGTGGGACCTCTTAGTATTTAGGGTTTTGCAAACCACCACCCAAAGTGGGAGGTTCAGGAAGTGCCTCCAAGAAACAAGCTCTTGTCCCCCTACTCCAGACACCTCACCTATGGCCACTGCTCCCTGCAGGGCCCCATCTCTACGGTGACAGTGGGCTGAGCCCCATCTGGACCTGACACATTCAATACATGGCTAGGGGCTTAAGTAGAAGGTGTCAGGTACACACACTACCTCCCTCAGCCCAGTAAGGTGTAGACCAAATCCATTCCTCACAGACAACGAGTGAAGGCCCAAACTATTCATCAGCCACACTCACGTGGAGAACTTCCGTGAGCACGTGAGGGAAATTTCCTTGTTCTGATCCAAAGATTGACTCAAAAGCAGAAGAGTTGTTTTCCACCCTCAGTAGTCCTTGTTGAAATCATGTTGGAAATGACCAAAGATCTTATGCAGGGAAATATGATGATGTCAAAGAAAAGCAAGAGAAAGAAAGGCAGGAAACTACTCTTTTCTTTTTTGAGGACCTAATAAGTGCCGGACACTGAGACAACTGATTCCTAAAATGGATAGAACACCCTAGAAAATGGATTGATTGTCTTATTCCATTTGGGTTTCAATTAAGTGATTTTTTTTCAGCTCTATAGCTTTGGTTTGCTATAAAAGGGCCTTTGCAACAGTTTTGTCATTCTCTTCTTCCTTAAGCTTTTCTTTCAGACACAATTTTGTATATTCTAATTGCAAACTCTAGTTTTAGTTCCTAAAACACCATCTTATAATTATCACCAAACAAATGCAGTGATTCCACAAAGCCCAAACATATGTCACATTAATTCTTGAAACGAAAATACTTTCATTTTTCTTGGACTCTAAGCAAAACGGACCATAAGCAAAGTGTTTGATACAATGACAGGTGGAATTCCATCCAATTAAGACATAAATATTTTTCCAGAGGCTAAACTCGCTGCAAAATAATAATCTTCACTCAACACATCTTTACATGTCTTTGGCAAAACACCTGTCTAAAACTGTTAACACTAAATATTTTGGGAGCTCTGTACTTCAAAGACGTCCCTGAAAACGTCAAGCATTGTTAAAATGTTGAAGTAATTTTGGTTAAATGCTTCTGTGACAACTGTCGGACTTGATTTGTTTTAGCTGAATACATTCTGAATATTGCTTGGAATCTGTGAGTTGGTCATTTGCCAAAAGACGAGAAATGGGCTAAAGTCAAAAAAAATTACATGCATCAAAGAAATGGAAAAAATGGAGGGCATCTTCGGGTATTTTAAAAATGCAATTTATCTTCTAGTTTGGAAGCTTCAAAGGAACATTTTTACCAGTTGATGGCATTTGTAGTAAAATGATAAAGTGTACTGTAGGCGTCATTCTGATTCTTGGCCAAATTCATACATACAGAGTCACACCTGTAGTTCTTTATGCAGAAAAAGGAGGATACTTTAAAGTCCCTTGAAGAAAATAGTGATTAAGCAATACAAGATTGAGGTGTTTTCCTAGGAACTTCTAAAGCACTTATAGTTGGAACCACAGAAGAAATACTAGAAGGGATATAAACATTAGTGAGCATCTAGTCCAACAATGCCCTTTCTCCCCATACTGTCTCCATTCAGATAGGTCAACTGAAGCCCAGGGACCCAAAACCAACAATAGTGGTTAACAGACATGCCTGTTCAAAGTCTGGGCTAAAGAGAGGGTGGATGGGGGAGGGAAGACACTTACAAAACACATCAACATATGGTAAAAGTGGAACATAAATGTCAAAGATGTATAGTGAGGTCAAAAATAAGAGGAACTGTGTGAATTGGGTAATCACTGTGGGCCAGGCATTGTGCTAAGCACTTTACATGCCTTATCTCATTTAATTCTCACAGGTACCTAGGCACGGGGGGGGGAGGCATTATTATCCTCATGTTATAAATAAAATCTCTAAGCAACCTGTCTAGATCAGGAAGCTAGCAATTTGTACAGTCAAGACTTGGAGTTGGTTCTGTCTGACGTCAAAATCGTCGTTCTTAACCACATGTGGACTTTTGTTCCACTGTTCATGACTCCATCTTGTTTCTTTGCCACCAGTTCAAGTAGGTGCCATGATGGCTTGAGACAGCAGGGTGATAGTAATGATTTGGAAGGTCCAGAAAGCTACGGGCCACACCTAAGCCATGGAGTTCTGGGGAGAATGTGTTATCCAGGCTAAGGGTATAATGACCAAGGTCTAGGGCTTGTCATGAAACCCTAGTTCAAATATTCTGTCCTATTTTCCCCATAAGGACACTCGTTCTTGATGTAGCACATGTTCAGAACTATTTTACAGAATGTTTCAGGCCTTGACTTAGTCTGAGACTCTTGGCATTAACCCAAGAATTAGCCACACACCTGGGCTTCCAGACTACTCACCCAACATACTTTTATCGAACACCACCCGGTCTAAGGCCTGCCCTGCACCAACCACCCAATGTTTGGTCTGAACCAGACCAACGTTGAATGTAGAAGAGGTCAGTTATTTTCAGTTTCTCTCCATAACAGGGCTCTTGCTGTGGAAAGTGCCAGAAACCCAAGTCAAACTGGCAGAAGTAGAAAAGGGGATATACCGTCTCAGTGAACTGAAAACTCTTCAGGCAGGTCTGTCTCCAGGTGTGTCTGAATCCAGGGATTAAAATCCAGTCGACAGGACCTTATTCTACCCCTTTTCGTTTCCTCACTCTATTTGTCTCTAGTTTTGATGATGCTCTTAAGTGGAACCTCTCCACAAGGAAGCAAGGTGACCCCGCCTCCTCCCCAGCGATTACATCATTCTTGTTGCCAGCGATCCCAGCAAACAGAGAATTTCTCAGTGTTTCCAACAAAGGTCCCAGGTTGGGTCTCATAGGATGAGCTTAGTCATGTGCCCACCACTGAACTAATCCTGGGGGCCAGAGCGATGGAATGTTCTGATTGGCTAGGCCTGGTCACATGTCTACCTCTAAGGCCTGAGGCTGTGGGTCCCTGTCTGATCACATGATTAAGAGTAGGAAAAGGGTGAGGAAAATCTGGGGCATGTTACCAGAGTGGGGGAACCAATGCTCCTCAAACAGGAAAAATCAACAGATGCTCAGGACATCTCCTCTCTCTGGGACGCTGCTGTCTGGGAGCGGGAGCAGGGACTAGA
Source organism: Lemur catta (assembly GCF_020740605.2). Lineage (NCBI taxonomy): Eukaryota > Metazoa > Chordata > Mammalia > Primates > Lemuridae > Lemur > Lemur catta. The sequence continues at coordinate 9,956,182 of NC_059147.1, read as the reverse complement.
GAGCGTGTTTAGCATGGGGACAAAGAAGCCACAGCGGGGACGCGTGGAGAAGCTAGAGGCAGCGGGTTCTCAGACTTCAGTTGCAACAGAATCATTTGAGAATCTACATTAGAAATGAAAGTTCCTGTTCCCTACCCCCAGAAATCCTAACTCAGCAGATCTGGGGATGAGACGAGAACTCCCAGCTTTAACAAGCTCTCCTAAAGGACTGCGTTGCAGGTAGGGGCCTGAGAACTGTATTTCAGGAGACATTGGTTTACATCCTAGAAGACAGACCAGGTATTGAGTATTAAATGAGTTTCACTAAATCCCGGATTGTAGCCAGAGGGAGTCTTTAATACACACAAAGCGAATTTTGACAATGGCTCTCCCTGAATTTCCCTCTCTCGCTCAGTAACCGCACCTCTCACGACTTCTTGGGCGGTGCCAGGTGCATAATAAAAGCTTCTGGGAGACGAGCACATCAGGGCACCTTGCTGAGGGATGGTGTGTTGACCGGTGACGTGAACATATAAGGGACTTACAGACAGCTTTGATTGCCAGATCAGAGGCACTATAGCTTGCTGTCAAATGCACAAGCCTGATAATGGGGATATAGGATTCTGAAACCTTAAAAGAAGTAAGGGAAAGAAAACATCTCCACGATTAGCAAATAGCCGTATTTGAAAAGCAGCAAAGTAGAAACAAGGTATTGTGATTTGAACTCTCTCTCTTCTCCTCCCTTCCCCACTTCTCTTTCTGTTAAATTCACCATTCATAAATATCCATGCATGGCACAATCATGGGAGCCAAAAATCCTTATAAAATGCTCCCCTGCAAGGGTGACAGGGCAGGAATCCCAGGGAGGATCAACCCAACCAGGTCGGAGGAGAGCCTGCTCCTTGAAACCTGAAACTTCCCAAGTGCCGTCACTTCAAGGGACACAGACCTAAGAGGATTAAGGTAAGTGTCCCTCCTAAAAGCCTGAAGAAACAAAGCTTATTTTTAGCATCACAAAGGAACACACAATTATAGAAGTTCTCAAGGAGGGAAAATATGTTAAGACTCTTGGCGTAGGGGTGGGGGCCAGGAGGTACACTGTAGCCAGAAAAGGCAAATGGTCCCTAAGCACGGGAGAGAACATTCCTGCAAGATTATCCACTCTTCACAAAGAAATGGTGTAATTGAGATTTGTGCAAAAGGGACAAAGAAGACGTATGCAGGGAAGCTTTATTAAGTTTAATTTACTAAGTGTGCATTTGTGATTGGACCAAATAGCAGACTATTTCCTCCACCATATAAGAAGGGTGGTGAGGATTACTGTGATAATTAATAGTTAAGTCCCTGTATTTGTTCCTCAGTATCCTTCGGGGATTGGTTCGAGGACCTCCTAGGGATACCAAAACCCACAGATACTCAAGTCCCTTATATATAATAAAATGTCATAGTATTTGCATATAACCTATGCATGTCCTCCTGTATATTTTAAATCATCTCTAGATTTCTTCTAATACCTAATGTGATGTACATGCTATGTAAATAGTTGTTATACTGTATTGTTTAGGGAACAATGACAAGAAAAAAAAAGTCCTTACATGTTCAGCAGTACAGAAGCAATTTTAGGGGGGAATGTTTTCCATTGTTGTTTGGTTGAATCCATGAAGGCAGATTGCAGAGATACGGATAGCTCCGCAAGGGAACTCCTTCATCTGCTAGATGATGAAACAAACCTCCTTCAATAACTTCAAAAATATTTTATTTATATTCGTAGTGGGGTAAATACTCTCCCGGAGCCTCAGTCTATAAATAAGTGTTAGTAATTAAAAAAAAAAATTGGAGGCTGTGAACTCTTTTGAAATCTTTAAGGAATCTATGAACTTCAGAAAATACACATATTTGCAAAATTGTGTGTATAGCTCATTTATTACATTGGAAAGACATGCCTTTCATAAAGTCATGATATAAGATTGATGTGCCTAACAATTTTGTCTCTTTTACTCTTTTTTCTTTCCGACAAAAATGAATGCTACTTCCCCCTCCCTCAAAAGGAAATAGATACAGATGACACAAATAACATAAAAAGTAAACTTTAACTGTGCTCAAAAGTAAATTTCCATGGTGAGATTCTTTTGTTTGGATTGACTAAGAAGTTTAATCTCTGGATCAGTCTTCAACCTGGCAGAGCGTGCTGCTGTTGACATCCCATCCGCTTCATTTCTTACTCATTCTGGGGGCGACAAGTGCTGACAAGGCCACTCCACAAATGTGAAAGGTGGCAAACGGTATTGGGACTCTCAGTGTCCCTGTGGCCAGGTGGGGGTGAGGCTAGTCAGGGAAACACCAGAATTCCTCAGGACTTTAAGGGGATGACTTTTACATCAGTTGTCAAGTTGGAGAGGTCACCTGTGGTGGAATCTGTCCCGTTGGCACCGTCTGTGGCAGTAGAAGATTGCCCATGTCAATTTTCAGACTCTCCAAACAGAGTAAAATCTCAAAAAGCCACTGTAGCCCTTCTAGGTAACCACCAGCTTCTACCTACCTCCAGACTGACAAGGATTTGCCACTGCCAACTGTACCCATGAGGTCATTCCCCCAGCACCCCATAATTCCTCCATTCTCAGATGCACATGTTAAAGTTTCTGAACAAAGCAAGGGTGCAGCGTCCCCTCCCCACTAGAACCGTTATTAGAGTAACAGCACGTCTTACAGTAGATTGTATCTTAAAACCCAGGAACTGTACAAACTGCCCACCTGGAATAGAAATAGGGAAGCCAAGGGGCTTAGAGCTTTTCTTTTTTTTTTTCTTTTTGGCAACAGCTTCCATAACAGGAATATGGCGGGCTCTTGAATTAAAAGATTTATTTTGTTCATTTGGCTAAGGAAAAAAATCTGATAAGAATGCCAGGAGATAAAGAAATTCTTCCTAATCGTTTTGAGTGGGCACTTATCTTCTGCCCAGGGGTTAATCAAGCACATTAAGACTGGCCCCTGGAAACTGAGAACTTCAGGATATTAGCGAAAGCCTTTGCAGTCTGTTTCCATTTGCTGACGAGACCTCTGCAAAGGCCGTGAGTCAGGACCCTGCTCTGATACCATGGAGACTCTTACTTACAGGGGACAGGATAGATGCCTGGCAGCATTGTTGGGGAACTATTTTGACTCTAGAGGAATTGTCTGAAAACAGCAGCGAGTTAGCATAATGTACAGAGTTTCTTTATATTCCAAGTAGCAAAACCAGAGGAGACGTCAAACTTTGCAGGTGTGTATAGCATGTTAGGTCAGGTTTCCCCCCAAAACAGTTTCTGACATGGGGATTTGAGTGCAAGTAGTTTATTTTGGAGGGGATCCCAGGAAGCACCTGTAGAGGAGTGGGGAAGTGAGTCAGGGAGTGGGAAAAAAGACTATAAAGGATGCTTTATCAAGCAGGTTACTGCTGTGGGCCATTCAGGTTCAGTTCTGCTGGTGGATCCTGGGAGGGAGTGTAGAACGTGCTTCTGAGTTGTCCCAAGCAAGGGGTGAGGAAGCTCGAGTGCTTAAACACCAACTCCCATCCATCACTGGTTCAGGGCTGCTTCCCTGGGATATTAAGTTTTCCAGCATCTGGGTCTGCCTGGTGCATGGTAAGAATAGTCTCTGGCAGACGGAGAGCCTCAGATGTTTACAACAGAAGCCATCAGAATGCAGGGGACAGAGGGTCACAAGCAAGGAGTTTTTCTTTGTTGGTCCTCCATGTAATGGGCAAAACCAGAGCTGTACAGAGGACATCTTTAATCTCCTCCAGTCGTTTGATGAAGGGACACAGGGTGGCTGGGAATTCCTCCTTGATCTGCTTCAAATGAGTTGAGAATAGATCAGTGATTCTGGAATGGGTGATGTCCCTTGATGGAGGCAGTTCTACAATTTTTTTCCTACTTCCAAACCACACCCTAGCTATGTCCAAGGCACATGGCTTTGAAAAGGCTGCCCCAAGTATGTGGACGATGTCATTGGTGCTGGGATTAGCAATGTCATAGGATGCTTTGAAACAAAGCAGGTTTTGCATGGGTTCAATGCAAGTTTAGGTAAAGTTTCAACATTTCTATAATGAGTCTACTTTTCACATAACACCATTTGGCCTAGCAGATTTTCAAGACAGACAATGTAAAATTTGCCTTGCAACAGAACCTGGGAGAAGATTTTCCTTTAATTTTGTTGACTTCATGTTTCCGTTGACTCAAATCTCACTTCACAAGAAGCATGGCTTTTCACTATGTCCTGTCACCTCTAGTGCTGCAAGTGAATTGGTCTCATCATATTTTCTCTTCTTTAACATCTTCCAATTTAAGTGTGGCCTGATGCTATCAAAGATGTGAAAAAAATCAAAATGTTGGAGCATCTTTCTTAATTTCCATTGATGGGAGAAATAATCTCAAGCATGACGATCAACACATGTTACTGGGATGATTTGAATGATTGTCCGGCACATACTTCTTTCCCTCCTCGATGCTGGTCACAGCACACTTTCCTACCCCACTGATGCTGGGCGGGGCCGTGGAACCTGCTTTGATGAATGGAGGACAGGTGGACATGAGACTAGCAGGAACCTTACAGTCCTTGTGTATTTCGGCTTGGACTCTGTGCGTCTGCCCTTTACCATGGGATTGTGGGTAGCTATTGGTCCAAGGACAATATGTAGAGCAGATCTGAGTCCAGCCCACAAGTGAAGTTGCAACCAACCCACAGACCTATGGGTGACAAATAAATGCTTGTTATTTTAAGACACCGAGTTTTGTAGTGGTTTGTTATGAACCATCATTATTGCAGGAACATTGACTGACATATTACTGTATTGCATAAAGTAGCATCCTTCATCACTCACATTTTCTTGGAGTAAAAAAAGTCTTATAGTTTGATTTAAAATGTATTTTCCTCAAAAAGCAAATTTTTCAAAAGTAACAAGAAGGGCATTGAAGAAAATGTATTTTTAGTATGTTTTATTCTCACTTTAATCCCAAACTGTATGATCTGTCAGAACTCGCCTGTCATTCTACTTTTCTTCATTTCTGTGGTTGGCACTAATTAATAGTCCATTACAGTGTCATTCCCCTAGCTGATGCCGTTTGATGTGAACTTTTTCAGCAAGTTCCATCTCGCCGTAGTTATGACCTTACAACTTCTCACTCTGCCACAGTTTAATTTGTAATCAAAATTATAAACTAATGAAATAATACGAGGCTTGTATTAATAGGGTGATTTGCTTGTTTGTTTTTAAAATTATAGCAATTTGCCATTTTACCAAATTCACTTCTTTTTTAATGAAAGCTACATCTTCACTATCCCAATTTGAAATGAGACACCTCCTGGACTTGTTGCATACAATTAAACCACAACAAAAGGAAGCTGAGACCATTTCACTTTTCATAAGGCTGTAATTATTCTTTAACTATTGGGATACAACATCCCTTAGGAGCTAATTATCGAAAAGCTCTCATCACACATAGGAAACACACAAACAAATCCTTCAAGCACAAAATACAAGTTCAACATTAAAGAGCAGCATCCAGGAAGTCATACCAATCGGTTGGTTCAGCTAATTACTAACTTGATTTTTGGAGTAGTTGCATTAGATAATTATGATGCCTATTCATAACATGAAAAGCACAAGCTTTGACTGACTTTAATAAAGATCTAGAAAGATCTAGAAAGAAAAAATGTACTAAGAACCATAATACAACATTTGCATTGCAACAGAACCTGGGAGAAGTGTGGTAGACATTTTAAAATAGAAAACATTTCCTTTATCACATAATATATATATTTAATATATCTTTGTGTATGTCACTTTGAAAGGCAAAGTGAGGTATTATAGCAATATGATTTCATGCAAGCCATACAGTACTGCTTAAACCCAATTCAGATTTATAGAATACAAATTATAAAATGCTTTTTTTAATTTGATGAGATTTGCATTAGACAAATATAGCATATTACCAACTATGGTATGGATCATATTTTAAAGAAATCAAGACTGGGCATGGTGGCTCATGCCTGTAATCCTAGCACTCTGGGAGGCCGAGGTGGACGGATCATTTGATCTCAGGAGTTCAAGACCAGCTTGAGCAAGAGCGAGACCCCATCTCTACTAAAAATAGAAAGGAATTATATGGACAACTAAAAATATATATAGAAAAAATTAGCCGGGCATGGTGGCACATGCCTATAGTCCCAGCTACTCGGGAGGCTGAGGCAGGAGGATTGCTTGAGACCAGGAGTTTGAGGTTGCTGCAAGCGAGGCTGATGCCATGGCACTCTAGCCCGGAAAACAGAGTGAGACTCCGTCTCAACAAAAAAATAAAAAAAAAATGAAGAAGTCAAAGTCATGTACATGATGTAGTGACTGCCCTACTCATTCTTAAATATATTTTTGTGTCAGTGTATTCAAATCAATCTTACATTTTAAATGGTTCTAAAACTAATAATACTCATTCACTGTTGGTGGGAATGCATATTGGCACAACTTTCTCAGAGGGTAATTGGCCAATTACTATTAAAATTTTAAAAATTTTGGCTTAACCAAAGATATGTTACTTTCTAGGATTTTTATCTTTCAGATAGACTTGTACTATTAATATATTAATGCTTAAAAATAATGAATAAGGATATCATTACAGCATTGGAAGAGTTAAAAAATGGCAATAAATGAGACCTGATTAAATTAAAAGGCTTCTGCACAGCCAAAGAAACAGTCACAAGAGCAAACAGACAACCTACAGAATGGGAAAAAATTTTCACATGCTACACATCCGATAAAGGACTAATAACTAGAATCTATTTAGAACTCTTTCCATGGTGATGGAAATGAGGGATGGATATATATATATATGTGTATATTTAATTATAATGACCAAGAAATAAGCCCAGCTCTTCATGGTAAAGGATCCCTTTTGTTTCTGGCAGTGAACTGTAGTTCCCTATCAGGTTCTCAAATTAAAAAAAAAAAAAAAAAGAAATATCTTTAAAGGTAAAATGTGTTTGTTTTGGTCATAAGTCCCTTTATCTAAAGAGTCAAACTGTTTATGAAACCATCACTTTCATGTAAGGTGGTTAAGTTCTAGAAATATTACTTTTGCTCTAGAAGAAACATCAGTGGTAGCCAAGTGTGATAAGAAGGAACTGGAGTAAGCACGTGGTAAACATTGCTCTTGAAATGAGCCTGCCTTTGAAATATGTTTTGGAAGATTATCTTAAAAATAGCAGATCCAGTAAAGGAACTGAGAAGATTGTATTTGATAGATGAATTGTTTCTGATGTTGGAATCTTTTTTTATTACTGTCTTTTTCCCCACATCTGTGCTGTTATTGATATGAGAGATGAAAGGGTAAAATTCGTTTCAAAACTTGTGTGTGAAGTTTCAGTGTTACCGTGGAACCGAGTACATTATCCTCTGAGCTAGAGTTGAGTGGAATGTGATTTAAGCACTTAGCCCTGTGTTGGCCACCATTTTTATAACTCTCATCTGAGTCATAGTACTGGTGCATTGGAAAAACAAATCTGTGTGTAAGTCAGTTTAACAACAATGAAGATCAGGATATTTTTAGACTCTTGCCAAATTGGATGCTATGAGATTATCAGAAATGATGTAAAATTTGTATCCCCACCCTATAGCTTAGAACCTAATCCCAGTCATTTGATAGCGTGATTTTATAACATGTGTAGAATAACTCTGAAATTCTTTCCTAGGCTAGAATGGGGAAAAAAAAATTGGAAGTGGAGGGAGGAAATTCCAGGATTATGGATTCATTATTTCAAGCCTCCAGATTAAGGTCTTCAGTTTAGTTAATGACTTGAATGAAAAATCAAACTCTCTGTGGAAATTAAAAGTTATATCTGAACATTTCTAATTATTAAGTTCTGACAACCAAGATACCTGCCTTGCCAGGCTTTTGAGATTACTTCCAAATTAATGTCACTTCACAATCAGTGCCCTTGTCATCTTCTCAGAGGGGTGAACAGCAGTCCTGTGTGGTGGAATGGATGATCATTGAATTAGCACAAAAGAGGGTCTAGTTGGCCAGGAAAAGGGCTTCTGGAACTCGGGACACTTGTGGAATGGTCATTTTTTTTACAATAGATGTTAACTTCTTTCCCCCTTCTTTTCTGTAAAATATCAACTAAAGTAAAACATTAAATTGAGGACTGAAGGAAGTTAAATCCTGAGCAACAAAAATGCTCTTACCACACTGTTCAAAAGCCAATAGCTCTATTCTCTATTTTACATCTCCATTCCTTTTTTTTTTGTTTTACTTGTAATACCTGCACAGTGTTCAATTTTGTCTTTTGTAAAAATTGTATTAGGCTTAGTGTGTGGTAGTACAGGCTTGAAGTGTTTGCTTTGAGTTCATCAGGTGCTTTTGTAACTTTGTGGTTGGTGAGTAATATTTTGAGACATCTTTTTATTTTCATCTAGAAACAAGAGTAAAATATTATTTATTGTAAAATATGTGGGAACCATATATGTATATAAACTTAGAATTTTCTGTGTACAGAGAAAGTATGTGTACACATTTCTATGTAAATAAAAAGAATTTGCTAGATCTGTCAAAAAAAAAAAAAAAAGAACTCAGGAAAATCAGCAAGAAAAAATCAAACAACCCTATCAAAAAGTGGGCAAAGGACATGAATAGAAATTTTTCAAAAGAAGACAGAAGAATAGCCAACAAACATATGAAAAAATGCTCAGCATCTCTAATCATCAGGGAAATGCAAATCAAAACCACAATGAGGTATCACTTAACTCCAGTGAGAATGGCCTTTATCAAAAAGTTCCAAAACAATAAATGTTGGCGTGGATGTGGAGAGACAGGAACACTCATACACTGCTGGTGGGACTGCAAACTAGTGCAACCTCTGTGGAAAACAATATGGAGATACCTTAAACAGATACAAGTAGACCTACCATTTGATCCAGCAATCTCATTATGGGCATCTACCCAAAAGAACAAACGACATTCTATAATAAAGACATCTGCATTTGAATGTTTGTAGCAGCACAATTCACAATTGCAAAGATGTGGAAACAACCCAAGTGCCCATCAATACATGAGTGGATTAATAAAATGTCATATATGTATACCATGGAGTACTACTCAGTTATAAGAAATAATGGTGATAGAGCAACTCTTGTATTTTTCTGGATAGAGCTGGAACCCATTCTACTAAGTGAAGTATCCAAGAATGGAAAAATAAGCACCACATGTACTCAGCATCAAATTGGTTTCAGTGATCATCACCTAAGAGTACATTTAGGAATAACATTAATCGGGTGTCAGGCAGATGTGGGGGATGGAGGGGATGGGTGTATACATACATAATGAATGTGATGTGCACCATTTCGGGGATGGACACGTTTGAAGCTCTGATTCAGGTGGGAGGGGGGACAAGGGCAATATACGTAACCTAAACTTTTGTACCCCCATAATATGTTGAAATAAAAAAAAATTTATAAAAAACAAAGATTGGAAACAAAAATAAATAAATAAATAATCCAATTAATAAGGATCTGTTTTGTGAGAAATCTATACAACAGAATGCCATGCAGCTATGAAAGACAGAAGAGACCTACATGCACTGTTATGCAAAGATGTTCAAGGTATACTAAATGCAAAAAAAGTAAGTTATATACAATATGTATGGTGTGATCTCATTTTTGTAACCTAAAATGTATGCACATACAGCCCAGATAAATGCATACACAAATATTTTCCATTGATATGTATGTGTATGTGTAGGTGGATGCATAGACAGACAGACAAACTTTCTGGAAGAGCACACAAGAAACTATTAGCAGCTCTTCCTTCAGGGCAGTGTGAAAGCAGCTGTAGAGGACACATGAACACATGAGCACGGCCACATTCCCATGCAACTTTAATGGAAAAAGGCACAGGTTGTGTCCTGTAGTTTGTCAACCCACACCCTAATGATCTAATCCAGTCTCCATGGCTTTATATATCATCTACATGCTAATGACTCCCACGTTTATATCTCCAGCCCCAATCTGGCCCCTGACAACCACATTGTGTTCTACTTGGCAGTCAACATTTCACCTGGATGTTGTGACAGAGATGACTTCCCATCCAAGATTTGTGTGCCTACTTCCATAGTGTCTTTATCTCTGGGAAGTCGCTACCTGGCCAAAGACTGCCTTTCCCACCTTCCAACCCCCTTGCATCTAGGAGGGGCTACGTTACTCATTCTTTCCCTGTTTGCCTTTCCTACTCTCTCTTTGCCATCTGTCAATGAAACGTAGCCCTAGAGGAGGATGGAGCTACAAGATGGAAGGAGCCTGCGTCCTTGAGTGACCATGTGGAAGTCCCTCATCAAACAGGAATTGGTCTCCTACAGAGTGTGATATAAGCTTGTTTTAAGCCACAGAAATATGGAGATTTATGGTGCAGTAGCTAGTGTCATCCCAACTAGTACATATGTCTAGCAGCCATCTAAAATTTATCATGTCCAAAACTGACACTCATGATTTTCCCCTTCTATGCTCCTTTCCAAGTGTTCCCATCTCAGAAAATGGCACCTCCATTTACCTATTTCTAGAGTCACAAACCTTGGTGTCATCTTTGACTCCCTTCTTTCTGTCATATTGGACATCAAATCCATCAGCAAATATCTAACAATTATATTCCAAATATGGTCATTTTGTCAGCTTCACAACTGATACCCTAATCAAAGTCACTCTCATTGATCCCCTGGGCTATAGCAATAGCTTTCCTAACTGGTCTCCCCACATCTATAGACCCTTTTCCCTCCCTGTCTATCTCCTCATCAATACCGGTGTGATCTTTTCAATACATAAGTCAGATCATATCACTCCCTTAGATAAAATCCATACAATGGCTTCCTATTGTGTCTGAAATTAAACCCAAGCTGAAATCGTAGTTCAAGCTCTACATACATGATCACCTCCACAAGTCTCTCTCCAAATTTATCTCCTAAATCTCTTTCCCTCTACCTCCACTAAACCGCACTGGGCTCCTTAACTCTTCCTCTAGCATGGCGGGCAGCTTCCTCCTCATTGCCCTTGAAATGCTGCTTCCATGGCCACAGTTTGCTCTTTCATTTATTCTCTTAGAGTTCCTTTCTCAGAGAGCTCCTCCACGTCTCCCATCTAAAATAGCAACGCTTGCCCTTCTTGATCACTTTGCTGTTTCTTTATCTTCACATTATTATCTACTGCCTAATATTATATCAAATATCTATCTAATTAGTTTTATTAAAACTAATTATCAAAATATAATTATTATATTTTAATTATACAATACTTATTATTAAAATATAAGTCCCATGATGGCAGGAACTCCATCCATCTTGATTACTATTTTATACTCAGTACCTAGAACAGTGCCTGATGCAGTAAAGATGTTAGGTAAATATCTGTTAAATGTTGATTCCTTCTCCTTGATTTTTTTTCAGAGCTCTTACATATGGGGGACTGTCTTTCTGATATCTTCATATACAAAAGACCACCTGGCTAGACATACATCATATTGTTTTATAGCATTTGCCTGCAAATTCTATAGACAAATTCTGTAGACATTGTTCCACTGTCTTTGGGCATTTGGGTTTGCCCAGAAGACCTTTAGAGGCTACTTGATTTTCATTTTAGTTTAGATAATCTGATTTTTTTTCTGTATGGATGTTCATAACTTTTGGAGATTAAGGTGTGGACTAATTTCAGTCACTCTCCTCTATAGTTTTGCCTGAAATATGATGAGCTGTTCAGATCTACAAACTCAGATCTTTTTCAGCTCAGAAAATTTATCTGCAATTATTCTTTGGTTATTGCTTTTACTCCAGGTCTGCTTGTTTCTTTCTCAGAAACTTCTATACACCCTACGTTAGGCCTGTGTTGACGTTTTCTGCAGTGCATCATTATTGTAATTTCTTGGTCCTGACAGAGCTGCTCAAGTTTGTTCCTTGCCTTGCTCATTTATTTTCTTCTGTCAGTTTGGCCATAACTTGCCTCTAATGTAGATTGTAATTTTGTTTTGCATTTTTAGTTTGCTTGTAATTCTTGGCGCTCTCTCACTGTATGAGATTCTGTTCCCAATTTATGTCTGCCTGTGGCTTCCAGCTCCTTCCTCAAGAAGATGATGCTCTCTTGGCATTCTATGGAGAATGCTAAATAGCATCTGAATTTTTCTGTTTCCTGCAGTAAATCGTTTTTGGAGGCCTACTCTTTCTCTGGGTCTTCAGAATGAATATTCTTTTGTGTTTTCTCCTACGTGTTATGCGTTTCATCTATTTACTCCTCCTTGAATAAGAATGGTCTCCATATCTAGTGTCTGTCATCAGACACATGGCCCCAGAGAGCAGCATTCACGCCGTAGAGGAACAGAGGCTCTGGTTTCTAGGGGATACGGGGCTTAACTCTGGGAACAGAGGAGGGTTGGGGAGGGGTGAATGATGTGCCCAACTACATTACTTTTTTCTAGTGGCATAATACAGATGGCCCACTGATTACGTTTCTCAATCCAATTCCATCAGTTTTGTAACAAGTAGCCAATCCTCCTAGATTCCTAATCTTAGCTTACAAAGAGCCTAAGTTTTATTTTACATCACACCCTTTATCAAATATTTCTTCTGCAGTTTCTCATCACCCCAAATGCGTTCCTTAGATGCATCTGGCCTTTATTTCCAGGACTGATAGCTGGTATATATTTACTTTCTATGGCAGATGATGTACCCTACCAAAGATTCTAATTATGGTTAATTATCAGGCTGTAAATGTTACTGGAAGTGAGAAACCTTGTGAAAATGGATATCTCTGTGGGCAGGATTCAGTTCCTTGCCATTATACACTTGAGGTTTCCATTTCCTTGTTAGCTGTTGGCCAAGGACCACTCTCAGCTTTTGAACACCACCCTCAGGTCCTCGCCTCTCAGCCCCCTCCACAGCCCCTCCCACAACAGGGCAGCTTATATCTTCAAGCCAGCAGGAAAAGCTCTCTGACTTCAGGAAGAACCCAGTCCCTCTTTTCAAAGGCTCACCTAATTAGGACAGACTGCCCCCCCAGAATAGCTCTCTTTTGATTAACCCCAAGCCAACTGATGAGTAACCTAATCACACTCACAGGTTCCTCCTACACTCAAGCAGAGGGGACCACACAGGGCAAATATACCAGGGGGCAGGAGACTTGGGCCAAATTTAGAATTTTGCCTATTACAAGGGGTCCTATAGGGATTAGAAGGATGTGAGCCTGGGGTGTGAAAGTGTCAGATGGTTGCGATTCTTGATTCCTCCACCAGGGAGCTAAGGAGTTTGGAGACTGAGGATGTTTGAATTGAGTAGCAGCATCATGGGATGAAAGAAAACGGCACTGTATTTATCAGAATTGTATAAACATTTGGATAAAGTTATTTCCTTGAAAAGTTATACAACAAGGATGGCGACTAGGTTACATTAACTCTCATCAAGCAGTAGTGGCTTTCTGAGAGCTCTGTCGAGAGGGCTGGAGGCCGTTTCTGGGCTTAGAGGGCGGCAGTGCTGGGTTCTACCTGCAATGTCTGTTAGGGACAGGGCAGTGATGGTGATAGCACCGGAGCTGAGGGATGGCCACGCCGGCGCGGGAGAGAATTCTTCCAGACTCTGCACCTCTGAAAAGGAAAATAACAAGTCTATTTCCTAGGACTCTGTGGTTTAATCTGTCATCTTCGAAAGCAGATCAAAATAGCAAACATTAATAAGATCTTCAAGCCTTTTCCAAATGTCAGGAGCTAGAACAAAATACAAATAAATTAATCCACTGGGAGGCTTTTCTATTCGTTTCTCTCTCCCAGTAAAAGCACAGCTCCAAAATTTAGGAATTTCTAACAATCTCTTGTAGACACAAGAAGACAGGTCTGCCAAGCACAGAATTCAAATACACCTGCTTTGGCCTTTAATGATTCATTCCAGGGCTGCATGGCAATACATGTAAAGGGGTGAGAGGAGAGTTAATCCTTTAATGATAGGTCTGAGTCCCAGAGAGAAGCACAAACGCAGGGCCACGTGTGTATGTGGAGGGGAGGCTGTCAGCGTGGCGGAGCACGTACTCACCGGTGCTGCACCCTGCTTGGGCTATCCTACCAGCTCGCGTGTGTTGTGGGAGCAGCTTTATGTCTTTCAACCCAAGGTCAAGGGCAAAAACACAATCAAATGCACAGGCATTGCTTCTTATTTGACCAAAAGTTCAGCTCTGAGTATTTGTTACTACTCAAAGAGAGTATTTGAAACAATAGGCTTGGAAGTATTTGAGGCAAAGAGCTTGGAAGCCCTGGGTGATTGATTTCTGGTTCTACCTTTTAATGAGGTGGTGGAGTGTATTACTGTTTGGCAGATATTCCTTCTGCCTCTCATTTCCTTTACACCCCAGGAAGGGGTGCACTTCCTCCCTCCCCCACTGATGTCAGGCTTGGCCGTGCACACGGCCTCATGCTGGGTCAGGGGTGCTTCCTGCGCCATTGGCATTGGGCTTGGCCACGTGACTTCCACTGGCCAACAGATATTCGTGCGTATGATGTGGTCAGAGGTATAAACTGTGTTTAGGTGATCAGGTTTTCCCTCTTGCACTTCTGCTGTAACTATGACACAAACACGTGCAGACCAGCCAGTGGTCCCAAGAGGGCGAGTGGTGAGCAGAACAGATCTGAACCCCCCCTGCGGCTGTTGGAGCCCAGATGAGATTAAAAGCTGCCCCAGAGTGTAAGCGAGAACAAATGACTGTTCCCTTAAATTGCTGGGCTCGGGAGTTGCTACCCAGTTACTGTGGTAATAGTTGACTGGCGGAGCAGATGTGAGGCATTGGGCACGTCAGTTTCTCAGTCCCTTGGTTTCTTCTTATGGTAAAAGGATGCGTTGCCGGTACCTTCCTCATCAGGTTGCTGTGAGGATTAACAGAGACAGGGCACACAAAGGGCTTACCACAAGTGACTGACGCAGAATAAGCAGTTCACAAGCAGTTGTCATCATAGTTAAGAGCGAGGACTCTGGATCCAGTTTTTCTGAATTCAAGGCCTGGCTCCGGCACTATGGAAGGTTCACAACCAAGGCCGTGGATGTTCTAGCCAAGGAGCCTATCCTTGGACCTCCTCCTTGAGTTCTTTGTTACTGACACCACATGACCCTAAGGCCCTACTGTGAGCAAGGTCCTGGAACAGTGCTTGGAACGCAGACCTACGTGGTCTCTAATCTTCCAGGGGCAGGCAGGGCAGGAGGGCTGCAAGACATGTGAGAGGCAAGGGTGAGGCTTGGGGGTGCTGAGAGGAGATGCCCAAGGAGGGGCTACAGATCTGGGGCTCACTCTGCAGCCAGTTTTGGGGCTGGGCTGCAGGGGGCACACTGCTCTCTCTCTGAGGCTGTGCAGTTAGAGGGGTTGAAAGTTACTAAAGTTGGTAAAAAACTGCTGAAAGTGTATCCTAGAGACATCAAATCCTGGCATTGACTCAGCAGCCCAGAGTGGGATTGGGGCTTGGAGCTCAGAGATGAGACTTCAGAGTCAGAAGGAGAGAGGGTCACCAAGACAGCACCTGGGACAAGCCAGATGACAAGCCTGGGCTGAATGCTATGAACGACCTCAAGGCTGGGCACTATACTTAGGAGGAGCACAGTGTGGCAACTCTGCCAGACTGCCCTGGGTTCAAACCCTGGTGCCAGCACTTATTGGCTACGTGATCTTGGGCAAGTTACAAAACATCTCTGAACCTTCTTTTCCTAAGGGATATTAGGAAAATACAGATATTAATAGAATTTACCTGATCAGGTCAGTGTGAGGATTAAAAGATTAAAAGTATAAAATATGTAAAGCACTTAGAATAGTATGAACTATAGTGGAATCCATTATTATTTAATATTACAGGCCTACAACCCCAGAACTGAATCCCTTGGGTCAGATATGTGTTTTACAATTCAGAATTGTTCAGCCTATAGAAAGGAAACATGGTACACATATCAGTCATGCGTTGTATAAAATATCAGCAGGGTCTGGGGCTACATTTTGTCACTAAATATGTGAATATTTATCAGTGACGTGTGAATATTTAAATCAAATAAAAACTATAAATAGCTTCGTATTAGTTTAGGTCAGTTTTTGTTACCTTGTAAGATCCAAAAAAAAAAAAAAAAACCTGGAAAATAAACCAATGAAAACAAAAAACAAAAATCTTAGAGTTTCTGAAGCTTGGGGGATTTTGGAAATGTATATAAAGGATGTGGCTTTTATTGCTGAAAGTAGTTGGAGGCTGTAGAAGTGTGTCAGGCCGGGGCACAGGAGCAAGGGGCAAAGGTCTCCTACAGCCAAGCTGGTCAGGAAAGGTTGATTGCAGGAGGTGGGCTTGGAGCTGAGACCCTCAAGGATGGACATGACCTCAAAGGCAGGTGACAGTGGACAGAACACAGAGAGCCCAAGATGGGTTAATAAGAACGTGTCAAGGCATAATCTAGGGCTAGATTGTAAAGAGCCTTGAATGCCAGGACAAGAATATGGGCTTTGTTATAGTATATGAGACACTGATTTCCTTAGGACTGAATTTAGCATCTCAGGCGATTTCTGCTTCAAGTAAAGAGACTGGCTGTTCCTGTAGAAAAGGAAGGTCTGGAGCTATGCCCCTGTGCAGAGGTGGGCACCTTGCTCTAATGCCCTTTCCTTCACCTTTGAAGTCTTGCTCAGCAAGGCTGCCCCTGGTGACACACTTTGCCTGTTGTTACTAAACCCAAAAAAGGGTCCAGCCTGGGTCACATGACTCACTGCACAAAGAGCCGATTGAGACAATGAGGATTGCCAAGGAAGAAACGAATTTTAATGCCAAAGACGTCCGTCGGGACAATGGCAGGATTAGTCTCAAATCCATCTCCCTGACCGATTAAGGGCAAGGGCTGCTACAGTGGGCCGTGGAAGGCAGGTCAGGTGGCGTGGGGGTTGAAGCCATAGGGTCTTCGGGTGGTCTGACTCAAGAATCAGCTGTTGATGGCGGATGGGGAGGCCCATGGAGAAGCTAGTTAAGTCCAGTTATTAGGCTTCACTGGTAAAGTCTGAGGAAACAAAAAATAACTTGGGGAGGAGATCATTTTGCAAGGCCGATTACACTGTCACCGCTGGGGCAGATGCTGTCCGTACTCCGCCCACATCTCTTTGGGACTCACCTGCAGGCATGGAAGGATGCTCACTGAACACACCTGCAAATCTCTCTGCCCTGGCCACCGGGGGTCCCCGGGGGAAATGCAAGCAGTGGACTCCCTCAGTAGCAGTTCTGGACCATGGCTTCCTGCTCTTTTTTTGTCTCACTCCTCACCGTGTATCCACGTGTCCTGGGATCACCTCCCAAATAAACTAGTTACACTTGAAATCTTTGACTCAGTTCCTGCTTCTGCAGGAACCTAAAACCAAGTCACCTCGATCAGAGGAGCAGCCTCTTCCTTGGACTGATCGATTCACGCTTTGTTTCATGGTTGCCACCAAGAGTGCTAAACTCCTTGAGGACAGGAATTTTTAATTCATCTTTGAGTCTCCTGGTGCACCACAGAAGGGAGGCATCAAATAAACGTTCTCTGGATTGACTTGGGAAATCGGGTCAGTTCCAATAATTTGCAAGAGCTAAAGATCACCAATGACTTCAGGGTCAAAGCTTAGCTCCTGGATTTAATCAATGGCTCTGCCACCTCCAAGCTTGGTGATCCTCAGCAGGTCATTTAACCTTTCTAAGAGCTAGTCTCTGTGTCTGCAAAATGGGGAATAATAAAATGTGCCCCAGTGAAAAATGCAACGGGATCATTTGTGTGAAACACCAATCTTATTTCCTGGTTCTCGGTGTGAGTCACATATATCCATTCTTTTCCAATTATCCCCCTTCCTTGTCTCTTACCCATCCATAACCAATTCCTCCAAATTGTGAGCTCGAGTGTCTTTTACCTGCTTATTGAATTAGGTTCAAGGCCATGTGCATGTGGCCTGCTGCTTTCTATCTCCTAAATAGAAAATCTCCAGCTTTAATGAAGACCCTGCGGCAATCTGTGCATCTCCCGTTGCAAGTGCCCAACACGGACACGTGCACACAAACACACACAAACAACTAGATTTATTCTGTACAGTGCACTTTCTCAGCTACATTTCCTTCCCCACGTGGACACCAACTGTTAATGAACGCTCTGCTGGTTTAGTCAGAGTGATATGTACGTCATCTATTTTTTATTTTATTTTATTTTTTTTGAGACAGGGTCTCACTCTGTTGCCCGGGCTACAGTGAGTGCCGTGGCATCAGCCTAGCTCACAGCAACCTCAAACTCCTGGGCTTAAGTGATCCTCCTGCCTCAGCCTCCCGAGTAGCTGGGACTACAGGCATGCACCACCATGCCTGGCTAATTTTTCCTATATGTATTTTCAGTTGGCCAGATAATTTCTTTCTATTTTTAGTAGAGATGGGGTCTCGCTCTTGCTCAGGCTGGTCCTGACCTCAAGCCATCCTCCCGCCTCGGCCTCCCAGAGTGCTAGGATTACAGGCGTGAGCCACCACTCCCGGCCTGTACGTCATCTTAAGTAAAAAGGTCCCTAAGCTTTGGCCATAAGAATGAGGTCTTCCCCCTCTTCATCAGTGTCAAACATTTCCCAGGCTTCATGGCACATATTGCCCTGGGCTAGGCCCTTGGATACCTGGAATAATCTAAGGAAAGGTCACACCCATGGAGCTTCTTACTTTTCTTATTCCCCTCTTGTAGGGGAATGTGGAGGCAGAAGACAGTTTTGATCAAATAGAAAGAGTCAGGGTCCTGGTATCTAGCCATAAAGAACAGGAGGGAGCTGAGGATTCTCTCTGTGCCTCAGTTTCCCTACCTGTAGGAGGAAGTATGAGTAGATGTTTTCTATGGGTCCATTTATAAAGGTTTTGTGTTGAGAAAGTTAAATTGGAGGAAAATTTGAATGCAGAAAACATGCACCCTGTGATTTCCCGGTTTTTGTTTTCAAAACATCCAACTAAAAACGGATGTGTTGAAAGACGTGTGTGCTGTGACCCCCACTGTGCTTTCTTCATGAACTGGGGTAAACAGGAGGAATTTATTTGAAAGTCAATAGACGACAGTATAGACAGGTCTACTGTATGTGATAGTTTAAATTCAACATTTTGAGTGGGGTAGAAATAAAACGCATCAGAATTTGACCGAGGATACATTCATATGTCAGTTTAATGCTCCAGCTGTTTAATCAAAATCTGAATAAAAGGTCTAAAGCCCAACAAGCAAAAATATCATAGTTGTGGGATTCGGCATTTGCTTCCCCATTGTCAGTCAATTACTGTGCAATTTTTCCCCGAGACTGAATAACTAACTGTTAGCAAATAATGAAAAGGCAATTACAGAGATGCTTTGTTCCTATTACTCCCTTCATTTTACCCCGGCTATAATTACTGTCAGAGCCGGAGGTTTACTGTAGCATGGAAGCAGCACCAGGAAAGAAAATGGAATGGGCTGGTGCATGGAAAATTGCAAATGTCACAGCTACCTTCATTGGCACTGCTGGACTTCTGAGAATAAAAAATCAGAGGAAAAAGCTCTCCATGTGGGTTTTACAAATTCTCTACCTCAAGCTGTTGTGGCGACTGGGGAAGCGGGGATGGGGGTGAGGCTGGGGGACGCACAGGAACCAGGCATGATGTTTGTTCTTTTTTCATGTGTGCAATTCCCGAAGGGCTGCGCATTTTCACCACAGTTGGCCTGAAACCGACTCACAGAACTCTTCTTTTAGCCTTTGCTTCTCATTAGTGGTCTCCATGCTGTTTCATAATGGGGAGTGGCATATAAATGATGCATTTTATGGGGTTTGATCTTTCTTCAGAGAGGAAATATGCCACATATGGACAGATGTCTGGAAAAGAAAATGATGATGTGTCCTCTTTGTGTAGTTGCTGGGACCTATTTTTGGAAGCTGACTTTCACCGACCATATGTAATATATCTTCCTTTTTGATTTTATCTTTATTAACCAGAAATTGTAAGGTAAGACTAAAGGGATAGAGGTATATTTCTAATATTTTTGTCTCTTATTTATCTAAGAAACATTTCCTGAGTATCGTACCATGTGCAAGGTTCTGCACTAGGTAGGTTGTGGGGAGTCAAAGATGAGTGAGACATGGTCCCTGTGCACAAAAGACTCAGTGTTGAGGTATTTTCACACCCAAATAAATGTCTCTCGGTATAAAAAGCAACTTAGCATAGCCGAAAGTGTGTAAAACTGTGTATTTAAAAATCTGAATTCTAATTCCAGCTCTACCACTTACTAGCTGTTTTTTTCTTGATGTATCAGTTAGCCACTGCTATGTAACAAACTATCTTCCAAACTCCGTGGCTTAAAACAACAATCACATATAATTAAAAAGTTCATGAATCTGCGGGTCAGGTGGGAGGCTCTACTTCAGGTTGTGCTTGGCTGGGGCATCTTAGGTGAGGCAGTTTTGTCCACATGTCTCCCATCTTCCTCCTTGAAGTAGCTGGCTAGACTGGATTGTCCTTCTCGTGGCAATGCTCAAAGAGCAAGAGAACAAGCAGGAACATGCAGGCACACACACCAAGCTGATTTCAAGC
Source organism: Lemur catta (assembly GCF_020740605.2). Lineage (NCBI taxonomy): Eukaryota > Metazoa > Chordata > Mammalia > Primates > Lemuridae > Lemur > Lemur catta. Next base: position 9,935,612 of record NC_059147.1, on the reverse strand, counting down.
CTCAGCTTTAGTCATGTCTGCTAATACCCTATTGGCCAAAGTAGATTACATGGTCAAACCCAGAATCAAGGGTTAGGGAAATATACTCAACCTCTCAATTGGGGAAATATCAGATATGTGACAAAGGGGATGAATGTCATCACAGGTGAAGACTTTGGGGAAATTAATGCAAACAACTGCACTTGGATAAAACTCTGTGCCTCGATTTCTTTGTAAAATGAAAGCTCACCTTACCTGCTTTAAGAGATTATTGGGAGGATCAAAGAAAATAAAGAATATGCCTTTGCTTTGACAACTACAAAGAACTATAGTTATGTAACCTGTTATTGCTCTCATTACTTTCTACTTATTTTTCTACCATAAATATTTTATAATTTTTTCCAGACCCGAGTAGAGATTTTCTGTAAACTTCAAATTTCCACAAGATTCTTCCATTCATTAGATAAATTAAAAATAGCAAATGGAAATTACTTACTTATAGTCTATTTTTCCTTGTTTTATTTGTGAAACAGATCACTTCTTCAAGACCCCAATATGATTTGAGGGCAGAAGGAATCTCAAAGCTATTGTTCCTGGTTCCTGTGGCAGCCAACCATGAGATTCCCCTGGGTTTAAGATAGAAGAAGAAAACATTTATAGGCTAACTCGGGCTGCTTTGGCAACTGCTACCCTTAGGTTATTTCCATAGCAAAAGGAAAGCAGTTCAGGAGGGGTGGTTGGTCATAAATAAACAGGCAAGGGTATACATTCACAAGGACAGGAGAAAGACAGATTATTAATACCAAAGTCAAGGATGTAATAAAAAACTCAGAGATAGACATATGTAGGTTTGGATCCTTGCTCTACCATGTATTAACTGGTTTATTTAGCTTCTAGGACCTGTCTCCTTTTTTTTCTTTTTGGAAATTAGGGATATAACAGATATAAGATTGTATTCTTATCAGGACTTAATCTTACTTAATCAGTGAGATATAATATATAAAGCCCCTAGCATAGTACCTGGTACATAATAAATACGCAAGATATTAGTTCCCTTTTCCCACTCTGATTTTTTAAAGGTTTATTTTCCCCCAAATATGTTAAGTCATAGTTATTTAATTCTAATGACTAAGACCATGAAATACCTTATTTTTCCCATTTACCATATGTCAGGCTTGGATATATCACAATAACAGTAGTCTCCAAGAATAAATTTGACAAAATAAGTAAACAAACTACAATGCATTCTGCCTCAGAAAACCCAATCTCTGCAAATGTCAGATAACATAAAGAACTTATCCTCCTTTTGTTCCTTGACCCCATGCCTAACATGATTTACATTTGGCAAAATCATATTTGTGTATAGATTATCCATCCATATTCTTCCTCCAGACCAGGTCAGCCATTCTCTCTCTCTCTCTCTCTCTCTCTCTCTCTCTCTCTCTCTCTCTCTCTCTCTCTCACACACACACACACACACACACACACACACACACATGCACACACACAAAACTTGTCTTGGATTTGGTCAGAGTCTTTTGCAGGGCAGGATTATAGTGATTTAGAAAAAAAAATTGAAAGTGAAAGCTGTCTCATTAGGGAGAGAGAGAACCATATAAGAACAGCATAAAAGAGAAAGAAGAAAAAAGCCAAGTTTACTTGAGCGTACAGATGTCATTATCATAAGAAAAATAGCTTGCCAAATTTATCCAGTGCATTTTGAAAATAACATATATAAAGTAGGATGTATCCCAGGAATATAAGAATATTCACTATTAGAAAAAATTCAGTATAATTAATCACATTAAGAAATTGAAGAACAATTACATGACTATCTCTATAGAAATAGAAAATGTTTATAACATTAATATTTAAGATTTCTTTTTAAATAGTTTTTAAAGGATAGCAGGAAACTGCCATAATCTGATAAAGAAACCTGAAACAAAAGGCATACTCAATTGAGGAAATTTGAGTGTGTTTCTTTTTAAGAAAGGTATAAGTCAACAGGGCCTTTACATGAACAATAAAAAACTAGAAAATGGTGATAAAAGATAAGATACTACTTACAATACCAAGTAAAATTTTAAAGCAGCAATAAGAACAAAAAAAGAAAAACATTTTCAAAGGACATAAAAGAAAATCTGATTTCAGGGAAAGACATACCATGTTCATGGATGAAATGACTTAGCAATATAAAGATGTCAAATCTCCTCAAATAAATTTATATATTCAATGCAGTTCCTGTCAACATCCTAGCAAAATTTTATATTTCCCTGATAGCTAACAGAGGGAACATCACCAATGAATGAGGAAAGTACAAATTATGAGGAAAGCACAAATAGAGAAATTGGCTTATAATGTGGAGAAAAGTTGAATCATAACCTTGTACCATATACAAAAATATAAATGCCAGATGAATTAGGTAAATCAAAGACAGACATGTGAGTAGTAAAACTCAAGAAATGTAGTAAATAATTAAGGTAAGTGTATTTATGACCTTAGAGTAGACAAGGATTACTTAGTCAAGACCCAAAAGAACAAATGATATGGTTTTCAAAAGAAAGGAGAAAGAGATGGGAAACTAAAAGGATAAAAGGCCATTAATAGTTGTATCTCAATAGGGGAAACAAGAATAGCTAACACATATAATGGTCACTAGGAATCAGAGAAATGCAAATTAAGAAAAGGTTGTGGTGGCACTTTATACTAATAAAATTGGAAAAAAAAATGGCAATCAATAATATTAAATGATAATGACAGTCACCATTCTTGGAAGTGGAAACCCTCCATCATACATTGCTCATGGGAGTTTAACTACTGCAGCTACCCTGGAGAGGAATCTGGCAGTAGTTAGTGAAATTAAATATGCACAAATCCTAGGACCCTAGAGCACCCCCACTTCTGGGTGTCTACCCCAGAGACATTCTCCCAAATATTCACAGGGAGACATGAGTGAGGCCCTCTCTTGAAGCATTGTTTGAACTGGCAGACTTAGAATTGCAGAGGTGTCCATTAGAGGCAGAACAGAAGAGTAAAATGTGCTGCAGGTCTATAATCCCTTATCTAAGATTCTGAGATACAGAAACTTCTGAAAATATAAAGTCTTTTCATAAATTTGGCACAAATTTCTTTGGAGGCAAAACTTGACCTGAGACTAGTTAGAGTCTCTTTATATCCCACTTGGTGTGAATTGTCATACATTTTGATGCAGAAATAGTCATGTGTTTGATTATAGGGTGTTGTGCAAAGCTTGCAGAATGAGATTTGCAGTCCAATGCTACCTAATTATAGCACACAAACCTACACAAAATGTGTATATGTTCAAGGACATGACATATCAACCTTGATGTATGGAGGGGCACATTAAAAGGGCCTCAAATATACCAGCAAGGATACATCTATGGGGAGTCAAGGATTTGGAATGAGGATGGGGTGTGGAGGGGAAAATAGAAAATAAAATAAAATGAGGAAGCACCTAGAATGAACTGGAGGAAAAAAATAAAACAAAGCCAACAGAGCATGATTAACTAGCAGTTTGGCTAGGAAAGGGGATTTCTGTAGCAGTTTCTACATACATAATATGTGCTTTTGTCTTTGCAAAAGTCTCATTCTCCAATGCAGCACTATGCTTTTCTCATTACATAGCTTTGTAATAAATTTTGAAGTCAGCTAGCATGATGCCTAGAACTTTGTTCTTGTTACTCAGGATTGCTCTGGCTATTTGAGGTCTTTTGTGGTTCTGTAAAAATTTTAATATTTTCTTTTCTATTTCTGTGAAGAATGTCTTTGGTATTTTGATAGAGATTGCGTTGAATCTGTAAATTGCTTTGGGTAGTATTGTCATTTTAACAATGTTAGTTCTTCCAATCCACGAACATGGAATATCTTTCCATTTTTCTGTGTCCTCTTCTATTTCTTTCAACCAGAGTTTTATAGATCTTTCACTTCTTTGTTTAGATTGTTAACTTATGAATTTTTAAACCTCTGTGCTCCCCATGGGTTTGGCACTCAATATTTGGGGCTTGAAAAATATGTATTAACTGGAAATCTGCTATGGACAATTCTGCTAGGGTACCTAGGGAAAGCCCTGATACTAGGATATGTTTTGTAATTCCAGTCAGCCCCACTTTAATTATTACCTAGCCAAAATAGCACTGGGTTTATCAGTTGACCGAGCTTCAACTCTTAGCTCTATCTACTGTGCGACTTGGGTGAGTCACTTGGCTTTTCTGAGCTTCAATACTCTCTCCCTGCTCCTTGCCCTTTCTCTCTCCCAATTGACCCCTGCAATGGAACCATTCTGGATTTCTTGCAGGTGACCAAAAACACACCTTCTGAGACTGCCGTATTTTTGCATATTTAGTTTTCTCCGCTGATGTGTCCATCACCCCTCATCTGCCAGCAAAATCCCCAGTTACCTTTCAAACCATTTCAAACCTCACTTCTGCCATGAAGCTTGCCTCCTCTCTGTTCCTGTTGCATCTGGGATAGACCTCACTTATGACATTTTTAAAAGATTATTTTGATTACTCAAATGCATGGCTGTTTTCCACAAAAGAATATAAACGTGCAGAGGACAGGCACTATATCTTATGCATCTTTATAATCCTAAGGTCTAAAACAGTGCCTGGTACATAGAAGGTGCTCAATAAATGTTGGCTGCCATAAGTGGCTTTACCATTTTCTAACTGGGCAGCTATAGATGGTCAATTGACTACCCAGAACTTGCTTCCTCACGTGTAAAATGAGGCAAAAAATATGTCATAGTGGGGTTATGAGAATTAAATAAGAACATGAAAACACATCATCTCAGAGTGGGAAGGAATCTCAAGGGTCATTTGTCCAATCATGCGGTAGAACCAGACACTTCACAGAAGTGCCCAGCGTCTCCTGAAGTAGCCTAGTTCCACCTGTGGGCAGCTCTGGCTTTTAGAAAGGAGTTGAAATGTGCCTCTGCTGTGCAGGTGAAGGGCTGCAGGGACACACCAGGAATGGGCTAACAGCCATCATTCTCATTGTTCGTCACAGTGTGTGTATAGGTTGGTGCAGAAGTAATTGATGTTTTAGCACTGTTGAAATTTGCTGTTTGACATTGGAATACATTCTTAAATAAATGTGATTATGTTATGCATCATTTTAATGTGCATTTCATGCTTTATGTTTCTTTGCAAATGACTTATTACTTGCTGTTTATTGGGTACCTACAATGTGCCCAGTACAGGGGATACGGTGGTGAGCAAGGAAGGTACCAGTCTTGCCTTTCTGCAGCCTAGGTCTAGTGGGGGAAGATGGACCCTGAGCCAGTACTTATGAGTGTGATGGTAACTTTAGAGAGGGGGAGTGTAGGGAGTTTGGGGGCTTATGACTGTAGGTAAACAATCACCAGGTGGGAAAATGCCACCACCTACATATGGAACTGAAATAAAGCCTCCCTTCCCCAGTTTTCTCTTGCCTTGGCTGACCACAGACAATGGAGCTTCCATCTTCCAAGTCAAAAATTGACACAGCAAAAAGGTCATCCCATTTTCCTGAGTGCTGTCATCTCAATCTCCAGAGTGGCATCGTGTAGGTCTACAGGTGACAGCAAGGGAGGATAGCAGGCCATATGTGTCCTGAAGCCAAGAGGGCAGCCCAAGATGAATTAAAACCAGAAGTGTCCTGAACATTCCCTACCCCAAATTAGATGTCATTAGGTTCTTCCAAACACTTCCTCTAAATTTCTCCCCTGCTCCCAAGAGAACACTCCATGTAGCATAAAATACTAATACTAAGCCTAAAGGTAAATGGAAAGACATCATTACCAGATTAATACATCGTGAAAAAAAATCCACATTTCTGATAGATACTTAACAGTGCATTGGTGATTAAATTAATTGTACATGGAGAAAAGAAAGATAGCTCTTTAATGCATGTTAAATATTAACAATTTGAGATAATAGGAGCCTACATGTCTCCTCTTTACAGCTTCCTTTGTCAATGAAATGTACTTTTGTGCGGAAGAGAGAGATAGTTTGGAATGTGATAGTCTTACCCAACGAAGGCCGGTGTGGCTCCCTGTCATACCGGAGCCACCGGCAATCAGCCTAATCATAAACGACCGGAACCAAATGGATTCAGGCAGCCATGCTGACTACTGAGTTAAAAAGTTTTATGTATCAGGAGTCTGAATGCCAACTAAATCAAAACCTTTCAAGGCAAATCAAAGGGCCAGCAGCCCTCTCCCTGCTTCTGCCAAAGGCTTTGTTTCACCATTTCCTCCCAGGGCCATCGGGAGGCAGCGGCTGCTGTGGTTAAGTTGGGCCCCATCTAGGGACATCCATCCATGTCCTATTATCCTTGGAAAGTCAGCCCATCACCTTTACATTAAGAGCATTGGGGGGCGCTGGGGGCAGGCTCAAAGAAGCAAAACAAACTGATTGATTGCAAAGCCAGCTATGATGTCAGCAGGCATTAATGTTTCCCACAGGCATGCTAATCAGCTCCATGACATAATAACGGCTTCTATTACACCGGTGGGACTTCAAAGTTATTCCAAAGATAACAGGACACAACACTTGAAGCCCCGGGAAACTTCCACCATGCTTTCAGATGTTTTATAAAGTTACCGATCTCTTCATTGCCGGGGAAACAAAAAAAGCTGAAAGGAAACAGAATATTGAATTTGGGATGAATCAGGGTTGGAAAGTGATTTCATTGCAGATTCCACATGTTCAAAGAGATAGTGGCCATTAAAAAGCTGCCAGGGGTCGCCATTTAAAAGCAGCTCCATGGCAAACTTCTCTCAAGCCAGCAGACGGGCATAATTTCCAATTTGGAAAAAAAAAAAAATCGAAGTGTTGTGCTGGACAGGGAACGAATGACCTCACACAAAGTGCGTACGACAGGAGGCTGCGGAGCTCGGGGTTTGCTTCTCTGTGCTGACCTCTAACTAGACATTTGTCTTTGGGCCAATTATTTAATGTCTATCTCTGAGGCTCAGTCCCTTGCCTATAAAATGGGAATAATGACACCTACCTGGACAAGAGGTGGGAGGATGAAATTGGGGAATGTATTCACAGCACTGCATCAAAGTGGACCCCCAGTAAATACTTCTAGTGCTGTCATTGTCACTATTGATAAATGTCTGGGATTATTTTGAACACTGATGCGCTATTACTGCTACTAGTAACACTTTTTACAGCATGCGTGCAGGCTCCCGATCCTATGTGCTAGGTACTGTCATGCCTTTTTTTACAGATCATGGAATTGAGGCGGAGAGATGTTTAAGCTACCTGCCTAAGATCACACAGACGAGAAATAGCAGAGCTGGAATTTGAACCCGTGTCATCTGGTTGTGGTCTATACCCCTAACCACTACTCTCCGTATACTTACACACAGAGAGGACACACACCCGCTTTTGCACACAGGCATACAGCACACTCACACGGGTACACAGCTGCACACGGGCACACGTCCACACACGGACTCACGCGTGGCTAGAACACACCTGCGGTTCTCTAACCACCTGCTGTGATGAGCATAGACCCGGGTCCTGCAGTTTGGCCTCCCTGGGTGTGAGGCCCAGCACCTCCCCTTACTCGGCATGACCTTGGGGGAGTCACTTAACCTCTGGGACTCAGTCCTCGATACGTGCAATGGGAATATTCACAGAACCTGCCCCTCGAAGTGTTGCTGTGAGGGTTGAATGAGATGACGTATCTGTACAGCCCTTAACACAGTGCCTGGACTTGATAAACACTGGACAAATTTACCTACCATTATTATAAACAAATAAATGTTGAGCATTGAAAGAGTCTGTCCCCGTCTGTCTCCCCGCACCGCGCACAAACGCAGCGCAGTGACAAAGTCCGGGACGGCCTCTTCCAGAAGCAGATGTACCGGGCACAGCTATTTGTGCCAAGGGGATTCCCTCACAGCATCTGCCACCCTGTCTGATACCCAACGTCCCCCAGGCTCTCAGACCCTCTGCCTGTCCTGTCTCGGGAGCCTGCAGTTCCCGGGTGGGAGAGCAGTCCTGAGGGATTGCCCATGGGCGATTGCAGCAGTGGGGTACAGCCCCCAACTCAGGGGGGCCACGACTTCCGTGGCTCCCAGAATTCCACAGAGACACTCAATATGGGGGTGGGAAGGGGGCTGTCGTACCACCTCTGCCGGCCACTGCCTGTGGCTTCTAATAAGGAAGCCTCAAGGTTTGTCTGACACGGACGGCCTCCTCTCAGCCAGGGCTGTCAGGCCTCCATATTTGTTCAGGGAGGAACACTGGCACCCGGGCCCTTTCCTTCCCCTCACTCCTTTACTCAACAAAACGTGCAGCCTGGGGTGAAAGCGGCCCCACCTCCCACTGGCATTTCTGTCAGTGCAGTGAGGGGTGGTCTCTGGGCCGGGCCCAGGACTCAGGAAACCCTACCATCCACGGCTTCACCCCTACCATCCATGGCTTCACCCCTACCATCCATCCACAGCTTCACCCCTGCCATTCCCGGCTTCACTCCTACCATCCACAGCTTCACTCCAGGCCTCCACGGGGCCTGTGCTGGGGACCCACCCACTGAGCCAAAAATCTAGATGTGGAGAAAGAAAAAAAGGGGTGAGGAACAAAAGAGAGAATAAAGAGGCCAGACAAGAAAGGGGAAAAGACAATGGAGGAGAAAGCAAAGAAGAGGTAAGTGGAGCAATCGGAGAAGTGGAAATCTTCCGAGAGAAAATGCTATGGTGTCTCTGACCCTGGCCGTGGCTGTCACCCATTGAACTTAATTTATTTAAGGCTCTTCCACTGAACAAAGCCAATTATCAGCTATGATTTTGCCTTAGAATTTGCTGATACATTCAAGTGAAGAATCCCTCCTAACCTGGTTTTCTTTTTGCTTCTGGCAATTTTATAATGTGTACATGAGGTATTTTCCTTGATTCATTTACTTTCTTCCAACTTTTTAGCATTGTTGGGGGGGGAAGCTAAATTAAAGAAGCCAACTCTTATGTCTTTACCCTTCATGATAACCAGCTTTTCTGCTGCTGAACTGGATTTGACACATGATCCCTTCATTCTACAGATGATTATGGAACATTGTGTCTCACTGGAGGCTCCGAGGTCAAACAGCCCTTGTCCTCAAGTTGTCTGAAGTCTAGAGGAGGAAAGAAATTCCACACAGATTGGCAAGGACAGCACTGGACACATCTGTAACCAACTCACCTCTGCTTTGCCTTACTTCTAATTCCAGCCAGGGCTTGGGGGACAGGCAGGTTGCAACTCATTTTAGGCTAATGACCTGTCACACTGCTTCATGCTCTGCCCCCACCACTGTAGAAACCCCGGAGAGCTTATTTAGTCCGTGCACCTGCATGGCTAGAAAGTGCAGGGCAAGTACCAAGTCCTGGGACAAGACTCAGCCAATGGTCACCGAACCAGAGGATGAATGCCCCAGCCTCCCCTCCTTCAGGCAGATGTGCTGGGGGCATTCCACACGCTTTGCAGGAGGACCCTGTGGAATGAGCTCCAGAGCAATAACCTTGGTGATGCACCTTATTGTGGCCAGTTTGTTCTCCCAACTTCCTCACTCCTGCCCTGGGTCCACATCCCTGATAAACTGCCTACACCCAAGTTTTTGTCTCAAGGTTTTGCTTCTGGGGGAACCCAAGTGAAATAGGAGTTCACTCTAGCAGCATCAAACCTAGTGGCAGGGCCATGGAAGAAGGCCTCCCAGTAATGTGCAAAGCAAACCCTGAATATCAAGTGGCCATTAGTCAATAATGGGAGAGGGGAGAGGCAGGAAAGTGGCCCAGGCAGAAAGCAAAGGTAGGAGCCAGAAAAGCGCTGCATGTTTGGGGCACCGCAATCAGTTTAGACAGAAAGTCAGCCCGCTTAGATTCAATAAATATGTTTATGGAATCAGATGGAAGAATTCTCTGTTCTTGATGACAAAGCCAAAAGCTACTTCTTTGGCATCACAAATAATCACATGAGCTGTGGCAAATGATGGTCTTTTGCAAAAGCATGTGGCATTTTGTAAAAAAAATGTGCAAGCAAGTCTTTTGGGTGGCAGGTGCCATCCAAAAACCAAGTGAAGGCCCCAGTACATCAGGTGGAACCTCTCTGAGCCTCAGTTTCTTTACCTGTAAAATAAGTCCTTAAGTCTCAAGCAGAACTGAATGACTGGTACCCATCTTGGCACAACCCAGACAGTCAGTACAACCAATCCAGGCAGGAAAAATACACATTTGGCCAAACCTTTTTTGACCAAGATGATAGACTACAGCCACCCAGCCATCTCTTGGAAACCCATCCATAAACAGTTTCCAAGAAATAAGATATTCCAATTTAACACAACAGGGCCAGGGAAGGGCACAGGGGCAAAAGGCAGAGGGGCTGGAAACGTAACTGTACATTTTGACATTAAATGAATTACATGGAAATTATATGCAAATCATTATGTAAATGTGGCATATGTTGTTTTTGAGTTAACAGCTTGGACACTTTCAATAATTACAGCATTTTTCAGGGTGAATTAAGAGCCCCAATAAACTAGATTTAGGTTCTACTACAGATGAACAGGATTTAATGGTCTTTGTTTTTCATTTTAAGTGTCTCAGGTTAAAGAGAAACTTGAAATTCTCTCTCTTAGTCCTATAAAGACCACTATATATTAGATAATATTCTTTCAATGACAATGACAATTTATGACAATTAATAAGCACATTAAAGCCAAAATCCTTTGAAAATATAGACTTCTCAAGAGAGTACTGCTTTATCTTATTTTATCCTTTTATACCTGTGACAGATGTAAAATATTAAAATGAAATGTCCTTTTCTCTATTGCATTATTCTTCCATAATTTAAGAAAAAGAAGCTAGACATCACATAATAAGATATCCTTCCATGATGCCATTGTTCCTTCACATATAGTGCAGTTGACTGGAATACCCCTAATTTATTTTTTCACCTAAAAAGGAGACATGGAACTTTCTATTCTTTCTTCTTCACTCTTGCAAAACCTCCTCAAAATGTTTATTTTCTTTATTTTTATTTTTAGCCTTTATGAGTACATAATAGTTGCACATATTTATGGCATACATGAGATACTTTGATGCAAACATACAATGAAAACGTTTATTTCCTGAGAAGACTTAGCCACAGCCCACACAGAGTAGGTATAGACAGTGAAAAAAGGGCTTTCAATTTCCTTCGCAGACCTTCAATTGTGGGAATATTTTGGATTAGATAACCTGAAGAATCTCTGGTTACAAAACCCCTAGGAATGCTGGATGACATATAATGAACATCCTTTTAAATGCAAAGCTGAGCTTGAAAAAAAAATGAGGGAAATCCCCAAAGGCTTAAAACAAAGAAGCATTTGAAGTCTTAAGGGTTATACGAGATCTGATATTGCAGCTGTCCCAGGATGGGGCTCAGGGCTGCCACGCTGGGCAAAACAGGAGCTTAGGCTCTAACAACCATACAGGGACAGGAGTTAAGTCTTTCTGTCTATGTGAAGCCAGGACACTCAAAGAGCTACACCCTCAGTCACAGGATAGACTAGCAAATATTCTCTCCAGGACAAAAAGATAAAGAAGCTTAACTGTCTAGACCTAGGCCTGAGTGAGTAAAAAATATAAATACCGCCCGTGAGAATTAAAATCTATAAGACTCATTTTGCTCTAGTTCATTCTGGAACCCACAAGTTGAGTGCTCTCAAGCTGGGACTAGCCCCAGGGACACTCAGCAGATATAAACAAGCACACTAGAAGGACATATTCCCAAACCAGCCCCAGTAAGATTCCCACTCAAAAAGCTCCACTAAAAATGATGTCACAATACAAAATTACAAAACACAGGAAGGCAAATTCAGCCTCCTATGCATACAAAAAGTTGGGCCTCAAGGTATCTCCTCCAACAGCGAGAGGTAAACAGGCCGATGACTTAAAAAGAGACTCATCTCTTCACCGCCTGGATATACAAACCCTGCCAATTGTTTTACTCCCCCCATAAATATGGTTTCTGGTGGGGGACCCTTCATAATCTCCGCGTGAAGAGTCGGGAATAAGCAGAGAAAAGGAGAATATCTCAAGTTTGTTATTGTGGATGGAAGGTGGCCATGAGCCCCAAATCCCCAACCCCTCCAGTCCTGGGTAACTACCCACTTGGAAGTCCAACTTTCTACACTCAGCGCAGCATTTAAGAACTGAATCTGTTGGCCCTCTGACAGTGTTCAACCTGAAACATGAAGAAATGAATTTACACTGTTGGAATTTTAAGCAGCACGACAGGCATGTTGGACAAGGGTGCTAGTCATGGAAATGAGGTCACAGAAGTAGCTGACCTAATATACCAGGAAAAGACAAATTTGGGAAAATGCAGGTTCCTGGGGCAACTGAGTCCTACAAGTGACTGATCCTAACAATTTATACTCCTTATTGAGGAGCCTTCAGTGGATCTCCCCCTCCATGCCAACAGAAGCCCCACCTCCTTGGCCTTTTTTGTTTTTTGAGACAGAATGTTGCTCTGTCACCTGGGCTAGAGTGCAGTGGTGTCACCACAGCTCATAGCAACCTCAAACTCCTGGGCTCAAGTGATCCTCCTGCCTCAGCCTCCCGAGTAGCTGGGACTACTGGGCATGCCACCACACCAGACTAATTTTTCTATTTTTTGTAGAGATTGAGTCTCACTCTTGCTCAAGCCAATCTTGAACTCCTGGCCCCAAGCAATCCTCACATCTCAGCCAAAATATTGGCTAGGATTACAGTCATGAGCCACCGTGCCCAGCCCTTGGCCTATTTTTAAGGACCTTGATGATTTTGCTCCAATCTACCTTTCCAACCACGTCTTCCAGGGATCCAGGCAAACTGGACACTAGCTGTTTTCCCAACTCCGGTTTTACTCCTCCACTGCTGTTGGGAATACCTTTCTCTCTGCTTCTCTCCTCCCAACTCCCACATCGACATAATCAAGGGCTATTCATTCCTCAAAACCTAGCTCAAATGCCTCTTCCTCCACGAAGCCTTCCTGATCCACACTCCAGAAGTGACCCCATGTGTATGGAGATCCTACCACACACTGCCTGCCTGTGCCTCCCTTCCGGCCTTATTATCCATCTTCTATTATAGCTACAGCTATAATAGAAGCTCAGGAAAGTTGAGGCCTTGGGGAAATGTATATTAAATTATTTGAAGACTTCTATGAACCAATTCTGAGCAAATACTAAAATCTCACAAAACAGTACCTGCACAATAAGAGCGTAAATGCTAACATGTCCCCATGTCCTTCTGCACCTAACATGGGCATGGCTTCCTGCAGACCATAAATAAGTGAAGTATGGGGAAGGGCAGTGTTTCCAACATTTCAGTCATTTGAGTACCATTTACATAGTTTCTGTATCTGCGTATGATCCTCACTATTATTTATTTAACATTTTTCTTTAAATTGACTCACTTTTAAAAATTTTTTTATAGATTTAGGGTGTGCTAGTGCAATTTTGACTCACTTTTAAGAATCTCAATAGATGTATTTTAAAAGGAAACTTTTTTATCTCTACTATAATTGGGAAATTAATATCACTTGGAATAAAAAGAAAGTCATAAAATAAATACAAGGATAAAAAAATAAATACAAGTATAAAAACAACGATACTATTAAATTCTCGTTGGACATAATTGCTTGCCCAGAGCTCTGTGCTTGAGGCTGCTGTCTCTTTATTAAAAAGGGAGATTACCCAGTATCGGACAGGTGTGAAAGGCTGTACATCAGCAAACCAAGGGTTCCTGCTTCATGTAAGCAACAATAATAAAGGAACATATGAAAGGAAATATCATATTCACCACTGACTCAAGGCTCCACTGCGCTTTGCCTTGGGAGACCCCAATATTTTCTTGCTTGCTTCCAGGGGAGAATGGCCAACAGTTTTAGGGGTTGTATATTGGAGAAGATGCTTGCTATGAAACAAGCGAGATGCAAACTTGAACTTGAACTCTGTCACTGAATGGATGAGTGATCTTGGAGAAGTATAATGTCTCTGAGCCTCACTCATCTCATCAGCAAGATACAGTACAACCTGATTTTAGAGGGTTGCCGTGAACGTGGACATAATGAACATAATGTCCTTCAGTGGAGTGGCTGGTAGGGTGTTAAAAGGCTTGTTATTGGCTTTCCCTGTGATATTTGGGATCAGTTAAGACAACTTGTCATCTAAAAGGTACAAGGTCAAAATTAACCTCGTGACTATTTCATGAAGAAATCTCCATTGCTTTGGAATATTGATGTACGGTCAAGTGTTAGGCTTAAACAGATGCTTTAAAGTACATAACTTGATATCAAATACTTATTTGATGAAAACAAAATGACTCCATGATTTCCATTCCTTGCAGAGTTTTGACGATCTTACGACACTTCATGCTTTTGGCAGTAATAATATATTAACAGAAAGTCTCAGACTAACATAATGTCATGGTGGAATATAGTGTTTTATAAGGGCTATGGAAGTGGAGATGGAGAAGTTAGGGAATTTATTGGTTCTTATTCTAATTAGTTGTACCAAAAAAAAAAAAAAGCCAGAAAGAATATTTTAAAGAAGAGAAAAACAGTATTACACCATAACTGAAGAAAGAAAAACAGTTATACAAGAAGTACACAAAAATATCATTTCCATTGCATAATACTGCCATTCTCTGTGACGCTAAGGTGATCCCCTTCATCCTAAGTCTATTTGACTTTTATTGTCAGCATCAGTCAATTCCCTTTGAAAAGAAAAATCAAATTCTTATAGACCCACAAAAATCGCAAGGGCCTCGGGACCTAGTTTAAGAAATGCTGTTTGGGAGCATCAGAAGCTGTTAAATTAAAACAGGTTTGCTGCTCGGGTGAGATGGACGGTCGGAGGCCCTTTCTTAATGTGTATCTTCAAGGACAGCATCCTACATACTGCGAACAGCAAGATTACAAGACTGAAAAATCCAGACCCCTGAGCCTTCCCTTGGCCAGTTTCTACCTGCCCAGGTGACCTTGGGCAAATGATCTTTAACATTTTTGAGTCCGAATTTCTTCACCTGTAAAAAAAAAAGATTGGATTTTTTTTAAGCAGGTAAGTCTTTAAGGTCTCTTTTAACTTCAAAATTATGTGGAATTTATTTTAATTGTATTTTTGTTGAGGAGCTCATGACATGTCAAGATTTTCAGAATCATCCATGTTTGCTGTAAAACCAGAGATGTGGAACACTGATGAATTGAGGTGCTTCTGGCCCCAGAGAGAGGATGCTTTAAGAGTCACTGCTCTTAGGGAGCCAGAGCAGAAGATGAGGGAGTAACGAAGGATAAGCCAGATTATCTGGCTGGACCTAACTCTGGATTCTTTACTTTTGATTAAACATCTGATAGTGTTTTATTCAAACATCTCTTCCTGGTCCCACCTACTAGAATGAAGAGAGAGTGACGTTCACACACAGTCCAGCCCTCAGGGAGGTGCCGACTGTGACACTAGTGTGGCGATGTCCACAAGATCAGCCAAATGGCACCAAGGACAGGAGACTCTAAAGGTCAGGATGGATGAGCCAAACAGACCACCCTGCCACGACTTTGGCAGCCAGCTCTATGCAGCAGGGTTTAATATTATTTAGAGAGTTGGTGGATTTTTTTATATGAGCTTCCAACTACCAGACAATGGTTACTTTTAATGTCTATGTTTGTAGTGGTCTTGATGATAGCATTCCTTACACATTGAGGCACCTACTGTTAGCAAAACATTATGCTGACAAAGATACTTATCTATCGAATAAGTGAACAAACAAAGAAAACAATGAAATTCCAATACTCTCATTAATATTTTCCGATTAAACCAAGATAAAATACCCAACCAGTCACCAAGTGAAGAGGAATAAATTTTCAATGCAACCAATATAATCTAGCTTGGCTATGTGGTACAGAAAAGTAAAATTCAAGTTCTAGTACATCAGCCCAAGACCATGTGTGGCCCCTGGAAGATTCTCTGGGCAATAGCAAAAAGACAGTTGGTAGAATAAGAAGTACTCAGAGATCAGATGCAAAGTCCCAAAACATGTTCATGAAACTCTTAGAAGGGCACTATATTTTTGCAAGAGATATCTTGACAAATGACATTTAGTAATTTATCTCTACAGAGAGAAGTTAAGGAAGAATGAATAATGTGCTCATAATATTTATGTCTATTTGAGTTCTGTTTTGTCATAATTTGGCATCAAAGACACAATCTTGACATTTTACAACCACGAGGACAAAAGCCACACAGTAAGGATCAAAGAGTAGAAAAATAGAAAGAGCTGAGTCTACAATAGGTCCTGCAAAGCAACTTTATGAACCTTGAACTGTCTAACTTTGGATTTCGTTTTGTAAGAAAATCAGTTTCCTATATGTTAAAGCCACTATTAGTTGGGTTTCCTGTCATTTGCAACTGACACATCTTGAACACATACACATCTTTGTAGAGTGATAAGGCTTTAGTAACACTGGATAAAGAGAAGCACTTTGAAAACAGGAGCAAGCTCTATGCATATTAATTACTGTTAGGGTAATACTAATGGTAGTGCATGGCTAAGGGGGGATATGGGAAACAAAAAGCAAAAAGAAGAAACGAGAATTCAGATAATTTCCAAACTGGGTTGACTATCCTTAAATACCAAGGTTCTCAACTGCAAAGAATAGTATCTTGAATTAGATTTGAAGGGACTATGTAATTACACCATTTGTGAGATAGGCAAGTCAGCCTTATTTTACTAGCATATCAAATGTTCTTAAAGTGACCTAAGATGAACAACCTTCCAAGGTGTATGGTTAGCTTAATTTTTTTGTATGACTCTGCATCTATTTCCCTTTTGCTGACTTATTACTTTCCTAAAATTTTCCCCAAAATACTAGATTCTATAAGTTAAGAATCTCCATGTTATACATGAATATTTCTAAATAATATGCAAATAGAAATAATCTCCATATTCTCTGTATATGAAAATTTACATCTCTGGTGTCAAATGATGAAGCAGTTTAGTAATGGGTTAGAAAAATGGAGAAATTTTGGAAAAAAAGTTGGAGCAGCTGTGACATAGTGTTTAATCTCCCCAATTCCTGATATAAAAATAGAGCAACTGGATGGACAGCCCAAACACCTATGGACAACTTTTATGATTATACCATGTGCCAATTATTCCTGTGAGCCCCAAAATACAAATAGGTGAGGACGAACCACCAAAAATGACTAGATGTGCGTGGTGTCAGTGCCTGTGTAGGAAGAAGAAGGGGAAAGCAACAGGGCATTTGATGAACATGGAAACAGAAGAACCTTAATGCAGCCACCAGAAAAATCTTAATGAAGCCAACATAGCTTGCTTTCATGAGAAAGCAAGGGGACTGGTATGTGCATCGTAGCTAAAACTAGGTTTTGCTCAATTCCATAAGAGGTGAGAACGGCAGAGATTAGAGGAGTCTGGCTCCTCCCAACTTCCAACATTAGTACTTCAGGGATCCCTTTTAGGACAAGACTCCATAGCAATTTAAAAAAGGTAGAAATAGAATCAACATTAAATAGGAGAGAGTGAATAGATGCAAATGAAGGAGAATATCCAAATAAACATGGGAGAGAGAAACAGAAAATGTCAGAAAGTGAGTCATCATGGTTTTCCCTAATACACAAGACTATCCAAAGGGGGAATTCTCTAAAGTTATAAAAGCTGCCCTGGACCACACTCCCTTCTAAAAGTTCAGAAAAGCTAATTTTACTCAAAAATGAGCAACAGTATCATTGCAAAAAGCATCACAAGCAAAAAGTATCAAAGTAAATCCCATATGAAGTTATTATAAGAAAAAAAAGAGGAAAAGGTATAGAACGGCATTCTTACAGAAAATAAAAACTTGAGTGAAAAAAATAGCCCACAAAATGGATCAAAACTATAAACTTCTATTTTAAACAGAGCAATTTTAAAATTTAAGAGACAATGAGAAAATATGCAAGACAAAAGAACAATATAAATCAGAATGAAAGCTCAGAAATGAGAGAACAGAAATAAGAAGAGTCAAATTTTTTAAAATAATTTTCAGAACTGAAAAGTAAACTGGAAGGAACACAAATATAAATAAATATGACAGATTATGTCTTAAGATAAATAGATCAAAACAAAGGAAAAAGAAAAAAGGGGTAAAAAGGATTCTTTATTTCAATAAAGCGACAAATCTTTAAGATAGGAAAAGAATATCCAACATAGGGATAATAGCAATGCCTGTAAAAATGAAAACCAAAGCAAGAAAAGAAAACTAACATCAGACTTTATCACTCAAGAAAACTTTCCTGGGGACAAAAAGATTTGAAACTATACATTGAAGGAGTACACTGCTTACTTGAAACAGTGACCCAGGGCTACCAATGTCAAGGCATACTCTAGGAAAATGATTGAATGTAAAAAGAAAAAAAGAAAGGAAGAATAAAAGAAGGAAAAAAAGGAAGGAGGGAGGAAGGAAGGAAGGGAGAAAGGGAGGGAGGGAAGGAGAAAATCCTTTAGACATCTAGAAAAAAGAGCAAGACACTTAGAAAGAAAATTAGACATCATGTATTTCAATGACAACACTTTATGTTGCTGATATGTTGCTTGATATCTTGTCAAAGCAGATATCAAGAAAACTTTCAAAGACTAGGGTCGTGTGAAAAAGGACTCAAGAACCAACTTTGAAGAGGCTAACCACGGGACAATTGAAGCTTCAAATGGATAAAAGTTACAGCTGAATGAATTCTATCAAATACGTTTAATACGTGAGCTCATAATGACATTTTGTAAATACACATTTTATTTTAGATTACCTTTAGTTTAAAGAAAAATTGAGATAGTCTAGAAAGTTCCCATATTCCCCACACCCAGTTTCCCCTATTATTAACAGCTTACATGAGTATGATACATTTTTTGTAATTGCATTTGTTATAATTAATCAATACTGATACATTATTTTAAACTAAAGTCTACTACATGAAGTGTCTCTCCATTTATTTAGATTTTCTCTGGTTTCTTTCATTAATGTTGTATAGTTTCCACATACAAATCCATTATGTTTTGTTAGATTTGTATATAAGTATTTCTTTTCCTTTCCTCCCTCCCTCTCTCCCTCCCTCCCTTCCTTTCTTCCTTCCTTCTCTCCTTCCCTCTCTCTCTCTCTTTCCTTCATTCTTTTTGGTACTCAGTTTGTTTCTTTTTCTTTTTTCTGATGACAATTCACAATGATATTTCTAAAGAACACTAATTGGTCACCTTTGGGTCGATAGGGAGCCAATGTGTTATCTTGAAAATTAGTAAATATGTGGAAAGAATCAAGCCTTTATCCCACCTTTCATATGTAAACTGCACCACTGGGCCATCAAATATAAACAGGAGAAAGTATTTCTTATATTCATATTTCTATTAAATGAAAAAAAATGATAGAATTAAAATATTACCATTTTGTGAACCCAAATCAATGAAAATATTTAAGCATTGAGTGTCACAGCTGCTAACATCACAGAAGAGAGATACACACACTCTTGTGCTTCCTGATGAAAGAACACGCCACCAGCTATATTCTTCCCCAACAGATCAAACATGAATCCATTGAAATCCAGAGTCTGGACCAAACTTGGGGTTTCATAGCAGGAAAATGAAAGGCAGAGGAACATGCTGGACTCCACCTTGAATTTGCAGTCAGCAAGATCCAGACTGTGGGAAACTCTAAGGCCAAATGGCCTAGGTTCCTCAACAGAAATAATTAAGGCAAAGAAGAGACTTTAAATTAAATGAATTAAAAGAGACTTTAAAAATGTAAACCTTCTTTAAATTTCTTTAAAAATGGGCAAGAGTAAAGTACAGTGTCTCGGAATGACTGCTTAAAGGATGACTGCTTAACTAATAATAGAACTCTTAAAATGGAAGAAAATGACACTTGCACAAGTCAGGATCATGGGTGGGGAAGGCCACTATGATCCGCACGGGGCACACCAAAGGTCACCTGGGGTGACTGGTGAAGTCATATTTCTCCTTCTGAGTACCGATTGCAAAGATGCTTGTCTTATAGTAACCTTTCAAACCACACATTTTTGCTGTGGAGCTTTTTTTTTTTTCTGTCTTATTTTACTTTAAAACATTTAATCTAAAACAGACAAAGAAGAATGAAAATGGAGTATTCTAGTCTTCAAGAAAGCCCGAGTCAGTGATAAGCAAGTTACATACACTTATGAGTCATGAGTATGAAGTTAAATATTTTTACTTCACATAGGAGCCAACACTATTGAATTAGGTTTACAGTAACACTCTACACGGTACACGTAGACCGTTGCTATTCTGAAATTCTGAATGGATTCTTTGCTACACTTCATTGTAACGATTATTCAAAGAAATTAGCAAGTGCAGGAAAAAAAGAGAAAGAAATGAATGTGGCAAAAGGCCCCAGATTCAGCAGCCTCAGCCTGTCCTCCTGTTTGTGCAAAGCTCACAGCGTAGATTTTTCAAAAATCCGACAAAGTTGAAAACGTCTCAAGTGTGGATGATCAAAGCCCTTCCTATGGGATACTCCTTCATAATTGAATCATGCAAACTGCTGGGAAGTTTATACCCAGCCTACATTTTCTGTGATGTTAACCTATTATTCCTGGCCCCCTCGTGTACTTATATTATTCTCAAAGATATCTGTAAATAGTCCCTTACCTTCTATTTTACCAGTCAAACAAACATGTACAGGAGAAGTTGAATGCATAAATAGTCTCTGCTCATATATTTGCAGTTCAAAAGATTGGCCCACAAAGGGGAAAAAAACTAGAGCTGAAATTTTCTCTTTAGAAGTTTTTAGATATTCACAGCAGCGGAGACAAAAACATTCATTACAGAGGAAAGACACAGCAGTTTTATGTATGCCATGGGTAAGGACTACCCCACTATTTTTTTAAGACTGGTTATTATTTTGTCAGATCTTACAAATGCATGATCATTTGGATCTTTTTAGAGGTGGGCAAAGCCAGATTCTGATTTTGGGTGTATGATAACCTTCTCTCGAAATGGATTCACCTTTGGGTTTGTGTTTAACCCAGACCTGAGTCAATGCCTTCCATTTCATCAATGGAGAAACTGAGGCCTAGAGAAATGAATGTGCTCTCCCAAGGTCAAACGGCAAGATAGTTAAAACCAGGATTTGAGTGCAGAGCTCTTACCCTGACCTTTTCTATAGCTTCTAAGCAAAGGTAAGCTGAAAGATATTTGCCAGAGTAAATATCTGGGCACAGGGGTGGGGTTAGGGAAGCGGTTAAGAATTTCAACAGTAAGGGCTGGTCTTGGGGCACGTAATCCCCTAGGTATTAGGAAGTGCAAACAGGCGGCCTCCTTGGACTCTCGGGAGAGAGAAAGTCCAGGAAACACATTTTCAAAGAGGATGCAAGGTTCTATGCTTTAGTAATTAGGTCCTCTGGTAGTTCAGGACCATGGCACTACTGGGAAATAAGTGCTCAGTGTAACCTAGGGAGGAAGTGGACACTAGAATGAAGGCAAAGGAGGGACATCTGTCCCCGTGTGAAAGTGTTATATTAGTGGTGATAAAGGGAGGCTGTCGTCCATGGCCAATTCTGTTCCCAGGACCAACCTGAATACCAGAAGATCCCGGGTGGATGTTGGCAGAGTTTGGGGTCAGCCTGCTGCCGATCGGCGTTATCCGAATAACTAAAAGGCAGCATTTCACCAATCTCCTCCAGTTGCTAAAGCCGTTTTTAAAAAAATTATGTATTACCCAGTTGTGACAGATTTCTGAGACCACAAACTAAAAATATAATTTTACTTCTGTCAATGTGGTGTAATCTTCCTTCCACTGCAGGGTGTCCAGAAAGTAAAATGTTATCAGTGGGAAAATTGCACATATTAAAATCTTTCCAACTTTACTGTTTTTCCAAAGGAAACGACATCATTTATTTCCCTGTACTTTGGAAGCAACCAAAAACCCCTCCAGGTCGGAACCAAACAGCCGCAATTAGCCAACTCATTTGGACAAATGAGGGAGGGTCTGTTTGCCCAAATAACTCAACTAACTGAAACTTTTGTCGACCTGGCCCTCAAAACAACATCAGCCTAAGTCTGAATCTTGGTGGTTATTCTACTAAAGGAAGCAATATATTACACTATGTAATTTGAGGAGATGGTCTTTTTTCTTATTTTTTGACATGAGATCGATTGGAAACCCGTGGCAGGAGAATTCCACATGGGTAAGGCAAAAAGAGATCCAATTAAGTAGGAAAATGCTAACAAGCTGCCTGAGCGAGCTCTGAGGCATGCCGGGACAGTACATGTCCACAAAGAAAATATTAATTTTAAGCTCAAAGAAAAAACTAAAAATGGGAATTTAAGGGCGGAGGGAGAATAAGAAAAAAGTGTCAGGATATTTATATAAACTGTCATTCCTGTGTTTTCATGAAGGCTCATGCCCTCTAAGCAGTCAATCAACACTCTCTCTGATCACAGCCTCCGCTGTCTGATTGAGTGGGGAGATGTCAGCCAAGGAGAAAAACATGTGGAAAATCTGTTAACCATGTGTGTCATTCCTGATGTCAACATGTAAGGAAATGCAGGCGAGGGCTAACATTTGTGCATTTCCACGCCAGCCCCAAGAATGGTGCGGAGCACTGCTGGCTTTTAAAAATGTCTATTTATTATTGCCATTGTTGCTGTCGTTAGGATAATGATGATGAACACGCGCAGGATTCAGCGTTAGCCCAGAATAAATAAAACAAGACCGGCCGATACCTGGGGACTGACGCAACACCAACAACATGTGTGCAAATAAGGGTTTGGGAGTTTGACTTTGGATTTCTTGCAATGAAGAGCTGAAGACAGAATCTTTTTGGAAACACTGGGGATTATTTACCGGTCGCACTTAAAACCTCTTTCCTGAAAGGGTGTAGAGTTCAAGATAGCTTCAGCCCAAGAGGTAGCTGAGAGCACTTGAAGCAGTTTTGTTTAGGGGACGATGTGTTGGCAGGTGTGCTGGGAGGACAGTGGGCTGGTGCTCAGAATGGAGTTCTGGTCGGAGCTGCATGTCCACTGAACCTGGGTGGCCTTGAACAAGTCACTGAACCTTCCGAGCCTTGGTTTCCTACAGAGTGAAAAGCTTGGCTTGGAGCTGCACTTCCCACAGCACGACACACGTGCGAATCATCTGGGGACCCCCGCCACATGCAGATTCCAGTCCAGTAGGTCTGGAAAGGGACCTGGGACTCTGCATTTCTCACAAGCTCCCAGGTGATGCCAAGGTTACTGGCCACCACCACTCACAGCGGTGAGGGCTTGGATGATACAGTGGACATCTGTCACTTTGGGCCACCCGGCATCCAATACCTCATTGCTTTTCTTTTAGAGACCACACTCCCTCTCTCTCAGCCAGGGCATTCAGGTGGGGCTGAGGCTGGTCCTAACTCCCGGCTCCAAGGCGGGGCCTGTGTCTCAGGTCTAGCCAAGATGCTTTATCTCTGTGATTGGTTCATATGTGAGCATGTGACTCCTGCTTGGTTAACATAGCACAAGGCTTTTGCTGATGCAAAAGTGATGTTCTCTTAGCTGGGGGAACTCAACTATACCTAGAGGCTTAGTCAGGGATGCTGAGAAGCCATTTTATGACATTGTAGCAAGGTCTGCCTGACAGTAAAGTCAACGCAAAAGAAAGCAAAGCCGAGCAGTCCTGTAACATCCTTTGAATTCCCAGATACAGCCATACCTGAAGACAGATGTCCCTGGCTTCTTCAGTTACATGAGCAGGTCACCAATGTAGTAGCTACCGCCATGACACTCATAAATTGCATCTGTCCTTTCAACATTTTCTCCATCACTCTCCTAATCTAGGCCAGAGGTCAGCAACTTTTCTGTAAAGAGCCAGATAGTACATATTTTAGGCTTGCAGAACATACAGTCTCGTAGGAATTGCTCAATTCTGCTATTGTAGCAGGAAAGCAGCCATAGATAGACAATATGGAAACAAATATTCCAATAAACTGTGTTAAAATAGGCGCACAGCCTGCAGGCCACAGTTCTGTTCTAGGGAATCACTAAAGCCCTGGTTCGTAGTATTTGCCGGTTTCCACGGTACAGATGTTCCCACCCTGGCAGATTTTGTGCTTCCGGTGCAGTGTCACTAAATGCCACACTGGGAAGAAATAAGCACTAGCTCCCCTTTAGATAGTCCTTCTGCCACACAGGTACAGTGGCCACGACCTCAAGAGCAGAGATAATAGTAAAATGTAGTAAAATAATCAGGAAGTGATGAGTTTTAAGCATGGACTACCTTTGTCTTGATATAGTTTCTTTAATTGTTAAGTTTATAAAATTTGCCTTTGAGTAATAGCTTTGTCTAACCCAGTTAACAAAATTTCTGAAAAGTTAGCAGTCTGCTCTTGGGAGGCAGTATGATCTGGTTCCAGTGCACAATTGCACCCTTTGTAATGATTTTTAGCTGCAGTCACACACCACAGAACGATGTTTTGGTGGAGGGAATGATGATGGTCAGAGCCATGGGCTGTACCACATGGCCTAGGTGTGCAGTAGGCTGTCCCCTCTGGATTTGTGTGAATATACTCTGTGATGTTCACACAACAAGGAAATAGCCTGGTACATTTCTCAGAATATATCCCCATCATTGAGCCACCCGATGACTGTAGTTCAAAAGCAAAAACAGAGAAGCCAGGGTCCAGAGATATCACAATAGCAGATCAAAGTTTGGAAAGGGATTAACGGCGTCTTCAGGAATTGCGGTTTAAAATTCCAATGTATTAGACAAGTCCTTTTTGAAATGGTAATGCCTTGTACCTGAGTAGAAAAGACAATTAAGATAATGTGTTAATTTTCCTCTCAAATCTGACAGTAATATTTTGATCCTGTTAATTATCCAGAGAACAGAAAATACATATAATGTGATAGCTCTGTGCAGAGTTGACATGCTTGCTGCCTGGGTAAGTAGGCACGCTTATCCTATAATTAGCTGCTTGGAATGCAATTTCCATTCCTTCCTAAATATACTGACTAAAAAATAAACCGATGTAGCATTTCAGAGCTACTCCAATCTGGTTCTCCCCCTGGGAAAGCAGCCAATGATTATTTACTAAAACTTAGCCTCCTTTCAAAACTATCAGAAAACAGCAATCCGTTTGCTAACGATTTCTGGCAGGTGAGGGTTAATCAATGCCTTAAGAACATGGGAAGAACATGTCATTATAGCCCCAGCATGCTCTCCTTCTCCGAAGGATAAACTCATCGATGTCACTAACTGGGCATTTTAATGAGAGTTCATTACAAAAGGGCAACCTTCTCAGTAGGCAAGTAAATCCATAAGGTGGGAGGGGAATGTGGACCCAGAATTATTTTCATAAACTGGGAAACAGGGCTTTCTACATACTATTATGAGATGCAGGACATTACGTTCTTTGAATGGAAATTGTGGCCAGTTTAGTTGTACATTTCACAGATGCCTAAGATTTACTCTTTAAAGCAGCACACTCCCTGTATTCATCAGCGTTCTCCAGGGAAACAGAGTCAGTAGGATGTACAGAGATACATAGAAAGTGATTTATTATGGGAATTGGCTCACATGATTATGGAGGCTGAGAAGTCCCATGATCTGTCCTTTGAGAGCTGGAGCCCCAGCAAAGCCAGTGCTGTGATTCCAGCCCAAACCCAAAGGACTGAGAACCAGGGTAGGCAGTGGTATAAGCCCCGGTCCGAGTCTGGAGGCTGGAGAACCAGGAGTGCTGATGTCTAAGGGCAGGAGAAGACAGATGTCTCGGCTGAAGCAGAGCGGGGGGATCCAAACTTCTTCCGCCTTGTTCGATATGGACCTTCAACACGTTGGGTGATGCCCACCTGCACTGGTGAGGGAGATCTTCTTTCCTTGACCCACTGATTCAAGTGCGAACCTCTTCCAGAAAAGCCCTCACAGACACACCCAGAAAAAGTCTTTTACCAGTTATCCATGCATCCCTTAGCCCAGCCAAGCGGATACATAAAATTAACCGTGGCACTGCCCCTCCTCTCCAGGAAAGCTTATAATGGAGATGAGAACTTTGGCCAGGATGGTGGCATTTAGTTTGTTACATAATCATAATGGATAACTACCCATGGCATTTTACATGTTCTATAAAAGCACAAATCATTGCTATCTTGTTATGTTACCATCACGTGTCTGTGATTATTACAATTTCTTCTGGTATTTTAAGCAAGTGCATAAGGACAAAAATAATACTGGGCTTGGGGACAAAACATCTAGGTCCAGGTTCAAACTCATTCTGTTTCTAATTGTGGTGCCTTAAAAAATATATGTAAGTTCTCTGGCTTTTAGGTGGCCGTTTCTGTAAATAGGGTCACTGGACCATCAAGAAAGCACTTTCTAAAGCACTCAGAGGTAAGGTATTGTTAATTTTTCCTTTTTGGCTTTGTATCCCTGCACAGTGGGCCTGGTTTTTAACAGATGTTTACAGATATGCAGAATGAGTGCGTGTGTACATGCATGCATACAGCCCTTCAGTTACTAATCTTCAGACTGCAGAAGAGGCTGTGTCAGTGCAGAGCTTAAGATCAATTGCTCTGGGGAGCCTGACTGCATGGGTTTGAATCTCAGCTCTGCCACTTATTCTATAGCTGTGTGACCTTGGGTGACATTACTTAATTTCTCCAGGCCACCATTCCTCATCTGTAAAGTGGGGGGGGGGGGGTGGCTTGGCCCATTTTGTGTTTCTATGGCAGAATATCTGAGACTGGGTATTTATAAAGAAAAGAGATTTGTTTAGCTCATGATTCTGGTGGCTGGAAAGTCCAAGATCAGACAGCTCATCATGCTGCTCCAACTCATGGTGGATGAAAGCGGGAGGGGAAGCGGGTGTACGCGAAGAGGCGTGCGGGAGAGACTGGGCTTACTTATAACCCGCTGTCTCTGGTGCTAACCTTTCCCCATGAGAGGGCATTAATCTGTCCACAAGGGATCCACCTCCACAACCAAACGCCTCCCACTAGGCCCCACCTCCCAACACTGCCACATCGGGGATCAAACTTCAACATGGGTTTTGGAGGGGACAAACCACATTCAACCACGGCAGAGGGTGATAACAGCTCTTCCTTGGATTGTTACGAAGGTAAAATGAGTTAATATAAGCAAATTTCTTAGAATAGTGCCTAACACAGAGATGGCACTATGTAAGTATTCACTATTATTACTTTCATCATGATAGAAAATTTATCAAACAATATGGTACATTCCCTGTTCCATAGTCAGCATTTAATATTTCACAGGCCTATTTCTCCCGGGAATTATAATACGAAGAAAAATGTCGTTTTTGCCTGGGTATGCAGGCTTTAATTTAGTTGCCTCCCCAAGCTCTTGGTGGCCATTTATTCCTTTTCTCTCCTCTGTGGCTGGGATCTGCTCATGGGAGCTGTTGCAAGGAGCACAGGTGGGCCCGGGACTTGGTGAAGACCAAGGAGCTGGGCTGTGCTGGTCTCTATCAATAATGGCAACAGTCGAGGACCAAGCGAAGCAAGTTGTGCTAAGGCTGGGGCATAACAGGAACACTGTTGAATAGACCAAACAGGTCTTTTTTAATCCCCATACATGGGCTTCTGTCATGTTACTGACCAGGTGAAGACAAGAAGGAGAGAAGTCTGGCTGCTCTCCTGGGCCCTTTCTTGTACCAAAGTCCAAGCTCTGCCTCTCTGGGCAGGTGGGTAATTGCTCACCTTCTCTTCTGGGGAAGTACTAAGGGTATCTTCAGCCTCTCCTCTGGGGCTTTGCACCGTTAGGGAAACAGTTCGTCATTTACACACGTAGGAAGGCAGGTGCACACGCTCATTCATTCAAGTGTTCATTCATTCTTCCTTCTCAGATATGCCTTCATCCAAACATCCCTTCACTCTAGGGTTTTTTCTTCAATCACTCATTCATTCCAACACTGATTGAACATCTTCTGTGCACCAGGCAACAATCTAGGCGCTGGGAATATAATAATGAATTAGAAAAAAACTGTCTGTCCACATGAAGTTCACATTCTAACAAGCTCTCAGGTCATGCCAAGGCGGGTAAAATACAGACCAGGCTCAGGGTAGCAAGGGGCCAACTGTAGAACTCCTTCCACACTCTGCGCTCTCAAAACTAAAATGTGTCTTCTCGTATCTCTCCCATCGCTCCACGTGACTCTTGGTGCTAGGGTGCATGCAAACATTAGCAGGCACCGGGCACAGTCCTGGTCAGCTAGGTATCCCCCCGCCTACCCCTCCTTAAACACTGTCTCAGGAAGAGGAGACGGAAGGATGATGCTTTTCCTCTCTCGGAAGAATTGGCCTTTTAAACATATTCTTTAAATTTAAAGCCCCCATCTTCTAACAGAAGAGTCAGAGGAGAGTAGTTTTAGGACAGCGGGGGCTGGGAAGATACTCCTAAAATCACACCCTTCCTGCGGTTCTTTATTCTGCCTTCATTCATTCATTGAACAAGCATTTATTGAGTGCCTACTCTGTGCCAGGTACTGTGAAATCTGCTTGGAAATATAATGGTGAAGAAAACAGGCAAAACCCCTGCTGGGAGTCCCACAGAACACAGGGAAGCCTGGCCCGGCCTGGGGGCTTGGGAAAGTCTTGCCCACGGAACTAAGGTCGTGGTGAGATCTGAAAGATGGGAAGGATTTTCAGAGCAGAGCCTAAACACAGGGAAGAGCATGTGCAAAGTCCCCATGATGGGAGGAAACACAGTGTATTTGAGAAACTCAAAGGCAAGAAATGAAGAAGGCAGGGGCCGGTGGGAGGTGGGGCTGGACAAGGTGGGGGCCAAACATTGCAGGTCTTCTGAGGTTCCCTTAAGGATCGGGGCTCATCCTAAGAGTAGTGAGAAGCCGGTGAAGGGCTTGGAGTAGGTCATCGTAACATGATCAGGTGGCTGTGGCTGCAGTCATTTTGAAGGCCTGGGTGGTGGTGGGGAGCAGAGTAGCTCTGGGGGGGGTCAGTCAAGGGGCTTCTGCCACGGTCCAGGGAAGGAAAAATGTAGCCGAATCTTGGGAGACCCAGAAGACATAGAGATAGCAGCTGGGTAGCTCCAAGAGACCTAGAGGAGGTCAAATGCTGTGTGCTGTCAGCCACATGTCCCCCCAGACCCTCTGGCAGGGTCAGTGATGTCCCGTCCCGTCTCCCTTTGTAGGCAGGGACTGTGATCTTTCCGTCTGGCGATCCCACTCCCTAGAGCCTAATCCAGTGTCTGGCTTGTCCCTAAGGAGCTCCCAATCCAGATAATGAGATAAAACAAAGAGATGAGACCATCGGAGAAACTGCAAAGCAATAAATGAAACAATTGCTAGGTTAGTATAAATCGAATGCGTGAGTGCTGAAAATCCATGAGTAAAGACATGATTAAGAGGTGCTGAATTATTAACTGGAAACGTGTGCAGACTCTTATAAGGGGCCATGCAATGCCAAGGAAACAAACTGGTGTCCCATAAACCAAATATGGCCCATAGGCCTCTTTGGTTAGGGCTGCACTGGGCTCACTAATATAGCAATTTTTTTTTTAAATTTTAGAGTTGAATTAGATGCTAGTATTTTTTTAAATAAAATAAAATATTGAGAGATTTTGTATTAAATGTCTGAGTTTCCAAATTCTGCTGGGGTTGGGGGAGCCAAGATGAGCTAACCCTGGGCTGCCAGCACTAAGTAGCTTCTCTCAGCCTGGGCGTGTGCTCTGCTTTCCAGTTTACCGCAGTCACCACCGTGCTCTATTGCCTCCAAAGCACGGAAGTTGGTGTCATTTGCTCCGTATGACACCTGTGCTGTTGTCCTTTCAGCCAAGAGGAGTGTGACCTACTTCTCATCCCCTTGCCTCCATCCTTAGTGGGAAAATGAACACTAGACAGAAAGGGCCATGTGTTTCAACAAAAATTAAAAGCAAACATGTATCTATGGGAAAATGAACAATATGTTTATTTAAGTAGTATTTCATATGCAAACAAAGTGCATTAGTCCTTTTGTTGCTGTTGTTTGTTTCTGAATCCTGCATTTGGGTATGGCGCTGCTGATCCAATCCCATTCCTTCATTGTATAGCTGCATTCATGGGGCCCAGAGAGGTGAAGCGACTCAGCCAGGATCACACAGCATTAGAGGCCAGGTTAGAACTAGAACCAGTATGAAGGGTGTAGATCGGCAGATGGGAGGAGGATGGAGAAATGGAAAAGGAAAATGGCTGAGTGATGGAAACAATAGAATGAGCACTGGAAAAACTGGGAGAGAAGGCAGGGAGGAGGATGTTTCTCAAAGGCACTGAATCCAGGGTTCTCTCTGGGGAAGTAAGACAGTGGCAAAGGAGTGTAGTAAACGTTACTTGGGCAGCAGTAAGAGGTCCAGCTAGGGCATCAGTGCTGTAAGCCAATAAGAAACCAGGAGAAACTGCCCCAAACTGGTATTTAGGGAAGTACACCAGGATAACCAGGCCGCAGTGATGGAAAAACCTGATACAGCCCAAGTCTAATGGGAATGCCATGTGAAGCTCAGCCTCTGCCCCTTTAGGGGGTCACATTGTTCCCCCAGCACTTGGGCTGAGGAGGTCAGGACAGCTGCTAGAACACAGGGACCTCAGTGAAGATTTCTCTTCCTTGAGTCTTGATCAAGCAGACTTCTAAAGAGATATTTTTAAAAACCTAAACATCAATATGCCTTTTCATGCAGCTCAATGGTGGGACAGCCTTCGATGTCATGCAAAACGTAACTTCTTCCTCTACTTGACTGATTTTTTTCAGGATATTGTAAGTCCTGGGGAAGCCATTGCCCAACTGAAATAGAGGAATATTTCTCTCACCAGTAAGTTTCCCAGTTGAATTATTACGTTACAAACATCAGTTTGCAGAAGGATAAAACACACACGCTAAGGGCAACAAGTAAAAGGATTGTTAAGACCAAGCGCTGATGAGAGTAGTAGAAAACGGGACTCTTCTTACACATCGCTGATGAGAATGTAAATTGGTGTGACCACTTTGCAGAATAATTCTCCAGCACCGAATAAAGTTGACAATGTCTACGTGCCTGTCCCAGAGAAGACCTTGCCCGTGTTGCACAAAGAAACATGCACCCTGCAAGGTACTAGTTCCAGCCCTGTTTATGACAGTGAGAGAGTGGAAAGCATATAATGGCTCTGAGTAGGGAGGTGGCCGTGTCCTTGCTGCCATGGAGTCCTGGAGGGTCCAGGTCAGCGCCATCTGGTAAGGGTGGGAAGAGAGATCCCTCTGGTTGCCACAGAGGTGACGCCAATGGTACAGGCCAACTGACGTATCCTGTCCCTTTAGGGAATGTCAACTGGGTATAGTCATGCCGCTTACAGAGAGCATGGGCTGGGTCGTTTATGAATAGTTCACCGGCTCTCTCCACTCCTATTCCTAACAGCCGGTCACACTCTCAAAATGCAGGCACGGTTTGTGTATTCGAACTAATGCATTATTATCAAGTTACATCTGTTCTGCTTATATCTTAAGATCTAAGGGTGTCAAGTAATTTAAGGGACATCAGCATTACAAAGTGGCACTTACTTGGAAGTCACAGATCCCAAAATAGCATTTTTCCCAGAGAACTCCCACTAGTGCATAAAGAATATTATTAATGATTATAATCTGAGTCCAGGTTATCACAAAATGGTTAAAACAAACCAACAACAACAACAAAAGGATATGGTGTAACTACTAAAAACTATTAAGAAAAAAATTTTCCGTTCTTAAAAATCTAAGGTTTAGTTATCTTGAAATTTTCCTCATGTGAAATCTCTTATTTTCATTGAGCCCAGGTTAATGAAGTCTTCTGTACAAATGAATAAAGCATTGTTTCATTGTTTCTCAAAACATTTTTAAGACTGTGGTGACAGAGGAAATGTCTGAATTTGAAAGGAAGTCTTAAGGGGTTGTGAAGTCTCAGGAAAGTTCTTAAATGACCTAGCCAGATGTTTTGAAGTCTGATACACCCTTAACCCAAACTGAAGTTCATAACAAAGTCAAAAGCAATAGAGTTAAATTGATTCCAAGATGCCTTTTCTAGCAAATCTGACTGTTTACATCAACTAACTTTAATGGGGCCTAGTTCCTACTTGGGAGAAATTATAAGGCCATGGAAAAATGGTATGGATAATAAAGTTTGGGGATGAAATAAAACTTAAAATTTAGGTAAGTCCTTAGAGCCGGCTGAAGTAAGAATCCACATTTCTGAGACTACAGAGAATCGAAATTAAGCCTGGGCACTGCAGTGCTAGAATCCCAGCTCTGCCACTTGTTTGCAGGTGACCTTGGGCAAGTTGCCCAACCCCTCTGCCCTCATTTTCCTCTTCCACAAAATGGGGATAAAAATGATACTCACCTCATTGGGATGTGGTACAGATTAAATGAGAAAACCAAGTGCCTGGAACAGTGATGAGAGCATAGTGAGTAATCGATACATTTTATCTATTATAATTATTTTATTTTTTGAATGTTAACTAGAATTTATCAAGACAGTGAAATTATGGAGAAATTTGGGTTTATTCTTTTCATATTGAAATGTAAGACAAACAGATACTCCTCGGCTGGGGTGATGGGGTGATGTCCCGATAAACCCATGGTAAATTGAAAATATCACAAGTCAAAAATGCATTTCATAACCTAACCCACCGAGCATCATAGCTTAGCCCGGCCTACCTTAAACGTGTCAGGACACTTACACTGGCCTGCAGTTGGGCAAGGTCATCTGGCACCACAGTGCACTGCCGAGTACTGCGGTTGGCTGTTTACCCTTGTGGTGCTGTGGCTGATGGGAGCTTTGATCTCTTCCCTGCCCAGCATCGAGAGAGAGTATCCTACTGCACCTCACTTGTCCAGAAAAGGGTCCAAATTCAAAGTACGAGTTCTACCAAGCGTGTATTGTTTTTGCATGATCATGAAGTTCAAAAGTCCTAAGTCAAACTACGGTAAGTTGAGGACCGTCTGTCTTTAGATTTTTTTGAAATGTTATTTAAAGGAGGAGAAGTAGGAAAAATAAGGGTCCCTTTACATCAATCTACCCAAGAAATAGGAATTCTGGGGGAAAATAGGGTCCCTTTATTTGGTTGGTTGGGTTTGTGGATGGGAAGGTGTTTTTATTTGAATGGGTTTCATTTGATATAAATCATTTGAGACGTTGACCAAAAATATACAGGCAGAGTCAAACAAAATGGTACTGAGTTGTGTCCACTCTGGATCTAGGCCTGCACCAAAGGGCCATACAAAGTCAAGAACACCCCAGGCTGAGGTCTCCTGGAGACCTCATTTGCATCATGGCTTAACCCCTAACTTCGTGGGTGACCCTGGGTGAGTTGTTTCCGCTCTCTGAGTCTAAATTTTCTCACCAACAAAATTAGTGGGTTGGACTAAATGCCCAATAAGGTTTCTGCAGGCTCTAATTGCTTCTGGGAGGATATCGCACAACTGAGCGTTTCTGGAACAGACTTAACTCTGGACTTGAGCCACTGGGAGCGCCATGGTTCCCAAAGCCGCCCTCACACTCAGTCCACACCAGCTGCCTTCTCACTTCCTGCTGGGGGTGTCAAGGGACCCAGGCATGAGGGTGGAAAAGGATGTGTTCAAACCCATCACCATTCCAGGAGAAACAGCTCAAAGCAGCTGCCGTGCCAGCTCCGGCTCGAGTCTTGTCCCCATCACACACCAAGCCCTGCTTGTCCTACTGCAGAGGAGGATGGAAACCACTTTCCTTAAAGCAGAGCTGGAGAAATAAATATTCGAGCAGCAATAGCTCATTATTTTTGAGGACTTCAGAAGGAAAGTCCAAGGTAGAAAAGCAAAACAACAACCCCTAGCATTTCCATTCTGAATAGACAATATACGCCAGGAGCTCTGAAATAAAGATAGCGCAATTCGTTTATTATTCCTTCTCTTTAAAACCTGCATTAATTCTGATTTCTATTTAAATAAGAATGATTAAATTTTATCAGCTGAGATGGGAATATTGCGATAAACACTGGCTCGTGGCCAAACTAATCTCCCAAGCCCACAGCTTACGGCCATTGTCTTGTATAGATATTTGAATGGCAATGGGTTTTTATCAGTATTTCTAAAGGCACTCATTTAATTATGTGGTTGTAAGGATTTTCAAAACCCAAAAGAATACCATCAATACATATTCATTTCTTGGATTAATTCAACATTAACATCAGAAAATATTGTTATTTAAAGGATGTTCTTACTTGTTTTTGCTTTTGTGAAAAATAAGGCATCCGATTCTGGTCACAATGGTGTCTCTTAAATTTTCTGCTTAGCTGGAATTATGAAAACACAATGCACAGGGAAGTGAGGCCAGCATTTAGAATAATATGTAGGGGGTAGAGAAAGGACTCAGAAACTCTGAAAGTCTTTAACAAAGAAGTACACATCACAAAGACTGGACCACAGCAAGCAAGCAACATCTCCGAACTAGGAAGTTTGTACACATTTGTGGATCTTGTCCATCAAATGTAATATATTTGAAAGCCTCAGGAAAAAAATAATGATCAAGAGTGGAGGCAGTCTTGGTACAGCCTTCACAAAATTTCCATATCCAGAAACTTGAGTGATCTAGATTTCAGTACTACAAGGGATACTACATTTCTTTAAGAACTGATGAAAGATGCAAAAAGACATCTGATCTGCTTAGCATTAATAATGGTTCCTCAAAAGCAAATCTTGACTTTTCAGCACAACCGTGCATCTATTTGTGACGCGAAGACTCACTTTCTCACCTTCTCTTAAGCTCACTTTTCTTCTTGTATCAGGTTGGCTGAATGGGACAAACCCATTCATGGGAACTGGGAACCACGTGATCGGTGCCTGCACACTCAGCTTCTGTTTGTTTGTTTTTTGGTTTGACCAAACAGTCCAGCAATTCTGCCTGCGCTGGTGCTCTGAGGGGTGGGGCAGAGATGGGAACTGGTGAGGGATAGGCAGAGAGAAAAGGGAAATGGAAGATGAACAATCTTTTAAGCTCGTTAAGACTGATCTACTTTTAGCGTGACCAACTGTCCTGGTTTGCTTAGGACCAAAGGGTTTCCTGGGATGAGGAATTTCAGTGCTAAAACCAGGAAAGTCCTGTGCAAACTGATGATTCATCACCCGATACCATTTTCCTTTTAACCTAGGCTTCTAGATGACGCCTGGTAAAGGTTCAAACTAGCTGAAAAGGGAGATATTTAGATTTCCTTGAAGATTACTGAGTGGTATTATACAATCTGGTGCAACACAAAACCTAACTAAAAGTTATGGAGAAAATTTATTTTATAGGATCACGGAGGTGAAGAAGATTTAAAAACAATTTCCTTCAGAGTGTGCTCAGTGGAACACTAAATCCACAGGATGATATTTAATTTTATGTGAAAAATGATTTGCAGGGCAAATACATTCATGCTAGCTAAAAAATGTCTTCATTGCAGGACTTCTCAGGTCCTTAATGAGATAATATGCATTGTTCGTGATTAGTACGCACTGTTAAATACGTTTGACCACAGCATCCTTTTTTCTAAAGAGCATCTCATGATACCATGGCTTGAGAGATCCTACTTTAGGAAACGCTGCTCTGGGCTGAATTCCTTGTTTTAAAGATGGTGAATAGTACTCAGGTGTGGCTAGTTACAGGCAAGGCTGGCGCGACAGCAGAGTTTCTTGGACTTTAGCGTGCACAAGAATCACCTGGGCATCCTGTTGATTGCTCTCATAGGTCTGGGATGGGGCCTGTGACTGATGTTGATGCTGCCCTGTCTGTACACCATCCCTTGACTTTCAAAGAAGCAAGAAACCAGGATGCAAGTCTCCTGACTTTGTCCTTGTCCCACTACCTGGTAGCCTCTCTGTAAGTGGAACTAACTGGTCCTTCTATCGAAGTAGCATCCTTACCTTATTCTGGTTTTATTTGCTGAGTTGATTATGTCTGGTTCTTCAAAGTTAGTCCCTATAGCGACAGAAGGGCACATCAAGATTAAGGAAATATTTCCTGGCCCCTAAAATAATTTTTTTGCTATATTATAAATTAGAAACAGAATAAAACTTTTGACCAAAGTGTCATATTCCCAGGATCTGTCTTGAAATATTGTTAAAAATCATTCAAAACCATTGCTTGACTGAATTGATGCAATACATGGACACTTCCCATGTACATTTTCACGTATGTCTCAATTCCTTTGGAAAAGTGTAGCATGCATCTAATCAAAATTTGCTCAATAAAATTGTGCAACTATCTGACTATCACCAAAATATAAATACGTCGTGATTACCAGATGTTCGCTCAGCATGAGGATTCTATACCACAAGGAAAACATATTCACTCTGAGAGCTTTTGTGCCTGCATGTACATAATTGCCGCAGTCTCCATATTTATTGATATTACCGGGAAAAATCATTTAATTGAAATAGTTTCTATATAACAACAATATACCTTGTCAATTTAGAGCAGGGGAGGGATGAAGGAAAATGACCTGTTCATTCACTAAACTTTTCAGTTTTCAGCAAATGGTTGTGGCATAACTCAAAGGATAGACTCTACCTGTGTCTCCATGACGCTGAAATTTACAACCGAATGAGCTGGGTGGTAAGAAGAATATTATTCTTGCTTACACACCAGCCCCTTCCTACAAAGGAGGCTGAACTCAGACATTTTCAGCCAACGTCAGCCACACTAGGTATTTGATAGTCACTCCACAGATCTCAGCAAGAAGGGACTGGGTTTTCCAGCCCTTTCCAAATGGCTGAAGGGACAAGGGAGGCAGATTTTGCTGCCTGGAGACTTAGCCCCTGCCCACGAGAAGCAGAATCTAACTCCAAGCTGAAGGCCCCGGGGGCCCAGGGAGCCTTCACCTAACTTTTAGTTCTTGTGCAGAGTGGGCACCTCAGAGTCCCAGCAGCCTGGATTGCAGGTCTAGCTCTGCTGCTCACTCACCGCTGCATCAAGTTTGGTCTCCCCGTTATAAAATGGGAAATAGTAGTAACGATCTCATAGAGTTAGGGGGGTTGAATGAGAAAACTGACATATATTACTCAAGTGCTCCAGACTTAGTTATGTTTTAATCATCAAACTTACATCCTATTTTGCTGATTTCATACATTCTTATTGTATATTTGTCCAAACGTTAAATGAGCTCCTACTAAGCACCAGTCTTGTGAAACACCAGGAAGTCAACAATGAATGATCCTCTGCCTCCAAGGATCTGTCGTGGGTTCTTGGGGAGGTTGACACTGAAACCAGCGATGCTGATACAGTGTGATGCGTGCTCCATTGGCAGGAAAGAGGCGCCTCTCACCCAGCCGAGGTGGGGAGCAGTGAGGAAAGATGTCATGGAGGAGGAAGCCCTCGGATCACTCGCCATCCCTTTGTCCAGTTTTCTTCTTTCAATGCCTGAAGATCCCACCTTGATCCCCTCTTCTCAGCCTCGCGCTGTGGAACACCGACACCTCCCGCTCCACGTCTGTGCTTCTGACCGTCACATCTGCATCCCCAACTTGACTTTTCTCCCAAGCATCAGCTTTGGCAGCCCATGTGCTAGCTGAGTTCTCCAGAAAGCAGAGGCTACAATGGAGTCAGGAGGTTTCTCGGGTGTTGTGTTCACAAAAAATAAAAAAGGATGCACTATTTAGCCATTGTTGGGTAAAAAATGTCCCCCATGGTATCTGTAGGTCAACGAATTAACTGGGCGCCTCTGACTCAAGGTCTCTCTTGAAGATGTGATCTGTCAGCTGAAGTTCTGGTCTCATCGAAAGCTTTCTCAAATAAGGAAGGGTCTGCCTCCAGGGTCACACACGTGGTCGTGGCAGGATTCAGTTCCTTGCGGGCTATTGGACTGAAGGCCTCTGTTCTTTACTGGCTGTTGGCCAGGGTCCATGCTCAGTGTCACCTGGGCCTCTCCGTAAGTCGCTCTTAAGGCAGCCTGCTTCATCAGGGCAGGCACGTGGGAGAGAGGACAAGGGTGTGCCGGCAAGATCAAAGCCGCAGTGTTTTGCAACCTAATCTCAGAAGTGGCATCCCATCACTTCTGCTGACTTCTGTTTGTTAGAAGCGAGTCACTAGGCTTAGCCTATGTTCAGGGAGAGGACACGAATACCAGGAGGTGGTGAGCACCGAGGGCCATCCTAAAATGCAGGCCGGGATGAGGGAGGACTAAGATTGGTGAGGGACGCCTTCAGAACACCCTGCATATCTGACACCTGTGCAAGGAAAAGGTGGGAAGGAGCAGGATTAGACATACAGAACTTCCGAAGGTGACGCTCATCTGATAAAGTCTTACCAACTAAACAGGGAGCTTCGGAGCAAAGTTTGCCCATTGGTAGAGTGTGCCATTGGACAAAAATGGCCAAGACTTCCTGAAGCCTGCCCAGAAATAGCATGGCCCTGGCTGAAACCTGAGGTGGATTCCGAATGCCAATTTCTAGAGGATGCCAGGTAACTGCCTACCTTGCAGCTACATGGTAAATTCTTTCTTGAAGGGAGATCTGAGCGGCACACCTTCATGGCTGCCACCTTATAGTGTGTGGATTGGCGTTTTTTACAATCTAGGCACTCATAAAATGCTTCCATTAAATACTTGTCAAATGCATAAATTGTTAATAATGTTTATTACGGTATCAATTATTTATGATTATGTGAGATGAATATTCACAATCACAATGAGACAGGACCCAACTGATGAGCTATTAATAGATGTGTGGTCAACTAACAGGGCTGTCTGATCTATTGGATGTAGATCATCCTCAAAAGTTGATCTCTTTCTCACTTCCTTTATCTTCCAAATGAACTTGACTTTGTGCACACAGCCTTAGAAATGTGACCTGGGTGGACCAAGGTGCAGCTAGGTCTGATGAGTCCCTCTGGTCCTTTGGTCCTTGGTCTTATGAGCTCTCCACTGAGAACAGAAACTTCTCAAAGTGCTGGTGGCTGGAGTGTGACCACGCATCCTCCTTGTGCGAAGCACATCGCATACCATTAAACCCCGGGAGAACATGTTCAGACTCATATATTATTAAATCTGTCCTCCCTCAAAAACACGCTGAAGTTTTGTTCCATGTGGCACCATTTAGACAAACCAATCCCCACACGCCATATGCTGTGGCACTTTCTTTTGCCAAGTGTAATTATGTAACAGTTTGTGATGCTCTGCTGAATGCCCGTTGTCCCTCTAGACTGTAAATTCCATGAGGGCAGTAACAAAGATTTAAATCCCCGACATTCAGTACCAGATGGGCAAATATGTAGAAACTCAGTGAATGAATGAGTAGTGAGATGTACCCCTCTTTGATCTGTTCTGGGAATGCAAATGTTCATGCATCAGACTTGCTCCACCAAGGACGTGCTCTTATATTTCTAGATCCTCCCTGAGGATGGACACAAAAAAACTTGTCTAACTCAAGGGCTCTGGAATAAGATGCCCAGTTTACTCTAGTTAATAATTGTCAGGTTATATTTTGCTGCAACTTTGCGTATTGAAAAGCTTTTAAAATGCATCACTCCAACCATCCTGTTAACTACATTCATTAAGCACCTACTGTGTGCCAATCAAAAAAGAGATTGGTGGTTATTTGAGTGACTGTTTCTCTTTCACCCTACTTATCCACTTATTCTACCCATTTTTATTTACTTCTTTATCCACAGATATCCACTCATTTATTTATTTGTTTATGCACACCATACCTTATTTCAATATGGATTGCAGGTTGTTTATAGAGATTCATAACATACACCACTATAATATAAATTATGAGTAGGTTAAAAATGTAAAGGAAAAAGCATAAACTCAGCATATATGGGCCAAATCACTAATAATTCAGACGCTTACCTGGCAAAAGAATGATGGGCTGGACTCTGGCAATCACTGCAGACGCTGGAGTGTAAGAAAATGGGGCAGATCTACCATAAAAATTCCCCATGGACAGTGTTTTTCATTTAGCCATTGGAATAAATCTCCTTCTTCCTCACTCTTATATGTGTTTGAGGGGACCTTGGAGATGTCAAGCAGATCATCCCTTCATTCATTCATTCATTCTTCTTTGTTGCTTTTGTTGTTCTTGCATTTACTAAGGACTGAGTATGTGCTAAGCACTGTGCTAGGAGTCCTGCTGCTAAGAAAAAAGGTGCTGAATGCATGACTTTTACTCCAGGTCTGAGAGTTTTTCTCATGGCCTTGTCGTTGCCTTAGTGTGTGGCCTTAGCCAAGCCCATCCAGTCCCTGGGCCTCAATGTCCTCATCTGAAATGATGACCTTGAATGGCCTTTACTAGATCTGAAGTTATCTTATACAGAGCAAGCGAGGTCGAAGCAAACCAACTCGCCAATTTTGTTGCTTCCATTCCATCCTCTGAGGTCAGATCAGTAAATCCTGAGAAAAATGATCAATGCCCCCTGGAAAGTATACTTTTAGCGTTTTGTCCTCAGTGGGCATGCACTTCACATGGAAATATTCTGCTAACAAAACCCCAAAGCACTGTTGTCTAATGGACCCTTTGAAAATGGTCTGGCTCAAAGAATAGATGTTTCTATAATGGAAGTTTATTCTTAAATGAACAAGGATGTATGTAAATGCAAACATCCTATTTAAAAAATACTAATACTAGCTAACACTAATTGAGCTTTGCAAAGTCCGGGCACTCTTCTGAAACATTTTATGTGCGGCATCTCATTTAATTCTGGCAATGACTCCATAAGGCAAGTTCTCGTTATTGCTCCCTTCAACTACGGCACAGAGCAGGGAGACAAAAACCCTCTACGGCAGTCTGAAGATCTGAACCCAGGAAGTTGGGCCCCAGTGCTGGTCTCTTCCCCTCATCTGCTACACCTCCTCCCAAGGGGTCATACCTGTGGTTCCGGAGATGCCTCTGTTGGACGGTGGCTTAATTGAAAAAGACAAAAAAAAAAAATAGCAAAAAAAAAAAAAAAAATTCCCATATGCCTTGTTACCCATAATCTGTTGCTGATGGCTCCAGCTAAAAAAAATAGAATCTAAGTTCACAGGGCTACGTGAAGAGCTTCTTAGAACTGATTTCCAACTCCAACAATCTAATTATGATCCTTAACAATAAAGTGCATGAAGACACTTTTAACTAAACCTGGGGTTGGCAAACTTTTTCTGTACAAGGCCAGACAGTAAATATCTTAGACCTTGCAGGTCATAAAGTTGCTGTCATTACTACTCAACTCCACCATTGTTGTGCAAAACAGCCAGTCATTGAACAAACGAGGGTGGTGGCCGTATTCCAGTAAAACTTTGTTTACAGACACTAAAATTTGAATTTTATATAATTTTTAACATGTCATGAAATAGTATTTTTGATTCTTTTTTAACCATTTGAAAATGTGAAAAAACGTTCTGACTTTGGGGGGTGAGCAGAGACAGGCGGTGAGCCGGAGGTGGCCCCGGGGCTGTCCCTTGTCACCCCTGCTCTGAAACAACCGCTTACATTTCTGCTAACGTTTGAGGACAAACAAGGCTTCTCTTAAGAGAGAAATGAAAACACTATACTCAGTTTTCTAATTTCTTTGCTATATAAACCTGTATTTTTCTTGGTCACACTTTGTCATATTTTCCGAGAGATTTAAAATTTTATGTCAGTAAATACTTAACCATGAAGGAGGTTGAATTTCACTTCTACTTTGGCTGTGAATGAGCAGAAGTCAAGGCCATTGTCAATGCTTGTTTCAAAATTGAATCCAAAGACAAAATATATTCCCAAATATCTACAAACGCACACATGAAATATAGGTGTATTTTAAAGAATAACCTGACAGAAAGCAGTTAAAAATCTCACAGCCATTGCTAATGCAGGCAGCTAATCCTATTTACATTCATATTAGCCTTGGTATCTTTTCCCTAGGATTTACCTATTTGTATGCTTGCATGAGTTAAACTGCCTTTTGCATGATATCAGGACTTTTGTAATTTAAATCTATAAAAGGCAATTTCTTTTAAATATACTTCCTAACAGTGGGTGGAAGAAGCACCAAAGTTATTTGAGAGCTGTACACCTCAGTAAACATGTGCACTGAACTCCCGGCAACGCGCAGACTGTGGGAATTAATCTTCTACTGTAGGAGTGAAATGGAAAATAAAATCGAGGCTGAGAAAGGAGCAGCTTTTGAAAAGGGCAGTTATCGAAGGAAATGGTGTGTTTTAGAATTGATATTTAGACAAGTAAAACTTTCTCCCCTTCTGAAAGAGTGTTGAGGACTGTATTCTTCCATCCTTGTGGGTTTTTTTTTTTTTTTTAACATCCAAAATAACTTTAGCCACACGATAAGCAAGTTTTACAGTTTAATGTTGGTGTTGGCTGATAAACAGGACATGGTTAGCCGCTGGTAGCTGGGGGAAATTTTAAGATGTC
The DNA here is from genome assembly GCF_020740605.2 of Lemur catta. Taxonomy (NCBI): domain Eukaryota; kingdom Metazoa; phylum Chordata; class Mammalia; order Primates; family Lemuridae; genus Lemur; species Lemur catta. The sequence goes on along the minus strand of NC_059147.1, from coordinate 9,893,284 downwards.
AATAGTGACTCCCAATAGCAAGCAATATATGCAGATATGTATTTGGGAGGTAAAGGGTGAAGGCTCCAAAGAGATAGAACAAATTTAATGCAGTTGGGGTTACATTTTTCCTTCCTACAATTCCTATGAAATGTTCACCCTCACCGTCTCCAGTTGACATAAATGAGATGCAAATAAGTTAATGTATAATCTTGCCCCAAAGTAGCATCTTCCCAATATGTAGGACACATACATCAATTGTAAGCAGGGCTGGGATTTTCCTAGCAAAAGTCAACAGGGCATGAAATCAGAGGGGAGGGACTTCCAGATGCCTGCCCTCACTTCTGGCTACATTGAGCATTTTCTCCCAAGAGAACCAGCCCTGGGGTTCACTCTCACTCTGGCCAGGACATATTTCTGGGAGCTTAGCAGGTCACAGCTTGAAGGAACCCCTAAAGGAAGCCTGGAAGATAGAATGTTTCAAGCTGGGCAGAGTCAGGGCCTGAGACCTACACAGAACTAGCCAACTAGCCCCCACTTGGAACTGTCCCTTGGGAAGACAAGATCTCTAAACTTCCCTATTCCCCTTCCTCTGGCTATGATGTCTACGCAACACCAAGTCTCTGGATGAAAGTGGGGCATTCAGCTCATTGCCCAGATATTTAAATAAAGCTTCAGTCACTGGTTCATGACTAGCACAGGCCACACACACACACACACACACACACACACCCCAAAAACCCACCACCCTGAGAGGGACCATTATAAATGTTTCATGTGGAACTTTCACAACCCATCAGACTCACCAGAGTTTTCAAATTAACTCCCTTTCTGCCCAGGGGGATCGCTCTGTAAAAGATTTTTCCAGCCTCCAACCTCCTCAAAAAAAATTCTGAATTTGAAACAGAATGCAAATAATGCATTTTGACTCCCTAATCAACAAATGGGATCAACTTGCATTGATTAAGAACCTTTGAAATTAGCTGTCTTTAATTCTCTCCATGGCTTGCTGCTGGTACTCTAAAGATAGGAGATGTGTGTGTGTGTATGTGTGTGTGTGTTTGCATGCACACGTGTGCACTCACATGAGCCTGTGTTTAGGGGGTGGGGAGTCTGGTCTCATTTTTTTCTTGGTGCTCATATAATGGTTTTTAAAAATATTTTAAAAATTTTAATGGTGATACAACTCTAAGAAAGCAAGCAAGCATTCACCTGGTGCAATTATATGGCTTTTTGTGGACTACATTTCCAACAGTTGCTTGGCTGCATGAAACCTGCACAACTTTAGTGGAAAAAAACCCATAAAAACTGAAATGAATGTATAAATAATATGCAACTGTCTAGACAGTATAGGTCACTTGCAAAAAGAGCAGGTCGGGAAAAAATTGTCCATCAGTCAGACAACCATAACTGATTCTGATGCTAAATAATGGGGGAGATATTCAGCATTCTCTCTATGCGAAAGGCTTCGCTGAGCATTGGCTCTTCCCAAGCCAGTGGGCTTCTACTTATCTGGCGCTTTATGCAGCCTTTGGAAAATGCACTTGCTATTTAAACATTAAAATTAATGCCCAAAGAAAAGCAGTTGAGCAAGGGAGCGCCACTGACCTATGTGATTGGCCTTTGGTAAAGCAAAAATAACCCTTCTCCATCAACAATATGAGCTTTACGTGGCCACAGAATATTAAGCAGATGTAGTCATGGAACCTTTAGGATAGCAAAAGACCCACGTGCACGCACACGCCTACACACGCACATTTTCGTAACAACCCGTAACGGCAAGTACAAGTATATAAAGGCTCATACTTTGGAAAAAAATTATAATGCTCTCTGCACATAGAAAAAATGTTTGAAAAAGAAACTATTAATAAATATATTAAATAATCCACAGAGGACAACGGTCGCTGCCATCGTTGCCTCCCAGGGCTACCTGTGAGGGTGAACACAGCTCAGCTGTGTGTGCTCAGGGCTGAGGACAGCCACCCGCTGGCTCTCCAGACGGACAATGCTACGTGCCCTTCTCAGAGAGGAACCCAAAGCCACACTGCTGTGACTTAGGCCCGATGCCTGCAGGAGGAAAGAGCCCTTCTCACCTGGCTGGGGCGGAGGGAGGTGGGCACACAGGTGCTCTGAGCTGTGCACCCTCACTCTCCAAACTGATCAGACTCTTAGGGGAGATGATGACAATAATAAAATACGAAGAAGCGTAACAGCCACCATTTACTGAGCGCTTACTAAGAATCAGACACCGAGCTAAGCATGGCCTCGGTACGGAGGCGCTGTCTCATGTAACACACACACACAACCCCACGGAGTTGGTGTGATTTATTGGCCTCATTTTACATTTGAGAAAGTTGAGGCTCAGAAAGGTTAAATAACTTGCTTGAGGCCAAACAGCTAGTAAGCGGCTGAGCACAAGTTTGACGCCAGGTTTATTTAAAGCTGAGCTCACTCTCGGAACCGCTGGGATGTTTTGTCCCTGCTGGCCGCTTAGTTTGCCGGCCACCCACTTGGGGCCAGCCTCTCCCAGAGGCTCTGCGGGCACAGTGCCCGGAGCCCACAGCACTCACAGACACGCAAGAGAATGCTCTGCTTTACACGCCAACTGTGCTGGCATAAGGACCAGGAGTAAGATATAACATTTAATATTTTTTAATAGAGGCAGAGGCCAATGAAGACGAAGTGCTTAAGAGCCACAAAAGTCATGATGCAGCCCTGCACCTGCTAGGTCCTAGAGATCTTTGGATCCTGTCTTGTCACTTTACCTGTAGGGAAACTGAGGCCTGGCCATCCGGGGTTGGGGGATTAAGGGATATGTCCTAGGTTATCCAGCAAGCGAAAGATGGAGTGAGCACCCTTGGACTCCCTTCCCAGCCATTCTCACATCCAGTCCGAGGGGTCAGAGCCGAAGCTTCTCCTTTTGTCCCTTCTGGTTTCCTGCTGCACGTAGGTAGGTCAGGGTGTCAGTCTCAGGTGGCATTGGATCGGCTTTTGTTTTTTGTTATTCAACATCTCACAAGTTAATGTCTTCGTGATTTCTTAAATAATGTAAATAGAGCACAAGTGAGCAATAAGATGACGCTCCGTGCTTTTCCCTTGAGTTGCCACCTTTTATGTTAAATACGATCCTGTAAGTGAAAAAGGTTCGCAGAAGGTTAGAAAGTGCTTCTAGAGCTGAAAGAGATTATTAGGAGAAAGCATTTATTAGGCTGGATCTTTAGAGCTGAGAAATGAAAGCAATTTCCTTTAAAAAAAAAAAAAAAAAACCCTGACAGCAGACATTCTGGAACACCTATCTCAGTAATCTAGCTTTGGGTTTTGTATTTGTTAGATGTGCCCTGACTCCAGCCCCATCACCAGTAGCTGCGGTGGCTGGGCCTGGTTCTCCGGGGCCTCCCCCTGCCGTCTCTCCCCTCCAACGGGCCTCCCCCAGCTCTGGCCCATGACCCGGCCATTTCATCCTCCCACCCCTTCCTTCTGGGCTGCCGGTTGTTATTTATTTTTAATGCCTTTGATTCATTCCCCTCTCGTTTTGACCAAGCAAACAGCACACATCTGCTGCCACCAGGAGGTGTCAATAGTTCATACTGCTCAATTTGTATGCCCTAAACCCACTGTAGGGCTGATTCTGCAATGCCTGTATCTCAAGTTTCAATTTCAAAGCGTATGCTGTGTTCTGGGCATTAAAGATTCATAGGTGGAATTAAAGATTTATTTTTAGGGGATGCGTTATTATAAGGCAAATCACGTTCTTTTCATTTTAGACATATTGGCTATTACGATTTCATCTTTTTTTTTTGCTAAAAGCTCAATTACATCAATATCACTCGAGACCCCTCCAAACACTAGGCTAAAAGCCTGGCTTCTCAGCGGCCGGATGCCTATATTGCCCTTTAAGGAGTAACTTTCTGAGAACGATGCCATCCCTCCATGCACAGCTATCCCCCTAATAAGAAGCTGCTCAGTTACTCCTCTGCTTAAAACCTCTGCTGGCTTCCTGTTGCTTACAGAAAGAACTTTAAACCCCTTGCTCAATCTTACAAAGCCTTTTCTAGACTGGGCCCCGGCTGTCTTTCGAGGTTCCCGAGGCAGTGTGAGCTGTTACTGTTCATGTCAAAGAAGACCAGCCCTGTCCAAACCGTCCACCTTTGACACAGGAGGTTCCCTCACCCTGCAGCCTTCATGGAAGACCTAGGTTACAGGACAATCAAAGGGCCTCACCCTAGGGCACCACTCCCACAAAAGTCAGTAGCAAGGCTTAGCTGGCCAGACTGTCAAATCTCTATATGTCCACTGCTCTCCCCAGGTTGTGTCCTCCAAGACAGCAGTTGAGAATTTTCCTGTTTGTAACCCTAGAGATCAGCACAGTGCCAAGCTCACTCAACAAAGATCAGAAAGTGAATTAACTAAACTGAATGAGCGGATGAGTGAGTCCACTTGCACGAGAACTCACATGCAACAAGGCCAACAGAACACAACAGCAAAATCATCTACAGCAACAAGCACTGCTGTTGGCTGTAAGTGGCTCCGTTTTGATTCTTACATTCGGTAAGTATAGAAAAAACTGAGTATGTACAGGGAATATTAAAATTCCCTAGGAAGGTTTCTAAGATAGGCTGCAACTGCAGTAAGTGATTAAGAAATCATCTGAATGGTCCAAGTCTTGGCTTTGAACCTGAACTTCTGAGGTATGTGTAATGGGGTAAGGGGCAAGGGTTTGGGGGAGGGAGAAAAATATGTGTAAATGGGCGCTGGCCACTGGGCTGGTACAACGGCACTAAAGGGGCCTTTCTAAAAAGAAAGGACCACAGACTCAGTTCTTGGGGATGAAGAAAGTGACAAGGACAAGGACAAGGACCTCTGGGGAAGAGAAGCAACATGGAAGGGGGAATCTCTATAAAAAGTAAAACCTGGCTCTCCTGACTCAGTCAGAAGCAGCAGAGAAGTGATAGAGTGAACAAAGTTTTCTGAACAATGTTTTCTTTCCGTGTGTGTTAGTGTTGTTTTCCTTCAGACTGAAGAACTCCTTTTGGCATTTCTTGTAAGACAGGCCTGGTGGTTGTGAATTCCCGCAGCTTCTGTTCGTCTGGAAAAGACTTTATCTCCCCTTGATGTTGGAAGGATAATTTTGCTGGATGCAATATTCTCGGATGGCAGGTTTTCTTCTTTGAGTGCTTTGAAAACGTCTTCCTCCTGGCCTGTGTGGTTTCCATTGAGAATTCCGTTGTCAGAGGAGCTGGAGCTCCTTTATGTGATTTGCTGCTTTTAGGATCTTCTCTTTGTCCTTGAGTTTTGAGAGTTTGAGTATTATATGCCTTGGGGTAGTCTTATTTGGGTTGAATCTGTTTGGTGTTCTCAGACCTTCCTGTACCTGGATATTTATCTTTCTCAAGTGTTGGGAAGTTTTCTACTATTATTTCCTTGAATAAGCTTTCTACCCCTGGCTCTTGCTCAGCTCTTTCTCTCTCTATTGTGTGTAAAATTTTTGCCATCCTTCCCCAGCCCATACATTCGATCTGGCTTGAATTCTTAAATTTGGTCTTTTGAAGTAATTTTCTACATCTTGTACGTGGTCTTCGTTCCTTTTCATTCTTCTTTTCTTTTTTCTCTTCTGACTGTGTATTTGCAAATAGCCAGTCTTGGAGCTCACTGATGCTCTCCTCTGCCCGAACCTTTCTGCTGTTGAGAGCCTCTAATTAGTTCTTCTGTTCAGCAAACGTATGTCTCAGTTCCAAGATTTCTGGCCGGTTTTGAAAAATTATTTTAATCTCTTTGTTAAATTTCTCTGATAAGTTTCTGAGTTGCTTTTCTGTGTTATCTTGGAGATCACTGAGTTTTCTTAAAACTACTGTTTTGAATTCTTGGTCAGAGAGCTCACAAATTGCCACCTTGTCAGGCCAGCCACTGGATTTTTGCTTTGTCCTGTTGGAGAGGTCATTGTTCCCTGTTTGCTGTTGTTTCTTGTGGGTGTAGATCTATGTCTGCACTGAAGGGTTATTTATTTATTCCAGTTTTCTCTGTCTGGCTTGTTCTGGTTTTTATTGAATATATTTGCTTAGCAAATCTCTACCACTAGGTTTCTGTGTCCTTTCAGCTCTGGGTGGTGTCTTAGGCCCAGGTTCGCCTCCTTTCTAGTGAATGACTGGAGGGCTGCTTGTCCCCCGTGGGGGAGGTCCCAAAGGGATCGTCTCCCAGCAGTGTAAGAAGGCTGGTGAGGGGTTTGTGCTCAAGGGACCTGTTGAACATACCTCCTACACCGTGGTACTGCTCAATAGCCATTCAGATTTGGTGTCTCCTTTGGCTGAGTTACAGAGCAGGGTTTCCGGAGCTGGGGGTGGGAGTCTCACCTCCCCCATTTGCCTCTGGCTGTCCTCGGGGATGTCACTCCCTTCAGGCAGTCACAGTGTTACCTGTGGGTTAAGGCAAGGACGGGCCTCCTGCCAGGGAACCCAAGATGCTGGGAATGCTGGCTGACTGCCTCAATCTCCCTTTTTTTCAGTGCAGAAGCCATGAGTTAGGGGAAGATTTTCTTCGTACTTGCTGGGCAGAATGGGGTGGAGGGGTGTCGTGGATGTGGGAGTCCAATTCTACAGTTTGCTCAGAGGTTTTTCACTTCTCTGTGGCCCTGGGATCTGTCTCATCCTCATATCTGAGTTCTGGGTTGTTGCTGGTGAAAATCTCAGAGCTGTATATTTGGTTTAGGTGTTTTGTTAGGGCGGGGAAGCCAGCTTGCTTCTACACCACTATTTGAAGACCAGAAGTCTGCAGAAAGTTTTCAAAGTGCTGTTTTGAACAGCCAGACAGAAAGGGCACGGATCAAACAGCCTGCAAGTGGAGAGCGATTCCCCTATCCTGCTGTTTCTAGGAGAGAATTTCCATCCCTAACGATGCCGGCGCCTCTCTCCGCATTCGCTCACTGACCCCACGGGACAAGGAGGGGCTGTCTGGCTGGTGGCATTTGGGAGGGCCTGAACATGCTGTGGACATTCCCCGCCCTCTCTCAGGTCTGTCTGCCTGCAGAGGGCTTCTCCCTGTGCTCCTGCACCTGCGGGTTAAGCATTTCCCTCTTGGGCCTGGTGTCTACTTTCTAGAGAGAGGGAAGAAGGTCATTTCTGCAGGTCCCAGCTAATGAGATTTTTCAGATGAGAGAGAGTGATCCCATTTGAAGTTGACCAACGAAGCACCTGCTGTACAAAAGGATCGTCTTAATCGCTTGTCCTGGACGAGGGTGTGAGAGGAGGACGCTAGAGCCCAATTTTTAGGGCACGGATTTGAGCCATATTTCCCAGTGGAGCCATGCCAGCTACAAAGATGATGCTGTGGCCTTCCTCTCTCGGATTCTCGTAGCTATTTCTGGATTAATTCTGAACTTGGAGGGAAAAGCATTTCGGTCGGCTGCTTATGACAGCACAAAGAGTTGCTCACGTTCCTCTAGTTCTGAATTGAATGACTGGGGTCCTTGACTGCTGCAGGAACTCAGGGAAAGATCTCTTTCTTCAGTTTGTATTTCTTTTTTTTTTTTTTTTTTTTTGAGACAGAGTCTCACTCTGTTGCCCGGGCTAGAGTGCCGTGGCGTCAGCCTAGCTCACAGCAACCTCAAACTCCTGGGCTCAAGCAATCCTACTGCCTCAGCCTCCCAAGTAGCTGGGACTGCAGCCATGCACCACCATGCCCGGCTAATTTTTTCTATATATTTTTAGTTGTTTGGCTAATTTCTTTCTATTTTTTTAGTACAGACAGGGGTCTCACTCTTGCTCAGGCTGGTCTCAAACTCCTGAGCACAAATGATCCACCCGCCTTGGCCTCTCAGAGTGCTAGGATTACAGGCATGAGCCACCACGCCCTGCCCGCATTTCTGATGTAAGGAGTCTGCCCCACTGGATCCTGTTTGGGATCTCCTTTTGCTATTCTAAAAGAGAACCTTGAGCCCCACACAAATACTGGGGATATGAACTAGAGTGTGAATGACAACACTGTCAACACCACCACCAAAATGAGCCGTATTTCCCCAGTGAACCACGAGCCAAACCAAACACAACCGTGCGTTGTGCTCCAATTGAAATATGCAAAGTTTTACTAAAAAGAAATAGACATTGAAGGATCATTCAAACAAATCTAACCTAGATATTTTCTTTAAAGAAAAAAAGAGGACCTCATCCAAGTAAAATCAAAACTTCAAAATATTTTCTGAATCAAGCTGATATTTCATTCTGCTCAAGTATCTAATACACATTACGTCAGGGCTCCCCAACCTATGGTGAATTGCATAATTATTTCATTATATATCACAATGTAATAATGATAGAAATAAAGTGCACAATAAATGTAATGCACTTGAATTATCCTGAAACCATCCCCCCACTCCATGGTCTGCGGAAAAATTGTCTTCCATGAAAACGTTTCCTGGTGCCAAAAAGGTTGGGGACTACTGTAGTGGGTGATATTTTTTTCTAGGCATAGAAAAATATTCAGCAAATTCAACCATATTTATTCGCTTCCTCCCATCCTTTCGATTCCCCTCAATTAAATCACATTCCCTTTTAGTTACCCTCTTTCCATTCTGTTTCATCTTTAAGAATATATATGCAAGAATGACCAACAAAAGTAGCCAAAAGATTCTATCTAAGCTGGTATAATATTTCACGTTTTCTCAAAGAAGAAATTTTGAAACTCGTGGCCGAAGCACATACGATGATGGAATTTCCTCTTTTTAAGAAGCTTTAAAGAATTGTTGAAGGATGATCTTTTAATAGATTTCAAGCAGGTGAAACCTGTCCCGCTGCCATCCACGCCGTTAGCCTGTGGGGCTTCTAGTTCCGACTTGCGCAGTGCAGATGGAAGAGCGCTGTTAAATAAGCAGGCTGGAGAGTCGGGTGCCCGCTTGGTTATTTGTTAATTTGCTGGTTCATTCATTTTTTTAAAAAGTATTCAGTGAGCTCCCCTGTTTAAGGGCCCATGGTGAATCCAGGAGAATTAGTAGTAAATAAATCAAAGTTTTCCTTGGCGCTCACAAATTAGAGGAGGACACAGAAACATTGGTGGATAAATCACAGTAGAATAAGGGCTACAGATGTGACAAGGAACTCTGAGAACTCTTTATGTTTCCGATTAATGGTAGTGACCATGTATTATCCATTAATGAAATACCTATATCCAGAAAATTCTAGTTCAAGGAAATAAGCTTATCCAACTCTATTTAACTGCATTCTGTCATGCAGGAGGTACTTCTAAACCTCGTAAGGCCCTATGAACAGCATCAGGTACACAGCAGTCAGCAAACTGTGCTATGATTAGAAATGACATAAAATAATAGTTGTAGCCAACTGACCGTGCACTTACTTTGGGCCAAACACTGTTCAAAGCACGTTAACCCTCAAAACCCCTCTGGAAGATCAGTACTATTATAATCCCCATTCATAATTGATGAACCCAAGGCACAGGGAAGATAAATAACTTTTCCAAGCATACCATTTGTAAGCGGTGGAAGGTATATTTTGATTTACTCAATAGAATACAACCTGGAGAGGCTGTCTTAAGTTAACTGCATGCTATTGTTTTTCTCTCTCTCTTACAAAAGTAATGTGCAAGATTTACAAAATCAAACAAACAAAAAAATGCACATAATCATGCTTTGTGGATTTGGAGATTCTACATTAATAGGAACTTTTTGTTCTATCAAAAATTAAACTTTTCATCTACAAATACAGTCATACAGGCTTAAAACACATAGCTTATATTTTTAAAAAGCACCAATTTAAAATTTAATAGGTAAAAATTTCTATTCATAAAAAGTTATGCAAATCATATAAAAGCAATAATCTAATTTTTCTCTCAATGAGACAATTTGAAACAAAAACAGTGAAGTTCAGGCCCTAAATTCATTTAAGAAATATGCACATAAATCACTGCAAAACTATAGGTTCTTTAAGGAAAATCATACCAACAAGGTTCTCCTTTACTTTTTAGAAAGTAAAGAAGAAAGATTTATTGAACTCAAAGGAATTAAAGATTTGAGCATTAATTCTGCCTGAGGGACCGTATCTTAGTCATCATGCCTAAAATGCTAACCATTACCAGATACTCTTTTGAATTAAAGCATTTTCACCAGAAGCCCTCTGTACTCTACACATTACATAAGAGGAGAAGAAGCTCCTTATGATATAGTAGCATCTTGTAACAAATTATTACAGTGTAATTTGTCAAATTAATTGCAACCTTGGAAAGCATTTCAACAGAGGTATAAAAAAATGAGCCTCAGTAAAAGTACATTTTAAGTAATGATGAATCTTCATGGCTTTTCATGACATTTTGAAAGTACTATTTCTTATTGATTTATGAGAGCTCTTTATATATGGTAGGGAAAATTTGCTGTTTTTGCCCTTTAGCATTCCTTCTCCTTTCTACTGGAAACAGAATCCTTCTGTATTATGAAAAATGCATTCCAGGTGGTTTGGATGGCACTGACTTACCCCTTTCCCTGCAAGAAGGGTAATGTATGGTCTATGCCTGAACAATCAGAGTATCCTACTCCAGCAACAATCATTATTCAGTGATGGATCTGTAACCCAAGCTGGGCCGAAATCCTTTTAAAAGTTTTTCTGCTGGGGCTATCAGAGGAGAAGAATTCTTTCCTGGAGGGCTGTTAAGCTGTTAGGCTGTTAGGGTGGGAGAGCTGGAATACAGGCAGTTCTTATAAAGACACTTCACTCAGGTCCCTCTCTGGGCTTTCCAGTTACAAGACTGGCGAACCCCTGGCACGCTCCCGCAAACGTGAGTTGGATCCCTTTCCCCTCAGTTAGAGGGAGCCTGACAAAATCATATATTGAAGATTTTAGCATTTTACTGTCACTTATGTGGCAAGTGATTTCCCCAATTGTTTTGTCCTTTAATTTCACTGAAGGAGGTTTCTGTCGTATAGAAATTTTTCATTTTTAAGAAGTCAATCCTTTTCCTCTTTAGTATCTACTTTTATTGATATACTTTGAAAATGCTCCTCAAAAGCCTTCTCTAACCTAAGTCTTAGCACTTTTATGGTTTTGTTTCCACATTTAATTAACCATCATGATTTGTTGTATTGTAAGGGATGCAATTTTATTTACAGGTAGAGTTAGTTATCCCAACACTGTAACAATCCAAACTTTTTCCAATTACTTCGATGCTACCTTTACTTTGTTCCAATGCATATTCATGCATGTATTTGTTGTTGTTGTTGTTGTTTTGCTTTGTTTTGTTTTTTGAGACAGAGTCTCACTCTGTCGCCCTGGGTAGAGTGCAGTGGTGTCATTGTAGTTCACTGCAACCTCAAACTCCTGGGCTCAAGCGATCCTCCTGCCTCAGCCTCCCGAGTAGCTGGAACTACAGGCATGCGCCACCACACCCGGCTAATTTTTTCCATTTTTGGTAGAAACAGGGCCTCACTCTTGCTCAGGCTGATCTTGAACTCCTGACCTCAAGCGATCCTCCGTCCTCGGCCTCCCAGAGTGCTAGGATTACAGGAGTGAGCCACCACACCCAGCCCTCATCCATGTCTTGACTCGATATTGTTTATTTTCCAGGAAGATGTCCCTCTGCTTGCACTGGTTTTGCACCAATTTTCATTAATGACTTCTGACTTTTTCACCAAGTCAAACACTAGTTGTCCTGTCTCGCTTTCTGACCACACTCTTCCCCGATTCCTGGATTCATGTGTTCCTAAGTCTATCCCAGGCTCTAGCACGACAGAATTCTTAGTTCTATCTGGAATTTTAGTTGAACATCTATTTTACCCTTGATTTCTTAAGATTATCTACAGAGAAAAATAAAGGAAAAGTGATATTTACTAGGTAGGGTGATAGGAAAATTACTAACAGGTGGTTTGATTTTTAATTTCAAGTTTATCATCACCCTGCAAAACAGACACACGTGTAATCTTTGGTCAAAAAAACTAAAACAGGAAGCACAGTGGTGATAGGGGTAGAAGAAGGAATGCTGTTTTTCTAAAAGGTAAATATGGCAAAGTCAACACAACAGACCCTGGTGATAGCACTTCTATTATCTTGTCGCCCTACAGTCTTCCTCACTCGATCTAAAGCCCCCTGGAATCAGTTTTCTTTCTTTTATTTTGTCTCATTTCACCGATTTCTCTTCCCTCCTCAGAAATATTAAATTTCTGCCCCAAGATGGGCTCTAAGCTTTGTGATAAATATTGTCAACTCACATGACACTTAACTATGTTGTTACGAATTTCGGAGTCTCTAGGTAATTTCTAACTCCACATGTAGTGGGGTTCCTAATAGAACTAATTTTTAAATTTTCAAAATTGGAAAGCCATCATTTTGAAGTCACAAACATTGCTGAATTCTAGGGTAGGATTTAGGGTTGGCGTTTGGGAAAGAACTTCCCTCTTCTCGGGGAGTTCCAATTTGAAGGTAGTGTTAGTCCACAGTGTACACGGGACACGTACCTACTCACTGCTCTTCGCAGAGGTCCCGGGTCAGCACAGTGCCCAAAATGGACAAACTGCAAGCTGTGGTGCACAACATTCTACTTGGTAATGTATGTGGTGTGTTTGAACAGAACTGTACCCCTGAAATCTGAATTTACGCTGATATTTATCTGAAAAGTACTTTCGTTCTGGGGAGATGTGCTTGTGTTCTAACCTAAACATTGCTCCCAAGAGACTGAAAATTATGGCGATGGTGACCCAATCTCCCTTTCATCTAGCAGGTCAGAAGATTGTGATAAGAAATTGCACTGGGCTTCGTAAGGAACTACCTGCATTGGACTCTTAATGTCCCACGCATGGTATCACTGAAGACCAAATAACTGAGTTTGTGCAAAATCCTGTGCATTTCTGGGTTTGTCTTGCCCAGGCCACAAGTATTTAATGACATGCTAACGGAGGAACCCAGCAAGGGAATAGGTGTTCCTGGCGTTGATCACGCTGGGGAGGGAGGTTGGGTTTACACTCGAGGGGGAATGTTTTCCTCCCTCTCTCAGGCCGAGTTTGGTCTGGCATCAGAGGAAAGAGTGAGCTTGGAGGTTGCAAGGATCAGTTAGCCAAGCTGTAGTAGGTTTGTGTGGTAGGTTTACGGAGGGCAAAGATGAAGCCCTAAGAGAGGTCAAGTCAGAGCTGTGGGTTCAAGAGGAGACATCTCCAGGATCAGTAGGGTGAAAACTTGTCCCAGTCTGCTTGCAACTCTCCTGGTTTTAAAACTGAAAGCTCCCAAAAACTCCTTTAGCCTGGGGCTAATTGGGGCACCTGGTCAACCCAGGTAATAGTAATATGTTACCCTTTGTGTTGTAGATGGGAGTAAAACCTGGTTAGAAGGCTCAGCTCCATCTTAGCTGTGTTTGGGGAAGAGAGGGAGGGGACTGCGTCCACGTGTGAGGAGACGTCATCTGGGCAAAGGTGTGGCAAGCGGGAGAGGACACAGCAAGCAACTTTCAGCATCTGGCGCAAGGCTGCTGGCTGGGACTACGAGTATTAACCAGGACCGGGTAGGGGAACACACAATGGTCTTCAGAGGCCCTGAGACAGAGATGGGGAGGCCCACAGGGACAGAATGAAACCTGGACTTCCCTGGCACACAAGGCAGGGGCTTAGAGCATTATTAGAGTATGAAAGAGAAGTCCTGACCTTGAAGCTGGTCAACTTGGGGACATCTGGGTTGCATATACTTCTCGATGTCTTCCTACGTTATATGGAAAAGCACATGCCAACCTCAGAACTGACTTTCCATTCACTTCCTTAGTACCAAATATACAAATGACATTTTTCATTTCTTAGGCCAAGTTTTCCAATGTAGGATTGCCTATATCTTAAGCTCTTCTTCAGTGGAAGGAGTTAGACAATAGTCTTGAGACTTGAATCCACCACTTCCTAGTTATAGGACCCTAGAAAAATCTCTTAAGTCTTCAAAACATCACTTTCCCCATGACTTCTGATCCTTTAGGATCACCCTGGAGAATTACACTAAATGCTTTATTTCAGCCCGGACTGCACTATGACTTCTGCAGGCCCTTGGCACATTGCCTTTCTGGGTCCCTTCCTCCACAAAAATTATTAAAAGACAAATATAATTTAGGTAGGATTCATTATTATATCCATTATTATTATATTAATTATCATTTACTATATTCATTTTAAAATTTATTATATTATGACAATATGTTAAAGGTTTTTATTATTTTCATTTTTTTTTCTGATTTTAAAAGAAATTAAAACTGAAACATTTTTGTGAGCTCTAGTGACTGCTCCTCCTGTCTCGTGTAAGTCAGTCCTGGTATCAAGTGCTGGGGACAAGACGAACGCACTGTAGATGTTTCAGAGTTTTCCTTCTCTTTCCCTTCCACTCCACGGGTAAAGAAACATTTCCACAAACTTCAAGTGGCAAATTAAAATTCAAGAAATAAAGTAGAAAGAAAATGTTCTCCAAGCCAGTGGATATCTGTAACAGCAGGTTTCACTTATAGTGAATATCACTTTACTGCTTTTAACAAACTTCAAAGAAAATGTTGTAAGGCCATTCATTCTACATGTCTGTTTCACATCAGTCACAATTATATCCCAGCTTCACTTCTCTCCCCTTGTTATACCTCATAAATCGTGTAACTAGAATGTATGTGCAGTGTATGGATTACATTAGGAATTGTCAGAAGTAGCCTGATAGTAAGCAGTCAGCCGCCCTTCTGGCATGTCCCAACTCTGCAAAGGTATGTTAACACGCCGCCCCGCCGTCGGGGGAACAAACACTGCTCGGGAAGGGGACCGATCGCCTTCACAGTCCCTTAGAGAACTGAAGTTGCCGTTGCCACATTTGAACCATAGCGCTACAGCTCTGTGACAGATATGGTCATTTACCTGTTGCATGGGGGTACAAAAATAAAAACAAAAATCACATTTGCAGTGAGGTGAAACCTCACCGTGTGGCACGTGGAGAAAATGCAGGTTTCCAGGACAGGTTAGCTGAACCCCCCAGAGATGCTGTTCTGGCGGCAAGGAGTGAAACACTGTTACCCCGTGAGCAATGCTCTCTACCACAGCCGCTCAAGGAAGGAAACTGTCTGGAACTCTGGACTTCGCTGTTCTCTGCTTTTGCACTCCCAGCAGATCTCTGGGTGACAGCAGCCCTCACCATCACAAGGAAACAAGTGCAGGGATGGGACGGCAGCCTGCACCTCTCTGGCCACCGTGTGGACAGCAGCAGAGCTTTCCCTTCCCTTGAACCCTGCACCCCCCTGCTCTCATACTTTCTCCTCACGCTGTAAAGATCCAAGAAAGTTGCTCTTCAATGGCCCACGCATTCTTTCATCTGAAAGATGCAGTAAAAAGAAGTTATATGGTCAAAGAATACAGATTCCTTGTTCTAAACGAAAGAGCTTAATAGGTTTACATTTATCACTCCTGTTGCATTTATAAGATCATTGAAATTCAAGAATGTCTCATTTATCTGGCAATGTTAGGGAGAGGACTGCTTCCCACATGTGGCTTTTTTTTGATAACCCAAGCTTTGTACACTTTGAAGCACCAGCACTTGTTAAAATGGAATCTTTATATATATATATATATATATATAAATTTCCAAAATGTCACACATGTTTCCTAGCCTTTTAAAACAGACTTTTCCTGAAACATAATTTGGCCTGTCTTGAGGGTCATCCCTGGCTTTCTGCTAATGTGGGGAGAGGTGTGATGAACCCAGGAATCAGCCTGGGTTCATACAAACTCTGACGTTGCAGGACGGGCTATGAGACCCGGGCAGCTGCAGACGTCTGAGCACTGCCACGCTCTCCTTCATGAAGATGGGACAAAATCTCCCGCCTCTGATGGATGTCGTGAGCCTAAGACGTATTTTGCTTCTAACGTCCTGTGAGATGCTATGTATTGAAAATATTTAGCATGATGCTTGGGAGATAGTAAGCATTAAAAGAAAAAGTGTAGTTAAAAATAAATGTGTAATAAAATAAATAAAATGAATAAGCCAGGTAAAAGCATAAAACAATTATCATAAACTGAATGAAGACTGCTATGATCTCGAGATGCCTTCGAAGACTTTTTAATAAGCACAGTTAATTTCACCTACCTTAAATGGCCTTAGAAAATAATGCTTTTTGAGTTCCTGATTTTCTTTCCATGGGTTTCCTAATTTTTCTTCTTACAGTTGTCAGGGTTGATTTTTTCAAGGGGTGTTGTCCTGGTTTTTTGGCTCCTGGCTTGGAAGAATCACAAGTCGGGCCAAATTTTATTCTTAGAGGGTAACTTTTAGGTGTTGCCATGACATTTATAAACTGTCGCAGCGCTGGTGGGTGTGATTCTTATTGGGTTAATGTATGTTAATGGAGAAAAGGTTATCTTTGGACAAGAGCTCCTAGTTTTTGTGTATGCTGCTGGCCAGGTAAAGTCCCTAACGTCAAGTTTTTATTGTTGTTGGTTAGGTTTTAAATGTTTATTGGTCTCTTTATTTTTGTCCCCCTTGTCTTTTTTGTGGTTAAGCCTGTCCACCTCTCCCTGTCCTGAACACAATCTGGCACCTCTTCCTCTCCCTGGGCTCAGTGCCTGCCTGCGGTGATATTGCCTCTAGTATTTTGCTTCTAACATCCTGTGAGATGGAAAACCACATAAGCAAGTTGCATAGAAGTATTTTTAAGTGAGAGCAAGTGAGTTCTAAGGCATGGTTTTCCGACATTTTTTCTGGTGGGAGGGAAAGTATGACTTTTAATGCATGACATTAGTCAGGATGGGCTAGATTTTGCTGCAGGAACAGGAAACCCCCAAATCTCAGAGGGCTTAACAGAGCAAAAGTTTGTTTCTCAGTTATTCTATGTGTCCAGGTGGGTTGCAGGAGGGCTCTATTCGGCAGGGGCACTTAGGCATCCAGGCTGGCAGAGGCTCTGTCTCAACACAGGCTTTCACAGTCCCCACAGCAGGGGAAGGGGACGTGCTGAATCGCCCCGGAGCTCTTACAACTTCTACAGGAAACCACGTCTTTATGCTGACATTTCACTGGCTAACACAAGCAACATGATCACACTTCTAGAGGGCAGATAAATGCAGTTCTACCATGGGCTGACGATGGGGGTGGCAGAGAACTAGGTCATCTCATGCATGGCTTTGGGTTTATATGTTTTAGCTAACAACAATCTCAGCTTGTATCTACTGTGTGCTTTTACCATGTGCCACGCATTGCACTGGGTGCTTTAAAGGTTCAGGTACCTATTTTTCTCTTTTTACACACGAAGAAATTAAGACTCCAATAAGTGAATTCACTTATCCACAATCATGCAGATGGTAATAACCTGATACTCAAACCAGGTCTGCCTGACACCAAAGCCCACGTTCTCAATTAACATTTTCTGAATCTCAAATGTGTTCTAGATCACTAAGGTTGATAAATAACTTTGAAATAAATGACTGACTTATATTATGGTTTTGTCTGTGCAATTTATCTACTAAAAAATGGTCAAAACTTCCTTTGTTCATTTTCTTTTCTTTGCTACCTTTCCACCAATGGGACTGCTTTCAATTGAACAAATGTATTCCGAGCATTTACTATGTGCTTGGCTGTGGAACGTGCCGGGAGGGATTGCATGGCAGCCTACAGTAGACACTACAGCTCTTGACCTCAAGGATTCTATAATCTTTTAAGGGAAATATATGGAATAAAAGTAAAGAATTAAAAATTAAATATAAAATATAAGATAGTTTATAAGAGAGAGTTAAACAGAATATAATTATGTATCATGTGCTACAGTTCTATTTCCTGTTGTCAGTGTTGGCTAATAGGAAGAAGGGCCTTAAAAAATGGCAGAATTTGTACAACGAATAAATGAATCCTAAAATAAGCAGAGGATGGATGAAAATGAAGGAACTGGCCCGACAAGAAGGAAAAATGTGTGTTGGGAGAAGAGGAAGAATGAAGCCTAGTGGGAAGCAGAGAGCCTGGTTACAAGGGACCTTGGATATCAGAGGAAAACCTGGGCCATGTCCCATGGGCAGAGTGAAAGAAGATACAAGGGATATACTATCTCTCTTCTTCTAAATGTTTATAAACTGTAGAATATTTCAAATAAAGTTGGAGTTTCCTTGCCTCCCTACCCCTTCCTGGTCACAATCACCTCTCCTCTGTCCAAGAGAACTGCTATTGTGATATTCCAGTTCACGTGTTTGTATTTTTCCTCTACTGGTATACAAGTTATGCATTCCATATCTATCCTTTTCCTTTTATGACTACCCTTCAATTAATGTTCACACATCAGTTAAAGTTTAGAATTAATCAACATCACTTCCTCCTTCTAAATAATGTATGTTTTAACTCTGATCTACTCTCCCATCTTCCATGGTTTTATTACTTAGAATAAGTATTATTTCTGCCTTAGTTTTAAACACTCTTACAAAAAGTCATTTTTACTTATACTATTGAGGGTTTATTTAGATTTACCAACACATTTACCCATTTTTTAAATGTCTCTTGCATCCTACTTCTTTTCATGGTAATTTTCTTTCTTGCCAAAGTACATCTTGATGTACTACTTGCCAAAGTATAATACTATTTGCAAAAATAGTCTTTTGATGTATGAAATTGACTTGACTTTAACTTTTTTCTTCCTCTAAACAATTTAAATGCATTATTCCACTATGGTCTGTCAGCTATTGTTGCTTTTGAGAAGTATACTCTCAGTTGAATTGTCATTCATTTGTAGATAATTTGTTTTTTCTTTCTGGTAGTTTTAAAGGTTGATACTCTGCAGTTGAACTACTTTATTTAAAAGTGGATTTGTTTTTAACTATATTTAATGGGACATGATGTACTTATTTAATTCAAGGACTCATGTCTTAGGCAGTGGGAATTATTATTGTCTCTTTGTTTCTTTCCCTTTCAATTTTTTTCTGTTTTGCAACTCTTAATGTAGGACTTTCTCATTTGGTTAACTTTCAGATTTTCCATCTCTTTTTCTTTTTTGTTGTATTATGGGTGATTTCTTTAGATCTGTCTTCCAATTCACTTGTTCTCTCATCAGCCACAACTACTTTACAGCCCAACTTGTCTATTGAGATTTTTATTTCAACTACTGTATTTTTCGTTTTTACAATATTCCTTCTGTGGTTTCTTTCTTTCTTTCTCTTCAGGCCTTATACCACTTGTGGCACAAAATTTTTTCTTTTGGGTGATTCCTATTACTCTCCTGGCTCTGGAAATTTATAAGCTCCCCTGAGATTCCCCAAGGCTAGCGACTAGTTTCTCTAGTTTCCGATTCGGAGGACATTAGTCAGCTCTTCAGTACCCCTGGATTTATGCAGGTGTCTTGTTCCTGCTCTGACACTCCTGGGGCTCAGGCCTGCATGACCCTGCCTGCAGGGCCCTCAAAGCTCCAGCTGTCAAAGTCTCTCTCCCATCCGGACTCACAGGTGAGCATTTTCATTGTATGGCTCCCTGATCACTCTAACACTGAGCCTCCTCTTTCTATCTGGCACTTGAGGATTTTCCTTTCTTGGTTTTGAGTTTGAAACTGTATTAGTAATGGGGAAAAGGGTATTTTCACCAAAATTTATATATGTATGAAGTGGGACTTTTTTTTAATCAGCTCTGATTAGTGTTACTGACCTGCAGCTATGGGAAGAGTATTTTAAGTAAAAAAATACACAGGACTTGGCAAGTGATCACACAGAATTGACTTAGATGGCATTTCACCCTTCCACCCAAAAAGGAGATTTTGAGACAAAGAGTTGAGAGAAAGTAATTAATACTGGCAGTAAAGGAAACATCCGTAGGGTAGTGAAGAAGTTAGGGAACATAAGGTGGCCAATAAAGGGTGTGATCAATGTAGTTACTATTCTGGAAAATTGGAACCCAATCCCCCTGGAGAAACTGGAAGTTCCATTATCTTACTCAATGGGTGAGGAAGCTGTGGTATTTATGCACACTACTGTTTGTCATTGCTGAGAGATGCTTCTAGAAGGTAATCTGCCAACAGTTCCAGCCTGTCATGTGAATGTGCTTAGTTATATTGTGATGTGCAACATATCCCCCCAATTTAGTGGCTTAATACAACAATGAGTATTTATTGCCTCATATCGCTTGTGAGGGTCAGGGATTTGGAATAGCTTACCTGGCTGGAAGCTGGCAGGGCTGTAGCTAAGCAAAAGCTTGGCTGGGGCGGGAGGATCCAAGATGGCTGCCTCCCACACTGGCTGGTCAGTGCTGGCTGTGGCCGGAGGCCCCAGGTCCTCACAGTGAGGGCCTCTCCACTGGACTCCTGGAGCATCCTCATGACAAGGCATATGGCTTCCCTCAAAGTGACTGATCCGAGAGAGAGAGGCCACAAGGCCTTTTATGGCCTCGTCTCGACAGTCACACTGTCATTTCCACCCCACGCAGTTTGACAGAGGCAGGACAGGCCATGAAGTCTGGCCCACATTCAAGAAGAGGGGAGGGAGGAGTGTCAAAAAATGTGTGCATATATTTTTAAGGCATCAGAGCAGGCAAATTGAGATTTGGCAGCCAAAGACCACCCTTGGGCAAAGAAATGCGGGTGCATTTGGAAGCCAGGCAGACTACAGTGGTAAGGGGGAGAGCGTATGGGGGGGGGCACAAACAGAGTCCTCTACAGGAACAAATAAGGATAAGTCCAACCCATTTTTAAGGTATAGGGAAACAGACTTGATTGTTTGATGGGAGGAGTTGCAAAGTGACATTGTAAAGGGCATCAAGATACAGGGCTGAATATTTGGTGCACATTCAGAACAATCTACTGCAACCACTAAGAAAGAAAAAGCACTTCCAACTAGATTCTGACACTCCAGTGATTATAAGATGTATCCCAGTTTCAGAGACACAGACATGAGAAAAAAGTACATCTCAGAATCAACAAATACAGTAATTGTACAAAGAATTTCAGTTTCACATGTACTGTTGTTGCAAAAACAAACATGTCTAATTTTTATCTTCCATCTCACATAGGTGTCATTAGAAATTACGCATAGGAGGTAGCATGATACGGAGAGTTAGGTTTTGGCCCTTGCCAGGCCATAATCCAGAGTTTGAATAAGTCATTTCATCTCCCTGAGTCTCAGTTTTCACCAGGGGATAAGGTACTGCCTTGACTTTCCCAGAGATCAATTGAAAGCGAATGCAAAGTAGTCTAAATTAAAATGTTGAGACATAAGGTGCCTTGAACGTGCAGAAGCAGCTATAAAACTCACAGATAACATGAAAGAAAATAAACATTTTTTTCCTTGGAAGCTCAAGAAAGACAAAGTGACGAATTCCTCATGGTGGAACGGGACTCATTCCTGCACCTTAAGGAAATATTTTTGTTTAGAGACAAAATGGTAAAAAATGGGCGAAGGCAGCTGGGGACTTGAGCGTAACCTACACAAACAGATCCTGCACGTCAGTGAATGGAAGGAAAAGCCCAATCGGTCATTTTCTAGCTGGCGCAATCAACCCAGGCACAGGAGAGCCACGTACCTCATTGGCTGAGCTGGCAGACCTGGCTACTGTTCACACATGACCGTTCCCTGTGTCTGCACAAGCCCAAACAGGGACAGAACTTGGGGCTTCCAGCCAGGAAAAACCCAGGCTGCCGCTTGGGGACCTGAAAGCTCCCAATGTAAAGAAATGACACACACCTGAGCAGGTCTGATATATATTCCTTTCTGCAGAGGGCAGAGGAATACATTCCTGGGCCATTCATCATGTTGCTAAAATTAGATCCTGCTTAGAAGGAATGATATATTACTGATTACATAATAAAGATAGCTATATTTCTCATGAGAAACAGAAGGGAGAGATATATTTAGGCGCAGGGCAAATATATCCTTGATATGAAAAATGGATTCATTAAGTATTTAATCTTTATACCATTCCTGTGAAATAAATGCACACATACATCACACGTGTTTTAAAGTGACTTGATAATTAATATTGTTACACTTGAGAACAATCCTGGGTCTCCGTGGAGAAGTCATGTCACGAGTGGGGGACGCAGGCTGAGGTGTGCCCTCCACCGAGCTCAGAGCGGAGCGGCTCGGCAGTGCTCCGACAGCCACGCGAATCATCCCATCTGCACGAAGAGGGTGACTCGTGCATTTGCACCGTGATTTCGTCTCATTTTGGTGACGTCCACAGAGGGTCACTGGGGCTTCTCTGAAGCAGTATGTTTCTATGGGTCGTGGCGATGGCAGCTGGAAGTATCCTATATACAAAAGGGCCTCTGGGAATCGAGTGCAGCTTTCATTCTCCCCTTTTTCATAAATAAACCTGCTCCCTTTACCTCTCATTCTGTTTCTTTCCTTACCGTAGAGGGAAAGCCTCGTGCTTTTTAAAAGCTGTCGCCATAGCGGAGGCATGTGCAGATATCCTGGTGATGATAGTCCGTCCACCTTAAAACAAACATGAGGGTGTTTAGTTGGAGTTTAAACAAACACATGGATTTGTAGCACCTCATGGGTCAAAGGTCCGCAGAAACAAATCTGGGGGAAATGAAAGAGCAAAATCATTCTAAGAATAATAGCTATGAATAGATTAACCTCACTAAAAATTATTCTAAAGGGATTATGTTTAGGAGGAAAATACTAACAAGTTACAGGGGGTTAAAAGCTCACTACTTGTATGTTTACGTTATAGGAAAAGAACATGGGTTTTGAAGTCAGGTGGACTTGAGTTCGGATCCCAGTCCTGACATGTAATAGGTATGTGATTTTTAGGCAAGCAATTTAACCTCTTCTGAGCTCTCCGTCCTCATCTGCAATACAAAAATCAAACTGCACGGACCACACTGTCCTAAAGGTTGAGCGTAGGCGCTGCATCTAGCACGGTGCCTGGTATACAGTAAGATGTCAACAAATATTTGTTGTCTTTTATTCTCCATCTCCTGGAGTCCACCTACTTAGACAAATATAGGAAGGTAGTGCCAGAAACTTTTTCCCTCTCTCAGTAATAAAAAATATAAAATAAAGTTCCAAAGAGTTAATGGGAACAAGTTCACGGACAAAGGCAGGACAGGCTGGGCTCTGTGGCCATGGAAAGCAACCCCCAATGCTCAGGGGCTTAAGACAATAAAGGTTTGTGTCTCCTTCGTGCTACGTGTCCCGTGTGAGCCAGCAGGCGGCTGTGCTCAGTTTAGTCACTCAGGGACCCAAGGTGCCACCATCTTTTGATGCCACAATCTCAACATTGAGGTTCACAGTTCACTGTGGAGGGAAACAGAACATCAAAATAGAGCAGTGTGTCTTAATCGCTTCCGCAAGGAAGTGCTATATGACGCTTCCACTTATGTTTCACAGGGGCAGGCAAGTACCATCCACCCAGGTGCCAGGAGAAGAGGAGATTCAGGGAGTGGAAGCTCCCGTGCAGCAGTGAAACGGGGAGCAGAACGCCCATAGTGCAACCAAATCCAGAGGGGCTTCCAATAACCCCAACTGCAGGCGCCATAGCCCTGGCTCCCGGCTCCCTTCCTGGGCAAAGGCAACTCTGCGGGTAGCCCTACAGCCTCAGCCAGGATCTAATCCAAGCCCGTTTGCTCTCTGGGTTCAAGCCCTCTGAAGTTTTGAGTATTAACCTTGCTAAATAATTCATGCACCTTTCTCAAGTCACGTAAGAGTTGCCAAACTCCTGGACACTTCATGGCAACGTGATTGTTATGTTGTCACCAGACACAACTTACTTTCATCTCAGATCAAACCAAACTCCCTGTGTATAGCTGATGTTCCCACGATTTCTGCTTCTTTCCCAGAAATGCCCAATCATGACCTCCCTCATTTGCTTCCAATCTGTGCTTGACCGATCGCATCAATGGCCCCCATTTTTCACCCCTCCCCTGTATGCGGGCCCCTTGACACGTGACTTTGCATGGCCTCTTGCTAAAGAGGTGGAGCTTACTTCTTCATAAATCAAAGTGACCAAAAACTTTGTTGAAGGGCCCAAGTTCAAGGAGATGGACCTGTCAGAAGATCTCATAGCAGTGGGAGTTTCCAGGCTGGGGTGACTCAGGAGGGAGACTCCACTGTGATTCTGTGTGGGTCATCCAGTTGGAAGCAGGACCCCAGCTGGTGGCTCGGGACGTGGGGAACAAGGCCGTAATTCCATGAGGAAGAGGTGACAGGAGCTAAGCCAGAGTGGTCAGGCACTAGACAAACGGGCTGAGGTTTGGGGTAGGGGTCCAGGGGGGCAGGTGAAGAACAATCAGGAAATTGAGGCAGGAGATCCTCAACTCTGTGGGCTCCAAAGAGGGGGTGGAGCCCATGGTGGCAGTGGCAGGCTCATTGGACACTGCTGAAGGCAGCAAGACTGGTTCCAGACACCACCGACAGGTAGAGAAGGGTATCCTGAGCTCTGAGTTCAATCAGAGCTGAGTGACAACCAGGTCCTTTAGCCTGGTGGGCCTGGGCAGAGCTGGGACTGCTGGCGACTGCCACCTTGATCACTCACTTTTCTCAGGAGAGGACAAGGAGGTGCCTTCTGCTCCAGGGTTCTCACCCCTGGCTGCACATCTGATCACCTGGCACGCTTAAAAACTACTAGTGCCTGGGCTCCCCCTACCCCCAAGGTTCCGATTCAGGTGGCCCTGGTTGGTAGGATGTGTCATTATTAACAGTGTGCACCTGGCTGGAGAAGCACTTAACCAGCCTGCCTTCCCCACAAGCCTGCCTCCCCACACAGGCCTCCACGCCCACCTTTCTAAACCACGGTTTCACTAGGCACCCTACCGGCAACGTTTAAAGAAAAAAATTAATGATGAGAATCATTTTTTGAGAATAGGCCGGGCGCGGTGGCTCACGCCTGTAATCCTAGCACTCTGGGAGGCCGAGGCGGGTGGATCGCTCGAGGTCAGGAGTTCGAGACCAGCTGAGTGAGACCCCGTCTCTACTAAGAATAGAAATAAAAATTATCTGGCCAACTAAAAATACATATAGAAAAAAAAAATTAGCCGGGCATGGTGGCGCATGCCTGTAGTCCCAGCTACTCGGGAGGCTGAGGCAGGAGGATCGCTGGAGCCCAGGAGTTTGAGGTTGCTGTGAGCTAGGCTGACGCCACGGCACTCACTCTAGCCCGGGCAACAGAGCGAGACTCTGTCTCAAAAAAAAAAAAAAAAAAAAAAAAGGGAAGAATAACCTTCTCATCTACTGGTTACACACATAGTCATTTAGAGCCTATAAAGTGACCTTTGCCTCTGGCCATAGTTTGCATGCCTTCCATAAACCCTGAGAGCACTCGCCCCTAAAGAGATCCTTTAAAAGAGTCATCTTAAAGCAGATCACAGCAACTCAAAAATGACAAAATATTTGCTTATCAATGTATTTTTTTAAACTCTTCTCACCAAACCCTGGAACTCTAGGGTTCTTCACCCAGATTATTCTGTCCTAAGGAAAAAACAAAAGAGAATGCTAGGGCACATGGTGACAGGGATTCTTTTAGATCTGGGGCCAGGGCAGGCTCGGTACCCCTTGATTCCAGGCCCGAATGAAGAGAAGGAGCCGACCCGGCAACCATCTGGGCAAAAGCTTTTCAGGAGGTGTGATCCATGCGCTGGGGGGGACTCATGCCCGACGCTCAGTGAAGACAGCAGTTGGGCTATTTCACGTGATGCTCACAGCGGTCATTAGCCCAAATGGCGACCATCCCAACCACGTGGAGAGGAGAAAGTAAATCTCTCCCTCTCCCTCCCTCCCTGCCTCCCTCTCTCTCTCTCTCTCTCTCTCTCTCTCTCTCTCTCTCACACACACACACACACACACACACACACACACTGAGGAACAGGAGCTAAACGTATTTTTAAGCACCATGCTAAGCACAGCCGGTGTGACAGACAGTATTCTGGGGACCATGTTATGTTCTCTGGTATAATCATTTACAAAGAACAGAGACGTGCATGGCCCTAGTCAGTTTTCCCTGTGAGTGATACAAAATAATCTTTTATTAATATTATTTTTGATTTGTTACCATTGTACATAATCTCAGAAGACCAAGTGGAGAACACATTATATAAATCAAAGGAATAAATGAATATGAAAAAAAGGACAATTATATGCCCAAATAAAAATTTCTGCCCATTCTATTACACTCTCAAAGCATTTTGTAAATGTAAATATTGTACATGAATGTTGAATAACTATATAAATTTGGTCTTCCTCTGGGTTTTTTCAGATAAGAATCTCAGTAGGCAAAGAGTTATCATTTCATATTTAAAAGTTCTCTCAGGCCCATGTTTTCTAGCCTCTGACAGTTCCCTCAGGGAAGCCAGTGTCTCCGTACTGGGACAATGAGTTTGGTGTTTAAGAGCTTTGAGTTGGAGGCAGATAGAACCCAGTTCAAGTCCCTACCTTGCCACTTGGTAGCTGTGTGACCTTGGACAAGGTACTTAACCTGTCCAAGCCCTTGTTTCAAAATGTGTAAAATGGATGGTTCTTCCCATTTCAAATTGTTGTTGGAACAAAATGAGATTATTTAAAGAGCATTTCCTAGTGGCTGCGACGTCCCCATGGTTATCATTACCAATATCATCTCATCAGAGGGCACGAGTGTGTGCAAAAACCTTGTACTCGTACATTTGGAGATACACAAGACAGCCTTAGGGTAGAACCACACTGTGACGTGGTGGCTGCCCTCAGATGGCAAGACTGGGGACGGACAGCACCTCCTCCAAGGTGTCATCCATCAGCGCTGTCGGCAGTTAAGACTTCAGGAGGTGGCGATCTGTTGCCTACCGGTTGTCTTTGCATTTAGCCTAGCGTGTTTGGCTTCCAATTCTTTATTAAGGAATTTGACAATAATCTTAAGGATGGTTTCTGAGAGAATTCTTCCTCAAATACATTGTCACCTGGAAACTCATACAGGTTAAATACCAAGCCATGAAGACAGGCAGCCACCTGTATAACTACTCACTTTGATAATGGTGCGGATTAATGTTATCATGATGGACATTCCAAATTAGGCATAGTTCCTGTCCTGCTGGCAGGGGTATCAACATATTTTCCCCCTTTCTGTTCAAATCAAAGTGGAGTAGTACATTAGTTAGACATGGTACGATTTACTCAGGGTAACAGCTTGGAATATAAATGGAGAGAGATGAAGAGGAATCCATAATCAGGAGCATCCAGCAATAGCTCATCTGCTGCTGAGGTTTCACCTTCGAGGGTCCTACTGCTGCTGTCTGTCCTGAGTCTCTCTGTTCAGCAGCCTCCGACCTTCCATGGAGTAACTGCAGTAACCCCAGCCTCATGCTTTACCGGAAACAATCATGGCCTCTTCCGGGCAGCCAGCAGCACTTGCAGTCTCAGGTCTTTTAACCAAGGGGCGTGGATGTTTCCTTACTGCCATCATCAAAGATCCAGTGTATCAGGATGAGAAATTTTGTTCCCTGTTGGACCAAAAAGAGACGTAAGGTTAAAACCAGTTGCCTCTTTTAGCTACTGCAGCTAAGTACGGAATTGTCTTATAAACACAAATCCTTCGGGGTCTAGAATGTGTGCAAGCACACTCAATAATAAAACTAGATGGGTTCCATGGAACAAACAGGCTGCTTAATTCACTGGACAAAAATAATGAACCCAGAGTGAGGACTCAGCTTCGAGCCCCAGGTCAACTACTGAGTAGCTGAGGTACCTTGGGCAGGCTCATCTCACTCCTCAGAATGCGTTTACTCATCTGTAAGATGGGAATGATAATATTTATTTCAGTCTCCTGACCACAGTGTGGTGAAATGAAAACAAATAGTGTGTGTGGAAGCACCGTGAACACTCCAAGAGGTGCTGCTGTGTCAGCGGTGGTGTTATTACCAGTTTCTAAGAACTGCTGGACACCTTATCCTTAGACCGTATCAGCAAGCTGACACCTGACAAATGAGAGCTCGTTACTGTGTCATATCCCATTGTCTCTGGCTGTTTCATCCCCAGCGGACGGGGTAGCACACACCCTTGCTAGAGGGCATTGCTCTAACGGGGAAAGGATTTCCAGCCCCCTTCCCATCCCATCTTTTTCCACATACCCATATAGCCAAACAGATGTCACTCAAAATTCCAAAAGCAAGAGAAGAAAAATATAGGGAGCAAACAGACACATCTGTTTTACGTTTCCTCATTTTTGTCAAGAATCTTTAAAGATCCGAATTGGCCACAGCTTCAACTCATACAATCTCTGTCTAACAATCATTATTTACCATTTATTGAACACTCCTGTAGTTAGTCATGAGGTAAGCTCTTGATGTGGAATATTTTATTTAAATCTTATAACAAACATATGATTTAATATTACCGCTCTGAATTTAAAGACTGGGATATTGAGACTTGGAGAGGTTAAGCAACTTTGCTGAGATTACACAGCAAGCTAGTAAGTGGCAGGGATGGGACTAGATCCTAGCTCTGCGTGGCTCCAAAATACACTGTCCAACCACTACATTATCAAGTTTTTCCTGAAAAATTGCTCTATTTTTACTGTTGGTTTTGCCTAGAATCTACCCTTGAGACAGGTTGATATATAGTATTTAGAATTCCTTCTGCATCAATCTAGGTACTGTCAGATGATTCATTTTTCCATCCAACAAATATTTATTGAGTGCATATTGTCTGCCAGGTACTGCACTGGGGGCGGGGGGTAGGTCATCAGCTATGACTCCATCTAGTAGTCCCTTAACCCTGCAGAGCTTTCAGGTAGGGATAACGGATCAACTAGAACTTTCTCCGTAGAATATGTTGATATATGTTGCATTAGGAAAATATGCTCTTTAAATTAAAATACAAACTCATGAGAATTTTCTTTATTGTTTACAAAAAGATTCACCTTAAGATTCCTTCAACTTTATTCATTCAATCAGTGAAACAATAAATATTTGTTAGGTGCCTATTAGGAGTCAGACACTATGCCAGCCAATCTAAAGATAAGATTGCATTTATAAAACCTTCCTTTACTCACAGCTACTCCAGAAATACTAGAGAATACTAGGGAACCTAACGTCAATACATGTTAGTTCTAAGTCATCCATTTTGATGAGAAAAGAAAATAACTGAGATAAAAGGAACATTGTATATATATATAGTGCCTACTGTCTGCCGGGTACTGCCCTGGGGAGGAGGGGGTGTCAGCTATGAATGAATCCAGTCTCTTAATCCTGTACAGCTTGCAGGTAGGGACAATGGATCAACTACAACTTTCTTGATCTCACTGTGACCAAGAACTTGAGACTCTTCCCACTTTAAGCTTTTATAAAGACCTTTTGAGCTTAAAACAATCCCTTTAGTTTGCTCTGTGGAAGAAGTATTTATAAACAGTATAATAGCTAAGAATTAGGGTGCAAGAAAGGAGGTAGGTGGAGAAGTGAAATCGCAGCATGGGTAATCCAGAGACTAAGCAAACTCTTGAATAACCGCCACTATTTTTAATATGTTCTCCACGGTTTCTGAGCACCCAGATCAAACTGAGCTGTCCTTTTTCTGATTGGTGATGCTGCTCTGTATCATAATTGCTTATTTTCAGATTTGTGGGGCCTTCTCTTTGGAGAGTGTGAGTTCCTTAAAGGAAATTGCCCCGCCATATTTCTTTATACCTCCATGGCAAACAAAAATTCTGTGCACATCATGGGTGCTAAATATGTGCTTGCTGACTAATAGATTAAGATTCTTGGGGAAGTCACAGTAACATATGAGGAATTACAGAGACCAAAAGCAAAGCTATTGCCTAAAACATATCATCTCCCCATTTGTTGAAGCCAGTTAAGACATAGTGGTTAAGAATCTAGATTCCATCATTTTCTATTTCTGCATCTTTGGACAAATTACTTAGTTTTTCTGTGCCTCAGTTTTTCCTCATCTGTAAAAATGAGGGCAATAAGAATGTCTATGTAGTAAAATTGTTGTGAGAATTAAATAAGTTAATGCAAGAACAGCATTTACAACACCAGCACATGATAAATGTATAATAAACGTTAGTCATTATTATTTGTGACTCATTTCTGAGAATGCAAAAGTCTTTTAAAATGAGAAAATAAGACACAATAAATTAATTTATTTAAAAGATAATAGGAAATTTAGTTCTTAACACTACGAAGCTTAACTAGTGAAATTCAAATTTGACTTTCAGGTAAAGATGGCAGATTGCACAAATGCATTTACTCTCACTCTCTTTCAAGGCCACTAAAACGGCAGAAAACAACCTTGTAAAGGGATTAACCCATAAGGATTTGGAGAATAAGAGAGAAGACAACAGCAACAAAATTTCTTCAGCGTGACCCTCCTACATATGCTAGCTGGACTTACAACAGTTCTGGCATTGATTGTAGAACAGTGGGGAAGAATGGAATGTCAAAGGAAAAAACAACAGAGCATCCAGGAGATATGAGACATGAGACAATAACTAAAGATCTAACCTATGTGTAACTGGCATCCCAGGAAGAAAAGATAAGAAGAAATAATACCTAAGAATTTTCCAAAATGAATGACAGATACTAAGCCACAGTTCCAAGACACTCAAAGAATATCAAACAGAATAAATGCCCCTCTCCCAAAAGAACCTCCACACGATAGGCCTATCACATTCAAACTTCTGAAAACCAGAGACAAAGAGAAAATTATGAAGGCAGCCAGTGAAGAAGGACACACTCCATACAGAGAAATTAAAAACTAAAGGTAAGAATTACAGTGTATTTCTCATCAGAAACTATACAAGCCAGGAGATAACAGAATGACGTCTTTATTACTGAATGACAACAACAAAAACCTGTCCATTCAGAATTCTATACCCAGCAAAAATATCTTTCAAAAAGGAAGGAGAAATAAAGACTTTCCCAGACCCAGAACAAAATATTACAACAAAAAAATCTAAGAGAATTCATCGCCAGTAGACTCAGGCTGTGAGAAATGCTAAAGAAAGTTCTTCAGGCAGAAGGAATGTAATAGCAGACAGAAACTCAAATCCACAGGAAGAGATTAAGAGCACTGGAAATGGTAAACATAAAATTCATGTTTTATTACTTTTAATTGCTCTGAAAGATAACTATCTAAAACAAAAATAGTAGCATTGTGTATTTATAGCATATTGTAAGAGTAAATATGTGGCAACAATAGAACAAGAATGGGAGGATGGAATTGAGAATTTATCACCTTTATACTAGACAGGAAACAGAACAATAGTATCTGAAAGCAGACTTTGAGCAAAGAAGATGTGTATGGTAAACCCTAAGGCAACCACTAAATTTTTTCAAAAGAGGTATACATGTTAATTCAATACTGTAGATAACATTGAATCATTAAAAAATGCTCAATTCATCAAAAAGGGGCCAAAAGAGAGGAAAAAAGAAACAAAAACAGATGGAACAAATAAAAAACAGATCGTTAGATGGTAGATTTTAATTCAGTCATATCAATAATCACATTAAATGCAAACCACACTAATAAAAAGATAGAAATTGTTAGATTAGATAAAAAGCAAGACTCAACTATATGCTGTCTACAAAAATACTGTTTTAAATATAAAGAAATAGGTAGGTTAAGAGTAAAAGGATAGAAAAAGATATACCATGCAGACACTAATCAAAAGAAAGCTGAAGTAGTTTTATTAATATAAAAGTAGGCTTCAGACAAGAAATATTACCAGTGATAAAGAGGGTTATTACATAATGATAATGAATTCTATTCTCCAAGAAGACAAATCAATTAATGATTTTATGCCTGTAAATTCAACAGCTTAGTGCGAATGGACAAATTCCTCGAAAAGCGTATCTTACCAAAATTAGCAAGAAGAAATAGAAAAATTCAAATAGCCCTATATCCATTTTCAAATTTGAATTTATAATTAAAAATCTTTCAACAAAGAAAACTCCAAGCCCAGTTGGCTTTACTCTCAAATTCTATCAAAAGCTTAAGGAAAAAACTAATACCAGTCTTACACAAACTCTCCAAGAAAATAGAAGAAAATACTTTCCAAGTTGTTTTATGAAGCCAGCATAACCCTGAATACCAAAACTTGACAAGGACAATACAGAAAAAGAAAATTATAGACCAATATCCCATATGAATAAAGATGTAAAATACTCAACAAATTATTAGAAAATCAAATTCAGCATTATGTTAATAAGATAAATGTTATTAATAAGTAGAATTTATGCCACGATTGCAAGTTTGGTTTCACATTAGAAAATCAATAGTTGTAATTCATCACATTAACAGAATCAAAGAGAAGAAAAAAAATCTGAATTGAAGCAAACACATTTTTGAAAAAATTTTATGCCCATTCATAATAATAATAAAAAAGAACTCTCAAGAAACTAAGAAAGGAATTTCATCAATCTGACACAGGGCATATACAAAAATCTAACAGCAAATGTCATTCTTAATGGTGAAATATTGAATGCTTTTCTTCTGAGTTCATAAGCAAGAAGCCCACTCTCCTCACCTCTTTTCAACATTATACTGGACATCCTAGCTAACACAACACTGTAAGAACAAAATACAGGCATGCAACTTAAAAAGAAAAAAGCAAAACTGTCTTTTTTGTAGATGACATGATGGTATATATAAAACATCCTAAGGAATCTACAAAAAAAATTCCTACTAGAACTAAAAGTAAATTTAGCAAAGTCATAGGAATCAGGGTCAATATGCAAAATTAATTATATTTCCATTTGTTCACCAGAAAAACATTAGAAAATGAAATTTAAAAGCAATTCCATGTATAATACCAGCAAAAACATAAACTACTTAAAAATAAATTTAACAAAAGGAAAGTAAGACTTGTATTCTGAAAATTATTATATATTTCAGAAAGATATTAAATAAAAAAATTAAACCATATAATATGTTTATGGATTGGAAGATTTAACAGTGCTAAAGTGTCAGTTCTCCCCAAACTGATCTATAGATTCAGTGCAATCCCAAACAAGATTCCAGGAGAATTTTTAGTAGAAATGAACAAGCTGATTGTAAAATGTATTCTAAAAATGCAAAAGATGAAGAATAGTCAAAAGAACCATAAAAAGAACAAATTTGGAGGACATATACTTCCTGCTTTCAACACTTACTATAAAGCGACAATAACTGAGACATTGTTATATACGTGAGATAGACAAACAAGAAAATGAAACAGAGTACACAGTCCTGAAAGAGATCCACCTGTGTAAGATCAACTGATTTTCAACAAAGGCACGTGTGCGTGCACGAGCACATGCACACACAATTGGTCATAAAAGAAAAAAAAAATCACAGGTTGGGCATAATCAAAATTTAAAATTTCTGCTCATCAACGACACCATTAAGGAAATGAAATGGCAAGTCACTTCTGACAAAGCATTTGTTATCTGAAATATACAAGAACTCCTACAAATCAATAATAAAATGACAATCCAACAGTCAACAACTCAAAACAACAGGGATGGCCATGAACAAATGAATTTACACACAAACAGTAGCATCCTCATACAATGAAACACCACTTGGCAGTTTAAAGGAACACACTTCTGCATGAAATCTCAAAAACAGCATTTTGAGCAAAAAAAAAGCCAGACACAAAGAAATACCTACTCCATGATTCCATTTATAGGAAGTTCTAGAGGGGGTAAATCTAACCTATGGTGATTGAAATAAGAAAAGTGACTGCCTCCTGGAGAGGAATGACTGAGAAGGGGTACAAGGGAACTTTCTGGGGTGATGGAAATGTTCCATATCATGATTGGTGTGCAGTTATACGGGTGAATTCATGGATTAAAACTTATTGAACTGTACATTTAAAATCAATCCATTCCATCCATTGTATGTAAATTATACCTTGATTTTTTTAAAAAAGAGTTAAAAAAAAAACAACCCACCTTACTGGTAAGTGAAAGAAGCAAGTCACAATATGATTCCACTCAAAAACAGGCAAAATGAATCAGTATCTTTCTCACGATGAAATTATTTTCTGCATAAATAAAAAAACTGGGTGCCTTTCAGGAGGGGGAAATGGGGAGACTGCTATTTTTTTCATAAAGCTAGAAGTATTTAACACTTGAAAATCCGTGCATATATAACTTTGACAAAAACAGAGACCAAAAAAAAAAAAAAATCATACCATTTGCAGGTTGGTGATACTAGCTTCCGTAGAGGCTTGCTGACATTCATTTCAAACAGAAAATTATTTCCGATGGGTGAATCTGGCAGGAACTCAGTCCAGAAGACTGAGTCCATTTGCTGTTGGTTGTGTAATATGGGCCACCTTGTCACCAGTCAAGCATAAAAGACAGTGGTGAAAACACTGGAAAAGTGTGCATTAAATTAGAGCGAGGGCGTAGAATTGTGACAGAAACCCGATCTGTACTCCCTAATTACAAAGTCTCATTTTCACCCAACTGACACAAATGTGAAGTCAAATTAAATGTTGTCTAATTAACCAGCACACACAAAACTTCAAGACCAGTGACTAAGTATTATTCAGCCGAATAAATGAAACTTGAGGACTTGTAAATTCTCCATCAACCCAGATCTGCCATCTCAGCCGACTGCTACAAGGTTAGGCCATTTTGTTTTCACACATCTCTCCTTTCAGGGCTGTGCTTGTAATATTTACAGAAAAAGGCAATGCTGGTAAACAGTTTCACACAATGAGGTGTGAGAGTTGATAGGGTCCTATTCAAGCTCTGAACTCCCCTGATGAGCTGCCAAAAGTTGTTATGAATGGCCCAGCTGACAGGGTGATGACTGATAAAGGAAAAACAAACAGCTTGGGTAATTCATGAAAACACACAGCACCAAGACAACTCCAAGTGGCGAGTGACAGTTAAGATAATGGAATTTTGGAAGCTTTTCTTAAAGGGTCCTCTCTATACAATTATTCTGTTAATAGATTCTCCCTTAATGTAGCTGGATCTTCAACTTTTTTTCCATAGAAAAATATTTATCATGATCTCTGGCAGAGAAGTGAGGCCTTGGACTTTTATACAATGATCAGTTTTTCATACATTTTGCTCTTCCCAGAGTGAGATGGATTTAAGTGGAGGCTCATGTCTGCTATTTAAAGAAATAAAATATCCTATTTCCATTTCTTTTACTAGAAACATTGTGAAGCGTTCTTCCCGCATTTCTTTTGTTTATAAACCATTTGCCATAAACCGTTGATTAAAAAATAAATATTGGTTTACACATTCGACTGCCAATAATTTAAAGGAGAACAATTTAAATGTGGTTGAAGTCAATTTCCAATTCACATAGCCTATTTTGGGTTCATTTCCTTAAATCAGGCGTGTCGAAGCAAAAAAATATCAATTTGTCAACGTTTTGCCTTTGCACGCACCCAATGGTTTTTCTCAATGTACCCTGTGGTTTCTGTAACAATGGCCTATTTCTTAATTAATGTTTTAGAAAGCAGAAATACAAAGACATACCTAAAGTGTGTGTACAGATATACATAAATACCATCCTATCATGTGTCCAGAGAAAGAGAAGGAAAGAAAAAGAGAAGAAAGCAGGCAGAAGAGAGTAAGCATAGAGAAAAATGTTCAGGGGTTGTGTTAGAGCCTTGCTACCCTGGGGTCAAGCAGCTTGTTAGAAATGCAGAATCTCAACCAAATCAGAATTTGCATTTTAACAAGGTCCCCAGGAGATTCATACGCACATCAAGGTTTTGAGAAGTTCTGCAATTTAGATGACTGATTCTCCTTAATAGTTTAAGTTTTATAGCTGTAAAAACTGACAAGTATGATGATCCCGGTTTTAGAAAAAATTTAAAACTGCATCATAAATTATTTGAAAGCTATCTCAAAGTAATTTCCTAAGTCTTCATTCAAATTTCTTATTTTGTTCTCCTCCCCCTGAAGAAATCTTAGAATGTCTTTGAGCTCTCCAAGATTTCTAGGAAGGTTCATCTCCTCCTCAGACGCTTTCCTTTTATCCCAAACATTCTTAGACTCATCAGCACATTTTTGAGTGCGAGGCATGGTGCTAGAGCCTGGATTTTTAAAATTCAATCACTGTAGTGAACCATAGGACTTCTATAACAATAATAAAGACGTTTTAAACATCCTATCCTGATTGTTGTATCAATTATTAAACTGCTACAAGAGTAGAGTATCTATAAGAGAGATGAGAGGATCATTGGAAAGGCCCCGGCAACAGAGGTGGGTTTCACCTACCCGCTAAAGTCAGCAAAAATTTACCATTAGATGTTCATTCTTTTAGGTTTTGGGATTATTAGTATTTATAGAGCCATGTTTAAACTTGAAGGATCTTGAGATCTAATCCAACTCTCAACAAATTTCCTGGGTGTTCATAAATTTCAATACATACCAATTTAAAAACTTAACATAGCCCAAAATGCTGTAAGCAAAGACAAAAGACAAACGCTAAATCAGGAAAAATATTTGCAACATGTTTTATTATAAGCGCTCATTCTCTTAATTGACAAAGGGTTTATATAATTCGGTTGGAAAAAGACACATCCAATGGAAAAATGGACCAAGGATATGAATAGAAGAAAAAAATATAAACAGTGAATAAATATATGAACTGGTGCTCAACCTCATTCATAATTAAAGACATACAAATCAAAGCAACTATGACAGAATAATTCTTACCTGTTATGTTGGCATAAATTAAAATATTTGATAATCCCAGTTGTGTGCAGAAATAGGCACTCTCATCTATTGTGGCTAAGAATATAGTGGTTCAACTGTTTGGAAGGGCAATTTGGTAATATCTGTCAAAATTGTGAATGCACATACCCTTTAACCCAGCAATTCCATGCTAGGAACTTAATCCAGGAAAATACTTGCAAAAGTACCTAAACTAGATGGATGAATATGCAGTGCGACATTGTTTGTAAATAGACATGTGGAAGCAACCTCAAAAAGCATCATGCTGGGGGCTGGGCAACTCCTCCCACCCCGCCCTGTGGCAGTGCAACCAACAAGGAAGATTACCTCGGCCAGAATCAACTTGACCAGCACGTGCTTGATGCAGAATGATCTCTGGGGTGTACCAGTTATTCAGAGATACAGAGAAGAAAAGCAGGGTTCAGAGCAGTGTACAACTTGATCTCTTGAGATTAAATAAAAATACACACACACACACACACACATATAGGTATGTGATTCATATTTTTTCCTGGAAATACAAGAACCAGCTAATAGTGATTACCTTTGGGGAGAGAGACAGAGCAGTTAGCAGTAGGGTGACAAGTGGAAGAAAGCCTTTTAATTTTTATCATATGTTTATCTTTTGAATTTTCTAGAAATGTTGTAAGTGTACGCATACGCGTATATAATGTGAGCAAGCAATGTCTTGGCATTGAAATTATAAGCCATTTTCTTTTAGTGAGTTCCAGGTGTACTAACATTAGGGGGAAACTCTCTGGAGTGAAATTACTCTCTGTGAGCCCATCTTCACAACCATATCTCTGCAGGCAGGCAGATTTCCCAACCACAAAGTAGCTAGACTTCCCAAAGAACGGCTGTGTCATCGGGAGCCAAGGTGATAACATTTTTGAATATCTTGGAAACCTTTGAGAATCTGGTGAAAGTAGGACAAGAAAAACTTAGCTGCACAAAAAATTCTGGGTCCAATTTTGGGCGTTTTGCAGAACCCCCGAGATATAGCCACGGATTGTGTGGGCTCAATGCCCCAGGGGTAGGGATTAGCTGCCCTAGAGAATCTTGGGGTCAGAATGACACCAACTTTACAATTTTATACACAGCTCTTTGCCTTGACTAGTTGGACTTCAAGACCCTGCCCAGGGGCTGCTCCTGTGGGAAGAGCTCCCCGACTCTCCCCCACCCAACCCAGCCGGTCAGGAGGCCTGCGTCGGCAATTCCGTAGCACTCAATGCCTGTCCCTATAGAGTTCGGCATCTACTGTGCTGCGTTACAATTGTTCGCTGTCTGATTCACCATTAAGACGGTGCTCCTGCAGGGCAGGTCGCTTATTTTATAGATCTTTCTTTTTTATCAACAACTGGAAACATTAAAAATGACCAAACGAATGAATGCTCAGTATCACCAAATCTTTGTGAATAACCACATAAAAAGTTGGTGTAACCCATTCTGGGCTGCAGAGCCCTCTTTCTGGTTCTAACATATAATAGTATGATACCTTTTTTTGGAATTGTGTAAACATTCTGGGGAAATTACAATTTTATCAGTCCAGGCCCACGTGGACCTTACGTATGATTTCTCTAGTCCAAGGTTCTGACTCTTCCGTTTACCCCACTTACCCATCGGTCATAAGATGGATCCAGCCTGTGAGTGTGGATGGGTGACTCAAATCAGAACATCTACTCTTTGGGAAAAGAAGAGTGGGTCATCTGGTCACCATCCTCCAAGAGGGCCTGTACTTCTGTTTCCCAAGTTGCTCATACCTGGTTTGGTTTTAAAAAAAAAAGTGGGAGATAAATACCATTTGGACATTCATTAATCCTGCCACCAACATTCTTCCTCTGACCATCACGTGCAGGCTGGTGAGGAGTAAGAAGACTAAGAAAGTAACTGGGTAATGTCCCATATTCCAGGGACATTACACGTTGCATTCTGAACTTTAGCCCCACTCTATGTTCTAGCCAAAGAGATAATAGTAGAAAGGGTGCTTTGTTGTCATATGTCTGAGTGGGGGTTCTAGGCCACCATCTATGAAGTCAGGACAGTTCACTTATTCTCTCTGGGACTCCATGCGTATTAGTCAGGAAAGAATGGGCTATGCTTCAGTAACAAATAAACCTCAAAGTATCAGTGGTCAGATAAAATATGGGTTTCTTTTACTCACATGAAGACCTCTGTGAATTGGGTGATTCACCAGGGTGGCTGTCCTCCATGTGATGATCTAGCAATCTGGGTTGCTTTTCTTTAGTGACAATGCCAGCTCAACACATGACGGGGAGAGAGAGTATGGAGCACTCACACCCACTCTCCATCTCAGTCTGGAGGTGAGCACTCCATTTCATTTACCACTGGCCAGAACTAGTCATGTGGCCTCAAGCCAACCATGAGAGCATCGGGGAGTGCAGTCTTCCTGGGTGCCAAAGAAGAAAACAAAACGGGACTTGCACAACACATAGAATTGTCTTTGCCACATTCCATGTCCTTGTCTGTAAAATTAGGATACTACCTACCTCACAGTGTTGCTGCAAGGACTAAATAAAAATGCAAGTAAAGGGCATAAGGCACAGCAGACACCCAAGAAATGGTGTTTAGTTATTTTCATGGAAACCAATTATTTAATAACCCCCATTTATTGAGCCATTAGAGAGGCTTCTTAAATTGTGGGGACACCAGGCCTTGGAGGAGTGAAGCACTGCAACGTGTGAGCTAGAGTGCCCACCTGCACACCTATTTATCATAGAGAGATGACTTGGCCCTGGGATATGACACTCAGGAGAGCCTCAGCGTGTCACTGGGCGGTGGCCACCAACTCAGAATGGCCTGGTCGCCACTGCTAGGCAGTCACATTCCAACGAGACGCCTGGACAGAGGTGTATTATAACACTTCCCTGCACTGCCACCAGCAGCCAAGGAAAAACAGGAAATTCCAACAACACTCTACATGAACAATAAACTCAACTTGACTTTTTTGATTGTGATGATAATAGAAGTGTCTATCTTTTTAAAAAAATAGTATACTCCTCTAATTTGGTTTTCTATCATTTGTATAACCACCACATGATAAAGTTGCTCTTAGTTTGGTTAAATATGTTCAATCCATGCATAATATAAGAATCAGATAATATACTATTAAATGTGATGTAATTAATCTTTAACTTCAGGGGTAAAGGAAGGAAGACAAAGAATTAAGAATATTACATGGCAACCCTGGGAGTAGGTAATATAACCACATTACATGTATGTTTCTTGATTTTCTGGCTGTATTTTCCCTGTCATTTGACCACTGTGCCTGTAAATATGGTGCTTTCTCACCCCACCATCCAATCCTGAACTCTACACAGGCAGCCATGCCTTCTAGAATCTGATGCTCTAGAAACTTACTATCTACCACTGCCCATTATGCATTTTTTCAATGGCTGCAAAAGGCGCGTTGAAATATAAAACTCTTCTAGGTTAATTTCATATCTTCCCTTAAGAGTCTCACCAATGACAAAAATACACCTTTTTAAGAGTTCTATATTTTCCGTTGTGACCTACTAGGAATAATTTGTAATAAGAAAATACAAAATTTGCATCTTTATCAAAATAATTTAATTCATCTAAATTAGACCATATATTTCAATTATTTTTTCCAAATTGAAAAAAAAGTTACAAAATAATAACCAAATATACACAGATTATACAGTCACTATTTTTAATGTTCCTTAATTCACTTGATTTTACTTTAATTTGTTCTTCAAACCAGATGGCCAGGAGAACACAAGGGCTGTTTGGAAGGGTAAAGCCATCGTGCACCATTCCACATGGGCTCTGCAACTTTCCCTTTGCCTAATTTACACCTCAGCATAGCAGACTGACTGCAGAGCCATTTCGTGGTGGGCACATTTGAAAACTACTTTTTAGGAAACAATAATCATCTCTATGTCTTTTAGGGCTTTCCAGAATATTATCTGGCAGCTCTAAAAGCTATCGTGTCACCTAACTCCACGGAAAACATGCCGGTATGCCCAACGTGTGTTAGAATCGGGCACTACCGGTCTGAATCTCGGTGCTGTGTCACACTTAGGACACACAGCCAATGAACTAGATCCCTTTTGACATCTTACACTGCTCTCTAACGTGTTGCCATTGTAAAATGACATAACATATTGAAAATGATAATATTTAAAACTGTGATTATATATAGAGCCAAATAACTGGCATCTAACAATACTTTCAAATGCTAAAATGAAATAACCATCGTGTTGTCCCATTCTGAAAATGCATCCTTCTCAGATGACAATAGTCACATGTAACAAATAGCTACTACCATATATTGCATATTAATGTGCAGACATTGTTGTAAGGACATCCTCCGGAAGGCAGGTATTATTAATATTCCCATTTTATAAATGAGAAAACCAAGGGCCAGAAAGGTGAGTAACCTGGCTGGGGTCACACAGCTGGCAAGGGGCAGAGGCGCCTTTAGTAATCTTGCTACATATACCTCCTTTGAAAGGAATCTGGAAATTTCAATGGGCCTTTTTAAACTTTAAAGTATGCATAGCTCTGACATGCATAGCTGAATAAGAAACACAGAGCATAGGAATGGCACGCTAAGCTTGCTACATAAATGAGCAAATAACTCAGTTTCTAGGAAACTCTATTTCTTTATCTGTAAAATGGTGATAATGACAGTATCCTCACTACAAAAATTGTTAGGAGGCATTATCACTGTTAGGGGCTGTATTGTGTCCCCCACTCCCTCCCACCCCCCAGCCCCCACCAACCCAAATGTGTATGTCGAAGCCCTAACCCCGAGCACTTCAGAACGTGACTGTAGACTAGGTCATGCTGCCCACCAAGCCGCACCCTACCCCACGAGGGGTACACTCAGCCCATAATGCCCAAGCCCAGCCTGTTCCTACACTCCCGCTGCACGAGTGAGTCATTGCTGATGCACCAGCCAGCTGGCCTCCCTCCCTCCGTGATGCCACTAGAGAAAGCCATTCCAAGTGACTAACCATTAGCATTTACTTCTAAAGTGCCAACCCCAGTTGTCTAAAGAAAGGTGCTAAGAAGTTTAAGAATCTGGGCTTAAGTCTTAAATGGGCCAAACAGCTTCACACAGAGAAACTTCCAGCTCAGCTCTAACCACACTGTATCCCAGGGGAGGGAAGGGGGAGAGAGACAGGGATAGATACAGCGACAGAGAGAGGCTGACTCAAACCAGGCCCTGAACCACCTCTGGGAAAACTCAAAGGGCAGGTGCTGAGAGGGCCCAGCCTTCTGCTGCCCAAGACCACCACGAACAAGCCGGACTCAAGAACTGGTGTGCATCGCTGCAGCGGGAACACAGAGGAGGATCCCTAATGTTCTAAACACATGACGCCCAGGGTATCCAGCACAGCTCCTCACGCAGCGACGTGCAATAAATTCCTGTTGAGTGACTACATTCTAAAATAAAAATCAGTCTATTATTATTCATTCAGTCTAGTAAATGACGATAACGTCTCTATTAAGTTGATTGAATTGCATTGGCTCATGCAGTCACCTATGATACTGTGCTAAAAATTCTGCCAAGGGTTTGCAAATTTAAAAAAAAAAGGCAATTATTATATTACTCTAAACTTTCAGCCAAAATGTAAAAGTAAAACAAAATAAGAATTACGTTGGTTTATTCTCAATATAGAAAACTATCTAGAAAATTTGGAAGTCCCTCTCCAGTTCTAGAGAGTCTCACAGTCAGAAGAAAAAAATTCGACAGGCTAGACACCATTAAGCCTTCCCAGATCAGGGGGTGTCCGGCCAGCTTATATTTATTCCAGCCTCATTCGTGACTTCCAGCCATGCACAGTGAGGGTTTGCAAATGGCTCATTTCTTATGCCGTGCTGTAGTCAGCAATGACTCACTCGTGCTTTGCCTGCCACCAGTAAAGCTGTCATACAGTGGAAGATGCTCCAAGTGACTGCTTTTTTCCTAAGAGATGCAAAGAGATGAGCTTTTATATATATAGCAAGGACTTCCTTAATGGATTCAGCATACTTACTGCATGTGATATATGGACCTTCTCAATTGAAATTATATTTAGTCATGCTTAAAAAAAAGGTTGCTTCTAGGAAACTGCAGTCTCTCATTCAAATATCAGGGTTTCTAGCACTGTATCTGAAGAAACCTCAAATTCCTCTGCCCTTCTGTCTCCTGCATGGCTCTAATAGCCAGAAAGCACAAAGATGGAAAATGAATTCAGGCAGCAGAAGTGGTAACCCTCTCCCATGTTTCCTCTCTGCCACCCCCTGGAAGGCTTTTTGAAGTCAGAATGTGCTC
This sequence comes from Lemur catta, assembly GCF_020740605.2. NCBI lineage: Eukaryota > Metazoa > Chordata > Mammalia > Primates > Lemuridae > Lemur > Lemur catta. The sequence continues at coordinate 9,850,473 of NC_059147.1, read as the reverse complement.
CACAGGAGGTGAGGGCTGACTTTGGCTGCCAGCAAGCAGAAATGTTCGGCTACTTAACACTGGGCCACATGTGGCAGCTACAAAAACATCACCAGGATGTGAAATCTGTGTACTTCAATGGTATTCCCCTGCCCTCAAACCCTTTCAAACCGGAGGAACGATGGGAGTAGACGAACTTGGGGGGAGGGCTGGGGAGAAATGTCTTGCGAGTTTAATTGACAGTGTGGGCTATATAGTAAATCTCAGAGCCACGTCTTGCTGTTTTTATTCCATGTGGTTCTGAGCTGCAACCTTGGGCAGCTGGAGTGTTGTATTTAACGCAAAGCCCAGTGACAGGAGATCTGGAAAGCCGACCACTGGAATGTTCGGTGTCTTACATTAATTGTAAGTCAGAAATGCATGTCGGAGTAGGTCCCTGAGCGGCCTTTCCCAGGCTAAGAACTGCACTTGTTTAAGTTACTCCGGAATATAGCTTCCTTTTTCCTGCAGACAAAGGGCTGTGTACATTTGCCAAAAATAATTCGGGGCCAGCTTTTGTGCTCCTCTTTGGTAAGCTGCAGATTCTGGTCTCACTGTTTCAGGTGAGGAAATCACTGCAAAGTGACAGCCCCCGCTCTGCAAACGATCGGTGGCTGGAAATGTTAGGCTGAAACTTTCTCCTCAACGCCGACAGGAGTGGAACCAGACAGACGACCTCCACGATGTGTTTTTTCTCTGAGATGTCAGGGCTCTGGCCATGACTCTGTGATGCTGAAATGCGGAGGGAGAAAACAGTGGCACATGGCTGGGCCAACAGGAGCTTTGGCATCAGACAGACCCGGGTCCAAGTTCTAGCTCTTTCATTCATGAATCCCATAAACTTGAATGACAACTCTTCTTTTCTGAGCCTTAGTTTCCTCACCTGTAAAAAATATGAATAATAGGGATAATCTACTCCCTTATGGGAATTAAATGAAATACTACATGCTACACATGTAAATACATAAGCACATAGTAAATGCTCAATAAATGTGAGCTCCCATTATTAAAATTATGAATCAACTTGCTTTGACCACAGACAGTTCCTATATGGCCTCTTTTCTTAGAATTCCAGTTATTAATAGGTGCACAAATTCATAGTTGTACAATAATTACAGGTAAGCAATAAAGAAAGTTAGTCCCATTAGATCCTTTTGCTTAACATAGGTTAAGACCAAAAAAGAAAAACAAAACAAACAAAAGCTACTGTTTATTCTCCCTTCTGAGCCAGCCGCACATGTCTGAGTCTCCACTCCTGAGCCTTGTCCTTCGGAGCTGCCCTGTCTTCTCCACAGATGAGCATTTATTAAGCACCTGCTTGGTGCATATATAGCACCCTGAGAACAGGGTAGAAGCTGCTTCTACCATTTACAAACTATCGGAAGAGATAGGACACGCACATGAACCATTTGGGCAACGGACCACAGCCATCAGGCCAGTCACGGGCTAGCAGCCTTGACCTTGCCCAGGAGGTTGGCAGAGAGGCTTAGAAATCACCTGTGTCTCAAGCCATCCAGTTCTTCTGCGTTCCCCTGTGCATTCTCTCTCCTTCTCCTCCAAGGGAGGACACACATCAGGCAGAGGTTGTTTAGGGGAAAGACAATGAGTTTGACTGTTGGGCGCCTCTTGCTACCATCCCAGAAGTGAGGCTCAGTGGCACACAGAGGAGCGTGGATTCACAGCAAAGCTGCACGCTTTCAACACTAGGTAGCAGCGCTCCCCAACATTTTTGGCACCAGGGACTGGTTTCGTGGGAGACAATTTTTCTATCAGGCAGAGCTCACGGAGGGGGAGGCGGGGGAGGCAGAGCTCAGGCGGTGATGTGAGCCATGGGGAGGGGAGTGGCTGTAAATACAGATGAAGCTTCGCTTGCTCACCTGCTGTGCACCCCACACCCCGCTTTCCTAAGTTTCATAGAAGACAATTTTTCCACGGACAGGGGGGCAGTGGCAGAGCTCCACGGCCTGGTCCATGGCCCAGGGGTTGGGGAGCACTCAGAAAACAGGCATTTTTCTCTGAGCCCAAGGACTGCCCTTGCTTCCTGAGCTCTGAAAGCCAGTGGGACCCAACCCAGACCCTTTGCCAGGATTTCACCCCAGTGAGAGGATTCTCTTTGAACTAGTCCTCTTTTTCCTGGGCACATTCATTCTTCTCCCACTCCTCATGCACCCCAAAACCACTTCCTCTGAGATGCTTCAGCTGTAAGAATTTCATGGCCTCGGTGCTAATGCCTTTTCATTTTCCTCTGCTTAATTTTTTTTTCTGGAAACTTATTACATCCATAACCATTAGACCAATTCATGATCTTCCAAATACCTCTAAAGCACATGTCTTTGCCTACGTAACATGTCTGCTCTTTCTCTTCTCTAACACGTCCTTAAATCCCTGGCTGAGAGCCCTCGAATTTCCCACTTCCTGGGTCAGCACATCCCGGGTCAGCATATCAGAAGTCCTTTATGTCTGCTGGCCTCCCTCATGCAGCTCTAACATTACTGACATTCCTAAGCTGTTGTCTTAAATATTGTCACTTACTTTATTGATGGAAAGGAACGCTTATAACCCACTTCCTATATGCAAATTAGAAAAACACTCCATTTTCTCAAGATGCTTTGTTTCCATTTGCTGAAAAACTGTCAAGATAAATGTACAAAACCTACTATGGCCACAATACGAATAATGTTCTCGTGCAGTGCACAATCCGCAGAACGATACATGGTGGTACTGCCAAAGAAAGAGACTCCCTTCTAAAGGTAACTGGAAAGACCATCCTCAAGGTGTTAAACCAATTTAGTTAGATGTGAAGGCTTTATCTCTTTGATTCACCACTATTTCTCCAGTAGACTGAACGGTAATGTGTATTATAATCATCTTAATTTGGGACTCTATAAACATTAAAAATAGTGTGGCTCTGTTTAGAATAAAATCTACTAAATTATTTTACAATGGATATTTGCAGACTCAAAGTACGTCTCTACAGACTTCTTATTCATTACAAAGAGAACACTTTACATTGGGGAAACCTAACAGACATCACCTTAACCAAGCGGTTGTCACCAATATTGCAGCAAAGCAACACCATGGGCCTTATGATCTGATGAACTGGGAAGAACTCAGCATCGCTTCTGGGGTTTTCTTGTATTTAATCATGAGGAAATATCAGAGAAACCCAACTAGAAGGACATTCTATAAAACAACTGATCTGGACCCATCACAAATGTCAATGTCATGGAAAAAAAAAAAGACTGTTCCAGATTAAAAGACCAAAGATACAAGACAACAAATGAAAAGGGTGAGCTTCGATTGAATCCTAGATTGGGAGAAATACTATAAAAAAAACTTTATTGTGATAATTCGTGAAATTTTAATATGGATTGATTAGATACTAGTACTGTATCAATGTTAAATTCCCCAAATTTGATAATTATATTGTGAAAGCATTTAGGAGTAGAAGATCACAGGACTTATGAGGGAGAGAATGAGAAAAAGCAAATATAACAAAATGTGAACAACTGGTGAGTCAAAATGAAGAATATATATAAGAATTCATTGCACTACTCTTGAAAATTTTCCATAAGTATAAATATTTGCAAAACAAAAGATTCTAAAAAACGTTTTGTACTATTTGAAAAAATATATTATTCTGGCAGAAACAAGCAAGCGTGGCAGGTTTTCACCTCAAGCTGATGAGCTGCTAGTTTCAACTGGAGGACGAAATAAACAAACCCTTCCACGGCAGCACGGTAAGCAAGAAAGAAGTCATCGACTAATCAGACATTCAAGGAATTTCTAAAAGGTAGAAGGAAGGTGGGGTCATCTCGTACATTTAACCTCCTCTCTGTCCTAAAGACCCCCAAAAGTTATTGCACAGAAACACAAAAAGAGTAAAAGTACACAGGAAAAAGGAAATGGAAAAGATGTCCCTGGATAAAAGATATCAAAATAATTTTAAAAGAAATCAAAACCATTTCAGAAGGCAGGAAGTAGGTAGAAAACTGACAAATTGGCTTTAAAGAGAGAGAGAAGCTAGAAATCTAAACTCTGCAGAGTCACAATTCTGCAAAGACATTTCCCCTCCCACCCTAAAGCCCCCACACCAACGAAAACCTCGTTCAGGGTTGTTACCATCAGGAGTGGACCTGGAGCTGGATAGAGAGGGGAGCAGAAAATGGGGAGAAGAATTTTTACTTTTCACCTTTATATTAGTTTTTTATTGCTGCTGGGCAGTTTAGGCAACATAAATTTATTTTCCATGTCTGATCAGAAGTCTAAATTGGGTTTCACTGGGCAAAAATCAAGGTCAGCATAGCTTTGTTCTTTTCTGGAGGCTCTAGAGGAGAGTCTGTCTTCTTGCCTTTCCCAGTGACTAGGGGCTGCCCACAGTCCGTGGCTCGTGGTCCACACCTTGAACTGCAAAGCCAGCAACGCTCAGTTGAGTCTTTCTCACGTTGCATCACTCTGACACTGAGTCTTCTGCCTCTCTCTTCTACATTTCAGAACCCTTGCGATTACATTAGACTCCCCTGCATAATCCAGGATGATCTTCCTATGTTAAAGTTATTTGATTAGTGACTTCAGTTGCATCCTGAAAACTTAATTCCCCTTTGCTATGTAATTCACAGATTCCAGGATAAGGATGTGGACATCTCTAGAAGATCGTTATCCTGTCTTCCACAACTTTATGCTTTTCTAAACTATTTGTATTTGTTAATTTATAAATACGTATCACTTTTAAAATTTAAGGTCGAGTATCTGATAGTGAGCATTTAAAAAAAGTTAAAAGATTTAAATTTACTTTTATGTTATAATGATAAAAAGTGTGATGTTGCAGGATTAGACAAATGGAATAGTACAAGAGAACTAGGATCCAGAGACAAATATAGGTGGAATATAGCATTAGACAAAGGTCGTATTTCAAGCTATAGAGGAAAAAGAATGGACAATTTACAAGAGGAAACTGGATGTCACTGGAAACAAAAGGCTTGATCTTTATGTCACACAGCACGCCCAAATAAATCCCACGTAGATTAAGATCAAAACATCAAAAAAATTAAAAGTAGTAGAAAAAGATGTAGGAAAATATACCTGTAATCTTGGGGTGGTGAAAGGCTTCTTATACCCCAATCCATAAAGCAAAACTTGATAATATTAAAATAACAAAGTAAAAATATAAGCCATAGGCTGAGAAAAAATATTTGTGAGTATAACAAAGTGGCCATAATCAATAAAGATCTTTTTTTGTAATTTGACGGGACAACACTGCAGGAAAATGAGCAAAAGATATAAACAGGTCAATTCTCAAAAGAAGAAATGCAATGGCAATAAATATGTGAAAACACATTCATACCCACTAATAAGGAGAGGCAAATTACAAGAAAAAAGCAACGTAATGCCGTAGGCACACTATTATTAGCCAAGAGCTCAGAGTCTTAGGGTGTGCCAAACCTCCTCGGTTTGAAGCCTGGCTCTACTGATCACTCACCATGTGGCCTTGGGCAAGTTAAACTCTCTATGCCTCAGTTTCCCTATATGAAAAAGAGGGATAATAATACATCTTAACTCTTTATATTGTCAAGATAGAATGAGTTCATATATGTAGTGTTTTGAATAATGCCTGGCACAGAGTAATCACTCAATAAATGGCAGTCTAATATTTTGTCATGACATGTGCACAGGGAGGTACACACATGTGCTGCAAACTCACACACTTATCACACTCAGGTCAGTGTAGTAAAAACTGGGTATGACTTTAAATGACACCAATGGGAAACAGATAAATTTTATACCTTTAAAATATGGAATAAAAATTAGTATTAAAAACAATGAGTATGATCTTGGGCACTAACATAGGAAGATGTCTATGATAAATTAAGTGGGAGAAAAAGCAAGTCACAGACTGCTATCGAATAATCCAAATTATGTTTTTAAAATATGTTCTATGTAATATATGTATATAGTATACCCATATGTGCACATGCATAGAATGCACAGAAAATGTTATGAAAGGACTCCTTCAAATTGTTAGCAAAGGTACCAGGCAGGGAAGTAGGACTGGGGGAGAGCATCAAAAGAGGAGTTTGTCAAATAAACTACATTTTTCCTTTTTCTCTTTACTTTTAAAGCAAGCATATATTGTTTTAAAAATTGCAAAAAGTGAAATAGAGAAGAAGTCATAATCAGAATAAATTCTCGAAAACTAATACAGGGACGATGATAAGCAAAAGAAAATTATAAAATCAATTTATCCTACAACTTTTTTTTTCCAACAAAAGAGAATGATTAGCAAAGGAATTAGTCTAATCATGCTTCAAAGAACATCAGTTTAGCTAGGGGGTTTTCAAATACTTTGAACATGGGCTAAAAATGTCAAAGTCATACATCTTTCAAGGATGAAAATTCTAGGATAGTCTCCATTAATTGTTTCCATTGTACATAATATTGTGTAAGTTTTACATCTCCAGGAAAGTAATGTTTACAGATTCAAACCATGGACCTTCAATGTTACTTGGGTGACATAAACAAATTAAAATAAGGCCAATCTAAGCCAATTGTGTTTATCAACCTGATCCCCTCTGAAAACGAGAAATGAAGTCAAATACCCTTTAATACTATTTATTAGTTGAGTAATATAATACATTTTGACAAGTTGAACCATTGTAACAGGCGGCTGTTAAAGTCTCTACAGGGCCTGTTTAGAATAAAAACAGCAGTGAGAGACAGCTCTATAACTGGGTTTTAAGAACAGCTCAGCCATCAACTGTATCCTAACCAAGTACTTTTATCCAGTTAATTTACAGAGTGAATCCCTTAGGGTCTCTAGCCGTCTACCACTGCAGCTCATTAGAGCCCAATATCCAAGTTTTCTCATTGTAGCACTGAAAGCATTTATGCCTAAAATGTAATTAAACTTAAAACAAACAAGATCTTTATTCCCTGACAGTCCCGCTATTTTTAAATTGACAGAGGCATGAACTTATATAGGATTATTTAGAAAGCACTATACATTTCAGCCACTTATGGCAAGACATTTGCCCAACTGTTCATCCCGCATGCAATTAGAAATCTAAATACTTGGGTAACGGGTTTCTACTGGGAATTAAACTTGCAGATCTCTTACAAACGAGTAATGTGGTAAGACTTGCTGTCCAATGAGGTGTCTTATTGAAATATCCCAGGCCGTTTCACTTGTCACAGCTGTCGTTTCAGCCTCCTGCACTCACAGTGTATAGCTTTCATTACGAAAATAGAAATTTGTGTCCTAAGTGCTGTTACATTACTAATGCTAAATATTTAATTCCCTGGGGTTCCAATTATGGTTGAGCACTGGCAACACTGATTCTACTTTTTAATAACAACTGTAAAAGCAATTTGAGCATTTTTCAATTAATTAAATACATAGTGAACGAGTAACCTCTTGTCATTTTGCCCTCCAGGACCTGAGCTAATTGGTGTAGAATAAAATGTTTTGAAAATTAACTGATATTCTGGCCTGCACACTGTTATACCATTAAATTACAGTTTGCAAAATGAAGTTTGTCTTCTAATAGTTACACTCAATAGAGTCTGCAGATGTGAGAAAGTACCTGTGTTTCATGTACTTTACCGTGCCTCTAATTAGAGCCAAGTTTAAAGTCAAGTGTAGTCCCTCTAAACACCACTCAGTATCAATAATACTTTGCATTGTTCACAGACTGATAAATGCAACAAATTTCAACACAGGAAAGTTTCCCAGGTTTCATCATGTGTTTTCACAATTTAGCATAAACATTTTGAAAGTTTGCTCTTAAGAATTCCTATCATTAATTATATTCACACAGAAAAGTTCAAAAACAAATTTTTACATTTTTTTTTAAAAGAGAAAATTATAAATCAAACATCTGGGAAAGACCTTCCATTTTGAACACTTTGTTGCAGTTTCTCGTTTCACCATAGAACAATGTCATAAATAAGCTCCAAATTGGTGTTTCAGCTGAAAAGGATGAATCATAAAAGCAGATGCCATTTTACTCACATTTTAAAATGAACCTTTTTCTGAAGTACAATGAAATCTGATTAAAGAGACCATCTCCTTGCAGAAAAGCGTCTCTGACAGGTGTTCTTCCAGCTCGGAGTCTTGATTGGCCATAACCTAAAATCCATGCTCAGAAAGCGAATGCCTTTTCAGCAGCTGTCTGTCTAACAGAAATGATCCCCTCAACAGGTTCACTGAATTAGGAATCTCAGCAGAAGCATTAGGGCTCATGGAGGAAGACACAGAAAGTGAAATTAATCACTCTGGGAGAGAGGGAAAAAAATAACGGGGAAAATTTAATCACTTTCATACCAATCTTTAGAGTTTAAAACTTTAATATTTCTAAGATTTTAGTAACATCTTTGAGAAATGAATTTTAATTATAGGATTAACTTGATAGCACCAGTGAGCTAATATAAATAGATCAGCCTAAATTTCTGGTTTTTTTTTTTTTTATTAAACTAAACTGGATAATGAGAACATTTTAGATCTCTGAGGTTCGGCTGACTTATCTAGAAGCAATCTAGTCCATCAGCAAATGCATACACCCACATACAAATAAAAAAATATATAAATTGGTTTAGGTTTATTTAAATATTAATCTGTATAGAATGTAACAGCTTAGTAGACTTTGAAAAACATTGTCTTAATATATCCTATCATTAACAATTCTTAAAGCAAGTCATAGATTTAGTAGATGACATATTAAATCCAGTTATACAGATTATTTTTGCCAAAGACCATTTATTTTTTCCAGCCCAAAGAACAGCTATATTTTAAAATATAAAAGTAAAAGTAAAGGAAACTTCTACTTTGGATACAAGTGGTAGTTATTTTTGTATTAAGAAATGGATCAGAATTTATTTCAAAACACTTATGTACTAGTTTTGAAAAATAATAATTTCATTAACTGACTAATAGTGGCCAAAATACAACTAGAAATAATAATATTTAGTCCTCTAAAAACACTGGACAATTATCTACAGTAACAATTAAAGCTACTATATTTAGTACCAGGGTCCCCAATTAGTGCACCAGTTGGAGTTGGCTGTCAAGTGGGCAGTCTCCACCCACCTCCGGCAGCAGCAGGATGACAGCTAGTTGAAGATGATGAGGTACCATCCCCTTAGGATCACATGCCCATCAAGTGCCCCTCCTTTCTCTCTGGGTGACCTGACACTCCATGTGCTCATTGGGGTTGGCAGCCCCAGTCTACACAGTCAGAACTAAGTCTTATCTATTACCAGTATAAGTACTTAGGACCAGCGGGAAAACCCTACTGACCTTGGAAGCAGAAGATCTGACCTCAAACTTGATAATGCTAACAGTGGTGTGACTTTGGATGAGTCACTTGACACCTCTGTGCCTCTGGTTTCCTGGCTCTGACGTGGGGGACAATACCATCCCTGCATTGTTCTGAAGGTCCAATGAGAAAAGATGATGCAGATGTTGGAGAAGCTGTGAAGCAACATGGAAACGTAAGACACTCAAGGCTTCCGGTCTAACATGCACCTGCCAGTGCCATTGACAAAGCATTTTTCACTGTTACTCTGCAAAGCACCTACGGTAAAAAAAAATGTATGTAACACATCCATTATAAAATGTCATAACAAAAGAAAAAAGTTAGAATCATTATGGGCTGTGTAGTTCTGACTAGAGATGCTTTTTCAGAATTAAGCCTTTAGCTTTGGTCCCAATAAATTGGAAGCCAAAAAAGCATATGTTTGAGGTTTATAAAATAAGAAGAAAAGGAAGCAATAGGATAAAAGAGAGAAGGGAATTAGCAGGATACGATCACAATATAGGCATCGTTTAATAAACTATAAACTTAAAATGAAGGCTGTTTAAATTTTCTTTTCTGAAGTGTGTTCAAACACTTCCCTTAGCTCGGCGTTCCTGACTAGAATCAGCCTCTCCACAGCTCTGCGGAGCAGAGAAGGATGTTGATGGGAGGAGTCAGAGCAGATCTCCCTCATTTTACCACCCAGTCGCTCAAACACACAGAAAACCAAGACAAGAGCTGCTTGCAAGTTAATACACAACCGTGGTAACTGGCCGGTTAGTGGGCTCCAGAAGCCCTTTCTCAAGCTGGCTGTACTCTAACAAGCACCATTACCTGGTCTCCAAGTCCACAGAAGCATAAAAGCAGCAACTTGAAGGGCAGAGGGAAGACCACAGGTAAGGTCAATGAGAAATACAGTTGACAGCAATCAAAGAAACCAAAATGTTTTAAGAATGACAATGAGAAAACAGAAAACAAACAAACAAACAAAAAACCTAAAACAAAACAAAAAGCCTGAGTCCTTTAATGAGAACTGAATCACATAGTCCAATTCTTACTGATGACTGGGAATTATAATGAAAGTTAATGAGACTTCATGTATGTGTTCAAGATCAAAGGGAAAGGTATAATCCATTTTAGGAAGATTTCCATCACAAATTGTTAATGTTAATTCTTAAAACTTGGCTATCTTGAATAACCCAGTCCCCGTGGGTTCTAGATTATCATGTTTTTACTGTAGTTGGATAATTTTATGGTTAATGTACTATGGTATAAATAAATGTAGCTTAGCCTAAGCGTATCCAATGAAAATATGTATGGCATAAAATGACAAATCTAATAGGTCAATAACCAAACACACAGTAAATAATTCAAGCATAAAAAATATATAACATTACAACTAAGATAAACTAGTCCTCTTCAAAATTGACCATACATTTTTGCAAAATGGACTTTTAAAATGAAAAACCAAATGTCCAAAGATAAATAGTGAGAAAGAGGTATAAAACTATTAACTTACATACCCTACACTCATATGAGAAGAGGCTGTAGGAAAACAAACCTACCTTATGCATCTGTGTGATGCTCAAGTAATATTCTGCACCATTCTTTATCGAATTTACAACATCAAGACATAGTAGATGCTCAATAAACTGTTGTTGAACTGAAATATAATTTACAAGTTGTTCGGATGTCAGATAAATAAGAAACGGGAGATATCAGGATTATCATAAACTCTCTTTGGGAGCGTTTAGAGATCTGAAACACAAGGAAAGTGAAAGAGAAGAATTTGAAATTTTAAAGGAAACCGACCCACTGAAGACTATAATACGCACATTGACTTTGACTGCATCTGGGGGAAAAAGCTGCTGGGTGAGTAAATGCCTCATTCTGGTTAGTTTTTCAGAATAGGAGACTGTGGCTAACCTAAAGATGCTCCAAATAGTGTCAGGAGGTGGCAAGGACAGAGTCACAGTCCCAGCTCCACGGCTCTCCTGGCACCAGCTTCACTGCTAGGTGGGCCCATTCAGTCAGGCCCACAAAGCATGTCCTGATTTGTGGCTCTAGGGAAACAGGGTATCTGTGACCTCCATGGAGTCCCTTGGGGACAGAAGGAAGTGTGAAAAGGCTCTATGTATTGTTAGCAAGCCTCCTTTGCCTCCTTCCCTGGTGCTGGCTGTGTCAGGGTTTTAGTGACTCCATTTTTTTAGATTTTAATTTGCATGGCTATTTGATTTAGGCATTTTATAGACTACATCACCACAGAAGCAGGCATGCTTGTCTTTAATGTGTACTGGCTTAATTTATGCATTGCTATACTGTTTACCACTCTACTAACTCAAAGATGTTAGTAACTTCTGCATTTTTTCCAATAGGCTATGAATGATGGACAGGATAACCATACCATAGACATGGGTATCCTCTAAGACTCCAGCCTTGCCCCAGCTCCTGACCAGCTACACTCTACTCTCCAGGTCCGAAATTCATGCCGCCCACCCCACCAACACACAGGCAGAGCACTGCTGACGTTACAAAATCACTTTATGGCAAGGTTTTAGGCACCAAACAGATTCAGAGTAAGAACCTCCTGCGTCCATCTCAGAAAGACCTGGGTTAAAGATTTTATGCACACGTACACAGTGCTTAGTATGTGCCATGCACTGTCCACTGCACTGGGGAAGGGCATTTCAGGCCTCTGCACCTGATTGGCAAGTGGAAGCAGATTATTCGTTGCTTATGATATTTTGGGAAATAAAAGATCTAGGAATTTAGAAACTCCAAAGGCAAACCTAGTGTGATCTCTGAAAGGCTGTTCAGAGACAGGGTAGCAGAAGGAGGATATATACTCTCTCTTCTAGAATAGGGGTGGGCAAACTAAATCCAGCCTGTAGACTATTTTTATAAATGTTATTGGAACGCTTTTATAAAAGTGTCATTGGAACAGTCACACCCACTTGTCTATGGCTGACTTTGCAATGCAATGACAAAGTAGTTGTGACAGAGATTGTCTGGGCCACAAAGCCCAAAATATTCACTATCTGGCTTTTTACAGAAGTTGGCCAACCCCTATGTTAGGGTGTCTCTCCCTGAGAAGTATGGGAATCCCAGTAAAGCTGCCTCCATCCTGCAAGGCTACTTCCCCACCCCTGCCCTTACACAGCCCCTTCCCTATCTCCCCCTCTGCCCCCCTGCCCCAGCCCTGAGATGCCCAGGTGCTGGTTCCAGTGTCATCTGGTAATGACCCCTGCCTAAAGGCCTAAAACGCACCCCCCTTTCCAGTTGTGAAACGTCCCATGAAGACGGCAAACCATGAAGTTATCAGCGGTGTGGGGGAATTTGTAAGTTCCCTTTCTAGCTCCATACTCACTGTTCAGAGACAGGGCAAAAGAGGGATATTTTCTCTCTTTTAGAATGGCTTGCAGCCTGTTTTTGAAAATGTTATTGGAATACTTTTGTAAAAGTGTCACTGGAACACAGCCACACCCTCTTGTCTACGGCTGCCTTTGCATCGCAATGACAAAGTAGTTGCAGGAGAGATAACTCAACACTGATTGAGTTACCTGGGCCCTGCCCGTGCATTTGACCTCAAGTGCAGGAAAGCCCCAGTGAGGAAGATAGTAAAGGATGCGTGGCATGTCACCAGAAAGGGAAAAGAAGAGGGAAGGCCCACCAAACGGAAACACTGGCTGCTGCACAGGTGGCATGGCACTGGCTGTCCCTGCCAGGGTCTACCCCAGGAAACCAGCCAATGGGAGAGAGGGCGTACAGGCCGGAGGGTGGGAAACAAAGCTGGACAAGTCCCCTGGTCAGGTGGTGAGAGGCTTTGTGGATGTTGCTGCAAAGTGGAGAAGTGAGAGGCAAGAGGGTGTCTCTAAAGGATTTAAGCAAGGGCATGAAATGATCAGATCTCATTTTAGGAAGATCACTGTGACAGCAGGGTCGAGGCAGACGGGGTAGGGATGTCTATGCTCTCCCCTAGGCTGCTCTACCCTCTCCACCATGCCCACTCAGAAACCTCCTCCTCACCCTTTCCTACGCACCCCGTGCAGTTCCACCCCTTCCTCCGGCTCGTAGGGCACCTTCTAGACAACTGCAGAAATGGTATATTTCCCATCCCTAATTGCCACTATCCGAACTGCCTCCTGGTCCCATGCTTCTTCTATCTGTAGTGAAAGGCCAAAGGTTTGTTTCTTTGTAATTTCTGATCCGCTGTAGAAAGGTATTCTTATAAAATACAAAATCGTACACGTGAGTGTCATGGCAATGTCAACGTGCTATACAAGTCTCTAGATGCTGTCTCTCATTTTGTGCATTTATCTTGTCACAGGTCAACAAAAAATGCTTGTGGACTTCCAGTTTCCAGTCTGGCATGTAAAGGGCTTGGATGTTACCACTCCATCTCAACAAGGAAAAAGCTGAACAAACTGAAAAGTCAACAAATTTTCTTAGATCTGTAAGAGTGAGGTCACAAGACAAACTGCTGCCCCCAGAACTGGAGAGACACACAGGTAGATACAGAAAACAACTTGGAGCAAAACCCTCTGCAGGATCCAGGGTTAGGGTAGGAACATCTGAATTGTAACTGACCAATTGCCAGAGACTCAGTGCACAAGTCTGACAGTTAAAACCGCCAGGAGGACCCAGTCACGGAGGCCTACAGCTTTGTGCAGTTTACCTCCCGGAGCTCCAGGTTATCACAGTGAGTACTGGGGGTTTGGGGTGAGGAAATAACCATTTTAAAATATTCCAGAGCATTCTGTTCTATTCTGTTCTTCTTAACAAGATCTGCCTTCAAGAGAAACTACTGAACCAGAGCCCGCTAGGGCTCTAGTGGGGTATTATCAGAGCCCAACTGGCTCGAGGGAAGTGAAACACCCCATTTCTGCCCCCTCTAGACTTCCACAGGGGACAAGGAAAATATCCAGCCTCAGCCCCCTCTAGTCATCCTGTCCCATCTAAGAGGAGGACTAAGAAACGTGGGAAGTTCACGGTCCGAGGCACAGACTCACCAAAACACTGAGACCTGCTCACAGGTCTGTGGAAAGCCTCCCCTGCCCCACAAGTCACCACCACGGTACTACAGGCCTATTTACAGCAGTTCCTTTACCCAGAACGACATTGCCAGCTACCGGAGTACAATTACAAGGCACACTAAAGGGCACAAAAACACAGTTTGATGTGACAGAGTTAGCATCAGACCCAGACTCAGATATGGCAAAAACGTTGAAGTATCAGATTGGAAATTTAAAACAACTGTGATTGCTATGGCTTGATTGTTTTTGTCCCCTCTAAAACTCCTGTGTTGGAAACTTAATCCCGAACGCAACAGTGGTGAGAGTAGGCCTAACTGAAAGTGCTTGGGTCATGAGGCCCCACCCTCATGAGTAGATTCATGCCACTATAGAAAGGGCTTGCAGGAGTAGCTTCTCTCTTTTGGCTCTTCTGCCATGTGAGGACACAGTGTTCATCCCTGTTTGCCTTTCTGCCTTCTGCCATGTGAGGACACAGCACGAAGCCTTCACCAGACACCAGGTGATGGCGCCTTGATCTTGGACTTCCCAGCCTTCACAACTGTCAGAAATAAATTTCTGTTCTTTATAAATTACCCAGTCTGTGGTATTGTGTTACAGTACCACAAACAGACTAAGACAATGATGAAGATGCTAACAGTTCTAATGGATGAAGTAGAGAGCATGACAGGATAGATGGGAAATGTAAGCAGAGATATGGAAATTCTCAAAAAGAATCAAAAAGAAATGCTAGAGATCAAAAACACTATAACAGAAATGAAGAATGTGTTTGATGGGCTCGTGAATAGACGGAGGAAAGAATCTGGGCTTGAAGATATCTCAATCAAAACTGCCAAAACTGAAAAGTAAAGAGAAAAATGTCTGAACAAAATTGAACAGAATTTGCAAGAACTGTGGGACAACTACAAAAAGTTGTAGCCATGTGTAATGAGAATACTCGAAAGAGAAGAAACAGAGAAAGGAACACACCAAAAAAATATTTGAAGCCATAATCATTGAGAATTTTCCCAAATTAATGTCAGATAACAAACCACAAATCCAAGAAGTTCTGAGAACACCAAGCAGAACTGATGCCAAAAAAACTGCACACCTAGGCATATCATATTCAAATTACAGAAAATCAAAGATAAAGAAAAAATCTTGAAAGAATACAGAGGAAAAAACATTTTTTCTACAGATGAGTTAAGATAAGAGTTACATTTTACTTTTCAGAAGCCACGCCAGCAAGAAGAGAGTAGAGTGAAATATTTGAAGTGTTAAGAAGAAAAGAATCCCACCAACATAGAATCCTATACCCTGCAAAACAACCCTTCAAAAGCAAAGGAGAAATAAATACTTTCTCAGACAAACAAAAATTGAGGACATGTGTTACAAATAAACCTGCCTTGTAGGAAATTGTTAAAAAAATTTCTTTAGAGAGAAGGAAAATTATATAAGTCAGAAACTTGGATCTACATAAAGAAAGGAAGAAATCAGAGAAGGAATAAATGAAGGAAAAATAAAAACATCTATTTTTCTTATTCTTAATTGATTTAACAGATAATAGGTTGTTCAAAATAATGCTAGCAACAATAGTGTTTTATTATATATGCTTCCTATAGGTGCATATGTTTAAGTAAAATGAATGACAGCAATGATATAAGGAATAGGATGGAGGAATTAAGATTATTTTGTTATTAAAAGGTAATCACATTACCTGTGGATCAGTACAATTTTATTTGAAAGAAGACTTGGATTGATTGTAAAGGTATATTATAAACTCTAGGGCAGCCACTAAAAAACATTCAAAAAAGAAGTATAACTGATATGGTAGGAAAGGAGAGAAAATAGAAGTACGTAAAATGCATAGTTAAAACCACAAAAGGCAGAAAAAAAGTAGAAGACAAAAATAGAAAAAAAGAACAATGGCAACAAATAGAAAATGGTAACAAATATGGTACATATTAATCCAACTATATCAATAGTCAGTCTAGACATCAATGGTCTAAAGGTACCAATTAAAAGACAGAGACTGTAAGAGAGTGGATCAAAAAAAAAAGACCTAACTATACATTCTCTATAAGAAATCCATTTTAAATATAAACACACATGCAGATTAAAAGTAAATGGGTGGAGGAAGCCATACCATGCTAACACTAAAACACTAATCAAAACAAAGTAGAAGTAGCAATATTAGTTTCAGACAGAGTAGATTTCAGAGCAAGGAAAGTTATCACTGATAAAGAGGGGCATTACAGAACAATAAAGGGGTCAATTCTCCAAGACATAATAATCCTTAATGTGTAAGTACTCAATGAAAGAGTGTCAAAAATACATGAGGCAAAAACTGATAGAACTGCAAGGAGAAACAGATGAATCCACTGTTACAGTTGGAGACTTCAACACCCCTATATCAGAAATGGGCAGATACAGCAGGCAGAAAATCAGTAAGGACAAAGTTGAACTCAACAGCATCATCAATCAATTGTACATAACTGACACCTAGAAACTTTTTCAGTAACAGCAGAATACACATTCTTTATAAACTCACATGGAACATTCATCAAACTAGAACACATTCTGGGTCATAAAACATACCTTAACTAACTTAAAAGAATATAAATCATACAATATCTACTCTAAAAACAATGCAATTGAACTAGAAATCATAAACAGAAAGATAGCTAGGAAGTCCCAAAATAATTGAAGATTAAACAACACACTTGTATAATAGATAACATATGGGTCAAAGAAGGAATCTCAAGAGAAATTTCAAAACAGTCTGAACTAATGAAAAATGAAAACACAACTTATGAAACTAGAAAAAGAAGAACAAATTAAATCCAAAGTAAGCAGGCAAAAGAAATTTAAAAAATAATAAATAATAAAAATTACAGTAAGCTTGAAGTTAATATACAAGTCAATTGCTTTCCCAAATACCTGCAATAAACAAGTATAATTTTAAATTAAAAACACAATATCATTTACATTAGCACCACCAAAAATAAAATAGTTATAAATCTAACAAAATATGTACAAGATCTATATGAAGAAAACTACAAAACTGATGAAAAAATCAAAGAATTAAATAAATGGAGAGATATTCCATGTTCATGGATAAAAAGACTCAATATTGCCAAGATGTCTGTTATTCCCAATTTGATCTACAAATTCAATACAATCTCAATCAAAATCCTAGAAAGTTATTTTGCAGACTTCAACAAACTTTTCTAAAGTTTATGTGGAGAAGCAAAAGACCCAAATTAGATCGCACAGTATTAAAAGGGAAGAACAAAATTGAAGGAGTGACACTACCAACTTCAAGACTTTAAAGTTACAGTAATGAAGACAGTGTGAGAGTGGTAAAAAAGTAGACAAATAGATCAATAGAATCCAGAAATAGACTCATATAAATATAGTCAATTGATTTTTGTCAAAGGAACACAGGCTAATACAATGGAGAAAAGATAATCTTTTCAACAAATGATGCTGGAACAACTGGACATCCACATGAAAAAAACGAATCTAGACACAGGCCTTATACCCTTCACAAAAATTGACTAAAAATGGATCATAAACCTAAATTTAAAATGCAAAACTATAAAACTCTTGGAAGATAACGTAAGAGAAAATCTAGATGACTGGTGTTTGGCAATGACTTTTTACATACAACACCAAAGGCATCATCCGTGAAAGAAAGAATTGATAAGCTGGGTCTCATTAAAATTAAACATTTCTGCTCTGTGAAAGACACCATCAAGAGAATGAAAAGACAAGCCACAGATTGAGAGAAAATATTTGGAAAAGACATAGCTGATAAACGATTGCTATCCAAAATATACAAAGAACTTTTAAAACTCAACAATAAGGAAACAAGCAACCTGATTTAAAAAATAGGCCAAACACCTTAACAGACATCTCATTGGAAAGTCATCCCATGCATATATGGTCAACTGGGTGCCAAGAATACACAAGGGGAAAGGATTGTTTCTTTAACAAATGGTGCTGGGAAAACTGGATATCTACATGTAAAAGAATGAAATTGGATCCTTATTTTATACCATAAACAAAAATTAACTCAAATACATCAAAGACTTAAATATAAGACCTGAAACTGTAAAATTCCTAGAAGAAAACATAGGGGAAAAGTTTTATAACATTGGTCTTGGCAATGATTTCATGGATATAACACCAAAAGCACAGGCAACAAAAGCAAAAATAGACAAGTGGGACTACATCAAACTAAGAAGCTTTTGCACAATAAAGGAAACAACAGAATGAAAAGGCAACCTAAGGAATGGGAGAAAATATTTGTAAACCATTTGTCAGATAAAAGGTTAATAATTTTTGCTGTTGCTATAACTCAACAGCAAAAAAACTAATAACTCAATTAAAAAATGGGCTAGACTTGGAATAGACATTTCCTCAAAGAAGACAAAAAATGGTCAGCATGTATATGAAAAGATGCTAAATATCACTAATCGTGAGAGAAATGCAAATCAAAACCACAAGATATCATCTCACACCTTTTAAGATGGCCATTATATTAAAAAAAAAAAAGGCCCCAAAGACATGTATTGGTAAGGATATGGAAAAATTGGGAATCTTGTACTATTTGTGGAAATGCAAAATGATGCAGACACTATGGAAAATAGCGTGGAGATTCCTCAAAAAATTAAAAATAATGCTATCATATGATGCAACAATTCCATTTCTGGCAATCCCAAAATAATTGAAATCAGGATCTCAAGGAGATATTAGTACTCCAATGCTCATTGCAACACTATTCACAATAGTCAAGATGTGGAAACAATCTAAATGTTCGTTGACAGATGAATGGATTTAAAAAATGTGGTCTATATGTACAATGGATTACAATTTAGCCTTAAAAAAGAAAATTCTGATACATGCTACAACATGAATGAATATTGGGGACATTAGGATAAGTGAAATAAGCCAGTCACAGAAGGAAAAATACTGCATGATTCCTATACATATATGAGGTCCCCAAAATAGTCAGACTCACAGAATCAGAGAGCAGAATTATGGTTGTCAGGGAGTAGTGGCAGAGGGAATGAGAGTTGCTAATCATTAGGAAATAAAGGCTCAGTTATGAAAGATGAATAACTTCTAAAGATTAGATGTACAACATTGTCTCTATAGTTAGCAATATTGTACACTTAAATATTTGTTAAGAGGCTAGATCTCATGTTAAGCATTTTTACCAAAATATTTTTTAAAAAGAAGAAGTACAGGCTGGGCTCAAGTGGCTCACATCTGTAATCCTAGGACTCTGGGAGGCCAAGGTTGGAGGGTTGCTTGAGGCCAGCCAGGAGTTTGAGACCAGCCTGAGCAAGAGCGCAACCCCATCTCTACAAAAAATAGAAAAATTAGCCAGGTGTAGTAGCACACACCTGTAGTCCCAGATACTCAGGAGGCTGAGGCAGTAGGATCACTTAAGCCCAGGAGTTTGAGGTTGCTGTGAGCTATGATGACACCACTGAACTCTAGCCCAGGCAACAGAGTGAGATCTTGTTCAAAAGAAGAAGAAATGCAGATGGCAAATAGGCATATGAAAATATGTTCCATATCATATGTCATTAGGGAAATGCAAATTAAAATGAGATACCACTACACACTGATTAAAACAGCCAAAAGCTGGAATACTGAAAACACCAAATGCTAACAAGGATGTGGAGTAACAGTATCTCTCATTCATTGCTGGTGGGAATGCAAAGTGGTACAGCCACTTTGAAAGACAGTTTGGCAGCTTCTAACAAAACTAAGAATATTTTTAGTTTGACCTAGCAATCACATTCTTTGGTATTTACCCAAAGGAGCTGAAAACTTAGGTCCACATAAAAACCTGCATACAGATGTTTATAGCCACTTATTCGTAACTGCCAAAAGATGGAAGCAAGCAAGATGCTCTTCAGTAGGCGGATGGAAAAAAAACTGTGGTACGTCCAGATGGTAAAATACCATTTAGTGCTCAAAAGAAGTGAGGTATTAAGTCATGAAAAGACAAAAACAAATGTATATTACTATGTGAAAGAAGCCAGTCGTATGAGGCTACAATTCCAACTATATGATATTCTACAAAAGGCAAAACTGTGGAGACAGTAAAAGATCAGTGGTTGCCAGGAGTTAGGGAGTGAGGCATAAATAGGCAGAGCCCAGAGGATTTTCAGGGCAGTGAACTGACTCTGTACCATACCACAGTGGTGGGAACCTGTCATTACATATTTGTCCAAACCCACAGAATGTACAACACCAAGAGTGAACCCTAACGTAAACTATAGACTTTGGGTGATAATGATGTGTCACTGTAGGTTCATAAATTGCTACAAATGTGCCATTCTGGTGGGGGATGTTGATGATGGGAGAGGCTGTGCGTGTGTGGGAGCAGGGGAGGATATGGGAAATCTCTGCACTTTCTGCTCAATTTTGCCGTGAACTGAAAACTGCTCTAAAAATAGTCTATTAAAAGAAAAAATTGTGGCCTGTCAACAGTCCATAGACCATACTTAGAGTCATACCGTGGACTGTGGACTCTCTAGGCACAGAGACCTTGATTCCTCAACCCTGTGTCCCTAGCCCCTTGTTTCAAGTATCTCTGATGGTGGGAAAGACTAAGGTTTAGAAGACAGAATTGACCCAACCCGACAGAGAGGAACGCTGACCCGACTGGGTAACCGGGGAAAGAGCGATGCCAAGACGAGGTGCTGAGGGCACAGAGAGAGGCAGGCTCAGGCAGAGGAGACAGAGCAGGGCCACCAGGAGCTGTCCCACCCAGTAGACAGCTGAAGATCCCAGATTGGGGCTCAGGCAAAGGAGAGGACTGAGGCGGAGGGCAGCAGCACCCTAGAGAGCAGCGACCTTTGGGGGTACACCAAGGGAGGGAGCCCACAAGGCAACAGAGGCAGAGTCCAAGGAGGAACCCGGCAACAATATTATCTCAGGAGCCAGGGACACGGTCACATGCGCACAGAGCTTAAACAGGATGAGAACTGAAAACCACCAGAGTTGGCAACTAGACTTTTTTTACTTTTTTTTCCTTTTCATATTAAAACTTGTGATTTTTTTTAAAATTCCAGAATATTACAGGGGTATAAATGTTTTGGTCACATAAATTGCCTTTGCACCGCCCGAGTCAAAGCTACAAGCATGCCCATCGCCTTTGGATAACTAGAAAACCAGACAGCGTGGGGATGAATCAGAAATGGGAGTGGAGAAAGCTGACAGAAACACACGTCTCTACAAACACGGCTTTCTACCAGCCAGCAGTTAAGGACGCAAATAAACCCAGCGGAGCACAGAAGAAGACACTGAGTCTAGAGGGCTATTTTGCAATGGGAGTGACCGAGGAAAAGAAACTAAGCGAACAAGGAGAATTTTAAGACACAGAAGAGAGGTAAGAAATCAGAAGAAAATGGAAAAGAGAGAACAAATGTGATTAGCTAGACAGAAGAAGGGCTACCAATTCCCTTGAAAAATGAGAGACAGAGAGGTTGGGCACAGAAAAGAAACAGAAATAATGCATTGTGGTTTGCTTACAGAAAGATCTTATTCTCCTTCCACCGTGGGAGGACACAGAGAGGTGTCATCTATGAACCTGGAACCAGGTACTCAGCAGACACCAAATCTGCCTGTCCCTTGATCTTGGACTTCCAGCCTCCAGAACTGTGGGAAATAAATTTCTGCTGTTTGTAAGCCAGCCACCCAGTTAAGGCATTGTGTTATAGCAGCCCAAACAGATTAAGATAAGAATGTTCGGAGCCACACTCTTCATAATAGCCAAAAAATGGACACTGCCCTCATGTCCATTAACTGATGAATGGAATAAATGAAAGCAGCATATCCACACAATAGAATATTATTAAGCCACAAAAAGGAATAGAGTAATGATACTGATGTGTGCTACATGGATAAAACTGAAACGATTATGCTAAGTGGAAGCAGCCAGTTAGAAAAGATCACATATTGTGGGATTTGATTTATATGAAACTCCCAGAACAGAGAAATCTATAGACAGGAAGCAGATTAGTGGTTGCCAGGGAGAGAGTGAGAGAGGGAAAATGGTCTTATGTGGTTTCATAATTAGAAGTCTACATTAGTTCGCTTCTCAGTGTATTGGCAAGGTTTTCAAAGTCAAAATTTCAAGGAAATACCAGGTTCTAACTTCCTTCTAACTTTAAAACCTGCATATTCAATCTCTACTTTTTTATACTCACCCTTTTGAGAAAACAAGTCAAAACTCCTTATTTGTTAGCCATTCAGGAATAACTAGGAGCTACTGTCCATGTCTGGGGCTGTTCCCTGCCCTGAGGACTAATTCCACCCACCCCACCCCAACAGGCAAAAGTCAAGGCGGGCCTTTCTCTCTCTTTTTCTGTCTACCTGTGAGCACAGCAGTGCCTTCTCATAGGAATAATACATGCCCATTATTCTAGGATTTAAGAATCATAAGTTGTTCTCATGATGTGTATTCATTATATTAAGCAGATATTGACAGAAATTCCATATAATGCTATCTTCCAGTTTATAATCCACATCTAGACTATAAACTCCATGAGAGAAGGATCATGGCTACTGTGGTATCCACTCCATGGCTAACATTGTTCCAGTACTTAGTAGGTGCTGAATACATTCAGTCATATGTCACAGAATGACATTTTGGTCAACAACAGACCACATATACGATGGTGGTCCCATAAGATTACAATACCATATTTTTGCTGTACCTTTTCTATGCTCAGATATGTTCAGATACATAATTAATTGCCACTGTGTTACAGCTGCCTACAGTATTCAGTACAGTAACATGCTGGAGAGGTTTGCAGCCTAGGGAAATAGGCTGTACCATACAGCCTCAGTGTGCAGCGGGCTATACAGCCCAGGCTGGTGTAAGGACATTCTATGATGTTCATGCAGTGATGAAATCGCCTAATGATGCATTGCTCAGAACATATCCCCGTCATTAAATGACACATGACTGTGTTTGTGGAACGGCTGTTTGAGGTACTAAGATCTAGATAACAGCATGAAAACCTGAGAAGACACTAATCATTTATGCATACGTTGTAACCAAATTCATCGAGTTTCTAAAAACAAAAATATTCGTAAGTGCTTTTTTCTCTGAAATGTTTCACCCTTATCTATCTTTAAACCTCAAAGCACAATTGAAATTTATTCCACTTAATTCCTTGAAATCTTTAGGAGACAACTAGAGCTAGGAATATTCTTTCTCTTTCCTTCCTTTGCATACCTTTGAACCCTATCTTTTTCGAAATAAACATTGCTCAATAACATTGAAGTTTGTCTGAAGACTTGCTTTATACCAGGCCATTATAGCTGTATTATACAACAAAACACATTTAATAAAAAAGAAGACACATTTCTTGAGAAATTTGACCTTTAAGAGAAAAAAAATTACACGAATATGAAAGGATAGATCGTGAATTCCTTATTTTACTTGCACCTCAAAACCAACGGCTCGGCCCACACTGAACATGCATCCTTTTCCCCTCTAGACCTGCTTCTCAGGGGATCCATCTCAAAACATTACCAACACAACCTAATTGTTTAAGCCCTCTGGACACCCTGTCAACATGCTCTTCCTCTGCCTTCACATGTAATCAGTCACCAAGTCTGTTTATTTCTAGCGCCCGAGTATCTCCTATCAATTCATCAACATCTCTCTTTCCCCTGGATGCTGTCTTAGCTCAGGCAATTGTTCTCTCTCACCTGGACAGCTACTTGCCAAAACCTAACTGGTCTCTCTACATCCACTTTTGCAGGTCTCTAATGCACTCACATGCCACTGACAAAGTGGTATCTTTAAAATGCAGATCTGGTCAGGTGAATGCTTAAAACCTTTAAGGGGCTCCCCTTTTGGCAAGATGAAGCCCAAGCCCCTCTGCTAGGTACATGAAAGCCCTTCATAGCCTGGCCCCTGTCTACTCTCCTCTCTCTCCCATTTCTGCACACATCCCTCATGCTCCTCTCAAACTGGACTACTCCAAGGCTCTTGAGTCTTTGGTTCCCCTGCTTGGTCCTCTTCCCAGCAGAGTTCACCCCCGATGCTCTCTCCCCTGGGAAGCTTTCCTTAACCCCACTCACCACCCATCAGACTGGGCCCCTGTGCTTTCCCCTCTTACCACGCTACGCTGAAATGGTCTGTTTATGGCTTCATCTCCACAAAAGACACTAAGCTTCAAGCTCTCCAAGGGCAAAGACTGCATGCTCCAGGCCAGAGCCCAATGCCTACTTTGTTGAATTCAGGGAATATCTGACTCCCTGTATTTATCGCAATGTTAAAACACAGCAGATATGTCTGAATAACAATGAATAAACGGAATATTCTACTGGCTGAAATCCAGTTCTGAGATCAACACACTAATGTTTGCTACTTGTACCCATATCTTGTGCCAAAATGTGTCTATGACATACAAAAGGCAAGTAGACATTTATTTCTGACATGTATAGAATAAAATATTACTAAGAATAGGATTGTGATACAAACACCGATAAGTCAAATTTCCAGAAGTTGGGACAAGCACCTTCGAGTCAGCAGCATTTGCTTTAGAGTCAAAAGATAAGTTTAAATCCTAGCTTCAGAAGCCTGCAAGTGGAAGTGGCCTGCTATTTTTATGCATTGAGTTCGAAAGGCAGTTTAAATAAGAAAGCTCCTGGAAAAAATAAAATAGTCTACAGACACTTAAGTGTATTCATTATGTAAAGTGTAAAGACGGCACGTAGGTTAAAGTAATTTAGCAATAAGTCATTCTAAAATCATTTTGTGGAGGAAATATATATGAACAATTATAGACAAAATTATAAAGTGCCTGGTATTTTAAAAGAATGTGCAGTGAATACAGCAATCACTGCAGAGTCAGGAAGTCTAGTGGTAACCAACCTATGATTTGCAGTATTTGTAAAATTTTTTAAAAAACTGTTTATAAGTTCAACATTTTCTTTTTCAGTTATTTTTTAACTGCTATATAAACAGTATTACAAGATGATTCCAAAATGCTTTGTCATTATATATACTCAGAACTTTTAAGTGACTGGCCTAATGTAGCCCTTTCATAAAAACACAATTCGATTTGGCCTCCTTATTGGCAATGCCATATAGTTGGGGATACTGAATCAATATTATTACATATAAAATCCTGAGTATCTTAATTTTAATGTCTTTTATAATTACCTTGATCAAATCTGATTGTGTAAAGAAACTCTGATAGAAGCTCACATCTTCCACTTCCCAAGTTCCCAAGTTAGAGGGGCCTCAGCCTTATCAGAGCTTCCTGTTTTAGCCTCCTAAAACTGGATGCACATTTAGAAAAGGCTCTTAGCTCCCTTACTACCTTATATGCTTTAAAAAAGTAATGTACAGAAATACTTGTATTAGTATTTTCTTAGGTTGCTCAGAAGTTTTGTGGTAAAGCCATGAGCTTTGTGCATAATCTTACTGATGTATTCTTTATATAACTTTTGATCTATATGTGATCTTACAGTTTTAATTTTGGAGCTCTTCCAAGACAGCTTTAAGTTCTTTTGTTACTTTAAGCCTAAGATAAACTAAAATTTTAAAAAGTATTATAGTCTTACAGATTATGCATTTAAGGTACCAGAAAAGTATAAAATCTTATTCCTTATCAACTATAAAAAGATGACAATAATGTTGTTTTACATATAATCGCACACCCACATTCACGCACCCTCGCTCACAGTCACACACGTTGAGCCTCATAACCTAAAGGACTCTTTCAAGCCCTAGTTTTATGATGAAGACAACCCATTTGTTTTTCACTCAAACTCACATATTTAAATTCAAGTATTACGCTTTTTAAAAAGTATGCCTCATTTCTGGCCAGTTCCTAAAACATAGGAAACTGGTAAATGTGCTTTTGGGCAATGATATACCCTTTTGATGCCCCAAATTCTGAAATTCTAACCAGACCAGGTTCCACCTGCTTCCAATAAATCGTGTTCCAGTTCATTTCCCTCTATCTGATGCCCTCCTTTCTCCATATCACATAGATGCACCTTAAAAGTTCAAGCCTCTTGTTCGGGACAGAGAGGGGAGGAAGAGAGATTGGTCAATGAGTACAAAATTACGGATAGGAGGAATAAGTTCTGTTGTTCCACTGCACAGCAGAGGGACAACAGTTAACAATATTGTGTTGTACATTTCAAAATAACTAGAAGAGAGGATTTTGAATGTTCTCACCACAAAGAAATGATAAATATTTTTGAGGTGATGGATAAGCTATTTACCCTGATTTGATCATTACACAATGTATACATGTATTGAAACATCACATTGTACCCCACAAATATGTACAATTATTATGTGTCAGTCAAAAATAAAACCTAAAAAAAAAATCAAGCCTCTCCTTTTCTGTGAGGACTGCTGCAGCTCTACTAGTATTCTTCTCCTGAATTCTGGATGTTCAGAATTTCTAATAATGCATAATCATGTTGGTTTCTCAGTCGCTTTTTACTTTTTCCCCTGTCCTCACACACCAATCTAAGAGTTATGAGAACCATGCTAAGAGAACAGGGGCTGTGTTGTCTTCTTTACTATTAGCTTGCCAGTGCCTAGAAGTTCTAGAACACGAGATGCTTCAATACCTACTTAGTGAATGAATGACTTATACCGGCATTTAAAGATTCCATGTGTCTATCTCCTATCTTTTACCCAGGTCATTTTTAAGGGAAAAGAGCATTTTATTATCTTATGTTATTTGTATCACTGTGGTCATGACCATAATGGGCTAAAGATGAAACCATACTTAGATGTATTGAAAGACTGGAGTCCCCGGAGTACCACACTCAAAAAATGTTAAAGATTTATAATATTGACTGTTGTTAGAAGGATGACTGTGACCAGTTAACTATGTCCAATGTTTCTTAAAAAACAAAACAACAAAAAAGAATGGAGTTATTACATCTTTGGTAAGAGTTCTAAGACTACATATGATGAAAAATCAGAGTAAAAATTATCTTTGAAAATCATTTCAGTGAGTCTCCCCAAGAATATAATATACATGATTTTATACATACTTCACCATGTCTCAAAAACTATAATGTCATTTAGTATAATTTCCACCAGGGTTTGGTGGAAACAGAGTTGTCTCCCCCATTCTTCCAAACGTGTTTCTTCCAAACATCCATGATGTTTCTTCTAAGCACCACAAAAAGTAGCTGCATTTTTAGGGGTCATGTACTATAAAAAGACATTTTTATTAAATTTCTTTGTTTTTCCTTCCAAGTGCATATAGTTGAACTAAATGAGCATTTTCTGCAACAGCATAGAACACATCATTGTAAAGATAATGAGTTAATTCTACAAATACTGCAAGCAAGATGGTAGTGACAAAAATTAAGTCTATCAATTTAGAAACAATCATAATACATCCTTGAATGTCAAGTTTCTATTAATACTTGGAAAACTGTCCCCAAATTTTCCCAAGTACCCTGTCATCTCTGCAACATCTTTTCTATAGTCTATGTGTCTATATTTACTCCTTTACACAGAAATTATTTACCAAAAAAAAGAAGCAATTTTTTCAAAAGCTAAAATAAGAACAAAATCTAGGATCTACAAAATATACTTTCTTTTATCTGGCTACAAGTTAAGATAGTTTGTATGTTTTAAAATCATAAACAAATCTAGTGAAAACAAAAACACTACAGAAATCTAAATGCCCTCCTTGCCTCTCCCTCCCATAGACACAAAATCAATTTTACTCTTAAAAAGAAATACTCCATGTAATTACCATCTGACCCACAATTTTACTCCTGGGCATTTATCCCAGGAAAATGAAAACTTATGTTCACACAAAAACCTCTACAGAAATGTTTATAAGCAGTTTTATTTGTAATAATCAAAGATGAGAAACAACCCTGAAGTCCCAACCAGTGAATGGTTAAACAAATTGTGGTATACCCATACCACCGCATACTACTCAACAACAACAAAAAAGAAACAAACTATTGACACAAATAAGTTGAATCTCTAAAAAATGATGATGAATAAAAGAAGCAGATCCCAAAAGGTTATATACTATGATGCCACTTATGTAACATTCTTACAAGGACAAAATTATAGAAATGGAGAACATGCTAGTGCCTGCTAGGGTTAAGGAGGGGGTGAGATGGCAGAGAAGTAGGGGTGACTATAAAAGGGCAGTGTGAGGAGTCCACATAGTGATGGCAACATTCTCTGTCTTGCTGGTATCAATGTCAACATTGCAAAATGTTACTGTTGGGGAAAACTGGGTGAAGTATTCAAGGATCTCTCTGTATTATTTTGTACAACTGCATGTGAATCTGTAATTATCTCAAATACAAAGTTTAATTAAAAATAAAAAAATTAAATATTCTAGCCTAATAAATTTACATTACTATAGTGAGATCTAAGCTTAAGAATTCATTCTAGCCCTTGGATGCATTGTAAAAACTATAGAAGTGGATGAATTATATACTGTGTCACTCACAAAATAACTCCCAGCAATTTCTACAACTGTCATCAGCATCTGTGAATCTCCCCAGTGCCCTCCCTAAGGGCTGCTTCTGGCCAGACATACCCTTCGTTTCCCCCTGTTCATGCCACAGAGGCTGCAGGCCAGCCTGTAC
Source organism: Lemur catta (assembly GCF_020740605.2). Lineage (NCBI taxonomy): Eukaryota > Metazoa > Chordata > Mammalia > Primates > Lemuridae > Lemur > Lemur catta. The sequence continues at coordinate 9,821,510 of NC_059147.1, read as the reverse complement.
AGAGGAATCCTTCCCCTTTCTTATAGCTGCTACAAAGCCCACAAGAAGGAATTTCCCAATGGCAAGGTAATCTTTCATTACTCAGGCTACCCAAACGTAGGAATTCTGTGAAAGAACTAGATGTCAACCTTCTTTACATAAATCAAACACGTAACAAATGCTTTACCAGTTAAGGTAACTTTTTCTTGGATCGGAATTGAGCTAATAGATTTGTTCAAGGAGAAAGTGTTCTATTCCAGAGGGACTGATACAGAGAATTAAAATATACATAGGAATACCTGTCAAGTCTTTTTCCTCCCATAAATGTAATAGGGTCACATTAGAAAGTGATTTTAAACCCACTGTAATGATATCTGACTGTCAGAAGAATTACTATGAAGGAGAAAGGGATTTTTTTAACCTTCTTTTCCAGGTATAAACATTTATTCAACCCAATAAAAACATTTTAGAAAAAAGTCAACATATAAATTTTATTTTTCCTGTACCTTGATTAATACAAAAAATATTCAGTGATACTCTGTAATACTAAACATTTTCAATAAAGTTGGTGATCAAGAAGAGCTTAAACCACCTTCTGCGTGACAACTGAGGATTTTAATTGGAAAATACTGCAGTCTGCAAATAGGAAGATCCAAAACATATTTAAACCACTTGAACACTTGATTTTTCCATGTCCTTTGCATCTAGATTGAAACAGATCACAGGAAATGTCAAAGAGCACCAGCTGAATCTAAAAGAAAAAAAAATCCATTTAGTTGTCATGATCATTGTCACCATCAATCCCTAATATCTTATACCTCACTGATCACACTTAACTTTGCTATACTGCTTTATGCTTGGGAGAAGACAAATTATGAATCAATTATGTATACTAATTTAAAATGTTACCTTTAGGAGGCATTTTAATAACTTAGTAATAGGGGTGAAGTGTTTCCTTTAACTGCTTACTTTAAAACATTTTCAATAACGGTAGCTAGGATACACTGAACATTTGCAAACACTTAATGCTACTGTCTACATAAACTATCAAATTGCCCCCCAAAAGTGGTGGTACAATTCTGTAACTGGTTGAGGTCACGTGGAAAATAGAATTATATGCTAATTTGTTCCTATATTAAGTTATCATAGAAGGTCAGACCAAGAACAGTAAAATGAATTCTGGAAAAAAAATTAACTAAGTAGATTGGTATGTACCGTATCAAAGTAAACTGTTTATCTTAATAGATACAAATACAAGAAAGATTTTTAAAACAGGAGCATTTTCTCCTTTTAAAAAACAAATGTTTTAACCAACCCCAGTCAATGACTTGCATGATTTAAAAATACTTTATATAAACAGTTTTTCCCTAAAGGAGAACAAGGTATTTTCCCCCCCCAAAGGGAAAAAAGAAACGGAGAAGGGCACAGTATCCAAAAAAGAAAAATTTTCCCAGAAAAAGCTTTACTTTATCTACATGTTTCTTAAATTTAATTCACACAAATAGTTCTATACATGTACTATAAAATGAACATACAGGTTCAAACTAAATGATGAGGTCAGGAGTATTGACTACAATACGTTTATTATTTTACTCCAAAATAAACTAAACAACAATATAGGTGTTTTTCTTAGCATAGATTTATCTGAAGAAAATACGTTATAGTTAAAAAACTACTGAGGAAAAAAATCAATATTTTTTTTCTGGAAGGCGTAAGTAATTCTATGGTTACTATATCAACTTAAAAACCTATAAACCAACTTAAACGTTGAAGAATATGAGCTATCAGTTTCATATATGATGATGCTACATCTCTCATATTTCTATATTTCAAAGGTCTTTTTATAGAAAAAGGGAAAGAATTTAGAGGGGGTGATGGAGAAATGAAATACAACTTATGAAATCACAGGTCAAGTATTTTGTAAAGCACCCAGTTTCATTGCTTAGATACAACTAAGACAAGTGACAAAGATCATCTGTGTCACACCCTTAAGCAAATTCCTGGGAAAAAATAAAGTTATAATTTTGTGTTCTAGAGTCTATCCTGTTTTCCATTAAAAGATATATTCATGCTTTCCATTTTATTTCAACATTTCCAATGCCATGCTACAAGAGAACTAGTACTCACAAAGAGCCATCTGAATTTTCTTTAAATTATAACTCATTTTTAATTTCTAAGCGGATTTCACCTATTGACTTTTATAAAATTTTATTACTATTAGTTACCATAAAATAAGTTAGGTGCCCATGAAATATCAGTTTGACATCTTGTTCAAATACTTATTTTTCTGCTATATATTACCAGCATTGTTTGCCTTATTTTCTCCTTTCCAAGTTGAATATGGAGATACTAACTTAGGCAAAAAACCTCCAGATACCTTGATGGACTATAAAAATAAGGGTATATATTTCTTAGTATCATTCTTGTTTGAAGGATCATATGTATAGGGACCTTAATCTGTAATAAGTTGAGAATTACATAAAAAAGGGGGGGAGACAAGCCTGACAAAAATGAAAACATGCACTGATGCTTAAAAAAATCAGGACTTAAGTAAATTAATCTTCATTCCCATTGAAAGCAATCTGATGTCCAGAGACTGAGAGTTATTCTACCATAAAATACAGCACATTAAATACGACAATAACCCATTTGAAATGTCTTAATATAATTATGATGTCATCTATAAATGATTGTATATATATTTTAATATTCATTACTGGAGGTTCCAATGCAAAATATATTGGAATTATAAAAATATTGCATAGTTAAAGATAACATCAAACAAATCAGTACTATTCTATGACTAAAAGTAAGACTCAAAATAAGATTTGAAAATAATCACTAAAGGCAAGGGCAAAATATTTGGACCCTGGTTATCAGAAACAGTGCTATCATTCCTGATGGTTTCCTCATAAAACTCTGTATTTCCACCAGCTAGCTGAAAAGAATGAAAAGCTTCTTACAACCAGCTAAAAAGAAAGTCTTTACCATGCCCCTTGAAAAAGCTCATTTTCACATTACTCAGGCTTCATTATGCTAAATCAATATTCGTTTAGTCACTGGGGTTATTGACATATTTTAAAATAAAAGTATACCCTTCAGCTACTGCACTCATTACAGGTAATTTGTCTTGTCAGAGAGCAGGGAATATTATCCTAGTCTTTCAGGGGCTGACAGCCCATGGAAATACCTCCCCATGGTTACAACTGTAAATAATTTTAAGGTAAAATATTGAAAAATCAATGACTGTTTCCTGCAATCTGTCACAAACAAATCAATCATAATCTGTACTGCCAGAGAGTATGATTTGAAGGAGATGGGAGCAGATGTAATTCTTGGCTGGAATCTCTCATTTCAAAATCACTTCACATAATGGTGCCATCATTTAAACACTTAACAGTCAGTGCAACTGCCACTGTAACATCTAGTTGGACAAAACCACAAGGAGGAGGAGGAGAAAATGCCATCACTATTATGTTAACAAACATTTAATTTAAATGGTTGCTGCATTAGTAAATTTCAGCTGAAAACCGTTTTACCTGCCCCCTTTCACAGTTCTAAATTAATCAAGGCTGCTTTTCTATGTTCTGATACTTAGTAAATTAGCCCATGACTCAAATTTTACTCTCTAAAGCACATATACCTTTTATTTTAAAAGTCCATTATAGAGAATAAATTTGGAATTAATAAATGACATCTGGATTGTAGAATATCCATAATTCTGTCTATATAACCAAGACAAAAAGTGTCACAGATGTCAAGATCATATTTTTAAAGTAGGTTTAAAGGTCTGTTGCCCAGATATTAAATTTTATATTTTTCTTCTATTAATAAATATTACATTTCAACTTTGTAATACTGTAGCATATTTTAAGATGACCAGCAAGATCTAGCAATTCTAAAATATCCCTGCATTCCATATACATTATACCATAAACTGATATATTTAAAGTCAGAGTAATAACCCAAGTATATGAAGAGCAGAAGTTAGTGAAGGTCATAATATTGAATTGTTTTGCAAACGTAAACTACTTTCCAAGTAATCACTTTGATATCACCTTTTTTTCCTTGACTACGTTTTAATGGCTTCCTCAACTGCTTACAGCCTCTACACAGGCATGAGTAAAAGAATCTGAAATTGGTGTGTTCTCCCTTCCTGTTGTCTTAACCAAAAACACTACTTGACTTAAAGATTAAAGAGTCTTTTTCCTGAAGATTTTTGTTTTTACATGTATACTAGTTCCTTTAGTGGAAGAAATCAATTTTAGCCACCACATTTCTTACCAATTTCCTAATTATATAGATACCGTGAAGCCCTTCATTGTTTTATTAATATTCCTCCCCAGATATAGTTCAGGGGACAGGTATTTTTGAGGACTAGAAAAGTACATTATTCTTCTTAAAAGGACAACAAATAGATATAAATGCCATCGCACAATTTAAGCCTATACATACATTCTTAGATACAGTAATTGGTCTTTCATAAAAGAGTTTTACTCTGTTTTTAATTTAACTTGCATATTCAGTGTGACAACACAGCATCAGAGGACAGAATCTCTTCTGATAGATACAACTTGAACCCAGTATTTGTTCTTCAAGAATCTTAGATTGATTCTTCAACACCAATATCAGGGTTTTAAAAATGAAAAAGCATACAGGTAAATTATCAAAGAAATCATCCAGAATAAAACAGAACTCTCCATTCCATGTGAATCCCTGCAACAGCTGCAAAGTAAGTAGCAAGCCAACCTAGCAAGAGGAAAAGGATTACACAAAAAATGGAAAGGGACCTAAGGCTCTGAACCAGGAAAAAAACCCACGTGCAGGAGCTCCTGGCCTCCAGTACACTAGAACACCCCAGGCTGGGCCCAGCTAACTTCTTGGCAGAGCTCTGGAACCAGTTGCCAACCACCAGGTCTTCCACTGAGAGCTTGGTTGTGGCTGCCAGTAAATCACCCTGCAGAGAACACATACCCCCAAATGAAAGCAACAAAGAACTGGGAGGTAAATGAGGACAGTTAAACAACATGCTAACTGCATGCACATCAACCACAAACTAAAATGGCATCTACTAGAACTGTGCAGGACACCTTTGCAGATCTAATTCTCAGAAAGGAGCTATTTTAAGGATGCTGAGTATGGCTAAATGATATTTCTCAGCTCTCCCAACATAGTCCACAGCCCTAGGAGAAGCAGGCTCAAAAACTAAGCAGAAGAAATTAAGATAGTTTCTATATCCCAAATTTAAAGAAACTGCTGTCTACTGGACAAAGTTCTTATGTAATAAAGGTTCAGGATTACAGAGGAAAGTATTCTTTTAAAAGAGATAACATTACCTCCCTATCTTCAGAATCTCCTTCTTCCAATAGCCAATACAGTAGGTCCATTATGAACTGTAGACTCTTAAAGAGAAAAACAGCAATAGTTAGCTTCACCTTTAGTACTATTTCCTTTCTTCATGGAATTACAATTTAATTACCAATACTTCAATTGATTTTATTCCTGGATGATACATTTCTCAAAAAGCATATTCTTTAGCTATTTCCACTAGAGAACATTTAGAACAACCTTCTCAATTAAGCAACCATAACCCATTACTTCTGAAAGGATATGTTTTCTTCATATTTTCAAGAATGGGGAGCCCCCACATACATCTATTTTATACAAAAGGAATATTAGATACGACTCTTAATAAATTTGGCTGACAACAGATGTAAAACTCAACCAATCTTCATATGTGTTTATATTTTTCCTATATTAATCCTTAGGAGGAAAAAAGAGAAAATCAGTTTCCTTTATCTTTTAAATTCAGTAACTTTATATATGGTTTAAAAAAAAAACAAAAAATTAAGATTAAAGGCAAACAAAGAGGAATCAGAGTGCTCACTGCTTAACATTTTCTTTTTATTTGTGTTTGGGTTTTCTAACATCCTGCAATGCTTCAGCTCTCAGTCATACATGAAACCCCATTTCCACAAGACCCAACCAGTATTAGGGGAACACAAGGATGTTATTTAAAAACTATTATATATTAATTTATGTGACATTAAAAATCATTTTAATGTCTTGGAAAGTATTCAGAGAGAAACATTTGTTCTATTGCAGGCTATACTAACTATAGCTGCCTTCTGTAAAATTAGCTCATTTTTTGCCATACAACCACTCTTTTTCTTAATAAAATAGTCTATATCACTAAATCCAGTTCCTTGCTCTGCCCACTATACAACACAAATATTCTGCAAAATAATTCTTTCTCATAGCTTTTCTTATCTACCTGTACTCAGCAGCCTCTATTTTGATAAGAAATAACAAGTTTTATGTCTATCTGTATACCCTTTATCATTGAAAGAGTTTGGTTAACTATGACTAGAACTTATATTCCCACTAAATTTATTCTTAAAAGAATTAGGTAATTAAAATAACCAAAAAGTGTGATTTGGCATAAACAGATCATTTCTCTTAAGTAATAATACTATTTCTATAAAATATCATAAACTTCATCTTGATTTTTGTAAAAAGCACTGAATTTATAAATTTTGCTATCCAACCCATACTGTTAATTATTCAATGTAATTCCATGATAAATGACAAATAAATAAATGGTTCACTGTCATTTCATGAATTAAAAATTTTTATATTTACTGCACCCTTGTTTAACGCATTAATTTAATCGAAGGCCTCAAGTGACATTCTCTACATTCTGTACCCAGCCCCTATTCCCAATATAAACGCTTTGGTAAAACCAATGCTGATGTTACTTTGGCTTAACTCCACACACAAGCACGCTGTGTGCAGACACTCACTTGCAGATGAGCTTTGGGATGTACAAGGACAAATTTCAGCCAAAATTTGGAGGAACCCCATAGTTCAGAAGTGAACTTAGCTGACAACATCCAAATGTATTATGGAAGCATCATACCTATCACCTGCACAGAAAATGGAAATGATTCTGTTTAAGAAAACAGAAAACTAGTAATACTTTGGGGATATTAGCTATGAATATCTAATTTTCTCTAAGGTATCACTCCATATTATGGCAAATAAACAAATAAAAGCTGTATCAAGGTGTGGAATAACATTAGCTTGAGAAAAGAACAGAAAACTGGATTACATAAATGACAACTGCAGGAGAAAATTATATTCCCTTCTCCTGAACAAATGTTAAGTGCATCCTTACTAATAAAGACTTAAACTCAAACTACATTAGAATATACTGGTTTTCAATTTTGAAGCATCTAAGTTAATTTGCGAAGCTAAACTGGTGCTTAGGTATACCACAACTATAAAAACACTACAGATTTATGCAGAAATAAGTCATCCATGGGTATCATAATTCAAAGTAGTGCTATGAAAGCAAATCAGAGTCATTACTGAACAAGGAAAAAAGAATTTCTAGATTTTACATGTTCTTAGAGTTGCAACAGCTGTTGTTTTATTAGGAAAAAATATTCTCTACAAAACAACTAAAAATATACCAAAAAGATATTAAAACTACAAAAATAAACACCATATGGAAATTGAAGAAAAATATACAAAGATAGTAAGATACTACCACTGAAAATAGGCTACACTATCTCAAAGTTAAAACATTATTCCAAACTATGATATTGTGTTCATAATCTACTTTAAAGAACATGCTTAATTCACTCAGAATTCCATGATTTCATTTATTTCTGTGTTATCAACTAAAGAACATTTAAATTTTCCCTAAATAATTATCTGGTATTATTCATTAAAACGGGATGATGGGTAATTAGTTCATATTCCTCTTTCACCTCTTTTAGTGCAACATATCAAATTTGAAAATAACATGGATAATAGCATAAGGACACTGATTGTAGCTGCCAGAGAAAAAAATTTTTGATGGGAGTGGGGTGTGAGGGATACATAAAGCAATTATCTCCAAATTAATGCTCATTTTAGTTTCAGCAAACAAATCTAAATAAGTCTTTCTTTCAGTTTACCATGTAATTCTAACCAGCTAATTATCCTTAGAGTCAAGAATGAGCTGTGAAGCTACACCTGGCTTTTCCGATCATATGCCTATGGTCCCCTCTGCTTTCATTTCCTCTTTCTACAATGAGTTTTAATATTAAAGAAAAACACACACGCTCACACACTCATACACACTGATGGACAGCCAGCTTCCAGGAAATCATGAGCTACAAAGAGAGGTGAAAAATCTTAATGCAATACTTATGTTAAAGGGTATTAGGTGCTGGGTAAGCCAAGGGTAATAAGATCAACAGCATCCGTCTTGCCATTGTTTTTATATTTCGAGATTGGGAGTAAAGGACAGTAATATTATTTTAGTGGTCATTCAGGTTATGATTCAGATCCTTAAACTAATAAGAGGCTAAATGCGCTGTCTTCACTTACACATCAATTCAAATTTACAGAACAGTATTTTGGAAGAAATTATAGTTTTCTTTTATTCCTAGAAATATAAACAAGGCATTCCATAAAAATTGTAGCTAGATACTTGATGATATGAAAAAGATTTTAGATCACTAAGACACTCTAGGAGACTGTTTCTTTTCCAAAAAATGAAATGGCATAAATTTCTCACGTATTTACCTTTTTAGCATATTCCTGTTTCTGCACATTCACCATGCCTTCCTAGACAGATTTATTCTGAGCACTAATAAATAATATACTGCTCTATTTTATGCTTTCCTTTCAAAGTTAGAAACCATTATTCCACAAAGCTAAAGCACAAAGAAAGCTAACACAATGAAGGCATTGCCAAAAAGCCACAAGTAGTATTAGTACATGCCAGAACACTTAACATTAAACTATCATTTCTCTCTAAAACTTCTGTTGCCAAAGTGCTCACAAACTCTGGAAGCTCAAAGACAGGTTTCAAGTGCAATTAAATTCTCCAAAAGCCAAACTGTACAAAAATATGCCGCCCTTCTTATGTCACCATTTATAGACAACATTTTCTCAGGATCTTAATTAAGATAACGATGCACACCTGTGTCAACATTCTCTGGCAAGACAGCCTTATCAATCATAATCCTTTAAGCACACTCCAAAACAGCAAAGCGATATGACAGAAGCAATCTGTTGCCTTTCCGAGTGTTGCTGTTGTGTCTCTCACAAGAATGATGAGATCTTTAAAACACAGCAGACCTACTTTTATGAGTCTTTAAAGTTTTAGCTGTAAACAGCTATTACACTAAATAAACAGGAATAACCTCTTTTGCACTTGATTGAAACAATGACAACTGTACTGCCAAAACTTGAAGAGCAAGCTCTAGGGCCATGTCTTGGCAATACAATTGTGAATCTGATTTTAAAGCTTTAAATTTTAAGAGTTACGGGTAACTGAATCCGTGCAGACATGACAAACCACTAAGCCCTCAGGAAGTTTTAAAATGAGAATATTTAATAGTTGTACGTTAAAAACAATCAGAGCAAACCTATCCGTAGTGTAAGTTAAAATGTTTGGAAAGATACAAATGCAATAAAAATCAACAGTCTTCTTGGTAACCTGGGAATGCAGGCAGATAGACACCACCTCAGCTGGGGTAGAAAGAGCTTCAGTGACAAGAGACCAATGAAACTACCAGCTAAAAAGTAAGCAGGTTCCCAAACGGAAAAGCTGATAAACAGAAAGTAAAGAAGGGGGTTACAGGGGGACATATATCATCACCACTATCAAGATAAAAAGTTAAAAACTCGTGTTCACCAGCAAAAAACGGAGAAAACGTTCATATAAAAACGGAGAAAATCCGTCAGATGCTATCTGAGCTCCGTCCGCCTGCTAACGCCCAGCCCTTCGCTTTCACATGTTAACACAATTCTATCTCCGACGCCGGGCGGCCTCGGCCAGCCAAGCAGCAGAGCCATCAATGTGCAAATAAAGCAGAAAATAGAGACATCCTTAAGAAATGAGTCTTAAATTTGACGTAGAGCGGAGGTGACAACCACAGCAACAGAACCATAAATTTCTAACTGCTTCCATATCTTGCAGGATTCTTTCCAGTCCCCTGACACCAAAAAGACAGTAAACGGGAAGGGGCAAAAAAAACAAAACAAACGAGGGTGGGGGGACAGCGGTGTGGCCCAGAGTGGCAGGGTGATGTAATGAGGATGTCTGCGTGACAGACTCGGATTCTCGGGCACAAACCTTCATGGCTCCATTTCAGAAAGCATCGTCCCGGACGAGAGCCGAGGCGGCGATGGAGGGGACACGCGTGGACACAGGGGACACGGCCACGCGCGACCGCCAGGGCACCGGGATGTCAGGAGAGGCCGGTCCGACACTCACGGGGCCCAAGACCAAGGGGCGCGCGGCCGCGCGCGGGGCCCCGCCGCGTCCACCGGGTCCACTACCGGCCGCGCGGCACCGGGGACCCGGGGCGGGCGGGTGGGGCTCACCTCTCCGCCGCGGCGCGGGCGCGCGGGCCGCGGACGCTCCCTCGTGGCTGGCGCGGGCCCCCGGCGGGCGGCGCGCGCGGGCCGTTACCGACCGTTAGCGCCAGCGGCCGCGGCGGCGGCGGGCGGAGCCGGGGGCGGGCGCTGAGGCGCGGCGGGGCCGCGAGAGGCGTGAGCCGAGGGAGCGAGGCGGGGACGCTGCGGGGCGCTCCCCGTGACGACCGGGCCTACACCGAGCCCGGGAAGGAGCCGCCGAAGAGGCCGCCACTGGCCGGCTCCAGGCTCCCGCATTCCCGGGCCGCCCGGGCCGCTCCGCCTCGGTTTGGTATTGGCGGGCTGGCGGCCACCTCAACCCGGCAGTCCGGGGCACCGCAGCCGCCGGCTTCCCGTCTCCATGACAATAGCGCGGCCGAAGCCCAGCCCCGCCCCTTCGGCGCCGGACTTGGGGGGAAAGCGGGCGCGCGTCGCCAGGGGGCGGAGCCAATGGAGGCCGGCGTCCAATCAGAGGGGAAGGCAGTGCAAGGGAAGGGCTGGGCGGGCCGAGAGGTTCTCGGAGAATGTAGTCTAAAGCGGTGGGGGGGAGGGGCAGACGGAGGGGAGGAGTCAGCGCGTGCATGAAGGCGCGCCGCCGAGCGGGCGCCAGTGTGGTGTGGGTGGGCTGCTTAGTGTGAGCCGGGCTGGAGCTCGGGAAATAAAGTGTACCTCGCCGGTCAAAGTCAATGCGAGAAACTTTGCATGTAGTTATGCTTCGCCTGCGTGTGGCTTCCTGGTAGAAGGCCACAAAGTTCTGATACTACGGGCTCCAGCAGCGCGCCCACGCCGCGCCAGCCGTTCTCCTGGTTCACCAGCGCCCCTGTCTGTCCCAGAGTTCGAGTGCGCTCGTGGCTGCGGCGGCGGGAGGCGCGGAGGAGGGGAGCGGGTCTGTTTTGTATTCTAACTGTGTGGCCGTCGTGGGCAAGGACTGCCTGTGACTCAGTTGTGTGTTTGCCTCGCCAGCGCCTCGCTGCACAGACAGCGGTTGGGTTGGGCACTGCTCTGCCCAGTGTTTGCAGTGTAACATGGGCGGGCGCGAGGTGCGTGCGAAGGGCAAGGCGACTTAGTTGAACAAAAGGGAAGGGGACCCGCACCCTCCACCACCGACTTGGCCGGGCGAGCTGCGGATGGCAAGCCTGGAGAAAGAGGCTGGGACGCCTGGGGGTGGAGGTTGGCACGCCCCGAGACCTACTCAAGTGTAGCTGCTTCTCGATCTGGCAGTTCTTGCCCACTCTCTCTCCTCTAGAGAGATGCTAGCCCGGGAGTCCCCAGGTCCCCAGTGTGTCCCCCTCGCCGTCCAGTGAAGGTCGGTGAAAGGAAGGCGAGCCGGAGACGTGTAGACGTCTGAGGCCTGTCTCTCGCCCACCTGCTGCTGCTGGCACAGAGGGCCAGTCATCCCGACTCCCTGCGCCCAGAGCGCGGGCATCCATCTGGCTTTCCCGGGGACCTCCATTCCAGATCTTCAATTCGCTGTCCGGCCCCCTGGGTTGGGGGAAAAGCCGGCGAGGGTTGGCCACGTACCGCCTCAGAGCCAGCCTCCGGGAGGACGAGAAATCCGCAAACTCGGCGATTTACTGTGGCTGGGAGAGAGCGGAGCGTTCGCTGGAGCACAGTCCGCGGCCTTGCTCCCTTAGTGCCCCGACCCGCTCGCTGCCAGGGCGTTGGGACGGCCGCTGCGCCCGAGTTAGCAGGGCAGGAAAGTTGGAAGAGATCGGCGCGGCGAGGATGTGATTGTCATCCTGGGGCCGGCGCTCGAGAGTCTGGGAGAAAGAGAGAGGGAGAGACCAGGGAGGGGAGGGGAGCAGAAGGGAGGAGGGAGGCAGAGAGGAGGGGGAGAGAGGGCCGCGGAGGAGAGGCGGGCGCTGGGGAGGAGCGAGGGGAGCGCCAGCGAGCGGGAGAGGGAGCCGGGGAGGAAGAGGGAGAGGGCGAGGCGCGCCTGGCGGCCGGGTTGGCTGTGGCCGCCCAGAGGCTCCTGCCAGTCCTCCCACCGACTACACCCCGGGAAGGAGGAGCTTCGGGCGCTCACAAGGCGTCAGAATCCTCAATTTCCAACTTAGCATCTTGGCAGGACCTTTGCGAAGCCAAAAGCAGAGCCCCCCGGTGCAAAGAGCGAGGGGAAAAAAGAGAAAGCAGCAAGGGAGGGGAGGAAAAGAGGGGCCAACCCGGGCGAGCGAGGCGCGCAGAGGAGCGGGCGCGGCGGTCGCAGCCGGAGGCGCGCGGGAAGCCAGCGAGGAGGCGCGGCGGGCCGGAGCCCGGGAGCCGGGGCCGAGGAGCGGCGGCCCAGGGCAGCCAGAGGCCAGGTGCCCTCCCGCTCGCCCTCGCAGGGCGCCGCCCGGCTGGTTGGCGGCCGCGGCGCGGCGCGCCCCATGCCCGTGTGTGGCCATGTCCTACCCGCAGGGCTACTTGTACCAGCCGTCCGCCTCGCTGGCGCTCTACTCGTGCCCGGCGTACAGCACCAGCGTCATTTCGGGGCCCCGCACGGATGAGCTCGGCCGCTCGTCTTCGGGCTCCGCGTTCTCGCCCTATGCTGGCTCCACTGCCTTCACGGCGCCCTCGCCGGGCTACAACTCGCACCTCCAGTACGGCGCCGACCCCGCGGCCGCCGCCGCCGCCGCCTTCTCCTCGTACGTGGTGAGTGAGCGGGATCCGAGGCGGGCGAGGGCAACCGGGGTCCGCCGGCCGGCCCGCCGGGCGGGGGCTGCAGGGGACACGGGCCTAGGCGCCGCCGCCGCCGACCTCCCCCGCCAAGCTTCGCGGCCCCTGAAAACTTGGACGATTGTCTCGCTCGGCTTCGCCCGGGCCTCGGGCTCAAGAGTTGTTCGGAAAAGAGAGCCGCGGCTTGCTCGGATAGCTGAGCTGGCGGGAAAGGTTTTGGGGGGAGAGGTCGCTGCAATTAAAGAGCAGCATTTGGTTCAAACAGAAGCCCCAGTCCGCCCTGCAGATTTTATATTTTTGGTTTTGTCATTTTGGAAAAGTAGTCCGAAAAAATACACCTGAAATCTGAGCAGAAGAGTGCTAAGTCTATGTAAATGTGTTTGGCCTCGCTTTTAATTAGTCCTCCAAAATGTTGCAAATCCGTAATCCTATCTTCCCAATCCGATTTGGAGGTATTAAATTTCTGAAAAGTCGGCCGAGCTGCGGTGTATCCGGGATTTTTCGGCTGGGTTGTGACTGGTTTGGGGGAGCATTTTTGGAGAGTAGGAGTGCTGAGGCAAGCCTCAGCTTTTCGTTTGCGTTTCTTTGAGGGTTGAAAAGGAAAAAAAAGCCTTGACTTCCCTTGTTTCCCTCCTTGCGCCCAACGTGCAGCTGCCGGGCGCGGAGCGCAGAGCCGCCTTCGTTGCCCAGGCCTCTGTCTAGATCCAGGGCCGGGCCGCAGTGGCCAGATCTGTGCACAGGGGACTGACGTGCCCAGGCAGACGGGGGCCTACAGGGTGGCATCGAGGCTGGGACAGCTTCAAGGGTTCTCGAAGGACTGGACTCATGAATTGGGGGCCCCGCTGCCTTCTGAGGAGGGGGAGGAGTTGCTCTTGGGTTTGAAACCGCCAGCCCTGTCCCAAGGGAAGCTGGAGTGCGGGCCTTGCCCGTAGACCCCGGGGCATAGGGAGAACGCGATTCTGTCGTTTAGGTGGCAGTCAGACCATGGCCCGCGCTCACCTTCTCTCTGACTCTCCACCGCAGGGGTCTCCCTACGATCACACACCCGGCATGGCGGGCTCCTTGGGGTATCACCCCTATGCTGCGCCCCTGGGGTCGTACCCGTATGGGGACCCCGCATACCGGAAGAACGCCACACGGGACGCCACTGCTACGCTCAAGGCCTGGCTCAACGAGCACCGCAAGAACCCCTACCCCACCAAGGGCGAGAAGATCATGCTGGCCATCATCACCAAGATGACCCTCACCCAGGTGTCCACCTGGTTCGCCAACGCGCGCCGGCGCCTCAAGAAGGAGAACAAGATGACGTGGACGCCGCGGAACCGCAGCGAGGACGAGGAGGAAGAGGAGAACATTGACCTGGAGAAAAACGACGAGGACGAGCCCCAGAAGCCTGAGGACAAGGGCGACCCTGAGGGCCCTGAAGCAGGTTGGTGGACACGGGAAAGGGCGTGTTGGGCGGGAATAAGAAGGAAAAGGGGGGGCAGGCGGGGGCGCGCACGGGGCCTGGAGGTTGAGGGCAGGGGTCTCTGCCTTTGCGGGCGGGAACGTGGGCCCCGCCGCCTGGCCTCTGCGCCTCTGACAGCCAGGGTTTCGCCCACAGGAGGAGCGGAGCAGAAGGCGGCTTCGAGCTGCGACCGGCTGCAGGGGCCACCCACCCCCGCCGGCAAGGAGACCGAGGGCAGCCTCAGCGACCTGGATTTTAAAGAGCCGCCCTCGGAGGGCCGCCTCGACGCGTTGCCCGGGCCCCCCCGCGCCGGCGGGCCCTCCCCGGCTGGGCCAGCAGCAGCGCGGCTGGCCGAGGACCCGGCCCCTCACTACCCTGCGGGCGCGCCGGCGCCCGCCACGCACCCAGCAGCGGGAGAGCTGCCCCCCGGTCCCGGCGGGCCCTCGGTTATCCACTCGCCGCCGCCACCGCCGCCGCCGCCGGCAGCGGTGCTCGCCAAGCCCAAACTGTGGTCTTTGGCAGAGATCGCCACATCCTCGGACAAGGTCAAGGACGGGGGCGGCGGTAGCGAGGGCTCTCCATGCCCGCCGTGTCCCGGGCCCATAGCTGGGCAAGCCCTAGGAGGCAGCCGTGCGTCGCCGGCCCCGGCGCCGTCGCGCTCGCCCTCGGCGCAGTGTCCTTTTCCTGGCGGGACAGTGCTGTCCCGGCCTCTCTACTACACCGCGCCCTTCTATCCCGGCTACACGAACTATGGCTCCTTCGGACACCTCCATGGCCACCCGGGTCCCGGGCCAGGCCCCACAACCGGTCCGGGCGCTCATTTCAATGGATTAAACCAGACCGTGTTGAACCGAGCGGACGCTTTGGCTAAAGACCCGAAAATGTTGCGGAGCCAGTCTCAGCTAGACCTGTGCAAAGACTCTCCCTATGAATTGAAGAAAGGTATGTCCGACATTTAACGCGGGCTGCGTCGGTCCCGGACTTTTCTAATTTATTAAAAACATGGCCTTGGCAGTTATTTTTCCATCACCAAGAGAGATAAAAAAAACATAAACTACCCCTCCTATTCAAAAGTTTATAGTTTATGGAGATGGATACATAAAAATGTAAACATCTCCACACACAAATAATGTCTTAACCAACTGAAGAGAAAAATTACAAAAAAGGATTTGTATTAAATCTTATTCTGTATATTTAATGTAGCATTTTGTATTTAAATTGATAATTCAATATCTTTGAAGTAAATTATGAAATCAAGACACCTGTACAGGCATTTAATGTTTTTTTTGTAATGTAAATATATACATTTGTGTTTCCCCAAAACTGTTTCATAGTTTAAAAATACAAGTTTAATTTAATTTTTTACACCTATTGATTCTTCTGGGTATGAGCTAAAGTATTATTACAGAAAGGACACAGGTTATACTCTTAGATTTAAAAAGTAAAAGAAACTGCAGCCGCCTTTGTAAAATGCAAAATATTTAATTAAAAGAGATTTTAACATAATCAGAGCCACTCATTATTTTTTAGAAGCCTCAATAAACTGTCCATTGCCTTGGTCAAAAGGTGCAGCCTGCAACTTTTTTCAAAGTGGGGATTGAAAGGTTTCACAGACCTTCAGTGTGCCAGGGGAAAACCATAATTAGGCTGCAAACCCCGGGGAACCTGGCCCTGCCCGGAATGCAGATTTGGATCACCGATGCGGGCTGCTTGGGTGAGATTGGACCCTGGAGGAAGGCGAAGAGAGACCCAAGTGTGTGCCCAGAAGGGAGAAAAGATGGCAAAGCCAGCTAGGGACACGCACCACGCGAGCGCCATCGCTTAACCTAATTACTTCCAATCAGTGTCGTGTTTTATGCAAAGCAATCAGCTGGTGAACTTTGCTAATGAGTTCGATTTTATGCCGGATTTAGCCCTTATTACTATTTCAAAGGTGCTTCGGGCTAATACGGGCGGGGAGCGCGTTGGGGGATGCCAAGGGGGAGGCTTTCCCAAGTCACTGTCTTCTCTACCCCTTCAAAATTGGGCATTGATCTCTTCTTCGGATTTGATTAAATTAGTGAACGTTCCATCCGCGACGGTGCGGGTGGCGGGCGGCCCAGTAGATGCCCGCTCAGCTGTGGGGTTGGGGCCGCGGGACGGGCGAGGGGATGGTTTCCCCCTTTCACAGGTAGGTGTCACACTTGTCCTGAATTTCAAGCCTGCACTTCGCAGAGTCGGAGATTGCAGAGTGGGCGGAAGGGGAGGAGGGAGCGCCACAGCCACTTGCGGGGAGCTAGGGGAGCCCCCGAAAGTATCCCTCCCCCTCACCATGGGCCTCTTTTTGGACAAGTGGCCTTCAAAAGTTCGAGGCCATTTGCCTAGATAACAAGGTCCTTGTGGACTCGATAAGGCATGTCGTCGCTTTAGCACTTTTCCCAGGTCATATTCAATAGTCCGAGTAGCTACAAAAGTATTTCTGAGATTCTATTTTCTCATTTTAATTCCGTATATTTCATCTCAAAATTGAAAAGTCAGGATGTATCTCAATCCTAAATGAGGAAGAGCCACCGCCCCTCGGTGACCAACGCTGTGGGTTCGGCTTGGCTGCGGTGCTGGCGTCTACATTTTGCCCCGAGATAGGGAGCCGCCGACGTGCTGTATTTCGTGGGAAATTTTCGGTGGTCGGGGGAGGGGTGTGTGTTACAGCAAAAAGATAATCCGGCAAGGGGAATTAATTTGCTCTATTAAACCCAAGCCTGAGTGTTGAGAGAGAATGTGTTTGCACATAACACTGCTTTAATTAGGCTAAATCAAAATGCACATATTTGCATTTCTACTCAAGATTACTTTTAACCTTACTAGGTGTTTTAAACACACCCCAAAGTTTCACTGGAGTTGTTGGCTTTTGCTATTTTTTTTTCCCAAACCTGCAACCGGGCTCCTTTAGCTCATTCGAATTTAAACAAGTTTGAAAGCTGCATTGTCCAGATGTTTTAGCGAACAGCGGTCGACTTCAGGGTTTAAATTAGTGAGAAAATTCACGCAGGGAAAATGGTTTCAAAGCTGGAAGTGTGAATGATTAAATATGCATGAGACGATCGTATTTTATTTTGTCCCTTTAATTATAAATGATTTTTTAAACAATTGAATTCCAGAGATGACTTGCCCTCCCCCTCCTCCCCGCGCCTCACCCCCTCCACCCTTCTCTCCCTCCCCCAACAGCCTGGTTCACAATCAGCTTTTCCCCCTTGTTGAATATGCAGCCCCAGGAGTCACCTTCTCTTCTAAAAAAGTCAGAAGAATAGGCCAGTCCCCTTCTCTTAAGAGAGAGTTTAAGGACGACATCAACTCGGCGGGGTTTTGGAAGCACTGGCCCAAAACCCAGCCCAACGATTTTAAAAAGAAAATTACAGGCCTCCCTGAGTTCCCGGGAATATGCAAATGGCGCGGCGCGGGCCTCCCAAATCCGACTGCGAAGGCCCGGGGCTGAGAGCCGAGAGCCCGCCGGGCTGCCTGGGAACGGGACCTGCGCTCCCGGGAGCGCGCGGCATTTCTGTTCTTCGAGGGGCGGCGCGAGGAGCCTCCGGCAGGGGAGCAAAACCGCCGGGGGCTTGGCGGCGGGGGCCGCAATCTATCCCCTGCCCGCTGTCCCCAGCCCTTGGCCTCTGCAGGGTCTGCTTTGCGTGCTTGCTTTTGAGTTCCAGCCCCCAGTTAAGTCTAGGGGTTTCTGCTTTACAGAGCTGGGTTTTAGTGGCCAGTAGTTTTTCTGGTGTCTAGCGACTTTTCAGTTTGGGAGGTGGCCTGCCAGGCAGATCCGGGTTCGGGGCATTTAGGAAATGTGCCCTGCGTTTAATCTCAGAAGTAGCTGTGTGTCTGTAGGATCCCAAGTCCCTCCTCGAGCCTCTGCTTTGCCGAGTCTCGAGCCGTCCAGGAGGCCATGCGTCGTAGAAGCGCTGGGGGGAAAACGTCCGGGATGTACCGGGGTCGGGGTTTGTTCTCAGGCTTGGATTGGGGCGTGGAAGTCGCGTGAGGCAGCGCCTAAAACGCTTCAGTGCTGGGACTGCGCGGGCGTTTGCCACCTGCGTGTGGCTGGGCCGGCTCCGGACTCCGAGGAGGGCAGAGCTTGGCACCTAGCGGCAGAGGTCACGGGATCACCGCGTGGGGTCTCGCAGGCAGTCCCTGGAGGCAGCGCCAAGCCGGGGACCGGCCGGGTCTCTCACTCCTCTGCACGGGGCCGAATCACTTCATGGGATCACTCCTCTGTGCGGGGCCGAATCACTTCCTGTTCCCCGGCTCTGGGTACCAGGGCCGGAAATGTTCCCCAAGCCGGGGCGCGGGGCCTGCAGCGAGGCCTCCTGGTTAGCAAACCCCTCAGGGCCAATCATTCCCCCCGACGTGCGCAGCTCGTGGGGCCTGGAAGGTTGGGGGCAGGGAGGGTCATGCCTGCGGTTTCGGCACGACGACGGTGCCTCCCAGCCCACTTGTCCCCCACAACTAGCTGTTAACCTGGACCGAGGCACCAAATAGCGCAACGCAAAGAGCCCAAAGTGAAAGGAATGTGATTGCGCTCTCCAGAGGTGGCCGGACGCGGATGCAGTTTAGGAAGGGCGCCGCCTACTGGTCTCGGGGAGCCACGCGGGTCGCAGGGAGGGGGGAGCTAGGCGACATCCTACTATGCCCACACCCGCGACGGGCCCGTGGCTCCAAACTCCAGGCCGGACAAACGTAAGCTGCTTCGCCACCGCAATTCGGCAGAGCCCTGGACCCAGGACCCGGTTAGCATTGAGGATTTGGGGAGCAGGGCTTGGGACTAGAACAGTTTAACCCTACCATTCCCGCCACGGCTTCGGCACAGTTTCAAAATCCAGGCAGCGGGCAATTGAGAAACGTGCCTGCGGCTGAAACAGCCTGTGGGTGGGGCCCGCCGGGCGCAGCGCAGCGGGTGCGCTCCTGCTCCCGAGGCGCTTCAGGTGCACGCACTTCCACTCCTTGGGGCCTTTGGCGCTCCAGTTCTGGACCCTCCGCGGTCTTAATTTGCGGTTTGGCATATTGGGGAACTACCACGCAACCGCGTCCCCGAAGACCGTTTTGGTCTTAAGAGCTTTTGGCCGGTGGGGTGGACATCTATAGAAAAATGAAAAACACGCAAAACAAAACTACCCTCTCATTGCTTCAAACCCTCCTATTCCGAAAGTGCCTTTAATGAAGTCAGCGTGGCAAAGCATGCGGTGCTCACTTCCGCTTCCCCCGACCCCGGCACAAGCACGAATGGGTCGTATTAGCTGGTCTCCCTCAGATGCAGGGTCACTGGGAGAAAACGGGGCGCGCCGTCAGTCTGAATCTTTGCCTCCTTCGCCGCTCGACCATGTAACAGGAGGAAAATCGGACCCAGCTGGGACCTTGCCACCCGCCCTCCCCACAGACTAGCCGAAGATTGGGGACCTTCCCTAGACCCACCCCGCAGGTCTCCTTCTGTGGCCCGGCCAGAGCCAGTCTCCTTTTCGTTTTTGCGATAACTGCGACTTGGGCCCTGGGCACTAGGCGGGCCCGACTGCGGCCTAACAGGAGATCGCCTCGAGGGTCGGGCCGCAGCTCCTCCATCCTTCTTGCGTGGCCCGTCCCTCGGGGCCGCTGGGGGTCTCCGGCCTCTAGTCGGGCCTCCAGCCCCAGCCCCGAGTCCCCAAGGCCGCCTGCCGGGCAGCACTTGTTTCCGGTGCCCCAAAGAGCCCCGCGTGCCCAGACACCACTTTCCCAGTGAAATCTGCTTTTATTTGCTCCGAGCAAACCCCGGGCTCTCAGCGCTCCCGCCTGATGGATGCAAATGTAAATGTGCACTTATTTAATTGGATCAGGCCCCAAGATAAAAGAGATAAACGGCTCCCCGTTTGCTAACTTATTTTCTGAGGCATGCAGCGCCGCGTGGAGGGGAAGCTAATGAAGGAGCTGGCGGCGCTCGGCGCTCCACTTCTCCGCAGCCGCGACAAGCTGGCGGGCCGGCTCCGCGTGGGCTGTGACTCCTCGTCCACCTCCTTTGCACTGACTCTGCCCGTCAGGTAGGGTCCCCGCGGGACCTTCTGTGCGCCAGGCTGGGAGTTAGAAGGCGTTGGCGTCGCGCTTGCAAATACACCACCCTGCCACTATTTTTTCCACTTTGGCTCGTCCCTCCTCCCCCTTTCTTACCCAACTCCCCCGCGCTTGAGTCACACCGGCTGGGCCCCTTCGATAGAAAATCCTTTCTGTCTTCTTCCCCAGGCGTCGTCTTCCACCCCAGGTGGAGGTTTCAGAAAGAAAGACGCGAGGGCCACCAGGCGCCCCGTCCAGCCACCAGGGTTCCGTGGAGCCGCCCTCAAGAAGAAAGGACCTTCTCTGTTCCCAGATGGTCCTCTTTTGGAGCCTGAGATTTCTTTCAGAATCATCTGGAAGACATGGATTAACCCTTCCTCCTCCAAATAATGTACACAAATAAATGCACGCAGTACACACAACACTTCAATCATTTCCAGGGGTCGCGGGACCCCGACATCCAGACTTTAGGAAAAAGAGCTACCTGGTTCTTGCCTCCCCGGGCAGGGGGGAGGAGGAAGGTTGAAAGCTCATTGACCCAGCATCCTCCTTCGACACGAGTTCGTTCGTTTTCCAATTTGGGGTCTTGGTCCCCACCCCCCCACTCCCCGCAAAGTTTCTCTTCTGTTCAGAAGGAGTGGGCGGTGGAGAGAGGCCTGAAGAGACAGCCCGCAGAGAATGGGTAAAAGAGAGGGGGGCTAGGGGAGTCCTAGGCAGAGATCCAAATAGCCCCCCGAGTCTGGGCTGGGCAGGGCTGGGTCGCGTGAGGCCGGACTGGGCTGGGCGTCTGGCCGCGCCCCATCCCCGACGTGCTGATGGATTGGCTTGTCAGGAGGGCTCTGTGCGCGGAGCCCATCAGAAAGCACTTACCTCGCTAAACTGAAATTACTGTCTTTTCAGGGGCTAATTTGTGTAACTCCCATGGAGGGGCTTGGAGGGGGGTTGATGAGGCATAAAATGATGATTAATGAATTTATTGGCCGCTGCTCATCAAACAAGGGCTGGAGAGCGCGCGCGCGTCCGCACCGGCGACCTGGCGGCCGCGCTCAGCACAGCTGGGGTTCCGCCTGGGGCGGGGGGCGCTGAGCGTCTGCTAGGGTTTCCCCGAGTGCCGGTCCTGGGTGCTTTCTGCTGGTGGTCTCCCATTCCGGGTGCAGACTCCAGCTGCGCTGCCATCGCCCCCTGCGGGCCGGCTGCTCAAGCCTGGGGTAGGGGGAGGCCGGCTGCAGGCCACGGGGGTAGCGGCCTCTCCAAGACTTGAATGTGACTGTGACGCCTGAGGGAGCGTGGAGCTGGGAACGTGAGCTGTGGTCCAGAGACTGGGTGGGCGCATGGGCCTTGGTGGTTCAGCCCTGCCTCTGCAACTTACTAGCTATGTGTCCTTGGACAGGTCCAATACCCAATCAGCCTCAGTGACCTCATCTGTGAAATGGGGTTTACCACTCTGGGTCTTGTGAGGATTAGAGTGCGTGGCACATAGTTAATCTTCAATATAGTTATTAAAGTCATGCTATTTTAGACTGCAGTTTACTGGAGACACTAGCCAAAGCCTGGGGGAAAAGGCAGAGGGGCTTTGGGTTCTGACTTGAGGGGAGGATCCTGCCAGAATGGCAGATCTTCCTTAGCACTTCTCTCCCACTCCCTCCTTCCTTTGGCTATGCATCACTTTTGGGGGCTTGATGGTGGGACAGTGAAGAAGACTGGGAAGATAGTAAGACCCTAGAGTGACCTGCTCAGAGCTGAGCTTTGGGAAGCTGAATGGAGCTGCCTTGTGGCTCATTTTTGCAGGCAGAACCACACCTAACTTTGAGGTTCATCTGCAGAATGGTTCAGAACTTCTCCAGCTCATAACCCACCTTTTGTCTGCAGGCTCCTGTCTTTTGGAATCTGTCCACAAGGACCTTTTGGCTATTTGATGGTTTCAATCAAGAACCTGCAACCCATGAACTTACAGTTCACCTTGCACACACCCCCCGCCCTGCCAACTGCCCCTTTCACACCTCCCAAGAATTGGCTCCATCTTTGCCTCCCCTGGACATCCTGCCTTGCTGAAACAGAAGGCAGGAAAGACCTTGACATTGCCCTCTTCCATGAAATGCTTATGCTAGTCTCCGTGTTAGTGCAGCTCCTCTCAAGCTGTTCCCTTCCCTTCCTTCAACTTATGTTAACTGAGCACCTATAATATGCCGGATGCCCTGTTCTAGGTGCTGACCATGCAGCAATGAACAAAACAAAGTCTCCGCCCTTCTGGAGCTTACACTTTAGAGGGTAAGACAGAAAATAAACAAAGGACTGAGGTAATGACTTAGCACAACGTCCAGGTGATGAGGGTTATGAGAAAAGTTAAGTGGGTTGAGGGCTTAGTGAGGGCAGTCTGAGAAGCCTCCCTAGGTATTTCCGCAAAGACCTAGAAGTTAGGGAATAGGCCATGCAGATATTTGGGGGAAGAGAGTTGAAGGCAGAAGGAATAGCAAATACAAAATCCTGAGGTGGCAGCAGATTTGAGCAACATCAAGGAGACCTTTGTGGGAGGGGATGAGGCCAAGGCCAAGTCCAAACCAGGGTCAGGATCTATGGGGCCCTGTAGGTCCTGGTGAGATATTTGGGATTTTCGAGGGGGCGGGGGAGGAGGTGTGGAAGGGTTTTGAGAGGAGTGATAGGATCTAATTTATGTTTTAAACGCATCCCCAGGTCTGAGGAGCTGAAATTCAGGGAGGGCAGGAGTGGGAGCAGGGACCAGTTAGGAGGCTGATGGAGGGTCCAGGGGGAGGTCATGCTGCCTTGCACCCACCTCTACCTGGTGGTAGCCGCAGAGATGGGGAGAGGTGGTCAGGTTTGGGTTATATTTTGAAAGCAGAGTCAACAGACTTTGCTGACGTATTAGATGTAGGTAAAGAGTGGAGGGGAGTTCTGGATGCCTCTAGGAATTTGGGCCTGAGCACCAAGGGCAATGGGGGGATGCCATTTGCTGAGATATCAAACATTAAGGGAGGAACAGGGATTATTTTTTCAGGGAGAGGGGACGTAAGATACATTTTGCTCTGACCCTGAAGCCTCTTTGATCCAAAGGAACCGCTCTTATGGACATGTGGGACGTCCAGTGGCAAAGCACTGACATGTCCAGGGTGGAGGCACACGTCCAGGGAAAACTCTAACGTGAACACACACCCTCACTCCTGAAACATCGATCTCAGAGTCCTCTGACCACGTCTTCCTGTTGATTTCTGCCTCTTTACTAGTGGAGAAACTGAGGTTCAGGAAGTGAAAATGACTCCTCCAAGCTCACACGGTGAGTTTACAGGCAAAGCTGACTCTAAAACCCAGGTCTCCTACCTCCTCGGCTCGTGCTCTACCCTGACTCCTCTCAGTTCTCTAGGATATCTGTATTTTAACAGAGAACTCCTGGAAATAAAATGCCTTAACAGAGAGGAATGAATTTATAATGGTGGAATCTCAGACACAGTGACAGGCTGTCAAGGGAGATATTTTTAGGCTGGGCCAGGAAACATCTTAGCCCTCCTCAAACACTGCCAGAGGACGGCCGCCTCCTCGGGACTCCATGTGTGAAGTACAGATGAGGGAAGAGCTCGCATGTGCCATCTCTCCCAGAGACCCAACAACAAGGAGGAACTGGGACCGTCCCCCCTGCCAGGGAGTGTTTTCTTCCCTAAATAATTGCTATGTGAAAGGATTTGCTCATTTCTACTGTTCAGAGTGACTTCTGCACGCACACAATTATCTCACATGATGTACACAAAAATTAATGTTTCACTGTCTGTCATTTTACAGAGTGAGTTTTATCAAACAAAGATTTGGGTTGGGGGTAAGGCCCCAAATCATGGGTCTTTTCATGCTTTTGTTTTGAATTTCCTTTTTCCTTTCTTTCTTTCTTTGTGGTTCTTTTTTTTTTTTTTTTTGACATCTCAGTTTGACTGTTTTTTCTCAATCCTTTTCTTGACGTGGGGATTTTTTTTTTTTTCTGTAAACTTTCAGTGTCTTTGTCCTCAAGGGAACCCACAGGCCCTTAGGAACAGCATCTCAACATCTTTCAAGCTGAGTGAGACGCCTGTTAGCCCTAGATTCCGAATACCCTCACTGTTCCAGAATGTTCCAGACACTTTCCCCCGCTAACATGGTTTGACATCAGATACCACACGGTTGTTTCTGCGACTTCTTTGTTTTTCTTAGATCCAAACCACAAGCGTTTTTTGTTTGTTTGTTTGTTTGTTTTGTTTGCCCTCTATTTGTATCCGGTATCTAAATCCAAACTCTGTGGTAATAGGTGTCTCTTTTTCCAAATCCTCATCTGTGCAAAGACTGTCATTGGTAGCTGACGACCAGTTTTCCTGGATCATAAAAGAGTAGATTAGTGGCAACTCAGACAAAAGGGCTCATTTGAAATAAACACCACCTCTTTGCTCTCACGAAGAGCGGGGCAGAAACATCGCTAGTCTGGTTTATTTTGGTTGGTAGAGTTTATTTTTCTCTCCAGATTTTTTTTCCTTTCTTATCCTTTTTTTTTCTTTTAAATTTTGCCTTTCCATCTGGGATAAAGGCGTGACAAGTGCTAGAGCATTCATGAGGAATGTCTGAGAAGGCTTTGTAAGACCAGAGACTCCTCAAAACTCACTCATTCCAGCCCTCCTTGGTGTAGCCTCTAACTATTGGAGCTAATGTTTACAAAATAATTTCCTTCAAATTTTGTAATTTGCTTATTTTGAGAGGAATATTTATATTGCCACTGCCATTGAAACAGAAGACTAGTTGTTAAAAAAATTAATTCAGTGAGGTTTTTGGTCCCATGGGCATCTCTCAGGGTCTCAGGTTACTCCTGAGAGTTCCCTCAACCCCATTCTTTCTGCTTTGCAGGCTGCCCTCAAAGTTACGTGGGCTGCATGAGTATCTCTCCACCCCCACCTGAGATCCTCTAGGGCAGGGGTCCCCAACCTATGGTGAGTGGTATAATTATTTCATTATATATTACGATGTAATAATAATAGAGATAAAGTGTACAATAAATGCAATGCACTTCAATCATCCTGAAACCATCCCCCTACCCCCACCTCGGTCTATGGAAAAACTGTCTTCCAGGAAAACAGTCCCTGTTGCCAAAAAGGTTGGGGACCGCTGCTCTAATGTACCTGCAGAGGTGTACTTGCCCCCCTCTGGGAAATAGCAGCTGATGGTTTTACAGATATGCAAACTGAGGTCCTGGGAAGCTAAGCAACTTGCTGAAGATCACACACCTGGTGGGGCCAGAGCCTGGGTGGGGTTGCCTGCCCTCCCCACCAGCTCCCTCTGGGGGCTCCTTCTCATAAATCCCTCGCACTCTGGTCCTCATCTCAACATGGGAGGGCTCTTGCAAACCAGCAGAGCTCTTGTTCCTTCTATGCCATGGGCTCTGCGATGCCTGAACCCTTTTTCCTGTCTGTGGGTCACTCTCTGGGGTAAAAGGCCAAGACAATGACCGAACATGCCCTTTGACACCAGGAAGCACCCTGGCCCCTCTTTCATCCTGCAGGGATAGAAGAGGGGGCTGGGGTCCCCAGCTCTGAGCAAAGTCCAGGGTGTGGGGAGTTGGTGGTTCTCAGGTAACACCACAATGAGAAGGTGAATGCCATCTCTCTTCCAGAAGTTTCTGCCCCAGCTGCCCCTTCTATCTCCTTTCTCCAGCTGCTCACAACTCGGGGTTTTCCATCCCACTCCCCTACTTCCTGAAGCCAACCGTGGTGACACACGGAAACTGTTTAGTATTAACGAGTGGGGAGCTAGTGGGTTCCCAGCTGTAATGTCACTCAAAGTCAACACCCATTCTTTGCCCTATTCCCCCTCTTTTCTCCATGGCTGTGGAATGAGCTAGTTCTTCCCCTGCCTTCCCTGGAAGGTCAGCCCTTCAAGGGTGCGACAGTCACAGCTGGCTTAGCATCCAGCCCTGACTCTCACCCTCGCTCTCAGCCACACATCCAACTACCCAAATATGTACAGGTTGAGCATCTCTAGTCTGAAAATCCAAGATCCAAAATGCTCCAAATATAAAACTTTCTGAGCCACTGACATGACACCACAGGTGGAAAATTCCATACCTGACCTTATGTGACAGGTCACAGTCAAAATGCACACAACACACAGTTTATTCAGTGTCCCCAAGGGAAAAATAAAATGACCTTCAGGCTATACATATGCTGGGGATATGAAACATGAATGAAATTTGTGTTTAGACTTGAGTCCCATCCTCAAGATATCTCGTCACAGATATGCAAATATTCTAAAATCCGAAAACCACCTAAAATCCAAAACACTTCTGTGCCCCAAGCATTTCAGGGATAGGGGGTACTCAACCTGTATCTCCAGCTAGAAGGACCACATGCAACTCAAATTCAAAATTCCCCAAATGAAGTCACCTCCTTCCCATTCCTACCCTTAACCCAACCTCACATCAGCCTCTCTTCCTGCTGTCCTGCGTCTGGTCATCCAGTCCAGTGGAGGGACTTCAGAAACTTCCTGACACCTCTCTTGCCCGGACCCTCACATGCATTCCCCCCCCCTCCGGTTGCATGGATCCTTCTGACGGACCTCCTTCAATTCCCTCCCCTCCAGGGCACTAGTCTGAGCCTTTACCTCTGTTTTGCATACTATCGCGTATCCTCTAGAGCATCTTCCTGCCCCAGTCATCTTCATAGCACCCAACACGGAGCCCAAAGCCTGGTGTGTCCTGGGTGTTCAACAAATGTGCAAGGAAATGAAAACAAATGAATGGATCCCAAACTAATGTATTTGTTTGCACTTTGCCATAGAATTTTCCCATGAATTTTGAAAGAGTGCTGGTGTTGGACAGATGTGGGTTCAAATCCTGATGGTGCTCTGTTATTTTGAGTATATTAGTGAGCTGGATTAAATGACTCACTAGAAATCTGAACAGAGAGGCCCCAGGACCCGTGGTGAGTGAGAAGGTGGGCTCCGGAGCCCGGCTGCCTGCATTCCATTCCCATCTGTGCCATGTGCCAGTGGTGGGACCCCGGGCAAGTTCCTTCACCCCTCTGAGCCTCAGTGTGCCCATCTGTAAGACGGGGATGATAACAGTACCGAGCTCAGAGAGTAAATGAGAGACTGTGCAAAGCCCACCAAATCACATGGTTGACTCTCAATAAATATAAGCTCTAACCATTATTACTCAATAAATATTGTTTCATGTTATATCAAAAAGGACTTCATCTGAGAATTTCTAAAATTGTGTAGTGTGTTTTTCCCAGTTCTTAACTGCTTCACATCTTTTTGCTGACCAGCAATGTTTAAGATGTCAAGAGTTAAAAAAAAAAAAAAAAAAAGCTTATTTTAAGAATCACTCCTTGGAACATGATTTCATTACTTCAACTTGCTGCTGACTCATCTGTCCCTTGGTAACTGAGACTTTCTTTACCAATAACTTTAATTACATCAATCACTCATTTCCAAAACCGCTGAATAATGAAAACTCCTAGAGGTGACACCGTGGACTTCTGTCACACAAGCAGGGACTTGTGGAGGGAGAACAGGTTTTTCTTTTCTTTCTTTCTTCTTCTTTTTTTTTTTATAGCATTCAGTACTTCAAACAGGGAAAATATGTAGTTTTCATGATTTACTGTCTGTCTAGCTCTCTATGTATCTATAATTAGCAATATTCATAGCAGGAGAAAATGACAATTCATAACTTCTTCAATTAAATTGAATTTATTTCATCTTCTGACATTTCCAAGTGATAAGTCCCAAGCCTTTGCCTCTGGGGTAAAATAAATGATGTTTGAGAATTCCAACACCAATTACTTTGCTAAAAAGCTGCTAATCACATAGTTCAAGGGTTAACATATTATCTAAACAATCATCTTGATATCAATTATAATAGCTGCCTTATTAAGCTCTTAGTATATGCCTTTTATTGTACTAAAGGTTTTATGTACATGGTCTCAGTAGAGCCTCATCAAACCCTATGGAATAGATGCTATTATCATCCCCATTTTACAGATGAAGAAACTAAAGCACTGAAAGGCTAATTTGTCTATGTAGGTATCAAAGTAAGAAATGAGCCTGGGAATGTCTGTGTGTCTCATTTTTCTATGCCTTGACGGATCCCAGAGAGAGTGGCTGGCTGTTCTCCACTGCTGGAGGCATTAACTCCTTTCCTGGCTATTCGTGGCTCAGTTCTACTGCGAGTAAAATAAGGTACTTGCTATTTGCTAAGCTTGAAATGTTATCTGACTTTGCAGAGAAGCAGTGATCCTCTATTTGATGAGAGTAGGAGGATGCTAGGGTGGGATGTCACAAAACCCTGCCCCAAAGTGCACTCTCTTCCTTCCTTCCTTCCAGGCCCTGTCATCTTGCTCCTAGACTGTGACATCAGCCTCAATCTCTCTGTCTCCAGGATCTCTCTTCATCTTTCCATCTACATACCCTTTCCTTATTAGCCAGGAGACAGTGGAGCTATGGAAGGTTGTAGAGCAGGAGAGTGACAAAACCAAAGCAGCACTTCAAAAAGATGAAAGTCCCAGGTGCAGGCTCTGGGGGCAGAGAAATGTGGGTTTGTGTATCACCTCTGTCACGTATCAGCTGTGTGACCTTGGGCGTGTAGCTCAACCTCTCAGAGCCTCAGTCCCACAATAGTAAAAATGCTGATATCTGTGTCCTGAAACTAGTGTTAGCATGAATATGCCTGTATCTTGGGAGTGCCTTAGGGAACTCACTCAATCTAGCACTGCCTGCAGAGCCAGGTGTGTTCACTGATGACATACTGAGTGCCCACGTGTAAGACAGGAAGCAAGATGATTCCAAAAAGCACACACTTCTGTGAGCTCTGTCTGTCTTGAGCCAGTACCATACTGGTTGTCTCACTATGGCTTTGTAATATGCTTAATATCTGGCATGGTAATCTATATTTTATGCTTCTCTTGTTCAAAACTATTTGACTTAGCTATTTCAGGGGGCATTTATTCTTCCACACAGATATGGAGATGAGTTTATCAGGTGTTTAAATCGTTACCTTTGTAACCTTTCTATGACTGACACGGAGTTTTAGCTTCAGGGTTAGGGGGGGTGAGAGCACCCAGGTGATTCTTTCATTGGACTTGGGGCTTCCAATGTACCCACACCCCATGAGGGAGGTTTCCTCACCCCAGCTGGCATTCCCTTAGAGATCCCTGGCCCAGTCCCGAATCCTGGCCCTTTCCTATCAAATGCCAAGTACCAGGGACCCAGACATATTTTGGCTAAGAGCGTGGGCCCAGGAGGCAGGCTTCTGGGTTTCTGTCCCTCCAAATGCACCACCTTAGCAAATGTCACCATCATCTAGAAATCCGGGAGTCAGCCAGTTTGCCTATTTCCCAAAATTGTCACATCCAGTTACCAAATCTGGTTGATTAGACATCCTTGATTTTTTGCTTGAATCTCTCCTTCTCTCTATTCCCATGGTCACCACCGGGATTCAGCCAATGTCACCTCTTGCCTCCTCAGTGGTCTTCCAGTTTAGTCTTGCTCCCTGCAGTTGGTTTTCCCCACTGAGGATTAGCTGCATGGGTAGTAATATAACCCCTCTGCCTAGAATATTTAATGGCTCCCTATTGCCCTGACATGTGGCTCAGAGACTCCTAAGTATGATGCTCCTTCAAACTCTAAACCTGTAAAAGTGTTTGGCACGTCTGTGCACGATCTTGTCTCTGGGCTTTTGCACACACTGTCCCTCCGCCTGGCAGGTCCCTTCTTTCCTCCTCTGCCCCCACCTTCCTACAGTCAGCCCCTGCACAGTGAAAGATCTGTGCTTAAAACTGCCCCCGCCCAGTATTCTGCCCCACTCTGTGCTAAAAGAATAAAGTAAGGAATAAGCATGAGTTAAAACCCCACTTCTATCCTTTACTAATTGTGTGACCTTGGATACTTAATCTGTCTCTGAGTTTGTTTCTCCATGTGCAAAATGGGACAAAATCCTAGCATTAAGTGTTCATTCTAGGACGACACTTTAGAAGTCAATGTATGCTTCACTGCCTTATAGAACTGTGAAAATTAAAGGAGGTCATTGCAGGCAAACTTTATAGGCCTTTGGAGAAATAAACAGAGGCATGAGGTCCTAGCTTTAAGGAAATTTCATTGAGATCAGACTCATTCTACTATGGCTGGAAGCTTCTTGAGAGCCATTTTCTTCTTCTTTTTTCCCTAAGGCACCCCAGTTTTGTTTGGGGTGGCAATGTGCCCAGCCCTAAGGGATGAACCAATTCCATCTAGGCTAGCTGTGATAATTCCATTCCCCTTTGCAAAATGCTCATTTTCCCAGCCTGCCTTGTAGCTAGGTGACCATGTGACTAATTCTGGCCAATGAGACATAAGGAGAAATCTACTAAACTTTCTGAATCTCAGTCTCTTCTTTTGTAAAAGATGGAGGTAGGATCCAAACTCAGTGATATTTAATTCTCCCCTGCCTTTTTTTTTTTTTTTTTAAAGCAAAGGATCCTCTTTTTGGTTCCAAAGAAATCTTATATGGAATCCTAACATATATAAATAACAAACAAAATACAATTGCTCTAATTTAAAGGGAGATTGGAGCGTGCAGGACCCCCATCCCAGCCTTTGTGGACAGTCCCAAAAACACATCAACAAAACAACACCTGGAAAACCACTGGCTCAGAGCATCTCTGCCTTCTGTAGTGGATATGTGCTATTTTATTTATTTTTGGGTATCCAGATTCCATTCCACCACCCTGAATTTTCCCATGGGTTCATATGCTTTTGATGAAGTTAATTCCACGTTGGTTCCAGGGCTAGACATGTGATTGAGGCATGACAAACATTTCATCCCCCGCCCCCCAGGCACAGTGATTGGTTTAGGAATCTGCACATGACTCATTTTAGCCCACTGAGACTGAAGTCTAGGATGTTTATTAAATTGAAAAGAGATAGAGGGTTTCTTTTCCCATTGAACTTGAACCCCCGGTACTATGAAACCTGAAAATGAAGTCACATGGAAGGGAACAGAACTGGACGATGGAAAGAGACCAGATCTTAGAGGTGTTCGGCCATTGGTTTAGGCTTTGCCTGAAGATAGACTTCTGGTTTTTGAGTCAATATTCCCCTTCATTTAAGTAGCTTGAGTCTCATCTTCTATTATTTGTAACCCAGAGAGTCCCAGTTAGTACAGATTCCTTCCAGATCCAGAATCCTGGAGTCCTCAGAGAGGTAGATGTTGGGGCTGTTCACAAACTTCCCAGTTTTCCTCCTCCTGGGTGCGTGACAGGATTCCACTTCCCCACCCATTCTGAGTGAGGCATGGCATATGACTTTCTGTGCCAACAAAGTGTGAGTAGAAGTGATATGTGTCACTTCTGGGTGGGCTCTTTAAAAGTCAGTGCATGATTCACGCCTCTCTCCGTCCTTCCCATGATAATGTTCCAGATGGCCGAGACTCCATCAGCCTGGATCCCAGATTGAGGACCACGTGGTGCAGAGACCTCTGCTGACCCCTGTTGGATATGTACTGTGAGCAAGAAATAAACCTTTATCGTTTTAAGCCATTGAGATACTGGCTCATTTGTTATAGTGACATACCTTAGCCTATCCTCAGAGATACGTAGATTCTCCTCCTGCTCCTCCTTCTCCTCTTCTCCTTTTTCTCCTCCTCCTCCTCTTCCTACTTTCCCTTTCTCCCTCCCTGTTTTTCTCCCTTCTTGCTGCCCTGCTCTGCCCAGCAGTCTTATAACTCTATTGCTTAACTTATCTTCTGTCAACAGACCATGAAAAGGCTTCCATGATTGCTCATCTCCAGCCTTCCCAGCGGTACCCAGGTGGACACTGGCAGGAGATAGCCAGCCTACCCCAGCAAAGCCGTGCCCGTGCCAGCCCCACCAGTGCCAATCAAGTACCTGTCAGTCATCATCCTCCCCACCACTGGTTGGGGTGGGTGGGGGGGCAACTTCCTAATCATATTACTGGACACACAGAATCCTGCGATCTGGAATCAAACCTTCTCCAGAAATCCCCATTTACTGTCTTATGAAAATTAACAAGATTCTGAAGTTTTGTGGCATGATATTCATAACATAATGCTCTGCCAAGATAAAATATAATATATATATACATACACACATACACTTTATATATATATATAAATATATTTATGTATATATAATACACACACACACACATACACATCAGCTTTAGTTGTTAATAAGCAATTTTTAGAGGTGATCAGTTAATGAAGCCAGTACGCAAGATTCTGTGGCTGGGGTGGAGTTTGGAAATGACTAAGTTCTTTTGAAAGTGGCAGAGTGGGAGTGAATCGTTCCCGTGGCCCCAGCGTGATCAGCACCATTGACACTGTGTGGCTCGGGGGTCTCAAATATATCCGCCGACAGGGGCCAGACAGATGGTGTTAGTGGTTAATGCAGGGCAGATGGGGGTAGCAGGGAGCTGTGCAGTGATTCATCTTCTACATTCAGCTCTAGCTGATTGTCACCTCATAGGAATCAGGCCCCGTGTTGCCAGTTTTTCCATTTTTTTTTTTTAAGGAAAACTTGAAATCCATATAACTATATCATATTTTTTTCTAAAATACTATAAGCTTCAAACTTAGTTGGCAACCACGGGTAGAATGTTGGATACTATATGACACACAGTCACCCTTATTATCTCTTGCCATTCTACATATCTCCATGTTAAAGATTAAGAAACCAAGGCTCAAAAAGGTAAAGTGACTCACCCAAATGGACATGACCGGGTTCTGAAACTTGAATCTATACCTCGTGACTCCAAGTCAACTGCTTTCTCTTCCTCCTGCGTCACAGCTCTGTCCTCACGGCTCAGTGTGTGACAGCCAGGCAATTGTATACCACAGGTTCATGCTCCCATTTCCACCGCAGAGGCTGTGAGTGGGGAGCAGCTACAGCCAGGGATGACACTGCCCAGCGTCTCGTCTAGATGAAGTCGTGTGACCAGTTCCTGCTAATGGAATAGGACAGGGAGTGATATGTGTTATTTGTAGGCAACAGCACTTAAAAAATGGGTGTGTCTTCTCCGCCTTCTCGTTCTCCTCCCACAGCTTGCCGCAGGTGACCGCAGCAACCCTGGGAACCGAGTGTGGACCATGAATGGACCACGAAGTCAAATGAATCTGGGCTTCTGAACCATCATTTGGAGGAAAGTCACCTCCAGTGAGAAGCATCTATTTTGGCCTTGACATCAGGGAAAAATAAACTTCCATCGTATTTGGGCCATTATACATTTTTGATTTTGTTTGTTACAGCAACTAGCATTACCTTGACCAGTACAAATACGAAAGGATTTTAGAAAACCTGTCCTTTTCTCGTTCCCTATTGGCAGGAGGAGTTAGTAACGAACAGCGTTGTCCACTCGAAGCCAATGGGATTCGGATAAGATAATGACTCAAATTAGGTTTGGTTTCTGGGGATGGGGGAGTAGTGGCCCTGAGTGTCACAGTGTCACCGCTCTCCCTCCGTGCCCCACCCATCCCACCTGGCTCCAGAGTGAGGCTTGTTCCTGTTCCAGCTGGAGGTGAACATATTATCACTGCTCTCTCCTGGAAGAAGACAACAGACAAAACAAGCATTTGGCCTGTCTGGGCCGCACACCCTCCACCAAGATAGGAGTCAACATGTTTGGGAACATCAAAGACCGTGTGGTATCTTAAGCATAAGGAGATTAACATTTACAAAGGTTTGCCCCTGGCCTAGTCCCAGGAATCCAGCAGACAGAGCCAGAAGGGACAATTAACATTACCCGTCCACACTGGGGTCTTCTGGCAGCTCATATGAGAATTTCTTTTGAGCTTTCTGCTAGATTCGGGATGGAAGAGGCAAAGTCCGGTCTCGTATTTGAGCAGACAAGGGAGATGTTAAAACATGCTGGGCATGACAGCATTGGTGTGAAGTCCTGCAGGCGAATTCTGGGCCCCGGCGCCCAGAGGGAGAGGGGCACAGAGAGTCTTTATCCAATTCCCATAGTCAGAAAGTCAGCGCCCTCCTAAGCCAGCCAGGCGGTACAAGGGGACCGAGGAGGTCTGCACAGGCGCTGGAGGGGTGACGCACTGGTTTGTCTCGAAGCAAGAGGCCAAGAGTAACTCCACGCACTTCAAGTACCGGCAACAGTAGGCAATGCGTGGGGACGAAAATCCCTTGCAGCTGTTGGAAACCATACCCTATTCAGAGATAATTGGCAATTAGTTAAACAACTCCTGTTTAAAACACTCCTCCTCCCCACCCTCAAAGACAGCTGTGTTTAAAAAGGGGCGGGGAAAGACATCCCAGGAAATGTGGAAACCTAATCTTCCAGTCAATAAAACGTAACAGAGCTCTAGGAGTAAACGAGTTAAAGAATTTAAAAATATGTCCAGGCAACGGAACGTCTATCTAAAACCCACTGCTTCAGTTTTCTCTTGCAGTAGAACCTAGCAGTCAGGAGCACAAACTTTGGGGTCAGAAAGGCCTCCGTTTGAGTGCCCGCTCTGCCACTTACCAGCTGTGTGAACTTTCACATGTTGTCTAAATGCTCTAAGCCTCAGTGTTTTTATCTGTAAAATGGGGATGATAGTAATTGCACGATGCAGATTAAATGAGATAGTATGTGAGGGGCCGGGCGCACAGTCAATGCTCAGAAGTGTCAGCTCTTAGGCATACAGGCTTATTATTCAAGCCTAAATTCTTTAGCCTGGCATTCAAGGCCTTCTACAATTTATCTACAGCTGATTCTTCGAAACTCTTTCCCACTTCACGTCCTTATTATCTAGTCAAAAAGAACCAATGTCCTAGCCCTTAGTTTCCTAATCTGTGAAATGAGGTAGACGAACTAGATTCTCTCTAAGGTCCCTATCAATTCTGCTATTCTAGGCTTTGGAAAATTTCCCACTCCTGTGTCTTTGATCGCACAACTCCCACTGCCTAGAACACCTTTCTTCTCATGTTGGTTTTCCAAAGCCTTCAAAGTCAGGCTCAAATGCCACCATGAACCCTTTCCTGGGAAAGGATTTATCTCTTCTTATAAACCAGCTCAAACCAGAGTTGTAAACTGGTGGCCCTTTTGTTTGTCCTGCACTGTATTTTTAAAAATCAGAATATATCACAACACTTTAAAATTTTTCAACTTTTAAACATTCAGAAGACATGGAGCAATCCTGGCCCCACATGTCTGGAAAACAGTCTGGAGATGGGTGACTGCTGCCCCCTGCAGGTGGGGCAGGCATTGCTGGATTTCTGCACGTCAGCCGCATTCCTGATTGCCTGCCAGAGCCCAGAAGGCGTGGCGTCCTCCCTCCTCCCTCTTCCTCCTCGTCCTGCTTTGTCTGATCCTCCTATTCCTTTGTGTGTGTGTGTGTGTGTGTGTGTGTGTGTGTGTGTGTGTGTGTGTGTGTGTGTGTGTGTGTGTGTGTGTGTGTGTGTGTATGTGTGTGTGTGTGTGTGTGTGTGTGCGCTATTTAT
Organism: Lemur catta; assembly: GCF_020740605.2. Lineage (NCBI taxonomy): Eukaryota > Metazoa > Chordata > Mammalia > Primates > Lemuridae > Lemur > Lemur catta. The sequence goes on along the minus strand of NC_059147.1, from coordinate 9,785,525 downwards.
TCTTTTCTACCTTCTCTTGGAATTACAGATGTGTAAGTCATCTCCATCCATCTCCCCTACCAGATGGGGAGATCCTTGAGGACTGGACTCTTATTTACCTGTGAAGCCCAAAGGACTTGGCCCAGAGTCTGGCTGTGAGGAAGGGATGAACAGGACCCTGCGTCTGTGTGAACAGAACCCCTGGGGTTGTGCAGCCCAGCCCTGTGAGTGAGTGAGCTACTGAATGAGTGAATGGATGAATGAGTGAATGATGATGTGCATTTATACAGCACCTATGATGTGCCAGGCACTGTGCCAAGTACTTAACAGATATTACCTTATCTACAAAAATGAATGAATGCTGGAATGAATGTTGAATGAATGGGTCCCTATCATGAGTTCTTAGCTCAAAGCAGATGGTCTCTTCTCTCTGGGGGTATGAACATGCATTCCCAGGTGTGAGCCCCCGCTGGTTTGGGAGCTCTGTCCAAGCGCTAGACCTTGGTCTCAACAAGGTCCACTCATGTTGGTACAATGGGGACAGAGGAGGTTGTGATTGTCCCAACCTGATAAGGTCATTGATTGCCCAAACTGCTGCCCCCGCCTTCAGTGGAACCCCAAGACCAGTAGACAGAGGTCAGTATAGCTGCAAGCTGGAGTGTCTACTTGGTTTTCCCTCCAATATTACTCAGGGTATCTGCTTGCTCTTGTTAGCGACTCACTCCCTGGGGTGAGAGTAGGACAGTCTTTGTGTTTGCACAAATATTTGCACCAGTCTGTCTCATCTATGTGCCATTTTAGAGCTCCGAAGTAGATTCTCATTCATTATCTACTTTGATCTTGAAGAGTTGCCCCATTTCTCCCTCCTCCTTCCCTTCCTCTACTATGAGGTACATTAAACAGGCATTATCTTATACCCATTTTACAGATGAGGAAGCTGAGGTCAAAATGGAGGAGAGGATTTGCACTAGGTCACACTGCAAGGCAGAGATTCAAACCTGGACTTCCAGCTCAAATCTTTTCCTAATTCATTGCAAAAATTTACTAAGGGGAGGAAAACATACCAATCCATTGGCCACCATCAGTGATTGATTCCAACAGTGAGGAGGGCATGGTGGCTGTGTAGACTGGGGGTGCTGGAGGGAAGGTACAGGGGAGAGGCCTGGTTGGAGGCAGCTGAGAAACACCCTCAGAGGGGCCTTGGGAGCAGAGACAGAGGAGGCAAGAGTGACAAAGACCAGGGAGATAGAGTCTAAGAGAGTCAAAGAGCCAGAGAGCAGGAAGGGGTCTTAGGAGCAACAAAGAGACAGCAGGAAAGAGCGAGTGGGCTCATGGCTTCCAGAGCCAGGTCAGCCTGTGTTCAAATCTCTCCCACTTCTAGCTGTGTGAACTTGGACAACTGACTTAATCTTTCTGGCCTCAGTTTGCTCATCTGTAAATAGGGATTGTGATTGCCCACACCTGGTAAGGTTGTCGTGATGATGACCTGAGCCAGTATGTAGTAAGTGCTCAATAATTGTAGCTGTTATAAGTATTGGCTACTTTGATCTCCTGGCTACACGTTTGAGGGATCAGGCTTGTCTGTAGTCACACAGTAAAGGAGGGACGGAGCCTGAGCCTCGTGGCTTCCAACCTACTGCTCTTCCAACACATCTCTCAGGATGGGTGTCCAGGAGGCCCCTGTGTGAGGAAGCCCATTCCCAGCAAACCGACGCTGCGCCCACTGTCTTCACAACTATAGCTCCACCCAACCTCAGCAAAGTTCCCCATCGCCTAAAAGCCAGGTAGGAGGCCCAGGGGGAGATGCTATTGCATGTCGCCTTCAGTCTCTCCTTCTCCCCCAGAAATCTGTGCCTTCCTCCTGGGCTGGGAGCGCGGGTTCTGATCCTGCCCTGCCCCCCTGAGGAGGTCCCGAGACCGCAGGAACCAGCTCAGCCCTCCCGAGCCCCAGACCAGCCCACTCCATCTTGGTCATTTATAGCCACCAGCTGCTACCTTCTCCTCCTCCCCCAATAATGGTCCCTCTTCCTAAGTCTGCTGTCCCCTCTCTGCGTCCTCACTAAAGTTCAACTGCTCCTCTACCTATGATCCTTAGAAAAGGCAACCATCGCAGAGCCATCAACAAACACAATAGGAATTAGAGCCAGAGAGAGAGAGAGAGAGAGAGAGAGAGAGGCAGATACATAATTTATGGTACAGTGGAGTGTGAGTGACAGGCAGCAGCAGGAGGCCTCGGCACCTTATCGATCCTTTCAAAAAACCCGAGAAAGGGCCCCGTGCTGAGGGCCAGGGGAGGCATGGAAGGTGCAGGCAGGGGCAAGGCCATTAAGGACGCAGTGCGACCGGGCGGCCGCCGGGGGTGGGCGGGGGCTCCAGCAGGTGGGGTGCACCCGCGCGCCTCCGATCGATGACACCATGTCAAAACATAAAATGCATGCTTTGGCTCTTAAGCCAAATGTGCGTGAGATTTTTTAAAAGCATTGATTCAGGATGGATCAATGGAAATCGAGGCATATTTTTTTTTCCCTGTGCAAAAAGGGGGTAAGAACACTTTGCAGAGAGCACCCGGCAGGGGTGGCGATGATGAATGTGCCATGAGGAGTGCCTTCTCCTCCACCGGCGGCAGGAAAGCTCAGGGAAGAAGGTCAAGGTGTTTGCCTACTGCCTTCCCTTCCGGGGCAGAGCACCCACCGCAGCCGAGGGACTCGCCCTGCCGTGCAGAGCTGCCGGGCGTTCACTTGGGTCTCGCCATGTTGTCACCCGGGGATGGTTCCAGTCTTTCTCCGATTCTTGAGCAAATCCAACCAGCCCTGCCTTCAAAATATATCTAGGATACCCCTGTCTTGCCAGCCCCACTGCTTCCACTCTGGCCCATCTCTCACCCGACCACTGCGCCGGCCTCCTCCCGGCCTCCCCGTCTCTGTCCTGGCCTCTGCCCATGGCCAGGGAGCCAGAGGGATCCTGCCACCCCTCTGCCCTCACTCCCATCTCGCCCAAGTGAAATCCGGGGTGGTGGTCCTGACCTCACCTCCTACAACTCTTCTGCGGGCTCACAGACCCCTCGGGGGTGCTTTCCCTCCCCGTCCAACCTAGGGTCACCCCTGAGCTCTCCATCCAGCCCCCCTACGCGCACACTCGTTCTCCATAGTGCCTAACACTGTTGGGAGTGCTGTTGTTGGATGCGTTTGTTTATTGTCTGTAGTTTCTCAATAGAATATAAATTACATAAGGGCAGGGACTTTGTCTATCTAGCTCACTGCTGTATTCCTGGGATTTAGAACAGGGTTTGGCACAGAGTAGGTGCACAGGAAATGTTTGTTGAAGGAAAGGAGAGAGGGAGGAAGGAAGGGAAGGAAGGAAGGAGGGAAAGAGGGAAGGAAGAAAAGGAGGAAAAGAGAGAAGGAAGGAGGGAAGGAAGGAGGCAAGGAAGGGAGGAAGGAAGGAGGGAGGGAAAGAAGGAGGGAAAGAGGGAAGGAAGGAGGGAAGGAAGGAGGGAAGGGAGGCAGGAAGGAAAGAGGAAAAGGAGAAAGGAGGGAGTCACACCCAAGTAGGAGACAACAGCGCGTTGGGAAGCTACCATCGGCATTGTTACTACAAAACAGAAAACGAAAAGAAAACCACCAGTTACTATCTGCAAAGACTTTCCCAGAGGCTGTTGATCCTTAGCTAGGAGTTCTAACCAGGAGCTCTGAGTGTAGGGTTTAGTGTCATGGAGGAAAGTGCGTTATCTAGGGCTGCTCTTTTTGGAAGGGTACAAGTTCCTCTGCCTGAGTCAAATGAAACTCCAGCAGTGTCACAATCCTTGTCCCTGCTCCCAGCTCTGTTGGGGTACGGGTCATACTCAGGGCAGAGCTTTGCTTTCCCTGGAGTTCAGGAGGGTGGTGGACTCTTCTGCCCTAAAACCATGGAGCAAGGAATGCAGATTTTGCCGGAGTCTCAGGGGAGTCCTGGGCCCCCATCATTCTGAGTGCTGGGCCCCCACTTGAGGGTGGAGGCTGGAGTCCTGCTTCCGTGTCGCTGCTGTCCTGGCCGGAGCCACGCTCCATTTTTCATCGTCTGGAGCACTCACCTGCCTGGACGGTCAGACACGATGATGAAATGAATCTTCGCTGGCGAAACAGAGAGGAGAGAGACAGAGACACGGAGGGACAGAGAGGTAATTCCACCAGCAGGCCCGTGCCCTGGTCCTCCCCCACGCTGGGCTGCACCTTGGAAAGAAAAGGTGCCAAAATCAGTTTATTTGGCCAGTGCTCAAGAAGACAATTATTTGTTTCCCTAAATCATTTTTTCAAGAGCCAGTCTCATCCTATTTGTTATTTGGAAGATAACTCAATCACAGACTTCCAGGGGGGGAGGGATGTGGGGGAGGCAGAGATTAAAAAGTGCTTGCTCGAAATTATTCTGTCTCCTCTTCATTTTTTTCCCAATTGCTTCAATATGTCTCTCTTCTCTTCCCCTCCTGTCTCACTCTCGCCTCTGCTCCCCTCTCCCCTCCTCTCTGTGGGCTTCTCTTTCTGCACTAATGGCTCCCTCCTCTCATCTCCCCACTGCCTCTGCCTCGGCCCACCGCCCGGCTCACAGACAAAGCTGACCCCTGATGGTTCCTGACGGTGGGCAGAGCGAGGCGTCCGCCTTCCCAATCAGCAAGGCCTTTTACTGGTCACATCCTGCGGGTTTCCATTAGTGAGAACCAGCCCGATTCCCAAGGCTGCCCTGGCCCCTGGGGGGGCCTCTCCTTCTTGGGTTCTCAGGGTCCCTGCTGAGGGTCCCTCTTGCCCCTGCTCTGGGCTGTGCCAGGGACCATTCAGCCATTATTCTGGCATTTTTCAGAGTCAGGGAGGCTGGTGTTTCTCTAGATACTCTCTCCCATACCTAGGTGCTATTTTTGCACAATGTTCCCTGCAGAAAAGCAAAGAACTCTGGAGCCAGACTGTACCACTTACCAGCTGTGTGATCTTGGGCAAACTGCTTAACCTCTCTGGGCCTTGATTTCCTCATCTGTCTCATGGGGGTAAGTTGTAGCTACTTGATAGGGTTCATGCAAAGCTTGCACGTGTTAATACGCATAAAGCACTTAGAATAGTGGCTGCCATATTACAAGTACACATCCAATGTTGGCTGTGGTCAGTATCAATTACCTCACGTCTCCACTCCTGGGGGTATGTGTGTGGAGCATGGGAGGTGCTATCTGGTGAGGACCCCCCAAGAAAAAAAAACCACACCTGTTAACTTACTGCAAACAAGGCTTCAACCTTGGGCAAGTCACCTTTCCTCCTTGAATCTAGGTTGCACCATCTCTACAATGCAGGTACTCATAGTACCCCTGTCACAGGAGTGTGGGGAGATGAAATGAGCTAATGCACGTTAAGAGCAAAAACTCTAAAGCCAGGCTTTGTGAGTTCAAATCCCAGCTCTTCCATTTATTAGCTGTGTGACCTTGGACAAGTTACTTAACTTCTCTGTGCCTCAGATGCCTCATCTGCCTATAATCCTGTCCCCCTCCACCCCCAACAGGGTTATTGGGAGGATGAAAGAAGTTAATTTGTGTGAAGCCGTTAGCACATAGTGTCTGTCGCAGAGTAATACCCAGGCAAGTGTTAGTGGTTACTGTCATCCAAGTGTTGTTGATACGCCCTGAAAAATATTTTCTCGCCTGCCTCCTGTCTCCGAAGGATTTCTTCTCTCCTTACTCTCTTCCCATTGGGTGGCTTGGGGCAGAAGTACCTAGTAGTGAGCCAAAGTCTAAGTTATTCTGACAGACTCAGTCTAGCAAATCTTACCTCTGGAGGCAGAAAAGGGAGATGAGCCGTCAGGTGGGGAACCCATGGCAATGACAAACTAGGGAAGGTGACAAAGAGCTGAAACTCCTAGGGCCAGGCCTTGAGCTTGGACAAGGCCCTTAACCCTTTTTGGCCTCAGTTTTCTCATCTGTCAAATGAGGATGACTCCTGGCCCACTTCCTACATTAGCACAAAGACTCAAATAGGACAACCAGCAAGAAGGTGGCCTGAGATTGGGAAAAGTCTCGCAAAATCCAAAGCTGCCTGTTCCATTTGGGTTCCCTTGGTGGCAAGGTCACTCAAGGGGTCTCATGAAACGGAGGCCACAGGGGCAGGACCAGAGGGAGAAGGACGGCCAGCCGCCACAAGGGCAGGACGGGAGGGTGGCTCCGGCCCTAAGGCAGGAGTGTCTACACGGGCTCTGCCGCATTTGGGGGCTCGCTGGAGATCTGCTCCTTCAGCCCCCCCGGAACACCTCATTCCTCTTCTCTCACACCATTTGCTTTCTCAGAGTTTTTGCTCCCGTATAATAACAACTTGCATATGGCCTTGTTTGGCTTCTGGGTCTTCTGTCCACGTCATAGGTCACAAATGTGCCTGCCTGTGGGCCCAGAAGCTACGATAGTGGGTCCAGTGGTCCAGGTGGCAAAAGGGACAGCATTGGTGCCATCTGAAGGGTGGCCCACCTGTTCGCTCCCGGGTCCGTCCCCCTCCCATGTCCTGCTGTGCTCTGTGTGGCAGGGGACGACCTCTGTAAACCATATTTCACAGGCTCTTTCAACAGTTGGCCTCCAGCTAGGTTCAGCCAATAGGAGGTGGCGGTTGGAGGCTGGGGGGTGGGAAGAAGGAAGAAGCCAGATGTTTCTCCTCCTCTCCTTTGGGAGTGGTGAATCTCCTCTGTGGCTCCTCCTCCCACAGCCCAGCCCCTCCCTCTGTGGCCCCAGCCTTTGCAGAGCATGCTTTCCATGGGGCCAGCCTCTGCCGGTGACTCTGACAACACCACCTCTTCCCTTTGTCCCCCCAGTTGCTAATCTCAGGGCTGCCTCACCTCCCGATTGCTTTTTTAGCTCTTCGCACACCTTTGTAGCCACTGCCCCCCCGCATTCAATTCCCTCTGTTGAATTCCTAGAGCAGGTTTTGTTTTCCAAGTTGCCCTCTAAGAGATTCAAGGGGCAGCCGCCGTTTGGTGCCAGACAACTAGAACAGGAACAGACGTGTGGGCCCAGCATGGCCCGATCTTCTAATCTCACAGACTAAGCTGGTGTCTGTATCTTTATATGATGTCTGATTTTCGCACGTTAGCAACGAATTCAAGTTTCAAAACACCAGTCTGAAGGCTGAATAGAACAGGTGCACAGGTCCCACTTTGCAGCTCTGCTCCTTATCATGACTCAAGGTTTTTGCCACTGCTTGCTTCTCTCGGTACTTCTTGGGTCAGACCCTAAGGAAGGGAGTAGGGTTGGTCAGCTAATGTCTTTACGCCAGGTGGGCTCCTGACCCCTCAATGGATTCACACTGCCTTTGGGTTGAGTGTTTTCCCTTGGCCGAGCAGCTAAGGTTAGGGGTGATTATGTGGGACAAAACCAAGTTGATTAAGATTGTCCCTCTGCTAACATGGCTTGCCCTTCAATCCAAACACTTAGGCTTCCTCTAGTTATTCATTAATTTTATTTTTTGGTCAGAATCAAAGCCAGGACTATAACCTAGACTTCCAGACTTGGATGAATCTATTAGGACTTTAGCTTATTTTTCTGAAGGATGAGAAGCTCAGGCCTTCTTTCTGAGAGTCCTTCTAGGCCTGGTTCTAGAGATACTCTTTCTGTGACATCCACCCACTCATCTACCCACTCATCTATCCATCCATCCTTCCATCCATACATCCACCCACTCATCTATCCAGCCAGCCATTCATCCATCCATCTATCCACCCTTCCATCCATTCATCCATCCAACTATCCATCCACCCACCCACTCATGTATCCATCCATCCATCCATTCGTCCATCCATCCATCCATCCAGCAAATATTTACCAGTGGTCTACTATGCACTGGGCACTGTGCTAGGTGCTGGATGAAGTAGTAAATAAGACAGACAAGCGCTGTCCTCATGGAACTACATTCTAATCAGGGAAAAGAGACAAAAAATAAATAAATAAATACATATATCAGATGATTTTAGATAGTGATAAGTGCTATACAAAAAATAAAACAGAATAAATAGGACCAACGCTGGTTAGGGAAAGCCTGAGTGAAAGTGACATTTGAGCTTGGATTTGCAAGTAGATATGAGAAGAGAATGTTCCAGATAGAGAATGTTCTGGATAGAGGGTCAGCAAGTATTATCCAGAGATACTGAGAGAGAAGGGAGGAGCAAAAAGAAGGCCAGAGTGGTCAGAGCCCATGAGGGAAAGAGTGGTAGGAAATAGAGATATAACAGGGGCCAGATCTTCTAGAGCTTTGTGGGCTGAGGAAAGAACTTGAGGTTTGATTCTGAGCACATGGGAAGCCATTTCAGACCAGCAGGGAGTCCCCTGGTCTGTCAGCCAGCTGTGACCACTGCTGGGGTGTTACATCGCCATGGAGACCAAAAGCAGTTGACACAGCTGGGTCAGGCCCACAGGGGACCCGTGTCAGGGATGAGGGAGGGCGGACATCCAGCCCGGCCTGGGCGAAGCTCCGAGACCCGCCCTCAGGGCTGGGCCTGTGCTTCATGGTTGGGGGTGGGGAGAAGGGCCTTGTTACCAGGCAATTCACACCAGGGGTGAAGAGTCAGCTAAGCTGGGTGAAATCCTGACCCTGCGACTTACTAGCTGATGACCTTGCACAAGGTACCTACCTCCTTGATCCCCAGTTTCCCCTCTGTATAAAGGTCGCGATCACAGCGCCCTCCTATGGCCGTTGAGAGGATTCACTGAGCTAATGCGCGGAAGAGCTGAGTGCACAGAGCTCCAGTATGTTTTAGCTGTTTTTCTCATCGTTATAGTATCCTCGAGAGCAGGACTCTCTGCAGTATGGATCTTGTGGAATGAGGTGGGTGCGGGGTCCTGGGTGCCATTTGTCTTAGCCCGGTGCTCTGTGACAGCAGGACTGCTGCCTGAAACAGCTGTCTCTGCCACCGCCTTACAGGGTGGCCTGAGGATCCCAATCTGTGACATGAGGGAAGTGGACTCGGTGCCCTCTTGGCCCTCCTCTGACGTTCTGGGGCTCAGCTCTGACCACCCCCCAGAGGTGGAACTGAGTTTGCCCTGAGCCGTGGGAAAGTTGCCCAGCCCTTGGGGCTGCAGGTTGGCAGAGGGTTGTATATGGGCTGGGTTGACCCAGGGTAGGATCCTCAACTCCTGTTCAGCTAAGCTTACAGGTCCTTGGTAGCCAACTGGGAAGAAACTGGTCAAGAGCAGATAAAATTGTTTCCTTTGCTTAGAATATAGTTTCAACCAACCAACCAGCCCAGCATCCATCCATTCACAAAACACCAAATTTCCAGCACACGCTGTGCTCCCCCATGTTGCAAAATTACTTCCTGACAACTCTGTGAAATAGATTTCTTCATTTTACAGATGAGGAAATGGTGGATCTGAGAGGTCAAATGAATTTTCCAAGGTCACACAGCAAATGCACGTCTGGATCTCAACTTGGTCCTCTTCTTCATGCCTTTACTGCTTCCCCCAGTCAAAGACACCACCGTCTCACCTGGAAGACAACAGCAGCCTCCCTTCTGGCCTCCTGCTTCCCTCCAATCCATCTTCCACGGAGAAGCCAGACTGATCTTTAAAAATCACAGAAACTTCACCCCTTGTATGTACCAGGCACTGTCCTGGGTGCCAGGGATAGTGCTGTGCACACTCTATTCATGCTACCCTGGCTTCCTGCTGCTCATAGGATAAAGTTCAACACATGTGGTGGGGGGGTGGGCAATGGCAGTGGTCTGCCCTAGGGGCAGGCAGTAAGAGGTTCATTGTCTGCAGAGAATGTGAAGACAATAATAAAACCAACTAAAAGTTTATCCTTCTTTATTATCATCCTGCACCAGCCATTTTAGACAACCTGAAAGCAGGTGGTCAGATAATCCTAAACATGTAGGCCCTGTGAGGTCTGGCCCCTACCTACTTCGCTATCCTGACATTTTGACAGTTTCTACCTCATTTGAACTCAAAAGCCCACTCCTGGCTCTACAAACTTTCCGAACTTCTGCCTGCCTTGGGGCTCGGTGGGGCGGGGCATACTCATGGCTTTCTAGCACCTCCATGGTCCTCACTGAGGATCTGCAGGTCATGGGAACTTTTTAGGGTCTTGTCGAAAATATCAGATCCTCAGAGAGGCCCTCCCGGCTCCTAAGCCTGGAGTAGAGGGTCTCTCCTACCTCATTCTTTTCCCTTACATTTCTTATTACAATGGTGATTGTTTTGTTATTGGTGTGGTTAGTATTTTATGACCCTGTCTCCGGGCAGGTTTTAAGTGCCATGCCATCAGAGGCCATGTCTGATTTGCTCACAGTTGTACCGCAACACCTAACACAGTGCCTGGCACATAGGAAGCGCCCACTAAGTATTGACTGAATGGATGGATGGATGGCGGAGCTGAGATCCAAACCTAGCCTGACTCGAAAGCCCACTATCTTCCCACCACCCTCAATCCCAAGAATGCCAGCATGGTTGGAAAAGTGGATTATATCTGGGCAAGAGACCCTTCTTATCAAAGTCAAGGCCAAGATCAGCGGGAAAGGATCAGGTAAAAGCAAGGGATCCAGATGTGCAAATTCCCTTCAACGAGGCAGATGTGACTCAGTGATTCCATGCCAGGCAGAACCGTTGCATCTGATTGCTCATTTCCATTAAAGGAATTGTAGCAGGTGCAAAAACCGGAGATTATCCCAAGAATTAAGATATGAAAAGCATGTTAGATCACTAAACTCCAATTAGGGAAATTAAATTGTGCACACTCCCCACCTGACGCAATATTGGGAGCTTGCATTAGCTCTGGGCTCCGGTTCTAATAAAATTAGAGAATAACACTTTAATTGAATTGTGCTTAAAAGGATCATGCTGACAAATGTGATTGTATCTGGCTGCGATGCACACCTTCTCCAGCAATCATTAAATCCAATGAAATGCCAGTCTCAGGATCTTGACAGTTTTCTGAAACAATCTGTGAACCGTGCTGTATCTTGGAGTATCTAATCAATTTAGAGCCGCCTCATTAGGACTTGGCTGCTAACGGATACTTAAAAATCAAAGCAAATTACTGCACTCCATGGATAACTAGCTAATCATATCGATACAACATGGCTGGATTGTGTTGCAACAATTCATTTCCTCTTTAAGAAGCCACTGTCACCTGTAATTTAGGGATTGAGATTCATAAGCCTGATGCAGACAGCTCCAATGTCAAGGATTTTCCTGAGCACAGGGCCAAAGGGTGCATGCCACCCCTGCTAAGGGGGGTAAGCCAGAGCTAGCCAGTGACTCCCTTCATTCACACCCTACCTACTCCTCAAGCCCATGCCTGGATATTGAGACCAAGACCCTATTGTACAAAGCAAGAATCTGAGGCTCAGAGACAGGTAGCATCTTTCCCAAAGTCACACAGCAAATTAGTGGCAAAGCTAAGACTTGGCCCCTTTTGACATCTCATCAGCAATTTAGAGCAGTGATTATTCTTTCATTGATAGTTTAAATGGGTCTTATTTTAATGTTCTTACTAATAATGGACATCACCATCATCACCACCATCATAATACTAATAGTCTATATTTTATAGATCTTATTAAAAATCTAATTCATTCAATTCTCTTGACATTCCTAGATGTATATTCTATGATTATTGTAGTAGGCATTAAATGCTGTTCACTGAATATTTCTGGCTCCCCTACTTCAGGACACATGGCAAGATTGCACTTCCTGGCTCCCTGTGGTTGGATTGGCTGGGAGACTAGTTCCAGCCAATGAGTTGTGAACAAAAGGCATGTGTGTTATTTACAAGACAGAGCAGTTAATTCCTGGTTTAAGAGCTCCACCATTCTTTCTTTCCTCTGGTTCATCAGCCAGCAAGATTTGAGTGGGTGGCTGCTCTGAACGCAATGAGCAGAAACTTCTAGCTGACCCACAACGGACATGTAGCACGAGTGAGAACTAAACCTGTGTTGTTGGAAGCCACTGAGATTTGGGGGCTGTTTGTTATTGCAGCACAACCTAGCTTGTTCTAACTGATGGAATTCTCACCCCCATTTTATAGATGAGGAAATGAGAGCACACCAAGGTGAAGTGGCTGGAGCCAGGTCATATTCAGACATTGTTAGTAAATTTCTCCAGAGTCCAGAAGTCTCCTCGGGCCTGCAGAGCTCACAGTGAGCGGTGGGTACCAAGAACTCGTTCCAGAGACTCAGGCCAGGCCAGTTCAGACCACGTGCCCCTGTCCCTCGGCCGTTATCTGAGCACACATACTTTTTAATATGCTCTTTTTTAGGCACCTGAACCATTGGCTGCTCCGAGGAAGCCGCTTTGGTAGCCTGAAAGATAAACATCGTTGAGTAGGTGTGTCACGAGACCATGCTTGGCCAAAAGGACTGGCTCTTTGATGGAGAAATTACAGGCACAGGGATAGGCCTGGACAGGAAGCTATATTCAACAGGGAACTTTCCAGGCCCACCCCCAAGCCTGACCCCGTTGGATGGAGGTTAGTTATGGGAGAGGAAGAGTCTGCTGTTGCATTGCCATGCCATGGGCCTTGCGGAACCTCTGACGTGTTGGCTGTTCTCAGTCCCAGGAGCAGTTTGAGGGATGGGGCTGGAGGGAGGGAACCTGAGACCCCAGACCTCGAAGAGGGAGTGGAAGGGAAAGTCCGTAGAAATTGTATACAGCTTCAGCAAATGTATACCCTTTGCGAGCCATATCTGAGTTGGTTAAGACAATAATTGCAGACCTTCCTGATGCAGAGAGAGGGCGGGATGGCGGGGCCTGCTATTATCATGTTCTCTCGGGCACAAGAGCTTGTTTACAGGAGGGCTGTGGACTGCAAAGTGATTATCTGGTGGCTCCGGGGGCAGGGACTGCTCCCCCCATGCATTGCTGGCTCTTGGGCCAAGCCCAACCATCAGTCCTAGTGCTCAATCTGGGGTACCCATAGCCGGGATGCTCAAAGGAGCAGATGGGGGGGTGCAGATGGTTAACCAGGTACCACTGTCAACTCCCATTTAGGCCTCAAGTCTTCCCCACCTGCCACAGGCCCAGAGAAAGCCAGTGCTGCCCTGTCACCCCATCTGGGATGCTTTGCTGGAAGGCACTTGGAGCCTAATGGTCCTGGTCTGAACTGCACTGCTCACCCACTGTGGGACCCTGGCTGGCTCCTTCCCTATCATGTCCTCAGTCTTCCATTTTAACATAAAAGAGTCCCCCCAGATTAGTGTTTCTCAAATTTAGAACCCTTCTAAGAGGGGGTTATGTGCATCTGTTGTGGATGCCAAGGTTTGACACAGATTATTTTTATGTTACTTCGATATTTGTAGGTAAGTTGCAAACAACAGAAAACAATGGTGGCTGATTTAAGCAGAAAACATAGCAATGAAGGGGTACAGGGTGGCTTACAGACTCTCCCTGAAGATCAGAGAACAAGGATGGAGGCCCCGTCACATCAAATCTGGTCTCACAGAGCCTGATGTAGGCCGCTGCTGGTGTAAATGCCAGAGCTTCTCTGCGGATGCCACCCACACTGGACCTCAGATACTGCTGCCCGAGCTAGGTGTAGCAGCCACTCCAGGGGCCAACCTCCCCTGAAAGGATTCTACATATTCTCTTTCCCTTTTTTCTATCACAAGCTTCTGAGCAAAATCTGGTGAGAGTGCATCTGATTGGTGGACCCAGGTCATGTGATTGTTCTCTAGCTGCAAGGGAGGCTGAGAAAGCAAATTCCTGTCATCTTCAGCTTCTTCATTAGCAAGTGGATCCTGATTCATATGATGGGGATTCCACAGTCATAAAAGAAGATGATTCAAATATGGGTGACAAAAGATCCCCAAGTGTCCCCTACAAATTAAAAATCTAAAACTAGCTTATAGCCATCCTATATCCTTTCACTAATATGTTTTCTGTTTAAATTAGCCACCATTTTTTCTATTGTTTGCAACTTACCTATAAAGCCCTTACAGCTATTAAATACAAATAACATTCGAATTTAAAAATACTTATGTAAGATGAATAATATTGTTTTGCCAAAACCAAATTGCCACTTAAAATAAGAATATGATGCTGACTGCTATATCAATGCCCCTTTGAGTTCTGGAAACATTTCATCATACATTTGTCCTTTGGTCCTCATTTAGCACTAAGCCATCTTTTTATATTAAATTTCTCTCTCTTCTTTTCTCCTTAGTCATTGACAATTACACTTGTACTTCTTGATACCAATATGATTGTAAACATAAAAGCAGATATGACACTGCAAAGTGTGGTAGTTCTTAGTTCTAATGTGGTCAGCCCAGTAGCCCAGAATATTCTGAGAATAGTAATGAATGGCAAAATATGGTTTCAAAGGGCTCTATGATGTAAGGGATTATCTCATATGCTCCTCCTGAATCTTTGACGTGGTAGACATTAATCCTCCTTGATGATATTTCCGGTTCTCCTTCCCTTCCGTACACACATAGAAATTGCATTTCCTTCTCTCCTTAAAGTTAGATGTGGTTTTGTAGCTTGCCCAGACCAACAAGTGTGCCACTTCTGGGTGGAAACATTTCTGAGTTAATTCGTAATTCTCCACTTTCCCGTTCACTCTATCATGATGGCCAGTGATATTCCAGGTGGTGCCTCTGCCAGTCTATGCAAATGAAAATGACATGGAACAGACCCTTTGCCAACGTGTGATGACATGTAGTATAAGCGAGGGAATAAATCTTTCTTATTTTAAACCACTGAGAATTTGAAGCTGTTTGTTATGCAGAATGACCTAGCTTGTCCTGACTGATACACTTAGTAAGGTAGGGATTACAATTGCTGTTACCTCCTTTTTACCCAACAAAGAAATCTGGCACAAAGAGTTTGAGAACCTTGCTCAAAATCAGACAACTAGAAAAATTCAGATATAGGACTCATATCCTAGTCCACGTCATTCCAAATCCCATGCTTCTCCCAGAAATTCCCAAAGCTGAGAACACAGTGTCTCAGTAACCAGCAAGCAAGGCTGATCCAAAACATGGCATGTCTTGGTGGCTGCAGTAAAAGTTTTCAGTGCCGCCGATGTGAGATCATTCTGAGTGCCAAGTTCATTTCCACTTCGGAGTTTCCCAACTTGAACAGTGAGGCATTCTGAATCTTTACAGTTACAAAGTCATAGTTCTCAAATTTCCCCCAACAGCCAGGGAGGTTGACAAGATGATAGATGCAAGATGACAAGATGGAGCTGCTGAGCTTCAGTTCCAAGAAGCACTCTGAGGCCATAAACCTGTTCACAAGAGTGATGTGTGTCTCCCCGTGTCTGCGGGTGGCCATGTAGTTTGCAGGACAGGGGATCCACTTTCTGTGTCGAGGGCTCCATCCACCTTCACTTGAGAAAGAAGCATCTCACCTGGCAGTGGAATATACGGCTTATAGGTCAGATGACGTTGGGAGGAGTAGGCACAGGTTGTGTATTTTCACCAATATTTTCTCCAAATGAGGCAGCAGTTATTGGAACTCAGAGCTCAAATCTGGTCCCACATTTTGGGAACCAAGTGCTTCCTGTGGGTGCTTGAACATTTCCAACTTGAGGTTTTTTTGCCAAGCCTTCGGGGCTAAGACCAGGTGTACTCGTCAGGGTTCTTTAGAAAAACAGAACCAATATCCAGAACTATATCTATATATCTGGCTTCTGTTTTATATATACAAACATATGTATAATTATATATAAAATATAATTATTTTATATATGTTATATATTTACATACATATTTTTGCAGCCTCTTAATCATTCAAAAAATTTGTTTAATATCCAAAGATGATAGCAATATGTGTGTATATGTGTGTGTGTGTATATATACATAGAGAGAGAGAGAGAGAGAGAGATTGATTTAGTCTAAGGAGTTGTCTCACACATTACATGATTATAGGGGCTGGCAAATCTCAAATCTGTAGGGCTAGCTGGGAGGCTGCAGATTCAGGTAAAAGTTGATGTTGCAGTTTTGAGTCCAAAGGCTGGAAACTGAGGCGGGATTTCTGTGCTGCAGTCTGGAGGCAGAATTCCTTCTTTGGGAAACCTCAGTCTTGGTTCTTAAGCCTTTCAACTAATTAGATGAAGCCTACCCACATTCTGAAGGATAATCTGCCCCAGTTACAGTCAACTGATTATAAAAGTTAATCACATCTTAAAAATATCTTTACAGCAATATCTAGTGTTGTACAGTTGTGTTTGGCCATACAACTGGTCACCATAGTCTAGCCTAATTAACACATAAAAATTAGCCATCATATGATAGGATCACACCTAATCATGTGCACTGGGAGAGGCACGTCTGTCAACAACGAGCCCAGCTAAGGTCCAATGGCCATGACCACACGCGAGGATCTCCACTTCCGATATCTTGAAGCTCCTAGCTCCAATTCCATCTTGGGGCTCCCTCCTCTGATGAGTAAAAACACTTGATAAGAGTAATAATAGTCATAGCAGATAGCATTGATTAAGGCTGATGCAGCACCTGAGATGGGGTGATCGGTGCCAGACCAACACCTCCCTTGCTCTAGGTATCATACTTCTGCACACATTCAGGGGAACTGGTTTCCTTGTTGATTCCACGGCTGGGCCAGCCTTTGAGCATACACAGCTGCAAGCACGCACCATCACCCACACCTCGCACTGGGCCCTTTCATGTCAGGGCAGCTCAGAACATGGGAGGTCCTATGCCATGGCGGGTTGCAAACCTGGAGTTTGGTCTCACACTTCACGGTCTTGTCTGCCTGCTGTCAGGGCAAGAGTTTCACTTGGCTACTGGCGATGGGCTGTGACACATATGATCATCCCATAAGGGCAGGCTCTCTCCCCATCTCCTCTCTGCCAGAGCCCCCCAGAAAGAGAAATAGAGGTGGAGACCACTCCCTCTAGCCATGCCACCTTGTCATTCTCTGCTGGGCCAAAGGCTCAGGACTACAGTAAGTCCTCGCTTAATGTCGATAGATTCTTGCAAACTGTGACTCTAAGCGAAATGACGTATAAAAGAAAACAATTTTATGGTAGGCTAATTGAAATAGCCAAGAGTGACATTCCTATGGCATATTTCTTGTCACAAAAACATCACCAAACTTCTAAGTAAAGACCTAAACACTTCTGACGTTAAACATTGAAATGAATATGAGCTTTACATTGATTTAAGGAAGGCTAATAAACACAAGCCAGATAATGATTGTCCCGCTCATTCTTATACGAGGTCAGGGTTGGGGATGGCAGGAGCCTCTCACAAGGCAGGACCCCACCCTGGACAGGACATCTCATCGCAGGGTGCACTCACACTGGCACCATGTAGACACACCAGTGAATTGAAAGTGCACATCTTTGGGATGTGGGCAGGAAACCAGAGTACCCAGAGAAAACCCACGCAGATGTGGGGACAACGTGCAAACTCCACACAGACAGCGGCCTTGGCTAGGAATTGATTTCTTACTTCTCATCAATGTTATAAGGAAATGACATTATCTGAGGACCTGCTGTACAGTGAACAGGTGCAGTTCCCTAGTGCAGGGCTGGCTGCATCTCAGGAAGGATCAGTTGGAGAGGTAAAGGTTGGGTGTGTGAACCAGCCTGGTCATTGCCTTGTTCCGTGAAGGCCTTTGCCCTCGCAGGCCCTGGCTGAGATGGTCCTCATCTCTCCACCTACCCACAAAGCCATGATGCTCCTTCTCCTCCTGATTTCTCTCTCTCTCTCTTTCCCTCTCTCTTTTTTCTTCTTTCTGCCTTTCTTCCTTGTCTTTCCTTTTCTTTCCTTTCCCTCCCTCCCTCCTTCCTTTCTCCTTCCTTCCTTCCTCCTTCCCTCCCTCCTTCTCTTTTTTCTTTTCTTTTCTCCCTTCTTTCCCTCCCTCCCTCCCTTCCTTCCTTCCTTCTGTAAGGTTTTTGGATGGTCGACACCAGAGAAAGAAAGACAAGCAGAGTAGAAAGGGGTAAGCAACGAGGCCTTATTTGAGCTCTCCCGGGTGAGGGTAATGGGTCCCAAGAGAGGGGGCTGGGCGAGGTTCATGGGTCCCGGGAGAGAGGCCCAAGAAGTCACACCACCCAGAAGTTTTGTGTGGGCTTGTATATGTGTTAGAGCTGGGGGATAGGGTTTTTTCGGTTCTGTTAAGGTTTTAGAGTGGGTATTGAGAACTAGGAGGGACTGGTGGTATGTGTGGATTCCAGGAACTGAGACCCTTATCAGGGTAACCATCCAGGTGTGGCTGTTCTTTAACTTAGCTGGGCCCTGCAGGCATTGTTTTCGGCAGGTCTCATGGGCTTCTTCTTTTTTTCATTAGGGAGGCGAGGGGTGCCCCCCACCAGCCTTACACATTCCTTCCTTCCTTCCTTTCTTTCTTTCTTTCCTTCCTTCCTTTCATTTTCACATCTCCCCACACACAGGCATTTTCAAGCTCTTCAGAATGGCGACTACAATTGATTCTGAAGAAACCTGCTCCCTACAGGACAAAGGGAAGGGACCTCCACCCAGACCTTACTCCCTGTGTCTCAGAGCTTCCGGCTCTGGCCAGATGCTCGTTGAGGGCTCTCCCAGTTCAGCCATTGCCAGTCCCCATAGGGGCCTTGGGATGGGCTCAGTCCCATGAGCGAGGGTGCAGGTGGGTGCTCCAGTCCCACTTCAGCCTCATCATCCAGGAGATGCACACCCACGTTCTTACTGGTCACCCACCAAGCCAGCACCCCCCATCACAGTGACCATCCCTCTGCTTTGGAGACAGCTCAGTTGACCCCATGAAGAGGAGGGACTATTTCTCCTATTAGTGTGGCCTTGCGGCTGCCCATTGAGAACTATTGCCACCCCTGCCCCACACAGATATTGTGCTAAGGAGCATTTCTGCTCTTTCTTCTCCTGTCTGAGGCTGGCTAAGTCTCCCCCGATGCAGGGGGCCAATCTGGTTCACCCGGCCATGTACCATATACATTTTCTTATTTCATCCTCCCATCTATCCTGTGAAACCCTTTTTGCACATTTGAGGAATCCAAGGTTCAGAGAAGTGAAGTAACTTTTCCAAGATCACACAGCAAGTAAGCAGGGAGCAAGATTTCAAATCCAGATATGCGAAGACCATATAAGGTAAGGTAACACCAGTGGTTGCAACACATAAAACTCAGAATTCCAGTAGTTTAACAAAAAAAAAGGTGCTTGGTATGTCTGATTGGGAGGTTCTCCCACAATCCAGGGATGCAGGCACCTTCCCTCTGGGGCCCTGCCCTTGACAGCACTTGATTTCCCATGTCACCCTGAGGCCCTTTCCAGTCCAGCCAGCCAGAAATGAAAAGAGCATGGAGGGTCACATGGGGGAGGAGTTTATGGGAGAGTTATGGGCACCCCTCCCACACTCTCCCCCAGAAGCCAGTCCCATCCGCCTTCATCCTGAGCAGCCCCAGAATCTTCTCAATAGGCTCTAAGTAGCCTCTACTGATCAACCAAAGTCAATAGCTAAGATGACATTTCTCTGCCACCCTAATCTGGCTCAAGCAACACACATTTTTCACTACTCTGTTTTAGGGGTGGGAGATAGGGGGTGGGAGGTACCATAACTGTGTCAGGAAAAATTATGAAAGGCTTTGAAATGGGCAGAAAAAAATTGCTGGGCGTTTAGCTCACCTTTCTGGAGTAGGTCCACATTTCCTAGTCTTCAGGCTATTTTACAACTCAAAGTTGTAGAAAATGAAAAATAATGCGAACAATTCTTGTTCGTAGGAAGGCAAATAAATTTTGTTTGGTCAGAATGCAATTGATTAATGCCTTGTTGATAGATTATTTTTGCATCTGTTTGTAAATTCATTTCAGTTTTCTTGATTGCTTATAGGTACGTGTTCTTTGAATTCTCCTTCGAAGAGATTGTAACATCTTATTAGTGACCTCATTAAGTAATGAGTTAAATAAAATCTTCGACACCTGTTCATTTTATATTTGTATGTGAGTCACGATTTTACCTTTTATATATATTATAAAAATCCTTTAACAACTAAAAGTCCCCAGAGGGAGGAGGAAAACCTATTATACATTATACTCCCCTGCTTTTCGGGAGTCTCGCACCCATTCTGGAAGAGAGGCAGGGAAGGATTGCTGATCCCATTTTACAGCAAAGAAAACTGAGACCCATAGAGGGGAATATCAGATATCAGCAATCACACAGTTAGAAACGGTGGAGCTGAGAATTCAAACTCAGCTGTGTTTGATCCTAAAACCTGTGTTCTTAACATCTTTGCCTCGTTTCCCATCCAACTATTCCTTGAGGCAAATGGGATATTAACAGGGCAGATATTAACACCTTTCCCATTGGGGAAACATTGCAACTGAGGTTCAGAAGAGTTAAATGACTTAGAGACAAATCTAGGTGCAGAGCCTGATCCACGGACCCCTGTTTCCTGGGAAATCCTTATATAACCCAAGTGAGTATAATTTTCTAGCTAGGATGCTCCTTGAATATCTGTTCTAGCTTTTGTGTTGTTTTGTTATTTAAAAACTAAAAGGTAGGGAAGATTGCTGGGTAGTTTTGGTTCCTAAAATACTCTCTGAACCTTTATTCATAGACACATAAGTGAGGTGGGGACCTGGGCCAAAGCGGGTGGCATTCGCCTTGCTCGGGTCACAGCTACTTCTCTGGGTCATAGGAAGGTCATGTCCTATTGAGTTTGCTGCTCACAGGTCCCTACCCAGGGCTCACTAAGGCAGAGCAGGGTCAGGACAGTGAAAGGCTCATGGGCTTTGGGATGAGGCAAGCCTGGGTTCAAATCCTGCCTCTGCCGCTTAGTCAGTGTATGACTTGGAGAGTGTCACCACATCCTGGGCCTCAGTTTCTTCATCTGTGGGAGGGAGATAATAACCCTGACTTCCCAGGGGACCACAGTCCAGCCTGTCTCCCACTCAACCAAGCCACATGCCTGTGGGTCGCTTCTGCCCAGAGCTGGTGCGTTTCTCAGTTCACGCCTGCAGCCTCCCGGGTAGTCACTGGCGGCCGGCACGGAGGGCGTGGGGGTCTGAGCACCGTCACACCGTCTACACGTCTTTCCTCCTTCTGACAACAGACCTCTCTCACTTCTGCAAGATGGCTGCAACTTGTCATGGCTGGCAAGTCATGTGACACTGGCATCTGCTCACAGAGGTCATCAGGCTCAGACAGAGGGACAGAGAGCAGGGGAGCCAGGCCTCAAACCCAGGCACTGTGCCTCCTGGGACGGGATGCCTGAGCCCGAGCTGGGGCCCCTCCCGGACAAGGCTGGCCAGGTTGTGGCCCGACCATTTTATTAATTTCTATGTCCCCAAGAAAATACCCCCTAGAAAAGTCCAGGACCTGCCTCTCTACTCAGGCTGGTTTCGCCAGGGGGTTGCGTCAACCCGAGCCCCTTGTTTTCCACTCCTGCAGTCCTGCGGGAATCCTCTGTAAACTTTACCTCTCGTCAATGGTCTCTGTTCAGGAAAATTGGCTCCTTTGACACCGTTTTAGACAAACCATAATGTGTGTGGAGCTGAAAGAGGTTCTATTTACAAGTCTGCAGGAAATAGCCCTGGGCAGAGGATGGTAATTGTAGGGTGAGGGCTCCCGGGGGCTTGGAGGGGAGACAGGGCCGTCCTGGGGCAGCATTGGTCCAGCTGCAGGAGCCCAGGAAACCCGGTCCCCAGGCCAGGCACAGGTGGAGTGAGCTCCAGCGGGGGTGGGGGCATCGTGGAGTCAAGGGCATCAGAAAGGGGTTCTGTGATGGGCAGGAGACGGCGCAGGGTCTGCCCCCATCCCGGGACCCACGGGCACAGGAGGAGACGGGAGGACGGGTGGGAAATGCTCCCTTCCTCTCCGCCAAGATGCTGCCCCTCAGCACCTCGCCCTTCACCCTGTCCCCAAATGCTCTTCCCAGACTTGCACTTCCTTGAAACACGGTTCACATAGGACCCTTCCTGACCGCTGTTTCCAGCCCCTACACAAACACATGCACGCACACTCTATTCCCCAAACCCTGCCTTATTCTCCTTCATGGTGTTCACCAATACAGCACGAGCACATTGATTCACTTATTGGTGTGCTCTCTGTCTCCTTCTACGATATAAGTTCCTCCAGGGCCTGAGGCTTTGGTTCGCTGATCACTGCATTCCGAGTACCTACAACAATGTATAAGTAACTGGTGTGCACTGAAAAGATATTTAAGGAATGAATGGACCAAAGAACAAATGAGTGAGTGAATGAATGAATGACGAAATCTCAACATCAAGGTGCCGTCAGGCCCCTCCCCGATGTGCACCATCTCCCCAGGTGGAGGTGGGCTCACTCCTGCAGTAGACCCCGGCCTCTGAGCTTTATAAATGACGGTCGCTCTTCCGGTGGAGCCCCCACTGGTAGGAGCCACAGGGGGTCGCCCAGATAGCTGTTTGCAAAGTGGTCAGAGCCAAAGATCTGAGGCCCAGCAAGTTGGGTGATGTGTCAGAGATCACCCAAGATCAAGGTGTGGCGAGCCAAGGTCCCCTGGGCCAACCCCTGGCACGGATTGTCACTTAGCAGATGAGAAAACAGCAGAGAGATCACAGAGAGATCTGACAGGGGTCTGAGACGCACTGGAGGAGGTGGCCTTGGGCTGTGGGGTGTGGCTGTGTTGAGAGGGTGCTTGGGGTCCCCCTGCAGCAAGGGAAAGGGCCTGGGGAGGTGACATATCATGCAGTTCCCTCCCAAGCCGGATCCTCAGCAGGACACAGCTCTGTCGGGCTGGGGGCTTTGCTCCACTTACAGCTGTGTGACCTTGGCAGGTGACTTAACCCCCCGGGACCTCTCGGCTAACCGTGGCCATGACTCAAACGAGCCAGAGCAGAAGGGCTCCTGGGTGGATTTGAACCCTCGGCTGCCTGTCTTCAGGAGAGGCCAAGGACCAGGCCCCCCTCAGCCATGCAGGAAGGCCGGGCAGGCCCCGGGGAGGGCAGACGCCAGTCACCTCAGTCTGGCCTCAGTATTTTTAGCATCTTCCCTCCTTCCCTCCCTCCCGCAAGCCACTAGCCCACTCCTTGCCCAAATAACAGTCACCAAAATAGCCCCGGCAGTTGACTGAAGGCTACTGGGAGGGTCCCCTCCTGCCTGCTGGTCAGTCAGGCTGAGCGGAGGCCCTGGGGCTGGGTGAGACCCACGCGGAGGCTGTTAATTGTACCTTTTGGCCCAAATAAAAAAATGCTCTCCTGGAGGCTGGTGGCAGCGCTGGTTTCCAGGAGCCAGGTGCCCTGAGCTCAGGGTCTGGACACCCCCAGAAGGCAGCAGCCAAGTGGGCAGAGTGACCAGGGAGAATGTCATGGGGTCCTACAGATGGGGAGCCTGAGGGTCAGAGAGGACCACTCTGGCTAAAACAGTGCCTGTCATTAGCCCTTTACCTGCTTTTATTTTCCTTCTTGGCACCGGTCGGTCACTACTTGACAAGATGTTATCTATCTGTTTGCATATTTATTTCTCTCCTGTTTCTGGCCTATTTGTCCCCCCACCTGGTCCTTAGCACCTGGACTAAAGCCTGGAGCTTGGTAAATCCAACATCAGAGAACAGTTCGATGAGGAAGAGAACCACTGTGTGTGGCGGATCTAGAAGCAGAGGAAGAAGCGCCAAACTGACCAAACCAGCCACCAAACACCAGGAGGAACAATCCTCCCGTGTGTCCAGCCACCTGCTGACTTCAGAGACCCCCTGTGTCCTCACAGCAGCCTGGGGCGGCAGAGATGGTCCCTGTCTGATAATCATGAACTAAGCACTTTCCAACTGCTGTATTTACTATTTGCGTCACTGACAGGCAACTCTGGCAGTTACCCTCAGACGCGAGCCCCATTATTATCCCCATCTTATGGGTGAGGAAACTGAAACCCGGAGAAATTACATGACTTGTCCCAAATCCCCTGACCTTTAAAGATCAGAGCTGGGGTTTGAACCTCAGCAGCCTGGCCCCAGAGGCCCTGTGTAATTTCTGTACGTGTAGCCTGTTGTCTAATGAGACACCTGAAGCTCAGATAGGTCGTGATGGTCCCTTAGCCAGCCTGGACCCTCCTGGTGCCATACTCCTGTTAATGTCACCACCAGCAGTGTCTGCGAGTCTCTGTAGCGATTGTGACAGGCATGCTTCCCGCATGTCACCCGTTTGCTCCTTAGCATTGTATTACGATCATCCCATTGCACCCCCATTTTTCAGAGGTAGCAACAGAGGCCCAGAGAGGGTAAGTGACTGGCCTAATGTCACTTTGGGTAGAATCTCCTGACTTCCTTAGCTTCCCCAGTGTACCCATCTTGGCTTCCCTTTGTCCCCCTCCCTGCCTTTGCCCGTGTTGCCAGCTGTGACACAAGCCCAGGGGGCAACGTAGGCAGGCTGCAGCCAGGAGCCTTCCCCACCACTGGGTGACCATTAAATGCCTTCTTGACTTTTTATGAGCTTTGTTACTCTGCCACATGCCAAGCTGCCTTTATGGCAGCACCATTAAGGCGAATCATCAAGATTAACAAATAAATGTATAAAGGGTTGGGCGCTAGAAAGTTCGATTCAAAAGCCCAGGCTGCAGACGCATGACACCGTGGCTGTGTGAACTGCAATCTCGGCACGTGGCCTCTGCAGCCCACCCTGGCCTCGTGGGCTTCTCCAGGAGTCAAGGGACCTGGATTCTAGAATCTTCCACTGACTTTGAGCCTCGGCTCCCTGATCTTGCTGATGGGGACAAGCATCTGTGTCTCTGGGTTCTTTTGCAGTGTCTGGCCAGCATCGCCAGTGATGGGACACAGGGTTTTGGGCTGTGTCTTGCAGGGGGACCTCCCTGGCAGGAGACACTATTTTCACCTGGAGGTTTCAGACACTCCTCCTCGGGGCATCCTCTGAGCCTCCCCAAGGTTCTCACCCACTGCCACCCAGCAGCGGCAGAACAGCTCCCTTGGATGAGTCTGACACGCTGAGGCTCTGCCCAAGGTTGTGTCTGAAGAAGAGTCCCACTAAATAAAAAACAAACTTTTGACCAAAAAAAAAAGCTTTAATTTTTTTTTTTTTTTAAATAGAGCAACAGAGCAGACTAGTACTAGAACAGGCATCAGCTAACGTTTTCTGTGCAGGGTCAGATGGTAAATATTTTAGGCTTTGCATGCCAGACAGCCTCCAGTAACTACTCCACTCTGCTGTCGCAGCGCGAAATCAGCCTCAGACAATGTATGAGACAATATACGGGGGGCTGTGTTCCAATAAAACTTTTTTTACGGACACTTAAGTTTCATATAGTTTTCACGTGCCATGAAGTATTCTTCTTCTTTTTTCCCCCAACCATTTAAAAATATAAAAACCATTCTTAGCCTATCAGTTGTAAAAAAAACAAACAAACAAACAAAAAAAAAACCAGGCAGCAGGCGGGACTGTCCATGGGCCCTGGTCGGATGACCTTCCTTTGTGGAAATCTAAGAAAACCCGGGTTCAAGTCGTCCTTGATGGTCAACTCACCGCGTGACCTTGGGCAAGGCAGCCACTTTAGCGGCTCTAGGGCTCAGTTTCCCTGTCTAGGAACAAAAGTGCCTGGGCTGCATGATCTCCAAGGTTCCATCCCACTTTGACACCTAATGGGTGTTGCAGAATTCCTAATGGGAATTGCAGAATTTTGCTAAGCGGGTGAAGGAGACACTTCTGCCGGGAATGAAGGAGGAAGCCCGCATTTGGGAAGAGAAAGGGGCGTCTTCCTGGCTACATCTGGCTCTGCTATCCCCCACGAGAGGCTGGGTAGGTCTTGGGGTCTTCCAGAGGCCCAGTGACCCATGGACAATGTGCTTTGGGCTGAAGCATCCGTGTCTCCCACCCCTCCCTCACTCCCTCCTGGTGGAGGCCCCTCACCATTCATGCCTGGCCGCCCCCACCCCCAGGCCGCCTTGCTTAACAAAGACAAAGACAGCAGTTGACACTGTAATGCTGAAAATTGCTTGTTTCGGAACATCCCAGTAAACAAGCCCGTCTTTGTTTTAATCCCAGCCTAGCTTACTGTAGTTAATTATAGGAATTTGTGGCTATTTATGTGAACCGAGGACAGGCGAAAACATTCATTTGTCGGCCGTGTAAGTGCTGGGTGGGAATGGGCTCCAAGTGCCGAGAGGACCTAGGTAGCATTTGTCCTGGGATCTGTGCAAGGTAGCGTGGGGCCCAGGTGTGTAATTATCCCTGCTGCTCCCAGTGAGAGAGGGGGCCGCCATGGAAAGTGACACCTAATGACTGTTTTCAGCCCTTAATGGGTAACGGGAAAGGCCCCGTGTTTAAGGCAGTTGCCTGAGCTGTGGGTCTTCCACCTGCCAGGTGAGCTGGGTTATTTCTGGACCTGTCAGCTGCCTGTCCCACGTCCCCGTCCCCAGTGGGTCTGCGGAGAAGGGAGCAGGGCCGGAGGTTCCCAGGGGCTGAGGAGCGGGGAGGGGGCCCGGGGCTGGTGGCCGTGGGTACTGTCTCTCGTCTGCAGCCCCGGAGGAGCCACGGTTAGTGAGGAATGTTAACAAAGAGGAGACAGCCCTGGCTAAACAGAGGCCCCACGACAATTCCCGGCCCAAACAAAGCTCCTCAGGCCCCCACCCGCACGGGAAAACAAGCCAGGCCTTTGTGCACACTCAATAATTATCGCTCGCAATTACCCGCGTCAGGGCGGCTGGGCCGTGCAGGGGGACAGGCCTGGAGGGGAGCGCGGCCGAGAGTCGGGGTCTCCGGGCCGCTGCCTACCTGCGTGCCGGCCACTGGCCACAGGAAGCCCAAAGGAGCCGGGTGTGCTGCCCTGAACTCTGCCCCACCCCCCGGCCATCTGGACCTAGCTCTTGGGAATCCCAGGAGGTGCGTGTCTCAGTCTGAACACCTCCAGCACTAAGCCCCAGTCTGTCCCCAGCCATGGATGGCAGTTTCAGCCTGCTCTCTGTGCCCAGCGCCCAGCCCCCTTCACTCCTGCCAACCATCTCTGAGCCCTCATGTGCCCCTTTCTCTGTGCCCTGGCCCCAACCCTCTGCTCGCTCCTTTTCCTTTTCTCCGACCTCCTCCAAATCCCCCCAAAGTTGCAGCTAAGAAACCAGGGAAGCATCCCAGCCCTGCCCAGCCTGTGCTGACATCCAGCATCCATTCCTCCCCTCAGCCCTTTCCCTCCTGTTCCTCCTGCTTTAAGTCCTTTCTTCTGCTTTCCCCAGCCCAGCCATGCAAGCCCAGATCCAGATCCTGCCTCCTCCAGGAAGTCTCCCAGGACTGCTCTACCCAATGCTTACCTCTCCTTGCCTGGCCTTTCACAAGTCAGTGATTCACTGTCTTGTAAATGAGACCGTGTACATGTATGTATGTGTACATGAGTGTGGCTCTACCAACTCGGCTCTGAGCTAAATAATAACCATAATCATAGTGATAATAAGTTTTCTGAACCTTTACTGAGTGCTTACTATGTACCAGGCACAGTGTTAAGTGTTTTCAAGACATTTTTCATTTAAATCATACCATAATCTTAAAAGGCAGGTACTATTATTGTCCCTATTTTGCACCTGAGGAACTGATCCGCAGAGAAGTTAAGTAACTTGTCCGAGGTCACAGAGCAGCGAGGGGAAGAGCTGGAGCCAGTGAGGAGTTGGAGCTGGCACATAATAGCTTTTGAGAGCCGATCGACTGTTCCCGTGTTTCCCCAACTCTGTTTTCAGTCACATTGGTGCCTTCAAACTGGCCACGCTGATAATATTTATGTCACAGGAATCAGCAAATCCCACAAATAAGGGCTTCCTCCCCTGTCCCCAGAATGCTGGTTGTTAAACATTGACTGGCACGCCAAGGAAATGGACTCACATTGCCCAATTCCAAAGCTCGTGCTTCTTGTATTACAGTTTAGGGAGTTTTGGCATCTCCCGGCTGCCTCCCCAAGCCCACCGGGCAGTGCAGGGTACGTAGAAAGTGAGCTTGTTCATCTGTCTGCTCGAAAGAGCAGGAATTTATTCCTGGGCTAATCGATAGGTGAGAGTGAGAGGGAGTTTGGCTGGAGGACTGTAACTTGGGTAGGGACAAAACATCACCCTCTCCATTGGCCCAGGTTTCCTTTGGTGCAAGGAGGTCCCTGCTATTCCTCGGTGAGCCCAGAGCCCTGGGCCGCCACGTGTCCGTGAGGACGAGCATCCCCCGGGCCTGACCCTGGCGGAGGCCGCTCACCTCTGCCCAGCTGCCAGGCAGAGCCGAGAGCTGCAGACAGGGATCAATTAGAGGCTAACTTCATCTCTGTTTCAAAAAAGACGAGACAAGAAAAGCTGCGGATAATGTTAGAAAGAGTCAAAGTTAGCCCTTTTCCGAGAGCCCCAGCGGGGCCAGGCCTGGAACGCCTGTCTCGTGAAGTTATTTTGGTTTCCCCGCCTGAGCGGCTTGGAGCAATTTGCTGGGCACCCATCAGCCGGAGAGGCCGAGAGCCTCCTGCCATGGGGAACTGCCTTTTTACACCAGGGTAATGATGGTTTCTGGGCAAGAGAGATCAATAGGGGATAAAAATACGTTTCCGCTACATCTGGACGCCTGCTCTGGGTCTCTCGCTGACTCAGGCACCCTGGAAGAAGCTGGAGTGAAAACCACTCAACACAACAGCCGAGAAAGGGCTGCATGGGAGAGGCTGCCTCCCTCATTTTCCCGGGGCCCTAGAGCCCTCGGACCCAAGTGGGGACAGCACTGAGAAGACCTCAGTGCAGGGGTGGCGCCTATGGCCCCACATTCTCACCCCGTCCCTTGGGAAAGGCCCCTCTCAGCTGTCCACAGAGCAAGGGGAATGAGGGAAATTGCCCAGGAGCCAGACAGTGCTCCCTGGCACCTGTGCTAGGCACCGTGGACTCAAGGGGCCAGGAGACACAGACCCTTCTGCTCTTAGGGAGTTCAAGGTCTGGGTGAGGAGACAGCCAGGGGAACACACAAATGCCTTACAAAGAGACAACCCTGCAGGGGCCAGCACAGCACAAGGCAGGGCCCCCTATTCAGCAAGACAAACGAATAACAAACAAACAAACAAATAAATATATACATGTATTATAGTAACTTCTTATTTAGGTACCAGGCACTTTAGATGCATCATCTCACTTAATCCCTTTAGCAACTCCATGCAGTAATTGTGATAATGATCTCATTTTACACGTGAAGAAACTGAGGCACAGAGGTCCCCATGTAATATGTCCAACCAAAGCCACCAGATAACAAGCCGTGGGGCCAGCACCAGCCTCCCTGCCTCCTGGAGCTGCAGTCATAACCTTTATGCCCTAGACCAGGGATTGGCAAACCTTTTCATAAAGGGCCAGATGGTAAATGTTTTAAGCTCTGCAGGCCAGATGGCCTCTGTTGTAACTGCTCAACTCTGCTGTCCTAGCGTGAAGGCAGCCACAGACAATACGCTAATGAATAGGCGTGGCTCTGTTCCAATAAAACTTTATTTACAAAAGCAGGTAGCGGGCTGCATTTGGCCCACTGGCCAGCCATAGTTCACCAACTCCTACTCTGGTGCCCTGAGATATAGTTTATTATGAAACCGTCTTGACGGAATTCAAATTCTGGAGCTTAGAAGACTCTTTTGGTCATTGTCCGTTACTCCAGAGCAGTGCTGTTTAATAGAAATATAAACACAGACCCACATGCATAATTTGATATTTTCTAGTGATTGCATGAGAAAGCAAAAAAGAAATAGGTTAAATTAATTTAAATAATATATTTGATTTCACCCAATATACCAGCATTATTATGGTTTCAACTGGTGATCAATATAATTATTGAGCTTTTTAACATTCTTTTTCACACTAAGTTTTCAAAATGTGATGTATATTTCACACTTATAGTACATCTCAATTCAGACTTGCCTTATGTCAAGCACTCAGTAGCCACGCATGGCTAGTGTTATTAGTCAGTGCACTGCTAAGGCAAAAATAAGGTATTTCACTGGGCTAAGATGAAATTCCTGGCATAAGATGAAAACATAAGAACTAGAGAAATGAGAGAGAAATTCCTGGGTGAGTCAGTGTATTAGTTGGATTCTCCAGAAAAATGAATCAACAGGACATATATACACCTAGAAAGAGATTTATTTTACCAAATTGACCCACACGGTTAGGGAGGCTGAGAAGTCTAAACACGGAGGCCCAGGAGAGCCGGTGGTGTAGTCTGAGTCTGAGTCCCAGAGAACCAGGATGTTTCAGTTGAAGTCCAAAGGCAGGAGAAAACCAATGTCCCAGCTCTAAGGTCATCAGCTTGGAGGAGTTAGTTTCCTCTTGCTTACGGGAAGGTCAGTCCTTTTGTTCTAGTCAGTCCTTCAACTGATTAGATGAGGCCCACCCACACTATGGAGGGCAATCTGCTTGACTCCGTGTGCAGATTCCAATGTGAAACTCACCCAAGAACGCCTTTGTAGACACACTCAGAAGAATGTTTGGCCAAATATTTGGGCACCCCATGACCCAGTCAAATTGACACTTAAAATTAACCATGATAGTCAGGGAAGGCTCCCTGGAGGAAGATTGTCTGCACTGAGACCTAGAAGCAGAGAAGTTCACCACACACAGAGGTGGGGATTGGGGTTCCATGCAGGGAACAGTATGTGAGAAAGACCCAGAAATGCTGGAGTGTGAGGGTGTTCAGACACTGTAAGCAATTCAGGCGACTGGCTTCTGGACTGCAGGGTTGAGGCAGATAGAACATGAGCCTGGGAGTGGCCAGCAGGCAGGGTCTGAGTGTGGCTGCTGTAGGCTCCGTACGGCTTAGGAAGAAGCTTGGACTTGCTTCCGAAGGCAAAGGGAAGTCACAACGGATTGTAGCCCTTCCATAATCTCCATGGGATATCCCAGAGCCTCTCCAAATACTGGTGCAATCTAAGTAGAAACTGCATCCACGGCATCCAGATGAGTCCTCTGACCCTTGTGGCTTCAAGCTGTGGTCCCCAGACCAGCAGCACCAGTGTCACTTAGGAGCTTCTTGGAAATGCAGAAACTGGGCCCCACCCCAGACCTACTGAATCAGAATCTGCCTTTTGTTAATAACAAGATTCCCAGCGCACTTTTGAGTCTGTGAACCAGTGACCTGCGCGGCTTTGGTTTTGGCAGGGGCAGAGGCTCTGACCTGACCGCTCCTTACCAGCTTCGGGTCCCGCCTCGAGCCGGCAGCACCGTCGCTCCCTGCAGCATCCCTGGCCCTTCTGCCCAGAGCACTGAGAGGATTATTCCTCTTGGGGCCACAAACCAGACGGATGAAGATGCCTCCACCCATTCCTTTGGTATTTTAAACATTCCCCGTTTGGATCTCCTGCTGTTTTGAGCCTGTACTTTTCTCTCCCAGGGCAAAAATGATAATGTCTCATGCTGCTTGGGCTGGTGGCTTTGCAGTGAGCCTGGACAGGTGGAGACTGGGAGGTCACCAGCGGGACTTCAGAAGCACCCCCCGCCCCACAGTGGGCCCAGCCTGCTGGGGACATGGGCGCAGGTGAGGGAGGACACGTAATCCCTAGGAGGAGGGGGATTCTCATCATGGACGGAAGCATTTGATTGGTTCCAGTCCTGGCAAGCACTGAGGCTGCGGGACCCGCATTTGTCATCCTGTTCGTCTCATTCTCATCTGAGGTGGGCCATTAAGCGCCTCAGATTGCTTCTGGGCAGGGGAGGGAGTCCCTTCTGTTGCAGAATGCGAGGGGCATCGTCATTTTACTGCTTCAAAACCAGAGAGTGGCTCTGCGCACCGTCTGGCCAACTTCCCAGCATGGCTCCAGCATTTGCTAAAGATTCCTAAGATTTACGGTTTGCGCCTTTTTCTGGTCCCCAATGTCACAGCCCCATAGTCTCGTCTGCTCAGAGCAGGAGTCCCAGAAAGACGTTTAAGGGATGAGTGAGGAGTGATTACACCAGTGGGTTTTCTGATTCCTGAGGCATTTCAGGGACTTGTAACAGGAGGAGTCCCAAACAGTCCCACTGAATGTGATAATTATCATTAATCGACCGGCTTTTATTTCTTTCATTGACACCAAATTATTTTAAATCATAATTTTCTAATTTAAGATTTATTTTCCCTTGGGATGATACTCTGGGTAAAAAGAAAGAAATTGTTACCATGATATCCTGCAGACAGATCTCCTGCTAGGATCTAGATGTATAAGCTTTAGCTGCAAAAAAGAGCCAGTCATATATAATAATAATAACAACAACACACACTGACCGAGCACATACAACATGGCACTGCGTTAAGCACTTCACATAAGTTAGCCCACAGCATCTTCACAGCAGCATTTTGTGAGCTGACCTTTTATCATACCCATTTTACAGATGAGAAAAACAAGGCTGAGCAAGGTAGAGGGGTTTATGCAAAGCCATTCGGCCTGACGGTGGCAACTCCAGGACTTACAAGCAGTCTGATTCTGACACCTCTGCTCCTTATCCCCCAGCAATCTGGCTTCTCAGTGATTTGTACAATCTTATTTGATCCTCATAACTACTCTAGAAGAAGAAATTATTATGAGCTGCATTTTACAGATGGAGTAACTGAGATCAGAGAGGTTATGTGAGTTTAGGAAAAGCAGGATTAAGCCAGGAACCCAGATCTTCTGGCTTCAAATCCTCGGCTCTTTCCATGTTCGCAGGGGTCATGAGCTCAGGGCCAGCCAGGGAATATAAATAAGCAAAGTGGGCCGTGGGGGCTGGGGGGCCTGGGGGTGCACCCTGTCGGGGGCTGCAGGTGCTGTGTAGGGACTGCTCTGGGCCTATGGCTGCCTTATCTTTTGATTTTCTAAGAGACACTGGGAGTTAGATTTGTACTTGAAATGTCCCCATTTGGAAATGTTGCAAGGAATTGACCGTTTTTAAATGAAAACACTCCATGTTTCGGAAAAATCCGTTTGTGGACTGTAGGCAGCACCAGCGCCCTTCCTACACCTGCACTGATTCCGATGTAGAGAAAATCGCCTTTTCCCTGCTCTCCAAATAAAGCCGGATCCTCAAAACCCAGGATGGACTAGAAGTTTCTGTACTCAAGTATGTCCCCTATATTAAGGTCCTTTCTCGAAGGGCAGGGTTAACTCTTTGCAGTCGTGGCCCATGTCTGTTTCTGTCGTTCTATCCCAGGTCACGTTGGTTGTTAAAATATGAAAATAAAGGCCATGTGCGGTGGCTCACATCTGTAATCCCAACTCTTTGGAAAGCCCAGATGGGAGGATCATTTGAGGCCAGGAGTTTGAGACCAGCCTGGGCAACACAGAGAGATCCTGTCTCTACAAAAAATAGAAAAATGAGCCAGGAGTGGTGGTACACCCCTGTAGTCCTAGCTATTGGGGAGGCTGAGGCAGGAGGATCACTGGAGTCCAGGAATTTGAGGTTGCAGTGAGCTATGATGATGCCACTGCACTCCAGCTTGGGCGAAAGAGCAAGATCCTGCATCAAAAATACATACATTAAAATATATTCGACCAGGGGGCAAATAGCTATCTTGAGCCCCTGAGTGCCTTCCCACCCTGAGGATCCAGGCTGATCAGTCTCCTTAGAATCCTCAGATTTCCCACGATCAAGCAAATAGAGAGGAAAGCCTGACCCAGCAGGGCCACCCAGACACGCTCCAGAAAGCCTGTCGGGGCCTGTGCGAAACACACGTTAAATATTTGGAATATCACCCCTGATCCTGTTACCCAAGGACCATTTTCCCTGAGCTGCCTCCTCCTTAAGATATTTCAGATCAGCCTTTGTCTGTTTCCCCTGACTCACTTCTGCCAACCACCAGCCTCTTACCTCCTCCTTCCCCCCGACTGGACCACAGCAAGGGCCTGTCTGCTTCTGCCTGGCTCAGCCTGGCCCCCCACCCCTTACCTGTGCGGGAGGCAGGCGGTGGGATTTTCATCCTGCACGAGAGAACGTTCTCCAAGCCCTCCGTGCATTCGATGAGATCGTTCTCTGGGCAGAAAGCAGGGGGCCCCTAAGGCAAAGTGCTCATTTTCAGGGACGTGGCAGGTGTGTGGGGACATGGGAACGGGTCCCTCCAAATCCACAGAGCATGGGGGTGGGGGCGAGGGAGGCACACAAAGGCCGTCAGCGCTACCTGATAAGCTGCGAGTTGTTCGTTTCTATCTCTCTTTTTGTGTGTGTCTGAAACATTTTGTCCTCATTTGGACAAATTGGAAAAAATGATGTAGATGGGAAAATGTCTCCTGGCACCTTCCTCTCCTTGGGGAGAGACTCTGACGCTCTCACCCCAGGGAACAGGGTTCAGGAAAATCAGTTCTGAAGCCACTTGTGGCCTGGCATGACAGAGACCAAGGGGGACGGGAGAGGGAAGACAGTTGTGGCAGGTGGCTGCAATTTACCTTCTAGCTGGGGTGCTCCCCTAGAGCCATACAATCGGGTGTCATTTGCCTATTCATTATGCTTATTATTTATTGTGCGTTTCCTCCTGCTAGAATATAGAATTCTACATTCTATATTCTCGAGGACAAAAAGAGAAGAGTCTGTTTTGGTTACTGTTGTATTTCAAGTGCCTATAGAACAGCACCTGGCACAAAACAAACACTCGGCAAATATTAATATTTAAGCAAGTGAATGACTAAATATGTCCTTAGAGCTGTAAGAGTTGATCTCATCAACTCCCTCCTCGTGCAGAAATGGAAACTGAGGCTGAGAGAGGGGAAGGGATTTCTGTGTAGTCTCACAGCCTAGACCTGTGTGGTCTGTCGCTGATACAATGTCACAGCGCTTTCCTTACAGCCCCTGCGGCCTTTCCCACCTTCCCCGTACGCTCGAGCGCTTGTCGTAGCACTGACCATCCTTCTGGCATCTTCCATCGTTCTATCTGTTCTAGTTTTGTCCTCCAGGAGATGGCTGCTCCCTGAGGAAGGGGACGAGGGGGCTTTCTGAAGGGCTGCTGGTGGAAGCTAGTTACACAGGTGTGTTCTCTTTGTGCAAATTCTTGGAAATATGCATTTCTGATGTGCTCCCATTTCAGTTGTACATTATACTTCAATAAAAACCTCCCCTATGTAAAACTAACACACACACACACACACACACACACACACGTGCACACACATGTGCACACACACACAGAGCCAAGGGCATCATAGGTGCTTTGAGAAGTGGTAGTAATAATATTGGTAATATTATTAGTCTTTATTCAGCTTTGCTATGTACCAGGCACACTTCTAAGCTTGCTATAGGAATGAACTCATTTAATCGGAACAACTATGAAGTAAGGCGTTCATTTTAAAAAAAAAAAAAAAAAACACTTCATTTTATAGTTAAGAAACTGAGGCACTAGAGGCTACATGACTGTTCCAAGGTCACCAGTGGGGACATGCAGAGTCAGGGGTTGAACCCACCTTGCTCCCTTTGTGTGGCAATGATGATATGGCGGTTTTTATCTCAGGGCCAAAGAAAGTGAAGCCATGAATATTTTCAATCCCTTATTGACAATCATAAAAGGCTTCTTGGAAGAGGAGAGACTTCAGCTAAGTCCTGAGATGAGTCATGTGCTGAAGGAAGGAAAGGAGGAACCCAGTTCTTCGTGCTCAGATTTGATACCTTTATCACACGCTCTGTGAGTGGGCACAAGGCCGGGCACTTTCCCATAGTTTATGTTAATTTTACGTATACAGCACTGTGAGGTGGGAGTGTTCATTCCCATTTCACAGATGGGGAAACTGCGGGAGGCCCAAAGCACTGGCATGCCTTGCCCAGGGTTACCTGACAGGCAGCAGAGCTGAAATTCAAACCTCTGCACCCTGACACCCAGGCGAGGCCCCTGGCCCAAACCGCATCCTTCTCGGTGGCATTTTCCCACTCTTTTGATCACCACCGGTTGAATCAGTGCAACCTCAGACGAGTGGTCAAAATTTTGGGGCCCAGCTTCACCTCCCACTAAGGTGAGCCTATTGGATCAGGGGGTCTCCTGGGCCAAAAGCCCCTCCTCCCTCAAAGAGCTGGCACCCCCAGCCCCCTGCTTGGTCGGGCCCAGTGGCTCTCAGAAACTCTGCAGCTCTCATGACCCCTTCCCTTCCAACCCTCTCAGAAACCCAGACCACAGCTCTTTCGGGAATTACCGTCCTCACTGGGCAACAAACCCCCTTTTTTGCCCATAGGAACGGGTGCCCCCAAGCCTGGGAAGGAGCTCCTTCCCCCACAAACCCCCCGCCACCCTGAACTCACCAAGACCCCCTCGGTCTTAGCTTGCCCACCTCAGACTCCTGGGGAATAAAACCTCTTGACTGTCTTTCTTTAAACTGATCATCAATTTCCCCTTTATGAAAATTAACACTGGATAGGACGTGTCTTGAAAAATACATCAAGGTGAGGCAAATGGCTTTTTGAGATCAATCCCAGGCACACACGGGTCTGGGGCGGACTCATCTGAATCCTCCCCGTACCTGGGCCAGAGAGCCCAGGGTAGCAGGAGCCACTCGTGCAGCAGGACACCTTCTCCTTCTCCGGTAATCACGTCCCCCGTGGCCGCCCAGGAAAGCCACGTTCAGGGGTCTCTCCCACCCCCGTCTCCCCCATACGCCCCCTGCTCCTTCCACAC
This sequence comes from Lemur catta, assembly GCF_020740605.2. Classification (NCBI taxonomy): domain Eukaryota; kingdom Metazoa; phylum Chordata; class Mammalia; order Primates; family Lemuridae; genus Lemur; species Lemur catta. Next base: position 9,749,111 of record NC_059147.1, on the reverse strand, counting down.
CGCCCTCCACAAGGTATTTCCACTCAATTTTGTTTAGAAATTTGAAAAGCACGTGAAAGTGCAGCATGATTATAGACTTTATTTAAAGGTTTGATTTAGGTTTCTCTCTGTTCTTATATCAAAGATAAAGTCGAAGTGGTGGTATCATGTTCAGGTAATGAGATTTTATATTAAAAAGAATAAATTAAGCTCATAAAACCGTAGGTAGAAGGGCCAGGCAGGGCCGACACACTCACAGAGGGAACCTATACATTTATGTAACAAGTATCCACCATGATGATTAAGAGTCCAGGTTTGGGCTGGATTTTTAAGTCAAGGCCAGCCTTTTTCCTGTTCTGTCTTGGAAAATGTCCCTAGACTATCATGGATGAGATTTCAGGGTCCCAGGAGTCAGCAACAACTGTGCAATACCTTGCTTTACCACTTATTTGCTGTGTGACTGTGGGCAAGTGTCTTCACCTCTCTGATCCTACTTTTCCTCGTCTCTAAAATGGCGATCATATTAGTAGTCTCCACCAGAGCTATTGTAGCAACTGTGTGAGGTGGTGCTGGTATAATACACATAGTCAGCACTCAAAGAATGGTAACCATGGTAACTTTTTGAGCAGCAGTTTTCTTATCTGACAAATGGGGACATTGCTATCCATCTAGCAGAGATATCACAATAAGTAAATGAAGTAAGAGCAAAAGTCTCAGTACAAAAAAGCCCCTGTAATTATTATGCTTGTATTTGCATAGTAACCATCGCTCAGTCCAGCCAGGGCCTGGGAAGAATGTCCCCGTGCTTGTCAGGAGAGCCTGAATCCCTTGTCGGACACGCCACGTGGATGGCGGCGGGTGGAAATAGTCAGAAATTCCAACCTTCCTTCTGCCCTCGCCCCACTCCACCCCCCTTCCTTCCTTGTGAGCAATAAAACAAAATACAAAGAACAGGAATCAAATAAAGACTCTGAAACCGAGCCGTCTGTGGTCATTTTAAAACAGATCCTTTTTGAAAAGCCGGGTGACATTTTCCTTTAACGCCTGATTTTTTTTTAATGCCGGCTGCATTTTTTAAGCACCCGGCCGGCTTGTAACTAGCCGAGGCAGTACAGTAGCTGCGCCGACTGTACCATTTGATCATTAATTTATCACAGTTCTAGCAGTTTGTCTGACAGGTGATAGCACTTTCATCTAATGAGCCCACAGCCAGGGTGGGGGCGCCGGAGCCGGGTCTGGCCAGCCCGCAGGGTAGGGGCCACGCACATGCTCTCTGCTGCACTGTTTTCATTCCGGGGACCACGGAAGGCCCAGAAAATGGCTGTCCAGTGGGCTGGGATCCTGCCACGGCAGGCGAGGCCTGGGAGGCCCCCCAGTGGGCTGAGGACCAGAGAAAACTGGGCGGAGGTCCGGGCTAGGCCAGCGAGGTGTCAGCTGCATCAGTCAGGATGGGCTCGTCACGCTGCGTCCCCACCCCCTGCCCCCATCCCAGAGGCTTCCAGCAACACGGTTGAGTTTTCAATCATGTCGCACGTTCCCCCTCCCAGAGGTGGAAAGGAAAGCAACGCAAACCAGGGACTGTCTCGAAGCCGGTGTTCAAAGTAACACATCACTTCCCCTCGCATTTCATGGGCCAAAGCCACCCGCGTGGCCGTGACAGGTTCAAGTGGGCAAAGAAGTGTGATTCTACCATGTGTCCCCAAACAAGATAACCCAACATTTGTCAACAGTCCTGCTGGCTACCGTTGTCATAAATTCTGCTCCTGGGAACAGTGCTACCCCCCGGTGCATCCTGGATCGCTGGCTCAACCCACCTTCTTCTGTGCTTTGCCTCCTCCTCCTCCCCCAGCCTGCCGGCATCTCACTCTAATTCCCTGTCTGCCCTCCCCGTGCCAGACTTAGACCTGTCCTGAGCGTGCACGTTAGGGGCCTCGTGCTTTGGAGTTACTTACTCGAAAATGTCTAAGAAGTCCCCTTCTAGGGCCTGGGATCATCTGGGGCCAGCAGAGCCCCTGGGCAACCTGAGTTCGGCCAGGGACCCGGGCACTGGTCCCCGTTTCTCTCCTCCAAGAGGTGCTCTCCAACCCTCTGTCTCCACTGAGCACACACACGGGGTAGACCAGATGTCCCAGGCAGCTTCAGGACTCATGCCTATGGGGTCTTCCTTAGGCCCAGGGCCTGGCCATAGCTCTAACAGGGCGGACCAGCAAGCAGACGACTCCTGCTAGCCACTGTGGTATTACTTTCACAGGAGCCTGTGAGTGTGGGCCTCTGAGCGGTGCTGACTCACTGATTTTGGGTGACTCAAATTGTTTACAAAGGCAGGGCCCCTGAAAAAATATTTGCCTAGGATCCCGTGTGCCCTAGGAGTGACCCTGCTTTCTCCTTCCACTCCTGCCCCATTTAGATCTGTCCTCCACCCAGCAACAGAGAAAACGTTCAGAATCCACCCATGGGTCCCCATCGCGCTGGGGAGAAACTTCTAGCATCTTGCAATGGTCTATGAGACTCCACCCCATTGGGTCTCACCCTGGTGCTCGGTGGAATCACTTGGGGAGCTTTTGAAACATACTGTGGTCTGGGCCCTGCCCTAGTTCAAGTCCATCAGAATCTCTAGGGATGGGGCCAGAGCGTGGTGTGTTTTGAAGAGCCCCCCAGGTGACTCTACCGCGTAGCCCAGGGTGAGAACCTCTGACCTCCGTGATCCGGCTTCCGCCTACCTCTCATGTCATATCCTCTGTGCCTCATTTCTCGTGCTTTGCCACCCCTCTTCCATTTCCTCCAAAGTGCCAAGTTCTCTCCCCACAACCCCCACCCCAGGACATTTGCACTTTCTGTTCCCTCTGCCTGAAATATTACCTTTCCTCAAATGTTGGCAAGGATTCTGTTTACTTGCCATTTGCTGCTCAGCTCAAATGTTACTTTTATGAAGTTGCATTCTTGACCTTCCAGTATAGCCTTACCTCTCCCCACCCAATTTTTGAAGACAGACTTAATAGCTCATCTTTTCTTATTTACGTACTTACTTGATGTTGTTTATTATATATTGTGTGTTTTCTTCTGCTAGAATATACTTCACGAGGGTAGGTATTTTGTTAGCTTTCTTTCTCCTGTATCCCCAGCATTCTAAATACCTGGCATCTTGCTCAATAAATAGTTATTAAGTGAATCAAGGTAAAAACCAATATTTATAGAACATTTTTCTGCGGTTTGGTACCTTTGTTGACTATTTTCGGAGTTTAATTTTGGGAAAAAGTGTGTCTCTCTTGAATAACTGGTAAGAGTGAATTTTCTTTGAACAGGTAATTGTCCAGATTGTGAAACTCCGGAATAATAAATTTAGCTCTGAGCTTCCTGGGATCCAAGGCAAAAAGGGTCATATTAACCACAGAAACTATGTTAGTCCATGTGGCTGGTATATTTGCTTCTTCCTCCTCCTTCCTCATGGTCTTTGATTTTCCATGTCTATTTTCACAGCATCTGATTACAAGCTGTCTCAAATCCTTTTTGGAAGCAGGCAGAGTATAAATAGCTAGGAACACAAACAACTGATTCATGTGCGTAATGCCTATTTTACAGACATGCAATACAAGTCCTGGGCAGGTGTGGTGGCTTGTCTGAGGTCACCCAGGCTGGCTAAGAACCCTTGAATTCCAGGCCAGCTTATCCTCCTCTGAATTATAGCAGAAGGGCCATGCCCTGTGTGTTTTGTTTTCGCTCCTAAAAATCCTAACACAGTTCTGGGGGTCTCATATTATTAGTATTTCTTTATAGAAACTGAAACCCTGAAAGATTAAGTACCAGCTCATGGTCAGCCAGCAACTTAGGGACTGAAACATGCCACAGTTCTTGTAGCATTTGACAAGGCCCCCAGAAGGAATAGGCTGGGAGCTTCCCAGTATCGATTAGAAGGCATTACCTATTTCAGCAATGGTCTTGATTGCCTCTTGGAAGACAACTCACTATGCTCAAGGATGAAATAGCACCTGAGACATGTGCATAGCTGGAAGAGGAACATGGAGCCATTCTCTTAATTATCTGTTCAGTGGCCATAATCACTTTCTACAAAAATTGTCACCGGATAGGCAAATGCCAAAGAAAGGGCAGGAAGTGGCATCAGTCAATCTCTTGGCCCACTCAGCATTCTTACCTGTCAGATCCACGTCCTATTGCACAGAGCAGTTTCATCCAAAGGAGTAATTATGAGCCGAAAGCATTTCCCCAGCTCCTCCAATACTGAAGAGTGAGGGCAAACAACACAATTAGAAGGCAGAAGAATTAGAAGCTGGAGACATGGTTTTGTCAATAATATAAAAATAACTCCTGCCAATTATTGAATACCTGCTATGTTCCAGGCGCTGTACTTGACACGTCAGATGTGCTTTCTTATTAAATCTTCCCTCTTCAGAAGGCGTTTTTGTTTCTACCTTGCACAAGGGGAAGCTGAGGCTCTGAGAGCTTCAGATGACTTCCTGGAAGCCATGTTGCAGTAAGAATGACTTACGTGGTACTTTCTGGTGTTTTCTATATGTAAACTCACTTAGTCCTCACAGGGATCCTATGGGGTAGGGTCTGTCATCAGCCCCACTTGCAGGTGGAGAATCTCGGGTGTGAAGAGGCGAAGTGACCTGCCCAAAGTCAAACAGTGGCCGTGCCTTGTTTCGAACCCAGAACCCGGGAGCCCAGGGTCTGTGCTCTTCAGCCCTGTTCTCACCCTGGCTTATCAAATGGCCCCCTCAGGGTTCAGCTCTGGCCGGCCCAGCTCCAAAGCCTCTGCTCTGGGTCCCCTGGGAGAGGATGTCCTTTTCCTTCTGGGGACTTTCAATGTAGTGGTTTTATCTGACTGGGGACCAATTTCTGGCCCATCCAATTCCTGAAGTGAGTGTCAACTGTGACTCTCCCTAGAGTCCCTGTGTAGCAATGCTCAGAGGGCCCGTGTGTGTGTCTGTTGCATGACAAATGTCCCAGGCAATATTACCATCCTAGGGTGGTGGCCAAGCCCTGAGCATCTGGCTTTGGCTACTCCGTGGCACAGGCAGCCGAGGAAGGGGTGACAGGCTGCCCTTCTGCACGGCCCGGACCGAGCCAGGACCTCGTGGCAAACCTGGGACCTGCTGCAGCTAAACACAAGGTAATACATTCGAACAGCTGCATAGATCTCGTAATGTTGCAAACACAGGCCAGCAACGGGAGTAGCCCGGCTCCTCTGAGAACTCTGCTCCCCACTGAGTGCGGGTGCTGAAGGCCAGGCGGGTCCGTGGGAGACAGATAAGTGTCAGTCCTCGGCCCGTCTCACCGAGAGCTGCACTCGCTCTCGAGGCCGGGGTCGGGCAATGCAGCAGGCAGGGGGACCCCGCCACTCTGTACCCGGGGCCAAAACAGCCCCATTCCCTCCATGCGGTTGATTCTGTTGCAGGTGTGGAAGTGGACATCCTCCTTTAAAAGGCCTCTGAAATCCAGGCTCATGCATCTCAAATTACCCAGCAGCAGAGGCTGTGGGCGAAGACCTACTTTAATGAGCAAGAAAGAATAATTCATAATCGTTTATAATTAGCACGGAGCCGGGCAAGTTGCATGCAAAGCCCCTGGAAAGCTGGTTTTGCTGCGAAGGCCGAATCTGCCCCCTGCAGTCTTGTGTGCAGGCTTTGCCCTGCCTGTCCGTGTTCCAAGGCAACTTCCGCACAGTCCTTCGTCCCCAGGACCCATGCATTCCTCTTTCGGTTCTTCTTCCTGCAAGCATTCCTGACCCTGTAATCCCAAGTTGGCATCACTTCAGATGTATATGGTTTTACTGTCCCCAGACCATCCCAGTCTAAATAACAGCGATGGTCAACGGCAGCTCATGGCAAATGGTGCTCTTGGCCACACCGGTGGTTTTCAACCAGAGGCTGACCCTGCACCACTACTCTCAGGGGACATTTGCAATGTCTGGAGACATGTTTGGTTGTCACAGTCGGCTGGGGGAGAGCGGGGGGAAGAGGTGCTGCTGACATCTAATGGGGAGAGGCCGTGGATGCTGCGGAAACTCCTTCAATGGAGGGCAGCCCTCCCCAGACGAAGAACCATCTGGTTCCAAAAGCCACTACTGCCAAGGTGGAGAAGCCTGGGCTACACTGATCTTGACAAGGTTAACCATGTGCTATTTGTTTGCTGGTTGTTCAAGCCATTTTACTCACATTCGGGTCTCTAATGCTCATGAAGAGGTTTATAAACCCACCACGCCATGTTTGAATCCCATAGGCAACTTCCTCATCACGGTCTTCATAGACAGATGTCACCAATCAGTAATGTCTAAAGCAAACAGTGACCACCTTTATCACAGCTCCTGTAAGCCCAGACCTTCACCCTGGTTTGTTCATTGGACTCCCCAGTTCCCGACACCAGCTACTCTTGGGGGCTTCAGGCTACAGAGTAAAGGGTGCTGATGCACATCTGACCTGTTCGGACAGTCTCTGGGAAAAGGCAGGTTTTTTTTAAGCTTTATTTCTTTAGAGTAGCTTCAGGTTTGCGGCAAAATACAGAGATATGTCATATAGTCCCCGCCTCCTCCCCCACCGTGAATACCCTGCACCAGGGGGGTGCACTTGTTACAGATGGCGAGCCTGCATTGACAGGTCATTATCACTCTAAGTCCACAGTTTACCTTGTTGCTGTGCGTTCTATGGGTTTGGACAAGAGGCATAATGACCATGATTCGCTGTTATAGTATCACACGGAATAGTGTCACTACCCCATATGTTCATCCCTCCCTCTCTCCTAACCCCTGGTAATCAGCTGATATCTTCAACGTCTTCACAGTTTAGCCTTTTCCAGAATGTCATATAGCTGGAATCCCACAATATGTGGGAAAGGAAAATTTGTAGCCTGTCGCACATGCTTGGGGATGGCAGAGTGCCTGTGTTTTTATGCTGATTCATTCAATTTAAGATGTTGCCAAGTATTCCTCAAAATATTAAACATAGAATAACTATGTGATCCAGCAATCTCGCCTCTGGATATATATCCGAAAGATTTGAAAGCAGGGACTCAAAGATGTATTTGTACACCCATGTTCATTGCGGCATTCTTCGCCGTAGCCAAAAGGTGGGAGCAATTCGAGTGTCCACTGAGGATGGATGGATAAACAAAATGTGGTCTGTACATACAACGGACTATTATTCAGCCTTAAAAAGGAAGGATACTACAACATGGACGAAACTTGAGGACAGTATGATAAGTGAAATAACCGGTCACAAAAAGACAAATACTCATAGATAGGAAGAATAGAATGTGGTTACCAGGGGCTGGGGTGAGGAGGAAAAGGAAAGTCGCTGTTTAAAGGATCTGAAAACATTCTAGAGATTGGTTGCACAACATTGTGAATATACTTAGCACTAGGGAATTGCACACTTAGAAATGGTTAAAATGGTAAATTTTATGTTATGTGTATTTTACTACAATTCAAAAAAATAGATGCTGGAAAGTAGAAGCCAGGCCTAGACAAACAAGAACTCAGTAGGTGAGCGGGGGTGGCTGGGGCACCGGGAAGGGACAGGGCTCCTCCTGTAAGAGGGGCTGAGGGTCGACCCTGAGCTCAGCTGGGGGGGTGCAGTCTGCTTCACGGTAGTGTCTGTGGTCTGCGGAGCCACTGGGAGGCTGGTGTTGCTTGAGCTGGCAAGGAGAATCAGGGAAGTGGGAAGAGACTTAGACTCCGAGAACTCTCTGCCAGCCTAGTGGGGTCTTGCCCTCCCCCTAGACTGTAAGCTCCACCAGGGCCGGGAATAGCGTCTCCTTGAACATAGCAGCTGCTCAATCAAGATTTGTGCAATGGATGAAGGAATCATCGTGACTGCAGCCCAGGTTATTTTCCAAAAAGCCACCTGAGCGTGTCAGTCTCCCGTCCCGCAGCTTCCCATGGCTGCTGTCACAGAAGGAAGAATGAAGTCTGGGTGCCTTCCTGCAGCCTGGAAGGCTTTTAGCACGCTGAGCCTCAGGTACCAGACTCAGTTCATATCACATCCCCCTCCAGACTTCGCTAGTTCCCAAAACTGCCCTGGGCTTTCTCACTCATATGACTTTTTTTTTTCCACAAAGTTTTCAGCATCTGGAAAATGCTAAAAGTCTTTGCCTCGTGCCAGGCGCAGCAGGTTCCATAGAGGCAGGGATGGAGTGGTGCTTATGGGGAAGAGACACGTTCCCCACAACCTTGCTGGTACCACTTGACTGCACACACCTGATGTGGAGGAGGGTGTGGCTGGTTTCTCAGCCTAAGGACAGGCTGCCGGGGTCTAAGCCGTGCAGGGACCCAGGGGACAGAGTAGGGGATCGGAAGGGGCTGGGGAAGGGGGTGCTGGTGGAAACCAGGGTTGCAGCGGATTTTTCAGGACTGGCCCTCCTTGCCCTCTGCCAGCACCTTGGTGCACGGGCCCTGAGATGCGCATGATGGGTGGGAGGAAACAGTGCCTGGCACCCAGGCTCAATAAAACCCTCGGGGCAGGGCCCAGTTTCAGAGCCCCCGGCATGAGGCTAGGTCCTGAGGGGCCCACTGAAAGACAGAGGCAGCGGCCACAGCAGTCAAGAGTGAGACCCACTTTCAAATCTGGGCTACTCCACCCTCCACAATCTTGGATGGGTTTTTTGATCTGTCTACACCTCAGTTTTTCCATCCATAAAATGGGGATGACAATGTACTCATCGGATTTGAATTGACATGAAGATTCAAGGAGATGCAAGGAAAGGTGCATTTTTTAGTGCAATGCTGGACATATGTTTAAACTCTTACAAGGTGTTGGACATTCTTACTAGTATCAATTTTCATTATTGATGTGATAATAGCAAATATTTGCATTACATTTGAGGGCTAATAAAGAGCACACACGCCAGTTGCTAAATTAAGGAGCTAGATGGGTGGGTGTTATTCTCCCCGCCTTATGCAGCCAGGTATGGGGTGGCATTTATTGAGCACCAACACACGTGTCACCTTTTTAAATCCTCTCCGCCACACTGGCTGGTGATATAAAAGATGCTCATTTTGCAGATTTGAAAACTGAGGCTCAGGGAGGCTTGGGACTTGCTTCCAGCCAGTAAGTGGCAGAGTTGGGATAGAAGCCCAGATGTCCGGCTCAAGTTGGTGTCTGTGCCAGGAGTGCCAGAGGTGGAGAGGGAGGCCCGAGGAAGAGGAAGGACTGCCTTCTGCAAGGGAGAAGTGCCTCCAATCGCCCTTCACCTCCCCCCAGCACGTGGGCCTGGCAGCTGAGGCAGGGAGGCTGCTGTGGTCTGCAGGCGGGGCGGGGGTGGCCTAGGCCCCCCATCCTCCTGGGGAGTCGAGAGGCCAGGCCTTGGAGGGCGTTTGTGCTCTAGAGCCTCCTCGCCAGAGACCAAGAGGCCACTTGATCCCAATTACAGCAAGTGGCTGGGTCAGCCGTCACCTTGCATGATCCAAGCACCTCGGACGGCAGCGGATTAAAACCCAGACACTGCTGGCCCGGGCTAGGCCTTGAATCGGGAGCTGGGGCCCTCCTGGGCCTCCGAGTTGAGCCTGGACCTGCACAGTCACCTCCCCTCAGCCCTGGCACTGCAGACAGAGGGACTGCTCGAGTGAACCAAGGGCTTGGTGATCATGGGCAGAGCCTGAAGGTCATGGGCATGTCCACAGGACTGGGGCAGAAGCCCGGCACTCTCGTGACACTGTCTCGTGTTTCCTCTGACCTCAGGCCCCAGGCTGTGCCAGTTTCATGAGTGAGCACTAAATCGGGGTCACTTGTGTGGGTATTGAGAAAGGGTGGGTGGAGTCATCTGGGAGTGAGTTTGCAGTGGGGGGGAACACCAGGGTCCCTCGTTAGCTGGGGTACAGCGTCTTTGTGCAAATTAGTAAAGGTACAGCTTCCTTAGGGCTGACACAGCTCCCACACCAGCCACCCCACTGGGCGAGTGCAGTAGAGGCTGAATTTCTTCTCGCATTAGGGCTGTTAGGGATGCTCTGGTGCAGTGAGCAACCTGCACAACTGTGCACAGTGGCCCTGAGGAACATGGTGCCCCAAAGCTGAGAAAGCTGAGCTGTGTCGCCCACTCTCTCCTTAGACTGCTACTGTCTCCACTCTGCTGTCCTTAGATATAAGCCTGTCAAAGTGGTACCTGCATCAGAGTGGGTTTTCTGCAACTGGAAAGGCCGGAGGGGCTGAGCGAAATCACCTTGACCCTCCTCACGGCAGAGGCAGGGACACTGGGACCCAGAGAGAGCCACGATGTGACCACAGCCACCCAGGGCTTGTGCCCCGCAGTGTCACCCACCATCTGCAGGCCCAGCCCTGCACTTCCCTTCCAAGGGAAGTTCGAATTAAGGAATTACAGGAGGGGGCTCTTTGCTTCCCTGCCCTGCACAGTCAGGTTTTGATTATGGTTTACTGCGAGGCTACATTCCATGCAGAGCTTTTCAGAAGAACATTTCCAATTCCTTGGTCCAGCTTGGCCCTAAAAATAGGTACCAGCCGAGGGGTTCCTTTGCACCAGGCTCTGCCACGTCCCACATCTTGTGAACTTGGATGAGGTACTTGGCTTCCTGGAGGCCTGGCTGGGGCAGCTGGAGGACGTGCCACCCTTCTCAGGGTTGTGAGAGGGTAAGATGAGACCGTGGAGATAAACGAGTATTCATAGCCTGGAGATAGAAGGGACTGGGCTGCTCCATGACCTTGACTCCAAAGGCGGTTGGTCGATCAACTTGTCCTAATACCTTTATCATCTTGAAAAGATGAACGAGGACCAAGCTTCATGGATTTACCCAAACATTTTTAAATCTCCTCCTCCCCCAGGAAGACCTCCTAGATTAGGATAATAAGTCCCACATAGATTGTTCCCTGCTGTCTGGCAGAGCACCTTTCCTTTGTTCTAACACACCACTGTCCAAGGGAAACGCAATGTGAGCCATGCGTGCAATTTTAAATCCTCTAGTAGCCGCATTTTTTAAAAAGCAAAATGAAACTGGGTGAAATTAATTTAATAATAAATTCTGTTTAACTCAGTGTGTCCAGATTATTATCATTTCAACATGTAATCACCACAAAAATGTTAACATGATATTTTATGTTCTTTTCTTCATATTAAGTCCTCCAAATCCAGTGCGTATTTTATAATTATACATTTTAGTTTGCACCAACTGCATTTCCAGTGCTTAGCAGCACAGTTCTAAACCATGTCCTTCCTTCTCTTGCTGGGTGACTTCAGGCAAATGTCCTCTGCTCTGGACTACACAGCATCTGTATGAGAAAGGCCTGCGACTAGATCGGGGACAGCAGAGTTTTGGTGAACTCACTGCCCTCTCTCTTTATCTCTGGACTTGTGGCCGACATGGACAGTGGACAGCCACTCACTAGTGGCTGTCTTTCTCACGGCGTCTGAGCCTGGCCTGTGCATCTCCTCACCCCAACAGACACGAGCAAATGATGGCACTCTGCAGACCAAACGAACCCACATTGTATCTTGATGTCCTCAGCGGCTTGTGGCTTTCTGCCATCCAAACACTCCGTCTCTTCGTGTCTATAAACCCGCCTCCTACCTCCTCTCAGGTTTTGTTTAATCAGACCGTAGAGGCTACCTCCGACCTATTCTCACCAATTTCAGATGTTTTGTTCCAGCTCACTCTTGTCCTGCCAGAGTCTCAGAGCCAGAGACGCACGGCAGGCTCAGAGGTGGGCAGGAGGCAGGAGCGTGAAGTCCGCTCGGAGCTGCACCCCAGGACCATGTAGGCATCTTCTTCCGCTAAGCCAAGGCTGTGCCAGGGCCCTCGGGCCACTGGGCTGGGCACAGAACACGGATCTCTAACCAGCGAGGACTCTCCAGGAGGACGGAGACTGAGACCAGGACTCGAGCTGCCCTGCCCCACCTGCCCAGGGTCACGGGGCAGGCAGCAAAGCTTTTCCACATATTTGGATATTTTAGATCATTGAAGTTGCCCTTTCTGTATACAACTTTTTTATTTACATTTTTTCTTGAAAAAAATTTTCCACGTCCCTGTTTTTAAAGAGAATTCCGAACATTATTTAAACCTTCTATGGAGGACTTAAAATATGAATATTCATTATTGTTCTGTGCTTTGATACAATGAGAACGTGTTCACGACACACCAGAGTGCGGAGGAAGATGATTAGTCCTTGCACTGAAGGTCCCCAGGGGCTCTGTTTTTCTTTTCTTTTTTTTAAGTATCCTGTCTACTTTTTGAGTGTTTCTCATTTTCCTGTCAGGATGTGGGCTGTCACTTCTGTTTCCTGATGTTCATGCTGCTCAAACACCGCCTCTCCCCCTATTCTAACTTGTTGCTCCTTTAGATTTGGAAACCACGTCATTGCCACTGCTAGCATTGTTTGTCAAGTAAGAGTCATTAAGCCCTGAGTAGGATCTCATGGGGCTCTTCTGTAACTGTAAATCTATGGCTAAGGCAACAGTGTTGTAGAGTTGTATTTTGGATTGTTGAGGTTGCCAAGTAATTAAACTTTGACTAACTCACTCTCAGTTTGACATTCAGATGTTTCCTAAAGGTGTCAATGTGCATATTAAAATTCTTTTATACCTCTAGCCTATAGTAGAGCACAATAAATATCCCTGTGGATGTACAGGGCTAGTCCTGCCTAAACTTTAAGAAGCTGATTGGGCCAGAGTAGTAAGGGAGGGCTTCCTGGAAGAAGATCAAACTCTACTTGGAAACATGAAGCGAGTGGGGGTGACACAGGGATTCCCGGCAGAGGCCACAGAAGAAGCAGGGCACTCAGATGCGCGTGTTCTATCAGCTAAGGGGCTAAGATAAGGAGAATGTGGATTACTTTTCTCTACCCCATCAAAGAAGCTAGGTGTTTCCCTTACCTGCCACTTTCTGATGTTCCTGGGTACAAAATGCTCCCTAGAAGGGGTCTAGGAGACTCTTGGTCTATTCCTGGAACGAACCTCATTTTTCCCCATCTGTAAAACGGAACCCTCTTGGCTCTGCTGACTTACAAATTCTGGGTGAAAAATGCTTTGGCAAGTTTCAAGGGGTCTAAAGATGAAAAGGGAGGAAGCATAGGTGGATTTCAACTGAGAGATAAAATTTAGATGACAGTTTAATTACACAGGAACACACGACTGTATCAGATATATAAAGATAGACATAGTATGGCTGAGAGTTAAGTGTCTTTGGACCACTGTCCCCAGACCCGATCCCCTGCTCCATTCCCTAGAGACGATGTCGGCCGTTGCATTGTTCTGACTTCTCCCAGACATGCTTTTGTGCGTTTGCACACATGTATGTGTGCCTGCAGGAACAGGTGGGGTTGCTTCGATCGGATATAAATGGACTCCGGGTGCCCAGGCTTCCTTCCCCCCAGCAGTGTGTCTTCATGATCGTATCTTGTGAGAACACGCAGGACTCTGATTCCCTTTAAAGGCTGCACGGTAGCCCACGGACTGGCTCTGCCGGGGTTGAATCGAACGTTCCCCACCTGCTGGATATTTAGGTCGTTCTCAGTTTGTCAACTTTTGTTAAGCCACATGGTTGTGGCCGTCTCTGCACATATCTCTTTAGACACGGTGGTGAGATTTTCCAGGCCAGCCAGGAAGAGGTGTAATTGCTGGGTCACTGGATCTCTGTGTGTTTTAAATTCCAGTAGTCACCGCCAAACTGCCCTCCAAAATAGCTGACGGTAGCCAGTCCCCTCCATCCTCACCAGCTCCTGATGTTGGTGCCGCACCCAGAGTGGGCCGAGGGGTCCCTTGTCCTTGGCTCCACATATGTTCTGGGGTGGCCCTGATGCCATCCACCTTCGCCATTTGGGTCCAGCATTTTCTAGTGCACTTAATCCTCCCAACTCATTCCTGTGTGTGTATGTGTGTGTGTGTGTGTGTATGTATGTGCATGTGTGTACCTATGTGCGTGTGTGTCTCTGTGTGTGTGTGTGTGTTGGGGAGAGGGCCTCAGATTTTCCTTTTTACGGAGAGGTTAAGAAACGTGTCCCGACTGCTCACCCAGAACGTGACCAACATGACCCGAGCCCAGGCCTGTCTTCCTCCAGCGTCCTGCCCTGTCCTCACCCCAAAGTTAGGCTCATCCTCATCTTTTCTCCTTCACTCTAATTTTCAACCAATTCGCTTGTGTTCTTTCTTTAGAAAGGGTTTCCCTTCCATCCCCAGGAAAGGGGGAGCCCGGTGTCTGGGGCAGGGGCTGCCTCCTGGGACTCATTTCCAGGCCACGCGGAGCACTTCAAACGGGCCCCTTCCCGGGAAGCGCGCTGCGCATGGAAATTAAACACGCCGAGCAGGTGTCTCGCCCCGCCTGTCCTCTCAGGAGAGAGGGGAAGGGGTTGCACCCAGCTGACATAAACGGTGGCAAACAAACCTCAGCACCGTTAGCGACAGCTCCCAGAATTTAAAGGGACACGCAATCACTCCTAATACACATCCAGGGCAGAGAGCCAGATGTCGCTGGTGGCAAAGAGCGTTGCTGGCAGGGAGAGGAGCGCAGCCCCCCAGCTCCCGCTGACAGAGCCAGGACCTGCTTCCCAAACCCTCCCTGCACGAATGTCAGCAACTTCCTCTACCTTGTTGTCATCGTCACCAAAGAGGCCTCCGTTTGTCTGGACTCCAATCTGGGCCCCAGGCTCTGTGCAAGGAGCCTTCACAGACCAGCTCCAACCCTGTGCAGTGAGAGCTACCATCCCCATTTTGCAGATGAGGACACTGAGGCTCAGAGAGGGGAACACTTGCCCAAAGCTGCACAGTCATTTGGATCAGGGATGGAATGAAAACGCAAGCCTCTCCGACTTCAAAGTTGGGTGCACGCTGGCTGGGGCTGCTCACTGCACCAGGCACATGGCTCTGGGAGGCCGGGCACACGGGCACGGGGTCTGGCCACCCTGAGCAGCCCCCTCAGCCCCAGCATGACTTGCCTGAGGAGGATGGGGCTGGGGGTCCACCTGCATCCAACCCCCTGGGTCCCATCTCTCCTGCAGCCCGTGGTGCCGGCACAGACAGGGTAGGACGCCCCAGAGAACCACACGCACCTGGGCCCGTTAGGGGACTTGGTGGTTAGCTCTGCCCTGGGACCGAGAGACTCTGGGAAGAGGCTTCTGCTCCCAGACATCTTCCCTGTGGGCTCCCGAGGGGCCACCAGTGCAGAGTCACTCTGCTGGGTTACGCGCTGCCCCTGTTGGCTCCTCTCTGAGAAAGCAATGAGTTTGGAGACACGCTTAGTCTCTGCCACCTTGGAGTGAACTAATTTGCATTGACAGAAGCCTGAGGGCAGCATGGAAGCTGCTGGGCCCCTGGTAGAAAGGAGGACGTGTGCCAGGAAAAAGGCAAACGGGCCTCCCCGCGTCGCTGGGAAAGAGGCTGGTGAGCCCTCCTGGGGTCAGGACTGCACAGGCTCGGGGGAGACCCGCTCCCGGTGAGACCTGTTTTACGCGGATGTTAGGGACCAGGGGCTCAGGCCATCCACTCGATGGGTCTGGAAGGATAGGTGGGCAGTTCGGAGAAATTAGACTCCAGAAGGGGCAGCGGCTCACCCCGAGGACACACAGCGGGTCTGGAGTTGAACCGGGACCCCATCCACGGACACCCGTGGCTCCTCCCATGTCCCCAGCTGCCCCTGCTGCAGCAAAGACCTCCCTCGGTCTCTCGCCAGGTGCCACCCCTACGAGAGCCAGGGCGGGAAGGGTGCCCATCCCAGGCCCCGGCGGCAGGCCCTGCTGCTTAGCAACAGTCAGGACAAGGAGTATTCCCATTTTGCCAACAGGAAAAAAGAGTCTCAGTGGAGTGGAGAGATCCCACCCGGGCAGGACCAGGGGTAAAATTTGCACCCAGGTCCCTTGGCCTCTGAATGTCATGGGCCAGAGGTTCCTCTCTGGTCAAGAGGCCGCAGGCCACTGTGTCACGCCCTCCCTTCCCCCGGGCGCTGCACCCACTCCGGGCGCTTTTGAAGGTGGCTATAAGTGGCTCCTGTTGGCGTGTAGGCCTGTCTGGGTGGGTAAGTAAGTGGCTTTGGTGACGAACGGGATGTCGGCTATGTTTAGAAAGGTGTCAGCCCCAAACTGGCCCGTCTCGGCGGTCACCCAGGAGGTAATCACGAGTGTGTCTAAAACCCCATCTCTGACCTTTCTGCACTCAGACATGGGGGCCGCCAGCCTTGCCGGGCAGGGTGGGATGCGGCGGGGCCTGCTGACTTGTCAGGGACAGTGCCACCCTCCAGGCTGAGTGGAGCAGGAACCCGGGCGGAGGGCAGAGGCTCTGGAAGATGGGGCCGTCCTCCCCCCTTCCTCCTCTAAATACTGTGGGGGCCCATGAGATAATGCTTGTGAAGAAGGCTTGGTAATTCTATGTGTGCCCACACACACACACTGACATGTTCACACATGTCTACATGCATGCACACATACACACACAAGTGCACACACCCCCATTTACTCACATACTCACGCACGTACATGCACACACTCACACCTATGTGTTCACACACGCCCACCTGCATACACACATACACACTCACACGCATGCACACACCCCCATTTACTCACATACTCACGCACGTACATGCACACACTCACACCTATGTGTTCACACACGCCCACCTGCATACACACATACACACTCACACGCATGCACACACACCCCCATACACTCACATGCTCACACACGTACACTCACACACACACACACCGTGCAGGCATCAGTTTCCTCATTGAGTAGGGGTGGGAGGAGTTTAAAGCACATTCTACATAGCCCTCAGTATCTAAAATGCTTACTTAAAATCTCCTATTTTTATACAGTCTTAAGTATTTAAGAACATGTAATAAAAACAATATTGTAGAAAATAAAAACAACTGAAAGATGTGTCAAGGTATTCCCCAATTGAAACCGACTGGAGATCACTGATGCGTTACCATGTGTTTCCAAAGTAACTTCCTTTTTGGTGGCGAGGGGGAGGGGAGTGCAGGCTTTGGAATCAAATTTCTCCATGTCTTTGTCAAATTGAAATATCTCCTGCAAAATATAACCTTGCCAACAATTGCAAGTTGAATTGTTAATAAAAGAATAAAACTGTCATCGCTGGAAACTATTTTTCAGTGTGAATCAGGATGTATTTCATAATGGACCCAAAAGACAAATACTGAAATGAATCAGGTGGTGAGGCTGGCAAGACCCTGGATGAGGCATTTGAAATGCCCCGTTTCAAATGTGACATTTAGCCAGGGGTGATATTCAAAATATTGCCAGTTGGTACAGCACTGACAATGTCAAATGGCAGTGACAATGGCCTCCATACTGGAGCTGGTCCCCGGATCCTTATTCTGTGCCAGGCATGACCCATTGAGATGCTGGGTTGTAGGGGTCAGGGTTCAGGGGGGAAGGGGTGAGGTTTAGGATGGACAGGGCACTTGGAGCTGGTATGGAGGTACGGAGGTATTTCAGTATTTTAACGACTAGCAAGCTGTACCAGCACCTACAAGGTGCTATCAGGCCTCTATTCATTCAAATAACTTTTCTGGTTTAGCGATCTTTGTCCTTACTGACAATCTCTGCCTTCTAATTAGAATGTTTAGTCCGTCAACATTTAATGAAAGCATTACTGCGTTGGATTGAGATCTACCACTTTTATTATTTGTTTGCTCTTTGTCCCTTTAGGTTGTGTTCCCCTGTTCTTCTTTCTGCCTTCGTTTGGATGATTTGAATATATTTTCAGAATTCAATTTCATCTATTATCTTTTTAGCCATATACCTTTTTAAATTATATTTTTTGGTGGTCGTTCTAAGCACTTCAGCAGACATCCTTGCTGTGGTGTGTTTCTGTCCTCCCCAAATTCATGTTTTGAAATCCTAACACTCAAAGCGATGACATTAGGAGGTGGGGACTTTGGGAGGTGATGAGATCTTGGGGGCAGAACTCTCACAACTGGGATTATTCCCCTTGTAGAAGAGATCTCAAAGAGCGAGTTAGCCTCTTCCACTGTGAGGACACAGGCAAAGGTGCCAGCTGTGACCCAGGAGACAGGCCCTCACCAGACACAGGACCTGGCAGTGCCTTGGTCTTGGATTTCCCAGCCTCCACAACCATGAGAAATACATGTTTGCTGTGCATAAGCCACCAGTTCATGGCATTTTGTTACAGCATTGGGAAAGGACTAAGATAATCCTTATATCTCCACGGTACGCTGAGAGTTAATATTGTGCCACTCCATGTGAAACATAAAAACTTTGTATCCATACAGGCCTGCTGTATTCATCTACCCCTTATGCTACAGTTGTTGTATGTACTACATTTACACACATTGTGAAGCCCACACTACAATACTATAATTTTGTGTTTGAAGCAACTCTATGCATGTTAAAGAAATTAAGAGGAAAAATAGTCTTGTATATTTATCCAGATATTTACCATTTATGATGTTCATTTCCCTTTAGCCCAAAGAATTTCCTTTAGCATTTTTTGTAGCACAGATCTGATGGGGACACATTCTCTTCATTTTCTTTCATCCCAAAATAGCTCTACTTCACTTCAATTATCAAAGAACATTTTCATTAGATAGAGAATTCTGGTTTTTTTTTTTTTTCCCCTTCAGTACTTTGAAGATGTGATTCACTATCTTCTGGCCTTGATAGTCTCTGGTAAGAAGTTAGTGAAATTTCAAATTATTTCCCTGCATGTAATGTCATTTTTTTTCTAGCTTCTTGCATGATTTTCTCTTTATTTTTCTGTTTTCAATAGTTTGGCTATGATGTGCCTAGGTGTGGTTTTCTTTATATTAATATTCATTCTCCTTGGGATTCACTGAGCTTCTTAAATCTATAAATTTCTGTCCTTCGCCAAATTTGGGAAAACTTCAGCCATTATTTCTTCAAAATGTCTTTCTGCTTCATTACCTCTCTACACTACTTCTGGGACTCCAGTTTCATGTATTACAGACTTTTTGATATTGAGCCACAAGTACCTGAGGGTCTGTATTACTGTTTTCAACCTTTGTTCTCTTTGTTCTTCAGAGAGAAACTTCTGCTGTTAAACATAATTAATTTTTATTCCAGATAATTATATTTTTTAGTTCTAGAATTTCTATTTTTTTAAAAATAGTTTTACTTCTCTGCTAAGATTTCATTTATTGTGAACATATGTCCCTTTTGGTCCACGAGCATGGTTACAATAGCTGCTTTCATATTTTTGTCTATTAATTCTAGCAGCTGAGACATGTCGGCATTGGTCTCCATTGATTATCTTTTTGCTCAAGAAATGGGTCACATTTTTATTGTTCTCTTTTATGTTGAATAATTGTGAATTACATTGGGGACATTATAAATGCCATGTTGTGAGGATTCTGGACTCTGTTATATTCCTCTGAAGGGTATTGACTTCTGTTTGTTTTAGCAAGCAGTTACCTTGCTTAGACTTAAAGACTCTGTCTTTTGGGAAGCAAGTCAAATCTCAGTTCAGTTCTTTTATTGTTGGCTGGATTCTGCCCCATGCATGCATGGTTCAGGGATGAAGCCAAGATCTAGGCAGAGTTAATATGTAGAGTTTGGGGGCTCTCTCCTAAGCTCACTGCTTTCTGAGGTTCCCCTGTTGCTTTCCAGTGACTGTGGTCGTCCCAAACACTGTTCTCTGATTCTTCTGGCCAGAAAGACTGTGGGTTTTCTATCAAAGTTTTAGCTGTACCTTGTGGTGCTGACATCAGCCTGCTGCCTGGGCCAAAAGCCACAGAAATGCATAACTCAGCCTGTTTCATTCCCTTCAAGTGTTGACTAAGATATGCCTTATTTATTTACTCTCTAGTGTCTTCAGGTTAATGGTGATTTTGCATTTTGTCCAAAATTTATAGTTCTTACCTGGTAAGTATTTACTTGGCTATGCTGAAAGTGGACCTAACATTCATTAGTGATTAACTTAATATTTAAATACATAAATTTAAATTTCTAGAACTGCTTATTAAATTGCCACATCTTTTTTTTTTTAATGTCAAACTTTCTCTCACAGATTTTATTTGTTAAAAAAGAAGAGTTTGTTGTTTACCAAGTTGAGAAACCTCTAGGCTGTTATGTTTTCTGAGCTTCTTACAACCACTCCCAGCCTGGACTCCAGCACCCGGAGATTGGTTTACGTGCACCAGGTACTGTGCTTGCTCAACTGGGAGCCAAGTCCTGGGCGTTAGCCTTTCATAGCAACCCTTAGCATCTGCAGAGACATTGTTAATTTTCCCAAATCCTCACATCTTTGGTTGCATTTCAGCTTCCTGATAGCCCCAGAAGTCAAGGCAGGCAGAAAGAATATCCATCTGACAGATACGGAAACTGAGGACAGTGATGAGAATTAACTTTCCTAATGAGGCTGAAACCCAGGACTCCCAGACCCAGCCTGTGGTCTTTCCCCCAGACTGCATGGGGCAGAACAACAGAGGGGCTTGGGTTATCTCCTGTTAGAGTTGGGTTGCCAGGGAAGATGCCTGGAC
This sequence comes from Lemur catta, assembly GCF_020740605.2. Classification (NCBI taxonomy): domain Eukaryota; kingdom Metazoa; phylum Chordata; class Mammalia; order Primates; family Lemuridae; genus Lemur; species Lemur catta. Next base: position 9,728,703 of record NC_059147.1, on the reverse strand, counting down.
CCCATCCATCCGAAGTAAGAAAGGACCCGAGGCCATCTTTCAAACTCTGGTTGTCACCACTTGGCTGTGTGTGTGGCAGGCCCTTTTACCTCTCTCAGGGCTCTCGCTACCCCCCGCAGAAGAATGGATTCATTTGGGGGATTTCTGTGTTCCTTTTAAGGTTTTAATATTTTTCTATTCTCTAATATTTTATGCTTAGTTTTACCTGCTTACTTAGACCGCATCCTTTTTGATGTCTGTGTCTCCTTCATCCATTCATTCATCCAGGCAGCCATTTCAAAAATATTTCTTGAGCACCTTGCAGCTAGACACTGCCTCTAAGCCAGGACTCGGGCCTGAACAGCCAGAGTCTCTGCCTTGTGAGAGGGCCCAGTGTGCCAGGAGAGAGAGAGGAGAGAACAGGTGGTTTATAATCCCGTTTGGTGAGTGCTATGATGGGGTAATATCTGTATATTACCAAGGAGCCACAGGCAGGGAGCCCAACCCAGGCTTTGGGTGGAGAGTATGTGGGGTGATCTGACTTCTGGTCACAGTGACACCAAGTGAGCAGTGATAATAATAACACTAATTAACATTTATCAAATAGCTCCCATTAGAGTGACCAACCATCCCAGTTTGCCGTGGACGGAGGAGCATCCTGGGATATGGAATTTTCAGTGCAAAAGACAAGGAAGGTCCCATGTGTCAGACACTGTTCGAAGCACATTACGAGTAATAATCCATCTCATCCTTACACGAACTCTTAGAAGGGTGTTATTATTATTATTCTCCTCAGTTTACCTATGAGGAGTACCAGGCACAGCAAGGTTTAGTAACTGGACTGGGACACACAGCTGGAGATAGGTAGAGCCATGATTTGAGCCCAGCGCCGGCGCTCTTGGCTGTGACCACACACCGAGTTGGCACTGGCTGGGTAAACAGGCAAGAGAAGATGGGGTAAGAGCGGTGGCTCCGGTGACCACGGCTCAGGAGCTGTGTGAGCTGGGTGGGGGGTGGTTACTCACCTGCTCTCATTTTCCCCATCTGCAAAATGGGGGTCCTCTCAGTCCCCGCCTTCCAGGTTGTTAAGCTTAATTAATGAGCTAAAGTGCGCTGTGCACTTAGCACAGGGCTTGACTCATTGCACAGGGCTGCGACTGCCCCCTCCTGTCATTATTACAGGGAAGGGGATGGGAGATTTTAAGGATGAGGGAACGACCTGTGGGGAGGCTCAGAAATGAGAGAGAAACTGGGAACCGAGAAAGTTCTCTCTGTCTGAGCACAGAAGACTTGGGGAGACAGAGATCAGAGCTGGGGTCAGACATGGCTTTAATTCTCCAAACCTGGTTTGGCCGGGCTGGGATTAGGGTGAGGCGAGTGAGGCAGTAGCCTTGGGTGCAAAATTGAAGAGGGTGTTAAAACACTCAGTTATCAAGATAACAGTTTAACGCAATATTTTTAAAAATCAAATTAAATATCAACATTTTACAGACAGGATCTGACTCTGCACTTGCAAGACTTGGCGTCACTCTCCTCACCCTAATCCTGACCCTGTAGGGTGTTGACGCTCTGTTCATCATGGTTTTTTTTTTTTTCCATTCATTTCCATTTTTGAAAAATAGTGCATTAAAATGTTTGATCGCCGAGTAGTTTGGTGCCCCCTTGAATTTTGCATCTGGGGTACGTGTTTCACTTGTGTCACCCTAGTCTTGGCCCGGGACAGTCCTCGATTGTGCCTGCTGTCTTGGACAAACCGTTAATAGTGTCCTCCCTCACTCTCAGGAGTGTCCCGGGTTGCACTTTGAATTATGTGGTCATCCCTTAGCCCTGGCAAAGGCCCAGGCCCCCGGGGGTGTGCAGTAAATATTGCCACCCACAGGTGAGACGGGGCATCTCCTTTCCTCCGGCATCCAGAAGCCCAGGTGGTAGGTCCCCTTCCTAACCCTCTCCCATCCCAGTTCCCCCGCTCACGCCCTGGGACGAGGGGGTGACAGGGGAGAGGTGGCCTCCGGCCTGGCGCTGCTATTTCAGGGCAGACGACGGCTTCCTTCTCCAGCCCAAATGAAACCTTTCCTCTCCCAAATTCCTCAGCCCTCTCATTAGCGGTTGTGTTTGTGGATAATAGCTATAATGAGGAGGCAATAAAAAAATCCAGAATGTGCTGCCCGGCCTCTCCTTAACCCTTCCGCGGGGAGCGCCTGCCAGCCCTGGCCCAGCCGTAATGACTCGGCGGCGGCCCGGGGGCCCGGAGCGGGCATTCGTGTCGCAGCTGGGCCATTTAATCCCCATTAGTTCAAAATGCCGGGCCACAGGCCAGGAGCCCAGGAAAATAAGTGGTGACAGGTGAGAGAAAAATAGCCTCCCTGAGGCCTCTGCGGCCACTTCAAAGGCCGCGGCCCTGCCAGGTAATTGGGGCCCGATGGCCACGGTGTCCGGGAAGCGGCTTGGCCGGAGATGCCCCTGCACGCGGGAAGGCGGACGGCCGGGCCCTGTAATCGGGCAGCGCGGAGCAGGTACCTTTCTGTCCCGTGCTGTGTGCTGTCACCTGTGACTGCCGTGCCGGGAGGCCAGAGTCCTGCAGCCCCGGGAAGAGCCGGTCCCTTCACGCGCGGCCGCTGCCAGGACGGGCGCTGGGAGGGAGGCAGCCACGGTGTGGGCGTGTGCTCCTGTGCGTGTGCTCGCACATGCATGTTTGTGTGTCCACTCTGCGTGCTTGTGTGCAGGAGTGTGTGTTTGCACGTATGTGTGTGTTTGCATGTGTCTGTGTGTAGGGGTCCCTTCCTTCGTGTCTCCCGTTCTCTGTCTCCCCACATTTGGAAGTTCACTTCGGGAAGGTGCAACAGCATCCTGTATCCATTTGGGCCCTTAAAACCGTCTTCCCCTTCGGCTAAACTGTCCTGTTGAATTTCTAGAATTCCAGCTCAGGCTAGAGGCTGGATTGGCTATTTCGATGGCAGCTCCCATCAGCAGGGTGCAGGGAGGGAGCCCCTCTACCCTGCAAGGGCAATGGGTAGGTCCGGGCCACAACTCTCCCTCCTGGCGAAATCCAGTTGTTGGGTGCTGGGTGCTCAGACTCCACAGAGAGGCCCTGAGGACCGGGTTGCCCCGGTCCAGAGAATCTGCAAAGCAAAACGGCAGCTTTCCCCGTTGGCAAGTCGCTCCGGGACCTCCTTCCTTCTGTCCCCCCCGTATCCACAGACTACTGCAACTACTCCTTGTTACATTATTTTGCAGGAAACCAGCTCACTTTCTAACTGAAATTTACTTGAAAAGGAAGCCTTTGATTGCTAGCAGAAACAGAAAAATCAAAGTCATTTGGCATAAATAACAGATAATGATAAAAATGAGCACAATGAAAATAGCAGGGGATTTGAAATTCCAGCTGGCTACTGTGGCCAACTCCAGGTTCCAGGGCGGGCTTTCCTTTTATTGAAAAGAAACATTAGCAAATGTTAGGGAAGTATCAAGACGTTCTAGCACCAGTGACTTCCTGATGTCCCCTAGAGAGGAGAGCACATAACTGCTCACTGCCTGGTAGATGGAGTTAGTGTGCCTCCCCCCAAATAATCGCTGAGCCCACAGGTGGCACTAGTGAGTGGTTACAAGGCTGGGCTTTGAAATCAGGCTGCCCAGCACCGCTGGGAAGGTCACCTGGTCTCTCCAGCTTTCCTCCTCCCCGATGGAGGTAAAACACAATCTATATGGGGGGAATGGAAGTGGATGGCAAGTTCTGTGCAAAGCCCTGGCACACAGCACACGGTAAGGTCCCAGCTGGCGTCCGTGCTACTTGGGCTGTGAGTGCATTTGAGCAGTTGGAAGTCCTCAGGCTTGACAGAGAGCTCAGGACCACACTGAGGCGAACCAGGGTGGGAGTCACAAGACCCTCCCCTGCCTTGACCATGGAGAGAGATGCTGTTGCAAGCAAATACTGATGCCACGTAAGCTCTTCCTCTCACACGCTCCCCAGCTGCCAGGGCATGGGGAAGGCCCCTTTTACAGGGGAGAGAGGCCCAGGCACTGGGGGGGGCTCCCCAAGGCCCCTCAGAGGTGGGAGGGGTGAGGCAACTTCCCACCCAGACCCAAGGCACGGCCACTTGCGTAAGCCGGTCACTCTTCTGAGCATTCGCACAAACACGAGGTCACTTAATCCTCACCACACGTGTGGCCGTGTTGTATGTGGTGTGTGTGTGTGTGTGTGTGTGTGTGTGTGTGTGTGAGTGCTTGTGTGAGTCAGCTGGGGTGTCTGGGGTGGCCCACCTCCAGGCAGCTTGGACCAAGTGGAGTTTATTTTACAAAACCAAACCCTGCTCATTTCAGTTTGTTAACATGAAAGCCGCCTCTAATTCCATCTGCAAATACCGCGTTCTCCCGGCTACAATTGGCAGGGGCAGCCAGAATCGCCCCATTTCACATTCCTTCGAGTCACCAAGTGGGGCGGCCACAGCAGGGCCATAATTCAGGATTCAGCTCTCGGGTTTCATGAGACAACATCAGAAATGCCACTGTAACCAGCCCTACTCCTCCATGACACACGGAGCCGGCCAAGGGTGCAACCCAAGCTGCACGCTGCTGCCCAGTTCCTGCCCAAGACGGGGCCCAGGTTGGCAGCCCTCCTTCGGCCCAGACAAGCATGGGCTCTGTCGGCACTGGGGCTCAGGGCTGATTGCCCACGGGGGCGCTGCCTTGCTGCCCGCCACAAAGACAGGGAGGTTGGTTTATAAATATGCATCCAGCCGGCCTCTCACCTTCCCACCGGGATCAGGCATTTCTGTGGCCACGAGACAGGAACCCGTCTGGCTGAATGCTGCCTTTGATGGCAGCCAGAACTGCCTTCGTGCTGGGCGAGGGGAGGGCAGGGCAGGGCCGGCTGCAGGCTCCATGCCCATGTGCTTGGGGCCCCACTGGGCAAGCAGGCCCTGCAAGCTCCTGAAAGACCAGGGTGGAGGCGGCAGGGCCTGGGTGTTGAGCAAAGTGTGTTGTTCTCTTTACTGCCCCCAACCCTGCCCCCATCGATGCCCCATGGTCTGTCTCTGGGACCATGACAGCCCTGCCTCCTCCAGTCTATCCTCTGAGTGTCCCCATGGCTGTTGTCCTGAAACTCAGCTTTGATTTTGAAGCTCCTGAAGCCTATCAGTGCCCTCCAACCCCCAACCACCAAATCCTCTCTGGCTCCCTATTGCCCACAAAATCAAATAAAAAAAAACATCCAGGTCATAGTTGTCAAGACCACCCCCTACTCCAGCTCCAGCCTTTACCTGGTAGGTAACCTAGATGGTAAGGTGGCCCTCCTGGGTCCCCTGGGCAGCTGCACCTATCCCTGGCTGCTGTGAGTGCTGGCTGCCTTCTGCAGAGACGGCCCTCTGCAGAAATGCCGGGAGGTCAGCCCCTTCCCCGATAAATCACTGGCATGAAAATCCCTGTCTTGGTTCTGCTTTTAGGGTCCCTAGCCTAAGACAGGGGAAAAAAAGGAAAAGTAAATTCAGGGGAACAGAAGTGAGTAAGTTAAAAGTTTGCTAATTATACTTTTTCAGATGGAACAACTTGTCTTTCAGTTTCACAAACATTTATTGAGCACATGATCATACACCGGGATCTATATGCTGAAATCATTTATCATATTTACATACATAACATCATATCTATGTATATACATTTACACACACAATCATACACCATGCACATTTCCACATGTACAGGGTCATAAGACACATGCATTTACATGTAAAGCTTAGCACATAATCCCATACCATATATTCACAAACTCTGATACTCCATATGTGTTTTTTCAGATCCTATATATATTTACACACAAACATATATATACAGTCGTGCACATGTAGAACCACAAGACACACATGCACATACAACTATATACACCATACACACTTTCATGCACGTGGTCTTGTGCCATATACTGATACATTTATACGTTCACAGTTCTACTCCATACACATTTGCATATCTATAGCCACATGTCACAGTAACTTACATGCACATTCACTCATTTTATCCACAGAGTGTGTACGTGCTCTGATTCCTGGGTAAGGTGGTGGCTTATTTCCTTAAAAAGAAACATGCGGTTGATTAATTTTTTCCCCCTGAATTTCTTCCTTGTTGAATGGAAGAAAAAAGTTGCTGTGTTTGTGTACCAGCCTATTAGCCTAGATAAACTGTTGGCCTCCCGTAATGATTAATGACAGAATAGTGCAGTTGTTGCAAAAATAAGTCATGCGGTGAGGAGAGAACTGAAGATTATATCTAACACCAGGGGATGGCTTATTAATCTCACTTCTGGAGGAATTCCTGAGTAAATCAGTCTCCTTTATTAATGATATTTCACTCTGCTCTGCGAGACATCTTTTATCCAGCCAGAAGGGCAATTATCTATTTAGGCCAGGAAACAATATTAGTTACTGCCTCAGCTCCAGGGCAAGGAGAGAAGCCAAGAGAAGGCAGGAGAGAGACGCACCTACAGAGGCTGCTGTCCCCAGACTGACGGATGCAGGGACTCCTTAAACCTCCAAGCAGGCTCCGCCTCCCACGCCAAAGGGACTCGAGTGGGGTGTGCGTGGATGTGTTAGATTAGGGAGAAGGCCCTTGAGGACGACTGCCCTGCTCCCTTGCTGGAAATAGCCGATGCTGGCTCATTCATTTAATGAGCATCTATGAGCACCTACTGCACGCAAAGCCTTTGCCAGAGTGCCAGTGTGGATTCTCCTGGAATGAACAATGCATGGCCCTCATCCTCTGTCTTGGAATCATCTCTGCTTTGAAAGTCTGTTTTCATCTAATCCTTCTTTGATTGCAGTTTAGAAAGAACAGGCGATTAGAGAGCAGGCCGTAATAGAAAAAGGAGGTATTTTCTAGATTTCAGCTATCATTTTTCTTCGTCTACCACATGGCAGCCATTGTACAGATACAGCAGGAAGACGCGGGAAACTTATTTAGCCAGCTCCCTGGGACATCCCTGGCCGTCTCAAAGTACAGTTGCTAAAGTTGCCCATCTTTTGTCTTCATCATTCATTCATTTAATACGCATGTAGGAAGCTCTCACTATATGCCAGCACCTGTACCAGGCTCTGCAGAATCAGCTACGAGTAAGATCTGATTCTTGCCTGCTAGGAATTTAGAGCTAATGGGAGAATTTGGTCATGAAAGCAAAATACAAAATAAGTCTATAAGACTGCGGTCTGCGACCCCCAGGTTGTGGACCAGTACCGGTCTATGGCTTGTTAGGAACTGCACAGCAGGATGTGGGTGGGTGGGAGAGTGAGCAAAGCTTCATCTGCATTTACAGCCACTCCCCATCACTCGCATCACAGCATAAGCTCCTCCTCCTGTCAGATCAGCAGCAGCATTAGACTCTCACAGGAGCATGAGCCCTACTATAAACTGCACATGCGAGGGGTCTAGGTTGTGGCTCCTTATGAGAATCTAATGCCTGATGATCTGAGGTGGAGCTGAGGTGGTGATGCTAGCCCTGGGGAGCAGCTGCAAATACAGATTATCATTAGCGAGAAGTTTGACTGCACAATAAATGTAATGCGCTTGAATCATCCCCAAACCATCCCCTGCCCCACTCCCTGGTCCTTCGAAAAATTGTCTTCTGTGAAATCAGTCCCTGGTGCCAAAAAGGGTGGGGACCACTGCTATAAGATAATTAAGGACAAATGAGTTCTATGTGCCCAGCTCAGTGGCAGGCACCAAATGCGTGTGCATGTGAGTGTGCTCGTGTGTATATAGGTGTGTGTGTGCGCACATGTGCACGTGCAATAAATAGGAGAAATCAGAAAGTGCACACAGCTCAGCCAGGATCACAAGTGAGCAGCTGGGTTTGACAGCAGTGTGACCCAACTTCTGATCCTGGCCGAGCTGCGTATCAACTCAGGGACCGCGCACGTGTCCCCTCATCTCTCTGAGCCTCAGTTTTCTTATTGATAAAATGGGGCTAATGATAGAAATTTCCGGTGAGATTTTTATGCCAATACTTTATTATCCTAGGGGTTTTTCTTTAGAGGATCAAATATGCAGAGATGGTGCTTAATAAAAAGAAGCTTCTATAAGTGCGCGTGATGCCAAGTCTCTGTTCCGAGAGGCCGTGCGATGTAACAATTGTTTGAGCACTTCATTCCAAGCCAGGCACCATTCTAAGTGCTTTTCGTATGGCATCTCCCTGGATGAGCCACATCCTGGGAATTTAGGACAGACTGGGAACTGTTCTGGACTGAGCACCCCGTGAGTGACTGAGACAGGAAAGTGCTTTTCACCTTTGGGGAAAGGCCAGGTGGGGGAGCCTCAGGGGTCATCGAGGCCCTGATACCTCAGTAAGGTAGACTCTGAGTCACCAGGAAGCCTATGCAGAATCTCACCCACCGATGTCCACAGAATCAGAATCTGGGTACTTCCTACCTGTGACTCCCAGCCCGCCATGGCAGCTCTTCCCGCGGGTCCTGCCCTTTCCCAGCTCTGCCCTGCAGGAGAGCACAGGCGGAGAAGCCTTCCGGACACAGGAGGGAGAAATTTGGGGGTTATCAGGAGAGGGTCCCCAGCGGTGCAGTGACTTTTCCCACAGCCTGGAGGGGACGGCACTGGGCCTGGGGTCCCTGCAAGGGTGTGGCACGTTGGGCCCCGTCAGGTGGGGTTTAGTTCTTTTTGGGTACCAGGCACTGTGCTAGATCCTCGCCCCCACCCAGGAGGTGGGCTTTGGTCTCACTTTACAAATGAGAAAAAGCACTAAGAGATTAAATTCTTGCCCACAGGGACTCGGCTGCACATCCTGCATTCAAATCCAGTTCTGACTGTTACGTGCTCTAACCACCAGGCTGCACTGTCCCGCCGGCCCCATCTCCCACCCAGTTCTTCCAGCGCCCAAGGCTACGCTGCAGGAAGCGGCTCCCCAGCCCCCTCCTGCCTTCCCCAGCCTTGGCCTTTCTTGGGCAGGGGCTTCCGCACTGAGGGGCCCTCCCCTGGCAGGGGCTGGTGGGGTAAGCCTGGGCACGAGTCCCTTGCTCAGGGAGTGGGCAGCGCCCGGCATGTCCCAGTGGGCAGCGGTGGATGAGGAAGCCCAGCCCCTCTCTGTCAGCACTTTTGCTGCCCACCCCCGGCCCTCCCCACCCCAGTAATTAAATAAGTCTCTGGAAGAGGAGCCTGTGCAGTATGTCATAAAATCTCTCTGAACTACCTATATTTACCCCTGAAAGTGAATTCTTTATAAGACCCGGGATATCAAAGCGGCCGGGATCAAAGTCGTTTTAATAAGCCAGCCGAGTGCGCCTGCCCGGCCTGGCCTCCTCCTGCTGCCCTCCTCGGAAGGCACTTAGGACGCCCCTTGGGCCGCATTGTCACTCTGATTGCTCACTGCACACGCCTTTAGGGGAACAAAAACGCCCGCCCCTTCCATTCCCCAGACCCTGCCCACCCTGCCCCTTGCAGGCTGCGTGTGCTCTGCAAGGCTCGTGCTCAGAAGGAGCATCCATAGCAAGTCACAGGCTGGGACGTGCTGGGAGGGTCGGAGCCAGGTGTTGCACACTGGCTCACAGATGCATGGTCTACTGAGCTAAGAAGCAGTGAACTTGGTGCGGCATTAAAAATTGGAACAAAGTCAGGAAAATGGTTCCCTTGGGGTTGGTTCCTGGAAAGGGGTTCAAGGAAGGCTTTTGGTGTGCTGGTCACCTCCTGTTCTTGATTTGGGTGTTAGTTACACGCGTGTGTGCAGTTGGAGAAAATTCATCAAGCTGGATAATTAAGATGTGTGTGCCTTTCCGCATGTGCGTTGTATTTCAATAAAAAGATTTTAAAGTTTGAGCGTTTCACATGTGATTCTGCTTGTCCAGATTCTCAGGAGATCTGGTCACCCTGGGCAGCATTTCCACATGGCCACCATCAGTGGAAGCTGAGTGGCGATTGCCAAGGTGGGAGAGGTGGACGCCAGCTAGCCCAGCCCCCCCCAGACCATGTCCCACCTCCACACTGCCTGCCTGCCCTTGTAGGCGTCTCAGTTTGAGATCCTTAGTCTAGTTCAACCCTCTCATTGTACTAATGGGGAAACTGAGGCCCAAAAGAAGAGCACCAATAAGTTCCAATGCTTAGCTGTTGGTTTAGACTTGTTCTCTTACACCAAGGGTTGGCAAACTGTGGGCCATGGGCCAAATTCAGCCTGCTGCCTGCTTTGTCAATAAAGTTTTATTGGAATCGGTCACATCCGTTCATTTGTGTACCGTCTATAGCTGCTTTTGCGCCACAATGGCAGAGTTGAGTGGTTGAGACTGAGACTGTATGGGGCCCACAAAGGCCAAAACATTTACTCTTTGGACGTTTACAGGGAAGATTGCTGACCCCTGCCTTATACCATAACGTTTCCTGAATCATGGCCCAGCAGCAAGTAAAATAAAATCCAGTCCATCGTCCCATCGAGGAGTCTGTTCAGTGACTCCTCTACCCAGCACTGCGCCGGACTTAGAATGGCATATAAAGTGCTCTCTAGATGGGAGCTAGGACAGGGTAGGGTGGCTGGGGAGCTGGCTGCTCTGCCACTCAGGAGCAGTGTGACCTTGGGAAAGGGTCTCAACCTCTCTGGACCTCAGTGTAGCACATGAACCAACCACCCCCATAGTATTGTTGAGAAAAATCCTGAGAGGTCATGTGACTGGAACCCTTTCTAAAGGGTTAAGTGGTGGCAATGGTAATTCCAATGGGAATAACACTATTCTCTAATCATTATTAAGCACCTACTATGTGGTTTGAACTGGGTTTAGGATTTTTAATGGATTACTCCATTTAATACAGCAAATCTTAGAGGTGGGTACCATTATTTTGCCCATTTTACAGATCAGGAAACTGAGGCATTTAAGACTTCTAAGAAGTTCAGTCAGTCCATAGGTTTTTACTGAACACCTTCTATGTGCCACGCTCTGCCACTCTCTGTTTTGGGTTCTAGGGATAGAGCAGTGAAGAAGGTGCATGAAGCTTCTCTTCTAATATATTAACTTACTCAAGGTGACTGACACATCTAGAAAGCACAGTGCTGAGGTTTGAACTTGGCTTTGGCTCCATGAGCCGTTGGCTGGACTGCCCTGTTGAAGAGCAGTAATGATCAGAGAGGAGGGGAAGGATGAAGGCCAGAGCCCTGGGACCTTGGCCCAGGCCACCAGCAGGCTTCTCCCAGTTCAAACCCCATGACCCATGTCTGAAGCTTCGCTCTTGGATGCTGCCCTCAAGAGGCCCCTGGAGAGCTCCCCGGAGCAAAATGGCTCTGTTAAGCCACCTTCTTGCTTGGGGACCCAAAAATATGTCAAATAGACCCTTCTTGAAGCTAAGTCCAGCCCCAAGCCACAGCCCTGAGGCCTTCTCCATGGTGGTCGTGTTAAAGAATCATCCCCTCCTTGCTTCCTAGTGATGCAAAAGAGCCTATAGCAAAACTCTGGACATCGTATTTCTTTGGGACTTGAGCTGTCTGGGGTGTTCCCAGAAGGCCAGGTGAGGGAGAATCCTGCCACTGAGGCCTTGAAAATGGCTTCTCCACTGCCAAGGGTGGGAAGGATGGCACTTGGGCCCCGGGGACTGGGGACCAGCAGGCCCACACCCCAAGGCCTTGTTCAAAGGCCACCGCTTCAGGGGAAGCTGTCCCCAATGCTGCTGCTTCTTCATCGGCTAGTGCCCCCACCACGAGGCCCCCGGCCCACTCTAGGGTACCACTAGAAGGGTTCCCAAGTCTCCTTCCCTGCTCAGACTGGGAGTTCCTGGGGTACAGGGCAGGGCCGTAGGCATCTCTGGGTCCCCTGTGCCAGCACAGAGCCTGGCCCACTAGACAAAGTTTTTCTCCTGGGTCCCCAGGCGGCTCTTGGCTTTGGGAAAGGAGAGGAGAAGGCTGTGTGGTGGGGTGGGCTGGGGGGAGCAGCTTGGCTAGGGCTGGAGACTGTTTCCCTTCCAGGGTCCTCTGCCTGCCCTGAACCTTGCAGGGAGCCCCAGAACCTTCCCAAAGCCGTCCCGCCCCACTTCCTGGGCCTGGGCAGGGAGAGAGGTGGGCACAGCCTGTTCTCAGTACCCTGAAAGGCAGGAGAAGGGTCTTGGGGAAGCCTGGGGGAGGGGGCAGGAAGCCCCTTCTTGTGGCGAGAAGAGAGGAGGGGAAGGAAAGACCGGAGGCCCAGGCAGGCCTCATGGAGGAGACCCCAGGTGTTAATAACACAGCCAGCACGTGCTGTGTCCTCCCACGTAGCAAGCACTGTCTTAGGCACTTTACCTCTATGAGTTTATTTAAACCTCACCACAAGCCTGCAAGGAAGGAATTAGTAACACCTCTTTTTCAGGGACAAAGAAATGAGGATCAGAGAGGTTGAGTAACTTGCTCAAGTCACACAGCTGTAAAGTGGGAGGGCCAGGATCTGGCCCCAGAGCCCGAATGTCCTTCTCCCTGAACACACACACACACACACACACACACACACACACACACACACACACACACACACAATCATAGCCAATAACTGGCCCATTAGATCTTCACAACACTCAGGGACCTGGGCAAGTTAACATTCCCATCCAGGGCAAGACTATTGTGGGGCCAAACTGAAGGGGGAGCTCACCATCCGCGGCCGCACGGCGCCTGCCTGCGCAGGAGGCAGGGACAGTCTTGTCACTGGGTGCGCTTCCGCTGCCTCATCTTGGTCCCCGCCCTGTTACCATCTCAAAAGTGAGGACACGGAGCTCCCAGCACAGGCTGTGAGGTGCTCAGGAGCATAAAGTGCGACCTGGCAGAAATGGAATCTAATCCAGGGTCGCCAGCACGCAGGGCTGTGTCCAGGTCCCCACCAGGCCACTCTTTTTAACAGTGGTTAAAAGAGCTCAAACAGGTCTCTCCCCAACCATGTCCCTGGCCCAGCCCCGGGCCTGGCCCTGTCCCTCTGTCCAGGGTTTCTGTGTCCCTCCCCTACAGAGCCAGCGTGGGCCCAGCGCTGTCTCCTGTTAGTCCCTCCATGCCAGATCCAGCTGCAGGGCCTGTTGCCCGGGCTCCACGCAGGGAGCGCAGCAGGCTGGGGTTAGACACAAAGCATGGGGTCCTCAATCTTCATTCCCCCCTCCACCCTGCTTTCTACCCCCTGCCCCAGTTCCCAGCCAAGCCCTGGAGAGGGCACTGGCAGTTAGCTGGGGAGACCAAGCAGGCAGCAACTCCAGACGGCAGATCTCAAATCCCTGGAGGCCAAAGTTAGCTAGGGATCATTATGCCCATTTAACAGATGAGGAAATCGGGGGCTCCCTCAGACACACTGAGCTCCCCAGGGACACCGGTGTGACGACGTCCCAGCCTGCGCCGGAATCCAGCCCACTAGACCCATCCCTTCCCTTGGGAAAGGAGGGAAAGCGGAAAATACTTCGCCGCGGCTCCGTGATAAGTACGCGTGGATCTCATTTGAGCCCCGGCTAGATCAAAGTGCGAGTTTTTCCTGCTTAGGCTTTAAAAAATGACTTTTGGGTTTTCAAAAGAAAATGCTCGGCTGACTTAGACATCAATAGCTCACTTAAAAATTGGGGAATTGCACTATTAACATTTTTTTTTTTCTCTTTTTACTGGTTTTCCTCCAATTCTCACTCCCCCGGATCCCAGGGAGAAGGCCCGGGTCCCTCCAGGCCCCCTGCCCTATGGGAGAAATGCTCTTCCCAGGGGGCCCCTGGGTTCCTCACCACGGCGATGTCACAGGCTCCGTTGAAGTGCAGAGGCAAAAGCTAGCGTCTGCTCAGAAAAGGGGGCAGTGTGGTCCCCCCTTCCTAGGGTAGCTGAGGGGACCCCCTGCTGCAGGTCTGCAAGGGCTGGATGAAGGCTGGGGAACGATTCATAACCTGGACCATAATGGGATTGCAAGATGGGGAGGGAGACCCACAACATAAATAGGCCAACACATTTGTTCATTTCTCCTTGTTGAAATTCCAATCCCCACCCCCCCACCCCTCAAAATGGGAAAAATTGTAAAACAATGATAAATTGGGGTTTTGTGTGTGTGTCTTGTTTTAAACCAATATGATCTCAATTCTTTTGTGGGCTTAGAAAGTCCGTGCGGGAATTCCCCCCTCGCTGTAAATACCCAGCGTCCGGGCCTTATGGCATGTGATCCGTAATAAACTTCAAAAGAACACCTTTGACATTTTAGATAACTTGCAAATGATGATGCAGAGAGATCTTTTGCCACTACAAAGAAAGAACAAAAGAACCGACATGAAAGAGAAATCAATAAACATATGGCAATTAATAAAACATTTTCTATGAATACCCTACAAAGAGTTTTACAACGGTATAAAAACCCAACAGTTGTTTCAATGTGGATTTAAGAAGTCTCAGCTGGCGTATTAAGACATCCGCATGGAGCTGCACAGGAGAAGGCACAGAAAACCCGGGGCCGAGGCAGGGCTTGTAAATCCATCAGAGGCAAAGGTACAGATAGACGGGGTGACGTCCTGGACAGGGGCCGGAGGAATGGAGCCGTGCACTCTGTTTTCAGAGACGAAAATTGCCATGTGGAGGGCAGCATGTGTTTCCAACTGGGGGGGGACTGCTGGGGAACAAGCCCATTTGGAAGTTGGGCTGGGTCCCCCAAAAAACCTCATCCGCTAACCCAAGCCCCAGTCGTGTTTGCAGAGGTGGGCTCCGTAGTACACCTGGCGGCTTCTGGCTTCTCCCCATCCAATGTCTGCCGGCTCCCAGTCATGTCCAGCCTGCAGCCAGGGTGAGATTCAATTAGGGCGAGTATTTAATCACCGGTAAGATGGGGCACTGACCAGTTAGAATGGATCCGGCCATACGCACCCACAGATGGGGAGCCCTGCTGAATTCTCGGAATTCTCAGCTGCAGCTTCCATGATGTTTCTGCCTTACCCCAGGTCCTGAGTTTGATTCCTGCCTCTGCCACTTCCAGCTCACTGAGTGGCTTCTCTGGAACTCTTTGGCCTCAGTTTCCCCTTCTGTACAATGGGGACAATGCCATCTGCCCATTCCCTCTCCCGGGCTTGTTGGATGGTCACGGGTGTCAGTGTGAACCTCAGGGCTGCGTGCCCTTAGAAATGGGTGGGGGAAAGAAGGTGGCTGACTTTCAGCCTGGCACGCTGGGGCCATGCAACTTAGCTACACCACCCCCCTACCTCATCCTCTTCCCTAGGTGGTCTTCATGGCTTCATGAGCAGTTAGAAAATACCAGGCTCTTCTGGCCCTTTGTGCATTTAGAAGTCTCTGCTTGACACCCCCTGCAAACCAAACTGGCTGAAAGACTCCTTTGAGGCTAGAGCTAGTAGCCTCTCCGGCTTTTCTCTCTGGAAATTGTGATGCGTAGGCTGGTGGACAGGGCTTCTTTGGAAATCTTGGAGGACAGTTAGAACCGGACAGCCCATGGTAGTTTGACACACAGAAAGCAAGACAGACAGACCAGAGGACAGGAGGAGGGCAGAGGAAGAGCGAGGCAGCTACCCAGAGACATTCTTCTCTCTGTCCACGGTGTTCTCATGCAGGGGATTGTGTGTTCAACTGCATGCATGTGTGTGTGTGTGTGTGTGTGTGTGTTAACTGAAGGTAGGCAGTCTGGTTGAGCAGAAAGGCAGAATGCATTTGACCACTGGGTTCAAATCCTTGGTGACCTGGATTGCATTTTTTAAATCTCTTGGACTTAGCCTTCCCATCTGTAAAATGGGGGCTAGATCACAAATGTCACTCACAGGCTTTTCACAATTAATAATCTAAAGGGTCCAAGGCATATCTCACCATACTGCCACCCGAGTGATGTCATCTCCATGAGGATGGGGTTGCCAGGCTGCCCTTCTCCTGAGTGGGAAGGTCGTCTGGTCCGGATCTGGCCTCCCATGTTCCTTTGACTTCCGGGCCCCAATGCAGTAAGTTTTGCTCACTTAAGGCAGTGTAGGATCTCCAAGTTCAAGGCTGTAGCATTCCCTCTCCCTCCCAGTGGCAGCCTCCACCCATCTCCCCCGACCAGTACCCCTCAGCTCCTCCATAGTTAATAGCCATCTAGTTCTGATTATCATGCTTTTAAATCAGAGTGCTCAGTGCTTTCCAAGGCAGGCTTCCCCGTCCTGGACAGCGTTAGTTGGTAGCAAGGTCTTCTTTAAACTGGGCTGAATGCTGGCCCATTTGATGCAATGTCCAGGGGCCTCTGAGAGGTCTGCAGTGGGGGGAGCAGGCAGGAGTCCCCTCTGGGAAGGGTCCCCTCTAGACTCAGGGTCAGTATTGGAATCAGTCACTGCTCTGGAATGCAGCTGGGCAAGTCTAATATTAGGGGCACAGTGTGTCCACTGACCCTCAGCTTTCAGGGCACTTGAGACACTTGTTAGAAATACACATTCCCAGGCCCCAGCCAAACCCTACAAAATCAGGATCGGTGGGGATCGGTAGGACCCCGGGGAAGTGGCATTTTTATCTGGCTCCTTCCCCAGTGGGATCCTTTGCACATTAAAATCCAAGAAACAGTCCTGTAGGGTTAAGAGCAAGGGCTTTGAGGTCAAAGGGATCTTGGTTTGAATCTCAGCTTCACCGTTTTTTACCACTTGGGCAAATCACTTAACATATCTGTGCCTCAGTTTCTTCATCTGTAAAATGGGGCTAATTGTATCTACCTTACAGGGTTAATACAAAGATTAAAGGAGCTGATGAGTGTGAAATATAATAGCCCAGGATGTGGTTTATATTAAGTGCTTAATATAAGGGAACAAATAATAATAATGATATATTAATAATAATGGTAATAATGACTGTTGCTTTCATCATCATCGTTGTCATCATTGTAAGCCTTTTCCTTTCCTGGCTTTACTTCAGAGCACCCTAGATTTCTTCTGGAAAGGCCAGGGGTGGTGGAGCCTGCCCCAAATTTGAGGACAAGAAGAAGAAACCAAGAGTTCCCGCCTCTCCTTTTGGGTGTGTACAAAGTAAACAAGTGCTTTCTGCTGGATTAGGGACTCACTGACAGATCTTGTCCCCAAGCACCTTTCCCTACATCCCCACAGGGTAGAGACAGTGCTGGCCAAGGGAAGTCTGGCCTCTCTCCCTGGGGGCCTCGCCCCGACCCCCATGACTTCCAGCAGGAGGCCTGGCCTCATGTCAGTCAAGGGAACAGGAGGCACTGGGACAGCAGGGACAGCCCCCAGCATTCTTCAAACCCACACCCAATGTCATCTTTGCCAGAGCCTTCCCATTTCCGGAGTCCAGTCGAAGCTTTCCTACCCAGCCTTCTAACTCACTCGCCAGA
Source organism: Lemur catta (assembly GCF_020740605.2). NCBI lineage: Eukaryota > Metazoa > Chordata > Mammalia > Primates > Lemuridae > Lemur > Lemur catta. The sequence goes on along the minus strand of NC_059147.1, from coordinate 9,711,490 downwards.
TTAGCCAGTGTTGTCTATTCCTTCTGCAAGTAGCCAGGTTGTTGCCCACCGCAGGGCAAGTGCTCAGCGGGTCCCGCGCCCCCGCGTGTGCCCACGCACCCGTGTTCCACGGTGGAGCTGGGCAAATGCATCCCAAGGTGGTTGAGTTTATTCCCCCAAACTGCTTATATGCCAGTTGTGCTTGTTATTGTACTTACATGAACACATTAAGTATTTCATAAACTGATGAAACGGGGGTGCAAAGCCAAGGAGGCGGATGCCTTGGAAAAGTCTTGGTAAAGGCAATTTCCTAAAGGAAATGCGCTGTCAGATTGGGCGGGAACAAAATAACTACAAAAGGCAACAAAAACTGTAAATATCTAGACAAATTCTGCATTCACATTGCTTTGCCCGTGCACTTACGTTCTCACTCCACATGGAAGAAAATCAGAAATCGCAGGTAGAATGTTCGGGTTTCATTCACATAAGAATGATTACCGTGGAAGTCCAGCTGGAGGGATCGTGTGCAAAGACATTGCCTATGTGAAGAGATCAGTGAATGCTCATTCATTTACCATATTTTAGTTAAAATAAAATGCTTACAACAATAAGCAGATATTGTTACTAATGATTTCACACTGTCTTTTTTGATTACTTGAATTCAGAAGAAACTAAATGTACTGCTTTCTAGAGTTAAGCAAACTTGTAACAAATGAAAATCTAGCTGCTTTCTTTCCGTGAATGCAAGTTCTTTTACATGAAACATCTTCATATTCTCCCCTAACCCATTTGCTGCAAAAACACATTTTTTCCCTCTTAGAGGCTAAATACCTAGCATAGAATCTGGTTCTAAAACATAAATGTAAGCACACTTTCTAAAAGATGCATCTTTAAATGACTTGTGTGGGAGTGCAAGAAGAACCTGAGATTTCACTCCTAGAATTAGGTCACTAATCAGCTGACTTTCAGTTAACCAAAGATGATTGTTGGTGGGCCTGGCCTAATCAGGTGAGGGTAAAGATCAGGGAGACATTTCTCCTGCCGGCTTCAAAGACAATGAACACCACCCTGAGTTCAACAGCTTCAAGGAACTATACTCTGCCAGTAACCTGGATGAGTTTAGAAAAGGAGGCCCATACCTTGGTAGAGGTCTTTTGAGACCTAAGCCAAGGATACAGCCAACACGTGCTCATGAAAACTGTGTGATAATCAATTTTTGCCTTTTTAAGATGCTAAATTTGCATAATTTGGTACACAGTAATAAAAAAGCTAACACAGTCCCCAAAGACCCCAAAATATAGCTCTGTTCTGCCCCCAGCCTGTCCACCAGATGGGGCTTTCCATCCTTGGAAGATGGTGGTGGGCTGTCCCTTCGAGGATGGACCCACCCAAGGTGACTTCTTACTTCTGAAGTGATGTCTTGCTTTTATTCCAGGCAAATTAATTTCCCATATGAAATTCAGTTTAAGTAGATTATTAGGAAGAAAAGCGCCTGCCTCCTTCCCCCTCCAAAGGAAGGGCACTTGCATTAGCTTCTGTTTCTGAATTAAACATCAATAAAGTGGCTTGTCATTAGTGTTACTTTGGATGGAGCTTTTGTAAATTTTATACTCTGCAAGATCCTCCTCTACCTAATAAGTTTACTTTTTCCAAGGTGTTCATAGTCTTCACACCCCCTTCTCTCAAATACAGAATCTCAGCCTCTAATTGCCAGGCCCGGCTCAGCCCCTGGGCCCTGCTTTTAAAAATGAAAGTGCCTGAAAAGGAACCACTTGAAACCATTTATGAGCTGCTTTGGGTGTCTTTTTCCCCCTCTGGGGAGACGGGAGGTCTCTGCTGTTTCTACCAGACCGAACAGCTAAGGGCAGAAAGGAGTTTTTATTTATTTTGCTACTCCCGGTTCCTAGCATAAGGCCTGGCAAGGTCTAGATGCACAGAAAATGTTTGCAGAAGGAAGGCAGGAAGGAAAAAGTAAAAATGAAGAAAGAAGGAGGGAAGGAAGCGGCGGGAAGGCAAGTGACCGCTCCTCTGGTGTTATAGTGCGTGGTGACACAACAGCACTATAGCGTCTGCACCAGGTGTCCCAGCCACATCCCCAGCCCACCCAAAGGTGACCGCAGACTTTCCTGGCCGATCTTCCAGCTCAGTGGCTCTTGCTGCTCGAGGGCAAGCTCCTGGCTGTGAGAATGAGCTCAGACCACATTCAGGGCAGGCTGCGGGTGCCAAGGAGTTAATGCCAGAAGAGCAACTCTCCACCGAGAGCAAGGAGATCGGGGACTAAATGCAACTACCCCCATGTGGGGTGACTCTGAGCTATGTGCTATAGTCTCCAGAAGGTCCCCAGAGAGAACAAGCCCCTGTTCCCACTGCAGTGACCCTCTCAGTGTTGCCGCTGCCACTGGACACCTGCCTTCCCCGTCTCCCTCCCCACCCACTCACCAGGCTTCCGGGCATCACCTTCCAAATAAATTCCTTGCACCCATCTCGTCGCAGCCCCCTCCTGGGGGAAGGGAAACTAAACCAGCCTTTATTGCCCTACTTATGCCTATGGCAGACATCACCAGTCGATCTCATTGCTTGTTGCTTTCGGGCTCAGACAAGGTTTCCCAATCCTTCCCTGCACAATGATGTAGGCAGCCACGATTAATCATCCCATGGAACAATGCACCCTAATTCCAAAAATTCTGTCCCTGGACCTCTTCTCATGGGGTCAGTGGCAACCACTGACCAGATTCACCGGTGCTACAATAGACCCTCAACCTGGGGAGATATAATATATCATCATTCTTTATAATAAAACCCCTGTTACCATACAGTGTATAGTGTGAAAAAAACACAAAATTATGAGGACAACTCACAGGTATTGAGTATTTACTCCGCACTAGCCACTTTCTAGGTACTTGATGGGGATAATATATTTGATTCTTATGACAACCTATGAAATATACAATAAATTGGAAACCTGAGGCACAGAGAGGTCAAGGCACTTGCCAAAGGTCACAGAGCTCGTCAGTAGTGGAGCCTGGGTTCAAAGCCAGGTTGTCACTAAACAATAACACCACCAACAGTTAACCTACAAAATGCCATTTATTAAAGCAATAAAGCATCTCAGCATATCTCAAAGACAATACACCCACCTAAAGTGCTGCCCGGCCTGGACAACGGCACGCACCTGCCCCTCCGACTGAGTTGGGGACAGCTCACAGGGGCAGGTCCACCCAGCATACCCTCTAACCTCTGTGCCACTCTGCACCCAGCCAGGGCCCTAGCCACTCCCCTCGCAGGCCCTGCCACCCGTCGGAAGCTCATCACATCCGGGTGGCACTCAGAGACCAGAGGCCCAGGGATTAGGAGCTGTCCCTGACAGGCCCGAGGTGCCTGGCTGGAAATGAGTCATTTCTATGCACTGCCGCACAGCCTGGAGGCCTTCGTCCAGAAAGGAGCCCGCTTGGTCTCTCCCGGCTTTATCTGCAAGCAGGCAGGAGAAAATGTATTTCTGCGCCTCAGATCTCGCCACCATCTCTCTCCAAAGCCGCTTACAGGGACCCCATCACGGCTTGAGACAGAGGAAGGCTGATAATGCCCTGACCAGGGCTCAGCAAGTGGTTGAACTAATTAAACGCATGTCTGCGGCTGCAGACCTCCAGCTGCCTCTGAAGAGGGAGGGTGGGCCAGGGGTCTGAGAGCCGGGGCCATCGGGCCAGGAGCTCCTACAGACCCAGAGCCTGGCGCCAGAAAGAATGGGACGCCGGGCTCTGATGGTGGCCCACAGCCGTGGCCAGCACAGTGACTTCCAGAGATAACCCCAGGCCCCATTCCAGTCCCAAAACTGTCATGACATCCGCAGTCACCGAGTACTTACCATGTGCCAGGCACTGTGTCCGGAGCTTTCCACATATTCTCTCAGCTAAGAGGGGCAGTTTGGGGGTGGGTAGAGAATGCATGGGCTCAGATTCGAACCCCTCAGTAGCCATGACCTTGAGTCAGTTACTTAACCTCTCTGAGCCTCAGATTTCTTATCTCTAAAATGGGGCTACTGAGAGTTCTCACTTCAAGGGGTTCTTGTTCAACGAGTTAATGCACGTGTAGCACTTGGAATAGTCTGCCTACAGTGGTCACTATTTTATTGTCACTTTATTTAAATCCTCTCGGTGGTTCTGGGAGGAGCTATTATTATCCCCATTTTACAGAGGCAGAAACTGGGGCACTGAGAAGTTAGGCCATTTGCCCCAAATCACACAGAGGTGACTGGGTTTGACTATTAGGTCTGCTTGAGTCCTAGGAAAATGGGACATCTGTCTTCCTACCGGAGCCGCAGGCAGCTGGGGCTGAGGGACCGGGGAGAGCCCCCACCTGGGGGCTGGTCTCCGCTCTGCCTGTAGGGCCCTGGGGCCTGGGGTTCACTTTTTTTCTTTCTGGGCCTCCGAGGTCTCATTGGTGCTAAGAGCAGGTAGATGGATGGGGTGTTGGGCTAGATAATAGCTGTGAATCCCTCCTGTTCAGAGACTGTTCTGTGGGCGAGGACTACTCAGCCCCTGGGAGCTTAGTCATGCACTGACTCACCCTTTGTCCTGCGTACCTTGATATCTGGCACCAGCACTCGTCCATGTAGTGTCTTTGTGTGAATTTGATATTGGCTCCCCTACTTTGAGGAGGATTTCAGGATGGATTTCAGCCCTTACTTGGTCCCTTGCTAGGAGCCCTTTGGCAGTGCACAGCTTGCACAACTGCACATGGCAGCTTTGCAGATGCCTGGCATTCTACCTTCAGACACGTCTTCCCTGAGGCAAGCGTGGCAGGCCCCTGGAGTCTCTCTAAGAAACCTTGGTGAGGCGGTTGGGACAGACAGATGTGAACTTGCACCTTGAGGGGCTTCATTAGAAGGAGGCTGGGCATAGGCAGGGGCAGAGGCAGGAAGGGGCGAGGGGAGACACTTCTGCTCTCTGTGGGCCTGCTCTGCGTCTGTGCCCAATTCCAGGGATGCATGCAGGGCCCTCACCCCAGCCAGGAGGAGAGGAGGGAGGGTCTCTGTGCCTTCCTCCTGCAGGGCCTGGGTGGGCTGGGCGGGCTGTCGAGGTACCCCCTCTCGGCTCAGGGTCCCAGCCTCACCAGGCTTGGTCTGCCTCCACTGTGGGGCCCACGAACACACTTCCCAAGTCCATCCTAAATCGGAGCCCCTGGGGTCAGAACACGAGCCACCCAGCAGTGGCAGAGTAGACAGGAAGTCTGGCCTTGGAAGCCGCCATCCCGCTACGCTCGGGCTGCTCTCTCAGGACGACACCTTTCTCTGGGCTGTCACGGCAGGTAGGAAGTCCCTTTGAGACCAGTGACAGAGCTTAGAGTCAGAGTGGGCAAATGGCTAGACAAAATTCGTGGGACCCAGACACTTGCCACCTCCAGGGCCCGTGGAACTGTCTCTGAGGGCAGAGGTCGGGGCTTTAGCTTTCTGTTCCAGCGAGGGGGCAGACCTCTCTCTGAGCCACCTGTGGCCCCCTCTGCAAGGCTCTTCTGTGTGGGGGACCCTAGTTAGCAAGGTCAGTCTGGACTTCTCATTGTTCCCACAATGACCCCTCTTTTCCTACCCTGTCACCATCCACCGGAGACGGATACAATATCAGCTGAGAATGTGTCTCCTCATTTGGAAGACGCATGCTTTTTTCTACAAATAAAGCACAGAGTTAGGCGGAAACAGAGTCGTAGGAAATTCGATTATGCATGAGGGGTGAGTGGCAGTGCTGAGTGGCCAGGGGGTGGACTGTGACAGTCACTTAGGTTTCTGTCTCTCAGCACTTGACTTAGCTCTGTGATGCCAGGGCTGGGACTCTGCAAACCACCTTTCCGGCTCCCTGTTGGGCTCTGCCAATAGGGTCGCTAGAGGGAGACTTGGAGGCTGGAGGGGGAGGAAGGAACTTGCTCCTTCCTCTTCACTTCCCGTCAGCTGGTGGTTCCTGCGGGCACCGTCCCAGTGATGCCTCACCCCGGTAGCAGCAACTCCCCTTTGAAGCAGTGGCTGAGCCCAGTGTGCGATTTTTTCTAATTCTTGTAGAACAAGCCTCACTGTGCTCCCTCAGAGACACCAACGCCAGCTGACACTGCCCCCTTTCCAGCAGTCCGGGTCCGCAGTTCATGGAGCCGCCCGTCTTCCAAGCCCAGAGACACCAGCACCTGCCAACTCGTGGCCCTTCCTCAGACATCTGGATCCCAGGCCCAAGGGGCTCCATCTCCAGGCTTCTACATTTTAATAATTCCAGCCTCCTCCCTTTACTTATTTCCACACTCCATGCATGCATAAGCAGCCTCATGCACACGCAGATTGCGTATGCACACCATAAGCCTTTAAAACTTCACAAAGCACGGATGCATGGACACATGCATTATGTTCACACACAAATGCACTGTGCCTGCACACACACACGCATAAACACACATATGCACACATGCACATTTGTACAATCAAGCACTGCATATACCCACCGCACGCACTGCATATGCACACACACGTGCCAGGTATGCATGCACAAATGCATCACATGCGTAACCCCATACATGAAGTTATAAGCACACACAAACACATACCCTGCATATGCCCACATACATGTCTGCATATGCTGTATATGCAGACATAACTGCACATATTTGCTTATGCACACCACACACACCGCATGTCAACACACATGTACTGCACAGGCACGCCCACATGAAATACCCGTACACACACCATACAAGCATGCACAAATGCACCACACACAAATGTACACACGTGTGTGGAAATAACCATACACATTCATGTTGGTACAGTCATACGCACATAATCACACACGTTCACATATGTACACACGCCACATGTGCACACATGCCTAGCTACCACGGTACATATACACACAAGTGCACTATGTGTGTACATACAAACGGACCGCTTACCCAGGCGTCACCGCCCCCGCATGCACCACACACGCACACACATGCACTGCAGGCACACGCACACATGCACGCTTCCCCACCCAGAGCACGCACGGCCGCGGGCACGCACACACGCAGGCCAGCCCTGCCGGGCCGGGCTGTAATTGCTGCCAGCCCCGGCGTCTGGCAAATCGCTCTTGCGGGGCGTGGGCTGCGGCCCCTGATTAATCCCAGCTTTTCCCCGCGCCTGCCCGGAGCGCGCCGACGCCCCCAAGTGCGGCCGGCCCGGCCCATCCCCAGCCCAGGCTGGTAATCAAAAGGCAGATTTCCGCGCCGGGCACCTGTTTGCGGGGCTGCGCCTCCTCCCGCCGCCGCCGCGTTTTATCTCGGCGCGGTGAATAATTCATGGCCCGGGGCTGCTTTGCAGTCAAACGCGCCGCGCTCTGTCCGGCGCCGCCGCCGCCCGCCGGCCGCTGTGATTTATTATTTACCAACGCGCGGCCGCGCCGTGTAAGGTGAGCATTGTGGCTGCTCGCAGAACTGTTACAATCTGGCCTCGTTAGTGGCCTTTCTTGCTGCCTCTCCAAACAGCGGCCCCGCTTATTGATTTTCCCGCGGAACCGCTGCCGTGAAATCCCACCGCTGCTGCTCTCAAAGCTGTTGCTATAAAGTCAGGCCTGGCCCTTCTTCCCGGGAACAAGAACTCGCGTTTGGATGCGCTTTCTTCTTTTATCCATTGTGTCTTCTCCTCTGCCGAGGCGTCCCCCATTAGCGCGTCCCCCTCGGCTCCCCCCCTCCTGGCGACATGCGCTCATCTGAGCAGAGGAGATGAGGTTTTTTTCTTAGACGGCGGCGGCCCGTGGGGGGAAGGTGGCGGGGCTTTCATGGTGGCAGCGGCGACCGAGCCGGCCTGGGGAAAAAAGTTTTCCTGCCTTGGAAGTTTTCAAACGCCGAGAGGCTGATCTGGGCGAGGAGGGGCTGGCTTCTCCGGCTCCCGTCCCCGCTGCAGGGAAGATGGGCTCTCCCAGGACTTGCAAGAGGAGCCAGGACAGGGAAGACGGCTTAGGAAGCGCCTACTATGCGCCAGGCACTTGCTGGGAGGCTGAGGTTTTATTTAGCACTCGGAACAATCCCAGAGAGAAGGTGTGAGTCTCAATTTACGAACAAGGAGAGGTCACAGAGCTGGCAAGAGGCCCCCTGGCCCCCGGAGGTATTGCTTCCTCCCAAGCCACTCTGCACCTGCGCCCGGTAATGTGAAAACCACACTGCGGCGTGGGCTGCCGGTGACCCCAGCATCCCAGGTCCTCAGTGTGTCAGCTTCTCATAGCCCAGGGAAGCCCCTCTGTCGTTGGGAGAGCGACCCCGACATAGTCCTCTTCCCCAGGCTGTCACCAGCCCTGAAATCCAACATGCCAGCCGCCCCTCAGGACCAAGCAGTCGTAGCTCTGACAATGCTTTTGGTTCCATGACCGGGACACCTGGGATGACACACTTGGGTGGATCTGTAGGGGGCTCAGAGCAGGTCTGAAGTTTCCTTAAACAAGCATTTTCTATCTTGCAGCTTGACTGAGGATGCTCTCTGGGTAGGGCGCCCGGGCGGAGCAAGAGAGCCTGAAGAATGACCCCCTGGGGCACCGGGCAAATCTGCTTAGTGGGCTGCACGGCCCCCTTGGCCAAGACGAGGAAAAGTTGCTTGGACTTTTTCTTCCTTCCTTCCCCTTAATCTGCTCCCTGCAACATGTGGCAAATATGGGTCTCCAGGAATCTCTCCTGAAGTTGGGGTGTGGAGATGAGCCATGGGCGGGATGAACTCCCGGGTTGGCTCGTGCAGTTCTGAAACCACTTGCAAAGAAGTGCAGCCACCACGATCACGACAATCTCTCCTGTATACACTTGCTCCCCCTGCTCACAAAGCGTTCTCCTGTCAGACTCGTTGCTATGTTTTGCTTTTTGCATTCACTAACAATTATTTACGGAGCTCCCACTGGCACCCAGGCAATGTTCCAGGTGCTTAGGAACCCGGCAATTATCAAAAGAGAAAATCTTTGTCGTCATGGATCTTCCACATTGGATGGGAAAACAGATAATTCAAAAAAATTAAACAAATGTGTTGGGTATCAACCACCCCCGCCTCTGGCCCCTGGATCTACTCACTGCCCTTCTCTGCCCTGCTCTGTGTCCGGGGAGGCTGAAGCCCATGGACTGCGTCCCTCTAGCCCACCCGCCCTCCAGCTTCCAGTGGGTTTGGCCAGTGGGAGGCACTGGGTGGAGGCAGGAGGCAGGAGGAGAGAGATGTCTGGGCATTTCTTCCCCAGCTGCTTCCTGCTTTGACACCGTGGTCCTGGCAAGGGTCCTCCACCACACCCCAGCCCTCCCCGGCCTCTGGCACCACCACGCCCTTCCCCGCCCCCTTTAGGCCTAGGAATGGTACCAGCTTCCCACTGTTGCTAGCCCGGGGTGTCTCAACATCCCTTGTTAGTCCCTAAACCCTGCCCAACCGCCACAAGTACTCCCCTCATTAAATTCCCTTCAAAATCCCAGCCAAATGTGCCTTCTGTTTTCTCCCAAGATCTTGTCTGATGACAAATAGCTGTGTAAGATGAACAATAAAGCCGGACAAGAGGACAGACAGGTGGGGATGTGGTTTTGCACAGGGCGGTCAGGGACAGTGTCTGTGAGAAGAGGACATCTGAGCAAAGAAACGAAGGAAATGAGAGACTCGTCATGTCAGTGTCTGGGAACAGCAGCCAGTGAGGAACAGCCAGGGCAAAGACCCCGAGATGGGAGCTGCTGGGTGTGTTTGAGAAACATCCAGAAGCCCAGTGTGGCTGAGCGGGAGGAGGGAGGGGAGGGGAGTGAGTGGATGGGGGTGGCCAGATCATCTGTCTTAAACAACACTCTGCAGGCAGGGCAGTGTTAATTTATCCCTCTTTCTCAGATCTGAAAACTGAGGCTGGGAGAAAGATAGAAGCCGGCCTGACCCATGTCCCTCTTCCCATGGTCTGTTCCCTACTTGATCCTGCAAGAGGCTGAAGAGTGGCCTCCAAGATCCCCGAAGCCGGTGACTGTCTTACCTGATATGCTAAGAGGACTCTGCAGGTGGGATTAACTTAGGGACTCTCATGTGGGGGAGTGGCCTGGATTATCCACCTGGGTCCAATGATGTGATCAAAAGTGTCCTTATGAGTGGGAGCAGAGGGAGGTACAATTGCAGAACGGGAATAAAGTGACATGTCACAGAAGCAAAGTGAGAAAAGACAGAGGATGTGAGGAAGGAGCCACCGGCCGAGGGATGCAGGTGGAAGAGGCAATAGTTCTCCTCTAGACGCCCAAAGGATCCGCCCTGCGACAGCTGGCCTTTTGTCTGGTGACACAAACTGTTGTGGCCCTCTGGCCTCCAGAACTGTGTGAGAACACACCTACGTAGTTTAGGCCACGAAACATGTGCTACGTTGTTTCAGCAGTGATAGGACAGTAATGCAATCACGCCATGCCTCTCTGCTCAAAATCCTCCCATGGCTTCCCATCACGGCAGCAAAACCCGGGTGTCCCAGCCTGGCGTGTCCCTGTTCCCTCTCCCTCTCACCTCCTGTCCCCTGCTGCCTACCTCAGCCACTCTGCTCCAGCCACACTGGCCTCCTTGCTGCCCCTTAAGACACCAGGCATATTTCCCCATTAGAGCTTCGCACTGGCTGTTCCCTCTGCCTGCACACTGTTCCCGCAGATATCCACTGATCAGATGCTGCCTTCCCAGCAAAGCCTCCCCTGCTACCCCACTTAGGATCGCAGCCCTCCTTCCCTTCCTACCCCACTCCCTCCTGATTCCCTGGACCCTGCTTTGATTTTTTTTTTTAAATATCATGATGTGCATCACCTTCTATAATTCACTTATCGTAGTTTTTGTTTCTATGGGGATGAATGAATTTCCCCCTCCGGCACTGGTTGCTCACTGGAGGGTCTGCAAGGTGAAATCTGTGACCCCCTCCTCCACCTCATGGACCACGCTCTGACTCCTTGATTGCCTCACGACGCAGAGAGGAAATAGGAGTCTTAGATCAGTCCGCTGACAATGGAACATTAGTGCCAAAGATCAAGGAAGGACTCAAGTTCCAGTCCAGCCCCCGTCTGGCCAGAATGGGTTGGAAACCCTAGAAGGGGAGGGGTTGACCAGAAGTCCTCCCACTGTGCTCTGGGCTGAGGGATCCTCCCCTAAGCCATGTTGGGCAGGTGGCCCCTGCAGGGCCCTGGGTAGGCGTGGATTGCTCTTGACTCTGCCAGCTCCTGGGGGACCCCTCACAACAAGTATTAATCCCCTCCCAGGTGCTAGACCCTGCGCTGAGTGCTGGTTGGAGTGATAGGCTGATCAGGGCTTCTCGACCACAGCACTGTTAACATTCTGTGCCACATAATTCCTTGTTGTAGGCTGTCTCGTACCTCTAGGATGTTTAACAGCATCCCTGGCCTCTACCCACTAGATGCTAGTAGAGTCTCCTCCTAGCTAGGACCACCAAAAACGTCTCCAGTCATTGCCAAATGTCCCCTGGGGGGAGGATTGCCATGGCTGAGAACCACTGGGCTAGACACTCAGGGTCCCAGCCCTCATGGGCCTTGCAGTCTAGTCCAGGAGCCAGCGAAGATAATAGCCAATGACAACACAGCATGATGATTGCAACTGGGGAATGTGCAAATTCACCCAGGGTTGTTCCAGGCTCTGCTCACACACCTCCAACACTGGGAGCTCATTACCTACAGGGGATTTATCTTGTTTCAACCTATCACCATCTTGGTCTGAGACCTGCTCCTTGAGACTCTCATCCATTAGATCTGTTGATGACCCCAAATGAGCCTGGATGCCCCCTCTTAGATACAAAGGATTACCTGGGTCTTGGCTGAATTGAGGCAGGAACCTGGGGCATTTCTCAGGCCCCCAGAGTCACCATGGCCACCCCCTTCCCTGCAGGAGCTTGGAGATCTGGGGGAGGTGTGTGCCATCATGTAGCCTCTTGCCCACGGCTAATAACCAGGGGCCTCAGGAGGGAAGGGCTGTGCTTGAGGTCACAAAGGCCATTGGTAATACAACACAGATATGACCAGAATACAGTGTCTCGTTTTGTGTTCACGCTTCTAACCTTCCCTATTTACTCCAATTCACATGTTTTCCTTCCCAGAATAGGTTGGGGACATGTGGGGGGTGTGTGGATGGCCAGGGGCTGTGTGTCGAAGCCAGAGACCCAGCCACACCCCTTTGCTATGTTAGGGACACAAACATAGCCTCAGCCCACGTAGTCTCGATCCCGCAGCAACCTCCCTCCTCCGGACACTGTTGACTTTCACGTTATTTGAGCATAAAACTCTAAATTAAAAGAATAAACCAGGAGACAAGAAAGCAAACTTTTTAAAAAAAGGCAAATATTAACTTTACTGACAACTAAAAGATGTAAAAGAAAGTAAATCAGTCCCAGTATACCGTATGACTCAGCTGTGAGTAACAGTGTCAAAGTCATAGTACTGTGAATATTTAATGTTATTTTAACCAAATCTATTTTGGGAGGATGGGGGAAGGGCAGGAGCGTGGAGGTGGAGGGTGGAGGATCGTCTGTAGGAAATCATAGCCACAGGTTAACGTGAATACCTAAGAATCCTAAGAATGAGCACATCAAAAAAATAAATAGGTAAAGACTTCCATCTCCAGCCAAAACGGAATGATAGGGACTAGATGTACGCTCCACCTGAAACAATGGTAAGACTGGGTGAGAAAGATGAAGAGCTGGTTTTTAAGACAGGGTGGATGAGGAAATGAAGGACATTGATCCCTGAGATATGGGAATCAGGTGGGGTGAGCCCTGTAGTCACTCTGCTCACTGCAGATTGAAAGAGGCACAGGGAGGGGAGGACCCAGGCAGAGCCCAGTGGCTTCCCTGAGTTGGGGAGGTGGCAGGAAGGGTCTAGGGAGACTAGGCTGCTAAACTGCACAGGAAGGGAGCACTAAGGACGACAGAGCTGCACACAGATCTGGGGAAGGTGATCAGCACATGCATGCGAGGAAACTTCCCCAGGTGGGTAAAGAACCACCCAAAAGGACCAAAGGCAATAGTATCTGGAGCTCACACAGGGCTTGGAATGAGGTCTATTCCCACCAGCCCAAGTGGAAACCCTGATGGGAATCATGGAGCATGGAGTGAAGCACTCAGAAGGGTCTTGCCTCTAACGCAGGGAATAATTAGCCCCAGACGAGATGTTGCTCTCATCCAGGCGGAGACAAAGAAGTTCACTTCATAATGATAACAAGGTCAATTTATCAAGAGGATATAGCAATCCTAAACACTGATGCACTCAATGACAGAGCTTGAAAAGATATGAAGCAAAAACTGATTGAACTACAAAGAGAAATAGACAAATCCACAATTATAGTTGGATACTTCAATGCCTCTCTCTCAATAATTGAAGTAATCTGTAAGGCTGTACAAGATCTCTACAGCCCTGTCAATCAGCTTAACATAATGGACATTTATAGAACATCCCACCCAATAGCAGCAGAACACACATGTTTCACAGGTGCACATGGAACATTTACCAAGATAGATCTGGGCCATGAAACAAGTCTCAGTACATTTAAAAAGAATCAAAGTATCTTCTCTGATCACATTGAATTGCATTAGAACTCAATAACAGAAAAATATCTAGAGAACCCCCAACTATTTGGAAACTATATAACACACTTCTAAATAAACCGTGGCTCAAATAAGAAATGAAAGGCAAATTAGAAAGATTTTTGGAAATAAACCTAAATAAAAAAGACAAAATGTAAAAATGTGTATGATGAAGTTAAAACAGTATACAGGGAAATTTCAGGTGTAAAAGAATAATGGTCTCAAATCAATGCCTCAGCTTCCATTTTAAGAATCTAGAAAAAAATTAAAATAATGAATTAAACTCAAAGGAAGCAGAAAAAAATTGAACAATAAAGATTTAAGTGATAATAAGTGATAATAAATTAAATAGAAAGCGGAAAAACAATAGAGAAAACAGTACTTTGAGATCAATAAAATTGATAAAACTTTCTCCAGGTTAATCAGAAAAGAAAAGGAGAAGACATAAATTACCAATGTCAAGACTTAGAGAAATGAAATCACTATATTTAATCCTGTATTAAAAGGATAATAAGAAAATATTATGAACAACTTTAGGCCAACAAACTCAGTAACTTTCACGAGATAGACAAATTTCTTGAAAAATACAAACTATCAAAGCTCACTCAAAAAAATGGATATTTTGAATAGCCATATTTATTAAATACATTGAATTTATAGTTAAAAAAATCCTCCTCATAAAACTTTAAGCCAAGAAATCTTCATTGATGAATTCTGCCAAACATTTAATGAAGAAATAATACAACTCCTACAAAAACTCTTCCATAAAGTTGAGGAGGAGGGAATATTGTCCAGCTCTTCCAGTATTACCCTGATACCAAAACCAGACAGAGACATTACTTGAAAAGAAAATTGTAGACCAATATCCCTCATGAACATAAAGGCAAAACATCTTAACAAAATTTTAGCAATTTGAATCCAACAATGTGTAAAAATGATACTACATCATGACCAAGTGGGGTTTATTCCAAGAATGCAAGGCTAGTTTAACACCTGAGAATCAATTAATGCAATTCACTGTATTAATAAAATAAAGCCAGGCATGGTGACATGCACCTATATAGTCCCAGCTACACAGGAAGTTGAGGTGGGAGGATCACTTGTGCTTAGGAGTTCAAGACCAGCCTAGGAAACATAGCAAGACCTTGTCTCTAAAATAAAATAAATTAATTTTAAAACCCCAGAAAAACTGTATGAGTATTTCAATGGATATGTACAAAACATTTTTAAAAAAACCAAACACTTATTTTTGATAAAAAAAATTGCAGCAAGCTGTGATCAAATTTGCTTAGCTTGGTAAAAGGATATACAAAAATTTATAGCTAACATCACACTTAATGATGAAATACTGATTGCTCTCTCCCTAAGATCAAGAACAAGGTACGTTCACTCTTCCCATTTCTATTTAGTATTGTTCTGGAGGATCTAACCAGTCTGATAAGGCAAGTAAAACAACCAAAAGGCATTCACATTGGAAAGCAAGAAATAACACTATCTTTATTCAGAAACAACATGATTGCCGATGTAGAAAATACATGGTCTCTATAAAAAAATCTACCAGAATTAATAAGTGAGTGTAACAAGGTTGCAACACCCAAGATTAATATACCAAATTCAATTTTATTTCATATCCTATCAATGAATAATTGAAAACTGAAGTAAGATATACCATGCACTAGAAAATATGAAATGCTTAGAGATAAATCTGACAAAAGATATATAAGACCTGTGCACTGAAAACTATGAACTATTGGTGAATGATATTCAATAAGACCTAGATAAATGGAGAAATATATCGTGTTCATGGATCAGAAGACTCAATATTGTTAAAATGTCCTTTCTCCCCCAGTTGATCTATCAATTCATTGCAAATTCCAATCAAAAAGCAGGCTTCATTGTAGGAATTGACAAGCTGATTCTAAAATTCATATAGAAATACAAAGGAATGGGAAGAGCCAAAACATTTTGAAATTGCAGATCAGAGATGGAAAATTAACACTGCTTTACATCAACCAATCAATATAGTATTTAATATAGTAATCAATACAGTGTGGTACTGATGTTAAGATAGACAAATGGATCAATGAAACAGACCCATATATACATGGACAACCAATTTTCAACAAAGGTGCAAAAGAATTCAATGGAGAAAGGACAGTTTTTTTGATAAATAATGGCAGACTAATTAGATATGTACATGCAAACAAATTAACTTTGATTCCCCACCTCTCCTCATGTATAAAAATTAACCATAGACCTCAAAATGGATTATACACCTAAAACAAAAAACCTAATACCATAAAATTCTGGAAGAAAACAAAAGAGAAAAAAATCTTTGTGTGACCTTGGGCTAGCCATAGATTTCTTAGGAAAACATCAGAAGATTTTCCATAAAAGATAAAAATTGATAAATTGAATATCATCAAAATTTAGGATTTCTCTTTGAAAGACACTGTTTAGAGAGTGAAAAGATAATTCGCCAACTGTAAGAAAATATTTGCAAATAATATATATAATAAAGGACTTGGATGTAGATAGAATATATGAAGAACTCTCAAAAATTGATAATAAAACAAACCACCCAATGGAAAAATGGGCCAGAGATTCGAATAGGCACCTCAATATGGAAGATAAACAGGT
Organism: Lemur catta; assembly: GCF_020740605.2. Classification (NCBI taxonomy): domain Eukaryota; kingdom Metazoa; phylum Chordata; class Mammalia; order Primates; family Lemuridae; genus Lemur; species Lemur catta. Next base: position 9,695,321 of record NC_059147.1, on the reverse strand, counting down.
GGCAAATAAGCACACGAAAACATGCTCGACATCATTAATCATCAGGAAAATGCAAATTAAAACCACAATGAGACACACTACACACCTATTAGAAGGGCTAAAAGTGAAAAGACTGACCATACCAAGTCCTGGTGAGGGCGTAGAACTACTGGAACTCTACTACAGTGCTGGTTGGAAAGTAAAATGGTACGATCATTCAGAAAAGAGTTTGGGAGTTTCTTTGAAAAGTTCTACCTGCACTTATCATATTGAATTACTTCATTTCTAGGTATTCGCCCAAGAGGAGTGAAAGCTCATTTCCACACGAAGACCTGTACATGAGTGTTCATAGCTGCTTTATTTGTAGGAGCTGAAAATCGGAAATAGTCTAAATATCCATCAAGCTAACGGATACACAAATGATGGTATATCCATGCAGTGGGACACTAAATAGCTATAAAATGTAATGAATTTATTAATGGAACAACATGGACAAAATAATTATGCTAAGTGAAAGAAGCCAAACAAAAAAGAGTATGGATTGTGTGAATGTGTTTGTGTAAAATTTTAGAAAATACAGACAACTTGACAGGATAGACATGAGGTCACTGGTTGCTTGGGGATAGGCGGTAGTCACATTAAGGGACAAGAGGGAGGGATGACCAAGGAGCCGGGACAATTTGGTGGCGATGTCAATGATCTTGACTGTGGTGATGTGGTCTCATGGGCATATGTATATGTCAAAATTTGTGAAATTACAGCAGGCTCTCGAATAACATTGCTTCATTCAATGTCATTTCTTTCAATGTTGTTTTGTGACAACGTTGATGAGAAAAAAGCATCAGTTCTCATCACGGTCACGTCTGTGTTGAGTTTGCATGTTTTTCCCACGTCTGCCTGGGTTTTCTCTGGGTCCTCCAGTCTGCTTGCACTTTCCAAAGCAGTGAATGTTTGGTTCATTGGCGCATCACGTGGTCCCGGGATGGATGTGTGTGTGTGTGTGTGTGTGTGTGTGTGTGTGTGTGCGTGAGTGTGCCCTGCCATGGGATGGCATCCTGGACAGGGCTGGTTCCTGCCTTGCACCCTGAGCTGCCAGGGGAGAGGCCTGACCACCTTCGACCCTGAACTGGAATAACTGAGTAAATAGTTGTCTTACTTATTTTGACTGAGCTTTCTTAGATGTTTGTACAGCTCACATTTAATTCAATGGTTAATATTAGAAGTGTTTTGAGTCTTTATTTAGAGGTTTGGTGATGTTTTTGTGCCCAGAAATATGCCATGGAACTTCACGCTTGTTTATATCAACGAGCCTGCGGTAAAATTGGTTTTGTTCTACGTCATTTGGCTTAAAGTTGCGGTTTCCAAGAACCTATGGACGATGTTAAGTGATGACTTACTGTATATACTTTAAATATGTACAGCTTGTTATATGCCAGTTATACCGCAATAAAACTGTTAAATAAACACATAGCTGAGTACTATGTAGAAACTTGGTAAATGGTAGAAAGAGCTTTGACAGTTGAACGCAGACGCTTTTAGGGAGAGGGAATTGCAGGTGAGGAGACGTGAGAAGATTCCAGTTCTTCATTGAATCTTGTAAAATAATCTGACTTTAAAAACCACCTACATTTATTACCTTGATACTTTTTCTTAATTAAAAACATAAAGTCACATAGACACACCCCTTGAATTCTGAAGCAGCCCAGACCAAAGAAGAGGTTGAACTTATTTCTCCCCTTGGCTTCTCACGGTCGTGTTTGTGTGTGTTTGCCCCTGAGTGGAACATGCCACATCCAGGCTGCTGTCCACCCAACTCTGCTCAGGGAACCGGTGCTGAGGGTCAGACGTTTGGTGTTAGATGCGGAGAAGGAGCCTGGAAGGATCTTTCTGGGGCCCTGCAGAGTCCTGACCCAGGAAAGGCAAGGGAGGGCCAGGCGAAGTGGCGGGACCCCAGGCAGCAGCAGAGCAAAGATGCAGGAGCCCAGGAAGCCAGTGGAGCGGAGGTGGAGGGATGCCAGGAGGCGCCTTGTGTGGCTGGGCCTCTGCGCCCTGGCCCTGGCCCGGGGGGATGCCCTCTCCCCTCTCTGGGGTGCTTGCCCCAGTCTGGGGGTGCTTGCCCCAGTCTGCTGCTGCAGCCCCGGCATTCAGCAGCCAGGCAGTGCGGCAGGAGTGCACACACTGGCTCTGGGGCCCAAACTGCGTGGGCTTAAATCCCAGCTCCGTGTCTCCTTGGCCCAGGGCGGGACTCTCTGTGGTTTAGATTCTCCCTCTATAAAATGGGGCTACAGAGGGTACAGGATTCTCAGGGGTGCTTGTGAGACTATGACGAACGATTAATAATGCCTATAAAGCCTATAGAGCAGTTGCCCAGGCAGAGTCAGGAGCCCAAAAACAGCCACTGTCACTGGACCGTTTCTGAGACGCGTGTGGGAACAGAAGGCCTGGGTTCAAATCCCAGCTCGGCCGCTTCGTACCTGGTGAGCTTGGGCAACGTGGGTGGTTGCAAGGGTTGAATGAGCTAAGTGCTTCGAATAGGGCCTGGCCCAGAGCGAGGCTCTCCGCAGCAAGTGAAGACTGCAACGATTTCTCCGTCCCTAGCCTGTGGCTGGGGTTAGGCCCCTCATCTCCTTCCTGTCCTCCACCCCAAGTCTGTGGCCTCTCTTACACACCCACACTTACACCAGTGTTGAAATTTATACAGATCTCCCAGTTCAGGTCTCAGGAAGCAAGGCATGAAGGAAGAAAGGCAAAGCAGGAAGAAAGACCTTGGGCTTTAGATTACAAAATACTGTGTGACCTTTGGCAAGTCACTGAACCTCTCTGAGCCTCATTTTCTTCATCTGTACAGTATGCATTATCCTGCCACCTGAATCGTAGGGTTGTTTTGAGAACTAAGTGAGGTAATGTGTAAAAATTGTCCAGCACACAGTAGGCACTCAATAGTCACTAGTTTCTCCCTGCCGTCTCCTTGTTCCCCACCCCTCCCAAAGGGCAGGGACCAAATCTGATTCTACAGCACGCTGTCTGCGGTAGGTGCCCAGAAAATGTTTTCCAGGTGAGTTGTTTGCCTAGAAGAGAGGCCACCCAGATTTCTTCCCGCCAGCAGGCCTGCCTAGTGGTGACATATCTATTATAGATGCCTCTCATCCCGATGAATATTTCAATGCAAATAAATAAAGGATGCCACGGGCCTCTCAGTGAGTGGCTCTTGGCAGCTCACTGCACACAGCATCTATCCCCGATTCCTGCCCAAAGCCAGGGCGTCCCCTGGGATCCTTCGCTGGCTCTAGCGGGACACGATTTATACCAACGTGGGGGCAGAAAGAAGCAACTAAGCTGACTCCTTGCAAAGGGGAGGAAACTTCTCACTTTGGGGTGGCCTGGGGGACACTGGGGACCCCGAGCTTATGTTCCATGGGGGTCTACACTCAAGTGACATCCACCCAGCTCAACACACCAAGTGACCTCTGCAGAGTGATGGGGTCTGCTCCCCGCAAGCGCAGTGGCATCTGAAGGTACCTTCAGAGAGGGAGTTGATTAGAAGGTAAATCCAGGGGTCCCCTTCCAGACTGATCTAACTCCATCCCATTCCTCCCCTCCAAGGAGGAAAGGAGGAGCTGGGCAGCCATTTGATTGATTGATTCATTCATTCATTCACATGTTCAGTAAAGGGTCACTGAGCACGTTCCGCATGCCAGAGTGGGGGGGCGGCGGGAGACACGGCAGCGATAAGGCAGACCAGTCCCCTGTTAGGGCAGGCAGAATTCTAAAAGGGTCCCCAAGAATCCTGCTCCAAGTAGACAAGTCCTGCCTGTGTAATTCCCTCCCCTTGAGTACGGGCAGGACTGGAGAATAGGATGGGATTTCAGTCTGTGACTAGGTTGCATCATACAGCAAAGGTGCGGGGGATCTGTAGATGCAGTGAAGGTGTCAAAGCATTGATTTTTTTTTGTTTGTTTTGTTTTGTTTTGAGACAGAGTGTCACTCTGTTGCCCAGGGTAGAGTGCCATGGTGTCAACCTAGCTCACAGCAACCTCAAACTCCTGGGCTCAAGTGATCCTCCTGCCTCAGCCTCCCGAGTAGCTGGGACAACAGGCATGCGCCACCATGCCCGGCTAATTCTTTCTGTATATATATTTTAGTTGGCCAGATAATTTCTTTCTATTTTTAGTAGATACGGGGTCTCGCTCTTGCTCAGGCTGATCCCGAACTCCTGAGCTCAAACGATCCTCCCGCCTCAGCCTCCCAGAGTGCTAGGATTATAGGCGTGAGCCACCGCGCCCGGCCAGCAGTTGATTTTGAATTCATCAAAAAGGAGATTATTTGGGGTGGGTCTGAACTAATCAAATGAAAAAAGTCTGTACAAGAGAGACTGGGCCCTTCTTGAAGAGAGAGAATTTCTCCTGCTGGCTTTGAGAGGGAGGGTCTGCAAAAGGCCACATGGCAACGAACCGCGGGCGGCCTCTCAAAACTGAGACTGAGAGTGTCCCCCGACCTCTGATGGCCAGAAAGCACGACAGCAAGGACCTGAGGGCTACAGCTGCAAGACCCTGAACTGCCGACAAGCACAGGGCCCGGGAGACCAGGGGCACCTCGGCTGCCGCCTCCCGAGCCCAGGAGCCCATGTCCCAGTCCAGCCACGGTGTCCGGCCTCCGCCCCAGGGGACTGCGAGATGATAAATGTGTGTTATTTTAAGTCACTTGGTTTATGGTAATTTTTAAAGTGGCAATAGAAAACTATGATAATATACCACACTTAAGGGTCTCCGAGTCAGTGGGGGAGACAGACGACTCCAGTCTAAGGGGACTGGGGCAGCCACTGGGTAAAACTGGGAGGCTGTGGCACTTCTACATGGAGCCCTCGCGAAGGCTGGGAGTTAGGAGGGCTCCGGGGAGCCGGGGGAGGAGGAGGAGGAGGAGGAGAAGGAGGAGGAGGAGGGTTCCAGGTGGATGCAGAAGCGTGTCCAGAGGCCGAGAGTTGAGCAGCCCGGGCCAATGGGCAAGTAGATCAGGAAAAGAGTGAGGAAAAGACACACAGACACTGCAGAGGTCAGAACCTGGGGGTCTTTGGAGGCCACGATCAGCCTTGGGGCTTCATCCTGGGGACAATGAGGGTGGGGACATGGTCGGACTGAGTCTCAGGAAGATCATTCTGCTGTCACGTTGGAGGCAGGGCAGGTAGAGGGGGGAATACTGGAGGTCGTGAGACCAGGGAGAAGGTCCCCGCAGGCCCTGGGAGAGAGGTGGGTGGCGAGGGCTGGGGGGGGCGTGGGGGGTGCGCAGTAGGTGCTTGGGGAGGTTTTAAGCAGGGAAAAGGTGCAGCGCAGGGTGATGGCGTGAGTGGTGGAGAGCAAGCGAAGGGACAGGACACCAGGACAGGGTTCAGTTTCCAACTGGGGTGGACAATGGCACTGTTTGCTGAGGTGGGGAGGCTGAGTAAGGCAGGTTTGGGGCAGGAAGAGGCAACGCCACCCGTGTAACAGTTACCGTGAGGAGCTGTTATCCAGATGGGACGCTTTCGACCCTCCCTGCAGCCCCGCGAGGCAAGTTGGTGCCATCGTGTGTCCAGCTTCATAGACAGGGACGCTGAGGTCTGGAGCGGTGAGGACCACGCAGCTGGCAAGTGTCAGGGCCAGTCTGATGCCACAGCGTGTGCTCTGAGGTGCCTTGTGAGGCGCTGCGTTCCAAGTGGCTGTAGGACGGCCGGGTGGAGCCACCAGGCAGGCAATGGGACAGTCGGTGGCTATCTCAGCTGGGAACAAAGGCTTGTAACACGCGGCCGAGGGGTGCACGGAGCTCCGCGGGGGCGTCCAGGAAGGCAGGGCTAAGTGAAAGGAGGGGAGAGGAGGGGATGGCAGGGCAGGGGAGGGTACTGAGCCCCAGGGAACGTTGACATTTAAGGCCCGGGCTGAGAAAGAGGTGCCTTGGGGGACGCCGAGAAGGATCAGCCAGAGAAGTTGGATAAACCAGAGAGCAAGGATTCCGGGAAGGGGGTGCTTCGGGGAGGAACTAGGGATTGACATTTCAAATGCTGTCAAGGGTCCGTATCAACTAACGACTGGCAAACCCACTAGATTTAGGGACAAAGAGACCTCTGCCAAGTGACCCTGAAGAGACCAACGTGAGTTCCGCAGCTGCCTGGTGGCACAGGAAAGGCTTGAGCATGGGCGTGGGAGCCCCATGTTCACGTCTATTCTCCTCTCCTGACTTGCTGTGGGTCCTTGGGCAAGTCACTGTCCCTCTCTGGGTCTCGCCGATCTACACCGGCCTCCTCACAGTGCCATTGTGAAGGTCAAAAGTGAATAGGCAAGTGCAAAAGTGGCTTGTAAGAGTGAGGGGATCTGGGGCGGGTACCTGGACCCCAGCTCAGCCGCTTGCCAACCGTGTGACCTTGGGCAGGTCATTTTACTTCTCTGAGCCTCAGTTTCCTTATCAATACAATGGGCGCAGTGAGAGTCCCACTTCATGTGGTGCTGTGAATAGCAAGTGAGATGATGGCTACAAAGTGCCGCGGTGAGTGTGCAGTTGCGTGAGCGCATGCTCGTCGGGGCTGCCCAGCTGTACAGAAATGACGGTGGTGAGACGTCCAGAGCAGATGGGGCTTGTTCCAGATGTCGTCTTACCGCCCTCAGCTTCTCTGTCCCTGGACAAGGAGGATCCATTGGTCAGTGTGGATCTGCCTGGCTCGGTCTTCCCGCCACCCAGCTCCTGCCAGCTAGGTGACTGCGCGGGCAAGCACTGCCCAGGCCTTGGTTTTCCATCTGCACAATGGGCGCATTGCAGGTGGTACTTGTCACCACCATGTGACCCCCAAAGAAGCAGATGGGCTCGTAGAGCTCGGAGGGCTCCCCCAGTCCTGTTCTGACCCATCAGGAAGAGGCACAATTGCCTGCACACCACGAGTGAAAGGTGGCTCGGAGAAGCCTGTGTCACCCAGCAGGTTCCAGGGCAGAGCTGGGGGGGAGCCCAGCTGCGGCGTGTCCGGGCCAGTGAGGATGAGACGTCTATCCAGATCCTCCCTGCTGCTGGGGTGAATGGCAGGAGGTGGACTCCACGACCCACGGGGACCCTGCCAGCCTCGTGACTGTGTCGAAGTCCGTCAGATTGAAAGTCCAGGAACCATATGCAGAACTGGGAGAACAAGCGTGTCTTGTGTGTCCCCAAAGGCCAGCAACCGAAATGAGACAAGGCAGAGAAAGGGGCGTCAGACCAAGGAGTGGTATCTCATAGAATGGGGAACAACTGTCCAGGGACCCACGGGGAACAGAGACAAGTCCCTGCCCTCCCCAGACTTCCTGGTTTGGAGAGGAGACAAACAAACAGACAGACAGCCCCAAGGCAACCCAGCTCCGAGTCTCAGGAAAGGCACCAGACCAAAAGGAGGGAGAACTCCACAAGGGGGCATCAGAGAAGGCTTCTTGGAGGAAGTGACATTTCAGCTGGCCCTTAAGCAGAGGGCAGGGTTTCATCAGGCAGACAATAGCCAACGTTCCTGGCTGGGAGCTCAGCACGGGCAAAGGCCCTGTGGTGGGGCTTAGAGTGTGTTGATCTTCCCAGCTAGGCCAGTGTAAACCTCCAACACAGATGAATGCCTGGACATGACAAGGGGTTAAGAAAGGCCAGGACCTCCCTGCCTGGGTTCCTAGAGGTTAGTCAGTGTTGTTCGACTTCAGCAGACAATTCCTGAGAAATTGAGGAGGAGAAGTCCCCACATCTGCCTTCTAGGCATCCACTGCTGAGCTGGCAAAGGCATGGGGAGTCCCAGGAAGGGAACTGTTGAGAGCTGGCGTGGGGTAGATCGGGTCTCAGGCCCAGGGCCTGGGCAGACAGAAGGAGGGAAGGTGGATGCCTCCTTCAGGGCTCTTCCATTGTAGGGAAGAAACACCTGAGCCTTGGGGCGTGGAACGTACTTCAGAAGGGTGACGTTGGCCCGGTCTCCCAGCCTGCCTCTCCTCTGTGCCTCCCCCAGCAGCCCCTCACCTTGGCTGATGAGCTGACTGGCTGCCATGCTGACAGCCTGAGCGTGTCAGAAGCCCAGTGGACACAGAGAGCAATTTCCCTTTAGTTCCTGTTTATGGTCGCATGGCCTGGCTTGAGACATGTGTTAATCCAGCAAGAACCGCATGGAGGTGGGATAGGGCATGGTATTCCTTCAAAAGGAAATGAGGGTGCAATTACCGAAAGAAGAGGGAAGGGGTGCAGAACCTCACAGAGGAGGGCTGCCCATACAGCAGGCCGTTGCTAAATCCACCCACCATCCGAGAGTGGTTTGCTAAACACGACTTTAGCAGGATAACTGGCAGCTTAGCCCCCTCCCTACCCACCAGACTCCTGTGCCTCGAGGGACCCCACTGTTCGACTGTCCTGCATTCTGTCTCTTACTGTCCTTCCTCCTAACAACCAGAGATGTTACCTTTCTGTGCCTCTCGCAGCTTAAACGCTAATCACATTAAGGCATCAGCGACTCCCAGAAGCAGGAACTGTATTTTCAGCTGAGACTTCCTGGAAAAGGCAAGGCCTTATGATAAAAGATTGAATTTCAGGCAGTGCAGCAAAGAGTGTGTGTGGGGCTTTTCCAGGGACTCAAACACATAAGGGCATAAAGACAGCCAGGAGGAGAACAACTCCATCCCCATCTCATGTCCCCATTGGAGGAAGATGAACTCCAGGACTCCGGGTTCTTCGGGGCCCCCGGCAGAGATGTCTGTTCATCCAGCTATCGCCCAATCAGTCCAGCTCTGCTCCGGAGCTGCAGTATGGGGAGATAGTCATAAAACAGAGGCGGTCTGTGTTTCCGGGCCAGAGAAGACATGTCTGTGTCAGAAGGACCAGAAGAGTGGGCTCTAGAAGCAGATCAGATACGCATATCAGTGAAAAAAGTCATCCAACCTTCGTCCTTCCCCCTAGCCATTGTCTACCAATGCTCTACCCTGTCTATCCATTCATCTACCTATACATCCACCAAGTGCCTACCTACTTACCCGCCTAGCCACGTACCCATTTTTGTCCACCTATATTAATCCATCCAACCATCCATCAATCTATCCATCTATCCTTTCATCCATCCATCATTTGTCCATCTATCCGTCCATCCATCTGTCCTTCCATCCATCCATCCATCCATCTGTCCATCCATCCATTCATCCATTGGTCCATCCACCTATCCATCCATCCATTCATCCATCTGTCCCTCCATTCGTCCATCCATTCATTCATCCATCCGTCCATTCATCCTTCTGTCCATCCCTCCACTCACATAACTTAGAACTGCTATGGGCCGGATCCCGTGTTGGACACTGGAGATGAGTCCCATCTCACCCCCAAACCCCATCTGTGCCACCTCCCCATATAATTGAGAAGCCAGCTGTAGACACCAGTCACTGCATAATTCTGTGACCAATACTGTGGGAAGCACAAGGAACATCTAGTTATCACAATGACATTGTACCTGAGTGTTGACCAATGAGTAGGATTCACCAGTAAAGAGGAGGAAGGGCATTCCTGGCAGGGGGCACGGTGTGGGTAAAGGCCGGGAGGTGTGAAAGGGAAAGGCAGAGCTGCTGAGCAGGTGGACTGAGAGGCTGGAGATGACGGTGCACAGGTAGGTGAGACCCAAGACCCAAGCTCTTGAGATGACCCTTAAGCACTGACTCAAAGTCAAGTAATGACCTCTGTGTTTTAGGACCCTGCAGGGATTGGGGTTGGGGTGTGGGGGTGAAAGAAGGACCGGAGGGCAAGATGCTGTAGGCAGAAAGCATGGTGTCTGCAAAGGACTCATGCCCTATCTGGTCCTCCATGCAGAGGGGTACTTCTACCTCTTCATCAGCAATGATGGGCTGGGCTTCCCCTTGGGCTTGGGTGGGCTGGGGCTGACTTGGCCCCATACTGACCTCAAAGTGAGCTCCTGAGCTGGACTCCAACTGCCCAGGTTCCTGGATGCAGGTGGCAATGGCCGGGATGCAGGGACACAGATTGCTTGTGTGGTACCTGGGCAGCTCAGAGGACAGGTCCCAGTATTTAAAACCACCTGGCAAAGCCCTGAGTCTTAGAGGTCAGGAGGCCATCAGGGCGGCAGAGAGCCCTGTAGACATGACAGTGACCTCCAGTAACAGGTCAGCAACTTGATGGGCCACGAATAAGGCGAGAATCGGAAGGCAGAGTGCTGGGATCCCAGGTACCTACCTCATCTGAAGGCTTCTCTGGACACTGGACATTGCCATAGGTCCTCCTCTTATGGGCAGGGTCAGCCATTGCTGCCCAACCTCTGGAGGGGCAGTGACCTTGAACAGTGATAGTGGCTTCTACTTGATATAATTCAGCTAATGCTCACAACAGCCTAATGTTCATATCAACCCCATGAGATAGGTACTGTTATTATCCTCATTTTACCTCATTGTACAGATGAGGAAACTGAGGCACAGAGAAGCCAACTACCTCCTCCAAGGTCATACAGCGGGTAATTGGCAAGGCTGAGATTCACACCCGGGTCGTCTGGTCCAGGGTTCTGGGCACCACCCTACATCTCCTCTCGTTGCTGTTTATCTAACAAGGTACTAAGGTGCTATCTACACAGGAGGACATAGGGCTGGACTGTTTATCCCGTTTTTATTTTCCCACCTAGGAAGAGATAAGTCATCATGGGCCTAGAGGAGAAACTCATTCATCCATCCACACGCCCATCCATTCACCCAGCTGTCCTTCCTTCTTCCTTCCTTCCTTCCTTCCTTCCTTCCTTCCTTCCTTCCTTCCTTCCTTCCTCCTTCCTTCCTCCTTCCTTCCTTCCTTCCTTCCTTCCTTCCTTCCTCCTTCCTTCCTTCCTTCCTTCCTTCCTTCCTTCCTCCTTCCTTCCTTCCTTCCTTCCTTCCTTCCTTCCTCCTTCCTTCCTTCCTTCCTTCCTTCCTTCCTTCCTTCCTTCCTTCCTCCTCCCTCCCTCCTTCCCTCTCTCCTTTCCTTCCTTCCGTGGAAGACTACTCTGCATGCCTTTCCTGCCCATCAGGCATCTAGAGAGTGTGCCCAGAACACAGGCAGAGGCCTGGGGGTGGCCTGGCCCCGGCCCAGGCAGGACAAAGCACAGAGCTCACCTCCTGTGAGCGGGCCCCAAGTTAACACATCTTATCAGACTCCAGCCTACAACTGGAAGCAAAAAAACATCCAAAACCTCAGGACGGGAGCAATTTAGGAGAACCGGGGCCGGTCTTTTTCTGAGCCCATACCTGCCAAACTCGACAGACAGACAGACAGACAGAGGCTGTGACCACGAACAGATGCAGTTATGGGCCGAGCCCGCAACCCACCCTGCACTCTTCCGGAAACACAGCGAGATCTGGGGCGTCAATTATTTAAACCCTAATTAACATAGCTCTGCATGTCTTTTTTGGGGGGGGCGCACTCAGAACACACGGCATTGTTATCGTGGAAGAAAAGAGAGAATGAAATATTGATGGGGTCGGCTTTGTTCTCAGCTCAGCAAGAGCGGGCTGGTTGTAGGAAGCAGATTCCCGCCGTTGCTGCAGCTTTAATTAGGAAGGTCGCTGGCTTCTCCGGCGTCTTGGATTCCTTTAATTTCCACAGAGGGAAGCGGCTTCTGGATTTTATTGAACACAGTTGAATTTTTATTTTCAAAAATCAAAACAGAAACAGTTCTTGGCATCTGTTATGAGCGCTGGGTGTTATTTGCTCTTTAGAGATAAAGTTGTTTTTGTACGGGGAGAGAGAGCCAGGGAAAACGGGGCCGGAGATTTGTCCTGGGAAACAGACCGGACTGGGAGCTGGTAGTCAGCAGAAAAATAAACCTCCGCTCGCCCCAGCTCGCCCGGGCTCCCCGGCACTCCGGCTGGCCCAAGAAATCCATTTGACAAGAAGCAGTTTGGGCTGAGGTTGAGGCGGTTAACTCTTGGGGCCCCGGAGTCTGACCCAGCTCCAGAAGTTTCTGGGGCAGGAAACGATGGGGGGGAGAAGTCACGATGGCCCCAGGCACTGAGGGAAGGCCAGGGCAGGCCACTGGAAGGAAGGGGGACCCGAGAAGGTGGATCCCTGGCGGTACCCTCAAGGTCAGGGCAGTCTCTGAATGCCCAGTTCCGGGTCCACGTGCCCTGGGAAAGGATTCAGGTTCAAGTAGTGTCTCCTTTCTCTTCCCCTTTGGATGGGTTGGTTGATGGGTTCATTTATTTAGCATATTCTACACATGTTCTAGAAGCCAGGCAGCTAACAGGCACTGGGGTAACAGAGAGACAGAGCTACAGTTGCTGCCAAAACAGGGAGACCAACAGGCGTCATCCGTGTGGTCCGTGTGGTCCAGGCTGGGGCAGTAGTGGTGGGTGGGTGGGTGGGGTAGGGGGGTCTCTCCTAGGTGTTTATTGGAAGAGCCCAGAGGAAAGGCAGGTGGAGGGAGAGGTTTCGGTCACTAAAGAAGTGATATTTGAGCTGGCCCCTGAAGGAAGGATGCAGATTTCAAGGCTGAGACAGGAAAGGAGGGAATTCTGGGCGGTGGGCACAGCCCCTGCCAAGGCAGGGAGGTGTGAGAGGCCAAGTCACGTTGACTGCAGTGCAGGAAGTGGATGCACATGAGGCCTGCTCCAGGGGCAGGGTCTCTGTGGGTGGAACCGCAGGGTGCAAAGCAGATGAACCAGGAAGGACCTCCAGCCTTGAGCTGGGGACAACTCTGCCTGAACTTTAGGGAGCGGGATGTGGGTGCACAGCATATGCCCCCTCGTCCAGCCCTGGCCAGCCCCTGCAGGTGGTCCCAGAATCCTCATTTCAGCGTGAAGTGTGAGTCGGAGGGGGTGATAATAGTGGAAGAGTGGAATGAGGTCCCTTCTTTGGCGGCAAGGATGTTCCAGTTGCAATGGAGCTGGGCTAGAGTGTTTATTCAACAGATAGCAGTGTGCTTGCTGTAGCAGATGCTGTCAGAGCTCCACGCACAAACCCCCGAATCCTTTTCCCACCTTGCTACACATGGGATCCCGGTTCTGGATGTGCCATTTCTCCCAGCATCCAGCACCTGTGTCATTTTGGTTGCTGGAACATGCTTTGCCTGGATGCACAAAGAACCGAAAGTGTCTGGGCAGGTACATCCCTCTAGAGCAGGCTTACGGGAACGGGGTATAAGAACTTCACCTCCCCTGCCCCTGAGTGGGATAACTCTGATGTGTGACCCACGCGGTCTCCAGCCTCAGGCACCCTCCACAGGACGTTGCGTGATATGCCCCCTTCCCTGTTCCACCCCCCTATTCCCTATAAATTCTTCCTGAAAATACTTCCTACTAAATCACTTTCACCTGACTCTGTGTCTCCGGGTGGGCCCTGGGGAACCTAACCTAAACATTCACTGTGAGCCAGGTGTTGTTTTAGGTCCCGGAGTCACACACACGCCATGTGCATGTGCACATACACACACTCCCCCACCAAGCACGTGCCAAGCAGTAATCTAGGTGCTGGGGCTGTGCGGCAGAGAACAAAACCGTCCACAGCCCCTGCCCTCAGGGAGCTGACACTCTGCTGGGGGAGACAGACAATGCAAACACTAAATAAACAGGGTGGTCAGGAAAAGACTCCCTGAAGAGGTGACTTTAGAGTAGACACCTAGGGAGATGGGGAGGGTGCGAGCCATGAAAATAAGCGGTGTAAGGGTGTTCCGGGGAGAGGCAACAGCAAGTGCAAAGGCCCTGAGGCAGGCTACACTTGGAGCATTTGGAGAATATCAAGGAGGCCAGTGTGGCAAGGGACGAGTTTATAAAAGGCCGAGCAAAAGAGCTGAAGGTCAGGGGGTAGGGGCTGCGGTCATATAGGGCCCTGCATTCCACCCCCCCCACACTGGCTTTTGTTCTCTGGGAGCCAGCAGAGGGTTGTGCGTCTGTCTCATGCAGAGTTTCTACCCCGTTCAGAAGCCCAGGAGGGAGCTGGCCTCAACGGGCCACAGGGACGCCCTGCTCAAAGTGGCCTGGTGAAGAACGGTTCCCTTCAGGCAGAGAGTGGCCCCTCTCTAAGAGGCTTTTTGCACCAGCTGCCACGAGAACACATTCCTGTGTGTTTACACACGTGTGCACGCGGACATTGACAGGACCATGCGACACACATTTGCCGGAGCTGCCACTTTTTTCTCTCATTCGCTTATTTATCCAACAAGCGTCTCTGGGCCCCTAGAACGACCAGGTGCCACCCTGGCCTGGGGGCACCCCGGTGAGCCAGGCAGGCGGGGTCCCTGACTGAGCGACCTCACCTCCCAGTGCGGGAGGTGGGGATAAACAGACGATCAGGAAAACATGGAAAATATATTTCAGGGGGTGCCAAGTCCCATATAGAGAAATAAAACAGGTTGGACCTGCAGTTCCCACCTGGGAAGATTTTTGCCCCCCAACCCCCAGGGCACGTTTGACAATGTCTGGAGACATTTGATTGTCATAACCTTTGGGAGGCAGCTGCTAGTGGCATCTGGCGGGCAGAGGTCAGAGATGCTGCCTAACGTCCTGCAGCTCACACGACAGGATCCCACAGCAAAGAGTTATTCAGCACAGAATACCAATAGTGCCAGGCTGAACAGCCCTGGGTTAGAGGTAACAACAGCAGGGAGATGACCAGGGAAGGTCATTCCGTGGGGGTAACATAGCAGCAGAGACATGAGTGAAAGTGGAGAGTCAACTACGGGGAAAAGCATTCTAAGCAGAGGGAACAGCCACTGCAAAGGCTCGGAAGTGGCCAAGCAGCTGATATGTTCAAGAAATACTTGCAGACACGGCTCATCTTTTTAAAAGACTTGTGAATGAGGTATGTCAAGGAGCACAGAGTTCGCCCTGGAATGATTTCTCAACATTCTCTTCCAGTAAAAGGAGGGGATCTCCCTCTAACCAGAAGTGTCGCCGGATAGTGTATACCCTACACCTGCCTCCAGACTAGGCATCATGGTGGGAGAGGCTGCTTCCCTCTGACAAACCTCTTGACCCCTTAGACTGTAGCTCCTTCTTCAGGAACAGGGGACAGGGGTAGAGAGGGTAAGCTCTCCTGCTCCCATCCACATAATTGGGGCAGGATATTTGCAAAACATTTCATGTCCATGATATATTTTTTTTTCACCTCCCAATAACCTGGAAGAGTTAACATGTGCAGTGGCATCACCCCAACCCTCCATTTCATGGAGGAAACTGGACCTCGGGGACAGGCAGGATTTGTCCAGCTTTCACAGCTAGCGAGTGCAGGACATCGGGCGCAAGTCCTGACTTCAGAGCCCCCATCCACGGTCACCCCGGTTTCCCAGCCGCAGAGGCCCGCCAACCCACCTCCGATTTTATAAACAAAGCTCAGCTCTGAGACTTTCTTTCTCCCAGGCCCACACCCTCTTTGCTGTGACATTTCCTCTTTCCACCTCGAGTCTGCCTCCCAGGGCCCAGGCTCGCTGGAGGTTTTGATTAAAAATGCACCTTCTAATCTCATCAGAGGCCAGAAACATGCATATATGCAAATCAACATCTGCTCTTCTACTCAGGGAAGGATCTTCCCCAAGTGCTCTGGGAAAAGAGGCCCAGCCCAGTGAACTCTGAAGAGAAGACTCCAGAACATCCAAAAGTCACTGCGAAATCCCAGGGTCCCTGATGAAACTTCACTGTTAATGTCATTGGAGGTTCTACTTGAAGGAGCAATAGAGGAGCAGTCCCAGGGTGGCCTGCCCAGGCTGAGGCTCCGTGCTGATCCAACCTCTGTGTTACAGGAGACGTGGCCTGGCCTGTGGCCTGGGGGAGCTCTCCCCACTGGCCAGCAGGGGAAGTGGCAGCTGGTGGTCACTTCTTGGCTTTAATGGGTGTCTTCTTTGCCAGCCTAAAGGCATTCTCTCCTTTTCTGGGTCAATGGCTGTATGAATTAGGGCACACATGCCAGCTGCTATAACCAATACACTTCAGAGTCTCTGTCATGGGAGACAATGGAGCTCCGCCCCTCACGCCCATGGTCTGAAATGGTGGCAGCGAGTGGGGATGAGAATGATCCTGTGCCCAGTGCAAGCATCCATGCAGGCCCCTTCCATCATGTGACCCTGCCCTGCTCCAGGACTTGAGTCCTCTCCTTGGAGAATTGCTTTAATGTTCTCCAGGCCAGGGCTGAAAGTGACACACATCATTTAATGCCCAATTCCAATGGCCAGAATTTAGTCACATGGTCTTGCCTACCTGCATGTGAGGCTGAGAAATGTAATCTAGTGGTGAGACCTAGAGGAATGGAGAAACATGGACATGGGTGTTCAGGAGTGGTCTCTGTCACAGCTATCCTCTCAGCACTGAGTGGTGTAGGTCCTTTGGTTGTAAGCTGCAGAACCAGACTAGCATTAGGAAATTTATTGGCAGATGTCAAGGAATCACCAGTGCGGATATGGCAGAGATGTTCTGGACATCTAGGAGCAGCACATACAGCCGTAGTGTCATGGTAGGAATGGCCTGGTCCCGAGGCAGGCCACAGCAGCGGTGGCATATTCATCTGTCTGTCACTGGTTCCATGAACAAAGTCTGCATGAATGCACTGGATGGGCCACACCTAGATCACACGCCTGGCCCCTGCTGCAGAGCAGAGGAGAGAAGACTGACCTTGTCCTGTTGGCTTCCACATAGCATGGTAAGCAACCGAACCTGTCACTCCACCCAGACTGCCCCTCTGAGGGAGAGAGGTACTTCTCCAAAAGGGAGTCAGGATGCTGATTTCAGGAGATGGGGTGTTGGGACCCGACAAGGGCTGTTATTGAGATCAGAGCTCTTCCTTTTGGGGTGGACCCATTGGGGACCAGAGAGGGGTAGTCAGAGAAGAGGCAGAACTCAAGTCCCAATCTTTTGGTGGTTGTACTAGCCACCTTTTGTTTGGTGGCATATGAAATTTGATGCCATTTTCCTTATCATAGCCTTTGAGGTCGAGTGTGTCTTTTCTGATGCTTCTGCCTTCTCAGGGTCTGAAGTCACGTTGGTTCTCTAGAGAGGAGACATGTCTGTTGGAAGTTTGATTTGCAGAGGTGGCCCATGTGGTGGGGCTGTGGGGTGTATAAGAAGGGCATGAAACCAAAAGGCAACCGTGGGAGAAATGCAGGGTGCAGCCTCAGGGAGGGACCGTAGAGCTGACATTTGGGTAGGTGGTTAGCACCTGTGCCTCTCCAAGCTCCCCAACACTTTTGATCAAATATTTTTTGGAAAACATATTTATATATGATTATATTCCAAATGTGTGGTAGACATGAGTTGTTTAGTCTGCCCGGCATCCATGCACCCTTTTGTTGGAAAGAGCACCCCAATTTCCTTTAGGGAACTGGCCTTCCTCTACTTTTAGGCCATGTGTTCACATGGGGCTGACTTCAACTCCAAGCCTCAGCATGAACATGTGACACAGCCCTGGGCAATCAGAACTGCAGGGATTGGCTCAGGAATGGGCACATGACCCAGTCTGGGCCAATCAAATGGAATTCTGGGACTTTGGCAAGAGCAATGGAGACAGAGGTGCTCTCTTTCTGTTGTTGTAGGTAAGGAGCTAGGGGGTCCACCTGGAGCTGCTGGTGGCCATCGTTCCTGCCATAGGTTGAAACCACACAGAGAAGGCAGATGTAAAGATGGAGACAGGTAGATCCCTGATGACATCATCTAGTGCCCGGGCCATCTGTGCCTGGCATCTGACAAAATTCTGAGCACTTTAGTCCCATGACCTCATACATTCCCTTTTTTCTTAAACTGGTTTGAGTCAGGTTTTCTTTACTTGCAAATTATAAATGAGAGAATTCTTCATAATGTAAAAATATTAACTCTGGTAGTCTAAGGTTGTAGGATTAAAGAGCATTTACTTTCTTCTTTCATTTTACTTCCCTGAATTTTATACAATGAACCTGGATTACTTTTGTCATTAAAAAAGTTAACATAAAAAATATTTTCTGTCTCCCCCATGCACAGAGTCCAAAGCAATTTTTCCTTCCTGGCAGCTAAGAAAAGCCCAGAGAGAAAAGGAGAGGAGGAGGAGACCAACAAGCCAAGAAGGCTGTTTGTGTGTCAGTGTGGAAGGTTCTGGCATACAGACTCCTATTTCATCTTCACAGAGGCCCAACCAAGGGGGTCCTCTTTACAGCCCCTTATTCTCAGCCAAGGCTCCAGGAGATGTCCTCTTAATCAAGGTCAGACCAGGTGTAAGTTGCAAAGTGGGGATTCGACTCAAGATTTCCCTGCTGCCAAAGCTCTCTTCTCGCTGTTCAGCCCTACAGAAGGTGAATGAGATCCCACCCTAACCAGCGATCCCAGGAGGGCCGGCCACTACTGAAGTGAGCCCTTAGACCTCTGCAGTCAAGGTCTTAGTGCTTGGAGAGTGGGGCTGGGGTAGGCACCGAGGGTAGAACAAAGGTCAATGAGATTGGCCTGAGCCAGTTCAGAAAAACTGACAAATTCAACCACTATTGTATCATTGAAAAATAGGTATATGCATTTATGCGTCTGTGTATATGTGTGTACATCAATGTTTATGGCATCATGACATTTATGTCTTTATAACTACTATGTTGGGTTGAACTACATGAAATGGACAATAGTAGACCATTTTGATCTATAAGAATGATTCAAATGGTTCAATCCTATACCTATATCCATACCTATATCTGTATCTACATCTATATCTTTCTATGTCTATATCTTTTTTTTTTTTTCGCAAAAGAACAAAGATTCCTCTAAATCTGAGTCTGGGGGTATCACCCACCCCCACCCCCAGATGGAGAGGAAGCAGGGCCTTGCAGACCCAGGGCAAGGAGGCCTGTGGATGGCAGCTCTCCTGGCCCAGGGAAACCAGCCGCCCTCCGTTCCCACTGCTGCCCAGGGAAGGCCCTAATTCAGGGAGACAGCAATGGCCCATTGGACACGGAGTTGCTCTGCATGAGCAGCTCACCGGGGATGGCCCCAGGCCTGCATCCCTAGAGTGAGAGGGGAGGCCACGGGCAGAGCCGGGCAGAGGGAGGGAGGCCCCCTCTAGGCCCTGCTCTGGGCTCAGCTGGGTTCTTCCTTCCTGCCTCCCTCCTCTGCAAGAGGCGCTCGTGCTGGACACGACGGGCCCACTCTGCCCGGCCCTGCCTTCACAGGCTCGGTGGACCTGGCCCCCGGGCGTCCCCTTCTCAGGCCCTGCGGCCTCTGGCTGCCCAGCTTGGCCCCCAGCCACCTACTCTGGCCTCGGGGCTGTTTGTGGAGCCGTCCCAGGCAGCCCCGAGCTTCTGTCTTTCTGTTTAGACAAACAAACAAAGGCCGGTTCGGTTACCACGGACAGGCTGTGAGGCGTCCAACACAAACCGAGGCTGCCCGCCTGGCGTCTCCAAATGCCCCGGGTTCGGTTCAGGCAGTCCCAGGACATTTGCCTCGTTCCTGCTCTGGTTACCTGACTCTCCGCGTCTCCGGAGAGGCCGTGTGCAAGGAGGCTGGGAAGCTCTAGGCTGCAAAAGAAGGCTGCAACCCTGGCATCCTTGGTCCTGGGCGAGGCTGAGGCTGACTTGTACCCCTGAAGCCCGACGATGTCCTGCTTCAGAAGGACCTGGGGATTGCCTGTCCAATACCCATTTATCAGATGGGAAAACTGAGGCCAGAGGGAAAGGACTTTCCAGGGTCACAGAGTGAATTTGGCACAAAACCTTTAAAAGCCAAAGCCAGAGTCAGGAACCACCCGGCAGGATTTGAGGAGCAATTCCTAAGGGACTTTTCCTCCACGGACCTCTTCCCTGAGGTCCTGAATTTCCACTGTTGGAGCCCTAGTCCTTCAGACCAGATGTGCCAGTAAAAATCTCCTTGATAATGAGTTAAGGGGGAAAAAGCAAGGTGTGTACAACTATCTAAAAGTATTCAGTATTCTACAACACCTACATTAATATATATATAATTCTAAAAATCACACACACACACACAGATGAACATATCTGGCAGTGGATGGAAGAAACTATTGCACAAGCAGAGGCTGCCTCCGGGGAAAAGGCGGAAGATACTCCATTGTAGGAAGACTGACTTTTCGTTGTATGCTCTTCTGTGTAATTTTTACTAGGTACAATTTTACTTTGCGGTAATAAAAATAAAGGCACCATGAGCAGGTTCTGTGCTTGGTGCTTTATATTAACTCATTTCATCCTTGTAATAGCCCTACCGAGGGGTGTCTGACTGTTAGCTCCATTTCACAGACAAGGAGACTGAGGCATTCAGATATTAAGTATTAAATAACTTGCTCGAGGCCACACAAGCCAGTAGATAGAACCAGACTTTGAATCGTGTTAGCCCAGCTCCAAAGTATAGACATTTAGCCTCTGTATTAATCTGCCACTCTGTAAAAAAACTACTTGACAAATAAACTAAGAAATGAAAAGGTGCATCCTGGGAAGGGACAGCGCACAGAGGTGCAAATGGGTCACAAATAGCCTCCTCGCGGCTGCAAAGCCTTCGGCAATGAGAGTCTGTGAGACTCACCTGAACTGCTCTCGGAGCAGGGTTTAGGGCCGGCCAGGAACCCCCATGCAGGGGGCCTGGCCGAGAGGGGCTGGCCCTGGAGCTCTGGGCGCTTGGTGGGTGGGGAAGAAAAGGACAAGGCCTCCAGGTCAAAGTCTGCCCAAACCCTGCTCAGCACCCGCCATCTGCCCAGTGACAGAGGGGTGGGCAGGAGATAGGACCCCACCCCAGATCAAGGAAGATGCTGAATTTCAGGACTTGCTCATTCAGCAAGTGTCACGGGAGGCGCTTGGTTCCCGAGCTGCCACCTCGAATTTCTAACTATGGGGTCAGAGTAAATACATACAGTTGACCCTCGAACAACAGGGCTTTGAACTTCACAGGTATGCGTGTATGTGGATTTTCTTCCTCCTCTTCCACCTCTGAGACAGCAAGACCAAACCCTCCTCTTCCTCTTCCTTCTCAGCCTACTCAACTCGAAGGTGATGAGGATGAAGACTTTTATCAATGATCCACTTCCACTTAACAAATAGTAAATGTCTTTTCTGTTTCTTATAATTTTCTTAATAACATTTTCTTTTCTCTAGTTTACCTTATTGTAAGAATACAGTGTATAATACATATAACATACAAAATATGTGTTAATCAACTGTTTATGTTATTGGCAAGCTCTAGTCAACAATGGGCTATTTGTGGTTAAGTTTTTGGGGTGTCAAAACCAATACGTGAATTTTCAACTGGGCAGGGGGTCGATACCCCCTAACCTCTGAGTTGTTCAAGAGTTATTTATAAGTAAATAAATACATAGCAGTAGTAGTAATAATAATACTAGTGTGACAGGTTAAAGATGGCCACAGATTCTTGACGTCTCCCATGGAGAGGTGAGTTCCATGCTTCCTCGTCTTGGTCCTGGCTGATCTGTGACTACTTTGATGAATGGAACACGGTGGAAGTGGGTTGTGCTAATTTCCAGGTCTAGGCCTTAAGAGACCAGCAGCTTCGACTTCCTACCTCTGGGGACACTCACCCTTGGAGCCCTGAGCTGCCACCGTGTAAGATTTCCAGCAATCCTGCTGGAGAGACCAGAGAGAGGGAGAGGGTCACAGAGGAGCCCTGTCTTCCAGCTGCTCCTGCCACGGCAGCAAGAATGTGATTGAAGGCGCCTTGGAGTCTCCTCGTTAGCCCAGTCCCCGGCTGATACACCAGTGACCCCAGTCAACATCACTGGGGGCAAAAGAATTGCCCAACCAGGCCCCGCCTAAATTCCCAAGTCATGTAACCACTGCCCACTCAAGGAGGAGAATACTGCCGCAGCCCCGAGCCCGGGAGTGTCCCCAGATGATTGCCACCCCTTCCCTGCCCCCAGAGATGACCACCGTCCACACTTTTACATACTGTTTTCCTCTCTTATAAAAGTTGTTTTAGCATTCATGTACACATATTTAAATATTTAGTTGAATTTTACTTTTTGCCCTTTATGCAAGTGAAATCATACAGTATGCATTGTTTTGTGTCTTGCTTCCCTTACTCAGCGTCACATTTGTGAGTCTCCCATGTTTTGGCAGAGATCAACATTCTGATCTCTTCTGCTGCTCTGGAGGACTCCACTGCATTGCTACGCAACAATGTATTCACCAGTTCTATTGTTGATGCTGTTTCCAACGCTGGGCTCTTCAATACAATGACACCGTGCGCATTCTCTTTTTTTTTTTTTAGTTTGCAACAGGATCTTGCTCTCTCACCCTGAGTAGAGGGCAATCAATCACAGCTCACTGCAGTCTCAAACTCCTGGGCTCAAGCAATCCTCCTGCCTCAGCCTCCCGAGTAGCTGGGACTATGGGCATGCGCCACTATGCCCAGCTAATTTTTTCTATTTTTTGGTAGAGATGGGGTCTCACTCTTAGGCTGGTCTCAAACTCCTGAGCTCAAGAAATCCTCCCGCCTCGGCCTCCCAGAGTGCTAGGATTACAGGCAGGAGCCACTGCTCTGGGCCCTCATTCTTGACCGTGTGTCCTGGTGAATATGGGCTCCCGTTTCTTAATACGTGCCAAGAAGTGGAATTTCTGGTTATGGTCTATGCATATCTTCAACTCTTCCAGACAGTGCCTTGCCTCAGCCTTCGGTCCCACCAGAAGCGCCTGCGGTTGTGATGTGAACTGTGTCCCATTGCAGTTTAATCTGCATCTCCCTGATGACTAATGAGGTCAATCACCACTTTCTATATCTATTAGCCATTTGGATTTTTCTCATCTGGGAAGTGCCTGTTTAAAGTATCTCCCTATTTCTCTACTGACCTTCTAGGATTTAAACCTTTTAATTTATTGCTAAGTTTTAAATATTGAGAGACTCTATACTAAAATACAGATATCTGTCTTTGGTAGAGAAGATAGATTCTGACCACCCTGGGCTTGAGTTCCTGTATGGTAATGATTGGATGGGGCTGGGTAGTGGAGAATCCCGTTAGTCAGGGTGGGGGTCGGGTCACCAGGGTCCCACGGTGCCTGCTGCCAGGCCTGCCTCATTCATTCCTATGCCACACCCTCCAAGACTTTGGATTGGGGTCCTGTGACTAATTGTCTCAGACCTGGGTTGACCAGCCCATCTCTACATCCACCTGCTTTTCATCCACCCTGCCGTGGTGGGTGAATTACAGAAATCTCCCCATTTGTTCATGCCTCTTGTATCTTCCTCCTTTGGTGGCGCCCTCCATGTGACTTGCTTTGGCCGATGGAGCAGCAGCAACACAAGCAGAGACTTGCAAAGCACGTGAGCATTGAGGCCTGCCCTCTTGCAGCCCTCGAAACCCCATAACCAGGGCTAGACTGCTGGAGGGTGAGCACCCTCGTGGAAGAAACCAAAGTGACCCCAGACATCCCAGCTGAGACCGTCACCACCCAGTCAGCCCCAGATGATCCACTGGATGCATGAACAAGCCCAGTCGAGATGAACCAAAGCTGGCCTAGACCAGAAGAAATGCCCAGCTAAGATCAGCCCAAACTGCTGCCCTATAGAATTGTGAAATAACAAAATGGTGTTTTTAAAGCTACTAAGTTTTGGAGTCTTTTGCTACACAGCAAATCTAATTGATTGCCAATGGAATATTCCATAAACCCAAGAATGCCAGGGAGAAATGTAGATATTTGAAACCAGCTTCCACATCCATCTCCAGGTGGGGCAACGGTTGATCCCGGGCCCTGGGTCCCCTTCTCCGAGTGGCTGGGGGACTGATCTGCCTTTCTCCACCGTCCCAACCCCAACTCCCCACCTCATTTCCCCGCCTAGGCCCTCACATGCCTCATTTATTGTGACCTCACCATCCTACAAAGAGCCCAGGCAATAACCCAGTGTAATTGGTTAATATTTTCTCACCTTAATTAAAAGTCCAAATGGGAATATTGGCAGCTTAGGCCCTCGTTTGAAAATTGAGTCATATTCCCATTAACAGGAACGTCTAATTAAGACATCCGTTAAAAGTCCGTAACATTAACTTAATGGGGGAAAGCCAGAAGGAATTCAATTAGATTTTATTTCTGCAAAATTAATATTAGCAACTTTAAAAAAATGTCCTCAACGCTGATTGTTATTCATAAAAGGTTCTCTGAGCATGAAAATGGGAGTCTCGTTTAGACAGTCTTAGAGATTGGGCTAAACTCAAATGGGATTCTAGCAGAAGACAGAGCGGACGTGACAAGTCCTGGACGGAGAAAATGGCCTTCTTGGCTTCGCATCCTGGTAGTCCTAACCCAAGAAGCTCCGGGCTGGGAGGCTGGAGACCCGTGTTCTTGCAGAGGGACTTTGGCCAAGCCACTTAGCTTCTGTGGACTCAGCTCACCCTTCTTCAAAGAAGGCTAGCAGTTCTGATTTTGACCTGATATTTCATAGGTGTGTCTTGATGCCCCAAGATAATTAAGGTGAAGACTTTTGAGGAGGCAAACTTGGTCCAAAGGGAAGGAAGAGGAGGAGGAAGGAGTTTAGATTGGACTCATGCAATATGTAATACGCTTTGGAAGGGATTCCTCTAGAATGCGGTGGGCCCTCGATTAATGGCAGCTATTGTCTTTATGTTATCCATGGTTTAGGTTTTGTGAAAAAAAAATTGTAATGATTTTATTTTTTGGTAAAATAAAAAGTTCTGTGTTCATTCAAAAAAATACGAGAAGTTAAAAAATGTAAAACATGAAAGTCAAAACAAACATCAGTCTAAATAACCATTGTTCACATCAGTGCCTGTTCCTCCTGCCTATGCAATGGTGGAAGGGTAGACAGATCATTAGAAAAGACAGGAAGACTGATCCAAACAGAAACAAGGTATAAAAATGGGCTCCTACTATGTATGTTGCCTTGAATAAAAGCTATGTTTAGCTTGAATTTAATGGAAGAAAAGCAAACTGTTGTGAAACAAAAAAGATTGCTGATTATTTCAAGAGATACTCACTTCTGAAAGAATCAAAGTTTAAGAATAAAGATTGTGAAAACATTAGAAGTATGAGTCTACTTCAGAAGGAAAGTTTTTGGCTGCAAGTAATAAAAGAACAGACCACATTGGCTTATATACTAAAAGAATTTATGTGTTGAAAGAAGTCTAGTGTTTGGGGACTTCCAGTCACACTGTCAACCAGTTCAATGATTGTCTCTGCCCTGAACATGGTTTCCTCGTGGCTGTAGGACTTTTTGGTGGGAAGATAACTAAACTTATAGAGCTATTACCTATCTACTTTCTCTGCAATCCTCATTACCACTTGAAAGTAAGCTAACATTATTATCTATACAAGAAAAGGAAGGCTCAGAGAAGTTAGGGAACTCGTCCAGGATCGCACAGCTGGCAAGTGGCAGAACCAGAATTCCAAAGAATCTGGAACAGACTGCATTATGGGCCCTGACTTTTCACCCTTTGCCATGTGATTTTTACAGTACCTCCCGGTAAAGGGGTGGGATATATTTCCCCATTCATCACTTTGGGTTCAAGTATGTGACTTCCTTGGGCCAAGATCATGAGACAGAGGTGACGGTGTGCTAATTTTGAGTGTAGGCCTTCAGAGATTTCATGTTTCCAATTTTTTGTTGTCGTTGTTGTTTATGAGACTATTCCCTGGCAAGCTAACTGACCGCTGCTATGAGAACATGCCCTGGCTAGCTCACTGGACCAAGGAGGATAAGGGACAAGTAGGACAGACTTTCAGATCTTCAGGTAGACCAGGGCTACCTCAACTCCACAGCCTGCATCAGCTGATTTCTAGCTGACCCACAAATACACAAACAAACCCAGCTAAAAGTCAGTGGAGCTATTCCAGCCAACCCACAGAGGCATTAGCTAAATTAATACTCATTGTGACAAGCCGTAACAATGATGCTTATTGTTAGGAGCTGTTGTGGTTGTTACACAGCATTATTATGGCAGTAGCTGACTGATACAGCTTGAGTCCAGAGCCTGTGCTCTTAACTATTGCCCCATTTTCCCATGCTGTGTGTCCGTCCTCCATGAGATGGCATCTGTTCTTTCTCAGCGAGGTGAGGGCTAGAGGCCGAGGGAGATGTCTCCTAGCCAGGCAACAAGCCTCAGGACTCTGGGGCCACCAAAGGCTGCATCTCTCAGGCACGTGGCTGAGTAACCAGCCAGTGCCAAGCCTGTCCATCATGCATTGCTGTGGATCCACAGGGCATGCAAAACTCTTGGTGCATTATTGCCAGCAAGGCATAGCTCCAGCTTCCTCTGGATGTCCCCCTTGCCACCACTTTTTAAAATCTCCCTCTCTTGAGGCTGGGCTCATTTGTACCTTTGGAAACCAAGTAGTGCAGAGGGGCAGGCAGTTTCCAGCTGGTACTTCCCCAGGCCTGGGGCAGAAACTCTGGCCCTTACAGGGTGAGCTGGCAGCTTGTTAGCTCAGCCCCTGCCCTGTCCCTGTCTCTGAACTGCTCGCAGCTCTCCCAGACTCCCCCTGTTCTCTCTTGCCTCCAGGAGGCTTTCTATACGTGGTTCTTTTTGCTGGAACATTCGGTCACCTGATGTCTTAAGATAAGTTCTCTGGAAACAGATTGACATGGAGATTCTTTACAAGTGGCTTTCTGAGGAATTGCTCCCAGGAGAGGCCTGTCAGAGGGTGAGGGTTCAGGAAGAGCCTAGTTCAGTCGGATCCCTCGGGGAGCTCTGGAGAGTGAATGGTGCCAGCGTTGTCCCACCGTAAGGCAGGGGTCTGGGGTTTGTACCCCACATCATCACTGACTGAGTCTGCACCCTCAGGGTGGTCGTGGCAAAGGGGCCCCTGCCCAAGTGGACAGCTCTCTGGAGCAGGGCAGTGGGGAGCCCTCGGCAGCCTCACTTACAGTGGCTGGGGTGGGTGCCCCGGTGCCAACCACCTTATCCTTCAGGTTTCAGCTTTGACGCCGTTTCCTCCAGGAAGCCTTCCCTGTGTTCTTTCTCCTTGGCTTTGCTGGTTGGTTCTTATCTATGCTCCCATTGCTCTTTCTGCCTCCCCCTTTTACCCTTCAACATACACATTAAATGTTGATTCATGACTGTCTTCCCATTCCTGTCACCTCCACTAGGCAGGAACTGTGTCAGCCTGTTCATTGTGATATCTTCAGCATCTGGCACACAGTGGGTGCTCAATACATTTGTATGGGAGGAAGGAAGAAGGAAGGGAGGGAAGGAGGGAGGAATAGAGAAAGCAGGGAAGGAGGGAGAGAGGAAGGGGTGAAGGGAGGAATGGGAGAAACACAGGGAGACGGGTCATTGCCAAGTACACATAGAATGGATCCTTGAACCCTGAGTTTGGGAGAGCAGGGTCGTCTCCAGGCCATGCTGTGAGATGTCTGGGAAACACGAACTGAGTCAGGATTAAAAGCAACCGGGGGATCTGCCCCGGCTCCCTGAGCCTCTGAGAACCCCAGTGTGCCGTCTTGGCTGGAACTAGCAACTGTGATCCTGGAGGAAACTCTGGCTCGCTCCTGAAGGGGAGCCCCTGCTTCTCCATGGCAGTCCTGACACCCCCAAATTCCAGGGCTTCTACAGCCCCAGCAACCCAGACCTCAGCTTCCCCTCCATGCTCCTCCTTGACCCTCTCAGATACAGATTAGAACCATGAAGCTCAGCACAGGTCGTCTTGTCCAGCTCCGTCCCCGGGCAAACGGGGAAACTGAGACACAGAGAATGCCGAACTGGTCCAAGATCATGCGACAAGCCAAAAGCATCACTAGGATGAGAATCCAGAACTGCAGAACCCAAACACGCGTTCCTCTTCCGTCTCAGGCAGCTCCCTGCACACTCTCAGGTTCAACTTTGAGATCAGCCACAAGGAATTTGATCCTGGAGGGAGAACCCCGGGCAGACGGATCTGCCGCCGCAGGACAGTAGGAGGCATAAGCGGAAGGGGTGGGCCCAGCCTTCTCACTGACACTCGATGGCCTTCCCCTGCTGCGGATGCCACAGTTGAGTCGCCACATTCAGGCCATAGCCACAGAGCCACAGACTTCAAGGAAATATCCTTGAAAATCACTGAGCTTGAGTCCCTCCTGGTACAAAAGGTAAACTGAGGCCCCAAGGAGGTAGGAACAGAACCCAAAGGCGTATAGTCACCTTCGGTGCAGACCCAGGGCTAGAACTAAGCTCATTTTGCCTCTGAGTCTGAGATTTTGTGGCAAATCTACCTATTCCCTATCCGAAGCCATCACTCATGTCCTCTTCCTGCTTGCTAATCCAGTTCTAGTCACCAACAGGTAAGGAGCAATCTGGTAAGGATGGCTTCTCTTACTAAGTACAAAGATGAAGCCTCCTTAGGAGAAAGCTTTTGCCTTGATCCCCTTTCTTTTCTGCCTTGGATGCAGATGTGAGGACTAGAGAGCCAGCAGCCATTTTGGGACAAGGAGGCAAAAACTTGCAGTCCAAAGTCAACATGCTAAGGATGGTGGAACTGGAAGATGAAGTAGTCATTAGACCTTGAACACATAATTGAGTAGCTGAACCAATGCCCCAAAGTACCACCCTCTAGGTATCTTGTTATGAGAGATAAACCCCTATTAAGTTAGGTCACAGTAGTAGGCTATTCTGTTCCTTGAAGCTGGAGGCATTCCTAACTGACAAAGACATTTCCCACACTATTTCTTAACTACACTTGCAAGTGGCCAGGCCATGTACCAGCACGCCCATGTCAAGGGTAGAGAGACTATACAGTGTCTCTGTGGTTTCAAGCTGTCTTCCCTTGAACGCTTGCAAACTCCAGATTTGCAGAAAAGACATGAATTTCATTTGGTCCCAGGCTTGCAGTACAAAAGGGGCGGAAATGTGATGTCCAAACAAACATTGTCCCAGCACATCGTGTGGGTCCTGGGTTTGCAGGAATATCAAATAGCACTGAATTAGGCCATGGCTTGGGAAACCCTGGCTGTCGCCCCACGGGTTCTTCTGGGGCTTTGTCCTGGGAGCGCGGTGGTGGGGCCAGCAGTGGAGGGGGAGGAAGCATGATGGGTCTCAATTACTGAGCGGAAAATGGCTTCATTTTGGAGAGGAAATCTTGCTATTGGAGACTTTTAGCTGCATAAGAGCTGCTCCAATCAATATGCAATAGGAGAATGAGGGTGCTGAGCATGAATTTCCCACCATTGCACCCTAGAGCCTGCTGTTAAAGCCAGAGCAAGTTATGGAGCCACTTCTGGGTCTCTGGAGAGCAGGGGGCTCAACTGCACAGACCCCTCAGAGAAGCTGACCTCCTGGGCGCCCAGCTCCGGGGTCTAAATGCCGTCCCAGCCTGGCCTCAGCCTGGCTGGAGCCAAGTCTCATGTAGAGGAAGATGGGATTCTGTTTTGCTTAGTGGAGCTGTTTTTAGAAGACAGGGGGTTCCTCTTGGAGGAAATTCTAAGCTTCCCATTTTGCAGAGGCCTTTTTTGTTTGTTTCATACAAAAACTCTGTGTCTTGGTGAGTTAATTCTAGCTGCTGTAACAAACACACACTAAAATGTCAGTGCTGTGACGTGATAAAACTTTATTTTCTCACTCGCATCATGAGTTTAAGGCAGGAGTTCCTGGCAGATAGAAGACTTCCGTGGTGATAGAGACATGGGCTCTTTCTCTAGTTAGGTTTCACCCTCCCTGGATCCTCTGCATTAATCCACAGATGATGAAAAATTAGGGAAGGCCGGCCTGCGTCTTTAGTTCCGAGGTAAATAGAAATTAAGGTGCCCTCTCTCTACACCCCACTCCCGTGTCCGTAACCACTACCCCTTTGCTTACACCTCCCTGGATAACCCTGAGGTGCTGCCCCAACCCTTGCCAGGTCCCCAAACCTGTCCGTGCCTTGGGAAATAGTCTGTTTATAAACTTGCCTCCCGTTACCCCGTGTGTGCTCTGTGTGTTCCCTTCAAAGCCTGATGCACCATTGTTAATTACTTTTACATATCCTTTTATTTTTTTCACGGATTTTCCCCTCCATCCATAATTACAATAAATTTTCTCTGAGGCACAGCAAACCCCTACTCTACAGCAGGAGGGTCAAAGACCCAGAGAGGTAGAGCGCCTTGCCGAAGGTCACACAGCAAAGGAGCAGGGAGCCCAACGGGCAGACGCAGAGTCCACAACCCTCTCCTCCGCTGACTTATCTCTGGGTCGAGCCGCACAATGGAGTAAGAAGCTTGTTTCCTCCTGGGCCCAGAGAGGAAACTTCCAGACACAATGATCAGAGGAGCTGGGTTGTGGGAGAGACTTCAGCCGAGAGCCAAAAAACAGCAAAGGATTCAGAGCTCAAGACTTGAGTTTTTAATAATAAATAAACGCCAAGATCGGGCCTCCACGTGGAAGCCTTGGGGAGTCTGCAGCCAGCATGGGGTGCCCAGGAAGCCGCCTGTCCTCAGCCTACAGGATTCTCTGGTCATTGTCCAAACGGCTGGTGGGACAGGGTCCTGGGGGACGATCTTCAAACCCCAAAGGGGAGGAGAAGTGAATATTTTGGGATGATCCCTCTTTTCATACAAATAAAGAGGCTCTTACAAGTCGTATCAAGTGTCTGGATTTCCTTGACTGTATATTAATCCGCTTTCATGTGAATTATGCAATATTGTCGTGGAGGAAGGAGCAGCTAGACGTTGGACGGGCAGCTCTGGAATCAAAGAGGACCCACGCTGCGCTGTGGCCTCCGCAAAGAAGCTCACGGGGGCTGGGCTGCTCCGTGGCGCCCCAGTCTCCCTCAGACCCACGGGGCAGACGTGTGCCCAGGGGAGCCAGGGAGGTCCAGGGCCAGTGACGAGGATGGGGTGAGCTCGGGAACAAGTCAGATGTCCCAGCCGAAGGGGCCACGTCTGAATTCCAGCCGATGGTTGCTAGGTAGACACGCAGCCCCAGTGCGGCAGGACCTTCTGATTTTGTAAGAGAAGCCAGAAAACCAGGTTTTTCTGGGCAGTCTCCCAATCTTTAAATATTGACGACAAATTTTGATTTCTAAGAGATGTTAAGCAAACTGGGCAAAAGCCATCGCGGGTTGCCCATGTGCGACCTCCAAAGATTCAGTATGTCAGAAGGTGTCTGCTCCGAGGCTTGGGAAAGTAGCGGGAGGGTTTGACCTGGGCTGAAATGAGGCGAAGACCTTCAGCCCTGTTCTTTTTCCCTTCTCTTTTCGCCCTGCTCTGGTGCCTCTCCCTGCTGTGCTCAGTTTCCTGGTGGGATAGAACCAGTGCGGCACTGGGGGGCTGCACTTGGAGATGGGGCCTCCAAGGAAGGAATTAAGGTGAAACTAAGGTTAGATGAGGTGCTAGACGGCCTGGTCTGATGGGACTGGTGTCCTTATAAGAAGAGACACCAGGGAGCCCTTGCATCCTCCCTGTCCCTGTCCCTGTCTCTGTCTCTGTCTCTCTCTCTCCTCAAGCACAATCTAAGGAAAGGTCATCTGAGGATGCAGCAAGAAGGTGGCCATCCGCAAGCCAGGGAGGGAGCCCTCACCAGAAACCTGCCAGGCTGGACTCTAATCTTGGACTTCCAGCCTCCAGAACTGTGAAAAGATGAGTTGCCAGTGTTTGAGCCACTCAGCCTGTGGTGTTTTGTGATGGCAGCCCGGGCTGACTAGGACAGGTCCGAGCCTTTGGTTCCAGTCAATCGTGTCCCCGAGACCCACACTTCCAGCCTGCGGTCTGGGGGCATCCCTCCCTCGCAGGGCTTGCTGATGGGATCAGTGGTGGCCGAGAAAGTCCCTTGCAGGTACGGAGACCTGTGATCAAGCAGAAGGTGCAGACAGCCCCCGAGGCCCCCAGCTACCTGATAAACACGCGGCAGGTATGACTATCAGCCTATGGAGGATATTTCTGGGAGGAAGGATGTTATTTAATAATTCAGGGAATTGGGGAATAGTTCAATCCTTGAAATGTGGTGGAGTGGGAGGGATGGAAGCAAGGGTTGGGAAGGTGGCTGATGACTTTTAGGAAATCTGGAAGTTCATGAGTTTTGAAGAAGCTCCTGCCCACGACCTCAGCTGCCTGTGGCCCCAGCACATGAGCTTCTCTGGAGGGACTTGGGCATCGTGGGCAGCCAGCCACTGCTGGTGTCTGTCACTGTGCACTTCTTCCTTCCCTTCTCTCCTCTTGCTCAGAGACTCTAGTGTCCCTCAAAGCATTGCTTTATACCTGAGTCCTGAAACTTTAAAATGTGCTCTGTACAGCAGCTATAAACTGCCAGGACCTGAGATTTGGTCCAGACTCCAGGTCCAGGCAGATTTTCCCAGCCCCAGAATATTCCTTGGTCCGGTCCAGGCTTAGACAAAGCCTGTAGGTCGTCCGTGGAGCATGGTCGTCTCCTATGGGGCTGAGGAGACCTCTCGTTTGGAATCTATGGCCAGACATTCTGTCCTGTTCATTCAACCTTCCAGCTGCCATCGGGTCTCTGACAATGTCTTCTGTCCCTGCCCTCTGCTTGTGTGGGCAGCTCCCATACAACAGCTTCCTCTCCACGCCCCGTCCCCTGGCACAGCGATCACAACCGTGGAAGGCTACGGGCTCAGCCAGACCTGGGTTTGAATCCTCACTCTAAATACAGAGCTGTGCATTTGGACCTCACTAATCCAAGCTTCAGCTTCTTCATGTATACCCCGGGGGTCAAAACCCACAAGGTCAGAGAGAAGAGCATTCATGGATGAAACGCCAACACTCTCAGTGGTCCCCTGCTGGTGTTGGGTCCCCATGGCCAGGTTCAGAATGTGAGAGGACACTGGGAGAGGTGGCAGATTCAGAGAGATGACCTCTGCCCCTTTAAGGAGCATCTTCAATGAGCTCTTTGACTCTTGCCTTGAGTGGGGTAGGGAGGCTTGTGGGCTGGGATTTGGACAATACATTTGCGCGGGATCAACACAAATGCTTTACGGGGGCATTCGGTGCTCTTGCGGAGTAAGCCACACAAATCCTGCAGCCTCTGAAATCTGCTCTGCCTCCCAGGCAGGGGCCCCCGGGCTCTCGGAGTAAGATGCAGGGGCCGCCTTCTCCGGCTCTGAGCTTAAGCTTGTTGTTATTGGATGCTCAGGCTGGTGTCTGTGTGATAACCCCAGAGCTAGAACACTCGGGCCAGGGGGAGACGGGAAAATCCCCAACACTTGTCTGTTGTCAGATGATGACTAAGCCTCCCTCGTCACCACCAGGCCTTGTCACAGTGGAATCGTGTTTGTCAGACACGCATTGTAACCCTAAGGTTATCACACAGGGCCAGGAATAGAGGAAGGGTGTTTGCACTAACACCTTTGATCACTTCTCCTGGAGGCATGGAACTCTGTGAGGGTAGGTCCCAGAGACAGAGCTTTCCAGCTCCAGCCGAGGCAAGGGGCCAGTCCCCAGGAAACCAAAGCTCTGTCACAATTCCTTTCCACGGAGGGTGATGGATTGAGACATATAATTAATATATGTCTATATATTTATATATAAAAACCCTTACAAATCACATCCCTCGAGCCAGGTCTTTAAATAATGGAAGACGGTAGATTACTGCTTTATTAGTCCCTTCCAAAAGCTTATAAAAATTATCTTTTGCCGCTGGGAAGACATTTTATCAGAATTTATGGCAACTCAGAGAGTCTTGAGATATCAGATTCAGAAACTAAGAAGCTTTCTGTGCCTCTTTCTTCTGCAGACAGACCCTTGGTCTCCGCTCTCCTTGTAAATTAAAACCTCTAACATTATCTCCTGTATGAAATAAGACACTTGGCTCTCCTATCTCGAGCTTGCTCCTTAATTAATATAGACTTGAGAAGGCAAAAGCCGTAAATGTGAGTGAGTGGCTCTGGAAGGTGGGTGTGGGATGGCAGACGGAGAGACTTGGAATCTGGAAATTGGGCAAGGGACAGGTCTTTGACTTGGGGGCAAACATGTCACTAATGGCTTGGAGGGATTTTCCTTTGCATGATCCTTGGCCAAGTCTCCCTTATTGATTAGCCAGCCTTCTCCAGGGTCTCGTGTCTCCCATACTGAAGGTTGTTGAGCTGGGTATTCCCACGTATCCGCTGTTAGGGAAATTCAGGCTTTGCCCACCAAGAGCTTATATAGAGAAGTGCTGCTCAAGTGTATTCGAGCCAGAACCCTCAGTGCTTGGCCCACCATGAGAGAAAGCGCAGAGACAGAGTAGCGCTTAGCAATAACCCACAGCGACTGGATATTGCCGCTGCCTCCAAGGGCTTGATCAATGGTCTCATGTCACTGAGCGGGATTCAGACAAGTTTGGATGCTTTTCATTTCATTTTCCTAATAATGCTTTTTTAAAAAAAAGTTGTATATGGCAAAGTCCACAACAAATGATTTTATTCTGTAGTCTCTGGATTGTTTTCTAGATTATGAGTCTAGGTTTTATTATTTTCTAGAATATGTCCAAAATTATTTTATATTTACTAGGTTATTTTCTAGAGTATTTCAGCTTCACCGAACCTGATTAATATAACTTCACAGATTCCAAAGCACTTTTTAAAACCATTAATTTGATCTTCACAAGAAGCCCCAGGAAGGAGGTCCTGCAAAGGACATAAGGCCACTTCCCTGTGGATCTGGAAGGGGACTGAGTCTCAGAGAAGGCAGGTGATTTGCTCGGGATCACTCAGTTTATTTTTTGTTTGTTTGACAACAACTATCCTAACGCGGGTGAGGTGGTAGCTCCTAGCAGATCTGATTTGCATTTCTTTGATGACTAGTGATGTTGAGCATCTCTTCATATACCTGTTGGTCATTTTTCATCTTATTTGGAGAAATGTCTATTAAAGTCCTTTGCCCATTTAAAAATTGGGTTATATATTTCCTTGCTATTGAGTTGTATGATTTCTTTCTAAATTTTGGGTATTAACCCCTTATCGGAGATAGGGTTTGCAAATATTTTTTCCTAAGCCAAAGGTTACTTTTTCATTTTGTTGATATTTCCTTTGCTGTACAGAAGCTTTCCAGTTTAACGTAGTCCCATTTATTTATTTTTGCTTTTGTAGCCTGAGCTTTTGGTGTTACATCCAAAAATCATTGCCACGTCCAATGTCTAGAAGCTTTTGCCCGTATGTTTTCTTCTAGGAGTTTTGTGATTTCAGGTCTTATGTTTAGGACAAACAATAACAAGTGTTGGCAAGGGTGTGGAGAAAAGGGAACTCCTGTATGCTGTTGGTGGGAATGTAGATTAGTGTAGCCATTAGGGAAAACAGTATGGAGGTTCCTAAAGAAATTAAAAACAGAACTACCTTATGACACAGCAATCCTTCTGGGTATGCATTACATCCAAAGGAAATGAAATCATCACTTTGTAAGATGCCTGTACTCTCATATTCATTGCAGCATTATTCACACTAGCCAAGACATGGAAATTACCTAGGTGCCTGCTGATGGATGAATGGATAATGAAACTGTGAGATATGTGTGTGTGTGTGTGTGTGTGTATAATACATACACACAGACACAGAGGAATATTATTCAGCCTTTAAAAAGGAAGCAATCCTGCCTTTTGCCACAAGGTGGAGGACATTATATTAAGTTAAATAAGCCAGACACAGAGAGACATTTACTGTATGGTCTCACTTATATATGGAATCCTAAAAAAAAAAAAAAAAAACGTGAAATTTACAGAGATAGAGAATAAACAGTGGTTACCGGGGGTTGGATGCAGGGAGGAAATGGCAGATGTGGGTCAAAGAACACAAAGTAACAGATACATAGGATGAACAAGTCTAGAAATTCAATATGCAACATGAGCAGTATAGTTAATAACAGTGTGTTATATTCAGAATTTTTGCTAAATGAGTAGATTTTAGCTGCTCTTGCCACAAAATACAGGTAACTATGTAAGATGATGGGTATGTTAATTTGCTTCACTATAGTAACCATTTTACTGTCTATATGCATCTCATAACATCATGTAGTATACTGTAAACATACACAACCAAATTCATTTTAAAACATATGTTAACAAGTAGTGAATCTGGGTAAAGAGTATATGGATGCTCTTTGTACTATTCTTGCAACTTTTCTGTAAGTATAAAATTGTCTCTAAATAAAAGGTTAAAAACATTTTTTTAAAAAGATCAGATTCAGGATAAAAATAGCAGATTCAGGATTCAAACCCACACCTCTGAGCCCAGGTTTAACACTGTCCCCAAGGAAGGCACAGTGATACTGAGGAGGCCGTCTGTGGACCTTCTTTCCTGGGGGTATTTCTGTTTTAAAGGGGGCGGCCTGCAGGGAGAGAACCCCCAAGAACAAATGTCTAAGGATAGAATTAGTCCAGGGGCGGCTGCTCCGCCAGACCCGCCTCATGGAGGATTCGCAGGCAAACTCCACCTGACCTTGGCCAGCGCTGCCTGGTGTCCAGTCCCACCTCCTTCCCCAAAGAGGGTGTCGGGCAGCCTTCCAGGATGGATTTTTATTCCTTTTAAGAGGGAAATAGGAAATGAGCCTTAAGAGAAAGTGAGGAGTTATTGCTGCATTTAATTGCTCTAAAAATATCTCACCGGGGTTGGCTGTGAGTTCACTCCTGGGTGCCGATTCAGTGCTCCAGGGAGAAGTGGCCAGACCCCAGATGGGGCTGAGAAAACCAAAATAACAATGACAATAAACAAAGCTGAGGCCTCTGAGAATGGAGGGCTCATGCCAGGCCAGCTCAGCGGGGGGGCAGGGCCCGAATCCCCCGGCCAAGTTCAGCTGTGGGCACCGCAGGGCTCCCAGGACCGGACGGTTGTGTAACCCATTCTGGCAGGGGCCTGATGTGAGTCCCAGTCCTGCCTCTTCCCCAGGGCACACGGCTATGCCTGCCTTCACTCCAGATCTCTGCACCCCTCGTCTGTAAGACGGGGTTTTATTCTGCCTGAGGTCCCTTCAGTAGTGGACACCATTGGTTGTCTTCCCAGCGCCTGTTGCCCTTCCCGTCCTCCTGCAGTGCGGGTCTTGCTCAGAGACCCACCCGTCACAACGCCAGACCCAGGAGTGACCCAGTTTAGCTGAGCTAAACAGCTCATGGAATTCTGGGGGATTCTTGTAGCTCTAGAGGTGGGCATGTGTCCTAACTTGGTCCGTTGAGGTCAAAGAAGGCCTGTAGTAAGAGGGAAATTTCTATTTCTCTGTATCGGGCAAGGAAGCAAGGAAGCAAGGAGCCTCGACCGAAGTGACTGTCATGTGAGAGGATGAGGGGACCCAGCCTCTGTGTGCTGGCCGTGGGAACAGGCCCCACAGACCTCCAGCTAGATTTTGCACCTCCCTTGGGCCCTTGGGGCTTGCAGGGGTGGCCTTCTTTCCCTGGTAAGAGCTGCCACTTCGTCTGTGCTGGGAGATGCTGCAGAAGCCTGTCCCCTACAAGCACTTCCCTGGGGAGCTGTCCCCAACTTCCCTCCCGGCTGCCAGGCTGATGACTGAGGTTAAATCCCAGCGTCACCACTGAACCTGCTGTGGAAGGGAAGGGACCAGGCACCGACAGAAACAGAATTCGTGGTGCACCGTAGCATAGGCAGCAGCCTGGCAGTGAGCCTGGAATTGGGTTTAAGGTTCTAGTTCAGGGGGGCTGGAGTATGAATCTAGGTCAACAAGAATTCGTTGACATGACAGCACTGTCTTGGTCAGGGAGTTCAACTCCCTGGCAAGGACCCCAGGGGCCGGGGCAGGCTCGCTACCGGGGTGGGGGTGGGAAGCCTCGGGAAAAACAAGTCTGCCTCCCAGCAAGCTGGCAATGCCTGCGCTGGCCTGGCAGACGAGAGAGGGAGCAAGGGGGCCGAGGGACATGGGCACACTGAAGCAGATACAAGAGTCCGAGGACCCCCCAGAGGACTTAGCTCCGCGAGAGGGCTCAGTGGGCACAGCCGCCACCAAGGCCGTGAGAAAGGCCCATCGGGGCACCCCCCTGCAGACCTCTAGCCACAGGGACCAGAGGTGACCAGGGCTGCAGCTGCCGCACCCTGACATCCATCCCCACCTCCACACTCAGGCCACCCCTCCTAGCCAGTGAACAAATGTGGAAGGGACACTGAGGCAGGCTGGTGCCAGGGAGACATGGGACTCACCCAGCGGTGGTGACTTCGGTGACTTTGTCTGGGGGACTCCCTGAAAGCCCTGTTCAACCTTCTGCGGGACTGCACTGTGGTCTGGGGTGCGACCCCCAACCTCCCCCGCCGCCCACCCGCGTCAGGGTTGAACTCACTTTGCGTCTGTCTTCACCGAGCTCTCTCCCCAGCTCCCCTGCAGGGCGCTTCCCTAACAACACCCTCCTGCATCTGCTTCTCACGCTGAGGACGAGGCCCAGCCAAGGAGGGCAGGGCGGACAGAGAGGACGGGTTGCTCAAAAACACCCGTGCCCTGTTGAACAAACCAGCCATGGCCCCTTCTGTGAAATTCCCACCATGGTGCCATGAAAAACTCCTATGAACCCCTCGAGCGAGTTCTCTGTTCCCGGCAGCTAAGTCAGCCTGTTATAGCTCATGCAACATGCCAGTGTGATCCTCCGTGACACTTTGGGGTGTGTACTGTACAGCACTTGGTCTCGAACCCGGGTCTTTTGTCTCCCACGTGAGGGCTCTTCTCCCTAGAATGCGAGGCTCTCAAAACAGTGATTGCCCAGGCTCTGAGTTTCTCTGCAGCAAATGATTCACAATTCTATAGACAAACAGCCACTCACTAATAAACCCAGTGAGTCACCAAGGGCCACTAAAGTTTGGTATTTATAAGTGAAAATTAGCATGTTGCGAGAGTTCCCTGAAGAATTGATTCAGCATCTGGCTGAGAAGGGAGGAGGCCGTGCAGCCCCAGCGACAGTGCAAAGTGTCCCCACATGTTCCCACAGGCGGCGATGTCAGAGGCGACATGCTTGGGCAGGATCTTTCAAGACCATGGTAGCTTCAGGGCTGCCTCGGGCTGGTCTTGGTTTTCAGTCGCTGCTATTCTTACATTTTAATTATGAATTGCTGTTGGTTTGGTTCCCTCGTCATCAGTTCAGCTTGTGGTGGATTGTTGGTTAACCCCACAGCATGTAGGGATGCATATTTGCACCAACAGAGCGTGGGGCCTGTCATTTTCCAATAACTGCTAGACTCTGCAACATCGAGGTGTCGCAGTTTGGTCGTGACTCATCCGGGCCCTTATTTCCGTACGTGAAGCTTCCTCGAGTGCTTCCGTGGGGCTCTGCAATGTTACCACCACCTTCTCCTTCTGGCAGTCGGGCAGGGTGAGATAGACCCTCTCGGGACTTCGGTTTGGCCCACGTGGGCTGTGGACACACTGGTTGGGTAACCAGTGCTCTAGAAGACCCAAGGCAAGGGCTGAGGCGCGGGGTGGAGGAAGGGGAAAGAAGGAGGGAACAGTGGAAGGAAGAGGACTCTTGATCTTTTACGTCCACTTCCGTCAGAGAATCTCCACGGTTGCTTGCCGTCTGGGGTCTAGTCTCATGGGCTAGCTGAGATGGGTTGGGGAGTCTGGCATTTAGCGGTAGGCCAAGCCTACATCATCACTGACATCTGCTGGACCAGTGACCTGATGCTGTGTCATTACTGTGTCACCTTAGGGTTAGGGTTTTCTGGTGGCAAGCAACAGAAATCAAGTTGGGCTAACTCAAGGAAAAAAATGAATTTACTGAAGGGATTCTGGGCAGTTCACAGACAGGAGGGTGGAGAGTTAGTCTTAGAGTTAGGATGAGAACAAAGGCAGCTTGAACACCAGGCAGAAGGAGATGTCCAGGTAGCGTTACTAGGGCGATGATGGTGCTTATGGGCAGTCATTACCAAGGTGTTCTAAACGCTGGATGTGCGTCTTTACTTACTGAACTCTACAACAACCCTATGAGGTAGGAACCATTATCATTCCCACTTTGCAGATGAGTAAACTGAGGTACACACAAGTTAACTTGCCCAAGGTCACATGGCTAATAGATGGTGGAGCCCTGGGCTCTATGGGCTGTGTCCTTGGGCTGGCTGTGTCCTTCCACTGAAGGTCATTGCTCTGGAGCTGGTCCTCTCTTCCAACTGTCTCCTTCAAGGTGCCAGTGACCAGTCCCACCACCTCCTCGTGAGGCCTGGGGTCATAACAGCCCCGCCCCTGCCCGGCCCAGGCACCGTACCGTTGCCTGTGGTTTTCCTGCCCCCGACCACACCCTCGTGCTCCTTTATCAAAAGCTCAGATGCTCTTAGTTTGAATGCGCTGTCTGTCGGGGTACCACGGGCGCATTTCATAGACTCCTCAGCATCATCGATTATAAACCACACCATTACCTGATGTGCCATTAATACATCAATGTGGCCACTTAAACATTGCCAAGACATTGCCTGTAAGACCAGCGTCAGAGTGTGAAGTGTGTGTCTTCGATCAGGGAAAAAGAATATTCCTTCATTTCATGGATGAGGGGAGAGCAACACAGAGAAGGAAAGTAACTCATCTGAGGCTACCCAGCCAGTAGACGGCTGAGCTAAGATTTGAACGGGACAGTCTGGTTCTAGACCCTGCACCTTAAGCGCACCCAAGCTGCTCCGGGCACGCTGCCAGGGGAGACCTCGCGGTGGGGCTGGGGCAGGCAGCGAGAGGACAGGGCCGGCCGGGGGGCAGCCAGGGTGGGGCAAGGGAGCAGAAAGGCCGGCTGCCCTGGAGGAGAAGTCACATAGAAGGGAGGCCTGAGATGACGCCCCAGCCTCCCCAAAGAGGCCCTGGTCCCCCCCAACCCCTGCCCTCCGAGTTCATCTTGTCATCCGTTGACAAATATAGACGGGGAGAAACCTAAATAAATGAGTGGCTGCTCGAAGCCACAGGACAGCTAACCATAATGGGGGTTTTTGGTTTTCTGCTTGAGACACAAACAGCACATTCCTCCGCCGAAATAGCCGGGTGGAGAAACAGGGCATCACTGGACGGCAACACCCGGCCGGGATGAGCCAAACAAGACAGAAATAGGCCCGCGCCGCCACATGAAGGGAGCTCGTCAGTGCCCGGCGGACTGTGCTCGGCCTGGCCCTGCCCTGCCGGGGTGGCTGCTGTCACCTGGGGAGGCTCCGGCTTTGCCCCAGGCAGCTGCGTGTCTGCCCGGCTGTCACCTTGGGCAGCTGGGACAGCCGCCCCTTCCTTAGACTGGGGTCCTCGGGACTGGCGATGGGACAAGGATCCTGGGAGCTCTGTCCCACCACTCACACACAGACACACACCTGTGCTCTCAGCTGCACACACGTGGCAGTGCACACATGCGGAGGTCTGTACGCCTATGTACACTTATCTCTATGGACACGCACACATACAAGAATAGATACAAGCCCTCGCATGTATCCACAAGCACACACACACTCATGTGCACGTGTCACTACACACATGCAAACATCCACACGTGTAAGTATATACACATGAGCGCATGGTCCTAGGCACATTGTCCAGGCCCTCGGGCCTCCTCTCTCCCAGGGCACGCTCACCCCAGAGGCTGGTGTTAGCCCATCTCAGTGGGCATCCAAGGCCAGGTTCAAGGGGGCTCTGGGATGGGAGGGTCAAGAAGCTGCCAAGGAAGCCCAGAGTCTGTCTTGTTTGGTCCCTCCCACCGTCTGCGACTAGCCAGCCTCTCTTCCCTCGTTTCCCCTGCGCTGTCCCCAGCAGGGAGTGAATAATCAATTTCAAGACCTCCCCATGGACTGGACCTGGGTGTGCCCACAGCTTGTTGGTACCACGATCGCTGTGGGTCTATGAGCTCTGTGGGGCCAGGGACCCCGGCAGTGAGCCTCATCCCTTTACGCCCAAAGACCACTAGAGTGCCTGGTGCTCAGTATAATAAATGAACGGAATAGAAGAGCAGAGGTTGGTATCCCCATTTAACAGCTAGGGAGACTGAGGCCCAGAGAGGGGCAGCACTTAACCAAAGTTACACCTGTCTCCCCCCGCCCCCGGTGCTGCCCCCATCTGTGGAACCCTGGTGCCCTCTTCCTCACACCCTGGCTGGACGAGGCAGGTAGACAGTGAGGTGTCCTAGGAGCCCCTGGGCTTCCCACCGCGGCTCTGCCCGCCCCTGCCCGAGGCCAGGAGGGGCTGGAGGCTCCAGGACAAAAGCCCCGACCAGCACCTCCTCCATCCCCTGAAGTGCTGGCTGCCAGCCCTTGTCGCAGCCTCAAGTCACCCCCGCTCCACTGCCCCCATAGCTCCCCCAGACCTAGAGATGGACCACAGTTTTCTGGTCCTGGGATCAAGCTGGAGGGAAGGAAGGATAGATGGAGACAGCAGGGGTCAGTGTTTGTCCAGTGGAGGCCACACGGAGCAGGCAGGGGAGGACCAAACGTCTCCCAGGCGGGGCCCAGCAGATGCCCAGCACACGGGGTCAGACCCACAGTCCAAACCCCTGGGCTCAGCTCAGAGCAGGCAGGGACATCAGCTAAATCTTCCTGGGAGCCCACACTGCACATTGGGACAGACTTTTGGGCTGTTTCAGTTCTGAGATTTTCCAGGTTTTGTTTGTTTGTTTGTTTGTTTGTGGGTTTTTTTTTTTTGGTAGCAACAGAATCTTTTCTTCAAATGGCATTTTTAAAGTTTTAAATTAAGGTATAATTTGCATTCAGTGAAATTCACTCTTATAACATACAATTCTGCTACTCTAACAAACACAGTTGTGTAACTACTCCCACAATCAAGATATAGAAGAATTCCCTCGCCCCCCCAGAATTCCCAAATCCCCTGTGGTCAGGCTCTCCCCACCCCCTTGGCAATCACTGATCTGTTTTCTTTCCCTGGAGTTTTGCCTTTTTCAGAGTGTTCCGTAAATGCAATCATACATAATGTAGCCATTTCATTTAACATCATACCCTTGAGATACACTCCGGTTGCTCTATCAGTAATTCGTCCCTTTTCTTGCTGAGTAGTATTCATGGTGTGGATGAACCCCAGGTTTGTGTCTCCATTCCCCGCAAGAGGGACATTGAGGTTGTTTCCACATTTTGGCTATTACAACATAAAGCTTCTGTGAAC
Organism: Lemur catta; assembly: GCF_020740605.2. NCBI lineage: Eukaryota > Metazoa > Chordata > Mammalia > Primates > Lemuridae > Lemur > Lemur catta. The sequence goes on along the minus strand of NC_059147.1, from coordinate 9,652,560 downwards.
ATTTGTGTACAGGTTTTTGTGTAAACATATATACGTACATTTTCTTTTTGGTAAATACCTACGAGTGGGATCCGGGTCAGATGGTTAAGTCTATGTTCAACTTTCTAAGAAACCACCAAATTATTTTCCAAAGTGGTTGTAACATTTTGCGTTCCCAATAGCAATGAATGAGAATTCTAGTTTTTCCACATCATCACCAGCAATTGGTATTGTTACTTTTTCCCCATTATTCTAACAGGTGTGTACCAGGAGATGTTCTACTAGAAACCTAAATCTATAGAGCAGGTAAGCAGAGCTGCCCTGAGTGAAGCCAGGCGCTAGAGAAGGGGCTTTGGGCCCTGCCCACTGCCCCCTCCCCCATGACGGTGGGGGCTCCTGAGTGTCCCTTAGGAGCTCAGGGCCAAGGCCAGAGACGGGAGGAGGATTCTCCGAGGTCACACATCTCAATGAAGAGGGGATGCTGGGCAAGGACCAGCACTTCAGTACCAGTGACTTGTCCTTTTCTGAGCATCCTGTTACTACTGGAGGGGAGGAAAGTGGGGACCTGAAGCCGTGCTCTAGGGACCTGTGTCGGGCTGGGTTGAGGACGGAGTTGGGTGCAGGGATGCTGGTAGCCCCAGGGCTGTTACCATATTGGGGTTCTGGGCTAGACAACATGGTATAGGTGAAATGCCAAAGTCTTTGTGATCATACAGACACACAGTTTCAAAACCCAACAGCAATACTTACTGGCTGTGCAACCCTGGGCAAGTCACTTTACCTCTCTGAACCTTAGTTTTATCATCAATAAAATGAAAGTACATCATCCTATTTCGTTGGGTTGTCAGAAAGATTACAGTCATGCCGTAATTCTTTATTCAATAAATTTATTGAGCTCTTACTATATGCCAGACACTGTTCTGGGTACCAGTGTTATAGCAGTGAACAAGATGGCCAAGGTCCCTGATCTCACAGGGGGACAGCGGAGACAGACAGTACCCAAATGGACAATACACCAGGTGTTGATATATACTATGGGGAAAAATAAAGGCTAGAGCAGAATAATGGTATATGGAGAGAAAGGGGGTGACATTTTATTAATAGATAATGTGGTCAGGGAAGGTTTCCTTGAAGGGTGACATTTGATCAGGGACCTAAATAAAATAAGAAAACCAGCTATGGGGAGAGCTTTATTCCTCATTAGCTGTGTGTCCTCGAGCAAGTTACTTAACCTCTCTGAACCTTAGTTTCTTCATCTATAAAATAGACTGAATTAAAGTCCTCCTTATTGGACCAGTTGTTAAGTTTTGGTGAGAGAAAGTACATAAAGTGCAGCACAATGTCTGGCACAAAGGGTATTCTCCATTCACATGACCCTTCTCCCCAGGGAATTCAAAGTCTAGTTAGGGGCTGCAGTCATAGGGTAGACACATAAGACACATATGAAAATAATATTAACAATGCAATAGCTCACAAATTATTTGGGCACCTCCAAAGTGTCCTGAATGTTCTAAATGCTCCACATTGTTATGACAGGGGGAATTGTTGGCCTCAAATCTCTACCTTTCCCATGTCCAGGCCTTTTGTCATGTCACTTGGCTGTTCTTCCCTCAGAGGCGGGCTGTGTTTCCTGGCATTGATTTTGAGCTTAGCCAGGTAACCAGGTTTAGGAGAAGAACATGTCCCGAAATAGCTCGCTGATTCAAGGGGGAAGACAGACCCATGGAACAGACACATGTGTCCTGCAGCTTGGAGCCGAGTTTGTCAGAGCCCAGCCAAGATCAGCCAGCAGCCAGCACTATGATGGAAAATCACAGGGCTGGGGCAGGCGCATGTCTCATTTCCAGACTCCCTGAAAGCAGAGCCTAAGATCCGGCTTTGGGTGCAGGTGGGTCACCTAGGGGTTGGTCTCAGAAAGCAGCGAGGGAACAAGAGGAGCAAGGCAGGAAGGGAGAGGAGCAAATAGAGGGGTGTTAGTGAGGGGTCACCACTGCAGGCCACCAGGACCCAATCCCCTGGGGACACTCCGAGGTACTGGGTAGAACATGCCTCCAATTGTCCCTCTGAAGGCCACCAGGATGTGGCATTTATCTACCAACTCCTGCCTGTTCCTCCTTGGCTGAACGGGACGTTAACTCCCCTAAACTGACCCCCATGCCCTCACAACACACACAAGGCTGGGCCAGCTGCTGAGGCTTTGGAAAAGGCTGGAGACAGAACAGCTGAGGGATGAAGCGGCACTTGGAAGAAATGAGACCAATTTGCTCCAGAACCGTCCACCACCCACCGCTGCAGCCAGACCCCAAGTGGCTCAGATCTCACAAAACATCTACAAGCTCCTTAGAGGTGGCATTTCTGAAGCCTCCCCGGGAGTGGCATCCAAGCTGGGCACACAGAATAAGAGTTAGTGAGTCCTGGGATGAGCAGAGAGGAGGGAACAGCGAGTGCAAAGGCCCTGAGGGAAGGGGGAGGCCGGCTGGCTCCAGACGCCCTCAGGGCAGTGTGGCCGCAACAGGGTTGTGGGCGAGAGGAGGAGGGCGTAGGGCCAGAGTGGTCAGGTGGGGCCAGAGCACTCAGGGCCTTGCAGGCCACAGCAAGAAGTGACTTACTGGCTGTGTGACCTCAGGTGAGTTCCTGCACCCCTCTGAGCTTCATTTCTTACCCACGTGAGGATTCAATCTGGCAGCACAGATACAAGTCTAAGCACGGTGTCTGGTGCAGTTAGTGCGATGTCGATGTTTGGTGTGTTGCCTGTTTCGTTCCCATCCCTGGCTTCTCCCACTGCCTGCCCGTCTGTTTGTCAGGCTCCTCAGAACTCCAGTTGCAGGCCGAGTGCAAAGCCTCATGCTGTTCCTAGCCAGACCACAGCAGCCGAGCACCTTGCCGGTGGCAACAGGCAGCTCAGAGCCCTGGCAGGTGCCCTTCAGAGTGGCTGGCACACACCCCGACTCTCCCCAGCCCGGCCCAGCCCTGCACACGCAGCTCCCCTGTGCTCGCACCTCTGCTGAGCCTGGTCCCCCTGCTGGTGCCTTCCTCCTCCCCACTGTCCTCTGGATGGTTGACAGGAAAACTCATTTCTATACACTCGCCACTCTTCTCACACCAGCTGTGTGGGTTTTCCACACCAAGCCATGCTCCAGTTTTCTGCAGCCATCAACTGGCTGTCCAGTGATTCGTTTCAATTCTGACACTACCTACCTGGAGTTAGCATTGGACCCCGCAGGCTAAGGGCTCAGTTCCACAGGACTGCCCCCACTGCAGCTGCCAGTCAAAAGTCCCGACGTCTGGGACGACACATCGGGAGTTCATATAACCCCCTCCTCAGGGTGGGCAATTTGCTAGAATGACTCAAAGAACTCAGGGAAACACTTTACTTATGTTTACTGGTTATTAAGGGATATTTTAAAGAATACAAATGAATAGTCAAATGAAGGGGTACTTAGGGTGAGGTCTGGAAGTATCCCAAGCACAAGAGCTTCGGTCCCCATGGACTTCGGGGTGCACTACCCTCCCAGCCTGTGGATGCATTCAGCAGCCTGGAAGCTGCAAATACTGTTGTTTAGAGTTTTTGGTGGAGGTTTCATCAAGTAGGCATGATTGGTTAAATCCTTGGCCATTGGTGATCGAACTCAATCCCCAGCCCCTCCCCCCTCCTCCCAGGTTCCAACCCTCTAATCACGTGTTTGGTTCCCCTGACCACCAGCCCCCACCCAAAGCTGTCTCTGAGCCACCAGTCATCTCATTAACATGCAAAAAGGCACTCATCACTCCGGAGACCCTTCCTGAGAGGACCTTGTGCCAGGAACTGCGGACAGAGATCAAATATATATTTCTCACTATATCACAGTATCACCGTGGTGAACCCCTCCTCACGCTTCAAGACCTGCCTCTCCACCTTGAAGCCTTCCAAGATTCCCCCTCAGCCCCGTTTGCAGCCCCTGAGGTTGCACTCACGGTCAGTTCACACGCCTGTGTCCCCAGGGGTCCACTGTCACAGGTACCGTCGGTATTCGCAGTCATTATTTGCCCTTCCCTATCACTGGCTGATTTTCTATACACATAGACATGTGGATGAATTATACTGTGCTAATGTATATATAAAGGTAGGCATTGATATGTTATATATATTAATTTATAATGTTGCATATATTATGTATTAATGTATCAGATACTTACTCTGTGCCAGGCCCTCTTCTAAGAATTTTACGAACATCAGTTCATGAATTCTTGCAACAGCCCTTGCAGTGGGTTGAACGGTGGCCTCCCCAAAAGATGTGTCCAATCCTAACCACAGGAACCTGTGCGTGTGACCCTATTTGGAAAAAGGGTCTTGGAAAATGTAATTAAGTTAAGGATCTCAATATGAGGTCCTCCTAGTTTACCTGGGGGAGCCCTAAATCTTATGACAAATGTCCTTATAGGAGGCAGAAGAAGAGAACAGACACAGAGAAGAGGAGAAGGCACGTGAGGACAAACACAGAGATTGGCGTGACGCAGCCACAAGCCAAGGAACTCTTGCAGCCTCCAGAAATTGGAAAAGCTCAAGGAGGGATCCTCCCCTAGAGACTCTAAAGGGAATACAGCTGCCAACACCTTGCTTTCAAACTTCTGGTCTCCAGAACTGTCAGAGAATAAACTTATGTTGTTTTAAGCCACCTGGCCTGTGGCAATTTGTCATGGCAGGGCCAGGAAACCAACACAGCCCTGAAAGTTAAGTGCTATTATTGGCCCCACTTTACAGATAAGGAAACTGAGTCACAGAGGCAGATGAAGTAATTTGCCCAAAGCTACACAGCTGGTAAGGGATGGAGCCTGGATTCAAATCCAGAGCCCTTGCTCTTAACCATGATGCCCAAAAGAGAGAGGTTATGTGACATGCCCACTGCCAGTTGACCGGTAAATGGCGGAATCAGGATTTGAACCCAGGACACCCTGGCTGCAGAGCACCCCAGATTCCACTGTGGCTGGACACCACATAGCTCTCCAGTCCCTCCATACAGGGCCCGCTTTGAGGCCCAAAGCTGCCTCTTTCAGGAAGTGGTGGGGGGCAGAGAAGGGGGTCTGTTCATCTTCCCATGGTGAAGCAGGGCTCGTGGTGACAAAGGGCCTCATACCCATGTTCTCACTGCTCCTGGAGACCCCGCTGTCCTCTGCAGGCCCCTAGAGCTTATCCGTCCTTTCGGGCTGCCCAGGGTGGAGTCGACAAATCAAGCTCGCTTGGGAGCCGATTACAAGGTCATGGCCCAGTGGAGACAGCAATCGCCTGGAGTTTCCCAACTTCATATTTTATCGGAACAGCTGGCAGCGCTGGGCCACGGACCCCCTGCCCCTCCGGAGAAGCATGGCTTCCAACCAGCTGCCACAGCCCCCCTGCCACGAGGGGCCTGCCCCTGCACCTCTGCAGGGCTCCTTGTTCAGCCCTTACTGAGGGTCCACAGACACAGAGCTTAGGCGGGTCCAACTCTCTGCCCACCCTCCCCCAACGCTGCCAAAGCCTTCTTGCTTTCCTGTCTCTGGGAGTACAGTTGAGTACAGCCCAGAGGGGTCACAGGGTGACTCCAGCCTTAAATCGTTACTTGGAGTGTGGCCTTGACAGTCAGACAGATCTATGATCCATCTAGGCTCTGTCACTTACTAGAATTGTGTGAATCTGGGCAAGTTACTTACCCGTCGCCAGCCTCAGTTTCCTCACCCTTGCAATGGGTCACGAGGATGAAGTGGGCAATGCATGCAGAGGGCTTGACTCGGCAGACATTCTACACCAGGCCCCTGCTTAAAACAAAATCTTTCTCACTGTGTAGTGTGCTTGGCAAGTTTTGGGGACACTTGGAAGAACAGGAGATGCTATATAATGGGCCTGAGCTAGGTGGGCCTCGGCCCCTCCCCACACAAAGAACTTGGGGCAACCCAGGCTCTGTCAGGGTCTCAGGTCAAGGCTGCCCTTTGGAGGTGGGTGGGCAGAGTGGTCATCATGGCAGCTTTCTCTCCCTTCCAGCTCTTCGCGCCTCTGATTTCCTCCCAGGACTGGGTCTCAGGAGGGAGAACAGGTAGTTCCCTCACTATCATTTCATCTCTGTGCAAAAGTAGGAATCACATGTATTGAGTGCAAAGTCCTTATCGTGCTATGTAAGTTAAGATTGGGTTCTGCTTCATAAACTAGAAATCTGATCCACAGTGGCTTGAACCAGTGGTCCTCAAAGTGTGGCACCCAGCCCAGCCCAGCAGCAGCACCTGGGAAGACAGTAGAGCTGAAATTCCCAGGCCCCCCTGCAGGCCAACTGAATCAGCAAATCCGGGGCTGGAGCCCAGTGGTCAGGGGTTTAACCAGCCCACCGGGTGATTCCAATGCACGCCTAATCGTGAGACCCAATAGCTTAAACAAAAATAGAGGTTAATTCTCTATTCCTCAGAAGAAATCCAGAAATAGTCCAGGGCCAGTGTGACATCTTCATCTTTTAGTGCCACCATCTTCAGCATATGGGTCTAGTCTCAAAGTCACTTCACGCTTCGAGATGCCTGCAGGGCTCTCGCCATCGTGTCTGCATTCTGGGCAAGAAGGAGCAGGAAGGGAAAGACAACAGACCTGTCTCTCAGTGGAAGCTATAACACTCCTGGAATCTCCACCATGGCCACCAAAAACTTCCACTCATATCTCATGGGTCATCCTTAGCTGCAAGGGAGGCCAGAAATGTGCTCTTTCATCTGAGCACTTTACCGCCCAAATAAAGACTCGTAGGGCTGTAGGTTGTGAGAAAGGGCAGGATGACAGTGGGTGGGCATCTAGTCTCTCCCACACACTCTCTATTCTAACCCTTCCAACAGTCCTCACAGGTCAATGTGATTATTCCCCCATTTTCCCAATGGGGAAAATGAACTTCAGAGACATCAAGGTCATGTAACTAAAAGCAGTTACTTGTCTTTGGCTGATCTACTTCATTGTCCCACCCGCTACCCCCCAGCCTGGGGGTAGTGTGGGCTTACGCAAAGTCCCCTCTCCTCCAGACCCCAAAGATGCACCCACCCCTCTCGTGGAGCTAAAAGGAGTTCAAGGCCTGTTTGAGGGTGGAGGTTGTGAATGGGAGAGGGGAGGGATCGGGCTGTCCCCAGAGCCCAGGAAGCCCCTTCTCTTTCCAAAGGTAAATAGTGAAACTTAATTAGCAGACCGTGCGAGTGTGCTAGGCAAGTAATCCGCAGGCTTTGCGAGGCATCTGTTTCCCGTGCTCAGGGGGGATGCTCCTAGCTCCCCTCCACCTGGGCAGCGAAGCTCACGCCTGCTGGGGCTCGGAAGGGGCCAGCTCAGTGGGACAGTGCTGGGGCCAGGCTTCCTTCCCCAGGCTGTGCCCACGGGGTCCCTCCTAGCGCATCGCTCTGACCCGGGCCCTTGGGGGAGCCCAGGCTGTGACTTCACACAATATGGCAATTCAGGGCTCTCACCGCCAGAGGCTTCTGTCCTCATCTCATGGGTAGTCACTAAAGAGTTTCAAGAAAATATTTCAGCATGGAGGGCAAGGCCGGGGGAAGAAAGTAGGTTGAGAAACCAGGAGAACAAACGAGCGCCTCCAAGTGGAGGGCGGAGGGGAGGCTGCGCTGTGAGCTGTGGGTTTGGGGCACCAGGAAGACCCCCGTCCTCTTCCTGCAGACGTTCCCCCGACCCCCGCCTTCACCGGCGGCTGACATGCCGGCCTTGCTGTCCCTTCCTCTGCGTTAGGCCTTGCCCTTGTCTTTTGGGTTAAGAATTGTGTCCTTCCCACCCCACCTTGTCAGAGCGGCACTTCGAGTTCCCGGATACCCACTGGGGAGTAAGCTCAGGGCCCCTTTTCTGCACAGAAAGGCTTGAGCCCCAGCGTTTCTGGGGGGAGGGAAAGAGAGAGATGCGGACCCCTGAGGAGGGAGGCATTTCAGAGACTCGAGCGAGCAAGAGAAGACCACAGCTCAGCTGTCCCCTGTCCCTTGCCAGCTCCGGGCCTGTACAGAACTCTTAGCGCCTCTGGGCCTCAGTTTCCACCTCTGCAAAAAGTGGGCATGCTCCTCATTGTGTTTCTAGACTCATCTGTGCTGCAGCTACCTGCTTTTAACCACGGTCTGCCTTAAAAGCGGAGGCGGCAGCGTCTGGTCCCTCCGCAGGGGCAGTGGGAACAGGGGGCTCAGAAGGGGAGCGACTGGGCCTGCAGAAACGTGGGTGTGGGGTCTCCTGCCTCTCTGGGCAGCTGCGGCACTGGAAGGCCCAGCAGCTTCCACTGAGTGAAACCCCTTCCATGCGGTCACGCTAAGCCAGGCCCTGGGGAACAGCATTGCTCAGAGGCCAACCCTCCAAGCCTCGGGCGAATGCGTAGCCTCACCCGTGCTAGAAGCCTCTGGCCTGGGCCCCACCTCCTCCCCGTTACTCTGTTTCCCATTCCCTGCTCGCCCAGCAGCCTGGGGCCCCTCTCTCCTCTTGTGAGAGGGGTAATTCTAAGCTGGCTCCCCGAAGATTCCTGATCCCCGGCTATTCAATCAAACGTGGTTCTAGGTGTTGCTGTGAAGGGGTTTTTGCAGAAGGAGTTGAAGTCCCGAATCAGTTGGCCTTCAGATACAGAGATTATCTGGGAGGGCCTGGCCTGACCGTGGCAGCCCCTGTAAAGCAGGGAGTTGTCTCCCACTGGATGCAGACGAGGAGGCCAGAGAGATGCTGGCCACGGACAGACCCGGCATCCGCGCTGTGCGTTGCTGATGAAGAGGGCAGGAACTCGGGGACCTCAGTCCTACAGCCACCAAGAAATTAGTTTCGTCAACAACCAGAGAGCTTGGAAGAGGACCCCACGCCCCTGGTGAGGACTGCGGCCCTGGCCACCACCTCCATTTCAGCCAGTGGGACCCTGAGCAGAGAACAAGGTCATGCCGGGCCAGACCTATAGGTCTGTGGGCTAAGAAATGCTATGTCAGTGGTCATCTGCTACCCGGCAATAAAAAAATCCTCCCCCCTGCCCAGGGCCCTTCCTTCCTCCTCACCCAGCCCCTGCCCTCCTCGGCCCCAGCCTCTGCCCCGGGTGCACCTGCATCTCTACCTCTCCCCGTCCACGCACCCTCCACAGGGCTCACTCATCAGTCTGGCCGATGGGCCGTGAGCAGAAACGGTGAGTGTTACTTCTGGCCCAGAGCATTTAAAAGCTGATGTCCAGCCTTCCAGCTGTCCCTTCAGAGGTCACGGAGGGAGGCCATGTGTTGGGATGAGGGGAGCTGCCTGGATCCCTGAGTCACTGCGTGGAGACCAGATGCTTCACATGCACAGGACTTTTCATGGGCGACAGATGAGCTCTTGTTGGCTTGAGCCTACCCTGTGCCGATTAACACTGAGTAGCTGACCTATTTGATAGCAAACTGGCGATTAGCCCGCAGACTCACTGGTTAGCCGGAGAATATTTTTTAAGTATAACAATACATTGAAAGAATGGTTAATAGGAAAACTCCATTAAGGAGAGCTAAATTTGTCTTCGTTGGAGCCTGTCTACCAGCAGGCTCCAAGGATGGGGCCAGGAATGGTAGCGCCGGGGGAAGCCAAGGATCCCATGGAGGGGAGGGTTGTGAAGTAGATTCACTGATAGCCAATCCCAAGGGAGGACCCCCACCCCCAGGTGGGGGACAGCGCGATCGTCACTGTGCCAACCCCCAGGAATAGGAGTCCGAACACCCCCACCTGCCACACCCTGAGCTGTCAGTCTGCCGAGACAACACGCTCACACACGAGTCACATGCAGGGGACTCATGGCAGACAGGCGGCAAGCACAAAAGAAGCCAGGATCCATTGTGAGCCGGTTGCCCAAGGCTAAAGAAAGCTGCCCAGGGCGGACGGAGGATGGAGGACGCATGGAGGACCCTGAAGGGCAGCCTGCCTGGGTCACATACCTCAAGGGCAACAGGACTCACTGGACAAAACTTTGGAAGACATCCTGCTTCTAGGGGAGAGAGGAACAAGCCTGGATTGTCCCAAAGCTGGTCCTCCCCAACTCAAGATGTTACATTCCCTAGGGAGGGACAGGAACAAGGCTGGACTGTCCCAAGCTGGTCCTCCCTGTCTCAGAATATTGCATTCCCAGTGCATTCTACAGTCATTCTGAGAAATGCATGCAAGAAGGAAAGGGAGCAGGACCTGGGCTGGCCAAGGCTGTCTGCAAACCATCCAGATGGGAAAGAGGCGGGCAATGGAGAGAGCAGAAGCAGCCGAGCCCCCTTCTTGGGAGACTGACCCCTTCAGGGGTAAGGAGCGAGCACTTTCTTCCATCTTCATCCTCGGGTAGGTTTGCCGTCAGCTTGTAGGTAAGACTGAAACGGACTGCTGTCCCCTCCCACCCGCCATGGTGACCACATCTCTCCTTCCTCCTACCTTCACTGAGGACTTACTGTGGCACAGATGGCTCGAGAAGTTACTCAAGCGTGGCCCCATGCCCTCTTCTAAAGAGCACTGTTTGCCTTTAGAGTCTAAGAGAGGAAAGAAACGCAACTTCGATCTGTAGCCGGCATTCTGCTACATGAAGTCCTATTACCAGGGGGGCACTCAGACCGGGTCCCTCCCTGCAGCTGGGGGCGCGGGGAGCTCTCCACGTGGCCACCAGCCAAGCATGGCTCGTTTGCTTCAGAGTCTTAACAACAAACACACAAACCCCAAACCCATGGGCCTCTGTCTCCCCCCTCCCGTGGCTGACGAGGGGGAGCGGGAAGGGGCCGAGGTTATTGAAATGCTATTTTAAACTCCAAGTCAATGTTAACCAAAACCTTGAGGCTGATTAAACACGACCTTCGGGCCACGGGGCTCCAGCTCAAAAAGGCAAACAGCTTCCACCCTCTCAGCAGCTCCGGGCTTGTTTATTGGTTTGAAAGCCCTTGCGGGGCCGCCAGGCGGAGGGGCGAGCAGGGGAAACTTTAATATCTAAAGGGAGAGATCAAAAGCAGTTGACATTTCTGGCAGAGAGCAAGCGTGTATGTATCTTTATATGTATAATGTTATAGCTGAGCAGAAGGGAAAAGGCATTTCTTCTCTGGGTTAAATCAAATCAGCCACATGTTCTTGATCTTGACTGTGTTGTCTTATAATCCAACCAAATTTAACTGACACTGAGCATTTCTGATCTGAACAGTTAACATGGAAATTTGGCCCAAATAACTTTATATACATTCTGATCATGAACTTAGTTCAATCATCAGAGATGACGGGAAAGGCCCCTTCCTGCTCCCCTCCAGGGAGCCAAGCAGAGGGGTGGCTTGTGGCTCGGGCCCCCGGCTCTTCATCGGCCCCTCTGCTGATGGAGTTGATGGGGGGACGACCGCACATCTGGTCATGCTATTTCCACACCTGACCCTGGGGCCCTGGGATTTGTTCTGCATCACCCCAAAGAAGAGAGACGACCTTGACTTGTCAAATGCATCTGATGCAGCCACAAGGTCAAGGACGATCCCTGGAAGGTGTCTGTGGGATTTAACTCCCTCGAGGTTCCTGGAGGCTGTGGTGAGGGCAGTTGCAGGGCAGTGTTGCGTGGAGGTCAGGATGGCTTTGGGTGATAGAAATGACAGCTCTCCCAGCAGCTAGCACAGTGCCTGGCCCAGAGCGGGTGCTCAGTCAGCATTCGTGGAAGAGACTTTGAATAAATGGATGTGTGCAGCGGGTTACTCCGTACCCATTTCCTCCCCTTCTTCCTTGCTAATTGAATCCTGTTTTGGTTCTAGAAGGCAATGCACCCACTTCCAGGTGATGGCACATGATGGATATAAGTTAATCACGACAATCCTATTCTCTGTCTTTCCTGCCTCCCTTGCAGCTGGGGACAGACGTGTGACCCTGTTCTGGCCAACGAGACCTGAATGGAATGGAGGAGCTTTGGGAAAGCCTTTGCATTCTTGGTTCGAGGGGACAAATGAGGTTGTAATGACCACTTCTCTCCCCCGCCTTTCTTCCTCCCTTCATCGAGGACCTCCTGTGGCACAGATGGCTAGTTGTCACCCACAGTCATTCCTGTCATTCCACAGTGCAGAGTTGTTCTGAAAACTGGCTGTCTTCCCCTCTTGCATCTTGCTTGTGCTACATCACTGGTCCTCACCAACGCAATATGAAAGGAAGTGACGCAGCCAAGATTCTAAGGGGTAAGTGTGCCTGCCCCATGCTCTCTCTCCTGGCACTGGGTGGCTGTGGTTGGCAGAGCCAAGGGCCTAGGGGACAGCAGAGTTACAAGAGAGAAGGAGTCTATCTGGGTCCCCAAAGCACTGGGTAGAGGACAGCACCCGGTGACCAGAACACTTGCACTGGAATGTCAGGGAGTCCAGAGGTGAACTCCATTGTGTGAAGCACTAGCATTTTGGGGCTGCTTGTTACAGAGCTAACGCTACCCTAACGAATGTACTTGCTTTCTCGTAAGTTTAAGCGATTACTTCAACGCTCTGCCTCGTTTCCCCTTCAGCGAAGGTGAGATGTCTGTAGAACCTGCCCCCTGCGATGGTTGAGATAAATGCGTAACACACTTAGCAGGGTGCCTGTTACATAGTAAGTGCTCGTCAGTGTCAACTAACCTTGTTACTGTCATTGTCATTCCTGAATTGGGGGTGGGTTAGGTCACCCCCAAATCCCCTGATAGCCTTGAGCTGCTGAGATTCTCCAGATGGTTCAGATTTGAGAGGAAAGAGCACAGAGATGTTGTCTGAGGGGTGGATGTGTCCCCAGGGGGGTAAACACGCCTCTTAGGGGCAGGATGGCTAAGCCATGAGGAAGAGCTTCCCCCCTCATCCTCGGCGGGCTCGTGGAGTGCCTTCATTCCTTAAGCTGATAAAATATTGATCGGCTCTGAGAGCCGACTTTCTGTAATCAATCTTTCCTCCCCATTTTTGCATGATTCGTGCTAGGAGACTGAGATGTTTAGTTTGGTTGTGGTTTTTTTTTTTTTTTTTTTTTTTTTTGTCAAACAGACTGCTACCTTCTTATGCCCTGAGGGTGGGATGAGAAACACTGTCTGGGAGCCTTCTGAACACACACTCGCCTGCCTTCGTAGGGGGCTGTGCCTCCTCTCTGAGCAGGGTGACAGAGCACAGTGTCTGTCCCCTTCATAGCTGGTTAAACATCCAGTCCTGCTTCTTCCCCTTCACAGCCCTTCTTAGGCCCCAGTTTCCTCATCTGCAATATGGGATAACCATATTTCCTATTTAAGAGGATTGTAGCAAGGTATAAATGAATTAATATGGGTAAAGTCACTGGAACTGTGCTTGGCACATGGTAAATTCTTGGCGATATTTGATATTGTTGTTGTTATCCTTATCCCTGGGTGTTCTCCACGGGCAGGCACGGAGCAGAAAGACACAAAGTTGAGGACAACTCAGTCCTGTCCTTGAGTGCCCTTTAGTCCATCAGAAGAGACAGATACACAAGCAGTTTCAAGACAGAACAGGAAGAGCTTTGATGGAGAAAGGTAACCCATCCTGGCTTGGGATCAGGGCAGGACTCTGAAACGGGGGAGTTGGACCAGGTGATTTCAAAGACTTTTCTAGATACCTTTGGTCAGGTTCCTTAGAAGCAGAGCCCAGAACAGGGCTTTGGGCGATTCCTTTTTCCCAAGAGAAAGAGAGCAAGAGAGGTGTGACAGAGTGAGGGAAAGAGCTGAGCAAGAACTTGGCCTTAGCTGGCAACTAGCCTCATCGTGGCCCCATGGGGAGCCCTGGAGTGGGAAGGCCAACTCAGAGGTGGCTCCACTCAGAGGCAAGGTGTCCAGGCTTTTGTCCCCTCATGTCAGTTGATCATGGGCTGCAAGTCACTCTCAGGGATTGAGAGTTTGACCTCCCAGGCCAGAGGGCTTGCTATCTGCCTGGGACGATTAATTGTCTAGAGAACAGAGAATCTGTGAGCCATTAGCAGCCAATGAGCACAGTCCCTGTGGGTTGTGTGCACCAGCCCAGCAAAGGCATCGGGCTGGGGCGCCAGACAGTCCACCCACCTTCAGCCTCCGGTCTTAGATTGCACGGCCTATGGGACTTGCCTCCACCTTCACCAGTCAAACGGGGAAAAGTGTCCCTGTCCTGCCTCTCTTGGAAAGAAACTCCAAGGCCAAAATGAACCAGTGTAGGGCCCGACGCTGCAAAGCTGAGAGCCAGGCCAGAGGGTGGGGACCGGGAAGGCACCTGGAGACTTGCCCCACTAACCTGTCACACCTGGGGGCCTGTAGACAGGGAAGGACATGCAAAACCCTGTCCCCGAGGGAAATGGCATTGAGGAAAGCCTCCAGGGAGGCAGCGGGCCTGGCTGTGCTCTGACTACTTCTGCCCCTTGATAGAAGAGCCAGTTGTCCCACTTCAGAATTCATTAAAAGAATGAATGACATCAGTAAGTTCTCTGAGCCTCAGCGTCCTCATCTGAAAAATAAGGATCATAGTGTATCATAACGTCAGTTTGAGGATTAAATAAGATAATGACTAGAGAAGGCTTAGCACAGTGCCTGGTAGACAGGAGGTCCTTGGGAATCATTTATTGGAAGATCGAATCAATGATGATGAGGAATAAACTCTGAGCCTCAGTTTTTTCTTGTGTGAAGTTAAGCCAACAATATCCACTTGGAGGGATGATGAGAAGAAAAATGAGACAATGTAAAGTGTCCAGCACAGGCCTGGGGCCTGGTGGTGCCCAGGAAAGCTTGTGAAATGAAGGTGCAACAAGAAATAATAACGCCCAGGAAGATGATCCATTGCACAGTCTACACTGTTGGCACGTTCCTCCTTGGATGGTGGGAAGGTGTGTATATATGTGTATATATGACCAACCAGATCCTGAGTCTGTGGACTCCCTGTACAGTGCTCTCTATATTGAGCTTTCTCCATCTGTCTGCCCCCTTCTTGAACCTTCTTCAGCCACGCCTGTGCCCACCAGGCTCAGGGAAAGTGGTTTGTTCTTTCTCGGGCAGGGGCTTCTTACCCTTTGCAAGATAGAGGGCTCCGTCATGTGAAATCCAGGGCATGGGGAGCTGAGTTTTAATGAAGCAACTGAGAAAGGTGGCAGGCGAGGCAGGAAGCACACACTGCAGGGCGGCTGGCACTCCGGGCTGGGCTACACACGGAAAGGCCACCGGAAGTGTTCAGGGAGAAAGTGGCCGGGGTCCTGGACGTCTAGAGATCAGGATTCTGGCCCCAGATTGGCTGTGAAAACTGAAGCAAGTCAGTCCCTCTCTCTGAGCCTCAGTTAACTCATCTGTAAAGTGGACGGATGGTCCTGGAGTTCTCTGAGCTTCCTTCCAGGTCTGAAGGCCCTGAGCCCATGCAGTGGACGTCTATGTGCAGGCGGGTGCCTCTTTGCGCTCCGATGCTGTTCCTGCCCTCCGGGGAAGTACATTTCTCCCTTGCTTGCCAGTGGGCCTCCTGGTCTGTTTGACCAGTGGGAGGCGCTGGCAGAAGACTGACGGGCCAGGGGCGGGACAAGCCCGGGGCGGTCCCTCCTTCGCTCTGACTTTGACAGCGCCATGTCTCCTCTGTTGCCCCAGCTCCCAAGTGGGCGGCTCCACTGTGGTGACCCCAGATTCTGGGCTTTGGCGACACCACCCTCTCCTATTACCACGCAGACCAGGCTGCCTCACCGTCCTGTTCCCAGCCCTTTCCTCGTCTTTGCAGTCAGTTCCCTCCACCGGACCAGGTGCCCTGCAAGGCGGCCGTGGGGGGAGCTCCGACCGGGCAAGTGGACAGACAGACAGACTCGAGCCGGAGTTAGCCAGAGAGGAGAGCGAGTGCCAAGGCCCCAGCCCCGGGACCTTGCAGAGCAGCTTTCAAACCAAACTTGCTTCTCTGTCCACGATCATGTGAGCAGGCAGTCAGAGGTCAAAGTTCAGAAAAGAGGCAAAGCCAGTGCAGTGGTCCCAATGTGTCCCCGAAGCTGGTGTGTTGGAAACTTGATCCCCGGTGGGGTGGCGTGTGCAGGTGGGACCTCTAAGAGCTGCGCTCACGAATGCATTCATGCCATTCTCGCAGGGGTGAGCTCCTTATGAAAGGGTGAGTTCGGTCCTCTCCTGTGCTTACTCTCTTTCTTTTGTCCTCCTCTCTCACCCTCTCTTTGCCCTTCCACCATGGGATGACACAGCAAGAAGGCACTTGTCAGATGCCAGCCCCTCAAGCTTGGACTTCCCATCTTGGACCCATCCCAGCTTCCAAACCATGAGCCAATAAATTTCTGGTTATTGCAAATTCCCCAGTCTGCTGTTCCGTTATAGCAGCACAAAATGGACTGAGACAGCAGGGATGGCTTCACAGCTTTCGAAGCACATCCTTAGCGGGCTGTCTGGGGTAGCACTGGAGCTCTCGTCTCCTGGGACCCCCCGCTTGGCCGCCTTCTGCATGCCTCACCATTTCCAACCTAGAACGGCTCCTCCTCGTTTGAGCAGGGCAGGGCTCCAGGAGGCTCCACGCCACACAGCTGGGACATGGAAGGGTTGTTTGACCTGCCTCGGTCTGAAGTCCCCGTTTGCAACCACGCAGCGATGCTGCTTTCCATGGGCATGGCGCAGAGGGACGAGGCAGAGCTCCCTCTAGCTAGACGTGGCGGGGGGACTTGGCGGAGGAGGGTAGAGCCGGGTGGGACTCTGATGGGTGGCAACCAGGGGAAGGGGACTCTAGGTGGGGACGACGGTGCAGACAAGGGCTCAGAGGCGAGAATGTCAGCATACGTTTGGTGAGTGGTGGGAATGGGGTTTGACACCTAGATAGAACGAGGGAAGAAAAGACTCTAGACGAAGCACATGACGAAGCTTTTAGCATTCGCCATCCAATACTACAACCACCCATGCAGGAAGCAGTACTGAGACTCCACTCTGCAGAGGCAGCAAGTGAGGCTCAGACCTGTAAAGAGACTTGGCCAGGGTCACACAGCTAGTAAGTGGCAGCTCCTGGGTCTGAACCCAGGTCTATCTACATGATTGAAAAGCCGCCACACCCTACCCTTACTCGCTGTGTTGCTCTACATTACACATGTTGAATATCATTCAATGCTGGGCACATGAGCTTTACATACTTAGAGCACAAATTTGAGATGAGATTCTGGAAGAAGCTTGCATCAGTCAGGGATGCCATGAGCTGCAATTAATAGATAATCCTTCTACAGTGGCTAAAACAGATGAGAGTTTATTTTTATCACACAACAAAGAGTCTATGAATAGGCAGCCAGGGGCTGTAAATAACTGAACGACAACATCAAGGACTTCAGCCACATCCATCTTTCTGCTCCACCCTGCTTAGCATAGGGGTCTTGATCCTCACGCTTGTAACCTCATAGTCACAACATGGCTGCTGTGCCTCCAGACTTCCATCCACATTCCAGGCAGGAGGAAAGCAGAGGAAAGAAGGAGAAATAGGTAGTGCCTATATCAGGACAACAAAAATTTCCCCAGAAACCCTCAGCTTGTGTGTCACTGGCCAGAACTGTGTGACCAACACTATCTTTAAGAATAAGAAAGCCGTTATTTTTAGTGCAGTGTATCAAACAAATTGGGGTTCCATTGGTCAGCAAAAAGGAAGAATAGATCGTGGGTAGGGAACTAGTAGTTCTGCCTCAAAAGTAGAAGTTAAAAAATTAACCACCTCTTGACAACACCCCCTTACTACTGACTCCCCACATTTCAGCTACAGTAAACAACCAACGAAATTGAACCAAGAGCCAAGTATTAAACAGTTAGCATTTCACAATCACACATCTGAGAGGCGGCTCACTGTTTTCTCTGCCACGAGCTATTTATAGGAACTGATTTCTAATAAGCACAGATTGGCAGGTGTGCGGTGGGGGGAAGGTCAACAGTGCACCCGCACGGCTTTATTGATGACTTGTCAATCAACTGCTCTTATTTTGTTGTTTAATTTTTTTTTCAAGTGCATGTAAGCACTTTCCCTGCTAATAGCAGATTTATTGAACAGCTCCACAAAACAGTTCATCTCCCCTATAGACGGTGGCAGCTGATTATCAACTTTGTGGCTTCGGGTCGGGGGGTAAATTGACCCCATATCCATGGCCCCTTCCAGGGGAATTGCAGGGGTCTGAACAAATTCAATACTGTCCAATAAAATGTCCCACCCCTCCCTCCCCAGGCACCTACTACAGGGCCTCAGCTTTGCTGTCGAAGCAAAGAATGTAATTTGGCAAATGGAACATCCAAGCGTGTGGTCGTGTTGGCCATTTTGTTGAGATCAAAGGAGAATTTCCTTATCTGAGGGGTCTGGCTTCTCCTGGAAAGCAGAGTGGCTTCTGAGCATGCTCACCCCTTGCTCTGGTCAAACACATCTCTCAGTCAAACCACGCACGGTGCTCACCACCCCGGAGCCGGCACTCAGGCCTGGCCTAGCCCCCCTCTCCCGTGTCGTTTCCTCTCCTCTCTGTCTCTTACACCCGCTGCAGCCAGATATGCTGCCTGCCACTCCCCAGCCGTATCTGGGCATCATCCCGGCCTCACCTGCAACGCCCTCCTCTCTCTCCTCCTCTCTGACCTGCCACCTCCCCGCATCACTTCCCCGCTCGTCCAAATTCTTCCCGTTCCTCCAGGCACATCTCCACATCTTCATTATCTGAGAAGCTCCCTCGGATCCTTCTCCGTGAATGCAGCCTGGTCCTCCTGGTCCTACCGCCCAGTGTCGGTATTTCCCGAAGTTCACATGGTGATGATGATGACGGCGACGATGATGATGAAGAAGAAAAAAGTTCTCATTTATCAAGCTCATATTGTGCACCGGGCAAGGAGATTTTCACGCACGATCTCATTTTATCTTTACGATAACTCCACGAGGCAGGTGCTATCCTCATTGCCACTGTATAGACGAGGAAGCAGGGACAGAGAGAAGGTAAGTGGCTTGCCCGAGGACACACAGCCGGCAAGCAGTGGGTCTCGTGCTCCTAACTGCACGTTTCAAGGCTCACCCATGTGGCATCGTGTCGCTGTGTATTTGCCTGGTTCTCAGCACCCGCCTCTGCTCAGTGCCACTACACACTCCAGAAGGCATCAGATACACCCCTGACTCATCCTGTAGCATCTGAGAAAGGAGAATAAGATAAGAAAGGACCAGAAAAAGTGCACTTGATCCAGAAAAGGCTGCAGTCAGTCCGGCCTGAACCCCAAGCCCTGATGTGCAAATATGTGAAAGCAAAAAACAAAAACCCTGCGCTGGCACCTCTGGCAAAAAATGAATCTAGCAGGGAGCGGGAGGGCGTCATGGTTCCCAAAGTTTGAAATCCCCAAACCAAAGCTCCTTTGAAAAAGAGAGGCTGTCGACAGGCTCTTCAACCTGCAAACAGCAGCCGTGTGCCAGGGTTTAACAGACAGGTTCTCAGGACAAAGCACGTCTATGGTGAAGATCAACTCCCTTCTGGAGAGGGCGGCAGAGAACTTGCCCCTCTCATTTGTTTTTTTTTTTTTTTTTTTTTTTCTTTTTTTTTTGAGACAGAGTCTCTCTCCGTTGCCCAGGCTAGAGTGCCGTGGTGTCAGCCTAGCTCACAGCAACCTCAAACTCCTGGGCTCAAGCTATCCTCCTGCCTCAGCCTCCTGAGTAGCTGAGACTACAGGCATGTGCCACCATGCCTGGCTAATTTTTTTCTATATACATAATTTTAGCTGTCCAGATAATTTCTTTTTATTTTTAGTAGAGACGGGGTTTCGCTCTTGCTCAGGCTGGTCTCGAACTCCTGACTTCGAGCGATCCTCCCGCCTTGGCCTCCCAGAGTGCTAGGATTACAGGCATGAGCCACCGCGCGCGGCCTCACCCCTCTCATTTGTACATATTACAGCCTTTTGGTCCCAGGAGGCGTGTGGCTGTGAGGGCAGATTGGGGCCCATTGTCCCACGTCTGCTGCTTTTCCTTTGGTCACCATGAGGATGCCAGCAAGGATGGAAACATTTAAAAAGACATCATTTGAATGACTCAGATCTGGAGGCTGGACTCAGGGAAGGGTTGTTCATCCCTCCCCTCCAATTAATCCCCCACAACTTGCCATAGAAACCAGTTGGCTGTCTGATGTTAGAGTGAACAAGGGAGTAGAAGACTTGAAGAGTTTAAATGTTCCAGAAGGAAAGAGCAGGACTGGCTGATGGGGGAGGAGGAAAGGGAGGACCCGGGACGCTGGGTTCTGTCTGCCCATCAAGGATCTCAGCCCCATCTGGGGATTGGGACGACTGGGCCCCAAGGCTCTGCGAGGCAGGTGACTTTCTGTTATGGGGCAGTGAGACCTTCCTCCAACCCCATGGCCTCCCCCAGCACGCCAACTAATACGGAAAAGGAATTGAGTCAGAGGAGGACTAGAAGGGGAGGAGATTTCCCTTTTTATCAGGGCTGGATGAAATGGTTTAAAGCAAGAGTAACAAAGTCAAACTTTTTTTTTTTTTTTTGACTCTCTGTCACCAGGCTAGAGTGCAGTGGCGTCATCATAGCTCACTGTAACCTCAAACTCCTGGACTCAAGCGATCCTCCTGCCTCAGCCTTGCAAAGTGCTGGGATTATAGGCATAAGCTACCATGCTGAGCTGTTTTATTTTTTAGGGACGTGATTACAAATTAACAACAACGACACCCTACTGGTTAAATCAAATGCCTTGAGATTATCCTGTGTGCAACCTCGGGCCTAAGGCAGAAAACTAAGTGTAGGGGGGGCCCTGGCACTTCTCACGAGGGCATTGTGTGTGTGACGGGGCAGCCAGGGAGTGGCAGTGGGCCCATCTAGTGGGCACCTGCCAGGTGTGTCAGGAATGGACACACTCTTTTGTCCACTGACCGAGAGAGCTCCCTGTGGCTTTCCCTCTGGCATCCCATGGAGAGAATTATGCCACCTTCTGCTCCACCTGCAGTTTTGGAGATTCCAGACCTCTGGTGTTTTACCTCGGGGCCCTCCAGTTCTCAAACAGGTTGGATTCAACCCCCCAAATTGGATGAGAGAAGAATTAAGGGCCCCAGGGAATTAGAGGTGAGTGGGATCTTTTTGAAAGTATAGAGAACAGTCTTTAAAACCCTGGAAATGTCTCACCTACAAAGCTGCAGCTGTTTTGCCAGCACCCTGGAGTTTCCACATGGCACATCTCAGTTTTTGAAGCACAAAATCAGAGTTAGAAAGTGCAGAATCCACCTCAAACCTCTGGTGACAAGTAGTCCCCTGGCCTCTTCTTATACGTCTTCAGTCACTGGGGACTCACTGTGGAAGACCCTGGTTTGATCCATGTTTCAGGCTCACCTTCGGACATCTGCAGACAGCTGCATGCCTGTCCCTCCGCCCTCTCCTCTTAGGAACAATCCCCCCCGCCCCAGGTCCTCTAACC
Source organism: Lemur catta (assembly GCF_020740605.2). Taxonomy (NCBI): domain Eukaryota; kingdom Metazoa; phylum Chordata; class Mammalia; order Primates; family Lemuridae; genus Lemur; species Lemur catta. The sequence goes on along the minus strand of NC_059147.1, from coordinate 9,631,313 downwards.
ACTTCCCTGGGACCCAGGTCACAGCTCCCTCCCTGTTCTGGTCACTCTCCTTTAAGCCTCTTCCCAACTCAGCTTATCAAACTGTGCATGTGCGTCTGGGAAGGTCATTGGAGATAAGGTAGGGATTAGGTGAAACCTTAGGAAAAATGTTATTTTAAACAAAAAATATTTTTAATATCAAAACAAACAAGGATTTTTATTGTCAAGTAGAATACAACACCAGAATAAAAACTTTAAATAATTTAAGAAATTTCAGATGTTCCTGCAGGCACTGGTTGCTTCAGGGAATGCCCCCAAATCATGGCAGGTGTGAGTTCATGCTCCTTCGCCCTTACTGGTGCTTTGGTTGGTGAGTCTGAGAAGCCCTGGGCTGTTAGTGCGTCCCCTGGAAGGGGATGCCAGGAGGAGAAGCTGAGGGCAGGGGGCAGTCGCCTCCCTGGTATGGACAGATGTGAGGTGCAGGCACTCAGCCCCACCCCCTTTGCTCTTGGCCAAAACTGAGCCAGGCTTGGAGTCTACAGAAGGGAGAGTTTAGAGCTTGGGAACCTTGAAAGAAAAAGCAAAGGAAACTGTCCAGCCAAAATCCAGGATTTCTGGCCTGTGGTCCCCCACGTTCCAGATGGAGACAGGCCCACTTGTGTGTGTTTGGACCTCAAAATATAACATTTCTTTTTAAAACTTCTCTAATCCAAAGAGCATGTGGTGACTTCTACAGTGACAATATGTTCATTTATTCATTAGTTCAACAAATATTTATTGAGCCTCTACCATATGCCAGGAACAGTGTTTGGCAAATAGAGGTCCCCACAGATCTGCTTTGATGACTAACTAAAATCCAATGTGTCATTAGCATGGCGACCACCGGGGTGTGTGTGCACGTGTGTGTGTGTGTGTGTGTGTGTGTGTGTGTGTGTGTGTGTAGGCCAACAGAGGTCCCTGGCAGTCTTAGACACATCTTTTCCGTCTTGAACAAAGTCATCTCCTCATGATTTGAGAATGTTCATAAATTCCCACCTTGAGTCCAAATTAATGACATACAATGACTGGTGGGTTTCAGACAGTCCAAGGTGGTTTGACCTCAGTGGTGATAGGAAACATCTTAATTTAATTATGTCCCGGTCTACTCTATTCTTTCTTAATTCCCTGACCCATCCCAGGAAGGCACTCTGGGGGTTCATTCTCAGCACTCAGCAATGAAGATTCAGCACTCTCCAGCTCAATTAATCTCTGCTCTTTTCCAAAAGTACTTCACACGGCTTAGTAGTTCTCAACCCTGATTGCATCTTAGAATCAACTCGGGAACTTTTTAAAAAGAATGATGCCCAAGTCTTAAACCCAGAAACTGATTCAAGTGGTTGGGAGTGTGGTTCCGGTACCAGCTTTTTTTCAACAAACTTCCCAAGTGATTCCAAGGTATGACCAGTGCTGGGAACCGCTGAGAGTCATTTTGCTCAGACACCTGCAGGATTCCTCAGACAGGCCATGGCCCTGTTGGTGGGACGATACCCACCAGTGAGTCTGAACTGGGTCACAGGTCTCAGCTTTGGTGCTGATGCTAAGTTGGTGGTGTCAAGTATCAACTAGGTGCCCAGATCATTGCTGGGTGCTGCAAGGAGTCGTTGCTTAAGCTCTGAGCTCCGTCATGTCATCTGCACAGTGGGGCTCTCTCCTTCCCCACGCAGCATCCCCTGCAGACCTGCACAGAGTAGAAGGAGTTTAATGGGGGCATACGGCAGGTGGGCAGGGGCTGCTTTTGCTCATGGCAGCCTTTGAGGAATCATCAAATCGCACAGCGTATTCACTCATTTGTCTCTTTATTGGTGTCTCCAATAGGGGTGTTTTCATCTGTTCCTGTGGCTATAACAAAATACTTTAGACTGGGTGATTTATAAACAGCATAAATTTATTGCTCAAAGATATGGAGGCTGAGAAGTCCAAGATCAAGATGCCAGCAGGTTCAATGTCTGCTGAGGGCCTGGTCTCTGCTGCCAAGGTGGCACCTTGAACACGGCATCTCCTGGAGGAGACAAACATCATGTCTTCACGTGGCAGAAGAGCAAAAAGGGCCTAGCTACTCCCCTCTAGTCCTTCTGTCAGGCGCTAATCCCAGAGCCCTCATGGCTTAATCACCCCCTAAAACCTCCACCTCTTACTACTGTCACATTGGAGATGAAGTTTCAACATGAATTTTGGAGGGGACACAGACATTCAAGCCAAAGCAGGGGGAATTAAGAGGCATTGCATAGACGTTTCCCAAATGAAAGTGCACACTAAGACAGTATTGTTGACTGGTCTCCCATGCAGGCACCGGGGCCTTCCTAAGCCACGACATGGCTACCACCATTTTCTCATACTGTTGGTGGCTTATTGGCAAAGAGCAGAAACATCTTCAAATTTGCACAAGAAATAAAAAGGGGGACCATTTTTTGGATGCATCTCTGAAAAGCCAAGGAGACACCATGAAACTGGGCCTTCTGGGGGAAGGGAACCAGGTTCTCTCTCAAGCCATGTTGCCTTGAATGGCTCCTGTTGTCTACGTTTCTCTTTGTCCTTCTTTCTCTGTAAACTGCCTCCTCTGTGAAAGGCGACCAGCTGGCGTTTCCAGAGTCTGCACATCCACAGCTCAAGGAGCAAATAGAAAGTAGCGTCTGCAAACGGCCAGCTCCCAGTGCTGGGCGAGAGAATCTGATTGGCTCAGCTGTAGTCAGGTGACCACCCCAGTCCAGTAATCTGCTATGTCCAAGGCTGGGGTCTGGCCAGAGCCCGTGTGTAGGAGGGAGAGGTTGTTCTTAGAGAAAGGAGACATGTGCCCGCAAGACACCCCAGGTAGTGTCTTCTACAATCACACACAAGGTGATTTTGGGGACAGGGTGTATTGCAGATGACTCAGTAACTAGTCTGAGCATGTACTGGTCTCACTCCTAGAACCAGAAATTTCCACCCAGCTCACCCACTCCCCAGGCAGGAAAGCAGGAGGCAGGGCTCTCTCGTGGGCACCCAGCCTTCCTCCTCACCCTCATGCCGCTCTTGGAAGCACTTGGCACAAATACTCTCCAATCTAATTACCAGCAGGAATTAATCAAAGGTATTCCCAACTGCTAGCCAGGAATGTCTCCGAGTTGAAATTCTTAGAATACTTTTGTTTATGAGCAAGTTTTACATGTTAACTTTTTCCAAAAGCCAGTGAGAGGAGCAGTCCCCACAGAGACATCTGAGAGCTCTTTGGCCGTCTTAATTCGCTCATGATGTTTCATTAATATCAATTTTCTCCCTGTATCCCAGCCTGGCAGGTTCTTTTTTACAAAGTGTTCTATTCTCTCAACCCCCCTGGGTTTTTTGTTTTGTTTTGCTTTTTGCTTTAACTTTTCCCTGGAGTTCTTTCTCCATTTCCTAAGAAGTTCTCTTAAATCTTCTCCATAATGTACACGTCTTTGGAATCTAACAGCCCTGTTTCAAAAATGAAGGGCACCACAGACTTTATGGGTTTTTGTTTTCCACTTGGAAGCTGTTCCACAAGAGGGAGGTTGGTGGGGAAATTCTAGAGAAACAGACCTAATCTGGTTTCTTAATCTTGCTCTGGCGGTTGAAGATACAGAAATTCCATATTTTTCTCCTCTGATCTTCCAAATTCTAGGAGTCTCAAGTGAGTGCCAACTTGCTTGGTCTTCTCAACACTCAAGGACAGAGGAGTGGGGAGAAGGATGAACAGAAACCACCCTACTCCACCACCACCTGTGGCGACCACGGTTGGAAGTAGATCGGAGGTCATTTTTGTCTGGCTTGTTTCCTGCTCCGTTACTTCTGTGACAGTCATTGGCCCGTTTGTTCTTGGATCTATTCACTGTCCTTGCCCTGCTCTCTGTCCTGGGTGGGTTCTGGGTGGGTTCAGCCAGTGGAAGGCACTGGCAGAAGACTGAAGGGTGAGAGGAGGAAGAAAATCAAGATGTTTCTCTTCTCTATCTGTGTCTGCAGTGGCATTCCTGGAAGTGACAGGGTCTCTTCCATGGCTTCCATGGCTAGGCAGTGCTAGCTGTAGCTCCAGCTCCCTCTGCACAACCCTGAATATTGAGTTTTGGTTACACCACATCCCCCTGTTGTCCCGCCAGCTCTAAGAGCGGCAGCTACTTCCCAACCCTTCCACTACCTATGTAATCAATCCCCTCTGTTAAATACTCTTTGCTTGAATCACCTAGAGCACTTTCTGTTTTCCTGGTGGACCCTGACTCATATATCTACCTACCCAAAACTAAAGATTGCTGACTATTTATAAATCAGTGTTTCTCAAACTATCTGTTGCAAAGGACCATTTTTAAACATTTCCAATCCAGCATAGTTTGGCCTGGTCCTACCGCATATGGCTGGTGTACAGCTTGAGCGACCTTTCATTACCATGCAAGCTTGACGATAATTGTACTGGTCTATACCCCGCTCAGTGAGACAAGCCCACTGAACCTACATTTGGATGTCCCAGTAGTGTAAAATTGCCATAAAATTACTAAGCATTTACCCTCAACCTTGGTAGCTGTATCATTATAGATCTCTTACAAAGAGTTTGCAGGCTGGTGTGGGAGCGTGGATCACACTTGGAACAGCACTGTTCTGGGATACTTTTTGTTCATGTGTAGGACCATCCATAGTTTGGGGAATCTGTGTGAAGCATAGATCATATATCCTTCGGGTTATGTGCAGTTCAGAAGTCGTGTTTCTCCTACATGCCACGTTCTGCATAACTTCCCAGTGCAAAAGTCATATATAATAAGGGGAGCAACAATGACCACCCCTTACTGGGAACTGACTTCCTTTTTAGGTTTAGGACATTTAACAGCCCTGCAATGAGATGCTGTTATGATCCCCCATTTTACAGAATGGAAAAGCAAGGCTCAGAGAGGTTAGATAACTTGGCCAAGAGTACCCAGCTCAAGAATGACGGCACTGGAATTCTCAGCCAAGCATGCTGGACTCATTGCCCATGGCCTTACCGATGACATTGAATTGCTTGCTCAACTTTTGTCCTGACACATCAGAGGGAGACATTGTTAAGGATCTGAATGACCAGGTGAAGCCATGCCTGGTACATTCCTTCTCTCACCTTGGATGGGGTTCCTCATAAAAATGTCCTCCCACAAACACCCCACTCTTGTCCGGCCAAATTGCCCCCATCAACACCCTCCTTTAGGAACCCTTCCCCAAATCTTCCAGGACACCCTTCTCTGATTCCCTACAGCACTGACAGTCCATGCTGCACTCTCTGAATTCACCCTGAATGCCATACAATCCTGTTGTCCCCAGACTGTACTTTAGAGTCACTTCTCGTCTCCCTCGAGTTTAGAAGCTCTTCAAGAACAGAGGCTTTGATAATAACAGCGCCTCCCAGCACACAGCTAATATTTATTGAGCACTTCTTGGCGCCAGGAATTGCTTTAAGCACTTTCCCTACAATAACTTGTTTAATATTCACAGAAGTATGAGTGGGGTGCATTTATTATCCTCTTTTGACATAAGAGGAAACAGAAAGAGCTTAAAAAAATTTCCTTGTCTCTTAGTTCAGACCACTATAATGAAGTGCCATAGACTGGGTAGCTTAAACAACAGAATTTGTTTCTCATAGTTTTGAAGGCTGGAAGTCTGAGATCAGGGTCCCAGCATGGTCGGGTTCTGATGGGGAACCTCATCCAGGTTTGGGGCTCACCATACTCTCACGTGGCAGAAAGGGGGTGAAAGAGCTCTCTGGGGTCTCACTCATGAGGGCTCAATCCTCATGACCTAATCACCTCCCAAAAACCCACCTCCAAATACCATCACTTTAGCGGTTAGGATTTCAACATATGAATTCTGGGTGGACACAAACATTCAGTGCATTGCACTCAAGTTCAACAAGGAAGAGCTGGGCTGGAATTTGAACCCTTGGATTGTCAACCTCCAAAGCCTGTGCTCTTAGCCACTGTGCAATAGTGAGATCTGGAATTTTCAAGGTATCCTGCATCTATTACCTAAGCAGGTTCTCCCAGTGCCCCAAGGCAGGCAGGAAGTGCAATCATTGAGAGTATTTTACAGCTGGGAGGACACTTGGAGGATTTTTAACTTCCCCATTATGCAGGTGAGGAGACCGAAGCCTAGGGAGCAATGATGTGTGCAGGGTCGCACGGCAAGCCCACGTGAGAAGCGCTGGTGGGTGCTGAGTCCCAGTGTGGAGGTTTCCTCTGCACTGACGCCAATAGCAGGTGGGTGGATATTTATCCAACTACAGCACCCACCAGAGCAGCACGCAGTGTTTTCTGGGACCCACGCCAGGCAAGCATTGCCATTGAAGAGGCCATGGGTGTTGGGAACTGTTTGGGGAGATGGAAGTTTCCAAAGAAGGAAAGGGAGCTAAGTGTAGAGCTGTGAGCCCTTGCCTGGGACTCAGAAGACCTGGGCTTGAAATCCAGTTCTGTCCCGTGAGCTTTGGCAAGTTACTGAACTTCTTTGAGCCTCCGTAGTTTCATCTGCAAAACGTTCTAGGTTTTGGAGTAGTGCCACGCACTGAAGGCTTCCCACAGTGCCAAGGATTTGGGAGGCATCCTCTCATGTAGCCCTCAAGATAACCTTAGGAGGCAGGTCCCAGTGGTGTCCCATTGACGTGGGCTTGGGGAAGCTTTGTGACTTGCCCAAGGCCACACACTGGAGGTGCAGAGCCAGGCTTCCCTCCCAGAGTTGACCATTGTCAAGGGTCCAGCTGTGCAGCCACTGCAAATCTTAGCACGGGGCCTGCGTAGGCTTATTAGTGAGACTCTTCCCCTCCCCAGGCCTCAATCTCCCCATTTATAAAATGAGTGGCTCAAACCAGAGCGGGGCCTACAAGCCCTAGTGCTGACACCCCCAGGCAATGGCCAGAGTCCTGGGTGTGTTGACCAAATGGCTTCAGCCTGCCCCCTGCTGGGCACGGGGTAGGATTGCACTTCCTGCCCCCCTGAGCTTGGGTGGGGCCCTGGGGCTGGTGCTGGCAGCGGAGTTGTGAGCAGAAGTGACACGCACCACTTTTGCACTGGGGCCACTGACTGCCAGTGGGAAACCCTCAGAGAACCTCTTCCCTCCACCATGTTAAGACAGTGGCTGCTCCCATAGTCTGGGTCCCGGTGTGGGAGACACAGTCCTGGCCAAGCTTCAGTGCCCTTGTAGCATGAGTGAGAAATAAACCTTTGCTTTTTAACACATCAACTGCCACGTGAGTTGTATTTAACTCATGCTCGTTTTGAGCCCGGGGCCTCGTGAAGCATATGGAACTCACACATCTCTTCACCTTGGGAGCCACGAGAACAATTTTTCAAGTTGCATATAACTCATGCTCAGAAAACAATAAAAAATAACAAATTTTTCCTTAAATTAGAAAGGATAGTTTTGTTTTCAAAGTGTTTATTCTGTTTCTATAATAAAACACCACATGGCCAAGGAAAAAAATTTTTTTTTCTAGTGTGGCAGTCAATGTGTTAAGCCGCTGAGATTTGGGGGCTGTTTGTTACAGCGCAGCCCAGCACAGCCTGCTGCTACCACAGGTGATATAAACAAAATGGGTCAAGCGTTCAGATTTTATTAAAACGCACGACCCTCTTGTTTTAGCTTTTGTTTTTCCTCCTTTGATGGGAACAAGGGAACGAATAGCTTTTCACTGTGCTCTTACCGCTTCTATCGAACAATGACACGACTATGACAAGTGCCTCCTGACACTTGTCCATCCGGGCCGGGGAGACGCCGGGACTAGGCGAGGCTGATGGTGTTGAGCCCGAGGACACAGCTGCTACTCAATTCGGATCCTGGCTGTGTAGACATGTGGGCCTGGTTCGCCAGAACTTGTTTTTTTCAAGGCAAACTGAAAAGCCAGGTGTGTTTATATGAAATCTTCCGTTCCACGCAAGTTGATAAGTAAGAAAAATGATAATAACGGTGCAGGCCAAACAGAATGTGTCTGTTGGCTGCGTGAGGCCTGGTGGCCACCCGCCTGGATCCCCCAGACTGGAAGGTCCACCGTGCCCCGTCCAGCTCTGACTTTCAAGTCACTCTGGCTAGTTGTGAGCTCTCTGCAGGCTGGGACATTTGTCATCTCTGTCTCACCAACATGTAGCCCAGCACCTGACACAGAGTAAGGGCTCGATAAATATGTGACGATTGAATGGATAAATGGATGAATGAATGAATGAATGAATGAATGACATTCAGTCTGGAATGGGACCCCCAGAAGCTGATGGTCTCCAGGAAGCAGGGGCACCACAGACAAACTCTGATGGCAGTCCTACTTGGGTGAAAATAAAGAGTGAGTTGTGAGGTCAGAGGGATTAGGAACACACCCTGCCAATGGTCTTGCACTCACAGACCTGGGGCTCCCGGGCCCGGTAGGCTCAGCTGGGACTGGGTGGTCCCTTCTCTCAGCTGCCTCTGCCATCCCATACATGACCCCTGGGACATTAGGCACAGTCTCCGCACTCGGCATTCGCTGTCTGCTCCTCTCACCCCTGCTTATCCAAACCCTCGCCCTCCCTGAGGTCTGGCTCAGGCTGGCTCACAATATCCTGGGTGCCTCCCGTGTCCTTCTGAGTTCTCAGGATAGAGGACCCTAAATACTTGCTCGGTGGAACCCTGTCCCAAGAGATACTGGGAGAGTCCAGCATAGCATCGCGGCTGAGTTGAGGCTCTGGAGCCAGACAGCACAGGCCGCATGCCCGCTCTACCCCTTACCAGGTGTGTGTATTGGTTCCCTCCCTGTTGCTGCTGCGACATGTTGCAGTACACTTAGTAGCTCCAAACACCGACACAACATCTGTCAGTTCTGGAGCTAAGTCTTAATCTCAAGGTGTGGGCAGGGCTGCAATCTGGCAGGGGGTCGAGGGGAGAACCTGTTTCCTGGCTCCTTCCGCACGTCACTCTGTCCCTTGCTTGTCACCACATCTCTTTCTCTAACTCAGACCTTCTTGCCTCCCTTTTCAAAGGCCTCTACTGGTGACATTGGGCCCACTCTCCCAGCTCAGGATCCTTAACTTAATCACGCCTGAAAAGTCCCTTTTGCCCTGGGAGGTAACATAGCCTCAGGCTCAGGGATTAGGACGTGGACGTTTCGGGGAGCTGCGGCTGTCTCCCACAGTGTGTACACTGAGATGAATTAAACTCAGTTTCCTCACCTATCAGATGGGGATAACAATAGCCTCTAACCTCAGAGAGCTGTTGTGAGAATGAAATGAGTTAATACATAGAAAGCCCCCAGCGCAGGGCCTGGGTCCCAGTAAACGCTCAGTACATGTTAGTTCTTTTCATCGTCATACTCTGGAATAAGGGTTCCGTGGCCAATTAAGTCTGAGAAACGTTCCATGTCATACCTGCACCTTTAGATTCACGCTGCCCCACAGGGTGTTAAAGGCTCTGACAAGTCTTGCCAAGACAAAGGCTCCGGGTGGCTAACCCAGCCTTTCCTGAATGTATTTGACCTTTCAGTGAAACTGGTTCTTTGCTAAGCATCTATTTAAATCCTTTATATCTAAAAGCGGGAAACCCTGTTCCAGAAGTTGTACCCTGCCTGGTAACCATACAGGTGAGAGGGATCCACAGAGAAGCGCACCTGGCAGAGGTGAAGGATGCAAGTTCAGGTACAGGCCCCGACCTAACACATGCAGAAGCCACACAAGACACACGGCAGCACCCCTGGCTGGAGAGACAAGTGGCTCTGCCCTTCACTCTGCCCCGTGTGGCCTCCTGGTTAGGGTGAGGGTCCTTCCCGGCCCTTCCAGCTGCCTCTCTCCATGCTTACAGGTGGAAAGAGGTTCCTACATCCCTCAGCTCCTCCCAAATGTCTGGAGCCTGGCTACCTGCTTCCTGCCCACCAGGTGCAACCAGAACAACCCCAGAACACACCTGAGAACTTGCTGCAGGGGGTCAGCGAGTTTTCCCAGGTGCAGCGGGCTGAATAATTTCCCCCCAAAATTTATGTCCACCCAGAACCTCAGAATGAGACTTCATGTGGAATAATGGTCTTTGCCGTTGTAATTAAGGTGAAAATCTTAAGATGAGATCATGTTGGATTGGGGTGAACCTAATGATAGTGTCCTTATAAGAGACAAAAAAGGAAAAGACACACAGAGACACAGGGAAAAAGGGCATGGGAAGACAGAGGCAGAGACTGGAGTGATGCTGCCACAAGCCAAGGAATGCCAGGTGCCACCAGGGGCTGTAGGAGATAAAGGATCCTTCCCTAAAGCCTTGAGAGGGAGTGTGGCCCTGACGACACCTTGATTTCAGACTCCTGGCCTCTAGAACTGTGAAAGGATAAATTTCTGTTAGCAACACAGGGGAGAGTCTAAGTGGTGTGAGATTTCAGACACAGCTGAGGTCAGCGTGGGCTTGGAGTGGCCAAGAACTGGTTCTCATAGATGAAACTGAAGAGTAGGCAGAATTTCTTCATTGAGTTGTTTTATCCAATTGTAAAAATAATGTTATCTTGAGAACATATTTGCACTCTCATGCTCACTGAAGTACTAATCACAATAGCCAAGACATGGAAACAACTTAAGTGTCCATTGAGATGATTGGGTAAAGGAAATGTGATGTATATGCATACATGCATGTATATAATGGGATATTATTCAGTTTGTGACAAGAAGGAAATCCTTCCATTTGTGACAACATGGGTGAAATGTGAGGACATTATAAAGTGAAATAAGGCCTGGCACAGTGGCTCACCCCCATAATCCTAGTACTTTGGGAGGCTGAGGAGGGAGGATTGCTTGAGATCAGCCTGAGTAAGAATAAGACCCCATCTCTACAAAAAAATGGAAAAATTAGCTGGGCGTGGTGGCTTGTACCTGTAGTCCCAGCTACTCAGGAGGCTGAGGCAGGAGAATCTCTTGAACTCAGAAGTATGTAGTTTCTATGAGCTGTGATGCACTGCACTCTAGCCTGGGCAACAGAGAGCGAGCGGGTCTAAATGAATGAATGAATGAATGAATGAAGTGAAAAAAGCCAGTCACAAAAAGCCAAACACTTACATGTAGAATCTTTAAGAAAAACCAGTCAAACTCATAATAACAGAGGGTGTAATGGTGGTTAGCAGGGGATAGGGTAGGAGAGAAGGAGGGATATTGGTCAAAGGACACAAACCCTCAGTTATAGAATGAATAAGTACTGGAGATCTCATGTACAGCATGGTGACTGTAGTTAATAATAGTGTATTATAGACTTGAAAAAAAATAATACTGACTTTCCATAGAATATTCTAAAAGTTCAGCAAAGAGCAAATACATCCAGAAAACAAACACCCGTAATCCCATCTTTGGGGTAGTTCGGGCAACCTCTGCACATCCTTCAGTGCTGTTCCCGGCGTGCTGTTGATTTTACACGGAGACAGCAGAGCACGCCGGCTCTAAGTGCAGTGTCTGCGATCCGGCTGTCTGTATTCAAGTCCCAGCCTCAGCACACACAGCCACGTGACTTTGGTCGGGTCACTTGAACTTTTGTTGCCTGCCTCAGTTTCCTCAAATTTAAATGGGAGTTTAAATTTAATACCAGTATCTACCTGATAGGGGAAGGAGGAATACATCTGAAAGGACTTAGAACAGTGCCCGGCACATACTAAACACTACACAGTATTTTTACTTAACAGGACGTTTAATGTCGTCTTTGGGAGCACTGCAAGTTCTTCACAAATTTGTTTCTCTGAGCTCACATGATGGTCCCTTAATGGATGCATCAGCCACCCCTTGAGAAAAGCTCAGGAAACGAGAGAGGCAAAGGGTAGGGCTCTTGTTGGTGGCTCAGGCTGCACCCAGAACATTCGTCACAGGGTCCTGTCCTCCCTCACGTGGCACTGGGGCAAGTGCCTCTCAGGCATCACCCCTCGCCCCGACAGTGGACACTGTCCCTGCTCCGCCCACACGCCCTCAGCCCCCCTTACCGATTCTGTGAGCTCACCCTGGTGTTCTGCCTGCTTCGCTGCTGACAGAAGATTCCAGACCAACTATTTTGTAGAAGTCCCTCAGCCAGATTTGTTTGATGTTTCCCTTTGATTAAATTCAGGTTATGTAATTTTTCCGAGAAAATAATAGTTTCTTTTTTTTTCCGTGGAAAATATTGAATCCATTTGGAATTAATTTTGGCACAAATTGGTATTTTTTTTCTCATTTATATGAAACACCTCTTTTATCATATAGCAAATATTTAATTGCATGCTTAATTGCATCTTTCTTTATATTTTTCTTTATGTTTATATATTGGTATTTTAATCTTTGCCTGTATCTGTCTTTGTTAGCCTCTCTGACTTTCTGAGTTCTTCTCAAGTGACTGCTGAGATATCATGAACGGTTATTTGAAGGCCAGTGTCACACTGTTTTAATTACCATGGCTTCGCAATCTGCTCCAAACATGGTACTGCACACATTCCCCCTAATTGTATGCTTTTTTCAAAAACTTCCTGGCTTTCCTGTCCCATCAAGCCTTCCGGTGCACCTTAGAATTGTGTTACTGAGTTCTTTAAACAATACCTTTGTGACTTAGGGCGTCCCAAGTTTCTAAATCACTGGGCAGGGGTCCCGGGGTCCATTTGGGGAAGCTCATGTCACGGGGCCAGGTGCGGACTGTGATGGGGAACAGCATGACCCGACCTCCATGCTAAAGGGTCTTCTTGCTGTTCGTGCCACTCCTCACATTGTCACAGCTTACGACTGCACGAGACCACCAGACACAGTGCTGGTGCAGCCAGTGCCAGTCTCAAGCCAGATTTTAATCACTCCTCACCCCTCTGCCCACAGAGCAGTGTCCGTGGGTCCCCAGGCACAGCCCCAGTCCTGGCTGAAATCTCCACCTCCAGGTTGGTGGGTCCCACACTGTCTTCCATGGGGCTTTGGCTCCGGGGTGGGGGGGAAGTGCAGAGAGGAGGGTCAGCCGAGGGCGGGTCTCCTCTGTGTAGGCCCAGCCCTTGTCCCATTTCATGGGACATGGGATTCCACTTGAAAAAAATAATTTCAGTGTTCATTAAAAACAACCCCCAAAACTATTAATACCTGCCCCCCACCCTGTTCACTGAGCTAACTCCTGCTCACTCTTCAGGTCTTCCCTAAAATCCCTACACAGAGAAGTCTTTACCTTACACTCTCTGAAAAGAGCTGTGCTTGTCTTTCGTGGAAGTCATCGCCGTTTGTGATACTGTATTTATTATTAGAGACAAATGGTGTAACGTCTGTCTTCCTCATCAGACCAGGCTGCCGAGTCCAAACCTGGCTCAGTTTCTAATTCAGCTTTATTGGAGATGAACTTGAACATCTCTGTGCCTTGTTTCCTTGTCTATAAAAAAGGGCCCATAAAAGCTTCTGCCTCACACCCTTGTTGCAAAGATACAGTGAGATAATCAATGAAGGAGTGTGGCGTAGGGCCTGGCGTGGCCCTGATAGAAGTTCAATGTTATTGCCATGGTCGCCACCTCCATCACCATTGTCACCATCATCACCATCATCACCATCAGGGCCGGGATTAAGTCTTGTTGTTCACTGTCGTGTCCTTAGTGTTTAGCACATCGTAAGACTCAGAAAATGTGTGTTAAATGACTGAATGGAAGCTCACACAGACAATTTGCCCTTTTTCTACTGTTTTGTTCTGATTGGGCCCTCAGTGGATTACACAATGCCCACCCACGTTGGTGAGAGCAGGTCTTCTTTACTCAGTCTACCAACTCAAATGCTAATGTCTTCTGGAAACACCTCCACACACCCCCCTCCCCAGAAGTAAGGTTTTCCAGCTATCTGGGCTTCCCTTAGCCCAGTCGAGTTGACATACACAATTAACCATCCCTCAGTTCTCCTCTCAACCCAGACATGTGTTCAGAATTCTTCGCCATGCAAGGCTCCACACAGTGCCTACTAATTGAGCTAAATTAGAACAAAACCTATTTGACTTCACTGATTGTGTCCAGATTTCTCACTTGACAAATGGGGAGACTAAGAAGAGAAAGAACACATTCCAAAGTCCTTCAGCACATGAGTGGTAGACACAAGACTCAGATCCCTGGATCCCAGCTCTGGGCATTTCCTCCCACCCCACGGGGGCTCTGGAGTGGCTGCTTCCTTGCAAAATGTTCTTTGCCCTTATGCTTCTGCACTCTCCATCCACCCAAGCCCTAAAGACTGTAGTGTTTATTTTAGTGAATGCACAAATCTGGTCTCTAAAGGATGAACATTAATAAAATATGCGCTCTAACTCTATGTAACAAGGAAAATATAGAATACATTTTCTATTCCCATTGATCCTCAGGCCACTGGCAATCCACCAACAATTGATTTAGCCATTTGATTAGTTTGGGGGGAAAACATTATATTTTAATGGGGTATATATAATTCTAAGTTACTGCTTTGAAGTTGAACCAAATATTAAAATTACCTCTTTTTATGGATGCTGCACAGCTATGAAGCTTTATAATTGCAGCCTGGGCTTTTGTAAGTGATTTGAACTGGAGAGGCAATTTCTGCAAAGCTTATTGAATGGGTCTGGTGGCCGCCAGGCTAGCCAGCCACTTGGACAAGCAAAAATGTGTAGATGACAATGCCAATAGTTATATCTTATATTTGACCCACACTTCACAGCTACAAAGCTCAACAGTAATCCTCTTGAGCTGCTTCCCTTTAAAACAGCTCCCAAATCTATCACTTGTTTCGTCCCCTCTGCTAGCTCCAAGTCCAAGACCATCAGCACTTAAGTGGACTTCTGTAGTTGTTTTTTTTAAAAAAAACACTTATCTCTCTTGACCCACCACCATCCATTATCCTCGCAGCAATCGGAGATGCCTTTAGCAATGTAAATCACACCAGGTCATACCAACGTCAGGTCATTGTTTAAAGTCTTTCCATGGCCTCCTATTACCTAGGGCAGGGTTGGCAAATTACAGCCTGAGGTCGAATCTGGCCTGCTCCCTGTTCTCATAAATAAAGTTTTATTGGGACACAGCCTCGCCCATTTGTTTGCATATTTCCACGGCTACTCTTGTGCTACAGCCATAGAGTTGAGTAGTCAAGTCATTGCAACAGAGCCCTTACAGCCTGCAAGGTCTAAAATGTTCACTATATGGCCTTTACAGAGAAAGTTGGCTGACCTCTCACTTAGAGAACAATATTTAAATGCCTTCCCCAGGCTCTCCAGGCTCTCTGTGATCTGGCCCCAGCTGTCCCTGGGCCCTCCACGGGCACCACTCTGTCCCCTGCTCAATTTGCTTTTCCACAGGCAGCATGGCTTTCGGTTCTCCAGCTTATAGATAACTTATTGGCCTCCATAATTGCATGTGCCAATTCCCAAATATCTGTGTGTGTGTGTGTGTGTGTGTGTGTGTGTGTGTGTGCGTGTGTGCTTATATACGTCTCCTATTGGTTCTGTTTCTGTGGAGAGCCCTGACTAATACAGAGGGGGTGCTGTGATTGATCAGTAGTGTCTGCCACAAGCAGAAGTGACATGGGTGAAGCGTCCTGCCTGCCAGGAGCTTGCTCTGGACGAAACAGAGTCTAAGGTCCCTTCTACTCTAACAGGTTGAGTAAGGGTCTATTTGTGGATCCAACAGTCTCCTCTGTGACTTGTAGGCTTTACTCGGGCGCTCCAAGGATGTTCCCTCCCCCTTCTCTGTGGCCAGCTTCGGCAGGACTGGGGCCTTCCGGAAGACCACAGAGGCCACGCTCTGTGTCCAGTAGGCCAGTTGCCAAGTATCGGCGACGTTCCCTGTGCACCAGGCGCTGCAGATGCAAAGTCTCATAAGCCGTCTTAGCCTATGTGAACAGGGACTGTGAAGCGGGCATTCAATTTAAAGAAGGACCAACAACTAATATAAAGCCCTAAGTCAAGCTCCATCTCCCCGAATTTGCCATCCACACCAGGGAGAGGGTGGCTTATTTTCCTCTCCTGAGACCTGCTGTTCCCATGGGGGCCGTCGTCGTCCCCCAGGCAGTTGTGCAGTTAACAGGCTGTTGGTCTCCTCCTCGCCTTTGCTTACCGGGCCTTTCTTGGCTGCTAGGAGGGAAAATTTGCTTTGGCCACTGTGCATGGGGGAAACATAAAATATTTTTTTACGCAACCTTTTTTTAATTACAAAAGTAATCCAAATTCATTGTATAAGATTCAGGGGAGTACAATGAAAGAAGGAAGTTAAAGCTCTCTAATCCTACAACCTGAGACGACCAGTGTTAGTATTTTACATTATGAAGAATTCTTTCGTTTACAATTTGCAAGAAAAGGAAACACGACTCAAACCAGTCTAAGACAAAAGGGAGCATGACACAAGTGTTCAGAAGGTGTCTGGGGTCTGGGCCCGGCTGTCCCGGGGCCTCCTTTGGCCCCACTCTCTCCTCTGCTCCAGCTGCTCCAGCTGTCGTTCAGCTCCTTGTTCCTCTAAGTCCAAAGCTCGGGGCTGCCACAGGGCCTTTGCCCTTGCTGCTCCCTCTGCCTGGGACACACTAGACCCTCGCATGGCGGAGTTCTTGCCCCCATCCAGGTCTCAGTGGACACATCCTCCCCTCCCAGTGGCCTTCTGACCCATCTCACCATGCTCGGTTGGGGCACTCGCTCACTAAATGCTCCTTAATATCCTTCATGATAAAGGTGACTATTTCTCTTGGCAGCCAGAAGACTTCTGAGTGTAAAAGCGGAGCTGTTAGTGATCATGGTAGACATAATCAGGGACGCAGGGCCACTCTGTCCTTAGCCCTGCTTTACGTATTTGTTCATTGTCTTCCTCCCCCGTACCCTGTGGTGCCCTCAGAGCAGAGGCTGCGCCTGGGGGCCTGGAAGGGCGCTGGGCAGTTGAGTACAGAAGCTTCCTGAATGTGCACAGGGGCTCTGTCGGGAAGGTTCTGTGGCTGTCCCCGTGGCCGACCGGTGACTGAAGCTGGTGCTCAGCTAGAGAGTGGCCCCTTGCACACACATGAGCTCAGCTGACCCGTGGGTCAGGAGTAGGGATCAGGGAGCAACAGAAGCTCCTTTATACAGATGGGGAAACTGAGGCTCAGCATGATAAAAGACTTTCCTGAAGGGCCTTGGATCGCGGCCTTTGGACACTGGCTCTAGCTCCTTTCACTCACCCCCACCCGCCCCCGCCACCTCTCTCTGAGCTTTCAGCTTCCCAGAGGGAGGGTGAGGCCTCTGCAATGAACCTGCTGAAGCAAGGCTGGGCCGGAAGGGGCCGGCAGCGGTTTGCTTGTTACAGCAGCAAACCCGGGCGGAGGCAGAGCGTCTCCAGGGCAGCCCAGACCCGAGAGCCTGCGTCCCTGCCCGTGTCAGGGCTGTGTGACATGACCAGGTCTCACCCAGATGGTCCTAACACGGTGCAGCCCTCCTGGGCCCTGGGGTACCCTGGCTGCCCCTCTGCCCACAGGCCCCAACCTGCAGAGTGTGGGGGAGGGACGGGGGACAGGGATGATGAGGAGGAGGGGAGGGTGTGACAGCTACTTGCTGGGAATCACGCTCAGGCCCCGACAGCCCTATGACACAGGAGCCACTCTCTCACCCCGTTTTACAGATGCAGAAACCTAGGCTCAGAGTTGGTGTGTGGCTTGCCCAAGGCCTTGCAGCCAATCCCCGGAAGAGCCAGGACACAGGACACCGTCCCAAGCCTTTGCTGTGAAGCTGTGAACCATTTGCAGAGTGGCCTAGAAGGAAAAAGCAATGTGGTGAGTGGCCAGCTGAGGTCGGGGCGGAGCGCTGAGAGGTGAGCTGACGCAACAGGGTGTTGGTGGCTTTGCTTCTCAAGCCATCCGGGTAGGATCTTTGAAGACATGGGGCAGGTGTGTTCTGCCTAAGGAACTTATATCTGGATGGCTCTGGGTCAGAGGAGTCCCCTAAGGCGGGAAATGCCAAACGTGGGGCTCGCAGGGGAAGAGCAGTCCCCCATGGGGGTCCTACCCACCTCTTGCCCCCGGAACTGGTCCACAGCTGCCTCTCGGAGGGGGAGGGCCTGGGGTCCGGCTGCTGAATGTTCTGGGGGTTCTGTCCGCCCTGCCCTGTGGCCCAGACTTGGAATGGAACCTTGGATATTCACGTCCCATGATGGGCTCCCGTCCCCAGATAGGCTGTCGTCTCCGTGGGGACAGAGATGGGAAGGGTCACGCAGCGCTGGCATCGTAGGTGCTCAGGAAACGCAGTTGCTTTTGGTGACAGGCAAAATTCTGTCTCACCAGATGCACAACCAATATATCACAAAGCCACGCAGGTCCACGGGCCTGTGTGACACACACACCAACAGCCCTAAGGAAAGTATTTATTTCCCAGCCGTGCTTCTTCCAAGACACTGTGAGCCGCCCCTGCAACTGACCTCCGTCCCCAGCCCTTGGTCCAGGAACTGTGGTCTCTCTCAGGGACTGGGGGGGCAGGGGGGCTGGCCTTGGAGCCCCAGCCCGTTCCTGCCCTGCTATGTCCCTCCCAGAGACGCCCACGCCACCCGCCCCATTCTGCGCCCATCAGCGGCCTCGGCAGCCCGGCCCTAACAGGACGGCTTTCATCCTCGTTCAGATACATATTGTATTGCCTGAGCAACATCAAAGGGGCCGTGTCGTTACATATTCTATTTCTGAGACGAGAAAAGCAGCCCCTTGCTTTATTAACGTGGCAAATGTTGACTCTTGTAATGAAAAATGCACAAACGCCGGGCAATTTTTGATGAATAGGTAATAGAGAGGGGGACCCCAAATGGGGAGAATTAATTTCTCTTCAGTGTCTCCAACGCAGGGATGTGGAGGCCGCCCCATCCTCCCAGACAGGCCCACGGGGACCTTGAGGCCCAGGACCCCAGACGTGGGCCCGGTCAGGGGACACTAAGCATGACCATTAAGAGGGTTCCAGCAAAGCCCTCCTGATTCCAGGGCAGCAGTGGTTATCAGTAATCACAGTGGTCAAATCATAAACATCTCAAGAACTAACGGTTGAAGAGCACAGCCATCATCCCATAAGAACCCTCTGAGTTGGGTACCACTATTCTCATTTTCCATGAAGGGAAACTGAGGCCAGAATCACTTTAATAAGTTGCCCCAGGACAAGTTGCCAGATTTTGAACTTGGAAACCAATCTTGGGAGACCCAGCTGAAGAGAAGTTATCCACGTCTGAAAGCTTAAGATGTCCTTTACTTCAGATGTTGTGATGGAGGGAAGTCATTGTGATGGTCTTTCTTTCTTCCTTATCTCTGGGCCTAACATAGTACTTAGCACCCAGCACCCAGCAATACCTGCTTATTGACCCAGGAAGACAGGTCTTGCCCAACTAACTGAACCCATTTCCTGTGACTTGTGCCTGCCCTGTGGTATTATTTAGCAGCTCAGTGGTGTCAGGGCTGTAGATCAGCTCCTATGAGATTCTTTTGGTCTTTTTTTCATGGTTGCAAGATGGCTGCAGCAGCCCCAACCATCACATCTTTATACCACAGTATCCAGTGCAAGATGGAACAGGCCAGAGAATGTGAAAGAGATAACTGCTAGGTTGGCCCTCTCTTTTGGTAAGGCAAAGAGAAAAAGCCTTCCTGAAAGCCTCCCAGGAGACATCCACACGCAAGTATGTATTTGGCATTTTCAGTTTGATAATGATAATTTGAAGAAAGAAAGGGCAACGGTGCTGTAGCACAGGCAACCGACAGTGTCTGCCTCAAAGCCTCAGCAGGGACCTTTGTGGACCGCTGAGCCAACCTGTTCTATGCCCCCACACCCAGCAAGACTGACCTCGCCATCGGACGGGTGGGACCAAGATTCCCAAGTGGCTGAGATCAAGTTTCCTACCTGCCCAGTAGAATGGTGCTTGACATAGAAATTTAAATGATCTTTGGAAAATAAAGTTGTTTTATCTGCCCACCCAGCAACTGTTTGTGTTTCTGAAATCCAAGGAGGTGTCCCGGAGGTGTTTTCCAACACCAACAACAAATCCTGCGTTCTCTGCACACCGACCGGGTGTCCTACAATTCAATTCAGTGCTGACGCTGTCTGCCTGGAGAGTTTACATCAGATCCCACAAGTTCAAGGGCTCAGTCCCACAAGACTGTCCCCACTTCAGACCCAACTGCAAGTGCCAGGTTTCCACCTGTACTTCTGCCTGACCAGCTATAAATCCCCCTGCTGGGGGCCCCCACCCTGTCACCTCATTAGCATAAACTGGGCAGTGATCAAAAGAGGCTTGTTGTGAACAACAAAAGACACTCCAACCGCTCAGGAAATTCCAAGGGTTTTAGGAGCTCTGTGCCAGAAACTGAGTCGAAAGAGCAAATTTATTTCTTGTTGTGTCGCACAGGGGATGATGGATAACCAGGAAACGGGAGGCAGAGACCACGTGATCAGACTTGCAGGTTCGGGAGGAGATGGGGTGAGTTTGATGCTGCTGCTAATAGTAATAATCACAGCTTGCTGGGCACTCCATGCGCATTTTCTCATTCAGTCATTACAGTGACCAGTGATGTGAATGGTATTATCCCATTTTATAGATGAGGAGCCCGAGTCTCAGAGGGCGTACGTTGTCTAAGGTCACACAACTGGCGAGAGGCAAAGCCATGGTTAAACCAATGATGAGTCAGTCAGTCTCGG
Source organism: Lemur catta (assembly GCF_020740605.2). Taxonomy (NCBI): domain Eukaryota; kingdom Metazoa; phylum Chordata; class Mammalia; order Primates; family Lemuridae; genus Lemur; species Lemur catta. The sequence continues at coordinate 9,610,775 of NC_059147.1, read as the reverse complement.
AGCCTGGTGTGACGAGGACAAGGACAGGCGGGGCTGGTGACCACGCTCCTCAGCTCCAGGACTTGGCTGGGGCAGCTGACCCCACAACCAGGCCCTCCCAAGGCGTCCCTCCCAGCCTCCTGCTGCCTCCAGGGCCCAAGCCCCTGCGTTCTCAGCCCTCCCAGCTTCAGCCACCTCACTCGCCCCCCGGGAGGGCTGCCACCCCTGACTGTGCATAGGGACCCATTGCAGGGTCCGGCTTACCAGACGCTGTGGGCCGGGGTCTCTAGGCAGGACCCTGGGCCCCAGTGCTGGGCACAGAGGCTCCACAAGCTCACCAGCGCAGTGACTTTCCAAAGCCTGCGCAGGCTGCTCTGGGAAAAGGGTTTTGCGGGCGGAGAAGTTTGGACACAGCATGACCTGCGGCTTTTGGGGTCACATCTGTGTCTGCCGAGTCCTGAGGCCAGGAAACCTTGACTGTGTTTAACCCAGTGGTTCCCAAAGTCCCTGGGCCCGGAGTCCACTTGGCACATAGAATAGGAGCCGCTGGCAGAACTGGCCCATCCCAGAGCACACGCCAGCACCTGTCGCTGAGCTGGGACGGCTGAGCCGAGCGAGTGGAGACCTGGCCTACCTGGCCCTGGCTTTGCCTCTGTCCAAACGTGGGGCCTTAGAAAAGCCTGTCGCCTCTCTGTTTCTCAGTTGCCCTCGGAAAAATAAGAGGCTTACACTACCTGAGCATTTCCCATGCTCGTGTTTTCTTGGTAGCATGAATGTGACGATTTTTGGAGGCACAGGAATGAACAATTCTTGTTTGAAGACTTGTGTATTTGTTTTAATGTGTATTGGGGAAAAATATAGCTAGCACATTATATCTGTGATTTCAGAGATATAAAATTCTGTTCAAGTGAAAACATGGAGTCTGCTTAGGAAAAAGCCATCGAAGTAAGTAATAAAGTAACGTGAACACGGCAGACACGTGCAAACGACTCAATTCTGGGATGACACCTTCCTCAACGATCTCTGAGATTCCCTTGCTCTTCAGTCCTGTGAATATTCACCGGCAGATGTGCCTGTGAACCTTTCCAGGGTGTTTCAGCTTTGCTGAGTGTGACAGTGTCTCTGCCACCTCGCCTTAGGAGCCCTTCCCAGGGGCCTCGTCTGCCAGAGCCGGCTGGGGAAGGGCCCTGGTTGAGAGCCAGGCAGGCGGGGCTCTCGCGTCTGCTCTGCCACCTTCCTGCCGGGTTCGAGCCTTCGCTTCCCCATCTGCAAGGTGCAAACAGTCACAGCCTTGTCCTCTGGGGCTACTGCAAGGTGCCAAGATCACAGCACGAGCGTGTTTTGTGTGCTGGGAAGGGCGGTGCACACACAGAGGCTTACGGGGATTCATTTCTCCATTTGAGACTTCCCGGGCCAGCAGGGATGCTCCAAGGCTGGAAGTCTGGGTGCACCTGTCCACCAGTGGCTTGTTCCTGTGACTCGCTGGGGCAAGGGCCCCAGGACAGCCCTCAGGACAGTCACCTTTAGGCCCCTCACATCTCGTTTGAGGCCTGTCCCTACGCAGGGGAAATGTCCCATGTGCTCATTCTCACTGTGACAGTGACCAGGGCCTGCCTTGTTTGTCCTTCCCACATGGCAGTGTTCTGTAGGAGGGGCCAGGAGCTGGCAATTCAGCTCCCTAAATGCTTTGCTGACATGTGGCAGTTGTGGTGCTTGGGGTAGGGAGAGACATATAGGAAGGTAGCGAAGGAAAGGGCAAAGGAGGCAGGGATTGTTTGCAAATAACAATCATGACATTTAATGTTTATTGACTATATACTGCATGCTCAGGACTCTGCTGTTTTGTTTAATTCTTACAGCAGCTCTATATTTTGCTGTTTTATAGATGAAGAAATTAGGTCTTTGGTAGATGTAATAAAATAACTTGTCAAAGATTGCACAGCACGTAAGTAGTTCTCAGCTACGGTTGCATGACAGACAAACCACCACAGTGACCTGGGGTTTGGCTAGGGTCCGGCTGATCTAGGCTGGACTTGGCTGGGCTTGAAGCCAGGCCTTGGGTTTGCACAGGTCTGATCCACACGCATCTCCTCCTTCTGGGAACAGCAGGCCCCTCAGTGTGTAATATGCACCCACGGCAATGATAGGAGAGCAGGAAGGCAAGCCCACCACGCAAGCACACTTCATGCTCCGTTTGTATTACAATGGCTCACATCCCATTGGCCAAAGCAAGCCACGTGGCTAGGCCCAAAGTTAAAAGGGCCAAGGAAATACATCAATGCTGGCGAGGGCATGCATACTTGCTGGGCAGACCATGATTTTAGTCATGACACCACCCTACACCCACTGCCAAATCCTAGCCTGTAAGCAGCTGCCATGACTTCAGAGAGTCCATGCTTCCGGCCTATCCTGGTGTCCTCCTCTAAGCGGCTGGCCCATCCACAGCGTGTGCTGAGTGCCAGGCACACTCTGCAGGCACAACCTCAGCCTTGAACCCTTCACCAGGCTCTGCCCCTCCCCCCCGCAGCCTGGGTGCATACAACTCTCTGGGGTCCAGCTCTGCCATTCTGCAACCTCTCCCATCCTGCTTCAGCTCTTGATTTTGGCACATGCTCTACCTTCCTAGATACAGCCTAAGCTCTTTGAAGAGCTGGTACCCACACACTTCCCACACACACACAGGAAGCAGACTTTCCCAGCTTGTCACGACAAGCTGTCATGTATAGTTGCACAGGATGTGCACTGCACAAAGGCTCCCAGCTGGGGCTAAAACCCAGCCATTCCAAACCATGTGTCCTAGCATGGGGTTACATCTACCTAGAGGAAGGAATACCTTCTCTTCACACAAGGTGCCACTGGCCTGCCAAACAGTGTCATAGCTACTGGTTAGCAGAGAGCGGGGAGCTTTTTATACTACTCACAATGATGCTATACAACTTAGCATTAGCCCAGCCACACCAGGATTTTAGAAGACTCAGTTTCAAGTTCTGGTTTGTAAAGGTTTGAGACCTAGAAAAAGAAGCACGACCTTCCTAAACTGCCTCAGTTTTCTTGAAAGTCACCCCAATCATAAAAAGGGGGGTGGGACTACACAGTTGGAGCCTCCAACAGGACAGGGAAAAAGCAGAGCCCAGTCCTCTCTGATTTTGAAGGTAGAAGCCAACACTGCAGTCTACTTATTTTCCTGACCTAAGAATGAATGGTGTTTGACTTAGCCTCACTCTCAGAGAGCTCAAATTCAAGAGGATTGAGAGAGAGGGAGAGAGAGAGAGAACGAGGTTTCTTTCCAAGGAAGGCTTGCAAGTTTCTATGGCCTCGCTGCTGCTGCTACTGCTTCCGATTGAGATAATTCAGAGCTTTATTTATTCATTGTCTGAGTTTTCTGACTCTGAATTCAAAGGTTTCATTTCCCTCCTTCTTTCTCACACTCTTTCCCTGTCTCCTAGCCTCTCCCGAATGTTTGTTACAGTTGCATTTTTCAAACCATTTACTGTCTAGAGGGTAAGTGGAGTGACACAGCTCATAATGCGCAAATAAATGGGAACTAAGCTCGTCAGCTGGAGTGGAATGAATGACTGTCGCCGGCACAACGCAGCGACGGGGAGACGGGGAGGGCTCCGGCAGGTACCGCGCTGGAGTGGCTGGAGTCACACTTACCGTGATTTCTCAAAGAGCACTTGAAAGCTCCTCAGAGGCTTTCAATAGGCATGAAAAGAGGTTTCGTGGCACTCGGGCACTGGCAGAACAGAGCGATTAGCGGGCTCAAATGCCTGACCCTGCGTGCGGCTTCCAGACGAGAAAAGCCGGAAATCTTCAAAGGCACTCAAGAGAGGTGGCCAAGTGCGGGCAGTTCCAGGGGAGGGGACTTGGATGGAGCCACGAAGCTTCCTAAGATGAGGCGAGAAAGCAGGGGGCTTCAGACACTGATGGGGAGGGGGACACAGAGAGAAGATGCAGGAGTTTGGGGACATTAGTCCCGCCAAACAGGGGACAGAGAGCTCATGAGCGGGAGGTGAGTCGGTCAAGGCTGCACGGTACAGTTCTGCCCACTAGCGTCACCCGGAGCCATCCAGAGACGCCTCCCTGCCCCAAGTGTCCTCTATTTGCCTGATGCGGGGCTTAAAATGCCCCCATTAGAGATGATGCCTTTAGGATAAGCAGCGCCCTATCCCAGCGTGTTTTTAGAATAAAAACTCCCATCAGAGACACAACACAGTCACTGAAGCCACATGTAAATAAATCCTAGGTAGTATGAGGGCAAAACTGCAGGTCCCCTCTTTCCCATAGCTTGATACCACCCCACTATCGAAGGATGTCTCGACCTCGGCCATGTGGACAGTTTAGACTGGATAATTCTTTGCTGGGAGAGGGGAGAAGCTGTCCTGTGCATTGTAGGATGTTTACAGCATCTCTGGTCTCTACCAACGAGATGCCAGCAGTACCACCTTCCCCCCACCCTGCCCTAAGCCAAGACAATCAAAAACGTGCCCCCAGCCCCAACTGGGAACCACTGCTCTAGCGTTCACACGTCTCAGAGCGTGCTAGGTGCTAAGATGATCTGTTGTGGATCTGCTTCCTCACTTTCATTTTTTTTCTAATTTTTTAAATTAAAAATTCAACTGTAATTGACTTTAACAGAAAAAAGAAACAAGCAAACCTGAAGGAGTTACTAAACTTCCAGCCACATGTTCATTTACTACCAGACCTATTTGTTCTAACAAGACCTATTTAAAGTCAAGGGGAAAAAGATTATAAAAACATTAAGAGGTTGGAGTCATTTTTTTGTAAGTGACAGATTTCAACTTTCTATAGTACCTATTAACTGCTAGCACACTTATTCTTCTCCCCGGTTCTCCTCCCCCACCCATTTATTATGGGTTGGATTATATTCCCCCAAAATGCATATGTTGAAATTCTACACCTAGCAGCTCAGAATTTGGCCTTATTAGAGATAGGGTCTTTACAGGGGTAATCACGTTAAAATGAGGTCATTAGGGTGGACCCTAATCCAAGATGGCCAGTGTCCTTATTAACAGGGAATTGGATGTACAGACAGGCATGCCCACGGGAAGAATGCCAGGTGAAGATGAAGGCAGAGGGCATCAAAAACGTTGTCTTACGAATCGCAAATTGCTATGCATGAGTTTGAGGCCAGCCCAGACTGGCCTTGCCCCCGCAACACCCTCCACACCAGATGCCCACATGATTCTTCTGTTGTTGCCATTCTTGGAAGTTCAAGAGCCTCCACAAGGTAGCCCTTAATTCTATGCAACTGTTCCTGTACCCATTCAACCTGCAGATCCAGTCTGTATTTCAAAACGTTTTTGTGCCTTTATGTTCTTGTCTTTTCCTCCAGTCCACTGTTTAAGTGTGTTAGATCTCTTTTGTCTTTTTTGTCCATCCTCTTCTGTCTTTTTCACGTTTACATTTTGTATTCTCTTCCATTCTTCTTTTCGATTCTCTCTACTCTCTTCACCACATCCATCCCCGGCTGAATTTCCAGCCCTATTTATCCTTTCGGGCTTTGCTGCTTTCCAGGCAGTAGTGGACTCTGTGAAACTGTTACTGTCTTGTCCATTTCTTTCCTGAGCTTTGTCAGCTTGCTTTTCATCAAGGCTCTGAGTTCTTTTTTGTGGAAAGACCACACTGTCTGTAATTTCTGAGCATGTGGATAACCATTCGTCCCACTCATGCTCTGGTACGTTGGGTACTTCTCAGGGGTGAACACAAGTCGGCTGCTTTTGCTTAAATTGCTTTCCCTCTCCCTGATTTTTTTTTCAGGGTGAATGCCTGGTGAATCCTCTCTGATGATGGCTCCTCTGCAGGTGGGACAGCCACTTGCTGTGATGGATATTGGGACAGTTACAATGTGGGAGACAGAGGCAGTGGGCTGCAGAAGCCACACTATAGTTCAGAAATGTGATCTCAGGTCCTTTCTCACCAAATCCATTTCCTGTGCTCCAAGGCAAGTGGCCCTCGGTTTTCCATGCTGGAAAAGCCAGTGTCACTCTGTCCCAGGCTCCCTGCCCTGAGCCCAGGGATCCCGGCCCACTCCCCTTCCCCCCTGCCCCCTGACCCCAGCTCAGCTCCCACTCACTTGGAGAGGAGTTCAGATCCCAGATAAGGAAAACCACCTCCTGCCATGATTTCTCCCCTTCTGTCCTAGGGAGTCAAAAAGACCTGCACAGCGATACCTCTACTTCTATCCCAACACCCCGTCCTCATTTCCGGTCTCTCTAAGCTAAGACAAACGTCTTCCGGGAGGGTGAACCTTATTCCCAGGGAAATCAGAACCTGCCTGAAGTTTGATGAGGCCCCGGCAGCTCCCTCCGCCTGGCGTGCTGCCTTCCAGATGCAAGAGAGACGGTTTGGGGATGTGGACATGTCCCTGCTCCATCGAAATTAAAGTTTATTTCTAAATTTACTTATTTGTAGTTGTTTTAAATAGATTTTTAAGGGAAGGAGTATAGAAAAATGACTATTATATTTAGCTAGAAGTCTGTATGCATTTAAAATGTCATTATTATGGTTACTATTATTATAACATTTAACTATGATTACAAAAGAAGTATGTTTACTTTTCAAAACAGAAAACAGCATAAAGAAGAAATATGTCCTCCCCTCACCCAGAGAGCCCTGGTAACCTCTGGGGACATCTGCCCAGGCTAAACCGGACCCCAAATAGGGCAGCAGGGGCCTGGGAGGGAAGCAGCACTAGACACCCAAGCAGGAAGCAGGGCGCTGCCAGTTCCCCGTGGCAGGGGGAAAGGTGTCTTGTCTTGACTCCTCTGTGTTGCAAATCGGAATGATTTTGAAAAATAAAAAGAGCAAGAACATGCCCAGGCACCACACTAATTCCTCTAATGTACATTAAATAAACTAATCGTCACCACGACCCTGTAAAGTAGACCCCATTATTGTCATTCCTGTTACAGATGAGGGCACCGAGGCTCAGCAGAGATGTGACAGGCACAGCTGGGAGGTGGCAGGGAGCACAGGGATTTGAATGCAGAGTCCACGCTCTTGGTCATTACCCTGCCCTGCCCCCAAAGCCCTTGACATAGTGCTTTGCCCGTAGGAGGCACTTAAGCACTATTTGCTAAATTGCACTGAAAGTTAAATCCCTTCCTCAGTAGGAGGAGTCAGAGGCGGGACTTTTGGGTTCAAGAATAAAAATTAAGGCTCACAGCCATTAAGATGTCTACGATATAGAAACAAAACAAAAGAGAAAACAACAAGTGTTGGTGAGAACATGGAGAAACTGGAGCTCTCGTGCACTGTTGGTAGGAGTATGAAATGATGCAGTGGCAGTTTCTCAAAAAGTTAATAACATAGGATAACCACGACCCAGCAATTCCACTTCTGGGGAAATAGAAAAGAGTGGGGAGCGAGGTCTCAAAGAGACACGTCTACGCCCATGTTCATAGCAGCGTTCTTCCCAGTAGCCAAAACGAGGAAGCAACGCAAGCGTCTATCAGTGATCAGTGGATAAACAAAGCGTGGTATGACCATACCATGGAGTATTACCCAGCCTTAAAAAGGAACGACATTCTGACACATGCTACAACATGGATGACCTTGAGGATATTGTGCTAAGTGAAATAAGCCAGCCACAACGAGACAAACACTGCCTGATTCCACGAGGATGGGGTAGCTAAGTAGTCAACTGCCTAGAGACAGAAAGCAGAACTGTGGCTGTCAGGGCTGGCACGGGGGAGGGCAGGGAGGAATGGGGAGTTAGTGTTTAATGGGCACAGAGTTTCAGTCTGGGAAATGAAAAGTGTGCTGTGGATGAAAGGTAAGATGGTTACACAACCATTAGAATATGTTAATGCCATTGAACTGTACACTTAAAATGGTTAAGGTAGTGCACTTTATGTTCTATAAATTTGTCCACCTTTTAAAAACTAAAAAAAGAAGAAAAACTAAATCAATGATTGAAGAGAAAACCGAAGCCAAGAGAACAGACAGGAGCAGAGCCCCGGGGATGCCTTGTTTACCTGTCAGGTGTTTGGCCCCAGACTGGCACCTAAAATGGGTCTAACCCCTCCCCGTCACTTGGGGTTCCCAGTACAGCTGCAGAGCCCAGACGAACGATGCTGGGGTCAACAGAACATGATCACGGGGCTTCAGGGCAAAGAGTTGGGGTGGGCAGGCAGTTTTTCAGAGACGGAGTGCCCTGTGGCTTTGGAATTTAGACTGGCAATGCCTGGAAGAAGAAAGAGGGATGATTCAAATCGAGGTAGTTCAATATAAGTTTCCGGAGGGCTCACTGGGCACTCTGTGCTCCATGGCAAGTGTCCCATGAGAGGTTCATGGTCACCCACACCTGCTGGGAGGGCAAGTGCGGCCCCAGCAGGAGCTGCGGTTGCTTCCTGCTATACTCAGAATTGCCTCTTGTATTTCTCACCCATGCTGTCATGTATTCATGCATTCATACGAGATCCATTCATTCATTCATTCATCATTCATCCATATGTGAAGGAAGAGAGGAAGAGAGAGCACGTACCCATGTGCAGACCTTGTGCTAGGCCTGGGAAGCAAAGCAGACACGGTCCTTCCCCTGCAGGAGCGAACACTGTTAGTGGGAGATGCAGGTATTGATCAGGTAATCACATGAAGAAATCTAAATTGCCGCGGTGACAAAAGTTGTACAGGAGAGTCCCATGGTGCGGGGAGAGCCCATAAGTGGAAGAGACGATCTGCTCAGGCTAAGGAAACTCTTCCTTGAGGAGATGATGCTTGAACCAAAACCTAAAGGAGGGGCAGAGAGAGACATCCTGGAGGAGGGACAAGCATGTGCAAAGGCCCTGCAGCGGGAGGGAACATACAAAAACAAGGAGATAAGAGACAAATGCAGGGCAACTGGGCACGACAGGCAGAGACAGTGGCCTGCAAGCTGAAAAGCCTCACGAGGAAGCTGTATTTTGATAGACAGCAATGCCTCCAGGCAAGTTACTCCCTGATGGTGGCCTTAGGCACCATGGCCGTCCAGGGAGAAAGAGAGGGATTGTGCACGGGCGTCCAAGTGGCACAAACAGCATGCGCAGAGGCCCAGGAGAGAGGGGGTGAGCACGGTGCAGCCAGGAAATCCACCCACCCGGAGTGGAAACTTCAGCCAACCATTGTGATGGTGCCCTCTTGCATGCCCCCTTTTGTGCCATTTGCCTCGCTTGCCCTCAACTCTAGGGGCTGCCAGCAACAGCTTCCTTCTCCTTTCTTCCTGGGCAGAGGGTACCTTCTTCATTTCTCCTTTTATCCATCGTTGCTGGACCTAGCCAGGAATATTCAAGGGCTGCAGCATCTTCTCCATCTCAGAGCTCCGCCCGCGCCACTCGGCCACCCAGCGGACCTCGCTGCCTACCTGACTGAGCACGTGTTAGCCCAGGGCCTGACTTTCCTCCGTCCTCCTCTCTACAGCCTGTCTCAAGGTCTCTCTGTCTTCCTCCCACCTCTTCTAGCTGAAAAACGATCCTTTTGTCCAAGACCAGACACTTACCGTACTTCAATTTTGAAGTGAGCACTTTGTTAAAAGTATTTTAACATCGTTGAAATTTGGATCCATGTTGGCGGGGGCCGCCCTGACACCACTGGTGCTCCCGCCACGTGGGCACCCAAGTCTGCACGAGCATGCAGTGGACAAGCAAGTCCTGAAAACAACAGTGCAACATGCTTTTAAGAAAACACAGACATCGATGACTATGAGTTCAGAGAGTTGGTCTCTGAATATAAAAAAGGTTCAGGACTACCTTTGCCAATTAATTTTAAATATATTTTCCTTTTTATATGGGCAAAAGAGTTATCTAGGATAAGAATCTATGTTTACATAGTACAAAAGAGCACTTCCATGAAGTAAGAAATAAAAATTCTAAATGATTATAGAAGCATTGTACATACTTTCCTTGGCAATGACTTTTTACTTTCTCAGTGCATAAAATCACGATACATTTCACCATTGATGGAGTCAATGAAATTCAATAAAATGCAGTAATGAATGGTAACACTGTTTGTCCCCTGCTCCCCTTCGCCCCTCCCCCAACACATGTAGGATACCTCCTGCCCAGTCTTAAGCATCTTGCTAGAGCTTAATAGAAACTTCTAAAATTGACTTGGATGAACAACCAAACGCCCCCAAGTGATAACCACACTATCCAGTATCGGGAGGGAAATTATGTCTGGGGCACTGAGAAAATAAATTATTGAGTGAACACACAGGAGAAGTCCGAGTCAATACCGGAGGATAATTTATTGAAATATTAATTAGAGTCGGTTCTCCCTCTATCTTTCCCTCCAAGCAGGTAGGTGGGCTTTGTAATGCTCGGCCTCAGGAGTTTTAGCAGGGCTGCAAACAGCAGTCACCTGAAGTTAAAGGGTCTTCCGATCTTTTGGAAAAAGTAAAGTCGTTGCAGAGATAAGATCAAGATTGGTGGAGCGTCCATGGTGGCTCAGAGGAGCCTTAACGTGGGAAGTAGTGAGCTGGTGTGAGGCTAAGGAAGGGACTTGTAGAGATTGCTCCAAGGCAGGACCTTGTTCCTATCCCCCTTGTACAGATGTGACAACTTAGCAGGGCCTGACTGCCCACCTGGCCCATCTCCGGAGACTGAACCCCAGACATGAGGTTCTTGGCCTCCCCAGAGGATCTCGTGTCTCATGCATGAGAAGGGAGCATGAGGGCCTTGCAGCCTAAGGGGCCACATGGGCTGGGACAGGAGGGGCCTTTGAGCTGTGCAAGCAGCTGAACGTCAGCCCTTCTCAGGAAGGGGAGTGGACAATTCCATTTAGCGGAGGTTCCATTTCTCACCGCCCAGGCAGCTTGAGTCTTCAAGTTAGATTTAAATAAACTTAAATAAAATGAAAGAATATGCTATTTCTTGCATATTTGAGCTTATAAAGTGAGATCTATATGCCAAGACACCAGCAAAACTATTCATTCCCCCCTGGCTCGGGCAGGTGAGAAGCCTGAGCACGGAGCCACAGTCCCTGGAAGCCTGAGAGACTATCTCTGTCTCCCCAGACCTGGGAGACCCTGGGGTGGGAGCCTCCCCTGCAGGCTGGAAGGCCGCTGCTCTCCACGTCATGATGAAGATGGCTTTAATGGGCTTGGAGTCACGTGTCCCTCGGAGGCCAGCCCCCGCCCCCCACCACGGCTGTTTGAAAACTCCTCTCCAAAGCAGCTTCCCTTGAAGAGAGTTGCTACACAATCATTACAAATTGATTGCAAAAGAGCTAACAATCATGATTAAATCATTAAATTCTTGTCTACGCTTCAGAGAGCGGTGAGAAAATTAACTTCCCACCAACCTAATTTTTTCCTGAACATGAAATAATGATTTTCTGCCCGTCTAATTACAAAGCCAACATCTGATCAAGCCAGCATCCAGAGGGGATTATCGCATGCACGAGTATTAGACCTCATTACCAGCTTGAGTGCAAAATTATTACATCTTGTAATTGGATGGTGAGATTTATATACAGATCGGCCCGGTTTCTGTAAGATTGTAATTACAAGCTTCGTTGGTTAGCTACTTATCACTCAGCACAGAAGAGAGGAAAATAAGCAACAGAAAAGGCATTTCATTAACCCATAACCCTATCAAGGGAAAGCCACTGTAACACCCATGTCTGCATTAGGGAGAACAGCTAAATTCACAGATGAAACAATTTATTATACTCTTTGCAAATGGGATTGCATTTTGTTTAACCCCTAATGAACTCTTTGGGTAAAGTGTCTGAACAAACCATTCATTTTATAGACAACTAGGTTCAATACAGTAATTATAAGGGGTAACTGACTGAGATAAATGCTCACCTGCTTAGAGGCAGTTGATTGCAGGCACAATCGCTGGGCGCTGGGCTCCGGCACGGAGGGCTGGGGTCTGGGACAGCCTTGGCTTTCCCGGGGAGCTGCTGCAGGCGGCAGGATCCCGCATGGCAAACCTACTCCACGCGGGGGAAACGCCAGGCATTCCTTGTCAAGCTTGGCTGGACCGGGGAGGTTAAATAAAGCTGCAAGGGCGACGCAGTTTAACAATTTTAGAGGCGCTGGTGTGGAACGCAGAAATTTAAATACAGCCTGATGAAGCCTCCTCGCGTGCTCCAGATGCACGACCTAAATTAAATGTTGCCTTTTCACGTGTTTATGGCACGACAATGGGCCTCACACAAAGTCCGCTCAGCAATGTGTGAAACTGAAGCAGGATCGTGACACTCAGGGTGGGTGACCCCTCAGTCTGCTGACCCGCAGGACCGTCTTGCAGGAGTGCACACACTAGAGCCAGACACAGCCTGCTGCCTGTTTTTGTACCACCCGTGAGTGTAGTATACTCCGTGATAGGTGAAAAGCATATGAAATTCACATTTCGGTGTGTATAAATAAAGTTTTATTAGAACACAGCCACACTCATTCACTTGTATTGTCTATGGCTGTTTGGGGCTACAAGGGCAGACCCACAGAACCAAAAATACCTTGTCCTTTATAGAAAACATTTGCCAACCCCTGTGCTATTGCATTTAGTCATTCACTGACCTATTCATTCCACAAACAAGGACTGAGCACGTGCTGTGTGCTAGGTCCCAGGCCAGGCGCTAGGAATACAAAAAAGAAAAGAACACGATTCTTGCCCCCAGGGTCTCATAGACTGCTGGGAAATTAGACCTGGACACGGAGGGGCTTTGGTGCAACTGAGCATCCACTTCTCCTTCTTCTAGTAACAGTGTCCTGGATTTCCTCTGGGGAACCAGCCTCACCTTGACGCACTCTGCCATGTCACCTGGCCACCACGGCTGGTTTAAGGATGGACACATAATCCAATCAGAGCCCATGAGCCCCAATCCAGGGCCCTCTGTGGGGAGAGAGAGGCACTTCCTCTTTTAATTGGAGTTAGGCTTAGTTGGCTTAGTTCTAGAACCATAGAAAGCACCTTGCTGCCCCCGTGGAAGCTGTGAAAACGTTTCCAGAGGGAGCTGAGTGATGGAGATAAACCAGGTGCCCCTGTTTGAGCCCCTGAATCCAACTGTGCCTGAAGTTCATCTACTCCTGGACTTTTCCATTTTCTAGAAGGCCAATAAAGTCCCTTTTCCTTTGCTTGAATGAGTCTACTTGTCGCTTGTAACAAAAGTATCTAACTGATTCATACACAAATAATTACAAAGGAAGGCAGAGTGAAATAAGAGTCGTGTGTAGGGTGTGATCAGCATGTTGTAGAAGTACAGAGGAGAGCTCAGTTCCATCGGGGACTCAAGGAGCACTTCTTAGGCCTGGGTTCTGAAAGGGGAGTAGGGTTTTTGACAGATGGAGGAAGTGCACAGTCTCTTTCAGGCCAAAGGCCAGGCCTGGGCCACAGCAGAAGAGCACGAAGTCTGTGCAAGGAACAGTGTGAAGTGACTCTGAGGTAGACAAGGCCGGAAACGGGTTTAGGGCCAGGTCATGCATACACACTGGGCTCCCCCCCACTCATCTCTGCTTCTTCTGAACCACTCAGAGAGCTTATGCTCAGAGTAGCGGGGCCCACTCAGGATGTTATGTGTGTCACCACCCAGAGATGCTACAGCAGGTAGACTCTAAGTTGGCCACCAGAGATCCCCATCTTCAGGTATTCACACCTTGGTATAATCCCTTCCCCTGGAGGGTGGGAGGGACTTTTGCCTTGCTTCTACCCAATAGGTTATAGCAGAGGCAGTGGGATGTCACTTCTGTATTGGGTTACATAGGACTATGATTTCGGCCTTGCTAGCCAACTCTCTCTCTTGCCTTCCTGGCTCACAGGCTTTGGTGAAGCAAGTTGCCATGTCAGAGATGCCCATGTAGCAGGAAACTGAAGGTGATTTCAGGCCGATGGTCAGCTGGAAACAGAAACCCTCAGTCCAACAGCCCTCAAGGAACTGAAAGCTGCCAGCAGTCACATGACCTTGGCAGTGGATCCTTCCCCAGTCAAGCACTCAGATGAGACTCCAGCCTGGCCAGCAACTCTGCTGCAGCCTTGTGAGACATCCTAAAGCTAAGCTGTGCCCAGATTTCCGACCCACAGAAACCATGAAAAAATAAATGTGTGTTGTTTGTAACACAGCAATAGATAGCTGACACTTACGCCAAAACCACCAAAACACGAGTTCTTGGAATTTGATTTTCCTCAAGACTGTAAAAGAGAAGAAGTGTGGACAGAGGGAAGTGCCAGGCACGGGGCAGGGAGGGGAATGTGAAGCCATCATCATACCGGAGTTAGGTTTAAGGTTAGTGCCTCTCACGTGTTTTCTTCTGTGTCATTCCTGATGAGGGATCATGTTTAAATGTCCAGGCTTGTGGTTACCAATTTGTTTAAATTATCCACCACAAAGAGAAAAAATTGACTGCCCACGTACATAAACACACATACACCCACACATCTCTGCACAAATGTATAATGAACATCAGGTTGTGTACAGTTTTTCTTTATTTATGGTCAGCCTGTCCCCATGAAAATGTCAGCTCCATAAAGGCAACAAGGTTGCTCTCTTTATTACTGCTGTGGTCTGAATGTGGGTGTCCCCCCCAAATTCATACACTGGAGACTAATACCCAATGTGACAGTGTTAGCCGTGGGGCCTTTGGTGGGGAATTAAGTCATGCGGGCCACCCCCCCATGAGTGGGATTACTGCTCTTATAAAAGAGGCTCAAGGAGTTCCCTTGCCCTTTCCACCATGTGACGACCACAGAAGGCACCAGCAGATACTGGACTAGACCTTGGACTTCCCAGCCTCCAGAACTATGAGCAATAAATTTCTGTGGTTTATAAATTACCCAGTCTAAAGAATTTTGTGATAGCAGCCTGAATGGACTAAGACAATTACTGTATCCCCAGGGCCTCTAGGTCAATGGTTTGCTGAGTAAATGAATAAATGCATGCGTATTATAAACCACACATATACACAAAAATTAAATTTTTTTAAATGACGAGATGAAGATCAAACGGGCAGTATTTTAAAATGTGATTCTAATTGTGAGGACTTCATGCTGCCATTAGCATGGCACACTGTGCCCTTAGGGAGAAGGTGGTGTCAACAGTAAGGATGTAAATCCACGTTTCAACTTACCTTTCTGATCATTTCAATTGGCCAGCTTCTTTCAGATCTCATTAGATAGCCATTGTTTTACCTCATAATGTGGCTGGTCAGAAGCCTTTGTAAGGAGAGGAAGTGACAGCCTGGCTGTATTCGTTTTTACTTCTACTGGCATTATCATGATTAACTTTAATTGTTATTTCTTTGAGGTAATTGTCTTCAGACATTTGTCCTTTTTCGGAAGGCCAGTTTAATTAAAACCAGATAAGATAATCATCTGTGAACACAATTAACCGGGCATGTGGAAAATACAAGTACTCAAAATGTGCTGAAAGCAAAAAAGAAGAAGAAGAGAAGAAGAAGGAGGAGGAGGAGGAGGAGGAGGAGGGGAGGAAGGGGAAGAAGAGGAAGAAGAGGAAGAAGAAGGAAGAAGAAGGAAGCAGAAGAAGGACGAAGAAGAAGAAGAAGAGGAAGAGGAAGAGGAAGAGGAAGAAAGGAGGAAGAAGAAGAAGAAAGGAGAAGGAGAAGGAGAAGGAGAAGGAGAAGGAGAAGAAGAAGAAGAAGAAGAAGAAGAAGGAAGAATGGGTAAGAGAGACACTATCCACTCCTCTGTGTGGTGACTTGCACTCTTTCCCTTGGATACCTTGCAGAGTTTATGGGACATACAACCTTTGTGATATAGAACTGAGTAAAGGAAATATGCCAATCTGTGGATTAAAAAATTATTAACATTTTATTTCCCAAGTTTTAGATTTTTAAAAAAATGATAGACTTATTTCTGGAGTCTCAATTCTATTAATAACTATCTTTGTGATGGTGCCATGTTGTCTTGATTACCATTGCCTTGTAGTAAAGTTTCAAACCTGAAAGCATGAGTCCTCCTACTTTGTTCTTCTTTTTCAAGCTTGTTGTGGCTAGTTGAGGTCCCTTGCAAATCCATATGAATTTTAAAATCAGTTCATCAGTTTCTATAAAGAAGTCCACTCTGGGATTCTGCTAAAGATTTCAGTAAATTTATAGATCAATTGGGAAAGTATATATTTTTTAACATGTTAAGTTTCCCAATCCATGTACATGGGATGTTTTTCCAATCTAGATTTAAATTTCTTTCAATAATGTTTTGTAGTTCTCAAAGTATAAGTTTTGCACTTGTTTTGCTGAATTTATTTCTAAGTATTTTATTCTTTTAGATGATATTATAAATGAAATTGTTTTCTTAATTTCAGTTTTGGATTGCTCATTGCAAATGTATTTAATACAATTGATTTTTGCATATTGATCTTGTATTCTGTAATATTACTAATTTTCAACAAAGTTACCAAGACCATCCAATGGGGAGAGAACAGTCTTTTCAACAAATATTGCTGGGACAACTGGATAACCACATACCAAAGAATGAAGTTGGACCCCTACCTCACCCCATATGCAAAAATTAACTCAAAATGGATCAAAGAACTAAAGGTAAGTGTTAAAACTATAAAACTCTTAGAAGAAAACAAAAGGGTAAACTTTCATGACTTTGGACTTGGCAAATGAGTCTTAGATATGACACCAAAAGCAAGAACAACAAAAGAAAAGAAATAGCCAAATTGGACTCAATAAAATTAAAAACCTTTGTGCTTCAAAGGACACCACCAAGAAACTGAAAAGACAACCTATAGAATAGAAGAAAACTTTTGCAAATTATGTGTCTGATAAAAGACTTGTATTCTGAAATATATAAAGAGCTCCTCTTATAATGACAACCCAATGAAAAAATGGGTAAAAGGAGATGAATGAACATATTAATATATCCAAAAAGGATACACAAATGGCCAATAACACATGAAAAGGTGCTGGATATCTTTAGTCGTTGAGGAAATTCAAATCAAAACCATAATGAGATAATGTTTTATACCCAGTAGGACAGCTATAAACCAAAGAGTCACACAAACAAAGGTTGGAGAGAATGTGGGGAAACTGGAAACCTCATGCACTGCTAGTGGAGATGTAAAACGGTGTGACTGCTTTGGAAAACACTAGGGCAGCTCCTCAAATGATTAAACATAAAAATCACCCTATGACTCAGCAATTCCACTGCTAGGTCTACACCCAAGCAAATTTAAAAAATATGTCCACAAAGAAACGTGTACATGAATGTTTATAGAAGCAATATTCATAACAGCTAAAAGGTGGAAACAATACAAATGTCCACCAATGATACATGAATAAATAAAATGGGCTGTAACCATACAATAGAATATTATTCTGCCATTAACAGGAATGAAGCACTGATACATGCTACAACATGTAGGAAGCTTGCAAACATTAGGCAAACTGAAAGAAGCTAGTTACAAAGACTACATATTACACAATTCCATTCATTTGAAATGTCCAGAACAGGAAAATCTATAGAGACAGAAAGCAGATTAATGGTTTCTTAGGTCTGGGGGTGGAGGGGGAAAGGTTTGGGTGTAGGGGAGTAATAGCTAAAGCATATAGGAGGACTTTTCTTGGTGGCAAAAATATTCTAAAATAGACTAATGAGTGTTGCTCACACCTGCAAATATATTACAAACCAATTTATTGTATACTTTAAATGGGTGAATTGCATGGCATATGGACTATATCTCAATAAACCTGTTTTAAAAATTAAAAAAGAATAGATATTCTTTTCTGCTGGCTGGAATATAAACATAATGGCTGGAGGTTGAGCAGCCATCTTAAACCATGAGGTAGATTCATGGTGGTAGCCAAGAAGATAAAAGGGCCCTAGATCCTTATCGCTATGGAACATAACCCCAGTTCCTACCTCTACACTTCTATTACAAGAGAGAGAAATAATCTTCTAGTTTTTTTTTAAATAATTGATATAGAAGTTCTACTATTGTCTTCTCATATGTCATTGAATAAATGACCTACTCAGAAGACCTCTAGAATACAGAAGGAATAGGATAGATCTGGAGACAGAGCCATTCTCCAAATATTTCTGGCACTTTGCATTGCAAGAATTTGGGAGGGTTATACTTCCAGCTCCTTTGTGTTTGAGTAGCCAATGAGTTGTGAGTGAAAGTCACATGTGTCACTCCTGGGCTAAGCATTTAATTACTGGCACAAGACCCTCCAGAGCTCACTTTCCTTCTTTTCCACAGGAACAAATAACATTTCGCCCTGAGGACCTGGATCCCAGAGTGAAGATGCAGGGGAGCAGAGTCCTCGGATGACAGGCAATAGACATGTCCCACCAAGGAGAAATAAACCTCTGTTGTTTCAAGCCACTGAGAGTTAGGGACTGTTTGTTACCACCGCGTAACCTAGCCTTTACTAATTGATACAACTGCCTGCAGCAAGATAAAATCTCTTTGAAGTTTTGTGTTTTAACTTTAAAAATTTTGGACTCTGTAGTATATCAGTAGTTGTTTTAATAGTATAAAAATAACATTTTCCATCAAATTTTTGACTTACATTAAGGCTTCAAAAAGGTACCGTTTATTTATCCTGTGGTTTTACATATCCCCAGAGAACATCTGGTGAAGGCGTAACGCAGTTTAAGAAGTATTTTTTTTTTTTCAATCCTGGGACCAAACCCTGAGCCCTAAATCCCAGGTGATGAAATGTAAGGACTTTGAAGAATTATTCAAATGTACTTACAAATGTTTTTAATTAGCACTGTTCGGTAAACATATGGAAGACCTTCCAGCTCACCAGGTATTGACGCTATTGTGAGGGATGACAATGAGGGAGGCCCTTGAGAACAATGGTCAGTGGCCTGGTGGCATTTGCAGCCAGCTGCGAATACAAACCCTCACTTTGCCAGAACTTGAATCTTTTTTATTTTTTAATTTCAGCCTCAGCTTCCTCATCTGCAAAATGGGAATAATGGTAGCGCTTATTTCAGAGGGTGAATGTGAAGATCAAAGGAGATAATGAGCTACTACAGCCCTTTACACAGAGCCTGGAACGTGGTAAGCTGCGACGTGTCAGTTCCTGCTGTGGCTGGGATGTGGTTTGTCCTCGCCAGCACTCATGCTGAAATCCATGATAGGTGCCCACGTGATGATGTCGGGAGGCAGAGCCTTTAAGAGGTGGGGCCTCATGGGAGGCGTTTGGGGCTCGGGGGACTCTGCCCTTGTGGGTGGCTTGGTGCCACTCTCAACTCATGGTGAGAGAGTTCTTGCCCTAGAGAGACCGGATTAGTTCCCTCGGGAATGGATGAATACCGGTGAGAGGAGGTTATTATAAGGTGACAACGCCTTGGTGTCTGGTCTACTCACACATGTCCACTTCCCCTGTGACCCTCTCTGCAATGTTGGGACCCAGCGCGTGGCCCTCACTAGAAGCCAGGCTCATGCTGGCGCCATGCTTCTTGAATTTCCCAATCTGCCAAACTGTGAGCTAAATAAATAAACCTCTTTTCTGGATAAATTACCCAGCCTCGGGTTTTCTCTTATAGCAACATTAAATGGACTAAAACAGAAAATTGGTTCCAAGGACTGGGGTGTTGCTATAGAGATACCTGAAAATCTTGCAGTGTCTTTGGAACTGAGCAATGGGCAGAGGTGGAGAGAGTTTGGAGGAGCAGGCATGACAAGTGCGGTATCGCAGGGAAGGGAGCATTAAGGGTCATTCTGGTGGGGGCATAGAAGATGAGCTAGAACTTCGTATAGACTGTTAAGTGGTCGTGGTTAAGTGATCGTGACCAGAACAGTGATAAAAATATGGACAGTAAGGTCATTCTGATGAGACCTCAGATGGAAATAAAGAGGAACTTATTGGGAACTGGACCAAAGGCCACCCATGTTACACCCTAGCAAAGAACTTGGCGCATTGCAAAGAACTTGGCGATTGCCTCCATGCCCTAGGGCTTTGCGGAAGGCCCAAGAAATTTCTAAGCAGCAAAGCATTCGGGCAGCTGCATGGTTACTTTTAACTGCATACAGTAAGATTCAGGAGCCAAGACATGACCTAAAGGCAGAATTTATAATTAAAAGGGAAGCAGGGTATAAGGATTTGGAAAATTCACAGCCTGGCCATGTGGTAGAGAATGAAAGAGCATTTTCAGGTGAGGTACCAAGGGTGCAGCTCAGTGACTTCTTGCTAAAGAGATTAGCACAGTTTAAAGGGAGCCAGGTGCTAATAGTCCAAAACAATTCGAAAAATGCCCAGAGGCATTTCAAAGCTCTTCCAGGCCACCCCTGCCATCACAGCCTCAGAAGCCTAGGAGGACAGATGGTTTCCAAGGACAAGCCCAGTGCATAGCTGCCTTGGGGGTGCTGCTTCCCATCTTGGCTGGAGCAGCCACAGCTCAAATGGCCCCAGGGACAGCTTGCGGTGCCATTCTGGAGAGCGTTAGCAGTGAGCCTCGGTGGCTTCCACGTGGTGTTAAGTCTGCAGGCACCTGGAATATAAGAGCCGAGGATGCTTGGTGGGGCTTCCACCTAGATTTTAGAAGATGTATTGGAAAGCCTAGGAGCCCGGGCAGAAACCTGCTGCAAGGGTGACGCCACCACAGAGTCCCCACTGGGCAATGCTTGGTGGATCCATGGGCGTGGGGCTGCCTCTGAGCCCCAGAATTGTAGAGCCACCAGCAGTGTGCAATCTCAGCCTGGAAGAGCCACAGGCATTTGACTCCAACCTGTGGGAGCAGCCACGTCGGCTGGGCCCGAAACTGCCCTTTGCAAATTAATAAAGGGATTCAAGGGGAAAGCCACGGTGAGGGCCTAAATTATGCAAAGGCACAGGAATAGTTAATAATAATAACCAGCCGTGTTTCCCTAGTTTGCTTTCCTATCATTGCTACTCAGGAGTCACACAGCTGATGGTCCGAGAGATTCTTAACTTTCTCCGTAGACAACATGACCCTTGCGAAACCCAAGGCCAGGTTTTGCGATATCTTCCAGGCCCTGCGTTCCAACGGATCGGCTCACCCACCCCGCCCCGTGGCCCACACCAAGGACCCGACTGAATACTCAGCTGGTTTTGCAGCCCCCTCCCTGCCTCAGCACAAGAAGACAATGTCTACACCCCTATCATTCCTCCCCAAACCCAGCCAACCAGCAGACCCAGTTGCCCAGCCCTTTGCCTGTCAAACTATCTTTAAAAACCCTTTCTCCTAAATTCTCAGGGAGACAGACTTGAGAAATCCCTCCAGTCTCCTCGCTTGGCACTCTGCGATATTCAATTCTTTCTCCACTGCGCCTCCAGCCGACTCAGTGTGTTGGCTCTTCTCTGTGCAGCAGGAAACCCAGCTGGGCTGTAACGTGCCCAGCAAAGCCACCGGGGCCAGGCTGCCCAAGGCCTTGGGGGCTCGAGTCTCATACCAGTGTGCAGAACATGGGACCAAAGAACCTTATTCTGGAGCTTTAAGATTTTATGTCAGCCCCGCTAAGGTGTGCACTCACTCAGGGCCTGTTACTCCTTTCTTTTGTTGGCCTATTTCTCCCTTTGCAATGGGAATGTCTACCCCCTGCCTGTTCCACCATTGTATCTTTTAAGTAAATAACTTGTTTGTTTATTTGACAGGTTCATAGCTGGACTTTGGACTTTTAAGTTGGCGCTGGAGCAAGTTAAGACTTCAAGGACTACTGGGATGGAATGATTGTATTTTGCAAATGAGAAGGATATGAGTTTTGGGGGGCCAGGAGCAGAACGCTGTGGTTTGGATGTGGTTTGACTCTGCCGAGACTCACACTGAAAATTGATCCCCACATGGCAGTGTTCGGAGGGGGGCTTAGTGGGAAGTGTTGGGTGTTGGGGGCAGATCTCTCAGGGGTGTCTATGCCCTCCCATGGGGATCACTGAGCTCTCCTGGGATTGGATTAGTGCCCGACAGCAGGTGGTGAAAAAGAGTCTGGCTTCCTCCTTTTTTCTCTTGCTTCCTCTCTAACTACGTGCGTGATTTCTCTGCACACACCCTCTGCCATTCTGCTTCCTGCCAGAAGTGGAAGCAGCCTGGGGCCCTCACCAATCTTGAACCTTCCACCCACCAAATCCGTGAGCCAAATAAATGTCTTTTCTTTGCAGATTATTCTGTGATAGCAACACAAATGGACGTGACAGTCACTATTTTAGATAATCTGATAATACGGGGGCTGTCCGGAAAGTATCCAGCCATTGTTAGTATAACGAGAACGTATTACATGGCTGGATACTTTCCGGACAGCCCTTGGATATGAGGAAAACTGATTGGCAATATTAAATGATGACAAAACCCAGCAGTAATAAAAATCAGTGGTGGTCAGAGTATGGGAAAATGGGAACTCTCATACTCCCCTGGTCAGAATGCGCACTGGCCCATTCTTTCTGGAAGACACATGAAAAATGGACACACCCCTATGACCCATTCACATTCCATTAGAAATCCTAAGGAAAAATATGCAGAATTTAATGTACAAACAACATAAATATCTGAGAATAGGGGATGGTTAAACAGGTTCTCTTAAATCTTATTGAGAACATGGAAGTTTTAAAACTTTTTTGACTGGAATTCACATGAGAAATAAATATTATATCACAACCTAATATACCCATAGATGCTAAACTACACAGAATCGTTATAAAAATACTTACCTACACTAATGCAATACACACTAATTTTTTTTTCTATTTTATCCAATGCCATTCTTTTCTATTTATTTTTAAATATTGACTTCGACCAACTAAATTCATTTTCTAACCCACTGAGAGGTCTCAACCTGCAGTTTGAAAAATACTGCTGTGTGTAGCTTTTATAAAAGATGGTTTAAAAGGTTTAAAATGTCTGTTTAGGCCAGGCGAGGTGGCTCATGCCTATAATCCTAGCACTCTGGGAGGCCGAGGCAAGAGGATCCTTTGAGATCAGGAGTTTGAGACCAACCCGAGCAAGAGCAAGACCCTATCTCTACTAAAAACAATAGAAAGAAATTAGCTGAACCTCTAAAAATATATATACAAAAAATTAGCTGAGCATGGTGGCGAATGTCTGTAGTCCCAGCTACTCAGGAGGCTGAGGCAGAAGGATTGCTTGAGCCCAGGAGTTTGAGGTTGCTGTGAGCTAGGCTGATGCCACAGCACTCTAGCTGGGGCAACAGAGTCGAGACTCTGTCTCAAAACAAAATAAAATAAAATATATGTTCATTGACATGGCAGGGTATCGAAAGTATAATGATAAATTAAAAAGTAGATCAAAAAATAGAACGAGTAATATTATCCCATTTGGAGTATGTTTGCATGTGTGCATGGGTGTGTATTGTAGCTAAATAGAACAATAGGCTGGAATAATATAAAACAAAATAAACACCAAAGCAAAGAATAGTCATCAGAATGTTGAGATTATGGATTTATAAATCATTTAATTTTCTTTTGGTTGGTCTCTATTTTTCAACTTTTTCTAGAAATGGCATATATTACTGTATACTTAAAAGACTGAATTCATTCCATAGGAAAATTAAGAATAAGTGTATACAGGGCCTTCTCTGAAATTAGTAAATGTGATTGTTCAGACTCACAGCAAGAACCAGAGAACCACACTCAGCTGGGAAAACCCAACTGCACAACCTGCCTGCCTCCTTTCTTCCTCCCTACCCTCCACCATCCTCTTTCCCCTCCTCTCTTCCTTCCTTCCTTTCTTCCCTCCCTTCCCCCTTCCTTCCTTCCCTCTTTTCTTTACTTTTTCCTTTGTCCCCTCGTTCATTCCTTCCTTTCACCAATCCTTCCTTCTCTTGTAGAAACCACAAGGGGGTTTCAGTCTAGGTCTAGTTACTCGTTGCACAAAAATCCAATTATTGAGCCCTCGAGCATTGCCGAGGAAGAAAGGAATGTTTAATATGACAGACATCTTTCTGGGAGAACAGGGGAAGCTGCCTGAAATCCATCTCTCCAACTAAGGGAGACCATGGGCTTTTGAAAGAGGGGCCACGTGCCCTGGGGCAGGTAGTGGTGTATCTCATGAGGGGCTGCAGGTATCTTGGGCAGGCCGTGGGGATGGTGAATCTTGGCATCAGGAAGTGCCCAGGAGCCTTCGGAATCTCAGCTCCTTTGTCTTGCAGAAAATCCACCATTTTTGGGAAACAACTCAACGGTCAAGTAGTTAGTTAAGGGAGACGAATCGAAATTTGTTCAGTGGGAGCAGTTACCCTTCCTTCTTTCCTTCCTTCCTTCCCTCTTTCCTTTTTTCCTCCCTCCCTCTCATTCTTCCTTTCCCGCTTCCAACAAGCATTCCGGGCGCATCACTCCACACTAGGAAAAATACCGACTCTGGGACATAGAGATGCCTGAGCTGCGTTTATTGGTGAGCAGGACAGAGGAAACCTGATCCGACCCAGGGGCCCAGGCTCTGTGCGATGCACCCTTTGGGGAAAAGAGCTCTACAAGTTCTTCTAGGAGAGCAAGCTCTACAAGATCAAAAATCCTCCTAGACCAAATTTGGCACCAAGTGCACCACCATTTGGGTGAGTTCAGACAGAGCAGTTAAGTGAGCAGTGAAAGCCATCACAATTTGACCATTCTGCTGCTTTGGATCGGTTTTTTGAGAAGACGTTGCCCTGTTGCTCCCTTCTGCAGCCCTGACCACTGGCTCTACCTGCATTTGCTCCTGTCCTCCAGGCTCGGGGTCCAGCACATCCTGTTTTATAGGAAAGCCCAGGATGCTTCAGGTGCACAAGCAAGGCAGACTAAGTCTCTACACCCAGGAAGCTCACGTTCTAGCAAGGAAAATATTCAATAGAAACATAAACAAATAAATGATTTGGGTTGTGGTAAGTCTATAAAAATAATACAACAGGGTGCCAGGACAGAGAGGACAGGATGGCTACTTTAGTGCCCGGGTGGTCAGGGAGGGCTTTTGGGAAGAGGTCACCTTTTGTGCTGAATCCTAAATAAAGAAAATAAGCCAGCTCTGGGGAAGAACAGTCTGCAAAGGGACTAAAGGTACAAGAGCCTTAGAGAAGGGAGATCTTAGCTTGTCCCAGGGCCACGGGGAGGCCAGAATGTCTTGAATGTGAGCAAGGCTGCATGCAGAGCCTCGAGATGAGGGCAGCCAGGCAGCCAGGAGCAATCTGATGTAGGCCCTTGTGGCCCTGCTAAGGGATCTGGGACTTTGTCCTAAGCACAGTGAGAAGCCACTGGAGGGAGTGGCACGCTATCAAAAGACGACATCATTGGTCAATATCACCAGCAAAAGCCTTATCAACATCACATACCTGCTGATGCACTAAAAAGGACCCAACATCACTTCCATGGTATTTGTGCAGAAAAAGAAAGTGCATTCTCAATCCAATCATGAGAAAACATTAGACACCCCCAAATTAAGAGACACGCCGCGTAACACCCGACCAGTGCTCTTCAAAAGTTGCAGAAGACCAAGGAATTATCACACATAGGAAACTCAAAAACTAAATGCCATGTGGAATCCTGAATTAAATCCCAGAAGGGAAAAAAGATGTGAGGGGGGAAAACTGGTAAAATCTGAATGAGGTCTGTGGTTTACTTAATAGGTTTGTACTATTGTTAACGTCCTAGTTTTGCTCATAGTACCACAGCTCTGCAAGTTAACATTCGGAGTGGCTGGATGTACATGAGAACTCTTGTACCATTTACAAATTTTCTCTAAGTCTAAAATTATTGAGAATAAACCATTTTAAAAAGCAAGGTACAAAATACGGATCATGTACTTCATATTTTTAAACTATACACTCCCACATGTTCACATATGTTTAGAAAATGAAAATATCACCTAACAGGTGAGACTGGGTGCCTCTGGAGAAAGGTCTAGAATGAGAGGGAGACTTACTTATTTTCACGGCTGTATTCCCTCATCTATGGCTTGGATTTACTGCATGTAATTTTCATAATGATAATAAGGAATAAAAAGAGTTTATTAAAGTATTTTCCAGTTTAAAGGAAAAAAGGCCTTTGGCTGTCACATAGAAATTGGATCTTAGGGACATGAATGCAGGGGACAAGGAGGAGGTGGTGTCAGTTGGATCACAGGGATAAGAATGGATGCAGGGGACAAGGAGGAGGTGGTGTCAGTTGGATCACAGGGACAAGAATGGATGCAGGGGACAAGGAGGAGGCAGTGTCAGGGCAGAAATGGGCAGGGTTGCCCCATGGTTCTGTAAGCTGTTAACATTAGGTGGGCTGGGTGAAGGGTCACAATGCTACGGTCTGAATATTTGTGTCCCTCATTCATATGTTGAAATCCTAATCACTGTGGTGACGGTATTAAGACATGGGGCCTCTGGGAGGTGACTAGGTCCTGGAGACAGAGCCCTCATGAATGGGACGAGTGTCCTCATAGCACACCCCAGAGAGCTAGCTCGCCCCACGTCCACCATGGAAGAACACAGTGAGAAGGTGCCATCTATGAACCAGAAAGCAGACACCAAATCTGCCAGTGTCTTGATCTTGGACTTCCCAGCCCCCAGAGCCGTGAGAGATAAATTTCTGCTGTTTCTAACCCACCTAGTCTAAGGTATTTTGTCATAGCAGCAGGAACATGCATGAACCCTTTGCACTACTTTTGCAACTTTTTCTGTAAGTTTATAATTATTTTAAAATTTCTCGGGGAGGGAGCAGCAGAGACCAAACTGTGGAGGGGGTCGGGCGTCATGGAGATAAACGGGACTCGTGGTGGACTGGAGGGCGGTGAGGGAGAGAGAGAGTCGGGGCAGCCCGCAGGTACTGGCGCGGGTGCAGGGAAGGCGGAGGGAGGTACAGGGCGGGGCAGTACCAGGGCTCTAACTCTGGTGCATTGGGACAATGCAGGAAGACAGGACAGCCAGGAAGAGGGCCTGCTCTTACTTTTCACACAAAGTACCAGCCAAAGAAGCGCAGGGTGTGTGCCACATCCAGGAGCCCCTCTCCAGCCCAACCTTCCCACAGGTAGAGCAGCCGGGCTGAGAATAGAGAGGGGGGCTACTCCAGGTGACTCAGTTAATTGGGGGGTTGGAGTGGGGGCAGAAGAACAGCCCTCTTGCTGTCTTCTCTCCCATGTGCATTGCATGTGCCCTTGACATTCAAGCACCCACTGGGAAAAGCAAGCATAGAATATGGAGCACCAGCACTCACAGTATTTCTTGTCTTTCAACACTCCCTAGGAAATCCACTAGTCTCAGCTGGTCTCCATATTAATGTCATTGTTAGGAATCATTGAATGTTTCTGTAGTGTTCACAGTTGTTTTTTTCTAGGTGGGTTATTTCATTCGATTTTCTATAACCCTCCGAGACTGAGATTATTCTTACCCCAGTCTTACTGATAAATTCAGATATCTGCTCCAGCTCAACATAAGTTCAGTCTCAGAGACGTTAAGTGGCTTTCCCAAAGTCACACAGCTAGTGTGGCAGAGCTAGTGCTTGAACTTGTATCTTCTTTTCATAAATCCCATGCTGCTTCCTTAGACCACACTGCCCCCTCTGTACCCAAACAAATAAACTCCTTAGCTCATAACACATCAGCCTGTCTCCCCACCACTGCCAGCAACATTCCAGAAACTTGTATTAATAGGAAGAGGCTGCTGTTGTTTATAGTCTAAAATGTTACTTGCATCGGTCTTAATTTTCACATCAGGGCAGTGCAATGACATGAAGTAGCTTCAAGCACGAGCTTTTGAGGCTTATGTTCATGGATTTAAAACTCAGTTCTTGCTTTCCTGGTTGTGTACAAGGTGCTGAACCTGTTTGCTGACTGCACAGTGGAGATGCTGTCCCATGTGGTGAGGTTCAAGGAGAAGCCACATAAAACACTCCCTCGAGCATATGCACGCGGTTGGTCTCAGCAAACTCGTACCCTGGTAATAATGTCACCGAGACAGAGGGCTGCTAGCAAATTCCTAGGGACCGTTGGTCAGGTGTTTCGAGCAGAGCCTGGCATATAGTAAGCCTCATAGTAAGTGTTGATGTTATTATTATTATTATTATTGACATTGTTATTACAACAAAAATTCTAAAATTGCATGACTAACAAAGAAGTAACCCCTGAGTGAGTCTTTCCCAGCTGCAGGATGAGCCTCACACCCTCACGCCTACGGAAAGGCAAAGTCTGCCTGCACCGTGATTTATAACTGCTGTTTGCCGTGGCCATAAATTAAGAACCCAGACTTCAATCCTAGGCTGCTGTTTATTTCTCTTCTTCACTGCCTTCCGCCTCCTTCTCCCTCTGGACATCCCGGCCAAAGCCAATAGGAGATGATAGCCCTGAAAACTTGGCTTTCCTGCCCACGGCCGGTTGGTGTGTGGGCCTTGGGAAGCGCTTCCAACTCAGTGAACACGAACCCTCCCCTGGTGGCAGGTGGCCGCGCTGGCCATGTCTACACAGGCTGGGTGAGATGTCAGGGCTGCAGCGGGCGGGGGCGATGGGGGGCGGTCAGGTGTGGTGGCCCAGTGTGGTCAGCGAGGTGAGCCCCTTCCTTTCCTGAGCTGCAAAGTCATCTCCCCGGTCTAAAAACACCCCGGGACGATCCCGGCCATCGTGACGGTTGTGGGTTCTGACTGCACATGAGAGGAGGGTCAGAGGTGTTTTACACTAGACTTTTCGCCCCTGCTGCTTAAAGGCTCCACACACCATCACACAAAAACTTGCATGTGTCTTCCTTTCCTGAATTACCTTGATGAGTTTCTATCACTGACAACAATGAAAACAAGCCCCCAAATAATTATAGCCATTCACGCTTACGGGCACTTACACAGCGTGCCTGGCACAATAGGTGTGTTAGCTCATCTGATCCCCTCAGTAACCTCTGAGGTGGCTGCAGCCACTGTCCCAATAAACGGAGGCTCAGAGGGGCTGGGTCCCTGTTCTAAGGTCACACAGCTAGCATTAAGCACAATCAGGATTTGAACACATCTGGGGGAACTCCAAACCCCAAGTATTCTGACAGGCATAAATGCCCTTGGCTTGGGAAGACAGGGGCTAAGGGTATTAAACTGGGGTTCAGAGACCCCCTTTCCCCATAACTGTTCAGGCCAAGGGTCCAGCCTAGGGTTTGGTGCCCCAATTTCTAAAGCTCGGGGTGGGGGTGGTGGTGGGGGGGAGACAGGGCCATGAGGGAGGGTGGGGGAGGGGTAGCCCTGCACTCACACCCCGTTCCGACCCCTCCCCACCCTGTACACTACAATAGCCAATCAATACGGGCCTCCATTTTATGAGACAAGGAGTTAACTTGTTCAATTACAGGGGAGACAGCTCTATTCTTTCGTAACAAGTAATCTGAGTAGGGAAATCGATCCTGAGAGGCCCCATGCATGCTGGCTAATTTTATATTACCCTTAGCCAATGGGCGAGTGCAGAGTAATGGAGTTGTTGTTACAGTTTATTATGGGGGGGGCGGGGATCAATAAGGGACAATCTGAGGCTCAGCACCACAGCTGTGGCAGGAAGGGGGGCGGCGGGGCTCAGGACAGGGGAGCACCCGTCCTGATTTGTATTCCCAGCCCAAACGCGGTTGGCTCCGGCCACCACCCCCGAGAAAGAGACATTCCTCAGGATGGAGAGCCAGAGAGCCCCCTGCACCCAAGCCCATTGCTCCCCGACAGCCAGACTCCAGGGCGAGGCCACCAGGGACACATAGGTGGATGGAAACGGAGAAAGGCACAGCCCCCATCTTCACAGGCCACCACACTCCCCCTGCTGTCCTCGCAAGTGGCTTTTGGATGGGGCCCAGCTTTGGCCTGGCAGTGAATCCTCGTTGGCATTTTGATGGCCCCAAACACCAATTCCTGTTTTTCTTCCTAGACACACAGCTGAGAGATAGACAGGCTGCCTCTGTGCTCTGTGTGCCCAGGGACGGAGGGGTGCCTGCCCAGCTCCCCCGGGCTCCCGGGCTGGAATTTAATCTCCCGGGGGCAGGGGCCTCAGTTCCACGCCCAGCTCTGACATTTGAGTTGTCCCAATTTCTTCCCCTGTAACAGAAGCGGTTCATACCAACTGAGCATTTGAAGATCCCATCTTATTTGTACCTCACGAGCATTTAGGAAGCTGCCTTTACTGCGTGTGTGGCAGGCACTGTAGTCGCCTCTTCGCCTGCGTGATCAGGGTTATCAGCAGACTGTTGAACTTATGTGTAATATTATTTCATATCTGTAATGTGTGACTCATCCACCAGGCATTTCTTATGCATCGTCTTCCTGAACTCTATGGTACCTTCTATTATTGCTCCAGTGTACAGGTGGGGAAACTGAGGCTCAGAGAACAAAGCAACGCACTCAGGAACACGTAGGAAACAAAGATCAGAGCCCGGATGTGAACTTGGACTCTCTGAAGTGTCTGTAACACTGAGCAGCGAACTCTA
Source organism: Lemur catta (assembly GCF_020740605.2). Lineage (NCBI taxonomy): Eukaryota > Metazoa > Chordata > Mammalia > Primates > Lemuridae > Lemur > Lemur catta. The sequence goes on along the minus strand of NC_059147.1, from coordinate 9,580,514 downwards.
AGGATGCAGCGACAATGTCCCTTCGTTCAAAGTCTCTCTCTTCCCCAGGTGAGCCCAGCGCCTGGCGTAGACACACGAGGCTGAGTTTGAAAATGTTAAATCAGCACATTTGGCGTGTGCTCACTCCCTCGTTAAAATGCTCCCTTGCAGTCACCCCACCATTATGACCCCAGGGGAGTGGGGAGAACGAATGTTCCTTCTGGGCAGGGACAGGTACGAGGAAGGAGGAATTCTCACATACAGGCTGGGGAGAAATGGCTGCCCTCGTGCCCCGGGGCACGTGAGAGGCAGAGGGAAATCAGAGGGAAGGGAACTGATGGTCACATGTCTTGAGGGCTAACTGTACAGATACTGTGTATTAACTGAATGTATGTAAATATGTTTATACATGTTCATTGATATGTATTAAAGTTCTACACATTTCATACATATTAATTTAATTCTTACAACAAATTTCTGGGTAAGTCCCATTGTTATCCCATTTTACAGATGAAGAAATTGAGGCACCAGAAGGTTGTAAAGATCTTGCTGGATTTGAAGCCAGGCCCACTAGTTTGAAATACGCTGCTATCCACAGTGGTATTCTGGACCAGAAGATAGTAGGCTATGTCTGGGTTCCTGCCTCTGGACCAAAATCCCAGAGGTGAGGGTGTTGGGCTGTGAGGAAAGGTGCACTTGGGAGGGCCGGTGCTCCCTTTCCCATCTGGGAGCTAGAGATCATTAAGCAAGGGTGGCCCCGTTCAACAGGCAGCAATGGAGTCAAAGTGAAATGGCTACAGGTTGGGGAGAGAGGCCTGAGCTAGCAGGCTGCATCCGGATCTTCCACTGGCTGTTACAGGGATCTAGAGTTTCCAACGGCGGATGGGGAACTTGGCCAACAGGTCTTATTATTCGCATTTGCTGAATTACGTCCCTACAAAACTCAAATGTTGGAGTCCTAACCCCTATGCCTTAGCATAGGACTGTATTTGGAGATAAAGCCTTAAAAGGGGAGATTAAGTTAAAACGAGGTCATATGGGTGGGCCCGAGCCCAGTATGACTGATGTCCTTATCAAAAGAGGAGATTCGGACACAGGCAACAGGCGGCAGCCGTGAGAGCACACAGCAAGAGGACAAGCCAAGGAGAGAGGCCTGAGAAGAAACCAAAGCTGCTGACACCTTGGTCGTGGACGTCCAGCCTCCGGAATTGTCAGAGGCTCCGTGTTTGCGGTCACAGCCACCCAGGCTGTGGGGCACTGTGACGGCAGCCTGAGCCATCTGATACCGACCTGCAAGGAGGCTGCCAGGTCAGGAGCAAGGTGACCTCACGGTGCAGGCCTCAGAGCGAGCATTTGAAGTCTAGGGCAGGATGGCAGATGTGGCTGGGACTCCGGGGTTCCCCACCCCAACAGCAGCCAAGGTGGGGCTGGGCGGACGGGCAAAGGAGGACTCCAGGCCTGGACCAAGGCCGGCAGACACACCATGAGCACAGCAGCTGCAGGTACGGACAGGGCGGCCAGCTGCGGGGGCATGGGGGGTGGGGGGCAGAGCCGTGGCCCTAGGTCCCGAGCTGTTCCGTTCTTACTCTTCCAAAGAGCTCCTCGGGGCGGTGGGGCTGGGTTCTCAGAAGGAGGACCCCTATATGTGGGTGGCAAGACAAGAGTCTTCCACTGGAACCAAATATAACACTTTAAATAATACCACACAGGGGACAATGAACACCTTTGTCCTAGACCAGAGGTCAGCAAACTGTGGCCCATGGGCCAAATTCAGCCTGTCTTTGTAAATAAAGTTTTACTGGGACACAGGCGTGCCCATTTATTCATATATTGTCTGTGGCTGCTTTCACTGTACAGCAACAAATTTGAGTAGCTGTTGCAGCCACTGCGACCGGGTGGCACCAAAGCCTGAAATATTTACTATCTCGTCCCCTACAGAAAATGTGTGCCAATCCCTGAACTAGAAACAATATTTCTGTTAATAATGGTGGCTGAATTTTCTAGAGAGCCGGAGTCTGATGTGAAAGATTTCATTCATTCAGTCATTCATGCAGTCAACAAATATTTTCCCAAGGGACAACTATGTACCAAGGGCTGTGCTGGGTACGAGTGATTTGATAATGAACAGAAGAGTCACAGTTCCCTCCCAAGACACTTAAAGCCTAGTTGGGATATAGACATTCAACAGATAATCACATAAACATGCTACGCTAAAGTGAGATAAATTCTGTGCTGGAGAATTCAAGAAGCTATTAAGGACTATATTCTGGTTCCCCCAGAAGTAGACCCTGTAATTAGCTCATTGGGGAGATGGTCCCAGGAGATACCAGCAGGGGAGTGGAGAAGTGAGGTGGGGAAGGGAAGGACCCCACAAAGAGTGGGTAATTCAGCAAGTGGCCTCGCGGCCCTCTGAGCACCTCCGTGACACTGTGGAGCATGTCCCTCAACTATCCCACCCAAGGGCAAAAGGAGCTGTGGTGTCAGCTCCCCATCTGTCCTTGGTTGAGGGCAGTTCCCTGAGGGCATGAGGTCTCTGGCCCTGATCTGAGGACTTGTCTTCATGCCAGAGAAAAGCCCTTAGACAGAGAACGGCCGGTGATCCCTAGGTGGCCTTCCCTGTGCAGAGACGAGTGTGGAAGGGACTGAGGGTAGCATTTGAGCTGCCCTGAGAGCCGAATGAAGAGCAGAACTTAAGTAGCTGACAGGGCCTTGGGGAAGACTATCCCCGCGCCGGCCCTCAGGCATGACAAGCTGTTCCTTCCCTGGGGTCCTGAGCACCCTTTGGTTCAGTTCAGACACCTAATTGGAGAGATGTGATCAGTTTTCTGGTTGGAAAGGACAGACCATGTAATATCCATTATTCTGTCCCCAGGGCCTAGTTTTGTGCCCAGCACATAGTAGGACCACTATGAATGAAAGGTGAGATTCCTCCCACCATTACTGAGATACCAAAGGCTCAGGGAAATCCTCCGTTTGTCTAGTACTTGCTGTAGATAGCTCCTACGGGTGCCAGGCCTGTGAGCTATGGAAGAGGGAAGCCCTGCCCACGTGTAGGACAGAGAGGAGGGAGGAGCTCATGCTCAGGAGGATCACGGGAACAGAGGGCGTAGCTTGGACATTGGCTTTTGTCCCACCATTGACTTGCTCTGTGTGTTGGGGCACTCGTTCCCAAAGTGAGGTCAAGGAACCCCTGGGGGTTCCTGAAACCTGCCCATTATTTTCATGCTACTAAAATGTTACTTGCCTTTTTTACTGTCATCCTCTTATGAGCATACAGGCAGATTTCCCAGAGGCTACGTGATGTGAGATGTCACAACAGACAAGAATCCAGCTGCCATTTGTTAAGGCAGACAGTGAAAAAGATGCAAAAAATGCCAGATATCTCACTAAATTTGCTTTATGTAAATGTGCAAAGATTTACATAAATAACTATGTATATAAATATTTATTTATGTAAATATGTGGTGGGTTCATTATTGCTATTTTAAATAAATTATGGACTAAAATTTCTTATTTTTAATTTCTAACATGGCAAATATCAATAGAGATAAATACAAATTTTCTAATAATGATAATTTTTAAAAGAGGGTCCTGAGACCAAAATGTTTGAGGACAGCCATGTTCAAAAATTCCTCCCCATATGAGTCTCGGCAGGCAGAGCCCTCATCCCACTCCGGAAGTGAAGATGGCTAAGATGGCTGGCCGGCCGCTTTCTGGGCTGCCCTGGTGCCTGGGATGTGGGGGTGTGACCTAGGCCCAGCCACACAGTGATTCTGGCCCCATCTTTGGACGGGGAGCTATTTGAGATGGGAAATGTGTTTCTCGTTCTCTCACAGAGTCACTCAGCACAGCACTTCTGCCCCCAGATGTGTGTGTGTGATGGGTGGGTGGGGCAGACATCACCTGGGTATCCTGTACTTTAACTCAATTCTGACATGTACTGGGGACAGCATCAGATCCCACAGATGAAGGGCTCAGTCCCACGAGACTGTCCCCACTTCCGATGCCAATCCCAAACTCCAAGTTGTTTTACCTTTGCCTCTGGCCCACTGGATATAAATCAGGTTTCCATGACTCCCTCTTTGTGTTCAGTTAATTTGCTAGAGCAGCTCGCAGAACTCAGGGAATCGCTGTACTTACATTTACCCAGGTATTAAAAGGATATTCAGAGGATACGGATGAACAGCCACATGGAAGAGATGCATAGGGCAAGACATGAGAAGGGGTGCGGAGCATCCACGCCTTCCTGGGGAGCACAGCCTTCCAGGAATCTCCACGTGTTCAGCTCTCTGGAAGCTGTCTGAACCTGGGCCTTTTGGGTTGTCATGGTGGCATCATTACATAGGCATTTCGATTAGATCATTGGCTATTGGTGATAAATTCAGTCTTCACCCCCTCTCCTCTCTCTGGAGGTTGGGGGTGGGGTTGGAAATCTCAACCATCTCTCTAATCCTGCCTTGGTCTTTTTGGTGACCAGCCCCACTCCTGAAGCTATCCAGGGCTCCTCAACCACCAGTCATCTCATTAACATACAAAGGCACTCTTCTCACTTAAGAGATTCCAAAGGTTTTAGGAGCTGTGCCAGGAACCAGGAAGAAGACTATACATATCTTATTATAAATCACAATATCACGGGAACTAATGATCCCAAGTAAGACATTGAGTACAGAGGTGAGGTTCTAACAGTAGAAGCTACATCCTGATCAGAGGTCAGCGGGGACCACAGGGCTGCAATGCCAACCAAGGTTAGTGGTGGTGTCTTCCCTGGACTAGACTTACGGCATGATTCAACCATGTCCCCAGTGCTACCTGGTCTCCCTGCTCTGAGCCGTTACTCAAGCCTGTTTCTCCAAGCTGCCTGGCAACGCTGTGTGAGCTTGAGCAACTTGCTTTTCCTCTCTGTGCCTCAGTGGAAAAAATAATCATCTCATAACTTCTTAGTAAAGATTATAAAGATTAAATGAAATAATACAGATCATGCGCTCAGTGCCTGGCACATAATAATAGCTCAACATGTTTTAGTTGCTGTTAAGATGATGATCGTGAGGATGGAATAGACCAAGATGACAATTGTTATCACTGTGATGATTTGCTGTCCCCAGCTCTGCTGTTCCCTTGTAGAATCAGTGATGAGGATCTCTGGGGACCTGAGACCTCACCCCTCGTCCATGCCATGCAGACTTACTGACAGCACTAACCAGGAGCATCCTTGCAACAATTCCTTTACTTTTTACATCAGGCGAAGTCAATTTCTGATGCCTGAAGTTGAGAACGGGGACTGACCCAGTGAAAAACAACAGGCTCTATCCCACTCGACAGGTCGCCACTGAAGAGCTAGCACTTTCCCATGTGTTACATATTGTACTTAACACATAATGCTCTTCCTTGTAGTGACGCACATTTTTACTTAAATACATTTGTATTAAAAATTCCATGTGCTAGTGCTTATTATTTTGCCAACTCACATTAAAGTCAATACACAACTATCCAGTAAAAACGCTTTTGTCTCTGCACACCCTAAAATCCTTTCCCATACCATGATTTCCACCATTTGGGGCAATCTGCTCTGATGCTCTTGACTCCCTGAGTAGGGTGGTAGAGCAGGGCTGGCAGGTGTCATGACTTTTGTCCCACCTCGAAGAAATGAGGATGGTTATAGCTTTTCTACAGATACTGGGACAATTAAATGAAATAGTACAAGCAACGTGCCTGGCCTGAATCCTGGTATACAGTAGGGCCTAGATAGGAGTTTCCATCATCCTTCCCCAACAGGTGACATTTCTCCAGGTGACTGCTGGCTCAGCCTTGTCTGTCACAGCTTGGTTCCACCCTCACTGCTGTACCCTGCACGCAAAGGCCCCAGACTCGCCCATGAAGAAAGAGAAACACCTGGTGTGCCCAAAGAGGAGCTGAGAAAGGTGATGAGGGGAGGTGGGGAAGAACAGGGGGGGAAGGAAAGGGAGGAGGGGAGGAGGAGATGAGGAGGAGGAAGAAGGAAGAAGAGAGGAGGGAAGGGGAGGAGGAGGGGAGGCAAAGGAGGAAGGAGGATTAAGTGCCTGCGCCCATCGGTGCGCTCAGCTCTGCCCCCTTCCCTTCACCCAGCATCTTACTCAGACCTTGGCTTCCTTTCCAGACATGCCCAACAGTTCACATTTAATTACTTCATAAAAAACTGGAAAGTAGAAGAGGAAGAGTTAAATGTTCTCCTAAAAGGAGGAAGCTGCAGCTAATCCCAATTAGGAGGAAGTCCCAGGCTATTGAAACGCTACAATCCAATTACATCAGGTAAAATGAATTACTCCTTTAATGCTGACTTATTATGAAGACACCTTCTTATTGCTCTCATTAATAATCTTTAGACATCATTTTAGCGCATATTGGCTGCAATAACATTTCTATTAGCATCATGGTGGAGCAGGGCTGACAATTAAAATAAAAAATAAATCAACCCGAGGAGCGAACAAATGTAATTATAGTTCAGAGAGAGCTTTTATGTGTATTTGATTAGTCAATGGAACAGCGCCTCCCTTCTTGCCTGAATTTGTGCTAGCCCCAGTCTGTACAAACTCTTGGGGTGGGGGGAGAGGATGAGGGCGCTGTGTGTGTGACTGTGTGTGATTGATTGTGTGTATGAGAGAGAGAGAGAGAGCTGGAGAGGGGGGCTTTTGAATCAGGTTCAAGTCCAAGTCCCAGGTCCTGGCTTGCTGTGTGCCCTGTGTGAGCTCCTTCTCCTCTCTGGGGCTCAGTTTCCCCATTTCTGAAATTGGAATTTTTGAAATTTTATAATTTATAGGTATCTACTATAGTCTAGGATTCTTCAGAATTTTCCTGCTCAAGAGGACTAAAGATCCCCAAATATTGAATGCTGGGTGGCAGACGCCTAAGAGAAGAAGGAAAATTGTTATTTCCACAATGGCTGTTATTTGCCCGAAGCTTGGTTTCTCCTAGAGCAGATGTTCCCAACTGGGGGCAGCTTCTCCACTGGAGACATGTGGATTATCACAGCTGGGGCTGGGGGTGCTCCTGCCATCTCAGGGGTAGAGGCCAGGGATGCTGCTAAGATCCTGCAGTGCCCCGGACGGCCCCCCAACGCCAAGTGTCAGTACTGCTGAGCTGGAAAACCCTTAAAATACTAGGCCTTTTGCACGCTGCGTGTCTTTGCACAACTGGAATCCACGGCAGCCTTACCAGATATCAGACCTCTTTGGCCATCTTTGATGAGACGACCTCCTTCACCAAATACAGAATGAAATTCCAGCAGAGAGTTGAAGTTTAATTTAAATACAGTAACTATTAAATCCTCATATATTCTCAAATAATTATATATTATAATCTAACATAATATATATACACACATACATACAAATCAGCCTGTGTCCATCAGTGCTCTCAGCTCCCCCTCCTACTCAGAAATTTTATATCTACATATATAAATGTTATATATTATATTTACACATATAATGCCTCATATATATGCCCATATATAATGCCTTACATAGAGCAATGTATATAATGCCTCATGTATAGCTGCATCTATATAATATGTCTCATATATGTGTACACACACATACATGTCCACGTATGTATAAATACTTGTGACCTCATGCCCTTGTAGGGAGCTATGAAAGGAGGGGTAAAGCACATTGACTAAGGGAAAGTAATTTCAGGTCAATGAAAAATGTGCACACACACACAGAAAATGCAGCAGAAAAAGAAAAAAGCAAATAAATTTAAAAACATGTGTAACTAGAAGGTTCTTGAATAAACTGCCGATGCTAGGATTTTGCCTGTGTCTTCTGTAGCCCTAAGATTTGGCGGAAGCCCTTCCAGGGATTTCCCAAACATCTGATTGAAAATTAGTTTTAGAACATGGTTTTAGCTATTTTTAACACTGCTATTTTAAAAAGGCTCTATAACTCTCAAGATGTTGGATAGCAACTGTAATACACCTGGGGCCACCAAATCATTAACACGTCCTGCCAGGTAAATCACTCTGGCACAGACTGAAGGCGAGCTCCTCCTCCCAGCTGTATATCATGGGAAAGTACCCAGAATTTGCAAATTAAGTTATTAAATAACCACTTACCTGAGGGAATCCAGATATTCTTGATACGGAACAATATTTAAGACAAAACCGGATGTGAGACTAAAGTAAAATTTATCACTGTCCCCCATCATTTCTAATTTCAAACGGGGAATGGGAAGGAATCAGTCAAAAGGACCCCCTTGATTGACTTTTAAAATTTAAATGTTGCATGTGAACTTTGTATTCATTTTATATTGCTGCAAATCACCTTACCGCACACACACAGCAGATTAAAACAACATCTGTTTATGATCTCAGTTTCCCTGGTTCAGACATCTGGATACAGCATCACCAGGTTCTATGCTCACGGTCTCAGAAGGCTGAAATCAAACGGTTGGCCCCAGCTGTGGTCCCATCTGGAACGTGGGGTCTTCTTCCAGACTCATTCAGGTTGTTGGCAGAATGCAGTTCCTGGCAGTCATAGGACTGAGGCTTCTGTTTTCTTGTCGTCTGTTGGCCAAGGGTTGCTGTCAGAGTCCAGAGGCTGCCTCGGGTCCTGGCCGCGTGGCTGCTCCATAGGCGGTTCAAACAGGGCTGCTTTCCCAGGCCAGCCAGAGAAGTCTGCGGCTGCTTTGTCTCCTTTAAGAAGCTGCCTGATTAGACCAGGCCCACCCAGGGTGATCTCCCTTTTTATTAACTCAGTCAGTTGATTAGAGACCTCAATTACATCTCCAAAACCCTTTCACCTTGGACACGCTGTATTGGCTAGAAGCAAGTCACAGGTTCCAGCTGCACTCAAGGGGGGAGAGTGCACAGGGGTTACCCCAGTGGGTAGAGATCGTGGGGCCCATTTTAGGGTTCTGCCTACCACAAAGGTACAAAATCATTTTATGCTGGTAACATAATACGTCTCTCTGTTTCTGTTTTTACCCTTAATACGACACACAAGATTTCATTTGAAAATAACTGGTCCGAATCAAGACTGTCGTTTTCCAAATGATTTAATAAGTTAATATATGTAATATGTGTATAATATATGCAGTTAGAATAGTTTCTGGTATATAGTAAGCACTAAATAAACATTAGTTATTGTTTTTATCATTATCAATTTTATTCAGTTGGTAAGTTGCAGAGTAGGGATCAAAACCTTTATTTATTTTTTCTTATTAGTCACTATAAGCATAGGGCCTACAATCTTGTAAAGAGTCTATAAAAATGTTTAGACCAAAATAAAAATGATATGCATCAAACTACAAAATAAAGCTTCAAAATCATAATTAATGCATGCCAAACTTCCACTTCTGGCTGAGTTTGTATCATATTTTTCCATTCAGAATAACTAGAAAAATGGGATTAAAAATTTTTTAAATACTGTTTGAAAGCTTCAGAGAAACACCAAGTAGCCAAGACTCAAGGGACCATGATCTTAAAGAGAAGAGAAATTGATTGAGGGGAAACTCAACCTTCCATACCACACCAAGGAATCTGCTACTACTTAAGTGCAGGGATGGAGGGGCTGAAACTCAACCACAAGTCATCGCAGTACCTGATTGGATTAAGGTGATCTGCTTCTATTCTAACTGCCTGCTAGAAGCTACACTCCCTGAAGTCCCTGACATTCAGTAAAAACTACCAGACATACCCGGAGGCAGAACCAAAAGAATAAGAAAGACAATAGAACAGACTCACAGGTAATCCAGATATTGAAGTTATCAGATACAGACTTCAACATTACTATGATTCTTATGTTAAAAAGAAAAACAGAATTAAGAAATGGAGCCCAGGCATGGTGGCTCAAGTCTGTAATTCCAGCACTCTGGGAGACTGAGATGGGAGGATCGCTTGAGCTGAGGAGTTCAAGACCAGTCTGAGAAAGAGTGAGAGCCTATCTCTACTAAAAATAGAAAAATTGGCTAGGTGTGGCGGCACATGCCTGTAGTCCCTGCTACGCTGGAGGCTGAGGCAGGAGAATCACTTGAGCCCAGGAGTTTGAGGTTGCAGTGAGCTATGATGATGCCAACTGTACTCCAGCTGGGGTGAAAGAGCGAGACTTTGTCTCAAAAAAAAAAAAAGGAAAGGAAAAAATGGAGAATTTGACCAGAGACTTGGAATCTATATTTAATAAATCAAATAAAAATTCTAAAGGTGGAAAATGCAATAACTGTATGAGTTTATTAAGAACTCAATACATGGATTTAACAGATGATTAGATACAGCTGAAAAGAGGATTGAGGGACTGGAAGGTATGTGGGTAGAAAATATCTATTCCAAAAATATCCAGAAAGAGAGAAGAGGAAGAATAGAGAAAGAGCAATATTTGAAAAGGTAATGGCTGAGAGGTTGCCAAAACTGCAAAAGACATCAGGAGACACATTCAAGAAGTGCTGTGACCCACAAGCAGAATTAAATACAAAGAAAAACACACATCATAACATAACTGCTGAAAATCAAAGACTAAGAGAGCAATCTTAAAAGTATCAGGGGTTACACACATACAGGCACACACACATGACGCTGTCACCTAATCAACTGCATCTCAACCAAACTCTTAAACAGTTATATTTATTCAACTTACAGTAAATGAGAAAGGAGCGTGCCTTTTAATATGTTTGCTATTTTGTGGCAAAGGGACTCCCAACTAAGACAAAGTCCAAGCGCCCTGCCAAGATTCCAGCCTAGGTCAGTAGACCCTGAATCTGCTGCTCTATCTCACATTCTGTGTTGCTTCCTGGAGGTCACCTTGCCTCTCTGTCCCCCTTCTCCTTACCTGTAAATCATACAGCTCACAAGATAGTTAGGAAGATTAAATAAGACATTACATATAAAAGTGCTGTGTAAACTATACTTCATGCTTTAAAGGTAAAGTCTCCCTTCTCCAGGAAGCTCTCCCTGATACCAGCACCTTGGAAATCCCTCTTGGGGAGCACCTCCACTGTGCTCCCACAGTACCTGTTCTTACCATTCCTGCATCTGTACTAAAACTGTCTGTTTGCTTTCCTATTTCCCACTGTCAGAGAGGCCCTGGTAGCAGGGTAGAGCCTTAAGTCTACATTCATAGTGTCCAAAACGTAGTTCTCCAGTTAAATACTTTGAACTAATTATAGTGCGGTGACTTTGAAAATTTTTCAATTATCTAACATTTCTGGGTGGTTACTATGAGCCAGATACTATACTAAGAGTTTGCAAACATTTCACAGTGGCCTCAGGGAGACTATTATTATATCCACTTTACGGATGGGGAAACTGAGGCTTGGAGAAGTGCAAAAAGATATCCAGAGTCAGCCAGTTAGAAGCACAGGAACCAGGACTGGAGTTTGTGACCATCCAATACCACTCTTAGTCATTCTGTTCTTCCACCTGTCTTGTGCCAGCCCCTGTGACCTCCAAGAAAGGTAGTTATTTTCATATCCTCACCTGGAGACGGATCCTGAAAGCTGCTGAGGGCTACACGCAACTCGAGTACCAGAGAGGGGAACTGGCCGGGGCTCCCTCAGCAGCCAGCCGCCCTGGTTGAGAAACTGCAAAGGAACTCAGAGCCTGAGGGGCTCCAAATGAATTTATACCACCCTAAGAAAGAGAAATCAAAAGCCCTGTCTCTTGTCTCCAAAGCGTGGGGTTAAAGAAAAAAAATCCCCAGCCACAGGTAGTTAAGTGATTATAAACTGTAAAAATAAATCAGCCTGATATAATTGCTCCAAGGAAAAAGATGACCAACATATTTAAACTGTCCACGGTGCCCCTTCCCCATCTCCATTTGGCATCCTCTAATTACCTTCACATTTCATTTCCATCAGCAAGATGACCTGTATTTCCTTCGAGAAGTGCCGGGGAGGGGCCCGGCGGAGGAGCAGGGCCCCTGGTGATAAATCAGGCTCGCCATTAGGAGTGAAGTGCTCATCTCGGCAGCGCTAAATGCAGGATTTATAAAGATGTCTCCGCCATCCAGCCCAATTGTGGACACCATAATAAATTCATGAGCGGGTGCCAGGGTAGCGCACTTCATTATGTGCGCGGCTCCTGGCCATTAATCTAGCCAGGTGGCGGGCAGGATTCCTGGGGAAGGAAGACAAATTTATGCGGCCCAAACTTACTCATTCCATTATGGATTTAATCGGCCCAGGCTCCAGGCTGCACAGAGGCGAGGGGACCGTTTTTTACACTTTGAATCAAGTGTTTGCAACTCCCAGCTGCATCTTATTTCTTCCACAATAACGCCCTGATTTTATCCTTCACCCCGCTCTCAGGGAAAGTCTTCCAGAGACCTTCATGGCTGCCACTTACGCCAGATAAAATATTTATACAATCAATTGACAGAGAGCATTTCCCCTTAAATGTTCTATTAACATGGAAATGTTCATATGCAAAATGGGCCTGGGAGCCTCTCTCGACACTTAACCCTTTACTTCGCCACAAGGAAAGTTGGCAGACGGCATAGGAGGGGATAGAAATGGATCACAAAATTGAAGGTATTTTCTTGATCGTAGTCCGTGTTGCACGTGTGCTCGATGTGTGTACAAGTGTGTTTGTGCATGCACACATGGTCATTTCTACTGAGGAATTAGGAATTCCTTTGGCCTCTCCATGGAACGAAGCTCTACAAGTTGTCTAGAAGCTGCCAGATCTACACTGTATGTCCACAGTACCCTGTTGAAATAAAAACTTTTCAGTTTCCTACTGGCGTAGAGCAAGGCCAACAAACACCTGGTCTATGAGCTCCGCTTCCCCTTCCTGCACACTTGATGGCATATTTTTTCCAGCTGAGCCCAGCTTGCCCTCAGAATCCTTCCCAACACAGGTAGATAATACCAATCAATCTTCATTGATAAGGAGAATGATAATTGGATCACATATATAGTGCTTGCCACTACACTTAGTGCTTTACATGTAGTAACTCACTTAATCTCCACAACAACCATACAAGGTAGATATTAATATTTTTCCTGCGTTTGGATGAGGAGACTGGGGAATGACAAAGTGAATAAATATGGCCAGTGAGTGGTGCTATTCTTAGCTTACCCAAACTCTGAGTGCAGCATTCAAGGTCTTCCATGATTCACGAGCCTCTCCCCGACAAACACACCACTGATCCTGTTAAACAGACTACACCTAAAAAGCCACCCAAAGAGAGGGGTAGCACCCCCACCTGTCACATGGGCAGACTGCCAACAGTTGTGCCAAGGCCTGATCTTATAACATTTGGGATCCTCTCCCTGAGACCTGCTTCTGCCATCAATGGGATAGACTTTGGGCAGGTTAGTCAATTACCAGATCAAACAGGAGCAACACCAACCCCTTCAATAAACCTTTATGTGACCTACTAGGTGTGGGACGCTGAGCCAGGTGTGGGCCTTGCCAGGCCTGGGGACATAAGAGTGAATAAAGTCCACCCTCTGTCTTTGGGGAACTTACTTTCAGCGGGACAGATGGCAACTAAGCAATGGCTAAAATGCACAACAGAGTGAGGTCCATAAAACCCACTCAATCGCTGCAGGGCGCAGAGCAGGGATGAAAGCAGAAGAGCTAAGTTTAAACAGGGGAGAAGATGACAGCATCACAACTGGGCCTTGAAGGGTGAACAGGACTCTGGGGCTGTGTGGTGGGGGCGTGGGGAGGCACCCCAGGCAGGGCAGACAGCACAAGCAAAGCCCTGGGGAGGTGAAGTGGCGTGCGGCACTCGGGAGTGGCAAACAGACGCGCATGAGAGCATGTAGAACCTTCTCCTTTAGTAAAGATTTATTGATGTTTGAGGAAAGAGAAATGAGTGGTACTTGCCTTTAATCAGCTCTTCCCCAGATCTCTCCTATTTACTCCCCCTCGGAGGAAGTGTCTTCATTTACTCCTGTTTCCTTATCTGTTTTCTCAGTCCCAGAACTTGGTGTCTACCTGCTGAGATGTAGCTCCAAAGGGGAGGATTTGGAGACAGGAAGAGCCCTGCAAACATTCAAACCAGGAGAAGACTCAAACAGAGGGAGGAGAAGATGCCCCATTTTGGTTGATTGGAGCCATACGAGGTGAAAGTCAGGCTAAGCCAAATAAAATCAGGCTCATCAGCATGCCATACGGTTTGGTTTAGACTACGGATGGGATTTTCCCATTACGCTGGTGAGCAGAGAACTGGACAAAGATATCCAACACCCCTTGTGTATGGAGAGAGCTTTCCTGAGAAACAGACCAAAAAAGCCAACATTGTGGATTGTCCAAACCTACTGAGGAGAAAAGAGAACAACATTCTGAAGATGAAGATGAAGATCAGTAGGTCTTTGAAAACACAATCTACAAGAAACCAGTAACAAAGTTAGGGAACTGTTTGGTATTCTTAAGAGTATGGTTTCCATGAAAATAGAACACCAAGCCCTGAGAGTATAAGCTAAGACCAACAGAATGAGATGCAAATAAAAATAAATGAGATCAAGAAGAATTACATGGAAACTAACAATGCAATAGCAGAATTAAAATCCAGATTTCATACAGAAAAGAGCAAAATTGATGCTGCAAATATCAAGCCACATAATAGAGGATAAACTAGAGAAACTCTGTAGAATATAGGAGAAAGGGAAAAAATAGATGAAAATGTTGCAAGGAAGATGATAAATATGTAGAAAAGATGAAAAAAAGTGTGGAAGATGGCCTTTCTTTTTTTTACTACAGTTTGTTAACAGGTTTCCTAGTTCAGTGTTGCTTAAGCCCCACAAATAAAAACAGATTTCACCAGATTTTATCAATGTCCATACGGTACTTAGACATAAGTCTATGCAAGGTTGGGCTAGAAGAGAAAAGTGAATGGTTATGACCACTCACAATCATTAAATCTGCTCCAAGAACAAAAGCTTAGTGTCTGTTATCTGTTGATGTGTAACAAACTACCCCAAAACTAAGTGACTGAAAAAATCCCTTTATTTTGCTCATGATTCTTAAAAAGAAATTCGGGAAGGGCTCTGCTGATGGTTCATCTTGGAGTCAGTCACATGGTGTGAGCTGAGGTGGGGGGGTCCAGAGGATCCACTTCCAAGATGGTTTCTCTACTCTGGTACCAGAGCTTTGGTGATACAGCTGGAAGGCTAGGCTCAGAGGGGTTCCTTTCACTCTGTGTAGTTCAGGGTTTCTCCACATGAAGCAGGAAGGTCATGCTTCTTACATGGCAGCTCTGGGTGCCAAGAGCAAGTGTTTCAAGAGACAAGAAGCAGAACTTTCCTGGGCTCAGAAACTGGCACAGTGAATCTTCCACCATATTCTATTGATCAAGGAGTCATAGATCCCACTCAGGTTCAAAAAGAGAGAACATAGAATACCAATTCTCAATCAGAGGAATGTCAAAATTTGTGGCCATCTTTTTTTTTTCCTTTTTTTTTTTTTTTTTTTTAGAGACAAGGTCTCACTTTGTCACCTGGACTAGAAGTAGCACAAAGATAGCTCACTGAAGCCTGGGATTCCTGGGCTTAAATGATTCTTCTTCTTCAGCCTCCTGTGTAGCTAGGACTACATACTTGCCTCACCATGTCCAGCTAATTTTTCTTATTTTTTGTAGAAGTGGGGTCTTGCTATGTTGCCCAGGCTGATCTCAAACCCCTGGCCTCAAGCAATCCTCCTGCCTTGGCTTCCCAGAGTGCTGGGATTATAGGGCTGAACCACTGTGCCATCTTCAGTCTGCCATAGGTCATTACATGTCACTCTCTCTTCTTTTAGGATGATTTATATCCCAGGACACTCCTCAGTCCTTCATGAGAATAGACTCCTGGCAGATGCCTCCCTGAAGCTGGCCAGACTTGTCTGAACCCCTGGGAAGCCTGTGGTTCAAACTCAAGCTAGAGCCCTTCCTTGGAAATTTAGCAATAAAAAAATTAAATAATTTTTAAAAAAAGAAATTTAAAAAGTGAACTTCCCAAATTATAAGAGGAGAAAAAAGGAAGAAGAAAAACCTATGGGACTTATAGCAGAAAATCAATAAACACATCATTTAAAACAGAAAAGAGAAAATAAAATGAAAGAAATGAGAACACACATGCTGGTTCTAAAAATAAATTTATATTTCCCCAGACAGCACCAACCTATGAGGAAGAAAATAGGGTGCTGGATACAGTAATCACCCATGTGATTGCTTTTGTCTCCATATACAGTGTCCTAGGCCCCAGAAATGTACCCCTTACATTGTCAAGGTTTTCTTGAAGTCTCTGGGGGAGTCCCTCATGGGCTCATCACCAAGTCCAACCTGCTGCCAGGTTATATCCCCTGGGCTCCTGTGCTCCTTGCCAGGTACCTAGCAGGTCTAGTTGATGTCACTGCTACCACTCTTGGGACCTACAGATGCTGCAGTCCTTGAGGCATCTCATAGTGAGTGTGGCAATGATAAGACCAGGTCTGTCTTTTCTCTTTTGGATCAAAATGTATTAGAAGGGCTCTGAGATCAAGTTGCCTGAGGGACCACACCCTACAGAACTGGCAGGGATGTTAGTGCCACCTCTGTCTGTCTGTCTGTCTGTCTTTTCTCTCCATCCTATTCCCTCCCCATTCCTCTGTCACACATGACACCCCCCGACCCCGGGCTCAGATGGGGATACACACGAGCAAGGGGCATTATACTATTCTTAAAAAAAAAATCACTTCCCCTCCCCAATCTCTAAGTCTTTGCCTGTAGGCAGTTTTTCTCACGAGTGACTTTCTCTTCTCCTAAGAAGGAAGTTACCCCTGGACGTCTCTCCGTGCTATAAATGCACACCCTAAGCTGCCAGGTGCACCCAGACTCAGCGGCAGCAAACTACCACTCCCGGTATATGTAAAGGATTTTAAATACCTTATTAAAAGACTCCCTAATAGGAGTAAAAGTAATATTTGACTACATTCTACTTCCATGTATCATGTCTAAAGAAAATGGGACGGGGGTATAAAAAAAGTGCCACAGAGAAAAACAAGGCAGATTGAAACAGCAACAAAAAAAGCCAATTATAATTCAAGTCTTTACATTTAAAAGAGAGTCATCTTATGATGATAGAAATAAAATCTCCAATGAACATACAATAAACCTTTATGAGCCTTCAAAACATTTAAATTTTTTTGGAAATAGGAGGAGGAATAGTAAAAGATGTGATTTGAAAGGGTTAACAAATCTTAGGTGCCTTCAATATATCAGATAAACTGAGAAAATTTGAATATATTTAATAAGACTGAAGATACAGAATATATCCAACTTTGTTCCCCATAGATACTTTTTCAAGTGTTAGCCGAACATTTTCAAAAGCTTACTACATACTGTGGCGTCAAGAAAAGTTCGATAAAAAAGAGAAGTTTATAGGCCAAACTCCCCCCTGATAGAACTGAAATAAATGGAAACATTTCCAACAACCACAAAGGAAAATGCTAGAAACTCAGATAATAAATAAATAAGTTTAAAAGTTCCCATAAATAGTTATTGAGTCAAAAGGGGAATAAAAACCTCAGTTACAGGCTATTTAGAAAATAATAAAATGAGAACAAAACAATGTTTTGTCAAAACCTATGAGCCGCCGCCAAAGCTACACTTAGAGAAAAGAAATGTAAAGCAATAAATTGTTTTATTATTTAACAAGAAAGAATAAAAACAAATGAATTAAGACTTTGCTTCAAGAAATTCATAAATGAACAACAAAGTACTGCAAACCAAGGAAGGCTGGATAACAATTAAATAGATAAAAACAAACAAAAAATGATTGAATTAACAAAGAGAAGCATGAGCTGACTCTTTAAAGCTATAAGCAAATTCAGATAAAATCAGAAATGAGAAAGAGAATATAACAAGAGATAAGAGTTTTTAAAATAATATAATGAAGTCCTTTCTGGTATAAAAATAAAGGAGGAAAGCATAAAGAAAAAAATAATAGACTACATAAACAAGAAAAGTTTTTGTGCTCCAAAAAATTAAAAATCAAAATCATATGACAAATTGGGAAAAATATTTTCCATATCTGTGGTTGACAAATCTTACTAAATTAGTAAGAATAATATGAACAACCAGTAGAAAATGGGAAAAGAATGTAAATATGCCTCTCAGAGAATAAGAACTATAAAGGCCTAACATATATGAAAAAAATGCTTACTCTCAATAATAATGAAAAATAGAAATAAAAAATAATGATACAAATATTTGAAAGGTAATAGAGTTGGTGAAGGTTCAGGCAAGCTGAAATGCCCATACAATGCTTATAGAGTTGAAAAGTAGTACAAATTTTGTAAAAGGAAACTCGAAAATGAGGACCAACAAACTTAAAATAGCCACAACCTTTGATTTAATTCTATTTCTAAAAATATATGCTGAGGAAATAATCATATACATACATATATGTCTATTTACAGAGCTATATATCTCAGCATTATTCATAAGAAAAACTGTAAGTAACTTATATGTCAAACAATATATTGGATAAATAAGTTATGGGGTACATCTATAGCATAGGATATTATGTAGTGGTTAAAATTACATTTTTGAAAACTAATGGCAAATTTTTTCATGTTTTATCAAGCAAAACAGGAGGTTAGCTAGCCCAATAGATAAAGTTTATAGGCTGAAACACTAAAAGGAACTTGAAATATATGTGATAGATTTTTCAAATTTGCTTTTCTATGTGTTCCAAATGTTCTAAAATTGACACATTTATCTTTGTCATCAAGTTAAAAACTGACTACTATCTTTCATAAATTTAGATATTAAATAAAATTTCCTGAAAAATCTCAGTGAAATGGACAGCTTCTAAGAAAATAGAATTGTTCAAAATTGATTTAAAACATTTCAAGAACTATCAAAAAGTTGCCGTTGAAAAAGTCTCTAGGGCTAGACTGTCTTGCAAATACTTTCACACTTCCAGGGGGCCAAATTAGTTACACACTGATAAGTTTTTCAAAGTTAGAGAAAACTTGAAAGCTTCCTGATTCATCCTATAGCATAGCAAAACAAGACAAAGATAACACAGAAATCTATAGCCCAATCTCACTTGTAAATATAGATGCAAACATTTTCCAAATTAAAAAAAAAAATGACAAATTGAAACCAGCAGTATGTTAAAAATATAACAAACCAAATAGAGTTCCAAGTATTTATCTCAGGAAATAAAGAATGGTTTAATATTAGTAACATCTATTAAGACAAAATGTTACATCAATAAATCAAAGGATAAAACCATGCAATCATTTCCATAGATGCCAAAAGGGAATTTGATCAAATTCGACACCCAGTTCTTAGTAATCTGGAAAGAAAAGCATACTTCTTTACTGTATTAAAGTCTTATATAGTGGTTAAAAACATGTGTTCTGGCACCAGAGTTTATGCATATGAATCTTGGCATTTCTACTCGCTTAGAGACAAACAGCATAACCAGGATTATGCTGGAAGTTGCAGCCTCAATCAGAATTTGAGAGGCACAAAGACATTGTTTTTGCAGATGACATGTTTACCTAGAATATCAAAGGGAAAAATACGTGTGACACACTTGAGAAAGAAGTACTTGGGACCTGGGAAAAGACGTCAATTCACTTTACATTGTATATCCCTTTCTACTGCTTGCAATTAAAAACGATTATCATAAACAAATATTTTCTGTTCAATTAAAAAGAAAAGTGGAACCATATTGGAGCAGCCAACACAGGTTTGAGGGACAACATGTACAATTTGGAAAATTAAAATTAAAGAAGAAGTCATGACTTA
The DNA here is from genome assembly GCF_020740605.2 of Lemur catta. Lineage (NCBI taxonomy): Eukaryota > Metazoa > Chordata > Mammalia > Primates > Lemuridae > Lemur > Lemur catta. The sequence goes on along the minus strand of NC_059147.1, from coordinate 9,560,841 downwards.
ATCATTCATTAAAATTATGAACATATGAAACACAGATGATATGATATGATCTTGCAAGATTTGTTTCAGAATCATTCAGTGGGAAATTGTGTGTGTGTGTGTGTGCACGTGTGTTGAGGGTAGGGATTGGGGTTGTATAGGTAAAACAAGATTGGTCGTGTGTTGAAAATTCTTAAAGCTAGATGTGTACATGTGCATTCGTTATACCGTTCTCTATAAAGAGTTAAAACCAAAAGCATATGACTTCAGAGAAAACCTACTGGTATTTAAATTATAGCTCCAAACTAATAAATGTAAAAATAATTTATATCTTACTTGATCTAGGTACAGTGTCATTTCTATTTGACATAATAAAAATAGTTGTTCAAATTAGAATATACAATTTAAATTTAAAAAATAAAAGATTTAAAAAAAAATCCAAAACAACGAATGGAAAAATTATTAGAGCCAATTAAAATCCAGTAATATAGCTGAATTAATAACAAAGGTATAGAATAGAAAGCTTTTTTAAATAGCAGCAAAAACCAGTGAGAAAATAGTATTGATTGATACAATGACCTCAGACATAAGACAACAATATACATAAAATGGTTAAGAATATTTTTATAATAAATATACAGAACTTCATACAAAAATATTTTATGGAAGTACATAAAATAATATGTAAACTAAGCGCATAAGATGCCAAGTTTCTGGATGGGAAGATGAAATATTGAATGCATGTCAATTATTTCTGAATTTGATAATATATTTCATATGATGCAAACTAAACTTCACTGAGATTCACCTGGGAGTGCAGGGAGAGGTAATAGTTGATGCAATGAATCAAAAGGTTTTCTGGAAGTACGGATAGGCAAAACTATTCAGAACATTTTTAAGGAAGGGAAAAGCAACCGGACTGATTTACTTGATCATGTGATCAAATGTATTCAGTTACAATGACAGTATAGTAGGTCCTCCAATGTCATCCCATTCAATGTTCTTTCATTATAACATTGATGAGAAAAGGAAATCTGGGTTCCTGGCTGGGGTCCCTGTCTGTGCGGAGTTTGCACATTGTCCCCATGTCTGCTTTTCTCCAGATACTCCAGTTTCCTCCCATATCCCAAAGCTGTGCACAGTCAGTGAATTGGTGTGTCTACGTGGTCCCAGAATGGGTGTGCGTGTGTGTGAGCCCTGCCACGGGATGGCGCCCTTCCAGGGTGGGTTCCCACCTTGTGCCCTGAGCTGCAGAATAGGCTCTGGCCACCCTCAACCCGCAACTACAGTAAGTGGGTAAATAATTATCTTCCCTGTCTTTATTAATTGTTCTTAAATGTACATATATCTCATATTTATTTCAGTTTTTAGTATCAGAAGTGTTTTGGGTCTTGATTTAGAAGTTCAGTTTTTGTGACCAGAAAAATGCCATAGGAGCTTCACTCCTGTTTATGTCAATTAACCTATGGTCAAACTGGTTTTGTTATATGTCGTTTCACCTACAGTTGCAGTTTCCAAGAAGCTATCAACGACGTTAAGTGAAGACTTACTGTATACATTTCAACCAGCACACACTAGTTTCTGCTGCAGTAACAACCCCAAAATATGACTGACTTGTAGACAAAGACTTACATCTTGTTTCTGGTGCATGTCCACTGTGGGTTCACTGGGGACTCTGCTGTACTTCTCACACCAGCAGATGGTGTCACTGGTGGAGAACAGAGCTCTGGCTGGCTTCCTACTGGCCACTAGCCCAAAAAAGACTCCCATCATACCTACTCATATTTCATTGGCCAGGAGTAGTCAGATGACTCCATACAGCCCTAAGGAGCCCAAGTAATGCAATCTGACCACATTCCTGAAAGCCAGCAGCCAGAAATGCTGGGGAATAGCATTAGTAACTGCTACAGATACTTGCAGAAAAAAGCAAAGCAGCAGCTAACCCGCAAACAAACCCTATTAAGTATAAGAATTCCATATGTGATGGCATCGTGTCAGGGAGAGAACGCAGAATTCAGTAATAAGAACCAATTGGAAAACTGATTAAATATTTGAAGCGAAAAAAATTACTTTTTTACCCTGCCTCATAATAAAGTTCAGACGCTAAATACACCCACCAAAAACAATTTTAAAGAGGTGGAACAAACTATATATATTTCTATATAAACTATATATAAATGGTATTTATATAATTAAAAGCCTCTCTCTATGTGTGTATATATACATATAAATCATATTTATATATGATTAAGATAGAGAAGGAATGATTTACCTTAAAAGTAAGGAAATAAATCCCAAAATAAAAAGAGAAGAAAGGATTTGACCAGACACATTAAAATTTCTTAATGTAAACACATACATAAAAGTCAAACGACAGACTGCAGAAAATATTTGTAACAAATTACTAATCTGAATAAAGAATAGTGTGACTAAAGAGTTTATATCAAAGAAAAGCGGAAAAAAATTTCCCAAGGAAAAATCGGTAAAGGACACAAACAATTCACACAAGAAAAAATACAAATAATTGCAATCATTTTAAAAGTTCAACCTCAGTAATAAATGTAACTATTTAAGCTAAGATAATATTTTTATTTAAAATACAGCAATTTTTAAAAATTATCATTTTTGATGAAAATTTAGAGAAACTGGCCCTCATGTTTCCTCCTGATAGAAGTGTAACCCAGAGGCATATTTCTGAAAGAAATCTAACAATAGGTGTCAAGGACCTTAATAATTCTCATAACCTTGGAGCCAGTCATTACTCCATTTATAAGAATTAATTCTAGGAAAATAATCATCCACATGCAAAAACAGTTATGTACAGATCATCATGCAACAACAGCCACAAAAAAACCTGGAAAAAGGTGTCCAAACCACAGATTGTTTATTAAATAAATGCTAACACATTCATTTTGTGGCATATCATTACAGACTTGAACTAACAATACTTACAAAAATATTTAATGACATGGATAATGCATGCATTTTAGTGTTAATTTTTTAAAAAGCAATGAATCATCATGAATTCAATTTCAGGGAAATTTAAGGGAAGAGTATATATAGTATAGAATAAAAGTCTAAAGGGAACTATCAAAATATCTATTGTGGCTACGTATGGAATGAGGGAATGTGTATTTTCCTTTATTTGTCTTTATTTTCTCTAATAAGCATGTATGACTAAAATAATTGGAAAGTTTTATTTTTGAGCAATGAGCATATTTAAAGTATCTCTTGTTGTTTTAGCTTAACAAGATTCTAAATATTTTTAAATGTCCTTAAATAGGTTTCTCTATGGATAATTGGGCATAAGGAAAATGGCGAACTGCATGGAAGGTGAACATGTTGCCCGCTGCTGTCTTTCCTCCTTCCTGCATCTGTAGCAGACATCACAAATCAATCCCAGCACTCTTCCTGCTAGGCTCAGATGCCCACTGGGCACAAGACTCTGGAGAGCCACTACCAGTTAATCCTTTAAAATGATTTCCTATCTCTGATGTTAAAAAGAGCCCTGAAGTGCTTTTCAGGAGACAAGGATTTCCATTCTGTATCTCCCACCAACTTGAGCGAGTTAGCCCCCATCTGAGCCTCTCTGTAGACTGAAGATCACAGAGTACTGTGTCAACTCTGGGAAGTTCTGACCAGCCGTTCCATTTCCCAGTGCCACCATCACATTCATGCACCTCTCGCCCAACTCCTGCCTTTCCCAACGTAGTCTTGCAACAAGTCATCACCTATCAGTGGAAATTTCTTTGAGCTGTCTAATCCCCAGTGCTGCTTAACGTTCTCTCTTCCTTGTAGATCTGAGTTTCTCAATAGTGGCACTATTGACATTCTGAGCCGGTAACTCTTGGTGTGGGGGCATGTCCGGTGCATTTTAAAATGTTTAGCAGCATCCCTACCCTCTACCCACTAGATGTCAGGAGCACACCCCTAATTATGACAATCAGAAACATCTCCAGATATGGCCAAACGTCCCCTGGGGTGCGAAGTGGCCTCCAGTTGAGAATCACTGCTGCAGATCCTTCTCTGGAGGAAGAAATTAGTTACTTTAGATTCTGAGATTTACCGAAGCTCACCGCCCCACCCCCCAGCAGGGCCAGGGGTGAAAAGGGAATCTGAGAATGCGTCCCACCTTTCAGTTAGACCTCTCTTTGGGGACAAGACCATGTCCCTGAGGGTCCAGGGTAGACCCTGGGGATGCAACCTGCTGCACCCTGCCCTACCTACTGCGCACAAGCACAGCTGCTGGGAGGACTGGAGCCCTCACTGAAGAGTGTAAATCACCATTCAGGGCTGGCTGGGCACTTAGCATAATGGAGTGATTGACAGGTGGATATTTACACTCAGCTGACTAAATGGGCAAATCAATCAGCTGGTGGCGGTGCAGAAGGAGGGCAGTGGAAGGGATTACCAGGCTCTAGGACGACTGTGTCCACTCCCTGTAGCTAGCATAGAAGATTCTGGAAAGTTTTCTTACAGCTCCCTGCTTTGAGGCAGCTTTCTGGCTTTCCCAGTTGTTACTTTACCTAAGCAAAGCATCTATTTTCCCGTCTCCAGGTGAGAAAACTGGGCCCAGTGAGGTAAAGAGATGAGGCCACCACCGGTGACCAAGTCAGGCTTGCTGACTTACATTCAAAGGGTTCAGTTCTTCAGATGAAACAAAGAAAAAAAAAGTACGCCCCATTTTTGTCAGAGCCAACATGATTTCCAACTTTCAGTTCATCATTTGGGGCTGAGGGGGACGTAACTCAATTAAAGACAGAAACATTAAATATGCAGTAAAACTATCAGACATCAGGGATTTATAGAGGTATTGATTAGCACCATCAGTGAAGTATTTACCTTAATCAATAGGAAAAGGTGATTTAAATGTTTCGGTGTCTCCTGCACTCCTGCTGCCCAAGCTGTCTCTAAAGGCTCGCATTTTATGTGATGCACTCCTCAGTTTCCCCGAATGTGCTCCCCTCTGCAAACTTAATCACTGAGGCTGAAGTCCCCCCCTCCTCACCGCCACGGTTGCCTTTGACCCCTGTTGCAGGTTGGGTTCTCCTAAACGACGTGCAATGGAGTTTGGGGTACAAGATAACCAACATCTAAGATTCCTTTTCTTTTTTTAAATTCAACATATGGGATCTTGAGCGGCTAGAGGACTCGGCACAGAGGTTTGAGCTGTGATGCAACCAAACAGAGACACAGCCAGCGCGGCAGGGAGCCCTGGGGTCCTGCCCCTCAGTGGTCCCCACCAGGCCGCAGTGACCAGGCATTTGCACCCCTACCTCACCAAGTTGCCCACCACCCAGGGAGGGCACGACCTCAGCAAGTGGCTCTCTGCAGCTCAGGCAGACCCGCGGGGAGCTGACGGCTGGAGGCCGGGCAACAAGTCCTTGCCAGAGGGGTGGTCTGGGTGACACATTTCCAAGGCTACTACAACCCCTCGTGGTGTCATAAGAGAGTATCTATGTGTTGTGTTAAACCTTGATTGCTGGAGGTCTTTGTTCAAAAATGATAGTAAACCAGGGGCCATTATAAACTAAGGTTGGGTGATAAAATGTGACATTTTGTTTGCTCAGACACTCTGAATCCCACTGGGGCTCTGTGGTGAGAGGATGGAGGTGACTTTTCTAGTCATTTTGGTATATTGGAAGACACCTGGCCAGGTGAGAGCCAGATCGCTTGAATTTGAGGCCCACTTTGGAACCTTCTTTTTGGATGAACTTTATCACCCCACTTCCTCTTTCTGGGCCTCAATCTTCACACCTAAAAAAGGCATGTGTTGCATTGGAAGGGTGACTCCCAGCTTCCCCAATCACTAGAATTTCCCTGTGGGGCACTTGTTAAAATCCAGATTCCAGGGCTCTACTCGGTATCTCCCGGAGGGTGGCCTGGGAATCTGATTTGTTTCATCAGAGTCCCAGACAATTCTTCTCATCAGTTGATTATGCCCCTAGAGCAGGATTCCCTAAGCCACGCCTGCCACATCAGAGTCACCTGGGAAGGTGTGTAAGGTGGGGAGTCCCAGGATTCTCCAGCCCTAGCGGGGAAGACTGTGATTCAAGTCTGTGTTTAAATAGAAACAGCACTGGTGATAGTCAACGTGCCGGATCAGTTGCATTAGTGGTCCCAGTTCCTTACTCTCCTTGCACCCTGCCCGTCTCATGCAACCTTTTGGTTCCTCCCTAAAGACAGAGCCTGTGCTTCTCTACCCCCACGTGGTTTGTCCGGCCCATAGAAATATGTTTCTACATACATTGCTGTCATCGCCATGAGAGGGGAAGGATGAGAGACATATGAAGACTTGGTTTGGGGACTTGGGGCGTTAAGGGGTCATTAGCAAGGCTGAGAAGAAGAAACCAAAAGAACAGAGAAAGTTGGGAAACAGATAAAGTAGTTTATCATACCATGGGGCTGAGTGCAGAAAGGAAAATGAATAATTATTGCCATGGTTATGATTATATCATAGTCTCCGAAAAATGTGGCAGTTGCAAATCCTTCCCTCACAGTGGAAAGATGAAGAAACCGAAAGCATCTATGGTTGTAGCAGATGATGCTCCTACTGGTTTTCCCTTTTTTCAGGTGGGGATCACGAAGAGGGCGGGTTGGTGCAGAACAGCCAGGCACAGATCCACCCCCCCCCCCGCCCTTGCAGACAGGAGCCCCTGAATTTTGGAGTCAGACTCCCCAAACTCACAATTTCTGGTCAACCCCACCCAAATTATTGAGCTGTATTGGGGCTCTGGGCTTCCAGAGAGCAAATGTTTTGCTAAATTCCAAGGGCGTTCAGTAAGCCAGGTGTGTCCCTGAAGTAACTTGCAGGTGTCTTTTGTTATTTGGGACAAGGCAGGTAATCAGGCCTTTTGCAAAGTGGTACTCCCAAATCTAGAATAACCTCCCCACCCTGCCCTACCCCATGAGGATGCTGGGCTCTCATCCTTTCTCGATGTAGACCCTTTCTCTGCCCTCTTTCTTGAGGAGCCTTGGGAACCTCCCTGGAGCCTTCCCCAATGCCCGGGTACCGACCCCTCACCCTGCCCATGGCTGGCGCCGACCTGCCCAGTGCATGCTGGCCTCTCTGTCCCATGCCACTCACCAGGAAGCTGGTCCCGCTGGGCTGGCCTGGACAACTGGCCCTTGCCATGGGCAAGCCCCGTGGTGGCAGTACCCAAGCTCAAGTGTCCTTGCTGCGCTCGCTGCCTCCTCTGTTTTCTCAGGGGAGACCAGGGAGCCGTCGGGCTCCCTTTCCTTTTAAATCCACTCTGTCTATTTGAAATGAGCCTTTAATGTAAGCCACGTCAAATCCTTTTGGGCAGTCGGAAGCTAGACAACATAAATAAACACATTTGGATTAACTGGGGAGCAGGCCAGGGAGAAGGCAGAATTATAGGATATTTTTTAAGTGGATGCAGCTTTATTCCTCTCAAGTATTTGCAGTGACTCTTCCCTTCCCGCCCTGTCATCCTGTGAATCTAACTGCTGACAAATTATTTCCAAGTTGAGGTCCTGCTGGGACGTCTTTGTTGAGGAAATTAGAGGACAGGCTTCCATACTAATTGAAGGCCAGCGGTTGTGCTAATGACAAAGGCATCCTCACTGTTCATCATAAGTAGGTTGAAGCAGGGTCTGCCTGATTCCTCCTGTTCGCAGGGGTGCACTGCTCAGGGAGCCCGGGCCTCCTGGACCCAGCGAAAGCCCTGCTCAGCCTGGGCAGCTCCATGGCCCTGGGATCTTCCTCCAGAATTGGCATCTCCGACTGCAGTCAATGGAAGCCCCTTGGAAGGTGCTCTCTGCTCACTTCCATTTTTCTCATTTTTCTGAGAACCACCCACCAAGGCAGGGCAGCGAGGCGGGGGAGGGGGGGGGGGATGGCAGGATGCACTAGGTGACCCAGCCCCTTCCATTCGCTCAGCATTGAGCGCCCGCTGGTCACCAGTCGTCGTAGACTACCAGGCGTGGGAGACGTCCCGGTGGAGTTTACCCTCTGCTGTGAGTGGACAGATGTAGGTAAGCAGATAAATAAGATGGTTCACGTCTTGGTAAGCGCTGTCGAGGAAATGAAAGTGGGAAATGGAATTGTAAGTGACGAGGACCCAGGAGGCCACCGCGGGCCTCAGAAGGAGGGATGGGGACTTGGACGCAGATGGTGTGGGTGGGGGCAGGGGGAGAATGAATGGATCTGACCTATATTTCGGTTGTAGCATGTGCTGGATTTGGTGATGGGTTGGATGGGGGTGGAGCATGAGAAAAATGAAGGATGCCTCTGGCATTTTTAGCCTATTCATGTGTGGTGGGTGGAACCGTGGACGCAGCTGGGGAAGGAGGAAAGGAACAGGTTTAAGGGGAGACTCGAGTTTCCTGACACGGGGCACAGTTTGTTCGACAGGCTGGGATGGGCTTGTCTCCCCCAGGAATGCGAGGTCAGGACACACGCTGTTGGGAACGTGCTTGACGTGGCCGGCCACGGAAAGCCAGGGTGGTGACACACCGGCAAAGGCACAAAGGCACGAAGAGTGTGGGCAAAGGCAGCAGGGAAAGCCACTCTGCGGCAGAAGGGAAGCGTGAAGAAGACGCTCAGAGAGTGGTAGAGACGAGATGCCACGTGGCTTCCCGGGGACGGCCACTGTCTTGGTTCAGGATGGCTGCCAGTTTTGATTCCTGATCCACAATCTCCATTCTCCTCCCTGCTGTGGGCTTCTGTGCTAAACTGGTTGTGTTAATGGCACCTCCTGTAGTCACACCCTTTGCTGTGTAACTCTGCAGTGTCTTCCACGCTGGGCAGAGGCGTGCCACCCCCCTCTTGACTCTGGGCTGTCCTGAGACTTGTCTGGGGACATTAGCACAGGACACAGCAGAAGCTCGAGAAAGCACTTGAGCGTTTCCACATACGCTGTTGCTCCTCAGCCTCGGCTGCGAGGACACAGCCCAGCTGTCCTGCTGGAGGACGAGACACACGGAGCACAGCTGGGTCACCCAGACTGCCCAGCCGAGGCCGTGCTAGATCAGCTGACCTGCAGGACCCAGACGCGTGAGCCGAGCAGAGGCCGGAGGGAACGCCCTGCTGCAGTGAGCCTCAACCCCGAACCCCCCCAACCCGGCAGCCCGAATCATGTCATGTGCAAAATGAGATCATGTGTTGGAGGTTTGTTACACAGCATTGCGGTGGCAGTAGATAACTGATGCACGTTACACAGCCTTCAGATTAACTCCCGATATTTTTTCTTAAATTGGTGTACCCAAATAATCCCTTCCTAAATCGGAAGAGACCGTCCTGAGATGAGCCAACACTGCTGAGCGTGCTGGTGTCTGCAGCCCGGTTGCCTGCGACGCCTCCAATGGGGCAGAAGAAAAGTACATCGGGGGCAGAGTGGGTAGAGCGTTCTAGTCATAGCCCTCGAAGGAGAAGAAATATTTGAATATTTTATGAACTTTCTCTTCTCTCTCATCATTTAAACAACAATAAATGTAACACATCAATTTACATTATGATCCTTTTATTACATCATAATCAGGTGCCAAGCGGTTAAAGATTCATGCAGGGATGGCCTTACAGACGCCATAATGAGGACTAATGGGTGGTGGGTCGTACCTCTTAGAGGAGAGGGGAGCCTCACAGAAGGGACTCCAGAGCAAAGTGGGATGCCATGGGGGTCACAAAGGCTAAAGCCATGAAATGAATGGAAGGAGGAAGAAGTGCAACCTGGGGACAAATGATGAGAATATGGAGCAGGGGTTCGAGTCCCAACTGGCACATACTAGGTCTGTGACCTTAGAAAAATCACCTGACAACCCTGAGCCTCAGTTTCCTGATCTCTCAAATGGGCATCATGCCCACTCTGTGCACCTTGTAAGCCCGTGGTAAGGATTTCATCACATCCAGAAAGCACCCAATGTGCTGTTTGCTTTGTTATTTAGTTTTTTTAATACTGTTGCAATTATTATTACCCATGGTGCTAGTCCAAATTCTTGACTCCCCAGAGACATTCTTAGGGCTGCTTGCCTTTGCTGAGATGGAACCTAATGACCCGTTTATAAGTGTGGTTTGTAGAAAACAATACTGCAACCCCCACCGAGTCCTTGGGAATGTGCGAGGGGATCGGAATTAATGTCACATGGATTGAACCATCAGGCCCCGGAGAGGACCTGAGGCCCAGCCCCATACACCTGGGTCCATGCATGAGTGGCCTAAACTGCGGGCACCTCAGTTTCGTCTGTCCCACGGTGACAGTAAGGAACAAATGTGGTAATATCTGAAGGGACATTGAAATCAAATTTTCAAATGCAAGGCCCTATTCCCTTGTGACATTTTTGTGAAGAAAATAAATATGATATGAAGCCAGTAAAGACCATGATCTCTGGAATGAGTTCCTGGATATAAATCCTGCTGTCACCATTTGTATGTCCTTGAGCAAGTGACTTCACCTCCCTCAGATTTGGTTTCCTTATTGAAATGGGAGCAGTGGGAGCACCCAACTCACACCGCTGTCCTGAAGCTTAAATGCGGTGGTGTGGGTAAAGTCACGGCATGGGCCTGGCACGTCCCCTGAGCTCAGTAAGTGCTAGCTAATACCTGGGGCTTTTTTATAAACCTCAGCAACCACGAGCCACATTTCCAGAAAAGTTAGAGGAAGTCCAGAGGGTGACATTGGTCCTGCCCAGAAAGGGTGGCGTGTGCGTTGAGTAGGGAGATATCACTTGCAGCCACCGGGTCCCTCATTTGAGTAAGGCTGGGTTTAGGGAGACTCCCTCCAAGAAAAAAAATGCACTGCGTGCACACACACACACACACACACACACACATACACACACCATGACACGTGCGAGCATGTGGCATCAGCTACACATGGTGAGTTAGAAAAGCAGAGAACAACCAGTTCTAAAAATCAGGAATGCCTACTAAAATATCACAAGATGTGGGCCAGGCGCAGTGTCTCACGCCTGTAATCCTAGCACTCTGGGAGGCCGAGGCAGGAGGATCACTCAAGGTCAGGAGTTCGAGACCAGCCTGAGCAAGAGTGAGACCCCGTCTCTACTAAAAATAGAAAAAATTAGCAGGAGTGGTGGTGCACACCTGTAGTCCCAGCTACTCAGGAAGCTGAGGCAGGAGGTCACTTGAACCCAGGAGTTTGAGGTTGCTGTGAGCTAGGCTGACACCACCGTATTGTAGCCCAGGTGACAGATCTTTAAAAAAAAAAAAAAATCACAAAATACTATTTTAAAATTAAAATACAAGTCAATTGGGAAATTAATTCCACAAAATTTCCCAGACCATTTCTAATGTGTAAAATCGGGGTGTCCCTGGCAGTCTGTAAAGCAGTGATTTTCAGTGTGGTCCCCCTGGCCAGCAGCAAGTTTCAGGCCCCCGCCCAGACCTACGGAATCAGAAATTCTCAGGGTGGGGTGCGGCAATCTGTGTGCTAGCAGCCCTCTAGGTGATTTTGACGCATGCTCATTTGAGAAACGCTGTCCCAATGGAAAGGAAGGGACGCGACTTATAAACATGTCTGTCGTTATCCCCGGAGCTCAGCCCTCCTGTATCACACCCCACCCCTGCCTGTCTCTCCTCCCCCATCACAGTTACAAATTGTCTTTCTCTTCTTCAAACCTGACCACAAGCCACTTTGGAGCATCAGTTTCTATATCAGGTCATTTGGACAGAAGTGGATTTGTCAAGAGTTGCGGGCACTCCCCACACCCCGACCCCGGGAGTTGTCTCTGCTATTTCCCCACTAAGCCCGAGGCTTTACGGCACGGCTCTGCCAGTGTTTCTGAATCAAAATAGATCATCATCATGAACACTACCTTTCAGTATTTATCCTGTGAATACTTCACATGGATTGCTTCTTTTATTCCTCATAACAATGTAGTCTGACATCCACTTTGACAGCTGTGAAAAGGGATGACACCTATGTGGTAGGTGTCCTTATCATCCGCTTTTGATAGACAGGGAAACTGAGGTACAAAAGGCAAAATAGTATCTGGGCCCACAGAGCCAGTGTGCAGCCCAGCTAGGGCTTGAGCCCATGCAGTCTGAGTCCAGCGTCTGCCCGCTTGCCCACCCTGCTGTGTGGTGTCCTGAACACGGGATCACTAGTTTTCTGCTAACGAATTAGGAAGAGCCATAGATTCACAGTACGAGAACATGGATACAAGTCCTGACTCTGGTACTAATCAGATATGTGTCTAGGACAGGGGCCTTCAGCCCTTAACACTCAGTTTGTTCATCTGTAAACTGGGCGCGCTAATTTCTGTCTGGCTTTCCTCCCAGAGTTGCTACAGGAGCAGCAAAAGAGACAATGTGTTCGAAGGTACTTTATAAGCTGAAACATGCCAGGTGATTGTAAGGAATTGTTATTCTCATGGGATGCCCAAGATGGAGGTTGGCTGGCCATCTGGATGAAGGTGATGTACATATAGCTAGTGACCATAATTTCTCCCACAAAACTAAGAAGCAAATAGCACTGGTTTCCTGTTGTAAAGTCACGCCCACCAGCGTTCCCCAGCTGCCTCCCACCAGACGGCTCCCCTGCTCCCCAGCTAGAATTGTTTAATGAGGTGGCTGATTTTCCCTGGGATCAGATGTTGTATTTTTCACTTGCAAACAACAAATCCAGGAGTCTTGTGGACTTCAGGCACAGTGTGATCCAGGCTCAAACAATAGCTACAGAATTCATCCTTGATTCTGCTCCCCACGGGTTGGCTAGAATTCTCGGGCATCTCTGACAGTTTCAGGCTTGTATACTCCCAAGTTTAGAGAAAGAGAGGTCCCTTGTCTGATCAACGGAGGTCGCAGGGTCAAGTCACCTTGGTTCTGATTGGTCCAAACACCATGGCAAGAAGGATGGAAAGGGCAGATTGGCTTAGCCTTGGTCACAGGCTCCTGCCCTTCAATTCTGAAGCACATGACCCTAAAGTGAAGTACGGTGAGCCTCCCTAGAGCTGAATCACAGTGTGTTTGCCCTAGGAAGAAGGTGTAGGAAATAGCAAAAAAAAATTGCAAATGATACCCCCAAGGCCTGGCCACAACCCCTCCCTGCTGGCCACTGTGTGCAGGTGCTTGGGCTGCAGAACCTGCTCACGCTCCTGCCTTGAGCAGCTCCCAGTGGCCGGCAAGGAGAGGGACCGGCAGGGGCCCACAGCAGCGTGTCGCTAGATACGGGCGGATGTGCTTCCTGGCCTCACTGGAGGTGGCATCGAGCAGGATAAACAAGGTCTGCTTTTCCTTATGGCTCTGTCACTGTAATCCAGAAGCAAACACACCCCCAGATGCCCTCTCGGTATCTTCCCAAAGCCACTATCAGTCACTTTATCTCCTCCTTGGGATTTCCTGCTTCTTTTGCTGAGCGCTCTGTGTGTGTGTGTTTGTGTGTGTGTCTGTGTGTTTGTCTGTGGCTGTGTGTGTGTGCATTTTCTCTTGAAAGATCAGACCATTCAGCAGCATTTTCCAAAGTGTAACACGTGTGAGCTACAGGACTACACAGGATAATTTGGGGTGGCACACACATGATACTTTTTAATTTAGTGGTTTGTATCTATTTTAAAATGCACTGGAAAAATAATTGAGTGCATTTAATGAGTGCTTACTATATCCCAAGAACTGGTCAAAGGACATTCCACACACTAACTTATTCGATCCTCACAACAACTCTATAGGGAAGATACTCTCATTAGCCTCATTGAACAGATGAAGAACAGAAGCACAGAGAAGTCAAGTAACTTGCCTAAGGTCACACAGCTAATAAATAGTGGAACCAGGACTCCAAGCCAGGCAGTCCAGCTCCAAAGACAGGCTCTTAAACATTACACCAACCCTGTGATTTCACAGATATCATGGTAGTGATATCAAGTACCCTTTTTCAGTTAAATTAAAATATAGGAAGTCAATTTAAAGAAAATGTTGAGTAAACAATGGAAAATGTGGTGTGAGGACGTGTTAAAACATTTCTAGGTGGTGAGTGGCATTTGGGAAACCCAGATTGCTTATGGCATGTAGTTATTAAGCTGAACTGAGCGGATCCCTAGTGGGTGCAGCAGTGCAGTGGTCCTTAGGTGAGCCTGGAACTCCTAAAATAACACACAATTTTGGATGAACACGTGCATTTTTCTCAAGAGAGGGCAAGCTGCTTCCATCCCATCTCAGAAGGGTTTCTGAGCAGAGCTGTTGCTTACCTGTATGGCCCCTTGAGAAATTTAGAAAAAGGTGCTCCATTTGGGAGAGTGAATTGGGAAAGGCCTCCACCTCTTCCTCCGGGAAGGCAGGGCCTCGAGCCAAGGTGCACAGCTTAGCGAGCAGAGTGTGGCCGGTTTCAACCCATCCTTGCCTTCATCCTAAGCTGCATGGGCATTGCCATGGACAGCCTCTTGACCCACAGCTGGTCAAGCACCACTGCAAAATGCAAAGATGGCCAGGGGTGTTCCTAAGGGAACATGAAGACACTTGGACGTCACAGGATCCTTTCAGAAACTAGAGCGACGTCTGGACGGGACCCTGGGCAGAAGGGTGTGGTCTCTGGGGTTGGGTCCTGATACCATGGACTTGCTGTGTCACCCTAGGTGAGTCCCCTTCCCAAACTGAGCTGCAGCCCAGATGAGGATCTGTGAGGTAGGGACAGCATCTGCTACCTCTCCTGCCCTCTCATAGGGGTGGTGTGGGGCTCTAACAAGAGTAGATAACCTAAGGAAACAGAATGTTCTAACACTTTAAAGGAGGATGCATTGGTCAGGGTCTGATTTGGAAAACGGGGCCCATTCCAGGTCTCTCCCTTTCTCCTATTCTCAGCCCCACCAATGCCCCCGTCTAGAAGCCATTTGGCAAAGGAGCCTGGGAAATGTAGCTTTCTGGGGAAGGGCAGGCAATGAAACAGGCAAGTGGCTGGCATGGCCTTGCTTAAACGTCGTGAACCAGGGATGTGTTTTTAGTTGCCTAACTACACATGGAACTGAATTCCTAATAGTTGAAGCTAATGGTACAAAGCAGCTGGTTAGAGTCAGTCTTATAGGAAGGGGTTCTTCTTTTAACAAATACCAGCTGAAGGCTTACTGTGTACAAGGCACAACCCTAAGCTCTGACGTCTGCAAATGCCTGGTTCCTGCTACCCTGACGGGGCATGTAGGCTGCCTTCTAAGCTGACTCTCAATGATGCCCACCTCCTGGTGTTCACACTGTTGTGGAAACCCTTCCTTTTCCATGTGGGCTGCACCCAGTAACTTGCGAGGAACCAATAGAATATGCAAAAGTGATGGGCTATCGTTCCAGATTAGGGTATGAGACACCGTGACTTCCATCTTGCACTCGCTCGCTGGTCCTTCTCACTTGTTCTGATGAAGCCGGCTGCCATGTCATAAACCATGCCATGGAGAGACCCCCTGGGCAAGGAGGCGGAAGCAGCCTCCACCTGACAGTCCAAGAGGAACTGAATTTTGCCAACACCACATCGGTGAGCTTGGAAGGAGGTTCTTCCCCAGTTGAGACTTCAGACGGCTGCAGCCCCAGCCAGCACCTCGACAGTCGCCTTTGAGAGACCTTGAGCCAGAGGATCCAGTTAAGCCACAGCAGGACCCCTGACCTGAAACTGCAAGATAATAAATGTTTGGGGGTGACGTGTTATGTAGCAATCGGTAACAAATATACAGGACAATGCCAGTAAAATCCAGTAGAATTTAATTAATGCCTATGAACAAGAAAAGCACTTATCTTACATCAAACATTTCACCTTTTGCTTCACAAAGCACTTTAAAAAGTCCGCTCACTGCTGTCTACTATCGACCTTGCACAGGGTAAGGGGGTGTTATCCCCATTCCTCAGACAAACAGATGAGGCTCAGGGAAGTGAAGTGATGCTCCATAGAGGTGAAGTCACAAAGCCAGTAAATATGGAGCTAGGAAACAAATTCAGGGCTGTGTGACACCCCCTCCTCCCAAGCAAGCATTCTTTCCATTAAACAATATCACCTTAAACTGCTACCATGAACAATGTCTGAATGGACAGCTTGGGCTTTGGGAAAACACCAAATTTTTTTTAATGTTGATATTTCAGAAATGCATTGAATCCTAAGATAATTCAATGGGGGAAAAGGATAGTGCTTTCAGGAAATAGTGCTGAAACAACTGGTTACCCACAGAAAAAAGGATGAAGTTGTACCTCTTACACCATACAAAAAAATTAACTTGAAATGGATCATAGACCTAAATGTAAGGGCTAAAACTATAAAACTCTTAGAGGAAATCATAGGAGTAAATCTCCATGACCTTGAATCAGGCAATGGTTTGTTTCTTAGAGCTGACACCAAAACTATAAGCAACAACAAAAAAATAGATAGATTGGACACATAAAAATAAAAAGCTTTTGTGCTACAAATCATACCATCCAGAAAGTGAAAACAGAATCCACAGACAGGAAAATATTTGCAAATCATACATCTGATAAAGTTTTGGTATCCAGAATATATAAAGAACTCTTGCAACTCAATAATAAAAAGACAACACAATTTTTCACACAGGCAGAGGATTTGAATAGGCATTTCTCCAAAGAAGGTATGCAAATGGCCAATAAACACATGACAAGATGCTCAACATTACTGGCCATTAGAGCCATACAAATCAAAACCACAACAAGATGCCACTTTACCTCACCCCACTCCCAGTAGGAGGGCTACGATCAAAAAGACAGATAATAACAAGGATGTGGAGAAACCAGAACCCTCATACTCTGTTAGGTAGAATGTAAAATGGTGAAACCACTTTGGAAAACAGTTTGGCAGTTCCTCAAATGTTAAACATACAGTTATCTTATGACCCAGATATTCTCCTAGGTATACATCAGAGAAATGAAAACATATGTCTGCAAAAAAATTGCACAGGAATATTTATAGCAATATTATTCATAATAGCCAAAAAGTAGAAACAAGACAAATGCCCATCAACTGATAAATGGATAAAAAGAATGTGAAATATCCAGGCAATAGAATATTATTCCTCAATAAAAAGGAATGGAGTAATGACACATGGTACCAGATGGATGAACTTTGAAAATATAGTGCTAAGTGAAAAGTCCACAAAAGACCACATATTGTATGAGTCCATTTATATAAAGTGTCCAGAACAGGTAAACCTATAGAGACACAAAGTCGATTAGTTGCTGCTAGGAGAAAAGAGTGAGTGTTACTGTTAATGGATATGAGGTTTCTTTTGGGGGCGATAAAAGTGTTCTAAATTTAGAGATAATGGTAAAGCAATCCTGTGAATATACTAAAACCATTGATTGTTATGGTTTAAAGGGGTAAGTGTTATGGTGTGTGAATTATATCTCAAAGCTATTTTTTTAAATGCATTGAGAGAAGTCTACATTTAAAAATGGATAAAATGGTAAATTTTATGTTTTGTGTATTTTACCACAATAAAAAAGAAATACATTGAGAAATATATGTCGATACTTCCTCCCTCTAAGAAGTAGATCTTAATTCTCTTCCCCTTGGGTATGAGCTGGACTAAGTGACTCCTTTCAAAGAAAAGAGTATGAAAAAGGAAAAATATTAACTTACAGTGAAGAAACCTAGCAGATACCACCTTAACCAAATGGTGAAGGTTAGCATCACTAGTGGAAAAATCATCGTGGTATCATATGCCCCTGATATATAAAAGGATGAGAAAGGCACCTCACCTTTGTAATATTTTACCCCCCAAAAACCCATAACCCAAGTCTAAATATCAGACAAACCCAAAATCGGGGACATTCTACAAAATACCTGACCAGTACTCCTCAAAACTATGAAGGTCACATGAAACAAACACATCTGAGAAACTGTCATAGATTACAGGCATAATAAGAGAAAAGACAATTAAACGTACTGCAATATTTTGCATTCCACACTAGTGGGAAAACGGTGAGATGCTAATAAAGTCTTGAGGTTCATTAATAGTAAGGCACTGATGTTAGTTTCTTAGATGTAACAAATGCTCCATGGTTCTGCAAAGTGTTAAACATAGGGGGAAACCGGATGAAGGGTATACTGGAACTCTATGTACTATCTTCGTAACCTTTCTGTAAATCTAAAATTATTCCAAAATAAAAAGATTTTTTAAAGAGGAAAAACCATAATTTTATTAAACTTCTCTATATTCCAAAGTTTAATGCATGTATGCAGAATGTATGTAATATATGTGTATATATGTAATGTATGCATATATAATCTGTTTATTTTTAATAACACATGAGGGTAAACAGTCGCCATTTTGGACCTCAGGGGCAGGGACTTGAGTTAGTTTTATCCTTGGTTCATGATACTTTGGTCTGGGCAAGTTCCCCTTCATTGTACTTGTTTGATTATCTGGTTTTTCCCATTAACTCCCAATTTCCTCCCATTTCCTTCCTTCCCTAAACAACCCTTCTAACTTGTATCTTCACGATTTCATGTGTCCTTACAAAATGTGTATTTACTGTGTATATGTATATCTAGTTTAATTTACATAAATGCCACGGAGTTACCTATCTCATTGTGGTTCTTACTTTTTCAGCCTAACACCATACATTGAAGTTCCAGCCCCAACACTGTGTATACAACTTGTCTGTCGCTTCTAACTGCTTCCCAGTTCTTCATGGTGAGTGTTTTCATTTCCCAGTGATAAACCCCTGGATTGTCTCCAAGTCCCCGCCACCAGAAAATGAATTTCCTCTTGATATCCCTTCATGATGACCCTGTGTGGGAATGTCCCAGGGGCAGAGTGGCTGGCCTTGGGTTGTCCATCGCTAGAGCTGACCGAGTGCCACCATATGCTTTCAGAATTGGGCTTTCGTACTGCCTGGCCTCTATCAGCATCATGTTCTCAGTGCTTAGGGCCGCTGTAGATCATAATATGGCCCTGACTTGAGGAGTGAAATGGATAAACACGGGAAACAGGCCCCTAGTATTTGCTAAGATGCATTGAGCGCATGCTTTAGACCAAGTGCTGTTCTAAGATTTATGCGAGTGTGTGTGTGTGTGTGTGTGTGTGTGTGTGTTGGGGGCGGGTAATTTAGTTCTTGCAACATCCCTGTTTGGTAAGTACTATGATTATTCTGATCTTATCAGTGAGAGAAGGGAGGCTCAGGGAGGTAAGGTGACTTGCCTAGACTCATTCCGCTGTCACCATAACGCTCTACATCTCTAGACAGCCTGCCTTGGCTCTTGGGTCCCAGTCCAGCCCAGACGTCGTGAATCTGCCCCCGCGGCCTGCTTCTCCAGCCAAGCCACAGGGGCTTGTGGGCTCTGAACAGCATTTGTGCTAATTCTGAGGCTTAATTAAAACGTAAACCACACTCACAACAGTATTAGCAATTCAGCCCTTCCGGAATCCAATTAAGGCATCTTTCCTGCCCCACAGGGGTAACAGGCTGGATTTTGGAGCAGTCAGAAAGTTGTTCTGGGGTCCCTGAGACTTGCCAGCGCTTCCCACCCTTGACACAATTTACAATGGCAAGAAGCGGACCCCAGAAGCGGTTGCTGGGGAAATAACGGGGGCGGGAACACCGCCCACGCTGGCCCCCGTGACACCACGTGCCAATCAATAGCGCTTTATTAGGAGCCATAATCGATGGGCAGCAGGCAGGCCCGGCCAATTAGGCTTATCGGCCGACAGAGGGGCCGGAAGTCTTCTTTTCCTCCTGCTTGTTTTCCTGCGCCCGGGGAAGAAGTCAGTTCCCCGTTTTTATCTCTGGGTTCCCACCAAGCCCTCTCAGTGGGGAGGGAGTTCTGACAGAAAGCAGGTTTAAGCTATCTCACTGGCCTCCAGCCTGGGGTCAGGCCGGACTGCCCTTAAGGCCAGGCTTGCAATCGGAAGCAAAAAGAAAAAGAAAAAAAAAAATCAGAAACAAAATCCATGGACTTCTTGCAAAGAGGAAAGACCAATCAGGCCTGACCTGGCCATAGCCTCCTCCCTTGCTCCCTGCAGACTTGAGAACTTTCCCACCGGGCTCCTTAAGTGTGTCCCGGGCAGACGTGGCGCGGGTGGGGCAGGAGCCTCCGCTGGGGCAGCTGGAAATATCAGTTTCACAGCAAAAAGGGCAGCCCCCGCCGGCCGCGCTTTTACCCTGAACTGAGGCTGATTGTACACTGGAAAATAGTGTATTTATCAGCTGCATCTGTCTTTGCCGCTGCTCTCTCCTTCCAAAGAGATAAATTACTGGGGCAGATAAGGATCCCGCGTTCAGGGCGATCAAATGAACGCCAGGAGTCCTCAAGATCGGAACGGAGGGTGAAACCCGGCCCCTGCCCACTCGGTGAGCCAACCGCGAGGGAGGCTCTGCCAGGAATGCAGTGGCCACGGGGGCCGTTGGCCTCCCCCCGCCACCCCGGCCCCCGGCACGTTACACGGGGGTAAGGGAATTTGCTTTTAAAGTATCTTTTGCAGTCTCTTCTAATAAATCACTCAGCCGTTCCTGGTGCTTGTTGGGGTCGGCGGTGTTGATCCGTGGTGAAAGGACAGGCCGGTTTCGGGGCTGGATTTGCCGCCAGCGCAGCCTGCGCCTGGTGGGGGGGACCGCAAAGGCAGCGACGCGACATGGTGGCCCCGAGCGGGGGGGCGGGGCGCGCGACCCTGCCCCGCGGGACTCGGTCCCAGACCTTGGCCAGGATGTCGTTCTAGGGTTCTGGATTCTAGCATCTCAGTTAGCAAATTGTACTTAATGGTGTGTAACCTGGGGGCCCTTAACGTAAGATCTGTAGACGCAGAAATCAGAGCTTCAAGAAAACCCGCCCCACCCCTGGGAAACCAGGAGGGATTTGCAGTCTCTCTGTAGTGTCGCCCGCCTGCGCTTAGGGAATGCTCACGAAATGTCACAAGGGCCGAAGTATCTAATACTTCCCCTTGGAGCCCCTCCCTTAATTGAAATATTAGCTCCCATCGGGTGATGTTTGCCGTAAATGTTCCTTTTTTTTATTTATTTATTTATTTATTTATTTATTTATTTATTTATTTATTTATTTTTTAGGTCATGTATTTACTCTTATTTCGAACTTGTCCTGGTGTGTAAATATCCCCTTGTTCCTTGCCATGTGTCCCTGCGCAGATGAGTGGGCAGTCATCAAATCTCGTCCCCCTCTCTGCACCGCACCCTGCCCCAGTCACCACTTAGCCAAACTATGCACATATATATTTAGCTCTTTTAATCTTTTTTTTTTTTTTCTCATAAGGTTCTAATTTTGCATTTTCCAGGGTATTTTAGATTTGGCAGTATAGCCTTCGTTTGTGAAGAGTAGAACTTAATTATCAAAAGCTGAGCCGTAATGAGCCGTCCATCCATCACTGGGTGACGCTTCCTTGCCTGTGTTCATTTGAAAAACATTTTTTTGTGTGTGTGGCTCTTGGAAGAGGAGGGGAAAAAAAATAAAGCTGTCAGAAGAATAAAAGAAAGAAAAAGAGAAAGAAAAGAGAGAAAAAGACGAGGGAAAAAAATCCATTCTGACATTCATCATCCCACAACACAACCACAGAACATATCAAAATAGCACAGCTCAAGGGATTAAGGCTAGGAATGTTCGTTTGATTTCTCTCTTGCTTTTTCTTCTCTTTTTCTTCTTTCTTAAATTTCGTTCAAAACTGAAGCTAGCATGTGAAAGTTAGTCATGTAAAATGCCTCCTACGGTAAACCTCATCTTTTTGACAAGGTTTGCATTATAATTAAGGCCTGTCTGAGTAGTTACCCAACTCTTGTCGCGTTCCACTGTTTTCCTTAAGAGACAGGGGTTTTTTAACAGCCAGATAAATGCTCGCCCTGGCCCAGCCCAGTGGCACAGCGACACCCTGTGGCCATGTCTACTCATGGTCCCTCAGCGGGGCCACAGCAAGGCTGGACTGGAGGGAGGCCCACTCCAGAGGGTTTCCGGGGTGCCACCTGGTATTTGCTTGTCATCCGAACGCCGGACAAGATTTGCCAAAAGGAGGCCAGTCTTGAGGCAGAGGAGCCCAGCTATGTGGATTTAAATGAGATACAGCAGGCGAAAGTCCCACCAGGCAGGCGCTTACTGACCACAAAGCTGAATCAGAAACTTCTGTCAGCATCTCACCAAGACTGGAGACAAATCCAGTCACCCAGGGGTTTCCAAAGATCTTTGGACAATGGGTTCAAATATTTTACCTTTGAATGGAAAGATGTTTTCTGTCAGTGGATTTGTATTCCACCCACTCATTTAAATAATCAACCAATAAAATAAACATTTTTGTAGTAAATAAAACCCGCAGATCCTCACCCCATAACTGGCTCGTCCATCACCACGTCTACCCTGTCACACACGGACTTAAACGCAGCAAGATGGGGTGGCACGCCTCCCCTGCGGAGGCTCTGTGAGTGTTTACGTCGGTTGCAGCTTTAGCTAACGTTTTCCGGAAACATATATTTGTCACCTCCCTCTCCTAAGTTATTCCAGGTTCCTTCAAAACACACGAATTGCAATCACTTTGTCCAAATTTATTTATTTTTTCTCTTTTAGTTTGTTGTACTTATTGGGCATAACCGAAAAGACATTTCCTTCTGGCAACGCGGAGGCCTGGTGGTGGCTCCACTGCCAATGGCTGTTCCCACTCCGAGCTGATTGAGTCCGGGTGCCGTGCGCGGAATGCCAGCTGCCGAACGGGAGGTCGGCTCCTTTCTGACGGGTCCTGTTCAGTGACACACTGACTCCAAAAGACCAACCCCGGTGCGACTCAGAGAAGATGCTCAACAGTGATGATCAAGTTTACCAGATGGAGAAACGGCCGTCTCACGAGATGAGGCCAGAATTATCAAATATTTCTTGTGTCTACTCTGATGAGTATCTGTTACACAGAGCATGCCAACTGGCTTTTAAGGTCTGCCTCTCAAATCCTAAAGCTTAGGAACAGAGAAGAGGCTAATGAAAACAATAATGATATAATGATCAAAATACTCAACGATGACTGAGCATTTACTTTCTGCCAGCTACTCTTGAAGCACTTTACATTCATTAGCTCATTTGATTTTCACATTAACTCTATAAAGCGGTACTACTATCCTCACTGATGTAAAGATTAGGAAACTGAGGCACAGATAGGTTAATTCTTTAGCTGAAGGTCACCTCCTTAACTAGGGAGCACAGTTGAATTCCTAATCAAGCAGGTCTTAACTGATTATAGCCACACGTCGATGCATTTTAAATAATTCACGGGTGAAATAAGCATTTAGTAGTACATAAAACCTACAGACCCTCACCCCATAACTGATTAGCCCATCACCACTTTGATCCATTATATATGGATATAAATGTAGCAATATGGAGATTAATCCATTTTAAAGCTGGGGACACTGGCAGCCACAGCACCACAAGGTAGCAAGGAAGGACTAGGGCCCCCAGCACAGCTAACTCTCAGGATGCTGTGCTTGGCGCTGTATGCCAGCTGCCCAGGTGCTGGCCAGATGGCATCCACGTTGGACACCAACTACCTAAATCCCTGCTCTCTGGTCTTGCAGAGTAATCATCGTTAGATCTTCAGGAAGGTTTCAGGTCTGCTCTTCTTTCCTGTCTCTGGGTCTCATTGTCACCATGGATGAAAAGTAATTATCATGTTAAAGAACAACTCTTTGTCAAATGATTGGAAAATTGGGCCTCGAGGCAGACTGGGCAAATGAAAGATGAGATGCTCGGTTTCTAGATAAAGCAGTTGGAAGGATGCTCCACTTGGGGCTGATTCAAGAGAGGCCCGGAGATGGTGGCCCTGACTACACGGACATCCTAGATTTCCTTCTCGCCCCAGTGTTTCACCTCTGCACGGTTAGTCTATGTCACATATTGCTGCCCCCCTGTGCTTTTCAAAGCACAGTTCAGATCTTTCCAACTCCTGCTCCAACACTTTCAATGGCTCCTCACTTCTTTCAGAACAAATTCCTAGCTCCTGGACCTAACTCCAACTTTTCACTCCTTTCTAAGAACCTCCAGGCCCCTTACATTCCAGCCAAAACTCACAACACAAACTGTTCTGCCTTTGAGCTTTGCTCGTGCTTTTCCCTTTACCTGAAGGGCCGTTGCATTCCACAACTCCAGGAGGCTCATCTTCATCAGAGGCAATGTGACTAGCGCCCACTGAAGTTGATCAGTGCACAACCTGCACAACTAGACCTGACCACCTGGCCATCTGGGTCATATATCCCACCACACCCATTTGCCGTCAACTAAAACAAGATTTCTCAGCAGCAGCACTATTGACATTTTAGGACAGATCATTCTTTGTTATGAGGAACTGTCCTGTACACTGTAGGATGTTTAACTGCATCCCTGATACTCCCCTCCTTCCATTTGTGACAACCAAAAATATCTTCAGACATTGTCAAGGGTCCCATAGGAGGCAAAATCACCTCTGGTTGAGAGCCACTGCTCTAAGTCCCACCCAAACTTAAAGCTGCACCCTCAAAGCCACCTATTCCACAAAGCCGGGGGTGCGTTTGCTTTCCAGGGAATACCCTGAGAACTGTCCTACTGGTCCTCCCTTAAGCCACTGAGCCCTTTCTACTTCAGATTGTACAAACATATATGTATGTGCATATATATATTTCATGTATAGAGAGATATTTGTGTGTGGGTGTGTGTGTGTGTCCCCTACTGGAATGCAATCTCCTTTGGGGCATGCTTTTCAATTGCATATCTTCAAGGACTTACATATAATATAAGCTCAACAAACATTTATCAAATGACTGTGGGCAGCAGACAAAATAGCGTGCTGCGTATCCCTCCCAGTAGGAAAGCAAGTTCCAAACGTGGCTTGTGACGGCTGCCACACCAGTCACACAAAAGTACAGCCCGTCGCTTGGTTAGATGCGATAGAAACCTAATATTTTACCCGAAACCCTGATTTATGTGTAACCACTCTGCTCCTTGCTAAAACAGAGCTTGTTTTAGCAAATGGGTCCAGATTTAGTCCATTAGCTTAGGATAAGTGAAAAACTCGAGGGTTTGGTGAAATCACGCAATAAAATATCATTAAGCACTACGGCTTGTCAAGGCAGAAGGCAGGTTGCAGCCGAAAGAGGACTGTCTGAAGTGGAGCAAAATGCACAATGGTGGGGACAGGGGCAGCTGGCTTTCATTTAGGAGAGTCGAAGGAGGACTCTCGCGTCTGTGATGTAAATGAAGAACAGAGGCCCCGACAATTTAACTGTCATCGGCAGAAATGCTTCCACTGGCGTGGCGTGAACTCAGGCCTTCCCTCCATCTGGGCGGCTTCCTGCAGGCTGGTATTGCAAGGCCGGAAGGTGAAAGAACTGGGTCAGGCCCCTGGAAGCCCAAAAGTTCCTGCCAGTGTGGCAGGCTAGGGGTCAGTGGACAGCTGGTACCCAAGGGACAGGATGGGGCCGCCACCCCTCTGCTGGTCCCTGGGTGTAGAGATCGGGGCGTCCACGCAGGGTGAAGTGGACTCCATTTCCTGTTCATCGGGCCTCGGGAACGGCCGGCAGCCATTGAAATCTCCTCCTCTCTCCTCTCTCTGTCTCTGCCTCTCTCTCCCTCTCTCCTGCACTATCTCTGTGTCCCTAGTTCACTCTCCTACATGTCTCTCTCTCCCCGCCTTATAGCCATCTCTGTCTCTATGTGTGTGTCTGTCTGTCTCTGCCCCACCTTCCCTGTGTCTGTCTGTGTCTCTCCCTGTGTTCTCTCTCTGTCTCCCTCCATCGCTGTCTCTTTCTCCTGTGTGTCCCCTGACTCCTTGTCTCTTCCTCTTCCCCATTCGTCTCTCTGTCTCCTGTGTGCTTCTCTATCTGTCCTCCCTAATCTCTCTCTCTCCCCTCTGTCTCTTTCTCTCTCTTGCCCCCAGAGAATCGAGCTACAGTGGACTATTGCCCTGGGGATCCCCCAACCCCTTCCTGGGGATGCCCCGGTCCAGTTATGCCCTGTGGTTTCACCCCACCTCACTCCTTCACCCTTCACCTGCTGGACGCGTGTAGGCAGCAGTTTTAACGTTTTTCCTGCTGGAGTCTTGAGTCAAATGCACTCTTGCACCCCCACTCCTTGCTCCTCACCCCACAGAGAGCAGCAGTCACTGTTTCCCAACGAGCCCCACGCAGCTGCTTCTGAACAGACTGCTCCAGACAGCTCCCACCACGCAATCCAAGCAAACGCGGGAGACAGAATGGCTGCGCCTCCCAGACCTGGAGAGTGAAGGGCAGAAACTCAGGGGGAGGTAGCCGGCCACAGCCATTATGGAATAATAACAGTGGCGGTCATTGTGAGCACTGGGGACACTGCTATGCTCTGTGCTTTACATCCGGTGCCTCATGTTGTCTTCATGGTCTGTTATTTGCCCATTCTCCAAATTTAAAAACTCAGGCCCAAAGAAAAAAACAACTTTCCCGAAGTCACCCAGACACAAGTCACTTAGCTTGGATGCAACCCCAGGGCGGTCTGGTTTGTTTACCAAATGGGGCTGTTCTTCCTCTCATTTCAGAAAAAGACTCTAATTTCTTGCATTTATTGAGAACATACCACATGCCAGTCCCTGAGCTAAGCACTTTATATGCATCATCTTGTTTCAAATCCATAATCCCATATGGTAGCTGCTATGCCTATCACCTCCCATTGAGCAGATGGGAAAACGAAAAGACCAGAGAGGTTAATTCACCTGCCCAAGGTCACACAGCCAGTTAGGCAGTAGAGCTAGGGTGATGGGCCGTAAGCAAATTAATAGATTCCAACTGGCATCCCTGAATTTGTATTTCCGCCTCTGCCGAGGTCCCTACCACGGCAAGTAATCCAGAAAATTCGTCGTGAAGCTTTCAAAACAATTTATGCAAACAAACCTCAAGTGGGGCTATTTGTATTGGCAGCCCATTTCACTTAACCACCCACAACAAGGACCAGATGGCCGGAGTGCTGGAATCGCCTGCAAAGAAAACAGGAGGGGCACAGCGTCAGGAGCTGCCTCCCTCCCCTTGTGCCTGCCCAGCTTTGTGACGATTACAGGCTCCTTCTTGTTTATGTCTTTGATTCCATTGTTATTTTATGCACTTGTGACCGACCCAGCGTTTCATGAGACAAGTTTGTTCAAAGCCCATTTGCCAACCATCTCTGGTTCCCAGGAGCTTGGCTCTTGACACCAAACTTGGAGTCGTTTCCTGATGGAGCCTTCTGGAAAGGGGCACAGCAGGAAGTAGAAACAGCCTACAGATGTTGGATTAGGGATTGGCAAAAACTTTAAAACAAACACTGAGGGAATCATATTTACCTGCCCTTTTTTTGTAGCTTTGTTTCAACTGGGCATTTGCCACTCTGTGTGGGGACAAGTTCTGTATTGGTAGGCAAATCCTGGGTTCAGATCTGTCCTCTGCCACCTGTGTTGACAGAGTTGGACACGTCTTCTCTAAGGCCTCAGTGAACTCCTGAGTGAGGCTACCAACAGCTCCTTGGCAGGATTACTGTGATACTTAAATTATATGAATGATGAATATATCAGAGTGATTCGTCAATTATAAAATGCTATTCAACTCCGACTGTATTAACCCATAATATTCATGTGGCTGTCTCCACTACAGATCAGTTCATCCATCAATAAATATTACTGAGCGGGTATTCCTTTCCAGATACTGTGTGATGGGTCTGGAAAATATTCAAACAGAACTAAGTCGTGGTCTCTGTCCTAGAGGGAAGTTTTCTGGAACTGTGGCACATGGTATTTTCCAAAGATTGTTGCAATAATATCTTCCATTCCAAATGTCTGTACAGTGTGTCTTTGATACTCCTCCTGCTGAGAGGTGGGCTCTGTTTCTCCCCCTTGAATTTGGGCAGGCTTGGGACTTACAGAGGAAGTAGTGGTTAGTAACATCCAAGGCTGACTCATAATAGACAACAGAGCTTCCACCTAGTTCTCTTGGGACAGTTGCCATGTAAGAAGTCTGAGGCTGCCATGATGGGAGGAAGCCCAGTCCACATGAAGAGGCTCTATGTAGATATTCCAGCCAACAGTCAGCATCAAATGCCCAACATGAGAGTCAAAACATCTCCAAATGATTCCTGCCCCAGCGATCGGGTCACCCCCACCCTTGAGGTCTGCCCAGAGAAGACCCCAGACATGGTGGCATAGAACCTAGCCATCTCAGCTGTCCCCTTTTCTAATTCCTGACCCCAAAACTCCATGAAAGTAATAAAATGATTGTTTTAAGTGCTAACTTAGGGGGTACTTTGTGTGCAGCAGTAGATACCTTGAGAAAGAAAGCAAAATGAAATATATACACATAAAAAATTCTTCTAAAATATATATTGCTATATATCAGAGAGAGTACTCAAACGGGAGCTGAGAGGAGGGAAGACAGGTGTGGGCTTGAGGTCAGGAAATACTTTCTGAG
This sequence comes from Lemur catta, assembly GCF_020740605.2. Classification (NCBI taxonomy): domain Eukaryota; kingdom Metazoa; phylum Chordata; class Mammalia; order Primates; family Lemuridae; genus Lemur; species Lemur catta. The sequence continues at coordinate 9,532,556 of NC_059147.1, read as the reverse complement.
GCAGTAAGTCCAGAGCTGAGCTTTAATTATATGGGTATTATTAATATTTGGATAGGGGAGCCCAAGGTGAAAGGAGTAAACTTATTAAATAAAAGAACCCATAACTCAGTATGTCGGTAATGATTCTAATAATAACAATTAGAATAATAGCTAACGATGTGTGGTGGTCATTTTAAATACTTACCGATTATTGTTTCTCCCTGGTATTTCCTGTTACCCCATGACCTCTTCCTACCTTTGAGGCGGCTGCGCCATGTGGCACCCATTGCCTCAAGGAGAGGACGTGACAGAACCAGCAGAGAAAGTATTTGTGAGCTGGGACCCTAGGCCCCTGAATCTGCTTAGCAAGGACATGATGAGCCAGGGCGATATTTACCTGCCATCAGAAGAGTAGCCTATAGGGGCGGAGGAGAATCGGAAGAAATCAGAAGGGGCATTTAGACACCCCTGGGTGAAGGGCCTTAAAATGTGACCCACCCACACCACCCCCCAGCCGGTATGTTTAAGGAATTCCAAAGCTGAAGATGCCAGCATCTCTGTTTCCATGGAAGGAGCAAGACCCCCAGTGTGGCGGGAGAGCAGAAGAAAGAGCTGTGCCCAGCCAGAGGCGTGCATGGCCTCGCAGGGTCTCCTGTGGCTGCCCCAGGACAAGGGTCCCTGTGCCTCTCTGGGGGGGGGGCATTCAGCAGCCTGGAGACAGGAGGCAGGTGTGGTCTTCTCAGACCTCCTGAGCAGCCCCACTGCAGCCCGGGGAGCTGACAAACTGAGGAGGAAGGAGGAGGTCACAGCAGTGACCTACAGAGGACTGGACGCTGGACGGGAATGAGGGTGACTCAGCAGATGCCAGCAGAGATGAAGGTGGCCCCCCTTCTCCCCCGGCACCCTGCCGGACCAAGGATGCATCCCCAGGGAAAACGGACACCATTAAATTGGCTGGTTTCTAACTCCTGGCTTAACACAGAGATTGAGCTGTTTAGCAAAGCAATAACTGTTACACTGGTTGCACTTTGTGGAATGTGTTTTACTCTGGCTGCATCAACATTTATTAAACACTTACTAACTGGGAAGCACCTTGCTAGGCTCTTTGTATTTTCTCATTCACACCATACCAATAAGCCTATGAAATGGGTCCGAGCCCCATTTTTCAGAGAAGGAAAATGAGACCCAGAGATGTAAAGTAGCTTGTTCCGGGTCACCCAGCCTCCAAGTGGCACAGCAGGGACTCAAACTCGGGACTGCCTGATGCCAGAGATCCTGCCCTTAGCGCGTGTTCCACGGTACCTCCCGCCTGTCGCCCACACTGGGACTTGCTTTCACTCACGTTCCTAGATGAGTACCGTAAACAGCCACGCACACTAGGAGGGGTAGGCTGGGAAAGGCTGCAGCAGCGAACGGCTAAAAGTCTCAGGGCCTTAACGGTGCAAAGACACAGTTTTGCCCACACTGCGTATCCACTGCGGGTCAGCGGGAGGCGCAGGGCCATCGGGGGTTCAAGGTTACTGCAGCTTCTCTCATCTGGAGAAGCATCAGCTGTGTGGCAGGGGAATGAAACAGAGACTAAATCGCATGTGGAGTCCTAAGTTTCTGCCCAGAAGTGACACGGCCCATTGGCCAAAGCAACTCAACGGCAGCACTGGTAGGGCTGGGAGAGGTAGTTTTACTATATGCCCAGATGGAGGAGAACTCCAATATAGCAGTGACATTGCTGATGGCCACTGCCTGTGACAACTCCATTTATCTATCGTAAGATCACGTGTAACGACGGAGAGGAGGCATGACGTGGCCGCAGCTGGAACAGCCACGCAGCAGATCAACCCAGCAGCAAGACTGCTGCATCGTGACTGGTCGGAAACCCTTCCCACGGTGAGAGCTCACCGTGTCAGAGCTACAAGGGCAAGCAGATTATTTAGACGAAGCTCCAGGTGATGTTCGAGACAATCTGTGGTCCTGAGAGGAAGAGAGATTCCGTGGATTGCATCTCTTTCGTCCTTCTGCTGGGCACCTCCCACAGATTGCAAAGCCCCTGCCCTGGAGTGGACCCCAGATTCCTCCCCAGCCATCTCGAAAGCTGATCCATTTCAACACCATGCACCATTTTGGGGTGGAAAGCACATTTTCTGCCAATGTCCCAGATGAGCCATTTGTCTCTGATCCTGTCCGTGCCTGGTGATTATGAGCCAGCGATTGCTGCTGTAATGTGGCTGAGGCCAGGAGCACTGCCCCGGCTGCAGCTCCACACCTCCATCGCCCTTCACGGCCACGGAGAGGACCGCAGGTCAGCGAGGAGGGTCCGGGGAAAGAGGTGGGACCTCGGTTCCGAGATTACAACTTCCCTGAGGATTTTGGTTGCATCTTTAACACCAAACAGCTATTAATCCTCTCAAAGGTCTCAGAGGTTAATCCCCTAGGAAGTGCTAATTAACTTTGGTTAGGATTATGCTAGCCCTGAAACTTGGGAGAAAACAACAGACACATGTAAGTAATGCTGAATTGTGAATGTGTCATCTTTCATACAAACGGTTCACTACCCTTTCATTGATCCAATCACCTATCCGTTCATTTCCCTAACCATCCATCCAACTATTTACCTATCCATCCATCCATCCATCTATCGATCCACCCATCCACCCATCCATCCATCTACCCATCTGTCCATCCATCCATCCATCTATCCATCCACTTATCCATCCATTCATCCACCTATTTATCCATCCATCCATTCAATCAACAATAAGAAAATACAGACATGGTCTCTGCCTCATGGAAGTTACATTTTAATGGAGATGGGGGGAAGATGGACATTTATCATATAATCATGCAAATATGTAATGACAAACTGAAGTGTAACTAAGATACACCATGATATGAAAGCAATAAGAAGGAGAATTGGTTTAGTGTGGAAGACATGACTAGTGTTCACTCACATCCCGTTCTCTTCTTCTTCCTGGGCCTTCAAAAAGCTCATATCCCAATTCTTTGGGGTTAAGCAATTGGTTCTGACCAATGAAATGTGAGCACACATGACCCATTGAAACACACCCCTCTATTTACCACACTCTCATTCCCCTTTGAGGCAATGTGTTGAGAAGGTTGAGCCACAAGATGGAAATAACCTGGAGTACCACATGCGGGAGCAGGGCCCTGGAGAAGAATGACCTGTATCTGCAGGGGACGTGGCATGATTCAAAGATAAACCTTAGCTGTGATGAACCATTGAGATTTGGGGGTTGCTTGTTGCTGCAGCATAGCCTAGCCTAACCTGACTCTCACCCCTGGGGTGTGGCAGGGCAGCAGATTAAGTAAGACTTCCCAAGGAAGTGGTAATTCAGTTGAAATCCACCAGGTAAGTAGAAATTAACCCTACCAGGGAAGGCAGGTCTGCTGTACACAGTCACCCACAGCCTCTCCCCGGCCTCCTGTGACCCAGGGCAGGTCTCTCCACTGGCTGATGCCACATGAGAGAGCACACCCATAGCGATGAGCTCCTTAGCCCTGGTCTCAAAGGCTGACAAAATAAGCCCATGCATGCAGGTGGGTTGGGGTGGGGAAAGCACTCACTGCCCAGTGAGACCCAATCAGATCACCAGAAAGACATTAAAAACCGAGGCTTTCATTTAAAAAAAGAGGCAGCGAGGCTATAGTGGTTTAGAGCATGGGTTCTAGAACCACACTGCCTGGCTTCAGATCTTGATCCACCACTGACTAGCTGTGTGACCTTGGGCAAACTCCTTAACCTCTCTGTCCTCAGTTTCCTCATCTGTAAGATGGGGATAATGATAGTATCTACCATTTAGGGTTTTTCTGAGGATTACTTGAGTTAACGTTTGGAAAGGACTTAGAATGGTGCCTTGTGGACAGTAAGTGCTATGTGAGAATTTGATAAATCAATAAAAGAGAGAGAACAAATGGCCAAGCCGGCCCTGGTCCCCAATGGCCCTTTTCCAGGCTGGGGAGAACATCGTGCAGAGAGTGAGGCGGGTGTGTGTGAGCACCCTGTGACGCTGCCCACTGCTCCGTAGCCTGGCAAGGTCCGGAATTGGCCTTGATTTAGGTTAGTATTTCTGTGTTTTGGGGAGGATTAAGGAGGCAGGTGAGAAGGAGAACTTCTCTCACCTATAAGCAAAATACCTACATCGTAGAATGACATATTAAAATGGACCTTAAATTTTAGGTAGTAGAACCTCCCCTTTTAAAGTTTTATTTTCTAAAATATTTCTATCAGGCAGTCCCCTGCCTTTGTTTACATACATCCAATGACAGGGACCTACTTTATCAGACGGCCCACTCTTCACTTGAGCAAAAGTTTTGCCCGGTTGTCTCTGTCCATTGGGTTTAATGCTGCGCCCCAAGGCCCAAGAGATGGAAGGTGTTCTCTTACCTGCACTACACTAGCTGGGGGTGGGGGGGAAGGTAGCCGGGAGCCAGCGCTGGAAGGACAGGCCACGATGAGGAACCTGGGTGTTAGTTGCATGGAATGGGGAGTGTCGAAAGAAACGATGACCTCTCAACCCTCCATTTCAAAAAGATCTCTGGAAGCTACCAAGATGTCCTTCCACAGAGTCATGGATAAATAAACTGTAGTACATTCAGACAATACAGCATCATTCAGCACTAAAAAGAAAGTACTATCAAGTCATGAAAAGACATAGGAGAAACTTAAACAAACATTGCTAAGCGAAAGAAGCCAACCTGAAAGGCTCCACACTGTATAATTCCAACTGTGTGACATTCTGGAAAAGGCAAACTGTGGAGACAGTAAGATCAGTGGTGGTCAAGGCTTTGAGGGGACGGAGCCATAAATAGGTAGAGCACAGAGGGTTTCCAGGGCACTAGGACAATTTTCTATGATACGATAACGGTGAATACACATCATTACACATTTATCAAAACCCATAGAATGTGCAACACCACGGTGAAGTCCAATGTAAACTACAGATGTTGGGTGATCGTGGTGTGTCCCTGTAGGTTCATCAGTCGTAACACGCGTACCACCCTCGGGGAGGCTATGCCTGTGGGGGGGCAGGGACAGACGGGAAATCTCTGTGGCTTCCTTTTAGCTTTGCTGCGAACCTAAAACAGCTCTAAAAAAAAAAATCAAGTCTTTAAAAACAAGATCTCTTTTGGTGGCAGTGTAGGGGATGGACGGCAGGGGAGTGAGGGTGACAGCAGGGAGACCAGGTGCTCAATTACTGTCCATTAATTAATACTGAACCCCGTGGAAAGATCCGCCAGCAGCCGTGGCCAGTGACAGACGCTTCTTGGTGGGCCTCCCTGAGCCCTGGGCTTAGTCCTCTCAAAGCTCTGATCACATTGCACTGTAATTATCTGCCTACTTGTCTGTGGCCCCTCAGGACAGAGTTCCCCGGATGCATTGCCTCGGTCTTATTCATCACTATAGCTCACCCTTCACCCCTGTGCCCAGAATAGTGTTTGGCACAACTTCACCAGTGCTAGTTGTTCTACGGTTGTTGGTGTGACTGATGTCAGGACTATAAGAGCAGGCTGTGATTGCAGCTAGAAGTATGTAAGTTAGATGCTCAGTAGTCTTTCCCAACGTTGAAAGATATATTGACAGCTCAAACGCAACCTGCCCAAAGATTAGAGGTGATGATACAATTAGTCGTTTAAATTGGTATATTTTTGTTAGGGACAAAGTCCAACCCAAGTGGGACACCAAGACAACAGAATGATGGTCACCCTACTGAAGACTCACCTGTTATTTTTTGCTCTTTAAACCAGTTTGTTGGCTTGAAATAATTCTGTTGATGGCACCACCAAACTTCCAGCACAGACCCTCTGACTCCTCACGCACTGCTCAGAATTTGACACCTTCTCCAACTGCCTCCACCAAGCTCTCGGCGAGGTCTGTCCCCTCATCTGCTGTCTCCCTCCTTCCAGTTTTGATGGGACCCTCAGCAGGGCTTCACTGCCTTTCCCTTAGACAACCACAGCACTCAATTAAGGAACCAGTTCTATTTACAGGTGTGATGTTAATTTTATGTGTCAACGTGACTGGGCCACCGGGTGCCCAGATGTTTGGTGAAATGTTATCCCTGGTGTGTCTGTGAGGGTGTTTGTGGATGAGACCGATGTTTGAATAGGTAAACCAAGTCAAGGAAATTGCTCTTCCTAAAGTGGGCATCCTTGTCAATCAGTTGAAGGTCTGCATAGAATTAAAACGCCAACTCTCTTGCAAGTGAGAGGGAACTCCTCCTGTTTGAGTGTCTTCAAGCTGGGACATCAGATTTTTCCTGCCTTTGGACTCAAACTGAAATGGCCCTTCGTGGGTCCCGAGCCTCCTGGCCTTTGGAGTGGCGCTACATACGCCATTGCCTCTCCTGGGCCCCCGGCTTGCTGACTGCCGACCTTGGCACTTGTCAACCTCCGTAATCGTGTTTGCCAGTTGCTTATTTTATAGAGATAAAGATCGAGTTATCCTCTGGTTCTGTTTCTCTGGAGAAGCCCAACTCATACAGCAGCTATTTCAGTACGTGGCGCTGGGCACTCCACTGATGCTTGTTGAATGTGGGACCAGATCCAGGCCCAGAGCCTTGGAAGATAACGGAGTCCCCAACTTTCTATATGTAATTCAAAATAAAAACAATAGTAAGACATAAAATTGTATGTATGCTCAATTTTTCAAAAGCTTATTTCTGGATCTTTGGATTTAAAAATTCAGGAAAAGTCTATTGAGGCTGCACCTGGAGGGGAGGGGAGTCCCCCACTTCGTGCACGCCCTAAGCACATGTTTAGGCCACAGGCGGTTGATGCCACTGAATACATACAAGAATGAGTGAATGAGCACACAAATGTCTCAGGTCATAAAGAGCAATTGACCTGTAAATTACACTTACTCTTTCACCGCTCTTAATTTCAGCATTAGCCTATATCCAGTGGGGCCTTCTGTCTCTTTTTTATTTTTTTCTTTTTGGTACTGGTTACTTGAAACTTGCCCTTTAATTCCTGTGATACAGCAGTTTCAGCTAATTAGCTTCTGGGCAGGACTCCTTCCCGGCTCACCATCTGACCCCGAAACTCGAGCTGCCGGCTGAAGCCTTCTCCGGGGTTCGGTACAGCTCTGTCCACGTGGCAGTCTTGCCACCTCAGAGGACGGTGCCCGGCGACAACCGCGTGCTTTTCCAAGGCACTGGGAAACTGCAGAGACCGCCCTCCTCCCTGCCCCCAGTCAGGCCTCCGGCTTTGCCATCTCCCTGTTCCAGCTCAGCCTGTGTCCCTCCAGGAGAGCCACGCAATGCGCATCCTCTAGGAAATGACCTCTCACGCCCAGGGCGGAGCTAGAGAGGGAACCGAGATTTGCGCACCACGACCCCAGGCAGCCCACCTCAATAGTCCACCGACCCGCTCAGGACCAGCTGGATGTCTGTCGACTTTCCTCTAATAAACCCGGGCCGATGCGGGCATTTGTATTTATTTTTGTCCTTTGCGGCCATTCATAATTATAGCTAATGAAACTCCTGGGTCATTCAGCCATTCTTGGCTATTAAAAAAAAAAAATGAATGCAACAAAACCCAGCCCAGACCTCTGCCTTTTGCACCAGCCCAGAGACAAGCCCGAGAGAAACCGCTCCCTGTCATGCCGGTGTGTGACACAGCGGCTGTGCAATGGGTGAGGTGCTCCCAGGTGATTTTGCTTCGTGTTATTTGGGTCCTTTTGTAGAACGGTCTGCACGCTCGCCCCGAGTCAGGCGCTCCTTGCAGCCGTTTGACTTGAGCCCTGTGTGAGGCCGACCACATGGGGTAGCGGTGAGGAGCCCCTTCTCCCAGACGCTCCCCCAGCCTCCGGTAAGTTACTTAACTTCTCTAAGCCTCAGTTTCTCCCTCTGTCAAATGAGGCTGGTGATAAATAGTGGCCCACGTGCAGCTGTCGTGAAGACTAAATCACCTAATTCAAAGTGAAGAACTCAATACACCCCATCGAGAACTCAATACACCCAAGCTCCCGTTCTCCCACCTTACACCTAAGGGTGAGGGAGGAGCCCCAGGGAGGGGGGGCCAGTTTCCCAAGGTCACGGGCTGGGAGGTGAAAGGATCCAGCTCCCACCCCTGGCCTGTCTGACTTCAGAAGCCGAGCTCGTAACTGCTGCTGCTCTGTGTTTTCAAACACACAGAGGGACCCTTGCCTTGGTAATTTGAGGCCTGCCAGATCAAACGGGAATAACCGATCTAACACGTCACAGCATTAGACTAGTCTGGCAGGACATTTTCTACGTGACTATTTGCTGGAACCTAATATTCTTCCAAGAGTTCGCCCCTTGATTTTAAAATGTCTCTCTCCAGGTGTTTTTGTTTGCTTTTCGCTGTGTGTGGGATTTAAGCCTCCTATTTCTCCTTGCTGTCTTTTTTCGATATAAAGTTATACATCGTGTCTTTCCAAGTCCCCGTCCACCTGGACTCACACACGTGTTAGGGCTGGAAGAGATTCAGTCACACCTCCTCCCTTCATGCATGAGGAAACTGAGGCACGGGGCTTGTTTGAGGTCACCCAGCCTTGTGACAGGCAGGGCTGGGCCTCGACTTTCAGGATGAGGGTCTGAGTCCATGTGGATTCTCAGTGCTGAGACGCTGAGTCACATTTGCCACCTGATTTCACCCACAAGGTCCCCTGCAGAGCCCAGGGTCACCAAATAGGACAAAAAGAGACAGCCAGCTTTTCCTTTCAGTCCACTATCACCCCAATAATGCTGAGTGGCCAACAACCACGAGCTGTCAGAGACATCCCACGGTAAGAATGTAGTTCCCACGTGACTGGCTCGGCTGGGGATTGGCTGGTCTTGCCGGCCTCGGCAGGGAGCCCTTTTCTTCCGGCCACCTATCGGGCTGGGACCTGCTGCTCATGTGCTCATTCTGGGGCTCACACCAAGCAGGTGGCAACTCCCTGGGGAAGCCTGATGATGGCCAGGTGCAGCAGAGCCAAGTGCAGACACCTGAGACTGGCTTCATCTGGCACGCTCGCCCATTCCACTGGCCGGAGCAGGCCACAGGACGGAGGCCAAGGTCGAGGGCTGGTGCATTACGCCTGTAACGGGAGAAGCTAAAAACCACCTGAAGGAGGGTGTAAGTCTAGAGAAGAGCAACGAACTGGGGCTGATAATTCAATCTACCATATTGGGCCAGTCAGGGAGGCAGATATGTGACAGGGTGAAGGTCACTAAAATATCATGCAGTCTGGTCTCTGCTCCGTTTCAACTCCAGGACTCACCTGAAAACTGGAGGGGAGGGGTAGAGAGAGAGACAGGGAGAGAGAGGGAGAGAGAGCACATGAGCTCTTTGGGCCAGAAACCAGGAGGTCCAGGCTCCATTTCAGCGATGCTATTGGTTAGGTGCCTCCAGGACATTTTCTTCCCTTTTGGTCCTAATTTTCCCCTTTATAAAATGGGAGGCGTAAATTGCTGCCCAGGAGCTCTGGGCTTCCAGCGACAGAGAAGAAAACCACAGAGAGGGGCCTTTTCTAGCTTGTTGGGCAACGAGGAAAGGGCCAGAGGTCTACTTCTGATAGTTTGGAGAGAACCGTAACTGCATGTGACAGGACAGGGCTTTGTCCAAACACCTCATTTGTTCACCCACAAGCATGCATTATATCCCTACTGTGTGCTGGGCAACACATTGGGCACCAGGTGACAGTGAAGTGCCATAGAAACAGTTCTGAAAGCAGAAACTCAGTCTCTGTCTTCCCTGGGTTTGTAGTCAAAGACATGGTCAATGATGATAAGTATAAATGTGGCCCTACTATGTGCCGGGCCCCCTTTGAAGCACTTTGCGTGTATTAACTCCTTCAATCCTCAAGGCAACTCTGAAGCATATGGATGCATATGTGCGTTACCTTGTTTTCCTTACTTTGCAGGTAGAGAAACCGAGGCACCAAGCATTAAAGTGCCTTGCCTAAGGCCACCTAGCTAGAAAGTGACCAAATTGGAAACTGAACCCAGGCAGTTTGGTTTCAAAGTCTGTCCTTGAACCACTCCGCCATTCCACCTCTTGGAATGGAATGGAAGTGCTGAGAAGGTGTGGGAGGCGACAGCGGGATGTGGGGCTGCCTGCCCAGTGGGAGGTCCCGGGAAGGCTTCCTGCAGGGGCGGCTGTGAGCCACTGTATGCAGTAGACGTCCCCCAGGAGAAGAGAGTGGGGAGATGGCATCAGGTGGAGGGAACAGCAGGGGTGAAGGCGCATGAAGCCATTGAGCAGCTGAGGGCACCTTGCAGGGGCGAGTGACCGGGAGCAGGTCAGGACTGTCACACCCAGAGCAGCTGCAGAGGGAGAGGGCATGCCTTCCTCCACAGGCACAGGGATGGCAAGACTTGCCCGTAGTTGTCCTCTGGACCACTGACAAAAAACTTGGAAAAGCCACCATTCACACCAAGCCTAAACCCAGCAGCGATCAGGGAGCATCGGCCTCTGACACGCCCTGCCTCCCCCTGTAGCCACGGCCTCCTCCTCCTCTTCCTCCTCTTGCATCCCAAGGGGCAGGACAGCAAGGTGGGTATGACCATGTGTTGTGGACTCTCGCAGCCCACAGCTCAGCTCCCCCACTTTTCAGCTCTGTGACCTTGGGCATATCACTCAACCTCTCGTGGCCTCAGTTTCCTTGTGTGAAATGAAGGCCACTAACAATAATGTCTACTCCATCGGGTCATTTTGAGGACAGAGTGAGGCAACACACAGAAAGTGCTTTGAGGGCTTCCTGATACGTAGTAGTGTTACAGTGGTTGATGTGCACACCTCGGTTCCTGTCTCCCCGAGATCCAAGAACGAAAGCGAGGGACGCGGCAATTTGCATAAGCAAGGGAAAGTATACTCAGCCAGTGACAGTACACTCCCCAAGGAATAGGAGCGGGCACACGTCCCAGCAGACAGTGGCCCTGGGGTCTGTGTCCTCCTGTTTCTCTCGTCTGACCCCTCCTCCTTCATGACATTGTCTCGTCTCCATTATTTCTTTCCTTGACCAATGGGCCGTTGTCTCCTTCCTGCTGTCGGGCGGGAGAGTTTTTTCACCCTGTATGCTTAGGCCTGATGTACTGTTGGGCCCAAAGCCCACTGGGGAGAGGGGAAACCTGTATTGTGTGACGTGTCCTGTGTTGTTGCTGTTCCGTTGCTTGTGACACTTGTGGTTCCCCTTATCTTGTTATTGTTCCAGTGTCTTCTCGTAGCATCCAGTCTGTTTGCATTGCTTTTTTCATATTTTCTCTGCCCGTGTCTCACTTTTCTTAGGCTACCGTTCTGTGACACTTGGGTTACCTTGTCTTGTTACTGTTCCCGTGTGTCCTCTTACTCAGCACCCCGTCTGTTCACACTGCCCGTTCCCTACTTCCTCTGCTCCCGTCTCACTTTTCCGCCAGTGCTAACAGTGGGCACCCACTGAAGGCTGGTCACCTGCAGTATTCTCAGGGGATCTGGGTCCCCATTTTAGCCCGTTGACATCCCCACCCCACCCCAACCAAGAGAATCTGAAACACTAAGAGGTTTATGATCTGAAATTGTCCTTCTCCTAGAACATTTGCATAGAAAAGCATTTCAAGGAAAGAGGGCAATACTCACTTAGCCCCCAAGGAGCAACTTGCAAATGGCCTCAGAAGCTGAAATGTTGAGGAGTTACTCTGGGTGTGTTTGTGCATGTGTGTGTGTTTGTGTTTATTGGGGCAGGGTACAAATATCCATTTTCTTGTACTTCCAGAACTACAATAGGGGTGCACACAGCTCCTCTAATTAAACGCAAAGCTGGCTCTTTCCAGAATGGCGGGAGGAAACCTGACCCTTGGGGACACAGGATATATCCAAGAGCCCAGAGTGAGGGAAACACAGCTCGGAAGCAGCCTCCTCTAGGGGTCTCTGCTTTAGGTGGAAGGAAGATGATCCCAGATACACGAGAACCAGACATGCTTCATCATGTTTTAGATAAACCTGGCTACTCCTGGCATCCTCAGTTGCTCAGGAGCTTGTTAGAAAGGCAGAATGCCGCCTGCCCTAGATCTGTGGAATCAGAATCTGCACTTTAGCAAGATCCCTGGTGACTCACAGATGCATCACAGTTTGAGAAGTCCTGGTTTAGAAAGCTGGGCCGGGTAAGATGTGCCATGAGCACTTTAAGAGGAGTCGATGAGGGTCAGGTGCTAGGTTGTGCGAAGTTTCAAGTACGGGTAGGGATACGCGTTTAAGGAGCCAATGGACGAAAAGCCGGACGCCCACAAGAGTCTGTTTGTGGGACGAAGAGAATGCGGTAGGTACATGCGAGCGGCTGCTAGGCTGTGATGCTCCCTTTGGGTGGGACAGGGGTCTCCCCGGGACTTCCAGCAGCCTCGCTGCCCAGCTGGAGTCGCCAACCTCTTGCATTTTCTTTCAAACCTCACTAAGCACGGAATGTCTTCCTCCAGCAACAAGGTGGGGCCGGCTCGGAAACTGCACGGTGATGACCCCAAGCAGGTGAGTCAAGGGCGGGCCAGGGAGCCCTCACCCCACAGGGAAAGCCCAAAGGAGAAAGCTCCAGAGGAAATTTACCTGCCTCTACCGCAGCACAGGGGACGGGAAGTCTAAGCCCACCGGGCTGCTTCTCTCTGCCACGCATGCTTAGCCTCTCTGAGCTGGTTTCCACGTCCAGTGATCATGCTGGGATTTCTTCTGATGATCCAATGAGCAATTCCACGGGAGCTATGGAAACTTTAAAAGCACAGCCACTCCCGCCCCACAGTTGAACCTGTGGGAATCTGACCTTGTATCCAAGAACACACTCGCTGGAGTCTGCCCGAAGGCCCCCACGCAGGGGACCCGTGCATCATGGTTCACCTCGGTGCAGCTTCATGCTGCGCGGCATTCATGCGCCTGCATCACGGAGAGAGACCGCGATGAGCTGGGGGGGGACAAACACATTGCAGCGCACAGAAAACAGTGTCGTTGTAGAAAAAAAATAATTGAAAATTTGAAGGACACACCCAGAGCCAGGTGTTCCCCTGGGAGGGGGATTAGAACAATGTTTCAACCTTTTTAAAAAGAAAAATCTCCCCTCAATTGTCCCACGCATGAAAGTTTAAATCCACAGCTATACTGTATATCTGTTAATATACTGTATATGTATCCGTGCTTTGTACGTATACTTAAAAAAGAGATTTGTTCCTTACCCCCTCCAAAAACCAATTTTTGCCCCATTGGAAATCCAATGATGAAAGGGGACAGATGCCAGGCTTCCCTTGTTACTATTATTTGCTCCTTAAGCGTTTAAATTTTGATTTAGAAAAAAAGTAGTGAATACTTATATACCGCTAAGCATATACCAGGCACTGTTCTAAGCACTTTATTCGTTTTAAATCATTCAAGCTTAACAATAGCCTGTGAAGTAGGTGCTATATTATCCCCAGCTTACATATTTGGAAACCGAAGTTCAGAGAGGGTAAGTAACTTGCCTGAGGTCACACAGCTTAGTAAGTGATGGAGCCAAGATTCAAACCATGGCAGCCTGGGTCCAAAGTTGGTTGTTTTAATAAACTATGACTGTGTATCCCATTTGCAATTAAATAAAACAATAAAAAAGAAAAGACAGAATGGGGGTGGGTTCGCTGCCTGTAAATGGGTTAATGTAAGTAAAAGTAGTTTTAAAACTTGAAGTGGTCTGTAAACATAGGACTGTATTCATTATTATGATTAATATGTGAATACTACCACTACTATTACACTAATAAAATCAAGTCCAAATGAAACCAGAAATGAGCCACAGCCACACTTGGAGATTTAATATCAAGTCAGGCGGGAGGTGAACCCACAAAAAGCCAGAGCTAGAATGAGAGCTCCCCTTTAATTAAGATGAACCAGAGCAGGGGCAGCTGCGGGGAGGAACATGGAGGCAAAATATTTAGGCAGCTGCACAGTGTTCGGATGGCAGACCCTGCCGCTGGAGCAGTTCCCAACCTACGCCCTCCTCTGCTCGGCCCCCCAGGGTGTGCCCAGCCAGATGGATCAACCCTCCAACAAGGAGGCATCACCTAGCTGGGGCGCTGAGAAAGATTACTAGAGCGCCACACTTGTGCCCATGCATAGAGGAGCCACAGGGAGGTTGCTCTTGTGGAAATGAGGAAGGCATTCCCGGGACCCCACACACTCAGCCCCACTCTCCTCCTACCCCATACATCATCTCTGAATCTTTGGGATCCAAGCAACACAGTTCAAAAACCATTTATGTCGTCTAAAACCTGATTTTACAGATGAGGAAACTGAGGCTCAGAGAGAGCATGTCAGTTGTCTAAGGCCACACAGCAAATTGGCAACAAGGTTGTAACCAGAACGCTGCCTCCTGGCTCTCTGGTCATCGTGCCTAACTGCATGATACAAGACTCACAGGTTTTAAAAAGATGAGTTAGTTTCCCTCCTCTGGGCCACCTTGGTGGATGTCTTATATTTCCAAGTTGTCAAAATTATTTGCTCACTCCAGGGTCTCTGACCACAACATGTCAATTTTTTTTTAAAGATCTTTAGCTGAATCAGTCTGACCTTGTTAGCACCCGATTGGAACCTTTTCCAAGTGTCAGATTCACTAGTATTTCTTTTCACTGAGCTCTTTTAGAAAAACCTAGACCAAAATGGAAAATGAAAACCTGGGTAGTATTTCCACGCATGTGAATGGCAGACAGTTTGGTATCCTTGAAGTTAAAACTGCTAAACTAAGAGTCTTACTAGAGACAGATTGTCTTCCACCTGTCTGTCTTTGAGGTCACCCTCAGCTAGACATATTTGCCACTCCAGGCCTGAATGAACTACCTATCATGAGGTTTGCAGATGTCAGAGAACATCTGGCTCACTGTGGGAGCCATTGGTATGCAGATTCCTTCTATGTCTTCCTGTACCACTAATTGGCTATAGTACTCCTTCCTGCAAATCCAACCTCAGAATCCTTCTCAACACAGTATTCTAATAGCCCTGCCCAATCTATCAGTGTCGACTCTCAAGACAAAGCCCACTTGCTATTCATGATCTTATCCAACACCCCCATTTTACAGATGAGGAAACAAAGCCCAAGGAAGTTAATTGTACCAAGCAAACTCTGGTTCTTAAAAATCCCCACAGATTAACAAAGGCCAGCCATGGGGTCCTCACAATTTTGTCTTCACCTTTTACTTATCATTGACCTATGTGTCACTAGAGGGGTCACTGAGACCCCTATCACCCAATTCTTGGCTCTGCACTACAGACCCTGCCTCAAGCTCTTTAGGTTGGTGTTGATTCTGCATTAGTAAGGCAGGCTATGGTTATAAACAGACCCACAGCACGAAGCCTCAAACACAGTTGACCTTCACTGATCCTATGTCATAGCCACAGATAGATGTTCCTGATCAGCTGGGGCTTCCCTCCATGTGGTGATTCAGGGACCTCGTCCCATTCTGTTGTGTGGCTCCACCATGTCCTCAGGCCTTGCCATCTGCATTCAGCCAGAGGAAGGAGAAGAGCATGGAAGGACATACACTTCCACACATCCTTGGGCCAAAAAAATGCACACATCACTTCTACTCACAAAGCGTTGGCCAAGACAGTCACAGAGCCAGCACTAACAGTAGGGGAAACTGAGGAATGGGTTCCAGCTCTGTGAGCAGGAAGAAGCAGAAGGAATGGGAGGAGGTGAGGGAGGAGGAGGAAGAGGAAGAGGAGGGAGAGAAAAGTAGACTTTATCTCTACTACAGATTCTTAGCCATCCCTGATGAGTCCGTTTGACTCACTCTTCCGTCTTTTTTTTAGTTGGACAGCCCCCATTCCTGGTTCTGGTTCTCAGAACCTAATTCCACCTGCTAAGCCAATGTCCACCTACAACCTGGAGCGATTTGCCCAAATTCACACAGCAAGATGGGACACAGTCCTGACTCCAGGACGATCATTCTCTAAAGTTTAATTGAATGAACCTGTTTTCAGGAGTAGTATCTCCAACACTTAGAATATTAAATAACAAGGCACAACGATAGCCTGTACTTACATGAGGGAGGGAAGCCTTATTTATTTTTCCTAATTTTCTGTGTTCCATTCGAACCAGTTTCCCAATAGCCATCCAGTCTCTAGATAGCATGAAGGACTACTCAGAAAGATTCACTTGTGAAAGGAAAAACAAAGATAACTCCTGGAGACATAAAAATAGCCTAGTCTCAGCGCTTCATAGGTCCTCGAAGTGTATTTATTCATCTGAATTGAGTCAAGATTGCATTTGCTTAAGACCTGTGACCAGGGGCAAAATAAAGAAGCAAAACTATTGGTGAGTTTTCATTTTTCTCTGTATTTAGTACTTCCTATTTGTCTTATTTCTAAAGCCACATTCTTCGGTTGTAGAAAGTTTAGAAAATACATAAACAAGAGAAAGAAAATTAAACTCTTTCATAACTCACTACCCAGGAACGGCTACTTTTAACATATTGATGGGCATTCTGCCAGGTGTTATACGCATAATACTTAATAAAAACAGGGTGTGGGGCTTTTAAGAGATTTTTACATAATTAAGCAAAAGTGACCAAGTCCCACCCTGCTTCTCAGGAACTCACTGATGTTTTGCAAGCTACGCTTGATGAAATCTTTGAACGCCAGGGCAAACGCGTGACCCGCATATATTCTTAATATGCTAATTTTTGTTTTGGTTTCTGAACAAAACCCGTCTTTTAAAGAAAAATTTAACAGATTTGAAACCAGAAACCCTGTCCTCCCTGGAGGCATTAAAAAATGCAAACTGAAGGCTTCCCATGTGTGGAGGCTATTACCGATTTCCTTCCAAAAACAGGAGAAGTGTTGCCCTGGCTGTAACACTTGAGGTCCCAGAGCCAGAAACTGTTTGCTTTTTGCGCACTCATTAACCATGGTGTGGGATCCAATAACTGCTCTAATTTCCTACTTTAAATGTTTTTCTTTCCCCCCCTTGCTTTTCAAAAATGTCTTTTTATGTTGTACATTTACATACTCGTATTCAGCCACTTAACGCTGATAGGCTGGTCGCTGTCAGACACAATAAAAAGAGACAGAAACCACTGTGAATTACAGTAGCATTAGTGTTGAAAATGGAAATTTAATTTCCAGAAATGAACCTCGGCAATAAAAGCTCCCTTTGTTGCTGTTCAGATCAGAAATGAATCGGGTCTGAAAGGAAGCTAGCATGCAATTAAAAACATCTCAAAGAGGTATTTGTTATGTGTTAGAGCAGATGCCTTGGAATGGTGTTTGGAACACAGGGGGCCCCCAATAAATGTTTTTGATGAGTATGAAGATAATAGTAATGCCTTGCATGTGCGTAGTCCTTTTAGGTTTGCAAAGTACTTTTGCCTTTGCATCAGATTTGGTGTTTCACAGGGAAAACGGCAACGCGCATGTGGAAACCGAGGCTCGAAGAGGGGAAGTCACACAGTGTCCCCAAAGTGACCTGGAAAGACCACAACCAGAATGAGACCCTCATATTTAAATGCCACTTCCAACAATGAAAGTATCTCAAGCTTCCAACCAGACTTCCCAAGTACCGTGTTCATTGACATTGTGGCATGACAAAGCCATATTTTGAAATATTGACCCAAGCCTCCTCGGTCAGTAATTCCTGCCAGCTCTGCCCCTCCCAACACTCCGACAACAGTGACCAGCCTTCTAGGTGGCTGCCCTCAGGGTTCAGAAGGGAAAGAGAAAGGAAACATTTTCAATTTTTGAGTTTCAAAATAGACTCTGGAAATTCAAGGCCAAAGCGATAGTTTGAAGGAAAAGGTTCTCGAGCCTCTGAAATCCAAGGTTTTGAGGTTTGACCATGAACAGGTGCAGCCCTAAATGTCATGTATGAAGGGTATAAGAGCAAACAAGGACAGCCAGGGACATCCCCCAGCCAAGTGCAAGTCCCTAGAACTCCCAGTGAAAAGCGGGAACCCCAGAGAAGAATCTCTGTGGCTCTGTTCTTGCATTGAGGCCGGGGAAGAGCAAGGCATTTATGGTTTCCTGGGGAAAATATGAATTGACTAAATTTACCCTAAATTGACTAGTTGTTGCTACCCCATCTCAAATCAACAGAGAAACAATGGACGATCCAACATGTAAGGCTGAAACAACTACACAACCAATGGGAAGAAACAAATATTAAAGTTGGTCCATCCTTCACACCTGGAAAATGCAAACGTCATTAAACATTTAAAATTTTAAAATTAAGTCATAGAAGTTCTAGAAGAAAACATGGGAAATGTCTTTATCACATCAGAAGGGAAAAGATCTCCTTAATTATGGCTCAGAACCAAGACGTCATAAAAGAAAAGATTGATGTGTTTGATAAAATAAAAATTTTAAGAAATTTATGCAAGACCTTCCAAAAAAAGAAAATACAAGTAACAACTATCTATAGGAATAGATAAGAAAAAGACCAGACATCCAATAGAAAAACAGACGTGGGAAATATAACTGACTTTTATTAAAAGTGGGTTGAGCTACTGTTTCTCACCTATCAGATTGGCAAAAATCCAAAAGTTGTGTAAGTAAAGACATTCTATTGTTGGGAGCACTGGGTAATAGGCATGCTTCACTCATTAGTAGTACAAAATAAATTGCACAATGTTTATAGAAGATAAATTAGCAATATTTATCAGAATTACAAATGCAGATACTCTTCGACTTAGTAATTATAATTGTGAGAACTTATCCTACAGATAAATTCATGGGGAGAAATGACATTAATATAGGCTATCCAGGGCAGCGTCATTCCTATCAGCACAAGAGTGGAAACAACTCAAATGTTCATGATACAAGGAAATACTAGGCCGTCATAAAAAAAAAAAATTGAGAAATTGTAAAAACAAAACAAAACTGAGAAATTGTCATAGGTAGTAATATGGAAAATTTTTCAAAATATTTTAACTGAAAAAAAATCAAGATGCTGTATTTTATTAGGAGAGGGGAGTAAGAAAATAAATTCATGCTTATTTGAATGTACAGAAGACATTGTGGGGGACACACAAGAAATTAATCAAAGTGGCTGCCCAGAGGGATGCTGCGAACTGGACAGAGTAGGGACAGGATGAGAGAAGAACTTTTTACTGTATTGCTTTAAAAATATATATATATACTCTATGAGTGTGTCACTGTGTAAATGCAATGCTATTCAATGTATTAAAAATTAGTAAAAAATATTTTGGGGAAAAGTAAAGTTTTATACCATTAAGTGAAAGGATAATCAAGATAGAAATTAAATTAAGTTACAGAAGAAATTTGAAGAAGTTATAATACATTTTTGCACAACCTGAGTCTGTGGCCAGTAAAATTTTGTATCTTTTACAGTATCATGTCATAGAAAAACAAAAGTATTCTGGTAGTCAAATATAACTGGAAGATATTGAATTTAAAAAAATGAGATTTCATTAGGCAGAACTTTCCAAAATCTCCAGTAGGCTGATGGGCATTGTGAATCTCTAAGAGGAAAGTAGAGAATGCACCACTACTCAAATATATTTGACCAAAATACCTTTTTGTCATGGAGTATCTTGTCAAAGTACTGCTCAAGATGAACCAAGGATCCAACTTGGTGCAGTTGGCATAGAGGTGGTCGCTTTCTTCAAGAACTCATTCATCTGCCTTTAGAAGGAGGTATGAGACTTCTACTTCTAACCATGGCTGAATAACCAGTACGAAACTTTACTAGACATTTCCTATTGTCAGCTAGAAAACTGGAAGGAAAAAATGCATACATCAACTGTTGTCAGATGGTGGACAACAGACAGGGTAGATCTATGTGAGCCCTGAATAGCATTGCCAGATGTATGTAGCATATAAAAATACTGAATGCCCAGTTAAATATGAATTTTAGATTAACAGTGACTAATTTTTTAGTATAAGTCTATTCCATACAATATTTGAGACATATTTATACTAAAAAGTTTTCATTGTTTATCTGAAATTCAAATTGAAGTGTGCGTTCTGTATTTTATCTAACAGCACATCCCTGAGAGAAGAGAAATATGCTACGTTAGAACCCACTCTCTCCAGCTTTCTACCTAGAGGCACCTTCTGGCCGCAAAGCGGGAAGGGACGACAAATCAATAACAACCTATACCTGGAAAATCTTTAAATACATGGAAATGAAACACTCACTAAATATTAATAACCTATGGGTCAAAACTTAGGATAAAAAGCAAATAGTAGATTTAATTAAGTGATAATGAGGATATAACATATAAAAATCTGTAGCCTGCAGATAAAGCAGAATTTAGAGGAAAATGTCTAGTTTTTATATGCTTGTATTAGAAAAAGACAAAGGTCTAAAGTTTATACCTTAAGAAATTAGAGAAATAAGATATTAATCCCTAAGTGAATAGAAAGAAAAAAGTGTAGACATCTGTGAAATAAGAAATATGCAAACAAAAAAGAAAATTTATGAAACCAAAAGTTGCTTCTTTGAAAAGATCAGTAAAAGTGATAAATTTCAAGCTGGACTATTCAAAGAGAAGGGGTTGGGGGATAAAGGGCAGAAAAAAAGAGAGAGAAAAGAAATAATAAATGACTGATACTGGGAATGAAAAGGGTACCTCACTATAGTTCCTGCAAACATTAAAAGAATAATGGAATATTTTAACATCTTTATGCTTACACTTTCAACAATTCTGATGAAATGGACAAATTCCTTGAAAAATACCACTTAATACTGACAC
The DNA here is from genome assembly GCF_020740605.2 of Lemur catta. Lineage (NCBI taxonomy): Eukaryota > Metazoa > Chordata > Mammalia > Primates > Lemuridae > Lemur > Lemur catta. Next base: position 9,511,926 of record NC_059147.1, on the reverse strand, counting down.
AAGATGAAAAAATATCTAAATGCCCCTGTATCTATCAAAGAAATTGAATTTATAAATTAAAACCTTCTCACAAAAGAACTTTAGGCCCAAGCAACTTCACTGATAAATTCTACCAAACATTTAAAGAGGCAATAATACCAATTCCATATGAAGTCTTTCAGAAAATAGAAAAGGAGGGAATATTTCCCAGCTCATTTTATGAGGTCACCATTACCCTAATAGTAAAGCCATTTAAAAACATTCAAGAAAAGAAAATTATGTAAAAATACTCCTAATGAACATGACCACATAAATTATTTTAAAAATTGTTAGCAATTAAATACAGCAATATATATGAAGAAATAATACAATATGAGTAAGTAGGGTTTATCCTAGGAATGCAAGGTTGGTTTAACTTTGCAAATCAGTGTAATTCAATATATTAACAGAATAAAGGTAAAAAATCATATGTTCATTTCAATAGATTCAAAGGAAACATTTGAGAAGATTCAACACCCATTGATAACAAAAAAATTTCAGCAAACTAGGCATAGAATGGAACTTTTTAAGGGCATCTATGGAAGGGCAGCTACAAAAAAATCTACAGCTAAGATTATCATTAATGGTGAAATCTTAAACATTTTCCCTCTAAGACTGGGAACAAAACAAAGTCTCACTTGTCTTCAATACTGTACTGGTTGTTCTAACCAGTCTACTAGTACAAGAAAATGAAACAAGATGTATGCAGGTTGCAAAGGAAGAAGTAAAACTGTAGTTGTTCACAGCAAACATGATCATGCAAGTAGAAAATCTAAAGGAATCTAGAAAGGAAAAAAGTACTAGAACTAAAGCTATGAAACGTCACTTCAGTGAAACCAGTACAGCAGGATCCAAGAGTGTGTTTGAATTACTTGGGGTGAATTGTGGGAGCCATGAGGCAAATGAATGACATCTCACATCTCGGCACTCACCCAGTCACCCACCCAGCCCCCAGCCTGTGCCACAGGGCGCTCAGACTCCTAGAAGCCGCTCAGTTCTCTCTCCCCCAGGCTACCGTCCGGCTAGACCACAGGCACCTTGCTAGGGAGAGTAATCAGCAGCTTTCAATTCAGCCCGTACACCTGTGTTAATAATTGCTGAAGCCGTGCATGGCTGCAGGGGGATTACATCACTTCTCCACATCTACAATTTGTGAAATCTTTCTTAATAAAAAGACACTTTTTGTTTTGACGTCTCTTTATTTCTGTTTGGCTGGCAAAGCCCTGGCCCGTTGGGAGCCCTAGATCGGTCAGTTCAATTTCAGACCTGGACAAAGTAGTAACTTGCCGTGTGACCTTTGACACGTCTGTCTCTCCGTGTGGGCTTCAGCATGGGGAGTTAAAATGAAGAGGTGGATTGTATCACCGGTAACAACGGATCCTAAGGAGCCTGTGCCTCACTGCCAGTGCAGGTGAGGGGTGGGGCTGGACGTGGGACCGGGGCCCCGCGAGTGCGCCCCACAACAGCCCTGCTCTGTGCACAGCGGGGTTGCATCTCAAAGTATTATTTCTTTGTTTTGCTTGATCTCCTTCCCTCAGACCCTTTCCATGGCCCATGTTTTACTCTCTCAGTTGATAAGTAAAGAAGAAAAAGATTCCTGGTTACAGAGTGTGCTTGTCTGCTCCAAAGGGGGAACAAGGAGAGAAGGGGAAGTCAGAGGGCGACTCGGGTAGAAGAGGTTGCTCAGGGAGCAGCATCCTCCAAAGCAGGAAGGAGATGAAGGCCCTTCTGACCGCGGACTGGAGCACAGGGAGAGGAGGACCCGGCCTGCAGCCGCTGCCCCCAGTTCCACACCAGAGATGTCTGGGGCTGAGTCCTGCCTGCTCATGGCAGTTCCTGAGTGACGGTGGGGAAGGCAGACTGCCCGTGTGGGCACAAGGACATCAGGGAAAAGCCTCCTCCCAGACAAAGTGGCCCTGACCTGAACCAGTTGGAACTTTGCCCATGAATCTGGGTAGAGGTCTAACACGTGTGTTCATATTAGGGTTTCCGGTAAAGCTTAATTTTTAAAGGGGTTCCATGTACCAGATGATCTAGAATGTGCAGCTTTGATGTTCTCTGAGATGAGCTAATTGAATCATTAACATCCCCTTGGTAAAGGAAGTGCAAAAACAAAGGCCTAAGGTTCTGTTTTTGAAATGTTATTTGTTAGCTTGCTCAAGTTTATTTTCTCTACCCATATGCAAAGGTGCGCAAGACAACATGCAACTTTTCCTGAAGGAGATTACACTGTTGGTTCCCCACAGAACAGGCACCCCCTTCTCCAGGTCTCTCCTTCCCCACACAAACGTTAGATAAGCATTAACCTCAAAAGTTCTTCCCGGCTCTGAAGTTTTGCATACTCTGAGAATATTGCTACTTGTCACCTTATTAGAATATATCTTTAAATTTTTTAATTTGTAAGTAGAAAAGCAGCATTGATTAAATAAAAAATAAAAATGAAAAAAGTTGAGCAACAGATATGAAAGGCTAATGCCCTTTATATATAAAGAGCATCTACAAGTAAATGATTAAAATATGAATATAATAGAGAAACATTGTAAAAAAAGATATGAATAGGAGCCATGCAAATGGTTTATGGACATGCAAAAATGTTTGAAAACGTAATATATCAGAAAAACACAATTTTTAAAAATAACACTTTTCTAAGAGTTGCAAAGCAGCATATTAGAAGAGTTAAGAGTGTAGAGTCAGACAGGCCTGCATGCAAATCCATGTATGGCTTTAGGCAAGTAATTTAACCTTTCTAAGTCTTGATTTCCTTCTTTGTAAATTAGGCCTAATAATTATATTTACTTCATAGAGTTGTTAGCAGTTATTACAGTGCCTGACAGTACCAAAAAAAAAATGATAGGTAAAAAAGTGAGCTTTTTAAAAAATAATCATATTAATCCCAATATTTGAAAAGTTACTGGATAATTGTCATTTCAAATATTGCTAGTCTACAGAGCAATTTCCCAATATTCAAAAGCCTGAAAAATGTATATAAACTTTATACCTAATAATTTCATCTGTAAACATGCATCCTAAAAATTAATCAGAAATATGAACTAATGATTACAGACAAGGATATTGATTGCAGCAATATTTGTAATGTGGAAAATCTGGAAACAAACTAAGTATGCAAACAATATAAAACTGGTTACATAAGCCACAGTATATCCATGGCACAAATTTTCTGTGCAGCCATTAGAAATCACACTGAAGAGTGTTTCATCACATGGGAAAATGTCCACGATGTGCTAAGTGATAAAAGCAGATTACATAGCAGTAAACCCACTCAGATTTCAACTTTCTAAAAAATAAAATAAAAAACAGAAAAAGATCTGGAGGGATAAATATCACTGGTGACAATCTTTAGATAGAAGGTTACTTTCTTTCTTGTGTTTTTCTGCATTCTGCAGATTTACTATACTGACATTGATATACTTATATAAATCAGAATAAAATAAATAATACTTCATTCAGAGATTGCAGTTATCTAATTGACATACTTCCCTGCAATTTAATGGCTTAAAACAATAACCAAGGTATTATTTAATGTCCTGGTTTCATGTGTCAGGAATTTGGGGCAGAGTTCATGTGGGAGAAGCATCCAAGAACTTGCAGCTATTTTTAATGTCCTACAATTGCATATTCAAACAGCAGGGAGGAAACCAAAGCGCATTCTACTTGGAGAAGAATCATAGGTGTAAGATTCCCACTCCACCTCTTAAACCAGACAGATACCACTAAATAAGCTCATATGCAAAATGGGGCCTATAATTGTTATGAAAGTGCTCAGTGTCTTGCTAAATACTGCACAACTGGGAAGGATTTTTTTGTGTAACAAAGCCTGGCATGTAACCTCACGAAGTAGCATATGCAGAGGTGCAAATGCCACCTATGTTTCTGGGTGCCAAGTACCATAACCAAGCCTTTAGATATTGCTTTTACTAATATATGATGGTGCTTGCAAACCGCAGCATTGGTAGCAGTCAGACAGGTTTCACCGGGCTGTTGCATCACATAAAAATCCGGATTCCTGCCAGTGCCCACCGCATTCCTGCCTGGCAGCTGCTGACTGGAGCTGAGCAATGGTTGCTCTCTGAGATGAAGGCAGGTCTTCCCCCTTTTCAAGACTCCTCCACTCACAAACTGCACGTGTGTACTAAATCCTGAGCCTGCTTTTCTCGGCTGCATTACTTGACTGCTCCGTGGTCATTTTTATTTGTGACAGCTGAAATATAACATGCCAACTCTTCATGATTCTCAACATAGGACCAAAAGCTTCCTTTCTGCTATATCCATAGTTATTTTCCATGTTTGCCCTAAAATCTAATAGTGGATCCATTATACCCAATGAGCTGGGATTTGTTTGACAAGAATGAAGGTGGGGACCCAGGGCTAATGGAATACAATGGAAAATGGGATTGGAAAGTTGCTGGCCCACCACCATGCCAAGCAGCCTTTGAAATCCAGAAACCATGCAGAAGCAAATCCAGCCCCCAAGAAATCTCCTCCGAGTACCTTTTTTGGGGAGTGTGGGATACCTTGGCCAGCCTGGACCTCAGGAACGTGAGAAGTGACCAGCCCTGTCTGTGATTCTCACCACAAACCTACAATGCACATCTCCATTTGTTTTGAAAAGTTTCAGGACATTTTCCCTCCAGATGTTAAACATTAAAGAGCTAAGCTGATAGACCCAACATGACTTTGATTTTTGCATACGCCATGACGCTATGCTGGAGGACTGGAGGGGGTGGGAGGCGGGGTTAGGACGGCGGGGTGGGGGGGTCCTCAAAGAAATACTCACACGTCCCACATCCTCCCAGAATGAGCCCATGCCCCTCTCCACCGTCAGCAAGCACAACTGCTTTTAATTCCAATGAGTTGTTTTCTTTTATCATTAATTTTGGCAGTAGAAAAATAACCCTTTGATACCAAAGAAGGCAGGCCTACTAGAAATTATTATTATTATTAGATTAGTAATAGTGGTGGTGATAAATTGGACCGAGCAAGAGCTGATGTAATGGACCCCCCAGCCCCAAGCACAAGGCTGTCAGCTCTGCTTAACTTGCCCTTCACTCTGCCTGGGTTGTAAACGCCCATGTGTCTATCTCTCTCCCCCCTGGGTTTGTCAGCACCTGGAGGGCACAGGCCTCATCTCGTTCACTTTCGTACCTCCCAACCCTCCATGGCACTAAGCACAGAGAGGTGCTTAATCAACACACCATATAGGATGTTCAGTGGAACCTCAATTAGCTGGAAACTTCATTGAACTGGATTTTGTAAATGACTCTCTAGTCAGAGGAGGACAAGGTGAATGGGAGGGAAAAGCTCAAGGATTAGATGGTTTCTGTTGTGTTTTTGCTCTTGTCTTTAGAGCATTTTTTAAAGAGATGGGGTCTCACTGTGTTGTCCAGGCTGAAGTGCAGTGGCTATTCCCAGGCAGGATCCCACTGCTGATCTGATCAGCATGGGAGTGTTGACCTGCTCTCTTTCTGGCCTGGGCTAGTCCATCCCTCCTTAGGCAACCTGGTGGTCCCCTGCTCCCAGGAGGTCACTACGGTGATGCCAGACTCAATGTGAACACCTAATTGGCATAACACACTACAGCCCAGGACTCGGGCTCAAGGATCTTCCTGCCTCGGCCTCCCCAGTGCACCCACCACATCTGGCTTTAAAGCATTCTTATGAGTGAGCCTGGAGTCAGTACACGGTCACCTGAACAGTCACACAATGTACTCACCCTCCCCAGGCCCGACTGAAACAAGTCCCGCTTTGTCCCTGCACCATGATGGGGAGGAACAGGGAAATAGTTTCAGAGGTTGAATAAAGGTTATCCTGGGGCCTAGACATTCATACATTCATTCATTCTACAAGAGTTCTCCCGTCACCTGCTCCGTGCACATACTGTCCAGGCAGTGGGGATACGACACTGCACCCCACTTGGAGTGGGGAACAAGGAAACACACGAACAGATGCTGTGCTGAGTCATCCTAAGAGCTACAGAGAATAAAGCCAGTGAAGGGAGCAGTGTGGGGAGGCGGATTCCTGAGGCAGAGAGCCAGGAAGGCCTTGGGGGGAGTGACACTGAGATGACAGAGGAGGGGAGTTCCGGGTAGAGGGAAAGGCGAGCGCACAGGTGGGAGAGCGACCAGGAGTTTGGGGCAGAATCTCTTCGAGGAGGCGGAGGGCAAGTGCGAAGAGAGGGCAAGAGAGGGAGCCTGTGGCTGAAGCTCTGTGGGTGTAGGATTTTACTCCAAAAAATGAAATGGGTTCTGAGCAAAGGCCTAACACGATCTGATTTGCATTCTGCGGGAGGCAGGAGGCCAGGTTAGAGGCTGCTACAGGCTGATCTGAGTACCGTGTGACGGTGACCGGGTGTGAGTGATGGGCACAGTGAGAAGGGATTGGTTTCCGGATGGACATTTTTAACGGTAGACTCAGCAGGATTTGCTGATGGTGGAAGGGCAAGAGTAAAGGGAGGGGAGAGACAGAGCGTCAAAAGTGACCCCAAGGTTTGGCCTGATCACTTAGACAGTCCGAGTGGGAGGTGGAGGTATCCGGTGGGACAGGGGAGTTTACCTGTGAATCTAAACATCTTCCCATATTAAAAAAAAAATATGAGGTTATTAACCACCTTGTGCGTGAAAGCACATTTAAGCCTAGCAGCGCTGTGGAAAGGTTAGTCTTTGCTCCCTCACCATTTTACCATTTTTGTTTGGAATCCATGCCGCAGTCTTTCAAGGTTTCTTCCGCATTCCGCAGGTCTCAGAACCTTGGTTTCTCTCCAGGGGACAAGGCAGAACAGCCAGGGCAGTGTTTGCGTCACACTCCCCCAGCTGGGTGGGCCCACCCCACACCTATGAATGAGAGGCCCTGGCAGGGGCGGTGGGCTTGGGTGTTCCCAAAGTTCCCCAGGTGTGTCTGCTGGGAATTCTGGTCAGGACCGGGGTCCTTAGCAGGAACATGCAGCCGTATGGAGGTGACACACAGGAAAGAGAGGGTCCTGGCTTAGAAAGGATCTCTGGTCATGGGGCCAACATGCCTGAGTTTAAAGAAATAGCATTAGGTTTGTTATGAACTTAATAATATGCTAAGATTCATGCCCATATTAGAAGAAAATTTGAAGGAAGAGGAAGAAATTGAATATTTTTATTATTATTAAAAATTATGTTAAAGCAATTTTATTTGCAAAAGAGCATTATTTTATTATTGTAAACACAGTAGACCATATATTGGAATCAAGTAGAAAAATCTTAATTTCTGGATATTTGGTAATAATTGACCAACTCTTCAAAGACATAAAATGGCACAGCTTTAAAAATCACATGTGTGTGTCTGTATATAACATATAATATATATCACCACATACAGAAAATGGCAGAAATAACTCAAACTCTAATCAGTCCTATGGCCCGTGGTTTTTAAAGTTGTATTTTAAAAGTTTATAAAGTAAAAATTTACCAACCACCACCACTATGGAAAGGCAATGGCACTTACTAACCTTGGCTGTGAAGTTTTGAATTACCTAACTCCACCACTGGGGGGTAGCATCTTTCATTTTTTTCTCTCTCTGACTCTTGTTTCCACCTGGAATATGGGCACACTGGACACACAGTCATTTTTGGTGTTGGAAGAAAGAAGAGGGGATGAGTCTCATATGCCACTAAATTTGGCGGGTCATCACTCATTTGAAAGATGAAGAAATTGCTGCTGAGAGAGGTTGAGTGACCTGCAGGAGGCCACACAGCAGAGCTGAAGCTGAGACCCAATTGTAACTGCAGGGACCAATTTGCTAACTACAATGCTAAACATTCTCTGCACCCAGTGAAATTATCTCAACACACCATCGAAAGAGTCCTAAGGAATCCGATGGCTCAACTACTTACGTGATTCTTCAAAGGTTTTTGAATACTACAAAGTGCTATACAGATATAAGGAGTTTTATTGGCAATAAAATTGTATCCTGTTTCATATTGCCCTGCCAACATTACAAACTCCTTGAAAATAAAGAACTATGCCTTTCCCTTTTCTAGGGGACCTTCTGCTGGCATCCAGCACCCAGTGGGTGCCCCAAACATGCTCACTGAAGTGTTCATCTGAATTCGTCCCCTCTGTGAAATCAGGGAAGCCAGAATTAATTTGGTTGCCCTGTATTATTAATGCTGCTGAGATTGATATCAGTGTCGAATGCCAAAGGAGCATTCCAGCTGCCTGTCCTCTTGAATAGGAAAAGAAAGTGAGATGAAACAGTTTCGAGTTTCCCCAGTGAGGCCCTGCCTAGCTCTGATTCACTGACTTCTGTTCAGACTCTGTACTAAAGCACCCAGCAAATTCCAGGCCCAGCCTCTTCCCAGCACCGCCTAAGCCAACAGCTGTCGTGACGAGGTGCTTACCAGATGCCAGACACCGGGCTAGGTGCTTTGCATGCCTGGGCTTATTCAGTCTTGCCCATAACCTCAGGAAGCAGGAACTACAAAGAATGATCCTTCATTTACAGCTGAGGTTCAGAGAGGTTAAGTAACTTGCCCATGGTCAAACAGTTGCAAAGCATAGATCTGTGATTCAAAGCCTGAATTGTTAATCAGTGTACCCTCTGACTTCTGAATATCGAAGATGAATCAGTACCTGACTAGTTCACCAAACTCCAGACACTCAACAAGAAGCTCAAAATCCAAAGAAATATATAACCCAGAAACAAAGCCCCAAGAAGGAAGAATTAATACCACAGTCTCAATCTCTCTCTTTCTCTCCAAGACACTTCTGTATTTGATAGAAATAGTCTTGTGTATTCTGTTTGTGTGCCGGGACATTAAAACAGAGAGGCAAGGGATCACTCTTACCTCAACAAATAACTAATTAAAAAGCGAGAGACGTCATTTGAGTTATTGAAGTTCAAAAGTATCTCAGGACGCGTTTACCAGTGAGTTAGGCCTCAGCACTCTTGGGAAACAATGCCCAGGTAATTATTTTAAATGAGCATTAATTATGTCATTATTAGAAATGGGGAGAAAATGCAATTTCCTTCTGTCACTTCTTGATATCTTAACTAGAGGAATATTTGCCATGCTATTATAATAAGTCACTGTTCGCATAATGGTGCCCAGGCAATAATACAAAGACATGTACATTTTCATATGAATATATCATGCCTAACTAATGAGATTGCTCATTTCATAACTTCAGTTCCATTTTTATTATTTCATAAAACTGGAAGTCCTTATCCATTTTATGAAAAACACCAAACCTTTGTGAAATTCATTAAATAAGCATAAAAAATTCATTAAACAAGTGAATTGCATTCAGGGCTGCTTTGATGCAAATGCCCTTTAAGCAATGTAAAACTCCATATTGATTTAACCTTTCATGTTCTGATATTTCCATGTGGATATAAAAAAAAAATTCTTTATTCAGGGAATGAAATTAAGTGCTGATCCCTTGATCTCCAGCTGGGCAAGATAGATTGGTCAATTTAAGTAGCTGCAGCTGATCAGCAAACAACTGAATTTAAAAGTATTAAGGCATGTCGATATTTTAAGTATTGTCACCTGCACATCAAGCAAAGGAAAAAAATTATTATTCCAGCTCAATTAAGTTTGTGTTTGCCATCAAGCTGACCTGGAAAGGGCCAGCCCATTGGGCCGTGGCTTCGTGCCCTTGGAAGTTGACAAGGGCAACAGTGGCAAGATGTAAAACACCAACAATAGCCTGGATATTTTGAATTGTGCGGCCAGAGCAGCTGCAAAATAATTAGCCTGGAGACACGGTCCCCTTGGGCTGTGTCCCCTCATTAGTGGGGCGCAGTCAGCGGAGCAAGCGTTAGCTCAGAGGAGGAGAAAGAGGCTTGCCCTTCACCCAAAAAATGCTTCTGGGAACCCTCATTAGGCAAAGAGCATGAGGCAGATTTCAGAGGATTCTAGAGAAAGATGGGCTCTTGGAGGTCATCTAGCCACTCATTCATTCACCCAATGTGTGTTCGATGCCCACTCTGCTGAGTGGCATTGGTCCTGGGCAGTAAAGTGTGATTAACACAGCCCCCGCCCCGGTCCTCACAGAGCTCACAGACTGTGAGGCCGGTTTTGCAGTGAGGAAGCTGGTCTCTCAAAAAAAGAAAAGGAAGAAAGAAAAGGAAAATATCTGATCCATAGCGTTATACACTTAAATGGAATCTCAGTAATTGTGTTGTGCAGCCTTGAGCAAGTGACTCAATGTCTCTGGGTGTCAGCTTCCTCATGTTGCTACTTCGTGAGGCTGCTGGACCAACTCCATGAGATGTTGCAGATGGAACCTCTGCAGAGCAGACAGCGAGCAGTGGTGCCTGGTAAGTGGCAATCGTCATCATCATCACTACTTTTATTTCAAGCTGACCTTCTCATTTTACAGATAAAGAAACTGAGACTTGGAGAATTGAGGCCACACAAAGACTGAGCAGCAAACTGGGACTCAGAGGACCCTTTCTCAGGCTAACGATGGCTACCACAGCCTCCCAAGCTGTAATGTTATGGATTTCAATGGGCTCCTGACTCAAACTGGCTTCTGTGACTATAAAATCCATAGATCTGCTAAGGCTTCAGGTGAGGCATGATCCAGGAGCCCAGCGATGCCATCAGGGTCCTGCTTCTCTTTCTTGATTTCTCTGCTCCATTCGCTTGGTGATGATGCCAACCTCAGCAAGCTTTTCCTCTCCCGGTCTCAAGCTAGCTTCAGTTGCTAGAGAGCTTCCTGTTTCTCTATTCATATCCTGGATGGTATTTCCAGACAAAGACCTGAAAACCACCATGATTAGGGCAGATGACGTCACACACCCACTCCTGAACCAACAAGAGGGGCTGGTGGATGGAACGTGCTGATTGGTCCAGGCTGGTCTCACTCACCTTCCACCTGAGGCAGGGATACGATCAGCGTGCCCAGAATCACAAAAATCAGGAGCTACTGGGGCATACGCACTTAAGAGGTAACCACAAACATCCTCACACAAATTTAAAAGCCACACAACGTTAGAGGGTGAGGATTCTACCATGTCTAACAATATTCACAAAAACACTGCCATGAGAAAGAGCTAAGTGTGGACTCGTATCAGCACACACCACTGTGAGCTCCAAGGGGGCGGAGACCACACCTGCCCCATTCACCAGCTTTCCCCAGAGCCGGCACTGGGCACATGGGGCCATTGAGTCATGGTTATGAGTGTCACACCACTCGGTAGGAGTCTGCATCCCAGCCCTACCTCTTACGCATGTGAACTTCTATGTGAAGGGGGACTAATTCAGGATCTAGCCAAAGGGTATATGGGAGTCCAGCGATGGAATATCTGTAAAGCATGTAAAAGAAATCTGGCAGACAGGAAGCATGCAAAGAGTGCTGCTATTCGCTGTTTTTATCAGTTGGTACTGCCAACCCCAATCCATGTGATGTTTGACATTCAACATGTTTGCACAAGGAAAAGTCTCTGGCTGCAGCACACCCTGCGCTGTCTGGACCCAGGTCCTCTGTCACTGATGCTGTCCTGCTCCTCCAGACCCAGAGTAAAAGCCACCTTCTCTGTGACCCTCTTCCCCCTCCCCAGAGCTGGAAGCAGGCTCCCTTTGCCCTATCCTTCCGCAGATCTTTCTTTCCCTCTCTTTTAGAGCCCTTGTCAGACTGTGTTGCCACTTCCCTCTTACGTTCCCGGAGGCACTCAGAAAATGCTTGTGACAATGTATTGAATTCTGCCTGTAGGTCAGCCTAGTTGTAGTATTTCAATAAAAGATTCGAAACAACAGAGCGGGAGCTCAGTCTCTGGGGGCTGTGACCAGTGTCCAGATGTGTCTAAAGTTTTTAGGGCTCCCTTGTTTGCAAGGGCTAAACCCTCACTCAAACTAGTTAGCAGAATGTATGGAAAGAAAATAATAATAGTACTGTTGTTACAATGGGATGGTGACATTATTGATGGAGAGATGCCTACAGACTCAGAGAATATTAAGTTATAATACTGGTAATATCAAAGGACTCAGAAACTCACAGAGATGCTACACCCAGCAGAAGATAATACATGCACCCACGAGGGCCTCAGAGTTCCCCGGGTGGGGAGGATGCCACCTGCATGGAGGGAGGAGTCACCGAGTGTGGGAAGCTCTGTGTGCCATTTTTATGGGGAGTGGGGACAATGATTAATGCCCTACTGGCTCCCATCTGCCCTGACTCTTCCGCCACCTCTGACTTTTCCTGCTCACTCGTACCGACACACCCTTGAATTGAGAGATTGAATGAGCTGAAGACTGATTTTCCAGGACCAAGTCCTAGGAGGCTCAAGCTTCAGCCAAGCCTGGGGTCCTCTCCTGAAATTGAGTTCCTACCACGTGCTCAGCTGAAATAGCCCTATGGGACAGGTACTATTATCCTCCCATTGTACAGATGAAGAAACTCAGACAAAAACAGCAACGAACTGAGTTGGACCAGGTTAAGAGTCAGTGACCGTATCTATGAGATTCCACACCCCAAATCCTCAACCTCTAACCCGCAGTGCACCCTGCGGATGGCGCATGATTGAAGGAAGGGTGGAACTGCTAGGACGTCTCAGGAATCCCGGGGTCTATTCTCTCTACCTTGGATTTGGCAGCAGCAGGTAGAATTCATTTTCTCTCACCGCAAACGAGAATCTCTCTTGGTAGAGATCATGGTGAGTTACGGCTTCGGCATTTCATGTCTTGGGGGTCCACTCAGTGTCCAATGCCGATGTTAACTGCGGTGAGGGGCTGGGGTTCTGGAAGAACTGGCCTCTCGCGCTGGGGCCACAAGGCTGGAGTGGCTGGAAGCCTGGCAGGAGGCCCTGGGCCTGGAGCACCAACCACAGATGCCCACACGGGAGCGAACATCCCAGCTTCTCTACAGAGTCACAAGGTAAACCAGGAAGATGAAATATTCATGGCAAGCAGCCAATGTTTAAAAAATAATAAAGAGATAGAAATAGTCACCAGGGTCATTTGGCATCTTGAAGTTGCTTGATGATAAGTATTCTTGCTCGCCGCCAGGAAGAATAAACCAAGAAATAGGAAAGATGGAACAGCAAGGTTATGCACTGCTTCGAGGCTGGTGAGGGCATTGTGGGCAAGGTGTGCCCAACAGAGCAGGTTATCTGCTTTTGCATCTTAACTATAGCATGCAAAGCCCCTGCCTGGCATTACTGGTCCCTCTCTGTCCTTAGCAAGCTGTGTGATTTTAGACAAGTCACTTGCCCTCTCTGAGTCTTGGCTTCTTCTTCTGTGAATGGGCAGTGAGTGAGGCTAATAGGCAGCAGTTTTAAAACTACGTTCTGCTGAGCCCTGAGCATTCCACGGAAGTCACTGTAGGAGGAGGGTCAGGGGGCTTAGTGGGTGGGATCCTGAAACCCCCCAGCCCCATGATAACCAGAGAGTTCTGCTTTTATCTCTTGTATAATCAGAGTTCTGCGTAATATTTTTAGAGAAGAAAGAGTTCTGAGGCTAAAAAGAAAATGAAAACCACTCTGCCCACTGAGCTCGGAGGCCTTCCAGCCCCTACATTCTAGCGGTCGAGGGAGATAATTGTTTTCTAGTCAGTGCTTCGACCTCTTGGAAATGATTTAGGCACCAAAAAGCAACCACACCCAGACGCCTGTCTGTTTGCCACCCTCTGGGGATGCCGGGATGGCTCTGTTATTCCATGACAAGGAAAGCCCACTTGCCAAGAGGGAAACCCAGGGTGAAAAAAGAGCTTTCTCTTTCCCACTAGACTTTGCCCTGACGTTGCCCACGGTGGGCAGCTTTCTGTCTCACTGTTTATGTTCCCTTCAGAAAACCCAGCGTTGTTGTGGTGAGATGGGGAGTAATTTTCCCTCTTGGCTAAGTGGTTTCATGTGTAGTCTTTTGGTGTCCATGAGATTGAAATAGAGTTTCAGAGGCCTGGGCAACCCCATCTATTCATTTGAGTTAATCACAACCGCTCGCAAATGCTATCTTTTCCAGCTTGCTGATAAATTATGCCTTTTGTGATGGACATCTGATTGTAAAGGCCCTTGGCAGTACTTGAAGGCATTTAACTTAAAACCATTATTAGATTTTAGTTTAGTTCTCCCTCGACACCCCAATCCAAAAATAAGGCCTTGAGGTACCTTTGAGATGTTTAAGTATACGTTGTCTTAGGAGACCACCCTCGCACCAAAGGCAAATACTTTAAAAGCTGCTTTGTAATATTAAAAAGAGAGAGAGAGATGGAGAGAGAGAGAGAGGGAAAGAGAGAGAGAACTGGGTAGGTTTTTTATGATTACTAATTTAGCAGTCTCCCAGTTATGTTTTATTGATAACTCTAAACATAAATTTGCCTTTGGTATACTTTGCTGCTGATGCCGAAAATAAGACGTGTAAGAACACATAATCCTACGCCTAGGGCTTTTCAGAGTAATGTACAAAGGCTCTTTATGGCAGCCCAAGCAAGAGATATTTAAATGGAGAGGTGCAGGCTGAGGCAGTTCTTCAAATCTGGGCAAAAAAGAGAAGTCACTTGCTGCTCGCTGGTGTGTCACGAAGTCCCAGTGTTCATGCAGTTTTAAACACAACATTTCTTCTGGTTTATTCTTGAATTAGAAATACTAATCTCACCCACATTTTATTATTTGCAATTGGAGAATGGTGTGCGTGAGGCCCCGAGTTCACAGGAGAAATGCATATTGCACCACTTAAGAAGGTGGTTACTTATGACCAAAGCCTTCGAGAATACCACCGTAATATGTGTTACGAGACGCCTTTATGTGCTCAGAGAAACACAAAACTCTGTGCGCAGAGCCCATAAAAAGCAATCGCTTTAAAGGATTTGCTGTCAGTTTTTTTTTCTTCTTCTTCTTCCTTTTTAAATGATGAGGTGCCCGGGGATAATCAAATGTATATATTTTATCTTCCAAATACTAATGGGCTTGAACACAGCGTGAAAGACGGAGCGCTGATTAACGGGGAATGTAATGATGCCATTATAGGCATGATTTTCTTTATAAATAAATGATCTCGAGAAAATATTTTATCCGTGGGGACTGCCTCGATGAACGACGTGACAGTATTTGTAACAGGGGACGGAGACACACTCTTCTTCCTGGTGGGTCACGCCGTGTTTTCACAGATGACGTGTTAACAATGAAGCCGGTTTGCTTTCTCCAGCCTGCACACCGCTGGGGACCCAGGCAGTCTGACAGACCTCAGTTTGTGGTGCCTCGAGGCCCTTCCCAGAAGGGTGAAGGGTCTCCTCTCCTGGCCCCATTTCTGCAGGCTGCAATATAGGGCAGGAGCAGAGAGACATAAAGCCCATCTCTTAGTATTATTTTAAAGGAGACAAAGTATCTAATAGTGTGCTCTAGGCAAACATATTCTCAGAGACAGATCAGCTTAACTCCCTTGTATCCTGGAGCACAAAGCATTTTAATAAAAAAAAGATTTTGGCTGCTACACACACAGGCCTGAACTGCAGTCCTCTTTTGCAGGTGTGTGTCCTCACAGAGAGGCAGCTGGTGGCATATCTGATGTCAAATTGAGCTCCAGGCCCTCTCCTCTAACCCTCCCCGCTCTCCCCCATCCCCAACCCTACCCCAGGCCCTAGAAGCCAACTAGGGAAGAAGGAAGAGGCCTTCCTGTCCTCCCCACTGGTCTTGCCCACTTGGCTGCCCCACTGTCAAGCCACCGCTTCGTCCGCCTTCCCCACACAGTCTAGCAGGCGCAGGCTCCTAGTGCAAGCGCTAGTCTTTTCTCGGCTTAGACTGGAGAGCCGTTGCTAGCACCCTTGCCTGGGGGCTTCTTAAAGCTCCTCAAGGCTGAGCGCGAGGGCCGTGAGCTCCAGGGACAGTGGGTGCTCTGCCTCATTGCAATAAATGTTTCCTGCGCCCCCACTGTGTGCAAGGTGTGATGCTCACAGTCGCTGCCTGCCCTCGGGCTGCTCCCAAACGGAGCGATGGCGAAACTGGACCACTAGGTCCAAAAGGAGGAGATCCAGTGGGGTCGAAACATAGGCGCATGCATTCATCCACTCATTTCTGACAGTGCCTAACATGTGGCAGGCCCTTTGCTACTATGAGATGGGTGCCATGACAACGAACAGATGTGATCCCTACTCTCCCGGGAACGCCTACTGCAAGATGACATCATAAACGTAGCTGCCATCAGGGGCTATGATATAGAGAGCTTTGTTGTTTTGTTTTGTTTTGTTTCATTAAGCAGATCCCTCTTGTGGTAAGTCACTGGGGTCTGGTGGCAAGGGGGTCCCCAAGAAAGGTCAAGGGAAACAAATGAAAAATGTACTAAATTATACACTTAGGAGAGTGAGTCCTTTTAGCTAAAGGATCCTTTATCTGCTAAACACTGTGAAGATTTGGAAGTTTGGAGCTTAACAGTTGATTCCATTTGTCGGGGACGGGGATAGCTAGGCAAGGGGGAGAAAAGGGAAACAGAACCGGAGAGTGAGGCTGAGGCCAGGCCACGTTGGAGGCCCATGAGCACATTATGTAAGGTCATAATTTTAATGATCACTAAAACTTGGGCTGATCATTGGAATCCCCTGGGATGCAGAGCCAGGACTAGGGTGAGCCAGCGAGGTGCCTAGGGGGCAGCATTTAAGGAGGCCCTTGTTCTCCAAGACATGCAAGGGCCGGGTCGCCACCTGAGAGTGAGTGCCTCCTTAAATTTTGCAAACTAGGTAGTTCATTCATCTGAACCTAGTCCCAACCTGTTGGGGAGCTTTAAAAAAAATATATTGATTTCTGAGCCACATTCCCCAGAGGTTCTGATTTCATTGGCCCAGAGATGGGCCTGGACACTGAGATTTTTTAAGGCTCCCCCAGCGATCCTACTGTGTGGCCAGTTTTTAGATCTGCATATGCAGTGGGTCTCCCCCGAGCAGGGCACAGCAGCAGTGGGGAGAGCTGTGACTTCTGGAATATCGGGCTTGGAGCAGCCACGGTCAGGTTCTCTGCAGGCACTTGCTCTTTCTTGGACAGCTTTGCAAGACTCCAGATCTCCTTCTTCCAGTGCTGCAGCCCTGTTCTCCATCAGAGTAGCCATAGCGAGGGCTTGTGTGTACTAGCTCACTAAACTCCCATGACAACCCTGAAAAGTAGATATTGTCATCTTCATTTTATGAAAAGAAAACTGCAGCCCAGAGAGGTTAAGTCCCTTGTCCAATGAGCCACACGGAGAGGAAGTGGGGTGCAGGATCCAACCCTGAGTTTGTCCATCTTCAAAGCACATATTTCCAACCTCTACTAAGCTATGTTAGCTTCTCCTGGGCAAGTGGCCACCTTTAATCAACAGCAATGGTAACTGTGGCTCTGGATTTGTGAGCCGTGAGTACCTTCACTTAAGAAAGTCCCCTTACCCTTGACCTAGGAGAAAATGAAGCCACTGTGTGCCTTTTTACCTCCAGTCACCTGACTTAGCGCATGCACAGCTCTGCAGCCCAGGTCTGCTTAAGGTTGAATCTCAGGTTTGCTTCTGGCTCCAGACGTGTCCCATGTTCCTATGCCTAGACACCCTGCTGATGGCAGGTGAGGTGCCTGAGAATCCCAAGTCCACGCTAATTACCTGTAGTCTCCAGAGCCCAGAGCACTCAGCCAATGGCAGCTGCCATGCAAGGACGCTGCCGTGCTACCTACGTGAGTCCTTGCATTGACAAGCCCCTTCAGCCTGGACATGCCTGACACTCACAAGACATGCTGGGAACACTGCCCTGAAAGGATGGTGGTGCTTGGTTTCCTGGAAAGCGCAGATGATTAAAGGCCTGGAGAAGAGGCAGCCCCAGTAAGGGTGTCTTTCAAAGGCCGACACTATAACCACAGAGCACTGCAAAGAAAATGCAAAGTTCCAAGACCTTACTACACTTGTGACAAAAATAGGGTGCACTGATATCAGAATGATCAAGATTTGCATTCTCTGCCGTGCCATCACTTAGCCATAGAAATAGCCCTCACTTCTTTTTCTGCCGAAAGTGTCATCTTGTGCTCAAGATCTTTATTGGGTCCCCACTGCCTGCTAAGCCAAGTGCAAGTCCTGGTTCTTGACTTGCCAGTTACGTGAACTTGGGCAAGACACCCAACCGCCTGTCGCCCCAGCTTCTTCATGCATAATGTGGAGATAACAATGGCAGCTACTGCGTGTGGTAGAGTGATTACAGTGTGATTTTGCAGCAACCCCCATCAAGAGGTGGTGCCTGCTGCCCCATTCCTTGAATCGGGGCTGGCCATGTGACGACACAAGATGCAAGAGAAATGACTGTGTGCCGATTCCAAGTCCGGACCCCAAGAGGCTTTGCGTGTTTCCTCTCTCTGTCTCAGAGTCCTGCCACTGGCATGTGGACAAGCCCAAGCTAGCCTGCCGGAAGGATGTGAAAATAGTCAGTGACCCCGCTTAGGCCACCTAAGACCAGCCAGGCCTAAGGTGACCCATCAGTTGGACCCAGAAATAGGAGTGAGCCTGAGATCAGCCAAGCTCTGTCTAGATCTGCAGATCCAGTCTGGACTCAGGATAAATAATTAGTGATTGTTCTTTTAAGCTACTAGGATTTGGAGTAGCATGTTAATAACTGGTACAATACTTCACAGAAGTTTTTATGGTTATCAAATGAGATCATGTATCCAAAGAACTTAGCACAGTGTTTGGAACAGGGTAACTGTGCAGTAAATACCAGTTAGTACTAGGAATGGTACTAATAGTAGTAGCAACAGCAGAAGAAAATATTCTAAACTTCTTACAGTGTTCAAAGTATCTTGCCTATCTTACAGCACACCACCTGGGTTTGAAGCCAGACTGAGCTGCTCTGCACACATACTTTGTACTTCTCACACCTTAAACTTGCCTATTCTCTTCCTCCTACCTGGAATGTTCTTCCCTGCATATGCACCTCCCCAGTAGCCTCTGGCTTTGAAGACTTAGCTGAAACACCATCAGCTCCAAGAAGCTTTCAAGGACGCCTATCCATAGAATCTATCTCCCAGTCCTCGGTGTACCCATCGCTCTTTAAAGATTTATCATAAGATAGTTCACGCTGCTTCAGAATTCATTGTGTCTGTGTGTCCCGTTCTATTTTTTTTCCTTTTCCTTTCTTTCTTTCTCTTTTTTTTTTTTTTTAGAAATAGGGTCTCATTCTGTCACCCAGGCTGGAGTGCAATGGTGTGATCACAGCTCTCTGCAGCCTCTCGGACTCCTGGGCTCAAGCGATCCTTCCGTCTCAGCCTGCTGAGTAGTTGGGACTACAGGAGCGTACCTGTGCACCATTCTTGACTTCAAGTTTTCTGAGGACAGACCTGTGGACATGTTCATCTCTGCTATTCCCCAGTGGACCTAGCACAGTGCCTAAATCAGGAATGGCAAATATGAAATTTTGGGTGCAAGTCAGTTCCTAATCAGTTGGCAGTGACTTCTTGGAGTGCTAAGTTGAAAGGGATCCTAAGGTTGGGTCTAGCTCAGTTACCAATGTTTTTCATGGGCACAAAATGGGAAGGGGCAATGTCAGTGCAGACACTTGAATGTTTGCTAATTACACCCAGTTTTAAAACTGTATTTGAAACAAATATATCTATGATACAGCACTACATCTCTCTAGCCTGTCTAACTGTTACGTCATCTCAGCCTCATGACATCCCATATTTATTATTCTCCACTTGATAGAAGAGGTTAGATGGCTTTGCTCACATCACTCAACTAGAAGCAGCAGGACCCACGCTTGAATATAGATCTCCCGCCTCTAAACTCAGGCTGTTTTTACTGCGGGCTATGAATTGTTCTAATTGACATCATAGCCCTGAGTTTGTATTTTCATGCACCATGGAAATTCACTTCAATTATGTAAATTGGAATATTTATCTAAAACACAAGAAAGTACAATGTAGCCAAAAGGACATATGCACATGTTCACACAACAGAGAAACATGGCAGCAAAGGACTTAGTTTTAGTTCTTTGCTACCATCATTCTTGATGTGGGCAAAGTGGCATGTGTCATTGTCATTGCTATGATAGCATTATAAGGCCATAATCTGATGACTTATTTACCCAATATACAAAATGAAAACATTTTTAGTACAGTAGCAGCCTTGGATGGAGAATTGAGGTATTCTGGTAAATCTAATTTTCTGGTTAGTAACAAATGACTACATGGAATATTATACAATAGTGAGGAACAGTAAACTAGAGATAGAGAGAGAGGTGTGAACAGGTCACAAAAAATAGAATTTTTTTTTTTTTAGGCCGGGCGCGGTGGCTCACGCCTGTAATCCTAGCTCTGGGAGGCCGAGGCGGGTGGATCGCTCAAGGTCAGGAGTTCGAGACCAGCCTGAGCAAGAGTGAGACCTCGTCTCTACTAAAAATAGAAAGAAATTATCTGGCCAACTAAAAATATATATACAAAAAAATTAGCCGGGCATGGTGGCTCATGCCTGTAGTCCCAGCTACTCGGGAGGCTGAGGCAGGAGGATCGCTTAAGCCCAGGAGTTTGAGGTTGCTGTGAGCTAGGCTGATGCCACGGCACTCACTCTAGCCCGGGTAACAAAGTGAGACTCTGTCTCAAAAAAAAAAAAAAAAAAAAAATAGAATTTTTTATGAGAAAAGCAAAAAACAGAGCAAAATTTTCAGAACAATGCAATTCACATTAATTACAAACACATGCACAAAACCACACTATATGTTTTACATATATCACTCATATGTATATCATGGGAAGGGGGGGTGGGAATAGGAATTATGAAAAAAATTGGAAATAAAGTTAGCAAGAAGGGACCTCACCCAAACAATGATAATTATTGGCTGAGAATTAAAAAATATGAGTAGCATAATTCTATGACAGAGGTCCACAATTTTTAATTAAAAATAAATGAAAGTTTGTGCATAACCCAAAATTGGATTCAAAACATGTAAGTATCTCAAATACCACCAGAAGTGCTTTCCCCCAAACTACTTTCCTATGGAATATGATTTTCTCTGCCTGCTTTTTCATAAATACAGATGGACCACTTTCTATAATCCAAGCATTGGGAATACAGAATAATGTAGAATCTCTGTCCTCAAGAAACTTAAGAACTGCTAATGTTTATCGAGCACTTATTAAATACTAAACCCTGCCCAAAGTATGTCACATATATTGCAATTAATTCCTACAACACAGTAGCAATTATTATTATTATACCCTTAATAAAGATAAGGAAACTAAGGCTAACAAAAGAATTTTCTCCAAAGACACAGCTAGAAAGTGGCAGAGCTGGACTCCAGACTCAAGTCCATCTGCCCACAAAGCTCAAGTTCTTTCCATGAAACCACACTAAGTACCATCTAGTATCGGGGCAAGGTGGGAGTGGAGACATCCCACGCAGTATCGCAAGGTAATTATTATTAACATCGAGTGGATTATGAGCTCCTTAAGGGCACAGGCCAATTCTCATTCCTTCCTACAGTGGACCGTGCAGCACAATGCCTGATTTCACATTCTTGTTAAATAAAAAAGTAATTAATAACACTAAGAATAGAAGTGCAAATTGCTGGCCAAACTTTCTGGTTAATAGCTTTCCAAATGAGGTCAATTTTATTGTGTTTATCCTTTTATGTATAGAGTAGGAAGTTGTATAGACAACCACAGATATTGGTACTTAATTGGTACCATATGATACAATAAACCATGTACCAACATGTACCCTCCCGAGCTTGAGACTGCCTGGGTTCTTCTGCTTAAATGGAAGGGTTTGAGTCAGTGATCATGTCCAGCTTCTAAATCATTGTCACTGTCATCATCATCATTATCATCATCACCACCACACCACTACCATTATTTCTGTAATTGCTGCCACATTCCGTATGCTAAACCCTGTGCTAAGCATTTTACATGCATCCTATCATTAACAACCTGAGTTAATGCTATTATTTATCCCATTTTACAGATGAGCAAAGTAAGGCTTAGGGGAGTTAAATTACTTGTCCAGGGTCACATAGGCAGTAAGCAAATGTATTCGTCTGAATGGACTGGGTTATGCTGCAGTAACAATATCTCCCAAATCTCAGTGGCTTAATTCATGCAAAGTTTGCTGCAGGACTGAGGGTCTCACGGCCAACTGTCCCCTGTGCAGTGACTCAGAGAACCAATAGCTCTGCCGCGTCAACACGAAGCCTGCACATTTGCAGAAGCGGGGAAGAGAGTAGCGGGCATCTCACAAGGAGACTTCTCCCTCCCTCAGCCTGGAAGTGACTCACACAGCTCATGGTTCTGTGGCCCAAACTAGTAACATGACTTGTCCAACTGCAAGGGGGCTTGTTGTCTCCAGCGTGCCCAGGAAGAAAAGAAATGTATATCAGTGAGCACTATGATTACCTACCACAAATAGGGACTCTAAAGACCTCTTAATCCCTGGAGACACCTCCGTGCACCATGAAGGTTAGGTTTGGCTTCTTGAACACTTCCAGAGGGTGTGGGGAGGATTATCATGTATGTGCAATGACCCTGTGCTCAGACCCTTACACGACCACTTCCGCACACTACCACTTAGCTCTCACCATAGCATCACAAGATAGGCACTACTGTCCCCCTGTTATAGATAAGGAAACCGAGGCTCAGAGAGATTAGATGACTTCCCCAAGCCAGAGTTGAGGCCCAAAGCAAGGGTTTTCTACTTCAAAAACCAAACTCCAGCAAGATCACAAAACAATTGCATTCACTCATTTGTTAATTTGCAAAATGCCTGCAAATATGGTATGGATTTAGTGTTCATGACAGTGCTGTGAGGTTAGAAGGACACTCTCATTTCACAGGTGAGGACATTTGTAGCTCAGCAAGGTTAAGTACGTCACCCAAGAGACCGTGGAGCCAAGTGTATGCGCGGGCAGAGATGAAACACACTCAAGCACCAGGAGAATGAGAGGTAGGAGGCCTCCCAACCTCGTCCTGGCAGCCCGATCCCTGGAGGGAGAAGGCAAGAGAAATTCCAACCCCTGCAGAGTTCATGCTCTTAAACACTTATAAAAGCTTTAATATCCAGACAAAATCCAGACCTAAGTGCAAAGGTTACTAGAGTTGGGATTTTATTGCCAGATGTAAATCCATCTCTCTAAGACCTGTTCCAGTTCCCTGGTGCCTCACTTGAAATATTTCATGTGTGCTGAATGGATTTGTTGGCTCCCTGTTGCCTTCATAAATTATAAAGTCCAAATTTCTCAGAGCCTCCATCCAGCAAGGGTAGTTCTAACTGCCCCACGCCAAGCTTTAAATGGATGACAGCTTTGCCTCAGTCCTAGAGATTGTGCTTATTTACTCTTCCCAAGGATTAACAAGTCATGAGCCACCATTTTGGATGGGGGGTGGGGTGGGTGCCGCTTGGCTCACAACAGTTCAGCCTTCAGTGCCATCAGCCCACCATTCTGTGGCCACAGTTGATTGGCTCAGCCACAAAGATATTGGACCAAAAATGGACTAATCAGAGTCTCTGTTTCAGGAATAGGACACTTATTAAAAGGGGCAAACTTGTTGGAGGCCAACTTTCCTTAAAAGCAGCCCCCTGGGGAGATCTCTTGCTGAGATCTCTGGATCCTGCTTCCCGAGGTGGGATGCCTAACCCACCTTTTATCCCACTGCCCTTGAAATGTAGCCTTTCCATTTCACTGAGGTGAGCCAGGGTCCATCTGTTGCTGCAACCAAAAGAATCCTAAGATTTGTGTTAACCCACCCACTCTGAAGACAAAGACACATCATCCTCAGCTTCCCCACTGCCCAAGACCTGCTTTTCTGGGTTCCTCCCCAAAACTCGGCAGCTACAGCTGCTTTCTCTTGGAGCCCTCACAGAATGGCAGAGCTGTTGAGACAGGAAAGAAGCCCAGAGTGCTCGCCTGGGCAGGAGTTGGGATTCTAGAAGCCACGGCATCTCATTGGTGGTGTTATGCATGACACCCCACCAGAACCCAGGCCTGCCACTGTTCAGTGACTCAGCGGGACCCACCACCCTTCTCAGTCCACCCGACGACCCTCCCTGGCTCCATCCCATCTACCCCTCCCCGTTTGCCACACTATTAGGATCCCTGAGTATCTCACTCCTTGGCTTTGTGCATTCCATTCCCTCTCCTACCTGGAATGCCTCTCTTCTCTGATGAAAACTCAGCTAGTCCGCAACAGCCAGATTGTTTCTGGATCCTTTGCACACATCTGCAAGGCAAGATTACTTAAGATCAGTTATTCCCATTACCCTTGGTGTTTATTCTCCCCCGTTGTACAAAACATGCTGTGTTATTACTTCCATCCCATTGATTTAATGTCATTGTCTCTCATTGGACTAGCTGTTATTTAAATAGCTCTTCCTTCATGAGATTGGTGCCCCTCGTTAGCTATCACATGCCTCTGTACAAAAAGGACTTCTGGGTTTGTTTGCTTTTTTTTTTAAGTCCATCCCAAAACAGGAGATGTGTCCTCATAGAAGAAAAGTCTAGAATCGGTTATTAGATATTGAAGGAGAGCACATCCCAAACGCCGTCCTGCGCATAACTAAAGGGGAGTGTGCAGCGTGGGCTGGGGGTGGGAGACGGGAGTGTGTGTAGTGAAGGGCAACAAACAGAAAAGGCCAATCGCAGCAGATGCTCCTCCTATTGTTGGCCAGTTTCTCCTTGGGCACAGATCCTTCCAGAATATGGCCCTTCACAAGGGTACCCTCCAAATGTCCCATGGATATTAAAGGTGTCAAAAACAGTAATATTTCTATGCATGTTGGAAAGATATCCAAATAGATTGTTAAATGAAAAGGAAAAGCAACAGGATAATACTCATTGTATATAACATGGCTAATATTTCTGAGCAGTTGCAAAGTACCAGGGACAGTTTTATGTGCTTTACATAGTAACTTTTCAAATCATCAGACTTGAGTGGTTGGCTTATTATTTCCATTTTACTGAGGAGGAAATTGAAAAACAGAGGCTAAGCAACTTGTTGAAGATAACAGTAAATGGTGGAGCTGCTATTTAGGCTGTATGTACATGATGCTTTACTATCTAGCACCCAAGCTCCCCACTGCCATGCCACACTGCCATTGTGTGCATGTGTGTGTGTGTGTGAAAGAGAGAGAGAGAAAGAGAGAGAGAGAGAGAGAGGGAGAGAGAGAGAAAGGGAGAGATCTTGCATGTATAGCTTATATTTATATGGCTTGTATTATCATAGAAAATTCTGGAAGGCAGCCAAGAAAGTGTTAGGAGTCCATGCCTCTGGAGAGTGGGGATGAAATAATCAGATGACTTATTTGTCTTTTTGCACCCCCACACATACACACACAGTGTCTCAGGAATTCATTCAGCTGTAAGTAATGGAAAACCAAATTCACAGAGACTTACACAAAACCAGTTTATTTGTCTTACATAACTAGAAGTCCAGAAGTAGTGGTTTATTGGCTCCCTGGTATCAGGGCTACTTTTCTACAATTATTTTGGCCTTACACTCATGGCGACTCCCCTTCCTTGCTTTATTTTCTTTTCTATGGCAGTTATCTTCATCCGGCATCTGTATATTTTACCTGTGTGCATTGTTTCTGCTCTAGAATGTCAGCTCTAGAGGACAAGGACTTTGTTTTGTTCACAGCTGTACCCCGGCACCTTAAAACCCTACCTGGTACAGAGTGAGTGCTCAGTAAACATTTGTTGAATTAATGAGTGAATGAATCAAGGCTACCACTTCAATCATTGTGTCCATGTTCAAAAGACAGGAGAGATGACACCACTGCCACTGTCCTCTTTTATCATGAGAACAAATGCTTTCCCAGAATCTCCCACACTGATTTCCTCTGAGTCTTACTGGCCAGAATTGGGTCACATGGTGTGATCCTCTCCCCAGAACAAAAGACGCTGGAAAACCAGGAGCAGGTGGCCCGGATCTCACGTGGCCACTCCAGACAACATTGAGGTGTTCTCAGCAAGGAAGGAGCAGGGAGCCCGTATCAGTTAGACAACAACCACGTGGCCCACAGGTAGCGGGGCCTTTTACCATGTGCATGCTCTACTTTTATGTTTTTCTTGAATACAGATACATGAGCCCTACTGTAGGATTGATCAGAATCTGAGGGTGAGGCTGGGTATCTGTACTTTTTAAAGATTCTGATGCCCCACCAATGATAAAAAGAACTTTCCAAAAAGTCTGCACTCAAAGGTAGGAGAAGGGTTGTAGAGTCCTGGAAAAGGAAGTGTGATCTGACTCCCATAGAGATGTAAGCTGAAAGGGCCTTTGTAGATCATTGAGCTCAACGTCTTCGTTTTGCAGATGAGTCAACCAAGGCTCCTTGTCCCCAGCTCACGAGGCAATCCGTGGCAGAGCCGGGGCTCGATCCCAGAGTTCTGGCTCCCAAACCAGTGCTTTGGTCCCTTCCACACTTGGCTGGCTGATTCCCCACCATCACGTGTTTACAGCCAAGGGCAGGACCCTCACATTACTCATGTGTAACTTTTACAGAGAAACAACCAAGTCTCAATTTTCCCTTTCTCCTTTAACTGCATAATCTAGAGCAATAAATTAGTCCCAGAGCAAAAAGATGCCCTTAATTCCCGCACTACTTTTCCATATCCCTGTGGTGTTTATAATGTAAAAGGAGTTTTAGTGGTTAATATCCCCTCTCAGGCTTCCCTTTATATATGTACAAATTTATATTTTATAATTACAGTTGCAGGTTTCCCCTCTGCTCTGCCCCTGCCCTAGAGCCTAAGAGTGACACAGGAAATGGTTTATGTTCTCCGGCCTACACTGACAGTCTAATCCCGCTTGTGTATTTCATGCTGTCTCTGCTGAGTCCATTTTCTCCCAGCCATGAGATAGATGTTATTCCCAGTGCCTCGTCTCTGCAGACTCAGAATGGCATGTGCCCGGAGAAAACCTAGCTCCTGCTCTGAAAGATGCCAGCTTCGGAGCAGAAGGGCTCAGAAATATAAGCAGGAAGACCCACACCAGGGTGAATTTATACTCCTGATTAAATGCTCCGTGCTTAGCACCATGCCTGTGTGATTGCTGTGAACGCCGCAAGCTCTCTTTCTCTTTTGGGCTCGTGGCTGGAGCAAACCTGAACAACCAGAAAGCAGAGGCACATGTGGCATTAAAACTGCCAGGGGAAATCCAGCCTCAAAACCAAAATGCAAAGGCAAGGTGACCCCTTCCCAGACACAGCAAGTGCTGCTGGGCTGCCCCCTAAAGCCTGTGTGGGCCTCCAAGGTCAGACTTTTCTTAAGGACTTTATGCTTTCTTGCCAAACGTGCAGAAGCCCCTAAGAGGACCAGGCAAGAATTCAAACACCCAAAGTTTCCTGGGTTGTCTTTATGCTAATCAGTTATGTGACCTCAGCCAGTGGCCTGACCCTTCTGAACCTCAGTTGCTCTTATCTGTGAAGAGAAGAAGAGAAAACCTGCCCCAATTTAAGCCCTAGAGTGACTGGGAGAATGAAAGAGCAAATTGTAGAAATGATACACACATAGTAGGTGGTGTGAGTAGATCCCAGGCAACAGAGGCACGGATGTCCTAAAATTCCAACCTGGCTATACTCCCTCCTCCAGCGGCACCAACTAATATTTATGAAAAATATGTTTCCATGGTCATTTGGACATTATATATGGCGGTAGTCATCAGCTGAAGGCAAATGTGAAAATATCAGCTGAGCATCCAAAGGTATAGGCGTCAAAGACACCAAAACATCTACTTGGCTGCCCCAACTTTTTCATTTTCTGTACATATTTAGTGTTTCCTAGACATAAAAGGGCAGGGGAAGCCAACCATGTTTTATGAAAAGAACAAGGCAGCTCA
Organism: Lemur catta; assembly: GCF_020740605.2. Classification (NCBI taxonomy): domain Eukaryota; kingdom Metazoa; phylum Chordata; class Mammalia; order Primates; family Lemuridae; genus Lemur; species Lemur catta. Next base: position 9,484,166 of record NC_059147.1, on the reverse strand, counting down.
GATTAACTACATATTAGGTGAGATAGTTATTTCTTGAAGACATGTCATCTTGGCAATTAAGCATTTAAATCTGAAATATGTTATTTTCCCAAGACTTCAAAGCCAGCAGCTTGAGTTCAAACTTCAGATTGTCAGTATTAGCTCTAATATACTGGGCAAGTTAAGCTCTCTTAGGCTCCAATTTCTGTAAAAGGAAACAAATAATATCTACATTTCAGGTAGATAATATAGCTAGACTGTGAAGTCCACAGGGGCAGAGATTTTTATTGTCTTGCTGACACTAAATCTCCAGCCCCTAACTTAGTGCTCTTTAATAACAAGTGCTCCATAAACGCTTGGTGAATGAATGGATGAAAGGTAGCATAGAAAGTGCCTAACATTCTGGTTAAAACCTTCTGAGGATTCAGTAAACATTCAGCCCTTTTCCCAAATTATTATGGTGCTTGGTAAGTGATTGCAGGGTGATGTGAAAATATCTACCTCATTAGAATGAAGCTTATTTGAGGGCAGGAATGAGCTTTTGTTCAGTGCTGAATCCTTGTCTCCTAGAACCAAACCTGGCATTTAGTAGACACTCAGTAAATGCCTGTCAGATGAATGGTATGTGTCTTTCCTTCCAGATAAGCTGATGCTACTCCTTCGATTCTCTTATAGTCGCAGTACTACCTCATCCTATATGTGCACAAAAGATACTGAAACATACATAAATAGTACCCTAGGACCATATTCTGGCAGGGGTGTGACATTGCTCACAGCCACCACAGCCCATCACTAGTGAACAAGGATGATGGTGACCGTACAACAGCTTTGACTCCAAAGTAATGGAAACATCTAAATCCCCTGAATCTCTGTTTGCAGCCAGAATTTTAAAGAACGTTGCAACAGAAAATATTCACTGCGAAATTCCACAACCTCTGTCACTATGAAAAATGTCATAGAAAGCGATTTTTCTTAGAAAACAGCAACATGCAAAAGTAATCAGTGCTGGAAAACTCAAAGATAGATGAAGAAAACAAGAGGACTAGACCCAATAGCTCTGGTTTTATGAATAGACTCTCCCACCACCCCACTCATCTGTAAGATCCTCATGAGATCTTTTTTTACAGCAGGTTATGAATCATCTTCATGATGTCTTTAAATGAATGATCAATACTATATTTTCCCATAAAATGTTTGGTTTGAAATCCGATTTTAAGTGCATTAGAGTTTTTGTGCACCGAATGGGTGAATGCCATAATAAATTGTCATCACATATGAAAGAAATATAGCATAGATTAATTGCCGTATTTATTTATGAGTCTATAAAATACCTTGTGAATGTCCTGGCACATTTTTGGGATACCAATTTGAACCCTCAGGAAAGTTAAAAGCATTAAAAGAGACTGAAAGGAGATTTATTATCAGAATGTTTTTAATTGCAGACCCAAGCAGACATGCAGGTATTAGAATAGCTATGCCCTTAATGGGCATGTCTCATGTGTTTCTCTCTCTCTCTCTTTTTTTCTTTAAAAATGATATACTTTCCATATTTTTATTGATTTGTGAAGATTTGTCGTAAATTACCATGGCCAGCATGTGACATCACAAATGGTCCCAGCTTCCCTAAAGTAGTGGGCCCCAGGTGGCACAAATAAGAAGGCTCCTGGCCAGTTCTAATGCTCAGCTGTAAAAGTGGAGAAACCACAGGGAAAGAGAGACTGGGGGCAGGCCGATGATAACATGAAAATGTATACGGCTTGAAGCTGCTCATATTTTAATTGAAGCCGTAAAGTCTACAACAGTGAAATCCTTTAGGGGGAAGAATGACAAAATATCCACTGCATGTTAGCAAGGCTTCAGTTAGAGAGCGGTATGCAAAAGCACACAGCCCCTAACGTAGCCAGAGCCAGCAACACCATGGCCCACTGTTCCATTCATCTAGGCCATGATTTGATCCATTCCCTAATTGTGCACTCAAGAACCACTCCTAGGCCCTGTCACGTAAGGAAAAGAGGGGTATGGCATCGTATCCTGGTGAGTCTCTGCATGTTGTCCCTTTAAAGTCTTTACTTCCTACATACATTTCTTTCCCCCAAAGACTTAGGCTTCAAAAACTATTCCTTGGTTTTCAAATCCATACATCTGTTGTTTACTTTAAAGTTTAATTCCTTGAAAACACATCAGATGCCTGGACTTATCATTAGTAAGATGTCATCATCCACAGGATAAAAATAATGAAGAATTTCCATACCTAAAAACTGCTTTGAAAGTGAGAAGTTAATGCAGCAACCCCTGCCCTCCCCCCAACCTACTAATGCAAAAAGCAAAGATTTAAAACAAAAATTCTTCTTCCTGAAAAAAGTCAATAATGAAATTCTGTTAATTGTTTTTAAGCCAGTGTAGATATAGACATGCTATTTTGGCTAGATTGCTTTTTTTAAGGAGGGTTTTTATTTTTGTTTTTGATTTTTATCCAGTGGCTGTTTTGGTTATTTTGCATACATATCAGTCACAGCTGGGTCTGTTTGCGATTTGCCATTTAATTAATGATTCATATTAAGTTTCTAAAATTCCCAAATTAGTGCATAAGCTCTTTCATCATACAGCTTGATATAAAAGCATGTGGTACAGACCCCAAACTTACTTCATTACAAGAGCATCTCTTTAGATATTTTCTCTGCTAAATTACACTGTGCCATCACAGCACACGAAATGGGAATTCACACAGTCCAACTGGAGTTAGCAACATCTCCTGGCGGAATCCGGCTCTATATGCTTGATATGTGTTTGAAACATGGTTGCATGGAAAGACCCAAAATCAGGGGGTCTGCATTTTGGTCCTTTCTCTGTCATCTACTTGCCTATGTGATCTTGAACTTGCTTTTCGCCTGTCCGATATCCTTATCATGAGCCTTAAATAAGATAAAGCAGAAATGTTTAGGATAGCTCCCAAACACTCAACCAATGCAAAGGATTTTTATTACTATTAGCACCCCATCAATTTTAACTCTAAGCTCGGGTACAATGCTGGCAAACTGGAATCTCTGCATTCGGTCTCATTTTTTACTTTATCCCAAAGAAGTTAGTTCTTTCTATTTGTCACCCTTTCTGACAAGAGACATCAACATTCTCATCTGGGAATTAGTGGCTCTTTATTTTTCCCTCCTGATGCCAGAGTCGCTGTTGACAATATGTATTCAGGCAAGGCAGGGACGCTGTGTCTCGCAATCAGATGCCATGCACACTACTTCCGTCAAAACAATTAGTGTTCATTTCGGCTTTACTCGGCGAGACCTGCGGTGACTGATCAGTATAAATTATAGATGCATCTGTCCAGATGCACTTGTTCATTCATGCATAGATTTGAGGAAATTTTATTCTTCTCAGTTCAAAAACAGTCACTAAAAAAGGATCTATTCTTAAAAAATATAATTTAGCACGTTTTCAACTCTGTCATTATGCCCCTGTACTCACTCATTCCATCTGTGGTTTGAGGCATTTGAAGTTGATTTAGGGCATTTCGTGTTGTTCTTTTTTCCTCTATAAAATCTGCTGTCTTTATAAATCATTAGAAAATCATAGACATTTTTCACCCAAAATAATGCAAGATGATTTGTTTTCCCTTTTCTTGTGTATTTGCTTGTTTCTTGTGATACTTGCATTCAAGTTTATTGTCAAACACACATCCTTTACTCTGCCTGCTCAGGGACTTTAATGCGTTTAAAGCAAAACAATATGAGCTTCAAATAAACAATGTGGATTAGCACGCTCTCTGGTACAAATAGGCCTTTGACTGTTTACTTTGTTTCGTATTTGTTTTAATGAGCAGCTAGAGAAACTATCAGGCATGTTGCGCAATACAAAACAGTCTACGTCATTTGTGTAAAATACTTCAGGTGGAACGACTCCCTTAAATATAACTGAGAGGGTCTGTATTGGATGGATTTATTTACTTGCTTCAATAAAATGCTATGTGTACACATATACAATTGGGGATTTTTCTCTGAAACTAAATTAATCAGCACTGAACAAAGCAATGCAAAGCTGTCTTGGTGGAGAAGCCCACAGCAACGGGCTGGCAAAGTGGGAGCCTACGAACTGTCAGGAGGACGAAAGCATATTCCACTGCAGCTTCCCCGAATCAGGCCTTGCAAGAAACAGACTTCTCACCTGAGGATTCTGCCAGACAGAGGTTGATATTGGCTTAACTCACCGGCTTTGTTTTGTTATGAGGGTCCCCAAATAACAAGAAGAGTAGGCACATTTCATAATCACCATTTTTAGAGAACACTACTAAATGCTCAAGCTGGTAATGATCAAATGTCAGCCACAGAGAGAAGGTTTGCTACGGGCGCAGCTTCTCTTCGGGAAGGAAATCTTAAATCAAGGTCTCCCAAGGCTAGAAAACCAGGGAGATGCAGCAGGCCTTCCTCCCTGGGAAACATCCTAAGAGAAGCCACCAAAACCATACAGCAAGTTTGAAGACAATAGAAAAGGTGCCTTAACAAAAAACACGCTCTTTCCTTTTCCACAGGAGACAAATGCTGAGATATCTTCATGGTCCTATCTCCTGGTTTCATTCACCACTGCCTTTCACCCTCTTTCCTTTTTCTTTTTGAAAATCGTGTTGCTTTTCTCTAATCCTAAAGAGCAAAGACAAGAAGTAGGCCTGGAGGCCCTGTGCACAGCATCGATACCACAGAGGCCTTATAAATCAGCTAAAAATCAATAATTCCTATATGGTAGTTTCTCCTTTGCAACCGTATCACCAAGGGACAGAGTTAATGCCTTTTTTCCACCACCAGCCCCATTTTTCTGTCATAAAAAAATTTCTTTTTTTTTTTTTGCTTAGGAACAAATGGGCAATCAAAGTTGCTGAGTAAGTATTTCGACTATCTAATTTTATTACTTTACAATTGACATACCTTCCCTCTGGAAATGTTTGCAATTAATTAATTAGCAGTAATCTTCCCCAAGGGACGAATTTAATGAATACTCTCCAATTCTTACTTAAAAAAAAAATAGATGTATCCAAGCTGCAAATGTGTGGATGGCTCCAAAGTGCATTTTGAAAAATCAAGGGATCTATCTATTATGGTGAATTTTTATCACTAAGTCAATCCGGCGATGACTATAATTCTTTTTCTAACTAGGAGTTTCCCGGGTTGAACGCAAGGTTTCTCCAAGGTAACAGCACTTGGCAGTAGCAGCTGTGTTTGTTAATATTTAGAAGGGAGCTTTTCCTCATGTTAATAATCTCTTAGACAGAGGAGTCTGCGGTTTGTGGCTTCTTTAAGCTGCTTGCGTGTTCTGCACAATGTGTAAAGAAAAAAAAAAAGAACAACAACAAAAAAAACCAGAGATGTCATTCTAAAGAGGTCACTGGCTCCCAGGCCTACTAGTCTGCTCCGCAAGGTGCCAGAGGCAAACTCAGAGGTGAGGGCTTCCCCGACAGGACCCCAGACCTCGCCCGTCTCTGGGCTTCCTCCTCGCCTTGCAAGAAGCCATAGCTGTTCCTTTCCTCTGGGCCACACGTCCTAGCGTTTTAACTAGAAAAGAAAACGGGCCCTTGAGCCAACGCCCATGGCTTCTCGGGGAAGTTGCAACTAATTAATTAATCTTATAAAGCCTGGAGGTGAAAGAAGAGGCTTTCTGAAGTTTCTGGCCTGCAAACCCCATTTGATCCCGGCAGCACCCGCCGAAGACCTTCCCCCATCAGACCCGTAGTCCCTTGTCACCCCCAGAAATCGTGGGTTGGAGACCCTCAGAAAAGCGGCTGGGGCCTGGGGATTGGGGTTCCAGGTGTGCAGAGCCTACGGAGCTCACCAACTGGAGGTCCCCTGTCCGGGGCCAGGCCTAGAGGACGCAGCCCCCTCCCGGGCACCAACGAGCCTCCCCGCCCATCAGTGTCCCTCTGAGGACCCCTGGGATGGGGTGACGGGGTGGCCAGACCGCTGGGCCCAGCCGGGCGTCGGGGCGGAGCGCAGGGAATGGGCCGCCCTCCCGGAGCGCTCCACTGCGGCTCTTCAGCGCCACCCCCAGCGGAGCGCAGCGGCTGCAGCCCGGCCCGGGCGACTTCCTCGGGCTCCCTGGCTCCCGGGCGGACACGGCGGGCGGCGCGCGCGAGGCAGCCGAGCCTCGCCTTCGAGGAGACGCCCGGGGGCCTTAGCCCGCAGTCTGCGGATGCCGGGGTCAGACGTGGCGCGTTTCCAGACCGTCTCCGCGGGATCCTGAACCTCAGCCTCGAGGGGGCGCTATTCTGCCCACTCGAGGGCCAAGCGGCTGCAGAGAAGCCCCAAGGTCAAGGCCCTGGCCATGGTCAGGGCTTAGAGCCAGAATCTAGGCAGAGTCCTGGGGAGACTGAGGCGGAGAACCAGATCCCTGAGGACAAAGATGGGCGGGCTAGTGGGACCCACCGACGCCGCCTGGTGCTGCTCCAAGGAGCCCCGGGCCTGTGGCGGGAACAAACTTTCCTGCAGCCAAGGAGGCTCGTCCCCCAGCCTCGGCTCCCCTCCACCTGCCAGTGCTTACCCTCCGCCCAGCCTGCGCCCACCCCAGTTCCCTCCTCCTCCCCTGCGCGCCTCTGTTCACCAGACTCCGCATCTCTCTCCTCTCCCCTCCTCCTTCTCCCTCTTGCCTTTCTCCCCCACTTTTCTCCTGTCTCTTCTTTTGTATTCTCTCCTCCCTCGCCGCCCCGGTTGCCTCTCGCCTCCTTGGGGCCGCAGGGGAGGAGGTGAGCGCGCTGCGCCCGGGGCCTGCGCGGCGCAGAGGGAGGCGTTTCTCCTACTTCTCCCGGGTAATTTGGACAGATTATATGTGTGCGCGCGCGCGTGAGCTTGAGGCGAAAAGGGGTAGGATTCAGCGCCGAGCAGAGAGGGTCAGGGTCTTTGACGCTCCTCACCAGCTGCACAAACCTCCGCCGCAAGTGCGAGTGTGGGTGAGAGTGCGCGCGCGCACGGGCTGGCTGCGCTTGGCACGCTTGGTGGCCCGGGGCCCCGGGGCCCGGGGTCCCGTCTGGCGGCCCGGGATTACCGTGACGTCACATTGAGCCTCTGGCCACCTTGGACTGGGACACCTCGGGAGCCTCACAGCCCCGCGCAGCGCCGAAACACACCTGGACACCGCGCGCCTTTGGGAACCCGCACCTTCTTCTCTCCCCTGCCCATCCATGGGCCCTTCCGTCTTCCGGACCCCACGGGCCGGAGGGGCGCCTTCCGGAGCTCAAGGCTCGGCAGCTGGGCTGCCCTCGGCTCTGCCTCCAGTCGCGCCAAGCGGACGGAGGAACTGGCGCTGGGCACCCGCAGCCGCGTAAGGAACCGAAGCGCTGCAAGGCTGAGGGCGCCGAACAGCTGGGCTGAGACGGGAACTCGAAAGGGAAGAGGGAGGCGGGCCAGGGACAGCCACCATGTCCTTCCCACACTTTGGACACCCATACGGCGGCGCTTCCCAGGTAAGAGGCGCGTCCAGGGAGGAAAAGGGCAGACTGGGTGGAGGGGATGTCCAGCGCACACGCCTGCCGGAAAGCTTCCTCCTCTCGTGTCCCCAGAGGGAGCCAGGGGGAGCAAGGACCAGGGTAATGTACCACCGCCTCCTCTGACATCCCCAGTCCCTGAATGAGAACGTTTCACTCCCGCGTGCATGCTGGAAAAATCGTGTGACCCGAAACGTGGGCACTCTGACCACGCGCTTAGTGAGTGGGTGGGACCCCAAGGATCTTCCAGTCAAGCCTCCTGTACAGATGGCCGGGAGAGGCTTGGGGAAAAGCTTTCAAGGCCAGAGTGCTGTCCATCTCACCGTATTGTTGTTCGTTTGTTGACCTTTGTTCTTATTCTACCCCTTCCTTGGGCGAGTCCAAACTCTCTGGTTCCAATCCAGGGTGGGTGTTGTGTAATGACAAAAATTTCTTCGGAAAGTTCTGGAGCCATCCACCACTGTTCTCCAGCTTCTCTATAGTGCCAGGTATATTTTCCTGGAATCTAGTGCCAGCTCGACCTTTGGCCTGCTGTGTGATCTTGGACAAGTCTCATGCACTCTCTGGTCCTCGATTTCCTATCCAGAAAATGAGATTAGGAATGAGACGTTGATGATGGCCTCTAGGGCTAACTTCTAGCTCCAGCTTTGTAGGTCCTGTGAAGTGGGGAAGGGGGCGAAGGATTTGGCATCTTTCAGTCGGGTTTCAGAACGTTCACATTTCCTGGACCCCCTGGGAGTCTGGAGCCTTAGCAACGGCCTAGGAGCATCTATGAGGGCAGTTTGGATAAATTGCTATGGGATAATTCCCATCCCAGCACTTAACAGAATGCTCAGCCTGTGGTGGCATTTAGTTAATGTAGAATGAAGGAATGAATGAAGGAGCGATTGGACAGTTCCCTCCTTTCCTCTAGCTCCCGCCAGCGGGAGGCGCCGGCCTCTGATCTGCAGTGCCCCCTTTCTCGCCCCCGTAGTTTTTGGTGTCTGCAAGTTCCAGCGCCACTTGCTGCGAATCCAGCCCGCGCTCAGTCTCAGATGTGGCCTCGGGCTCCACCCCGGCTCCCGCTCTCTGCTGCGCACCCTACGATAGTCGGCTGCTGGGCAGTGCGCGGCCCGAGCTGGGCGCCGCCTTGGGCATCTATGGAGCCCCCTACGCGGCCGCTGCAACTGCCCAGAGCTACCCTGGCTACCTGCCCTACGGCCCGGAGCCGCACGCGCTGTATGGGGCGCTGGTGAGTACCGCGGTGGGGCCTGGGCCGCGCGCCAGAACACGCGGCCCTCGGGGGCATGAGCCAGCCCCGGCGGGGCGGCGGGTGAAACCCAGGGAAAATCTAGGAAAGACGCACAACTCCGAGAAAAGGAAATGGTTAGGATTACGTATAAGAAAAAAAAATACATCTTTACAGCACTTTACAGTTTCCAGAATTCCATATTGTTTAGAAAACATTTGCACTTCTATTAATTCAGTGAGGTAGGCAATTCATCACTATTCTCAGTTTACAGATGAGGAAATTGAGGTGTGAAGGGATTCAAATACTTTATCCAAAGTCATAAAGATACACGGGATCAAGGAATGGCCCCGGAAGGAGGGCAAATCGAGGAAATGCCTCAGCTGGTGTGCTGGGGGGACAGTAATCACACCAGCTAGTATTTAAGTACTGCTTACTCTGCAGCTGGGATTCTGCCAAGCGCTCCACCAGCGTGGTCTTCCTCAATAACCTATAGGTATATTGTTGTCCCCACTTTACCAAGGGAGAAACTGAGGCACGGAGTGGTTAAACAACTGTGCCCAAGGTCACACAGCCAATGTGAGTGGTGGTACTGGGATTTAACCAAACTTGACCTCAGAGTCCACGCCCTTGGCTATTACCCCACTGTCCTCCTCTCCAAATACATGGTCCTGAATTCTCTTTTGCCCTCCCGCCAGAATCCACAGTATGAATTCAAGGAGGCTGCAGGAAGTTTTACACCTGGCCTGGCACAACCTGGAGCCTATTATCCCTATGAGCCGACTCTGGGGCAGTACCAATATGATCGGTAAGGAGTGGGGCACATTGGTGGCTGGCACTGCACATCCTTCCTCCTCCCCGGCCAAGGCGGCGGGGTGGATGCGGCGGGAGGGAAGGGAGGGGCGCGGAACCTCACTTCCAGGCCACAGACTGTCCCCTGCCCTGCCCGCAGCCCCTATTCCCATCTTAAAACACCATCGGGGTCTCCCCCCAGGTACGGGGCGGTGGAGTTGAGCGGCGCTGGGCGCCGGAAGAACGCCACCCGGGAGACCACCAGCACGCTCAAGGCCTGGCTCAACGAGCACCGGAAGAACCCCTACCCCACCAAGGGCGAGAAGATCATGCTGGCCATCATCACCAAGATGACCCTCACCCAGGTGTCCACCTGGTTCGCCAACGCGCGCCGGCGCCTCAAGAAGGAGAACAAGATGACGTGGGCGCCCAAGAACAAAGGTGCGGAGGACAGGAAGGCAGAGGGCGGCGCGGAGGAATCGCTGGGCTGCCTAAACGGTGACACTAAAGGTACCAAAAACATTTGCCAGCCGCCTTACAGGTTTTACTGGAAGGTGCTTTCGCTTACCCTTGCACTAGCTTTCTCTGCGTGCCTCCGGGCCTTTGCCAATGCGCTTCCCTCGGCCTGGAATCCCCCACAGAACCGGCTTCTTCTCAACTTCAAAGTGTTACCTCCGAGAGGTGTCCCCCCGCACCCAAGCCAAAGTAGCCTCTCAGTTCGTCTCTATTATGCCAACCTGTTTTGTTTCCTTTGCTATACCACTATGAGGACGTGTACATAGGCGACATCTGTCTAACCCCTCTAAATGGCAGCTCCACTAGAAGGTGTCTTATTGCTGTGTACCCTAAATACCTAATACTTAAATGATGTCAGACACATAGTTGGCGCTCAGTGAATATTTATTGACTTAATTTAATAGCAGCCACCTGTGGGTATGAACTGTGCCCCTACACCACTTTTTTACAATGGAGAAACTGAGACCCGGGACTGCACAGTGCAAAGTGGCGAGCGTTCCTTGGCGTGGGGATCCTTGGGAGAGGAGTAGGTGAAGGGGGTGGGGTGAGGGGAGGGCCGGGGTGGGGGCAGGGCTGGGGCGGGAATTCTTCCCCCGGCCAGGCGGCCAGCCCTGGCGCAAGTGTAAGGGACGGTATGGCAGGTCTGGTGAATTACAACGCGAATGCCCTGAGTGCAGGGCGCGCCTTGCTAAAAGCTTCTCGGGGATGGGCACTCCCGCGGATTTCCCTTGGGCCCTGGGGCTTTTCTCACTCGCTCTTGATTTCCTGCAGACGTTACTGCTAGCCAGGAGGCCAGGGGGCTCAGGCTGAGTGACCTAGAAGACCTGGAGGAAGAGGAGGAGGAGGAGGAAGCTGAAGAAGAGGAGGCAGTGGCCACAGCCGCGGACAGGCTGGCAGAGTTCCATAAGAGCGCGCTGTCGCTTCCCCGGCCATGCGCCCCAGCGCAAGAGGGCCGCCTGGAGCGCAGGGAGTGCGGCCTGGCGGCATCTTGCTTCTCTAAGTCCCCCGGGTCGGGAGAAGCTGACTTCCTCGCGGCCGAGCCTGGCGGCCCCAGGTTTACCCTGCACTACCCATGCAGCGAGAAACCGCGCATCTGGTCTCTGGCGCACACTGCGGCAGCCAGCGCTTTCGAAGGTGCACCCCCAACCCGGCCCAGGCCATGAAGTCCTGAGTGCCACATGATTCCCGTACAGCCTCCAGCCTCCACCGGGCGACCCGCGGGCCCCGGAGACTCCGAGTGCGAGGAGTCTTCCTGAGTAGCCAAAGCGTTTGGAAACTCCAGGGTTGCCCTGCAGGGGCTACCGCTGAACTGTGCAACGTGCCCGTGGAGGAGGGAGCCTGCAGTGCAGTGCCAGTACCCGTCTGGAGCAGAAGGTAGTGGACCCCCAACGGCGCTGGGGTGTCTGTCCTGAAAACACCCACCCCATCGCCCTTGCCTAGCCATCGCACCCCCATTTCTGCCTCTCCCGACTCAGGGGCAGACCTGGGGTGACATTTTTCCACAGCACTCCTTCAAAGGGAAGCTTGGAGATAAAAGTTCTAGTGCTCCCTCATTTGAAAGCCAAATAATACTAATAAACTAAGAGGGAGAGAGTAATTTACTTAGGATCACTTAGAAAGTCCTTGCAGAGATGGACAACCTAGATCTCGGCACCAGGTGTGCATGAACATGCTCCTCTAGCACAAGTGTCCTTGTCCCCTGCCTGCCTTGAGAGGAGACCAGCTGGCCCCCTGCTGTGCTGGTTCCAGGGGTTTTCTAGGGCTAGGCAGGCACCAGGGCTTTCACAGACTTCTAAGGGGTGGGCCAGACACACACTGGGTTTAAGGTCGGTGCTTATGTCCTGCTTGCAGCCCTCTCTGTGGCCCATTAAAACCCCTAAGTAGTGTACACATGCCCCAGAGTTCAACAACTTCAAGCCCAGGGTTGCTGCTGTCCCTGGAGAGCACTCATCCCCAAGGTCTCATCCCCAAGGAGGTGGTGACTGTCCATAGCTGGTTCTGTGGCTGTGTTAACCTGGTGGAAGGGATTTCACCCCACAAAGGGATGTTCCTCAAGCATTAGGCAGCCTCTAGCAAGTACTGTCAGATTCTGATCTTTGCAGTAATATCTCAGGATTAGCTACTGGCTTAGAAAAGTGGGTTACACTATTATTTGAATTTAACACGTAATGGGTACAAACGTTACCTCTGGGCAGCCAAATTGCTTGCCTTTCAACTAGATGTGCTGACCTCTGGTTTCCTAAGAATTGCCAGGAAGCGCCTTCGGGTTTTAATCAACCTTTCCTCTCTCAGCAGGTTAGCGCAATGGCTGCCATTTGCCGAAGAATCTTGGAAATGGGCCCCACTTTTCAAACCCACTTCCACCTTAAGAAGCTGAGAGACCTTGCCAGGGACCAGAAGCTCTCACTTCACCTAAGAGGCAGACACGCAGAATCCCTCCTAGCGGCTGTCCTTGCATGCAGAGCTGGGGGTGGTGGGCAGACTGGTACCCTAGCAGATCCCACAGAGGAGGTGGCAGGGCACCTGGGGAAGGCCAAGTGGGAGGCTGGGTGGGTCTGCCCTGCGCGCTGACTCTACCAAGTGTCCCTTCCTCCTCTGGATACAGGGCCAGGCTTCCTCTCCTGCTCACCCCTGCCCCTCACCCCCGCCCTGTCACTTTGTAACTTCATGGCTGATCTGGCCCCTCAGAACCATGTGCGTCTTCTCCCCCCTCCCCACCCCTTCTGTCCTTAAAAATAATCAATCGGAACCCATGCTGTGTGGCCTATCTGTGCCCGGGGTGCCTGGAGAGGTCAGGGTGGAGGCAACCAGGGGTTCTCAGAGGTTCGGGGGACAGCGCGGCGTGGGCTGCAGACCCCAGTCCTTTAACTGCGGGAAACGAAACTGACAAGGAAACAGACAAGGCCGTGGCATCTGCAGCTTAGCGGCCCCAACGCCCGACCCGCTGGGCCAGACCCCCTGGTTCATGTGCGTGCGAGGTGGTGGGAGATGTCAGGATGTTTGTCCGGAAGCTGCATTTGTTTCCGGGGGTTTGTGCTTGGGTTGTAAGTTTACTGGGGGGAGAGGGGAGGGCATGGGGGACCGCGCTCCTCCCCTAGAACCGAACCGCCTGGAGTCAGACAGTTTGCCAGGTCAGCGAGAGGCCAGAGGGGCATTCTTTCTGTGTAATCAAAAGTGTCAGCAAACGCTTCCGGTGCAGGCCAACCAATGGGAGCTGACCGGCAGGGACCCGGGCTTTGTCCCCCTGGCCGGCGGTGTCGGGCAGTGGGGGGGCTGGGGGAAGAGATTGAAGGATGCAGGTGCAATGCCGGCCAGCTGAGGCTGCCTGAGTTTGCGCCCCGGGTCTAGAGGTTTCGGCTTCAGCCGGCGAGCGAGCGCACCTTTGCTCTGGGAAGGAGGGACCCGCGCGGTGCCTAGAGGCGAGCTCCGGGAGGGGTGGGGCCGGGCGGGGCGAGAAGGCCGGAGGAAAGGCAGCGGGGCCGCGCGCCCAAGAACGGGGTCTCCGGGGCCCCGCCCTCCCCCCTAGCTGGGGGACGGCCTTCCAGGCCAGCCCGGGTGCAGCCACCGGCGCCTGGGCGAGAAGGGTGCGCCTCCTCCGCATGAGGTTTTTAAGCCCCTCGGAGGCTGAGAACAGGGAAGGTGGACACCTCCCCGCCCCACCTCTGCTTTTCTATAGAAAAGACTCTAGGAGTCAGCAGGGACTTTCGAGATCATGAGTGACAAAACACAAACCTCTTCTTGAGGTGAGGAAGCTGAGGCCAGACCCGAGGGAAGGGGACTGGCTCAGCGTCACACAGGTCGCTAATGGAGACCGACCCTGCTTTCCACGCAGGGTCCGGTGCCCCTGCTCGGTTCCGCCCGCCTTCCCTCCCCCTCCCGTCTTCGCTTCCTGTGGGAGACCCCTTTCCTGCTTTCGTTTTGTTCCTGGGCAACAGCTGCTCCCACCCCCCTGGCTTCCCCGGGGACACTCCGGTCGCCCTCGCTGACCCGCGGCTTAGGGTCCGGAAAATTAAACTGCGAAAAGATAAACATTATTTCCAGTAGGCTTTGCGGGATTAACGCTTGTAATAAAGAGCATTAGCTGGAGGTTTCTTTCAAGGCGCTCTCGACCCCACCCCCTCCTGGGGGGCCAGGTAGACCCCTCTGGAGACTGAGGAGGTGGCAGAGGCTTGTTCCTAGGGGCTCCGGCTAGACATTTTGTGGGAGGGAGAGAGGAGTCCTTAGAATCACACCGAGACAACATTTGGAGACAGGAAACTGAAGGCCAGATTGGAGAAGGGACCCCCCTAAACCCAGGCCATGTGCTTCAGCAAGGACTGGCATCCAGAGGGTGGCGGGTGGGGGATTCTTACCCGCACACCGCCTCCAGCCTTTCAGCCCTAGGGAAAGGAGGCCCTCCGGTGTTGCCCTAGAAGGTTCTCTCTCCAGCTACAAGAAACATCTCTTGCCTGGGAGGCCTAGGCTGCCTCTCCCCACCTTCCCCAGCCCAGAGCAGGAGCTTGCAGCCTAAGTCTGTCCCAAAGATCCAGCCCAGTTGGCTGGAGACAGTGGGGTGTGAGAGGGTAACCAGGAATCTCAGAAACCTGCTCTACCTTCTCAGTTGCACTACCACCTTGTTATGTGGTTTGGACAAGCCCTTCTGCCCTTAGTTCCCCAGCTGTAAACGACCAGGATGGTCTAGTCTCCATCCTGGTACTCAGTGTCTCCTCCAGGGCTGATGGTGAGCTCCAGGGGTCCCGGAGAAGGGCCTGAGAATGGCACGTCTGAGCCTGCGATTATCCCAGCCTCAGGCCCCCAGTGGCAATCTGTTCCCGCCATCTCTGCCCCCACTGAGAGCCTCCTGCAAATCTCCCAGTATAATCTCCCAGAATCATATTTTGAATACAGTTTTGATTAAACACCAGAGCAAGGGGAGGGAGGATGCAGCCCTACCCTCCTCAGTCCAGCCTGCCCGGCCAACAGCTGGGCCATGAGCTCTACAAAGTGAGTGTGGTTAAGTGCAGAAAGTGGAGGCTCTCAGGTTTGGAGAATCATAGGAGCTGGACCCCCAAACTCCCTCCACAGTTAATGTGCCCCTTCTCGCAGCTAGGCAGCAACCAGGGGTCTAGGCATCCTGGAGGAGAGGGGGTGCTGCACAGGGAAGCCACCCACATCCAGTGTCTTCTCCCTTTATTGATTCTTCTGCCAGGAGTCACTAGACGGGCATTGGACTCACTAGATGATCTGTGTGATCACTTTTAGCTCTAAGGTTCTGTGACCCTGTTAGTAATGATAACAACTTCAGGAGCCCTTACCGTGTGCCAGACTCGACGTGATACGTCCTAGTCCATTTGGACTGCGACATTACAGAATACTGTAGACTAGATGGCTTATAAACAACAGACATGTATTACTGTTTCTCACGTTTCTAGAGACTGACGAGTCCAAGATCAAGGTGCCAGCAGGTCCAGCATCTGGTGAAAGTCTACTTCCGGATTCATAGACACATGGTAGAGGGGGCCAGGAATGCTCTGAGGTCTTTTTTATAAGGTCACTAATCCCATTCAAGAGGGCTTCCTACTCATGACCTAATCATCTCCCAAAGCCCTCACCTTCATATACCATTACATGAGAGATTAGATTTCAGTATATGAATTTTGAGGGGACACACACATTTCGTCTCCTGCACCAGATCCTGTAAATGCTGACTCATTTATACGTCACAACAATCTGAGGATGCATTATATTATACCTACCAGTATGCCCAGCTCATGAAAGAGGAAACAGGCTCAGAGAGGTTAAGTAACTCGATGTCAGTTGCCCAGCTTCCCAGTAAAGAAGGCAGGCAGTAAAGACTAATTCCCTAACCACAAAGCTCTATGTGTTCTATTATTTTAAGATTCTTTTATTCAGTTATCAATAAGAACATATGTTTATTAGATTCTAAATGTCTAGAGTCTACTACTTCGTGCTCTGGACTCCTAGGTTGCCCTCCTTCTCTCTGAGAAATGTCCAATGGGAAAGGACTCGGGTGTCTCCTGGATTCACCCCCACATCCTGGCCAAGAGCATCATTGACCTGTCACATTGCCCACATTTCCCTGGGACATGACCCCTGGTCAGTGCTGGGCACAATGTAACCCATGGATCTCTACCATCAAAATCAGCTTATAAGTAAACAATCACACCAGGAGGTGGGCTGGGGTATCTGCCTTTTTAACAAGCACCCCAAGTGGTCTGATGGGCCTCTGTCCCGAGTAGTGGTGGCTCAAGTGGCCAGACTCTAAGCTCAGCAAGAAGGCTTAGGACACCTGCTGTTGGCCAAGAGTGAGTCACATCCCAGTAACAGGAGCAAACGTTTCCTGCAGGATTTAATCTGGGTTCACAGTCAATCTCATCCAGTTCAGTTCTTCTTTTCCCCCCATCCTGAAGCTCAAAGGCTTGTGTTGTTATTGGAGGGGGATGAGGAGCACTAGGAGGCTAACTTGCCTCTCCCAGCTGCCTGAAGACAATTTAGGGTCCCAGGATTGGAAGCATTTTAGGAGTCCCCCGTTCCTTGGTATGCAAGAGAATTCTGTCCCTGAACATGAGCATGCAGTGAAGAATCTACACATTTGAGGAAAGCCACTAGGAAGGAAAGACAGTATCTTAAGCAAATGGAAGAACTAATGGAAGGGACTCTTCACCCTGGCTGTCTCTGACACAGCCAGTTGCAGCTTTGGCATTAGAAAGATCTCTCTGTTTTGAACCAATTCCTTCTCCAGAAAACTTTTGAAAGTTTTCTCCTACACCAAGTCTCAGTCTTTTTCGTGACTCATTCTTTCTCTCACCTTCCTCCCCTACCCCCAGCAAGACTCCTTTTCCTCTTACTCTGTAATCAGATTAAGAAATGGAGTCTAAGGTGCATCTCCTGGTTATATGGCAGACGACACACTCTATCAGCACAATTTTTTCTTCATTAAAAGTTAAGTTGTGGGGGTTGGGGAACAGTGACCTGAGTCTTTGGGCAGGTCACCAAATGTCTCCAAGACTCAGCTTTCTCCTGGTAGGTTGGGATGTGACTCTTTCATAAGTTCTGTGCTTCTCTCACCTGGCTGCTATGGGGACAAGGATTTCGATCAGTGATGTTTGAATTTTGGTGGGTGGCAAGAGTTGAGGAGTTGTTAAAGACAAGCTAGCACCGAACAGACTCCCTTTGTGTAATCAGAGGACTGCAAGAGATTTGAAAAGGGAATAATTTGGGTTATTCTGAGATTCGGCATTACTGAACACCAGGACCAGCCCACATCACATCGCCAGTGGTACATATTCTGCTCTCTGGCGAATTGATCTGTATGAATGTAGAGCATGATTATTATTTATGGGATCATCAGAGGCTGATGTCTTCCCTCACCAGCCCTGCCTCATTTGTACTGTCCCCAAATCCCAATTGGGCTTTATTTATAGTCTTTGGAAACCTACCCAAGAACAATGATGATGATGATGATGATGATGATGAGTCTAGAGTTGTAGTTCTCAACACTGGAAGTGCATAAAATCAGCTGGGGGGAGGGTGGGGCTGTTGTGTTGTTTTGATTGTTACCCAGGTAAAAATCCAATTAAATCCAGTCTCTAGAAGTAGGGCCCAGCAGTGGCTTTTAAAGCTCCCAGGTGATTCTGATGTACAGCCAATGTTAAGAACCAGTGAACTACAACCAGGTTGTTTCTCTTTCTAGCCTCAGCATTTTCTAGAAAATTTGCGTGGGGGATTGGCAAACTCAAAGTCTAAAAGCCTGTGGCTTCTCCCTGAACTCTATGTATTTCTTGTTTTCTCCCATAGTAAAATAGGGTCTAATGTTTACATTTTACCACATGGCTGATAAAGGAGCTTGTAGACAGACGTAATCTTAGACATGCAAGGCCAGTGTCTAGACTGGAGAGACCTCCTTCAGCCCTGCCCATCATATATCCCAGCTGTCTGCCCATGGCGTGGACTCACAGTGGGGCGATTCCTCCACACAAGAGATCTTAGGCACGTGTGCCAACCCAGTCACCCCTGAGGCAACTGAGAAGTGGCTTTGAACAGGGGAGGGGGTCCTTTGGAAGTGTTTCTTGATGTCCTAGTTCTGTATTGCAGTGGAAAAATCACCTCCAAACTTAATGGCAGAAAAAGAAACCCCACAGCAATCATTGACTTTTCTAATGGATCTGTAATTTGGGTTAGGCTCAATGGGATGGTTTCTTTCTGGTCCATGTGCCTGGAGCTGGAGAATCCATTTCAATGAAGATTCTCGGTCCACTCCCTGCAGGGCTCTTCCTGGGCTGCTAGAGGCTCCTCACATCATGCCTCTGGGTTTCTAAAGCAAGAAGCTCAAGAGGTCTTGGTGGAAGTTGCAAGGCTTCTTATGACCTATTCTCAGAAGTCCCAGAATGTCACTTCCACTGCATTCTATTGGTCAAGCAAGTCCCTAGAGCCCACCCAGATTCAAGCGGAGGGGAACTTGACTCTACTGCTCCATGGGAGGAGTAGCAAAAAAAAAAAAAATTGTAGCCCTCTTTACCAGAATTGGATCACTGTGGAAGGTATAGTTTGAATGCACTTCCAGACTTTACTCTCCCATTCAATACGTGGACGTGAGACTGTATTAGTTAGTTGCCATAACAAAGTAACACAGACTGGGTAGTTTAAACGACAGACATTTATTTTCTCACAGTTCTGGAGTCTGGGAAGCTCGAAATCCTAGTACCACCAGATTCGGTTCCTGGTGAGCACTCTCTTCCTGGCTTGCAGATGGCGGCCTTCTCGCTGTGTTCCCACAGGGGACAGAGAGAGAGAATTCCAGTGTCTCTCGCTTTGCTTCTCAGAGCGCCAGACCTATCAGATCGGGGCCCACCCTACGGCCTCATTTAACTTTTAACATCTCTTCATAGGCCCGTCTCCAAATACAGTCGTCACATTGGGGATTAGGGGTTCAATATATGAAATTTAGGGGGACACAAATATCCAGTCCATTATAGACTCCAGAACCCAGAATGGAAGAGGCCAGTTAGGAAGCAGGCAACAGGGAAGAGGGTGCTGAATCCCTGGGCAGTGGTCTGGGCCGGCCCCTCAGCACAGAGGTTCTGGTTGCTGTCCCTCCTCTTTCCCCGCCAACACAGTGTCCTGGCCCAGCCAGCGCAGCCTCTGTCCCCCCAGTGTGGAATAAGTGGGCAGTGATGTGTATGCAAGTGCTGTTAAGTGTCTGCCATTTCATCTATTAATAATTTCATGACAATTCTCTACTCTAAAGAGAAAATTGAATCTTAAGTAAATGAAGTCCCTATCCAAAGTCCAACAGCCAGGAAGTGGCAGAGTTGGAGTTCAAATCCAATTCTGCGTGATCCCAAAGCCTATGCTCTTCCCCCCGCCCCTCCCCAAGTGAAGGTGGAAGGAAGCTGAATGTATTCACTCTAATGTATTCACGTTGCATAGCAAAGTGGCAAGCACACAGGCTCTGAAACCAGACTACCTGGGTTTGAGTCCCAGCTCTGCCATCTACTAGCTGTGCAACCTCAGACAAGTGACATAACCTCTCTGGACCTCAGGTTCCTCATCTCTAAAATGGGCATAATAGTAGTGCCTACTTCACAGGACTGTTGTCAAGATTAAACCATTAACATCTAAAGCATTAGAATTGTGCCTGGCCCACAGGATGCATTGTATGAAATGTCAGCTGTGACCTCTCATATTCCTACACTCCAGCCAGTCCCACCACAGGCCTGTCTCCCCAGCAGGGGCTGGAGTCCCTGTTCTGTCACCACTGCTCATTATTATGCCAAGTTGAGGTCACAGCTTACGAGTGTCTCTTCTACCTAGAGCAAAGACACAGGGTCATTCTCTCGGGTGTCCATTTAGGGAACAACCTCACCCAGCAGATTTTATGAATTGCTCACACTTCTCCTTATCGAGATTAATGGCACAATTGCCCACGGTCAGTCCTTCTGTGGTCGCAGCTAATGACTTCAACCCTCAACACGTTTCCTCTGCATTTGCTTCAGAAAATCATTCTGAACAGCAAGACTGCTTTAATAGCCACTTGGTACTAATGATGCCTTTTAAGTGCATAAAGAGAATCTCTAAGTACCAAACGGGAGGCCCATCGACTGGTGACAACAGCTATTGACATTGGCACGCAAGGCAAGGTCAGAGGAGCTGCGGCACATGGGGACTGCTACGGCCAAACAGTGGGGAATTGTTCCAGTACGTTGGAAAACTCGTCATTATTCCCTATTGCTCCTCAAACGTACCCACTAGCACTGTTCCCTGAAACCTGCCATGTTGCATTTCAGAGCTTACCAGCCGCTGCTATTTTGCATTTCACCTTCACGATTTAGACCAATCCAAACTTGTACTATATTCACTTCATATTTTTCTTTAAATAGATTCACTTTTACATTTTTTTTCAATAAATGTTTTGGGAACATAAGGAAATGTTGTATGGACACCCACTATTGCTGTCTTCCCTCTCCTTACTGCTTGGGCACCAGGACTCACTCACTAGTCAGGAGTTGGCAACATGATTGAGAAGGTGGATACAGGAGCCCGACCAAGCTGGGTTCATACTCCATCCACACCTCTTCGTACCTGGGTGACAGTGAGCAAGTTCCTTAATCTCTCTGAGCTTCAGTTTCTTCATAGGTAAAATGGGATAAAACTAGAACTTAGCTCCTGGGGTGATAGTGAAGATGAAATCAGTTGGTGAATGTTAAGTGTTTATCTCATGGACTAACACACATATTCAACCAATGTTCATTACTAGTGTATTAACTTGCTCCCCTAAGGTTGGGCTCCCTGGGGAAGTGACAAACAGCCATCCACGTTCTTGCTAAGGTCATCTATGTTCTTGCTAAAGTCATGACATACACTATCATCTCAGGTATCTTGTGTGTCACCCCACTGTGAGGTTCCAATTCTGCCAGCAAAGGCCCACTCCCCCGATGCTGGAATCTGGGCATGTGGTGTCACTCTCCGACTGAAACATTGTTTTGCTATGACACTTTTCTCCTTCTTGGGAACTGACCTTCTCCCTCACCAAGAGTGTGTTCCTTTTCATTACCAGCTATTACCTCAGCACCAAGCTCTCATCTCCCAGAGATCCAGATCTAGTACATGGCATCCGCCATCTTGTCTAGTCCTTGATCACCCATCTCATGACCTCCCAGGGAGACCGCAGCCTTCCATTTCTGAAGCGCATTGGTTCTTGGTCTCACTTCATGCTCCACTTTGTGTTGGTGGTGGGTGGTTAGGCACCATCTGTGAGGCTGGGGCAGAGCAGCGGGCAGGGTGCCCTCCAGATGGGGGTTCCTGAGGGCCGGTTGGGGCCAGGCGGGGTATTGCCAAGGAGTGATCTGTAAACGTTGAGAGAGCAAGAAGAGAGGGGAAGGAACATGTGGGAGAGAGGCAGAGGGGGAGCCTGGACTGGAGTGAGAAAGTGAAATAAGGGTGTCAGCTTAGAGCCACCAAAGGATGAGGAGCAAGTTACAAGAGCGAGTGAGGCTGAGATGTTAAATTTCTTGAACGACTTTTGTTGTTAACACTGGACATTCATTAGCCTTCTCTTAGTGTGAAGCCTGCTGAGTATTGAACACACAGAGCAGAAGGAAGTAGGGGGTTTTCACAAAACTGAATTCTCAAACACGATTCAAACTGGAGCCCACATACTTCTAATTTGAGATGTAGGTGGTAACCCTTTGACCTCAGACAAGAGGGGAGCGGGCCCCCCTGGGGGTGAGTATAGAAGCTCCATGTGCAGTTCCTCACACACCCTCTTCATCGAATTCTCAGCTACTGTTCAGCCCCATCACATAATTGTGACATTTGACATATGACACCCATGAGTTTCACTTGACCCCTTTGTCGGGTGCCATTAAACGGCCCAAAGTTAAAATGTTAATTATCATTAATCATTTTTTATGAAATGGCTTTGCCAATCCATAAATTCAGCAGAGAGAGGCCTCTTTCATGGATCTGACAGTTTATGGAATACTGACGGTCAGAGAAGCCACCTGCATTGGGGGATGGTTCTAGAGGTGTAAGTTACAAAGGAAAGATAAATAAATGCCTCCAAATGGATGTTAAAGAGAAAGATGGAAGGATGAAGCAGATCGGGAGTTGGGATGATTGGTTTTGTTCACCTTTTTCCTTACACTGACTCAGTGACTGACACAAGGTAGACAACAAAAAAACATATGTCAGAAAAATGAATGAATGTGGAAGGGGAAGGGAGGTCTGAAAAGGAAAAAAAGAAAAGGTCCTTCAAGGGAAGAAGAAGTTTTACAGCAAAATTAGAGAGTAAATCAAAGGCATATATATGAACAGGAAAACGCCCAAATTTCTGCCCTTGAGTTCAAGATCCTGGGAACTCAGTATTTCTGTATTTGCTTCTTTTTGGCCAGATACACTAAAATGCAATTATCTCTCTCATTCTTGTTCAAGAGAAATCTTTTTTTTAAAAAAAAAATCAATAATGGAGTTGGAATTAATTTTTTTAAAACACAAGCATGAGTATTTCAGGGTAAACTCAGAAGATGGAGCTCCTTTTAATCAACATTAGAAATAATCCTTTCACAGGTGGACAAGGATGGATAAAAAAGTGGATTTCAAGGTCATGTGCCCAAATGAAAACAGTGGTTCTCTCTGGAGGGGGAGATTATGAGTATTTTAATTGTTCTTGTTTATACATTTCTATCTTGCCAAATTTTCTGCAAGATTTTGCTTTATAATGAAAAGTATGTATTAATAAATCTGCGTGTGTGTGTGTGTGTGTGTGTGTGTGTGTGTGTGTGCGTGCATGCGCATGCACAAATGTGAGCAATGAGGGATGGATACAAAGGGTTGTCATGCTTACGGGGGCTGTCCTGTTGAGGGGGGTGGCAGGAGATGGCCGGTTATTTAGGGTCCATTACTTTTGGCTCAAGCAGACTCCAGCCAGAAGGAACATAAGATGTTCCATGGCACCAACTGTCAGGCTCCATAACTGAGGACCCGCTGGGTGATCAGCTGCCGGAGTGGCCTAAAGACATCTAGAATAATCCCTGGATGAGGATGCCTGAAAATAAGAACTCTTTCCCTGGGATCCACAGGTGAACTTTAGGAGCTCTCTGAACCCCCTAAAACAGTTTGCAGAAGTGTGCATACATGTGCAGTGTTCTGGGGAGAGGGCATCCTTAGTTTTCATCAGATTCTTAAAGATGGGGCCAGTAATCTCCTGAAAGGTTCTCTTCTCTAGACCAGAGTTGTATATTACTATTAATAAAAATTTTTCAAAGAGGTACCCAAATATAGATGTGTATATATGTTTATAAATTACATACATGCAGTATATTATAATATGTACAATGTATATACATACAAAATGCTCATTTTAAAAAGAAATGACAAATCCTAACATTTTCTTTTTCTTTTTTTTTTTTTTTTTGAGACAGAGTCTCACTCTGTTGCCCGGGCTAGAGTGAGTGCCGTGGCATCAGCCTAGCTCACAGCAACCTCAAACTCCTGGGCTCGAGCAATCCTTCTGCCTCAGCCTCCCGAGTACCTGGGACTATGGCATGTGCCACCATGCCTGGCTAATTTTTTTTTATATATATATTTTTAGCTGTCCAGATCATTTCTTTCTATTTTTAGTAGAGACGGGGTCTCACTCTTGCTCAGGCTAGTCTCGAACTCCTGACCTCAAACGATCTGCCCGCCTCGGCCTCCCAGAGTGATAGGATTACAGGCGTGAGCCACCACGCCCAGCCCATTTTCATCTCATATCTCAAACCATAGCCAACTCTCCTGGAAAGCACTGTTCCCTTTTTGGAAAAAGTTACCTGTAGAATCAATGAGGAGCTCATCTCCCCAGTTCTCAACAAAAGTAACCCCCAGTATAGGTGGTCAAGTTCTATGAGCAGGAAATAAGAACTCGTGGGTCACATTTGACATTTATAAAACCCTGCGAATCTATAACACATTGCGCAGAATCATGAAGACTGGATATACTTCCTCCAGCGCAGTGTTTCTAGTACCTGTGGATGGTTGGCTAAAGTATTCACATTCCCAACTTCAAATTCAAACAGCAGTTTAATATAACCAAACACATGGGGGTCACAGCATGGATGATCATCTGGAGTCCATTTCCCTCCACTGCACCCTGAAGTGGCCTGGCACTCACCTTTTTGACATATGTCAGGTGCCCATTAGTTTCAGACTGTCAGAGGGGCACTAAGAATTTAGCATCATCCTCCATTCATCATTGCGAAATGGAAACACACAGAGAAATCATCAGATCAAGCTGATTTGGACCCACCCCTGCTTGGGGACCTCTCCGGGCTTCGTGCTTTGGGGTTTCATTTCCCCGAGGGTTCTGGCACCCACACCCCTACAGGGATGAAGAGAGCAAAAATCCACCTGACCTTCGTCTATTTCTATTTCTATTTCATTTTTTCCATATCTTTGCCATAAAGGCCTTACATAGACTTTACAAGAAAAGAAAATTACAGGACGATCTCCCTTGTAACACGGATGCAAAAGCCCTACATAAATATTAGGAAATTGAATTCAGTGATATGCATGAACCAAAATGAGAGAGAGGGAGAGAGAAGGAGAGCAGAGAAATCATTTAGAAGAATGTTAATAACAGAATTATTATTTTTTGGTTTATATGAATTTTTCTAATTTTTAAAAAACTTCAAAAAAATTTATTTATTTTTAATTGACAAATAATGATTGTGTATATTTATGGGGTACCACACACCCCATAAATATTTCTATTTGTTTTGGAGGATGGTCTGATATACATTTAAATCACCTCCTATGAGGAGGCTCTTTTATAATTAAAAAAGTTCTTTCAAATTCAAGGTGCACTGCCCAGATCCCCTCCCCAGGACTAAGGCTCTTCTTCCCCTAGTTGCCGGGAGGTGTGGGCTGCTGTTGGGTCTCAAGGTCAAGCCCTTGTTAGGGAAGCAAGGAAGGCTGCATCCCAAAGCTGTCCTGTTAGGGAACAATTTCAAAGACTTGGCCTCCTTGTCCCGATTTGAGATAACTCTAAAAATCTGTCCCAGCTTCCTGTGGCATCAGCTGAAATCTTTATTTCAACTGCATCCCAATTCAACTTCTCTCTCTCCCCAGTTCTGCTTCTTTTACCCCTCGCAGGTCGAGAGCACTCCCTGACACACCCCAGAGTCTCAGAGTCTGCTTGCTGGGGAACCTGCCCTGAACAGTTTGCCCTTTGCACAGGACGGAGGTGAGGCCCAGGGAAGTAAAGGGATTTGCTTAAGGTTCCCCAGGTGGTAGAATCAGGAGATAGGGCTGCAGTTCACACCTCTTGACTCCCTTCTCAAGCTCCTCTGTAGAAGGGAGAATGAATTTTTCTGGGTCGGGCATCACAGGACTCCGCCTGGAGCTTCAGAGACCCAGAAGGGCATCGGCTACCACTCACATGGGGTTCTGAGCACTTTGCCATCCTTCTGAGTTCTAGGTTTGGGCTCAGTCCATCCTTGTTTGAAAATTTATATTTAATTGCACATGACAGTTGAATGTATTCTTATTAGAAAAGTAAAAACTTCAATCAATACTAAAATGCCAGTGTTAGTTTGGGTAAAGCCAGTTCCTAGCACGGATAAACACCAAAATACCAGAGATTCTCACTCCAGCATTCCTGACCTGGAGGCAGCTCTCTCTCAGGAGAAGGTCCAGGAACCTGGCTCCTTCCATCTCATGGTTCCACCATCTTCAAAACATAGCTCCCTAGGTCGCGAAGAGGAAGGAAAAGGCACAGAGGGTGGCAGGTGCAAGGTTATAAAGAGCCAGGCCTGGAATTGACACCTTTGAACACTTTCCATTGGCCACAATTGAGCCATATGACCACACTTAGCTGCAAGAGAAGCTAGGAAGTGCTGCCTCCCTGGGGTACCAGAAAGAGCAGGAAAGAGGTACAGGCACCAGCCAGCCAGTCTCTGCCACGGTCCCACAATCAACCCCTCTAAAAGTATTCTGGTATCTTCTTCCCCAAATGTAAGCACTTTTCCTGTCTGGTGTATTGCCTTCTAACTCCTTCCTTTGCATTACATGAATATATATAAATTCACACAAGTATGTAGAGATGGCATTAGGTTTTGTGTGTTTCTTTTATAAATGGTGTCAACCACCTGGGAGAACAATGTCTGTTAGCAAGCAAAAATGTAACTCACTCCTCTCCACTGCTGCCCGGTGATCCAAAGTAGGAGTTGCTCATAGGACATTTAGTCTCTTCTTTATTGAGGGATACTAACATACTTGTTTTCCATTTATATATTTGTTATAATTTTCCCCTCCAAATTTAATTTTTGTAAACACTGCTAAATTGAACACCTTAGTTAGTATATGCCTCCCTGGGCACAGAGGCAAGTGTTTATTTAGGGTGGATTTGAAAAGTAGGATATCTGGGTCATGGAAATGTGCTTTTAAAATTTTAATCAGTTAAATTGTCCCCTAAAGTGTCCCTGTCTAGCTACATTCCCTCCAGCACTATGAAACTACCCCTGCCCCGCACTCTGCCAGTACGCAATGTTGTGTGATGTTTAAAAGGTTGGCCAGTGTAACGAGTACACAGTGGCATCTCGTTGTTGTTTTGATTCCAGCTTCCTTGTTACTAGTGAAGTTGAATATCTTTTCGTCTTTGGTGACTCACCTGTCTGTATCCTTTGCACATTTTTCTACTGGGCACTTGTTTCTCTCTCACTGATTTGTAGAATCTTTTTTTTTTTTTTTTATAATCTCAATACAAATCCTCTGTTTTCTTTTCTAAATATTTTCTCCCAGCCTGTGGGTTGTCTTTTAATTGTTTTTTATTATGCTGCATTCTTCAGAGAGAGGGCAAGCCTGAGCCAGAAGCTATAAAAACATGGATTTAAGTAGAGGCATTTGTTTCTTTGTATAGATGGTTATTAATCACTCCTGGGTGTTCCACACTGTGCCAGGCACAGCGGGCAAGACCAGGATGAGCTGGACGTATAGCCTGTGCTCAGAGAGCTGGCAGTCTGGTGGGGAGGAGGAGCCGGCAGGTGTACGGAGGTGATCTAAGGTAGAATGAAAGGGGTGAGGAGAACCATGCATACAGTCTCTGAGTGGAAAAAGATGCTTTCCCACCTCCGAGGGCTAATGGTGTCTACAAGGAACACTAACCATAGATAACCACATCCGTGCTGGAATGGGTTTACGCGGTGACATCACATCATAAGCAGGCCTTAGGGGGACAAAGAGGGCATTTAAGCCAACTTATGCTTGAAAATCCCTTGTGAAGCCAGTTAACACCTTGGGAATGATGTGTTCTGATACATTCCAATAAAGCCAGGTTTTTTTCTAATGTAGAAATAGGTTGGCATTTCTTTGGTTGAGTATTGGATGGTGTAGTTGGTTTGCATTTAGGGGCAGATTGTAGGAGAAACATAAACCTTTAAACTCTGGAATCTTTCTCAGGCAGATTGACTAAGCCACGTGAGACGTGCAGAACCCGGGGCAGCTGAAAGCTGGGCAGCTCCACAGCCTCCTTCACCTCTTACTGCAGGGACCTCGTGCGCTGAGGGGGACAGCAGGCAGAATCACAGCAGCCGTGGGCGTACACTCACGTTGGGGCATTTGCATAAATTAAGGGAATATGATTCTACTTGAATTACAGTTCCACAGACACGCTCTTTCCCCTACTCTGCCCCAACTCAAGTAGACCGTAACTCCTGAGTGTGGGATGCAGAGCAGGTTCGTCTCTAGATCCTGCACCGTGTCCAGCCCTGTGTCTGGCACAGGAGGGGGCGGATACAACAGACTGATTGACAGACCGAATGCGTGACCAGGGACCAACTTCTGTTCTGAACTCCAGGGCGGGAGTGGGACACGAGCTAAACCATGGGTGTTGACACAAGTCTACAGCACTTTCTGGTTGAGCAGTCTGCCTCCTTATAGTATTTGGCATTTTTAGGGAAGGCTCCTGTACCAGCAGGGACAGGAACCACAGGCAAAGACCAGCAATCACAGGAGACTGCCTAGGAAATACCAGGAAACGACGCTGTCATAGGGTCTTAGTAGGAGGAAGGCTTCATGAAAGGCAACAATGTAGAAAAAAACAACTGTTGTGAGTCAAGGAATTGGATTCTAATCCCTGATCTATCACCTCTAATCCCTAAGAGAATCTGGCCAAGTGCTTCCCTGTTTAAGCCGTTGTAAGTGGGAGGGTGTGTTTGTTTTCTGAGGCTACTGTAATGAATTACCACAAGTTGAGTGGCTTAAATTTATTTCTCGTAGTCAGGGAGGCCAGAAGTACAAACTCCAGGTGCTGGAAGGGCCACGTTCCAGAAGGTTCTGGGGGAGGATCTCTCCCAGCCTCTTCTGGCTCCTGGTGGCTCCTGGTCACTCTAATCACTGCCTCTGTCGTCAAGAGGACTTCTCCTCCTCCTCTCTTTTACAAGGACACCAGCCATTGGATTTAGGGCCCACCTTAAATCTAGGATGATCTCATCTGAGATCCTTAACCTAATTACATCTGCAAAGACTATTTCCCAATAATGTCATATTCACGGGTACTAGAGAATTTGGGCATATGTTTTTGGGAGACAGAATTCAACTCACTACAGAGGGGATGGATGAAATGATCCCTACACTTTCTGCCAGGCCAAACACCTTTTTAACTATGACCTTGGTCTTCTAAGGACAGCATCCTATGAGGGAGTAGGAAGACAATGCGAAGTGCCTCTAAAGAGGTGGTGGGTTGGCTTAATTAAATATTAATTAAATAAATATTAATTACATATGTATAGACCAGTTCTAGAGGTGGAATTAGAAGCAGGCACTTTACACAAAGAACACAAATGTAAAAAACAAAAGTTACCTCTCCCAAGATTTGTTGGAGAAGAAAGGGGTTGTCCTTAGGCAAAGAGGGACAGCAGAGAGATAGGGCCACACCACTGCAGGCAGGGGGCAGTTCGCATAGTTGTGGGGTAGGGGGGTATTGTTCCAACAACTTAGGAATCCCCTGAAGATAACAGATCCTTTCTCAGCTGGTCACAGGAGAAGATGCAACAGCAACACCTGAGACCTATGAACCCCCTCTTGCCTCAATCTGCCATGGGTAGAAGTTTCTAGTCCTCTCTATTCATGGGGTCACCCAGGTGCCACCAGGATGCTTATTAGAGAGCTGCCACCACCATGCTGAACTACTTCCAATATTTTTAAGATATCTTTCTGAAAGCCAGCCACACCCTTGCACTTCAAACATAGCATTTGTGTCTGCATTCAAACCATGTCATGCTAATGACATTCCCTCAGCCAGCTTTATATTTAAGGCCTGCAGACTTCAACTAATTTAGGGAACAGTCTGCCTCCTTATAGTGTTTTGTATTTTGGGAGAGGGCTCAGGTCTGGGGTCCTACACCAGAGCGAACGGGAACCACAGGCAAAAGCCAGCAATCACAGAAGGACATCACCTGGAAAATATGAGGGAAAGCCACTACCCTAGGATATGGTGCACATGTGAATAGCAGAGGGGAAGCTATGAAAATTCAGTAAATAGCAAAGTGCAATAACTGAAGGCAGGTAGAAGGATTGATTGCCCCAAGGGACAAGGGAAAGGCCTCTGGGCAAGGCCACACGGGTGCTTGGGGAAGGCAGTTCCCAGAAGAGCTCTTAGGAGATAGATAATGAAGATTCTCTGGTGGTCAGCAACAGAAATCTAAACCAGCTTCACTTAAGCAAAAATGGAATTGACTGGAAGGTTCTGGGGAGGCTCAGAGGACAGAGGGGAAGGCTGCTGGATCAGGCCTGGAAAAGCCACTGCCCAGAGCAGCTCTGGGAGTCTCCAGAATGAGCTCCGGCTGTGCTCAAACCTGTGGCTACTCTGCTCCCGGTTTTAATTCCAGAGGCAGAGCATCCGCTAGGCTTGCTCAAGCCATGTGTTCCTCCACACCGTCCTCATCATGGCTCAAGAAAGGCAGGGCCCCTTGATTAAATGCCCCACTGGCTCTGTCCAGTGGGAGGAAGGTAACTTCTCAAAAGGAAATTGGGGTGCTGTCTCAACCAGCCGGAAGCGGAGGGCATCCTTGAAGGGGTGGCTGGAGAGAGTTTAATGTAGCACCGTGTACAGCAGTGTGGACCAAGGCGGCCAACAGGGAGTGGTGAGGCACCCAGAGACCAGCAGTGATGGGAAGCCATCCCCACCCCAGAGCCCGAAGGAGCCAGGAGAGGGAGTTAGCGGTAGATCCCAAGAGAGACATAGGAGAGGTTGTCCAGACAGGAGCTGGGGTGGTAAGGAGAGGAAGGGGCCACTGCTAAGCAGCAACGCAGCAAGAAGGGTGTCAGGGTTCTAATCCCCATACTCTCTCATACCCTCCGAGCACCTGCCAGTACTTTCCAAAGCAAATCCAGACAGCAAGGGGGCCTGGTGATGCAGTCTGTGGGGGTCAGTCTCCAGGGCCCCAGGGAAGGGCAGAGAATGGACCTGCAGGGGCAGATAGGAAATACACAACATAGGTGCCACCATCAGGAAAAGTCAGAATAGACGCAGGCAGCCCAAATACAGCACAGGGCTGCTGCAGGAGGTCAGAAAAAAAGCACCAAAAAAAAAAAAAAAATGCTCAGAGTTAGAAGAAGAGGGCCTGTAGTTTCCAGCTTTGAGGTCAAAAAAAAAAAAAAAAAGAAAAATAGAGAAGAACCCTCAAGCCATATTAGATGAGTGTTTCAGCTGCATGGAAATAGATGGCCTTGCTTCTTATTTTTAAAAGCCTGGCTTCATTAAGGTGATTGCATCCGATACATCGAGGTGCCCCTTTTCCCCGTGGAGAAAATGAAACCAGGGGTAAAAGTTTTGAGGCTGTCGTGAGAGATTTCCAGCTGAGTACCCTCGACAGAGAATTCACTGTGTATCTTTGTGAATAAGCTGAATATTGAAGACCACAATGCACCAGCGCAGACCATTTTACCCCCACCCTGTCTCTGGAGGCTAACAGCTAACTGGAGTCCTAGCGCCACTTCAGCACCTGCACTTCCCGTACCTGGCAGGGGAAGGAGTCTCTGCCCCGAGACTCAGTCCTTGGCAAGTGTGGGCGAAATTACACCCCTGGAATCTAAACTGAGGGCTCGGGTGAAAAAGCACATTGCGTTTTGCAGCCCACGTGGTCCCTGCGTCCGAGTCACGCTTTGCGGTTTGCAGTGTGTTTTCACATAGGTTTTGTCAGCCACCCTCATGACTGGTCTACCCGAGTGGGGTGACTATCTCCCTTCCACAGCCAGAAAAACTGAAGTTAAAGAGGCTCACATAGCTAATATTTCAGCCGCATTTCTCCCAGAAGCTAACTCTAAGCCATGACTTGAACACAAGTGGTTCATTAGGAAGATGATTCCAGGAAATACCAGTGTGGAGTGGAGGAGAGAGGGGGGGCAGGGGCAAGAAAACCAATTCAGAGCAACACGTGACCTCTATGGGCAACTGGGTCTCTGTGCCTACTGGGAAACAGTGTGAAATATGCCTTGGAGTTGTCCCACTCACGGGCGAGGGAGCTGGGGTATGTATCCCCCATCTGCAATTTGTCATTGCCTTGGGGCTGATCCCAGGGGTGTAACTTTCCAGCACCCAGGGCCTGCCTACTTGTGCCAGGAGAAAGCTCTCAGCCCCTCACGGGAGAACACAATTCCCATGTGCTAGAATGGTGAGTGCCAAGGAGACAGGGGCCGGGCATGCTGCTAGCAGGATCGGTATGTATAGTCACTTGTGGCCGGCGGTCAGTGTGCCCAGGCCCCTCTGTCCTTGCTGGCCTCCCAGCGCAGACGCTTTCCTGGCCTCTTCTG
This sequence comes from Lemur catta, assembly GCF_020740605.2. Taxonomy (NCBI): domain Eukaryota; kingdom Metazoa; phylum Chordata; class Mammalia; order Primates; family Lemuridae; genus Lemur; species Lemur catta. The sequence continues at coordinate 9,452,394 of NC_059147.1, read as the reverse complement.
CAGCCAAGCTTGTCTTTGTTGTGGCCAACGAGATATAATAGAACACCGCCTGCGGGATTGGGGGAAAGAGTCTTCTTTCCTGATAAAAAGAAAGAGATAGGTAAGGAGCCCTCTCACCTCTGGCCTCTCTGCGTTTCCAGCCTTTGGACAGACCATGTGAGGTCATGAGGCCCAGGGCAGTGGCACTAACAGGGACCATGAGTGTAAGCCTGGACATCATCTATATTCTGAACCAGTAATGTTGAAACTGCACAGCCCAGACTCACTGTAAAGTTAATAAATGTTCATAAGATGCGCTGGGCTTTCTATTCCTTGCAGCTAAGTGCATTCCTAACTGAAACTTTGATTTTGTCTCTCAGTACAAAGTCCACATCATTGTTCCTTAAACTGTTCTTCCTACTTCTGGCAGGTGTTGTGAAATAGAAAGACAGTCTTTGCCTTAAACTTTTTAATCATCAAAATAAGGCTGGTGGTTTCAGCACGTGTAAACATATGTCAAAACTTAACAAGTTATGCAATTGAAATAATTAAAATAAGAGACTCCTTGTTATTTTATTTTTGCGTGGTTTTAAAACTTTTTGACAATCAGTGGATAGTTCTCATACACACTGACTGCAGATTTTTTTTTAAGTGGTGACAGGTACATAGGTAACCAATATACAGAGCTTGTTTGGTGAATCTTCCTCATTGCTTTTTCTGGAAAACCGAACATGGATGGGAGTATGAGACATTCCTTATTCCCTTGGCTCAGAGAGCTTTGTTGAGCCTGGTATCAGGGGGCACATTTAGAGTTCCTATCTCCTTTTTATGGCAAATTTCCAGATCTCTTTGGGTGCCCCTTGAAGCCCACTCCATGGGTGCACTCATGAATGGTGACAGTGTGCTCTCTGGTCACCACCTTGCTGACAGTGGGATAGCCCTTCTGCTCACCACGGTTATTTGTAGGAGCCAGTCTTCCAGGCTCAGGTTGGACCAAGCTAAAATTTTAATTGATGTTGTTTTTTTCCTCAAAGCTCTTTTTAGCTTTTCTACTTCAGAATTTATCCCGTATGTTACAGAATTTCTCTGCTGGGCACACCACCTCTCTCTACCTCTACTCCCGAAAAATGGTTCATGAATCAGATGTAACACAGGCCAGCTCAACCACGGGGGAAGGAAGGAACAGAGGGTAGCTTTGGCAGAAATCAAGTTCAAGATGAATAGAAAACAGACAGAAATATAAACAAACCCTTAACAAGAGACACTAAAGAGTTGGTTATTTAAGGCAGACAGGGACAAAGGCTTGGAATAAGAGGGGGGATGGCAAACAGAATAGGAAGTTGTTATGGACTGAATGTTTGAACCCCCCAAATTCATATGTTGAAGCCCTAAACCATCCAGTGTGATGGTATTTCAAGATGGGGCCTTTGGGAGATACTTAGGATTAGATGAGGTCTTGAGGGTGGTGTCCTCGTGATGGGATTAGTGCCCTTATTGGAAGAGACACCAGAGAGCTTGCTCTTTTTCTCTCTTTCTGTCTCCCTCCCTCCCTCCCTCATGTGAAGCTACAGTGAGAAGGTGGCTGTCTGCAAGTCAGGAAGAGAGTCCTCACCAGAAAGCAGCCATGCTGGCCCCTTGACCTTTGACCTCCCAGCCTCAAGAACTGTGAGAAAATAAACCCCTGTTGTTTAAGCCACCCAGTCCATGGTATTTCGCTACAGCAGCTCTAGTTGGCTAAGACAGGAGTCTTGTGTCTGAGCAGAAGCTCAGTCAAATACAGTCACTGGCTTCTCAGGTCAGTCATTTGCTCATTCTAGTCCAAGTTCTCCCCGCAGCAAAATGAAAGGGTTATAATAGTCTCCCCTTATCCATGGCTTTCCTTGCCAAGGTTTCAGTTACCCATAGTCAACTGTGGTCCAAAAATATTAAATGGAAAATTCCAGAAATAAATAATTTATAAGTTTTAAATTGAGTGCTGCTCTGAATAGTGTGATGGCATCTTGCGCTGTCCGGCCCCATTCTGCCCAGGATGTGAATTGTCGCTTTGTCCAGCACATGCACACTGTGGATGCTCACTGTGGATGCTCAGTCGCTGCCTGGGTATCAGATCAGCTGTCGGGGTACCACAGCGCTTGTGTTCAAGTTACCTTTATTTTCCTTCATGATGTCCCCAAAGCACAAGAGTAGTGATTCTGGCAATTCGAATATGCCAAAGTGAAGCCATAAAATGCTGATTTTAAGTGAAAAGGTGAACGTTCTCAACTGAATAAGGATGAAATATATTGTACGTCGGCTTCGGTACCAAGGCAGTTTCAGGCATCTGTGGGGGTGTTAGAACGTGGCCCAGGAGTACTAATAGGGGACTTCTGTGGAAGTATTACCTCTGATATGCTGGGATTCTAATAATGCCCTGATTTCTCTTCATTTTCTGATTAGATATTTATATATATCTGTTTTCCCTAAAACTGAGTACATCTGTAATTAGAAGTTGCAACCAAAGGCATCACATATCACTTCTAAATCTTTGTTCAAAATATTAGTTGGCAAAAGATTCAAGAGACAAAAAAAAAAAAAAACAACCATGCCAGAAATGGCATCCATATATTTTGCAGTCTTTGGGTGCTACAAAAGCAAACAGCATGTTAATATGACATTTACAAATCACTCCCAACCACTCTGTAATTAACTTATTGTGTGCCTTCTCTAAACTAACATACATGGAATTAGAGGGGAAACACTTATTTGTTCTGTTGCTAAGGAACCAATATAATTTGCATAGTGAAAAAAATCATTAGTATCTTTAAGTTGAAATCCTATCTATTTATAGCAGTCAGATTGAAAACATAAGATCCAAGTCTCAGAGTTATTTTTTTTTTTCTTTTGTCACCATTCTTAAGTAAGCAGCTCAAAGCACCAGTGTGGTTGTACCTAACACACCCTATTAACAAGAAGTTCTGTGGCACTTTATGTTACAGACTGCTGCATTGTCATCCACAGGGACCAACTCGAGGAAGGCTGGAATTGTACAATGTAGGTAGCCAGGTGGCCTCATTTGACAAGGCATGTTACACAACTCAGCATACACCTGGTTTCTGAATGAGTTCAGATTAACTGATTCTTTTTCAGGCTCTTCATGTAAGTTTCCTCCTTACTTCTCTAAACTAATTCCTCATTTGTATTTCTTTGGGGTTGATGGAAAGAGAACTGGATTAGGAGTCAGACAATCTGGGTTTGAGGCTTAGGACTTGGCCCCGGGTGAGCTGGGTGACTATGGGCCAGCATCATCACTTCTCTGAGCCTCAGGTCCTTACCTGTAAAGGGGACTTGGTATTACTGGCATCATTATGAGGAACAAAAGAAAAAATGGGTCAGAAAGAGCCTTTCACAAAAGGGAGGTTATTATAGTTAAAACTTTCATTAGTCAAAAAAATCTTACAGAGATTTTTTTAAAGCAACTTGACATAAAGATACCAAAATTCATATGGAAAAACAATCTTATAAGATAGCCAGGAAAATTCTGAAAATAAAAAATAATGGGGGGGGGGGCTAGCACGATTATATTTAAAACATATTAAAAAGCTGCAGTAATTAAAACAGTATGGTCCTGGCCCAGGGCTAGAGAAGCAGATCAAAGAAAGAAAAGTAAGAGAAGTCAAGCTAAATCTATGTGGGGATCTTATAAAAAATAAAAGTGGCATTTCAAATTAGTGGAGAAACTATGGCTTATTCTATAGATCATGCTAAGAAAACTAGCTACATTTTGGAAAAATGTAAAATGCATCATTAATGAACTTCTAACTACAGATGTCTCAAATATTTAGATATAAAATATGAAATCATAAAACTATTAAAAGAAAATGCAAATAAATTTGTTTTAATAAAAATGCAGTGGAAAACCTTTCTAAGTGTGACCTAATACCCAGAAACTATTAAATTAAAAAATTGATAAATTTGATGACAGTAAAAGAAAAATATTTTGTGTGGCAAAAAACGTAGCAAAAAAAAATTAGAAGACAAATTGCAAAAATATAAGGAAATGGGCAAAGTACATAAACGTTTTATATCTTTTCAAAAGAAATAGTAATGGATAATTAAAATATGAGTAGATGGTTAAACTTGTTAGTAATTTGGAAGATGAAAATGACAAGATAACATTTTTTCACTTACTGCATTGGCAAAGACAGAAAGGTTGGATGGTGCCCACAGTTATTGCCTTTGAAATGCAGTTAGCATTCTCTAATTTTATACGGAAAGCATGTATTTGTAGCAAACTTATTTGGTGTAACTTTGGTAATAGCTATCAAATTTTTAAAATATACATACTTTTGACCCAGTAGTTTCATTTCCAGGAATTTTTTTCTCATGCACAAACTCATACAACTGTACACGTGGATTTGCATAAGAGTGTATTTGCAGCATTGTTTATAGTAGTAAAAATTTGAAAGTAACCTAAATGTTCATTAAAAGGAGGCTTCTTAAATCTATTTTAGTACATTCATACAATGGAATAGTAGGTGACTTTAAAAATAAAGTGAGATACTCTGACTCGGGTCGGGCAACGGCAATACATGTAACTTAAACATTTGTACCCCTGTAATATGCTGCCATTAAAAAATAAATTAAAAAAAATAAAATGAGGTAATTATCTGGCAGAAAAATAACACATGCGGCTCCAGAGTCAAAGCTTAACTATATCCTTAAGTGGAAATAAAAGCAAGTTATGGAACATCACACAAGACTTTCCAGGGGGTGGGAGGCAGGCAGGAGGTGGGGAGGGAAAGAGAAATATGATATCTGCGTAGAACTGTCTGGAAGGCTACATAGAAAACAACAGCTGGGAGTAGGGGCAGAAGGAGGTGACTCTGCTTTTCACTTCTTATAAATCCTGCTGGTTGCATGAACATTTTAAGCAATATCATGAATTACTACAATATATTTTTAAGGTAGTTGTTAGTAAACTTCCCTGGGATAAGTTTGCCACAGGCCTCTTCTTCCATTCTCCCTCCTTACGAACATCCCCCTGCCTTCCTCTTCCTCTCCCACCTACTGGCCTCCACATGCGTTTCCAGCACAGGGGAAATGTCTACTCACTCACCAGCCTCCACTGCAGGGCCACCTGCTGTCCAGCCAAGTGGCCCATGATGCCAGCTGCGACTGAGTCAGAAGGCCATTTCCTAAATCCCCTACAAGTACAGTAATGGTCTCAATCCTGAGCTCTTCCTCACCCAGGTTAAGCTCCATCTTCCCAATGTGACTGAATGTGACAGTGTTCCCCTCAAGGACTGAGCTGTCACTCCTTCTTGGTTCTCCCTATAGCAGTCCACTGAATGACCCAATGACACAATGGCCACCTGGAGCAAGTGGCCCTGAAGGACAGCTCCAGGGAGTGGTGAATTGGTTTGACAACCGACTAGCTTTCCAGGGTGGGGCAAAGGGCAGTCCTGATTTCTAGCACTTGTTGATTTTGTGGCGTAAATACTGCCACTGTGGCTGATTTCAAGCAACCAACATGACGTCACTGATCTTGGAGTTGGGAAGAGATATACTGTAGGAACAGCCCACAAGTATATAGCATTTCCACCATACAGATATTAACACAATAAAAGTAAATAATCTCAAAGGCATCAATATATTAAAAATAATTAGGAAGTGATGGGTTTTGAGTCTGGATTATCTCCCAATTTTTAAAACGATTTACTTAATTGAAAGGTTATATATTTTAATTTTTAATAATTGCTGTGTTTTACACCAGTTCACAGACTTCCTGAAAATCTGGCAGTTCTTGTGAGCTGGTACGAGGCGGCTCCCGCACACGGCTGCTCAGGTTTCCTGGCCCTGAGTGACTCAGCTACACGCTCAGAGTCACAGCTGCGAATCAGAGCAAGTTTTTAAGTTAAGTTTTTAAAAAATCTCTAAGCCCCAGTTGCATTGTTTACATAATGTGGTGACAAAGTGTATTTCATCTGAAGTTACAGTGATCAAATGAGATAATAAATATGGGTAGGGCTTCTATTTTGAAATAAGTTGATTCTATAATAAATGCTCATTAGAGAAAACAAAGAACCCCCAAATACAGTTTTTTTGTTTGTTTGTTTTTTGAGGGGGGGATACAGAGTCTCTCGCTGTCACCCTGGACAGAGTGCAGTGGCATCATTGTGGTTCACTGCAAGCCACTGGAGTAGCTGGGACTACAGGCATGAGCCACAACACCCAGCTAATTTTTCTATTTTTAGTAGAGACAGGGTCTCGCTCTTTCTCAGGCCGGCCTTAAACTCCTGAGCTCAAGGCAGCCTCCCACCTCAGCCTCCCAAAGTGCTAGTATTACAGGTGTAAAACTCTTACCTATAATCTAACCAAGCCAAAACAAGCAACGATGTGAGGGTTTGGGGGGTTTTTTTGTTTGTTTTCTTCCCCTAGCTTTTTAACATACAAGATTTGCGGTCAGATTTTTGGAAAAAATTTTTGTTTGCATTTTCACGTTGTGATTAAGGGTATATATAGTTTTACATCTTATTTTTCATTTAATATTATCACATAAGTATTTCTGCATAATGGAAATGGCTCTACATAACCATCATTTACTTTAACAGTCCCCTGTTGTTGGACGTTTGCTTTGTTACAAACTTTGTGCTATTATAAAAATCACTGTCATGAACATCTTTGTGTTTTCATATCTTAAAATGTCTATTTACTATTTTTTTTTCCTTCTGAAGTCATTTCCAGGGAATGTGAAATTACCAAATCAACAGCACACAATTTCAATGTATAAAATGCTTTTTCAACGCATAAAATACAGTGCGAATGCAAGGACTGGTTACAGCTCACATTTATCCAGTTCTTCCTACAGCGGGCAGAGGACTGTAGCTTGGGGAGAACTCGCAGAGCAGCTGGGAGTCCTTGTGTCAGTTCTGAAGACACTAATAAGTTAATAGGGACGGCAGAGATGAAGTTAGCAGAAACTCAGCCGCAAGGAGCCCTCCCTGTGGGGAGGATATCAACATTTCCATAAGTAACAACCCAATCAAGCCTTCGCCCAACCACTTACAAACTGTCCTACCTTGGCCAAGACACTTCATCCCTCTGGGCCTCTTTGTCCACCTGAAAATAAGGGGCTGCGATGATCTCTTGGGTCTTTCTAGTTCTGACAGTTCTCTGATTCATCCCTGAATTTTGGCCCCTGTCTTCTGGCAGGGATTCTACATCGTTCTGTGCTGCGCAGATTGTTCACAGCTCAAGCACGTGTGAGACGGCCCTGACCCTGCAGGGTGCAGATGAGGCAGACGTCCCGGCTGCATCGTCTGGGCTGGACACACTGGGGAAGGTTTGCCTGGAGAGGACACACTTGACCTTCAGGCTCTTGGTCCAAGGTCTTCCTCAGCCAAAGCAGGGATCAATACTTGGGGGAGACACACATCTCCTTAGGGACATGCTGTTTTCCTTTTCTACCTTTGGAAAGGGTGAATCCAAAGTAATTCACCTAAATAAATTCACCTAATTAAACTGAAATTGACTTTATTATTGAAAGCAAAAGAAAATACTATCAAGGCCTAAAATGAAAATTTTTCCAGGCCCTGAGAATAAACAAAACTAGAATATTTTATTCCAGCGACTAAAGTATAATGAACCATAGAAATGGCATGATATGAATGACAGTACTAATATTTTTGCTTAAAATATTTTCAAGCAGTACAAGCCAATCTCTGAACATATTAGCAAAATGTTAGCTTAAGTGCGAGCCTATGTTCACGCGTAACATCTAATTTCAGTTGCAATGAAGAGATGAATCCAAAATATCTCTATGGTAATTCTGTAAACATTTTCATTGCACTACTCTTTTCACTCAAATAAGGCATTTTGTTCTCTGTGGAGTTCAGCAGCTCGTTTGTTTTCCTGATGAAAACGACAGGAAAACTTCACTGATTCTGATCTCGCTGATTTTGTAGCCTGGAAGACAGGCCGGGTGGAGGTCAAGAGACCTGGGTTGGCTCCACGCTGCAACCCATTTGCTCTTTCACCTGGGAAAGGCAGTTTCTCTCCTTGAACTTCAATTTCCTCCTAATGGAAACAAAGAGAGGTGCATTGGATACTTAGCAACGACAGGGGTCCGCCTTATGTTGGTTTCGCTTTCCCTGGGTTCAGTTACCCTCAGTATAATACAATAAGATATTTTGAGAAAGAGACCACATAATATTCACTTAACCTTTATTACAGTATACTGTTAGAATTGATCTTTCTTTTTATTAGTCATTGTTGTTTATCTCTCACTGTGCCTAATTTATAAAATAAACTTAACCACAAGTATGTATAGGAAAATACGTGGTATATATAAGGTTTGGTACTATTTGTGGTTTCGGGCATCCGCTGGGGTCTTGGAAGTCTGCCTCGTTAATAGGGGGGAGACAACAGTTGCATAGCAGTCAGCCTTTCTGCAGTGCAGCATTCTTGCTACTGAACTGAGGTTGGGGTGGGATGTTCCTTGCATCGAAGGTAAACAAGTAACCAATGAAGTGACAAGGGAGACTATGCTCCCGTGCTTTAAAAGAGGGAGCGAGAGATGGTATTAGTGGTTCTTGATGCTTCACCCATCCCTGGTCTGTGCCATCTGTCACGTGTTTGTTGTCTCTTCTGCCAAAGGTGAGTATATTTCCCTGCCTTTGACTTTGGGCTCAGCCCTGTGACTTGCTTTGGCCAATGGAATGTTCGCAGTCAGGCTGCCAGTAGCAGCTTGCATGTGCTTGCATGGTTGCCCTTGTAAAGTTAGGCTTGCTCGTTTGCTTCTCCACCATCACCCCTCCACCGTCACCCCTCCACCGTCACCCTAGGAAGATCTGATCCCTGCTGGCCTGCTGGTCCCAGGAGGAGGATGGGCCGCACGTGAGGACCAGCCGTCTCAGCTGCTGTAGCCCAAATCTGAATCCCCCCCCCCCGACTCGCCCCACAGACGTGTGAGCAATAATAAATGACTATTTTAAGCCACCGATTTTGCCATGGCTTGTTATACAGCATTGCTGTGGCCAATAGCTAACCGATAGCGAAGCCAGGCTCTTTTCTAAGGGAGCATGTATTTGCCTAGAAACAAAACACCAAATATAAATGAGCTTTATTTATTGTAAAACATAGACATTGACACTTCTACACGGTAGTCAACCTGAACCAGGTTGTCACCTGTGTGATTTTGGTGCCAGTTAACTCCTCTTGGCCTCAGTGTCCACACTGTAAAGTGAGATGCCTGTGTAGTTAGATTTGCTGGAGGGATAAATGGGTAAGCGCGGGAGAGACACGTACCAGCGCCTTCGCGGAATCGGCAGCGGTTAGCCTGCCATTTCTAAATTCCTATGGAACTTAGAGTGCGTGCTGCAAAATTCCACACATATCTAGAAAAATAATATACATATATATTATCAATTCTGATGGGCAAATATTTTCTCACCCAAGAGACAGAAGCACCTTGAAGGCAAGACTGGATTTTGGTTCCAGCGCGGGGATGCAAGTCATTGAGTCCTTTTTCCACTGTTCCTCACCTCCTTGTAATTATCAGAGAGATCCTCTCCACTGCTGCTACGATAGCTCCAGCACCTTTCGGACATAGAACAATCGCCCTTTTAAATAAAGAACAAGAAAGCCGGGGGCTCAGAGAGCCGTAGACAAGCAACAATTATTTTGATGGTTACTTTGCACTGGTGGTAAATGTTGTTTGTTTCTTTTTATAGAAATGATATAAATTTTCCTTTCAAGATATATTTGTTTTTTTAAAAAGTCTATTCAAAAAAGAAAAATAAGTAAATAATGGCACAATTGTTACTTGGATATGACCAAAAAATCATAAAGGTGATCCTCAACTGAGTAATGTTTGGAAATCACTGAGTGACTAAGTACTGAACTGATTGAAGCAGGAGTTCTGTTTCCAAACGGAACTCAGCAATGATACCTGCTTTGCTAAAGCATTCACTAGTGCAGACTTGAGACCAGCATTGATTGGCTCCACCGTTCACCCCAAATTTAGCCCAGATAACTGAGCTTGGTGGTGTTACTGGTCTATAAGCATAGGGAACATAGCTAAAACATCAGCATAACATTTCTCATTTCAACACCCAGAGCACTGACAACCAGCCCCTTTCAATTGTCTAGGAAAAAAAAAAATACAGATTTTGTGTTTTCCAATTTTATTGAAGTCGGCAGGAACCATCTGCACACATAGTAGACATGCGGGGTGACACACATGACTCTAAATAGGCTGGCAAATTAGGCCAAGTGTATCTTTGTGTCTACAATTATCAATTTCAAATCTTGGAAAGATGTCTGTAGAACAGAACCAGAGAGAAACGGGGCTCTTTCTCTCATGTCTCGGTGTGAACAGCCATTGTTCAAGACCAATTAGCATTACTGGTGGTCCCTTCTTCCTGAGGGTGACACTTCCAGGCTGGGAGCATCTGCTGTACATTTTTCATTTCTTTCCCATTTTGAGCGATTTGGTGCCTAAGCTCTGTTTTCTTGTGGCTTCCTGGAGCTCCGATGACAAACCACCATACTTTGTTCCCGTCCTTTAAGGCCCTGAAGGGCACTGGGGAACACACGAAATTTGTTTCTAATTTTGCGTCTGCCAAAACATTCCTGGGGTAACAATACAAGCCTATAAAAATAGGATGCTCCATCCCTCTAATTCCAGAAAATAAACAAATCCAAAAGGAAATCAGACACAGTCCTGGAAAATGCAGCATACATATTTTTACACCCATTCCCCTTTCCTTAACTGGTGAAAACTTGTTCCTGAATTACGACTTTAGATCCCATATTCATCTTTTTATGGTTACAACAAATAATCATGACATCAGCAAATGAAATGAACCGCTAGGGCTTTCTTCTTCTTCTTGGTTTCCAGTTTTGTAAAATGAATGTCCCCAGGGACAGTTTAAGAGAATGTGGAAGCCAATTTTCTCACTGGTGTTAGGAGTTTTATTTTTAACTCAGCTACCCAAAATAATAGACATTCTCTGTGTTCCCTTATCCGCAGTCGGAGTATGCATAGACACAAAGCCCAGTCATCTTTCCATTTTCGTTTTTAGATAGTTCAGGGTAACTTAGAGTTCTAAATTCCTGAATCTTGGCCAAGGTGATGTCATTAAATCTATAATGAAAACAGTGTCACTGAGAGAATTAATTCATTATGGTGGAATTAAGTTAAATCCTTTCTGATATGCCATTAAGCACCCATTCTAACTTGCTTGCATCAACCTAAATGAAGCACATTCAAATACAAAAACGAAAAACAAGTTCCGACCTCAAACCTCATAGAATATTAGGGAACTTTCAAAGTTAAATGTGTGTAACTATTAAAAATATTTATACATCTCATGGTATTTAGGCATCTTAAGATGTCTTAAATGTTGCAGTGGCCAAATACCTTGTGGTTTATATAACATCTTTGCCTGAGGGAGTATAACTTACTGTATAAATCGTTACTATGTATTTTACAAATGTTTTTGCCTTATTACTCAGTTCCTACGACAGCCAAATAGCACAAGAATTGCCCAACATTTTATTAATCTTCAAAACATTATTATACTCAGTCCAGATATGATAAAACACAGTTGCCAGAGTTTGAAGTAACTTGATCAAGATTTTAAAGACATTTCTAATCCCCAAATTTACCATGTAATCAACAAATACTTATTTTGTTAGGTGCTGCGGAGAGAAATAAACAAACAGAATCTATTCCCTGTCTAGGATTTTACAGTTCAGTCCAGAGCCATCACATATTTGTATAAAAATCTATCCCCTAGAACCTGGGCAGAAAAGGAAGAGCTACACAACTATTAGCCACGCACTTAACAAGGGGCTATTTCTGCTTCCGACACCAAATTTCTGCTGAGTCTAGGGAAACTTTCCACTTCCCCTCTGTATCCTAGCTCACCACATACTTATCTAGGATAATGACTGCTTATGAAGGGGGTTGAGTTTCTTAGAGAGAAAAAAAAAATTGATGGTATTCAATATGAAAACTTGCATGTGTTTTTTAATAAAGGTTACTACTTCAAATATTAGGTCATTTCCTACTGGTGAAAGAGCACGCATTCTCTGAAGATAACTGAAAAAAATCACAATTCATGTTCAAAGAATCTTGCTTCTGACACATGTCTGTTAAGTGACAAATGGAAATTTCCTGAGCTCAGTAAAATGACTTGACAATCGGCTGCCTATAGTTTCTACCGAAGCTGGCTGTCAAAAAAAGTTGTAGCAATCTTGCTCCATCATTAACGGTGACGGGCCAATCTCTTTGTCTGCAGACTGTGGACCAAATATCATCGCAGCCCGCGTTCCTGGCTGGGCAAGACATTTTTGTTACAACCTTGCAAAAAGAAATTTTATTTTTACAGATTGGCTCTCATTACAACAAATATTACTCCAAACCCTTGAAATAACAAAAAGAATTCTGAGGCTTAGCCAATGACCTGCCTGCTTTATACAATATTGATAGGACAACCCCCTGGGCAACAAAGGAATTCTGATGGTGCCTTGGTTCTCTTTGTAATGGATTTGGCCAGGATCAGGAAAAGCATGTATTTATTTTTTATTTATTTAAAATGTACAGCCTGCCTGCCTCTCAAAAGGTTTGAAGTGGCTTGCAAAAACAAAACAAACAAACCAAAAAAAGAAAAAAACAACAACCCCAGATGCATTAAGACTGATACAAATATAAACATGAACTTTTTTTAAATTAAAAAAATAATGAAGAAAGGAAATGATCAAATACATGAGTATCCCAGGCAAATACTGCTCCTTTAATTGAGTGTTAGATAACTTAAATGTTGCACTTCCTGTTCAAGAAACAAGCAGGACAGAAACTTGGCCGGTACCTCATCAGTAAAGCTTACCAGTTGTGCTTTCAGCAGGCATCTTCTCCAATTGGCTGAGGCTCATGCTGTATTATACGTTAAATATTTTTATCATCAATCCTAGAGCCAGGCAGAGAATAGGCACTCAATAAATGGTAGCAGTTTTCGGTATTTTTGTCCCGCATTCCCAGCAGTCGCATCACCTGCAGCATTCGGTTAATATCTATCTGATATACACAGAAAATATATTCGTGTTTTCCCTTTAAGCAACTGCCTGCTCAGTGCCCTCTACCAGCAAAAGCAGTCAAGGACTTGATCTGTCTTTGGTCTCTATTTTCCTCGATAGGAGAAATGAGTACAAGAGGCCACCATTGAATTGATGTTTACCAAGGATCTAATTTTTGTTCCTAGTAGGAATTTTGCAACCACATTATAAATAACTTGAATACTACACTGGGGTGCCCCAATTCAGGACAAGAGCATGCGAACACTGTATGTAGTTTCCTTCATGTTTGCAAAGGGGGGGGGCATTTCTCTCCTTTTCTCTAATTTCCTTTGTATTCAATTCCCCACCTTTGCAAGAGTTCATGGAGCTAATTGTGCATTTCCCTGTGTGGATAAAGGACGAGGTGTCTGCTTTCACTTCAAATTGCTTGGCCCTCAATCAACATCACCATAAATGTGACATATGAATATTAAATCCAAATATTTTATTGGTGCAGATAAATATGATTTGTAAAAAGAGTCAAATTAACAATCCATTACATACTAATGGGCTCTAATCAATAAGTTTAATTTGACTAAAAGGAGAGGGGCGGGGGAGAAAAAAAGACTCAATTACACCCAAATGGTACAATTTCAAATTAGAAAGGTGACTGACTTCTACAACTTTTGAGCTATATTCTGACTTGGGGACTTGGGGACCCAAGGTCTGAGCTACGTTCACAGTGGTCTCTCTCTGTGGTTGGCACACTCAGATTTCCAGTTATTTTTCTTTTAAAAAAAAAGAACCTTCTTTAAATACAAAAACGTACAGAGAATAATAAACACAAACAAGCTCCCGTAAACCAGAAAGAAAAAAATATCTTTTAAATGTCATATTTGCTTCAGATCACTTTAATTACTTTTAAAAATAAACAACGCACATAAAAGTGATGTCTCTATTGTCTGTCCCCCTCTCTGTCTTATCCTTCTCGTCCCCCTCCTCTTTCTCCAGTGGCTGGACTGAGTGTGGTGTGCCTTCTTGTCGCCCTCACTGCTGTGCTTTCACTACACACATAGGCCACGGTCAGCCACACAGAGTGTGCTCTGAACATTCTACAACTTGCTTTTGCCACTTGACAATCTCATTCATTCCTTTTAACTGTGGTGTAATATTCCACTCTGTGATTCTGTCGTTTTCTTTTCCTTTATTCTTTTTTTTCTTTCTCTCTCTCTCTCTCTCTCTTCCTCCTACTGCTGGACAGTTAGGTAGCGTCACCTTACTGTGGTTCTTCTGACATCAATTAGGAGGAAGGTGCCAGGCGCTTGATTATCGAAGGAGGTCTCAGGTCCTTGGTCAGCCCACAGCCTCACCCACGGGAAGACCTACGTCCCCTCCCCCAGCGCTCGAGCACAGGAGACCCGAGGGAGAAAACGTCCCCTCTTCCTTCGGCCACTGCTCTTGTATTGCACGTGGGTTCCCTGTTCCCGGGCATGTGGCTCTCGCTGGCGGGAGCCTTTGAGCGTCAAGCGCGTGCTCCTTCCCTCTGCACACCTCGGGCCCCTTTTCTCTCCCAAAGCCTAAATAAAGAAGGTACCAGACGAGGCTTCTTCTCCTGGCAGGGGCTTCTGCCCTTTCCGGCAGGGTGTCTGCAGCGCGTCCCTAATCCTGGTGTCAGCCTGCTCCCTAGCGTCGCCGCCCGGTCCAGCACCCGCCAGCGAAGCCCGAGCCGCGGGCCGCGCGTTTCCGGGAGGCGGCTCCCCGCGCGCCCTCCCGCAGAAGGGGGACACAGCCCCGCGGACTGTCTCCCGATCTTCTGGGTGGCAAGGAAATCTCAGTCATACACCCAAGGGATGTGGTTTGCGAAAAACTAGACAGAATGTTTAAATTGTATACGTAAATTGTTTTGTTTTACAAGCTGGGGTAAATCAGCACATTTGCAGCCCATTATTTATCTGATGCGCTCTCTCGGCACGGATGCCATTGATGTGGGGTGCACGCCGATGCGAAACATAACCGACCCCCAAATTCAATTAGGGCATTAGTGGGGGAAAATGGAGATTTTGCTTTGGGGTTAAGTCATGACTGGGGAGAACTTCTCGGAATAGTTTCTTGGCTGTAACTGAAGATTGAATTCGAAGGATAAAATTTCCAGCGAATGCTGAGTAGTCAGAACAGTGGTTCGAGCTGGCCCTTTTTTGAAAAAGATAGCAAGCGAAAGGCCTTCCTTTAATCTGATTTCTAGCTCATTAAAAAAATATATATATATATATATGTATGTGTGTGTATATATATCTTCTTTGTGTCACCCCCAACATAGAATTTTCAGCATCTGTTGAGCTGGACGTAGTGTAAGTAATACTCTCGTGCCTGATGATAATAAATGATGGAAAATGGGACTATATAATTCCATGGGACAAAATGTAAATTTTAAAAACTACTCCAAGGAAAAAAAAATACTTGAAAAAGGAGTGTTTTCACTTAGCAGCAGACGGACACCCCAGGGATGTGACTGATGAAAAAGTAGGAGCGTGTAAATTGTACATATAAACTGTTTTGTTTTACATGCTGGGGTAGATCACAGAGAGAGCTCAGGGCGATCAGAAAAGTTTGAGGCGGCGTGAAAGCCCAGGCGGGAATAATCTGGCTTTGACCATGGGCTGCTGCACCCTCATCGCTGATAAGAGCCACCAAGCAGCAGAGGAGCTCCGCTTCATATCGATGTGGCATTTACTCTCCCAGAAAGCCCCCCACTCTGGCCGGCACTTATGGCAAGATAATTAATAGTCCCCTGAGTTATAGATTCCGAGCTAAAGGTAACAGTACATAATGGAAGTCAAGGTCACCCGTAATACAGTAGCTTCTATAACAAAGGGGATTATTACTGCAATTACCGTCCTGTTGGAAAGATTTTATAAGTTTTCATCGTTTTAATTCTTAAATCTTCCTCCTGCCAGTGAAGTTTAAACTCTCCGATTTATGATGGAGGAATAAAAGCCCCTCTCGTACCACTACAAAAGCTTTCTCTTCGGAGCACCCTACGTGGCTCTGGGGGTCGAGGTGAGAGACCGCAACTCGGTTTGCCAAGAAGCTTCCAGACACAGCCCGGACACATCTCTTTTGTGTTGGCCCTTCTCGTGCCATATCAAATATATTAAAGTACACTCACATCCCCACATTAAATGTAACTTTTTGGCTTAAAAATGGGAAATTCTTTTCTAGTTTTGTTTCTAACGTTATTATTCATTGTCAGTGGATAGCGTTTTTTTCCCCATTTTGAAGCCAATGATGTACTCCCCCCTCACCACCCGGGTCTCAAACATTTTCAAAGGGCCTTGAAAAGTTTTAGCCTCTGGCCCTCTGCCTGTTGCGTCCAGTGAAGACAATAGCTCTGTTTGCCAAGGCCTGAACTCGCACATTTCCCACCCAAACTATTTGGTTGTCTAAATTTGCTCCAGGTTGGAAAAACTCCAGTTCCTGTCATTAAAACACACACACACACACACACACACACACACACCCCAAAACAAAAACTGTTTTAAAAGAACTTCTAAAAAAAGAGCTTAGGTCTAAAAATTGCAATTAATTTAATAAGACATCCTGCCTAGAGCAGATCGGAAGCCGTGTGGGCCATTTGGGCGAGCCCGCAAGCCTGGTGACGGACAGCATCACGCCGGCCCTTTCTGAAATGGTTTCTAACTAACACAGCACTCATTTTTATGATCTGGACCGTCTTGCCGTCTTTCTGCTCCGGACAAAAGAGCGAGCAGACACAATCATCTTTTGAGAACGATGGCATCGTCATTGTCTGCATAGCAGGACTGTAATTAAGCACCAGAAATAGGACAGCTGAGAACAGACAAAGGAGGGGGGGGAGGCAGGGACGGAGAGACAGTGTCGTGGAAAGAGGCCTGAGCAAAGATAGTAGCTGAAATCAAGTACATGCCCGGATGAGATCATCCTGGGAAAGAGTGTGTGTCCAGATGGAAAAAATATGAAGCAGGCCAGGGGAAGGGAGGCCAAGCAAGCTGCTTTAGTGTTCAGGGCCCAGATCACATGCCTCCTCCTCCAGGCAGACCTCAGGGATACCTCCTGAAAAAAACTATTCTTATACCAAATATTTACTGGGGACCTACTGTGTATCAAGCATTGTTTTAGATGCTGGGGATTCTCAGTCGTGAGTGACACAATCCAGGTACCTGCTTTCAGTTGATTCCAGAAGGAGCCTGGCAGATGAAGATCCCAGAGAAGAGCCTTCTGGGCAGAAGGGACAGTAAGAGTCGAGTGGGAATGAGACTAGTATATTCCTTCAGTCTAAAGAATGCCAGGGTGCTGGAGCCGAGACTGCTGGAGAGGGGAGTGGGGGTGAGATCTGAGAGGTGGAGGGCTTCATCAGGTGGCTCTGTGAGCCCCAGGTGAGGAGTTAGAGCTTTAGTTTAAACTGAAGAGTTGGTTGTTAGAGGTTTTCAGCATGGGGCTTACAGGATCCTTCACTTGCACCCAACCTTGGACACAGCGTGCACCCATAGCAGCCTCCTTGCCAGTGTGCAGGGACCTGATGGGGTAAAAGACACATATTGTGAATGTCAACTCACTCCGTGCTACCGACAGCTCTCACTCACTGCCCAGAGGGTTCTCTAAAAGGTTAGTGGATGACGGCGAAGGCTATGGTGGCTACTTCTGAGACTTGCTGGGAGGGTTCAAAAAGAGGGACACCAGCAAAATCTTAATTGTGTTTGATTTTTCTCCTCTCATGGCCAGTGAAACTGCATAAATATCTAACTTCTCTCCAGAAATCAAAAAGTCATTTACTACCCACCCAGCAGAGCCCTTGTGGGGACTGAGTAAGAACACTTAGCTGAAAGTGGTGCATGGGAATTAGCTGCCTGAATGAGTGAATGAATGAATGGATTTCATCGTGTGTGCATCAGAGAGCTCCAAGCGTTTTTGAAGTGTGCATAGCTGTTAATATCTTACTTTGAGACCAGAACAAAGAGGTCTAGTTATTCCAGCTCCCAGCAACATCTCTGAGGTGTTAGAGATCCTCTTTCTTGAGCAAAATCATGCAGCGTCAGGGCAGCCAGTCTAACCCCAGCTGGAAACTGACACCCAGAGGGTGTACGGGACTTGCCCCAGGACACCCTGGCAAACCAGTACTGGGATTCTGCACAGCGCTCATCATGTGAGCATGAACCAACAAAGGGTGACTGGTCACAGTCTGTCCTGCCCTCCTCCCTGGCCTGCTCTGTAGGCCCACACTTAGCAAGGCCCATGCAGCAGGGAACTCTGAGCTCTTGAGAATCTGGGGCATGGTCTACACAAGGGGCATGGGCTTTGAGTGGGCACATCCCTTTAGTGTCCCCATCTGTAAAGTGGGTATAATTATAATACTATCTCACAAGGTTGTTGTCTGGTAAATTAATCTACGTAAAGAGTTTATCACAGGGTCTAGCACATGATAAATCCTCAATAGCTATCATCAACATTTTTTTAATGATAGAAAATATAGAAAAATACCCACAAAAAATCACTCATTATCCCAAACCTAGAGAAAATCATAATTAATATTCTAGAGATTATCTTTCCAGCCTTTCTTCCTCCAAAACTATATAATATAGTGTGTGTATATATATGTATACACACACATATATATTTCATATGGTATGCACACTATTTCATAACTCACTTATTAATTTTGGTATATTTTAAACATTTCCTCTGTCATCAAATTCTTTCAAACTATGATTTTTCATGGCTCTTTTAACCAATTTCCTATTACTGGAAATTTTGATTTGTCAACTTTTTGCTGTTGCAAAAACGCTTTAGTCGTTATTCCTATGTATAAATCTTTATAAATACTTCCGACAATTTCTTCAAGATATTTCCTCAATCTGGATTTTCTAGGTCAAAGGGCATGCATATTTTTGAAGCTTTTGAAGGAAATTTCCAAATTGGTCTCCAAAAAAATCGGACCACATCATAACCCTCCCAAACAACGTAGAAGAGCCCATGTCCAAATTTCTCTGGATATCATCACTTTAAATGCCTTTACCTTCTTAGGGAGGCCAAAAATACTGCGGCTTCTTTTTTTTTTTTTTTTTGAGACAGGGTCTCACTCTGTTGCCCGGGCTAGAGTGAGTGCCATGGCATCATGCCTAGCTCACAGCAACCTCAAACTCCTGGGCTCAAGCGATCCTCCTGCCTCAGCCTCCCGAGTAGCTGGGACTACAGGCATGCACCACCATGCCCGGCTAATTTTTTCTATATATATTTTTAGTTGGCCAGATAATTTATTTCTATTCTTAGTAGAGACGGGGTCTCGCTCAGGCTGGTCTCGAACTCCTGACCTCGAGCGATCCACCTGCCTCGGCCTCCCAGAGTGCTAGGATTACAGGCGTGAGCCACCGCACCCGGCCTGCCTTATTCTTTAAGATTACATTTCCTTGATTGCAATAAAGGTTGAATCTTCATCTTATTTATTCATTTATGAACTGCCTGGTTAAGCCCTTTACCTATTTTTCTGATGGGGTATTTGTCTCAGTCAAACTAATAAGTCTTAGCCAAACAAACAAGTTTGTAAGAAGATGTTGTATAATTGGTATGTTAATGTCTTGTCATTGTATGTACTGAAATATTATCCCCATATTTTATTTTTGGTATCTTTTAGTATCTTAATCAAAACCTTTGAAGAGTATGGTCTAGCCGCGATGTCCCTCTGGCCCTGACATTCTGTCTTCGGTGACTAGACAATCTCATTGACATTCATTCCTGTTCCTAAAGCTGTTTTCCATGCAGGGCAGACGCCACTCCAGCAGGGCCCAGCTTTCTGACCCTTTGGGCTCTTTTCGCATCACATCAGAGCCCTTCCCGGAGCCCTGGTACCCACCACCTTCAAACAACGATGCTCTGCAGGACCCGTCCCTCTTGCCACTTGGACTCCTTGTTTCCTAAATGCTGAATCTACACTTAGTACCCGAAGGTTCTGGTGGGTCCCAGATCAGAAACGTTGTCTTTGAACAAAGTGGGGGGCAGGGGACGAGAGGGAGAGAAAAGGAAGAGCAGCTAGTTGTTGTTTTTTTTTTTTAAAGCAACCTAATTTAAGTGTAAAAATCAACTTTCCTCTGAACAATGTGGCAACAACCCGAAAGCTGTGAATGGTGGTGCTAAAGCCAGGCCACTTGCGAGGAAAAGCTTTTATCAAAAGCCCAAGGGGGAAGCTGACCGTCTCTGTGCTTACAAAGGACATTCCTGAACTGGACGGTCGGACGAGATCTCTCCAAGATCTTTTCTTTGTCCCATCGGCAACTCCTGCACGGGAGCCACCAACGTTGGACTCTCCCCCACTTTGCCTGCCCCTGCGCTCTCCAGCCACCACTCTCCCTCCTTCTAGTGACAGAACTCCTATTTTCCTCTGGCAAATTCCCATCCTCAGGAATGCGTGTTTTGGGAGAAGTTGAAGCCAATGCCAACTTCCAGGTGGGGATTTGCCAACTTCCAGGGTGGGGATTTGACTCACGCCTGGCCAGTTAAAGTTCCACAATACTTGTGGCCCCAGCTAACTATGCAGGATGGGAACATGATCCAATTCAGGCCAATGAGAGTCAGGACTCTTTCAGAACTTTGGCCCAAACCATCAGGGACGAGGGTCCTCTCTTCCACTAGGCTAAAGCGGTGAAAGTTGAAGTCCGGAGCTGCTGGCAGCCAGCTCGCCACGCTGAGAGCCAAGCCAATGGAGAAAAGCAGAGTAGAGAGTTGGAGATAATGAAACCGAGTCTTGAGGACATGATTGGACCCACAGATCAAGCCATGCCCAAAGCCCACCGCGGGACTTTTCAGTATCGTGGGCCAATCAACTACCTATTTTGACAAAAGCCCTTTTGAGTTGGGTTTCTGTCACTTACCGTGGAAGGAGTCCTGATGAATGATCTATTTCAAACATTGAATCTCTGCCTTGAACAAATGAATTGTAGATACCCATTAGCCCAAACCCAGGCAAGTTTCCACAGCTCAGGGGGGCATTGGAAGCCCAATGAGATCATAGAAAAGAGACCTGGAAGCATGGATGCCAGGAATAGTTAATAAAACACACTGGGCGACTCCAGGGAGATGTGACAGGCTATTGTTATAAAGACCCCGCAGCATAGACCACTAGATGAAGGATTTTTATAGCCAGATTTTAACTCAATGTAAGGAAACATTACTGACTCTCAGATGTGAGAAGGTAATGAGCTCCCCGCCCATGGAGGCATTTAAGAGGAAAGGGCTGAACAGTATGCCATACAAGAGAGTGAAGCATCAGGTGGAACTGGGACCAGACATGCTTTACATCCCTGCTAGCCCAGAGTTATGAAGAATCCTTGTTCTCAGGATGAAGTTGCTACTGTTTGAATTGTCTTTTTCATTTGTGACCAGACTTCTCCAGCAGGAAAATTATGTTCATGAGGGCCGAGTTGCTATGGAGATGATTGAAAATGGCAGACTCAGTGCTTAAAGCAAAGAAACAGAGAAACTGCCTTTCAAGTGTAGACCCTGCAAGCCCACCTGAAACCTTACCTATTGCTCCTGCTACCCCCCATTTGCATATACAGCGGAGGCTCCTCCAAAGGGAGCTTGGGCGCCAGAGCCCCAGGTTGCAGACTGGGGACAGCAGGGAGCAGAGTCGCTAAGCGGCCACTGCCCCAGTGTCTGCCTGTGCGAGAGTCAGGAGGCCTGACCGGGGTTCCGGGAAGGGCTCTTCCCTTCAGTTCCTACTAACTTGGGAATCCTTGATTCTGCTGCTGTTCTCCCTCCTCCTCCTCTTAACCCAGAACCACTTGCTCATTTCTAAAGTGGAAACTGAGTCATTCTGTCTCTCATGTTCTTAACAGAAATATCCTTGCTGCGTCTCTTTGAGCTATTTTTTTCTGAAATAATAAAAACCGCCATTGTACTGTGCACTCATATTCAGGACATTGTTTGGAGAATCGTTTAATGTTAAAAGTGATTTTTCCAGTTAATGGTGTTTGTTTTGATGCATTTAAAATGTGCATGCACATGTGCTTTATTGCTGTTGGTAAAGTCCAGTGAACGTTCATGGAAAAACGGTTACCGAAACACAGATAAGCTGTTTGTAGACTTTTAAAAAAAAATAAGGAATCCATCTATTATGCTTTGTTAGCCATACCTGAACTACAGGTGTTCTATGTTATTTTTGTAGGTCTAATTGAGTCATTGAGAGGAAGCTATCTTTTTACTAAATTTCCTTCAAAACAGAAATTAGAAGTTTTCCTCTTATCCCAACATCTTCTACCTCTCCCCTTTCTGTTAGTAATCTCCCCCCGCCCCCTACACTTGGGTAAATATTTATCATGTCTGGAACTGTTATGATCCAGAATGCACCAAAAATAAAACGTGCAGATGTTTTTTAAATGGGCCAAAATGGACATTTTTAACATCTCACTCCCCAGGGTATTTTATTGTTGATTTTTATTTAGGGGAAAAGATGCATCATCACTTCTGGCAATGGAAGCAAAGCCACTGTCTGCCTGCAAGAGCAACGTCCTGGTAACAGTGGCATGAACACCTCGCACGAGTGGACCCGGTAATTTTTTCATTTCTACACGTTTCTATGGCTCCTAGATTATCTGTAGTGATCGTGTGCTAGTTTAAGCATAATTCTGATTAAATAACAAATATGAGACTACGTATTCCTATAAAAACATTACATGTACGTAAGGTTAAAGAATCCTTTGACCCCACTCCCTCCCACACTGGGTCCCTCTCCAGAGGGAACCACTGCTATCAATTTGATCTAGATTCTTCCAGATTGTTCTTTTATTAATTTACATACACACACACACACACACACACACACACACACACACACACACACACACATACATACGCACTTACATATTTCTTAAAAATCAAGGGCAAAAGTAAACAACAAATGCAGGGAAAGTGCAGTCTAGAATGCTTACACATGTTTTTTGTGAGACAAGGAAGAGTTTAAGGACTTTCTAGTCCAGCTCCTCCTTGAGCAAGCGTGGCCCTGGGGGTCCTCCCGCCGCCCTTCCCAGGCAGCCCCGTGATGAGAGCCACATTTTGATATGTGGGTCTTCAGATGAGCGGGCAGATGTGTGTAAATACTCGTCTCCCAGGCCTGAGTATGATTTTTAATAATCGAATATGGAGCTCGAGCCAACATTTTATTCAGGCACTAAATTTAAAAGTGGAGCCGAGAGACCTTAAAAAATTTATGATTCCACAAACGCAGGGAATTTTCCTCCACGATCGCTATCTCAGAACTAAAAGCGTAAAACTGGCCCTGGGTGGCTTGGTTCTCTTTCCCCGGCTGCAGCCCAGGGGTGTTCTGGAGTCTCCAGGCGAGCTGCCCGCGGGGCTGGGGGCCTGCAGGTGGGGGTCGGGGAGCCTGTCCCGCCCCGTCCCTGCCCAGGCCCGAGGAGGCCTCCTGAAGCCACTTGTCTCAGCTGTCGCCCCTCTCTCTCCCTCACAGCCCTCGGCGCCAGCGCCCGAGTGCCCTGTGATAAAGACAGTGTTTCGACTTGAAAGAGCAACTGCTGACACACATTACTGCTTCCCCGGAGGACATCAGGCCAGACGAATCCGCTGCAGACCTAGGACAGCAAACTCGGCAGTTTATGGTGGGAGTCTGTGTGGCTTTTGGTGTCCCTTGTGAAGTGGCTCTGTCGCCTTTTCAAGACTCGGGTCCAGACACCTGCCATGACAACAAAACCCTCCACCCGTCCCCTTCTGCGCTCCCGAACCAGGTGAGAAGCCGCAGCTGCAGCTGACTGTGGGCCTGGCCCAGGATCCAGACTGCAGAGGCTTAGGGGGGAGCTCTGCTCTCCCTCCACGGAGACTTGGGGACCGCAGCAAACCCCACTGGTCCAGGGCACTAAGGACTGAGGGCCAGTGGGTGTCCCTCCACCCCAGAAAGACGAAGCCCTTTGGATAGACCCTGCTTTCATGGGAATTTGCGCTTGGCAGGCCTCATTTGTTCATTCACTCATTCATTCAACAAATATTTATTAGCACCTACTATGTGCTGGGCACAGACAAATATATATCAGATGGTGAGAAGCTTAAGAAAGAAAAGTAAATGAGGCAGAAAGGATATTGAAGGCAAGGGAGTGGGTTTGCTATTTTACAAGTGGTGGTCAGGGGTGGCCTCAATGTTTGGGTGACATTTGAACAGAGACATGAAAAAAAGTAAGGCTGTCAATTATGTGACTGATTAAAAAAAAATAGGCTGAGGGAACAGCAAGTGCAAAGGTCCTGAGACTAGAGCAACAGAAAGGCAAGTCTGGTCAGAGCAGTGCAAGTGAGGGAGAAAGTGGGTGGAATTTGGGTTTGGGGAGGTCGGGCAGATCATTTACGGCCCTATAGGCCATTGTAAGGCTCTAACTACTTTTCTTCCAGGTAAGACGTGAAGCCATTGAAGATTTTTGATCAGAGGAATGTCACCATCAGATTCAGATTTCAGCAGGACTATTCAGCTTTCTTGTTCTATAAAAGACTGTGACGAAAATGGAAGGAGAGACCCGTTAGGTGGTCATTGCTGTCACCCAGACAAGAGATGTTGGTGGCTTGAACCTGCTTGGTAGGAATTTGGTTTTGGATATGCTGAGTTTGAGATGTCTTTTAGATACCCAAGTGGAGAGGTTGAGTAGGCAATTGGATATACGAGTCTGAAATTCAAGAGCGGTCTTGTCTGGAGATGTGTTTTAAGATGATATTTAAAGCCGTAAGACTGGATAAGTAGCTAGAGAAGAAAATCACCAAAGGTGTGAGTATAACCAGAAAAGAGGTCAGGGAGGCAGAGGGGTAGAGAGGGGTGAGAAGGGGAAGGGAGGGAGAAGAAGGGGCCTAAGAACTGTTGGGATGCTTCAACATTCACAGATTGGAAGATATAGAAGTCCTCCAGTTAAGAAAGGGTTGTCCTTGAGGTAAGGTGACATCCAGAGCAATGTAATGCTCTAGAAGCCAAGAAAGAAAAGTGCTTTCTGAAGGAGGGAATGAGCAGCAATGTCAAATACGGAGCAGAGGTCGTGGAAGTTGAAGTCTGAGACTTGACCATGGGATTTAGCAACATGAAGGTCATTGGTAATCTTGACAAGAAATTTCTTAAAGGAAAGGCCCTGATTGGACTGGATTCAAAAGAGAATGGAAGAAATAAAAGTAGGATAATGAGATGAAATGATTATTTTGAAGAGTTTACTGTGAAATTTCATCACCTCAAATCTCAGTGCAATGAACAGGTAGCCAATACCTGCATGGACTTCCATGGAAGCACGAGAACCAGCTGCTCAGCGTTTCATTTCCACATGTACCATGTTCAACAAGTATTTTCTTTTCAAAAAATAGGAAGAGAGACTCTGTAAAGCATAGCATCTTTACTGCCCTCTTTTATGTTGGGTAGAAAAATTCCTATTAATCGAATGAAACTAACCATGTAGCTAGCTGCCCAGTGAATGGCTTCTGCCCAACACATTCCTTGTTATGGGGATTTGGAGGATTCTTGCTTAAACTTCAAAAGCTATTGAACAGAGTTTTTTTCCAGATCAGTGTCTGGTTTCCAATAATTCACCTATAAAAAGAATCATGATCCAGGTGTAGTACTCATAACCATCATTTGTTTAATTGTTTAAAGGCAGCAAAGTGTTGTGTTTGTGTTACCCCATTTGATCTTTACAGCCATATAACATGGGCAAGAATTATTATTCCCACTTCACAGAAGAAGAAACAGAGGTTCAGAGACACCAATGACTCATCCAAAGCTATTCAGAAAACAAATGGTGACCCTTCACTTAGCACTCCCTCTGGCTTCGAACCCCAAGGGGATTGCAGGGCTTCCTTAGGTGTGCCTGCCATGGCTGAGTGTGCTCAGCAACTGAGTGGGAGCCAAAGGGCTGAATATTTGCTCACTGGAGGTTTCCCCGAACCATGTGGATATTTCCACACACTGAACTGGCTGCCTTTGCCCAAATCTGTACCATGGGTTGTCGTTGAGTGAGCATGGAAAACCATCTCTAAGTGCCCCTTAAGGGTCTAAGAAAAATGGATCCCGGCCTTCTTAGCACTTCACCTGACTAACTTGTTTGTCCTTGTCTTTTACAAATGTTCCAGGTTGTTAAGATTTCCCACCAACCATTTGGAGAATAAGTCAAATGACTAATTGGCAAACACCATGTTTTCAATCAGAGTCTTGCTAGACCACAGCACTGTTCTGATGGAAGGCTGCCCGGGCACGCAGAGTCCTAATGGTAATAGGTCCATGTTGTCTTCGACCTAATATCCAAGGTTCTCCATTTAGAATATTATTAATGTGCAGGCACTGGGTGTTGATTTATTCTAACCAACCAGCAACAGCAATTGTGGTATTGAAACACAAGTAGGCAGGTGTCCACAGAGGAAGAGAAAGCTCAGAAACAAACTCAAATTTACATATTCATTTGTTTGATAAAGGAGGTATTTCCAATAAGTCAGGAAATTAATAAAGATTTAATGAAATTGTGGGGAGGAAATTGATTAACTATTTAGAAAATACAAGGTTAGAGCGTCACCTCACTCTCTCGGCCCAAATAAATTTCAATCCAATTAAAGACATAAATGCAAAACAAAATGAAACAAAACAAAAAAGAAATAGACCAGATGATGGGGAGTTTTTTATCTGAACTTGAACTGGGGAAGATCTTTGTAAACATCCACACAAGAAAGGGAGCTGTACATAAAAATATTAAAGATTTGGTAACTTAAAATATATTTATGTTCTTATTGAAATAAAGCCTTGCTCCCCTTGGCCTTCCTCTACCCTTACTGCTAAAATCCTTTTTCTTCTCCTCCCCTCTGTCCCTGAAGCCTTCTGGGATCCAAGGAGGATCAGAGGAAAATTATGTGCTCATCTTAAGATAGGGAAGCCAGAGACCAAGAAAAGAGAAGCAGTTTATCTGGGGACAAACAGCTCGAGAGTAGCAAACAGCCAGGCTCCTGGGGTTTGAATCCTGGCTCTGCCACTTACTAGCTTTGTGACCTTGAGCAAATCACCTCCCCTCTCTGAACCTCGGTTTCCTTATCTATAAATGAGGAGGGAAATAATGCCTGTCCTAGTGGCTTGTTATGAGGCTTAAATGAGTTAACCTGCAAAGTGATGGGAATAATACAAGCTCTATGGCAAGTTCTCAGTAAACCTTAAGTTCATTACTCAGCTAATGTTAGTCTTACCTTATCCTGGGGGATAGGGGTTGATCACACGTCTTTGTGACAGCGGTAGGTGCTGCACCAGCATCAAACCCTCAATAAACACTTGTATAGACACTAAGTAATCGTGTATAGTGCTTGGGGCATTCCTTTTAGATCTATTATGTCATGTTAGCCATACAACAACATTGGATACAAACAGGCTAAGTATGATTGTACCCATTTCAAAGATGGTAAAACTGAGAGGTGAAAGGCCTTGCTTAGGGTTCAGAGAGTTAGAACTAGACTCAGATATTCTGCTTCTCCACTGCACTTTTACAATGAAACCTAAGTACACTGAAACCTTAACCCTGCCCTGACAAGACAAACAACAGCCATAGCGTGTTTGTTCTTGTCGTCAATAGTGTCCATTTATAGAGCTTATTACGTGCCCAACCCAGCACTGGTGCTGCACATGCATCATCTCATTTAACCCTTAGAGCGATCCCGAAGAATTGACATTATTGCCTTGATTTTACCCACAAAGAAACCACGGCCTAGAAGGGCTAGGTATGGAGCCCAAGGTCACACAGGGACACAAGAAAAGCCCTATCCAAATGAGAGCTATGTGATGATGAAACCTAGATTTCTTATCACTGCGTGAAACGAGGGGAGAAACTGAAAAACATAAGACCCGGTTCTTTCCTTAAAGTGTTTAATCATCCACCTCGGGATGATGACGTGACTCGAAATAGGCAGCGCCAGGAGTTAGACCCAGGCTGGCTGACTTGGGAGCCCACAGTTTCGCTCCTACGCTACCTTCCAGTTAGTTCCAAAATGATAGTACTAACATGCTGAGTGATACTAAAATACCAAAATAATAACACTGAAATAAATCGTTGCATACCTACTAAGGACAAGAGCACTGGAGCAGGCTACGCGGGACCACAGATGGATCATAGATTATCAATACACCAATCGATTCAGCCAACATAGCCGAGCACCTGCTGCGTACGAAGCACCATGCTAGACACTCTAGTGACATAAGCCGCATCCTACCAAAGAGTCTACAGAAAGGTTGGGAAGAGGAAACAGAGTTAGGCGACAAGTTAAGTAGTAATTTAAGATTAAGGTGACAGTTCAGGTGAAGGGTAGGTTGGCTTCCTGGTTCCAAGAGATGAATCCATGGTCTCTGCCTTCAGAACACTCAAGACTTTCTGGGGAAACAAGACTCACAAATAAATCACCAACGGGTAAGTTCAAAGACAAAAGTAATCGGTGTAGATGATCGTAGTAAGGCAGTAAATGAATGGCCAAGTGAGCGATTTGAACAAAACACGATTCTGGAAGGGTCAGTGGGATTTGCGGAGCTGGGGAAGTTTCACGCAGGCTTCAGGGCCTACCGGTAAATGTGGCTTAAAGCCATACTTAGCTATTATTTTCCAGAGTTTAAACAAACAAACAAAAACTACTAAAATAAAACAGAAAAGGAAAGGTGCTGCCTCCTGACGCCTCTGTCTTCCTCCCCAGTTCCTGCCTGCTCGAGTTCTTCACATCTGTCACTCACCAATTTCCAGACCCCGTGTCTGATGGCAACTGAGGCAGGGAATAATGGCGAGGAATGTTCCTTTCTCCCACTTGCCTCCCTCCCCAAATCACTTCTGACCCCACTGTACGGAGACAATATTGAAAATACTCAAATATAACCCCACTAAAAACATGAATCAAAAAGTCACGGCTCGTGGACATGTTTTTAAAATTGCTTAGTTGCATGCAAGTCCCTTTAGTGCTTGAAGGACTTTAATAAAATTGATTTTCTGAGTATAGCCTTTTAGCAGCTACTGTATAAGCTTGAAATATGAACCCTTCATTGTCGAAAGTGTTTCATTTTTGCACTGTTACTAATGATGAAGGCAAAGTGTGGGTTTGGAATTCTCCATGGCTGGCATTCACATAATTAAACAGCGTTAATAATAAAGCTTTGCAGATTTTAAACAAACTGGCACAGAGGTGGAATGGTTTGCCGCATTTCATTTAGAGAGCACAGCAATTAGCCCTTAATGAATAGAACACAGCAACATGTAAGGGAGTTATTTCTACGCACTGTTTATTTGCCAAATCACAAAAGGCGACATTTTCATTCTGCTGATTGAAAGTGATTCTCGGGATTTCTTCTGAAGGCCTCTTAAGTAATTGCATTGTGAAACTTACATAAATAAATAAAAATAAAGGGAAGAACATTAATTGCTTTTAATATCTGCAGTCTAATTTCAGCTTAGCACACTAAGAGCCCTGGATCTTGAGCTATACAACAATGGATCAAAAATAGAAGACTCATCATGGTTGATATATTTAGCTTGCTGATGTTTTTCTTTTATAATTTTAGGAGAGATTTGCTCCCAGTCACATTGTTACTCCTCTCTGTGAACCGGCCTGGGGGTGTTTTCATAGAGGACTCTTGGGCGGGGTGACTGTGAAGTTGTTGCCAAAGGAAAATGACAATGCTTATCCTGAAGGTGAGAGGAGAGAGAAAGAGCCCTTCAGCTGTCAAGGTCATGAATGACAAAGGAATGGTTAGCCCCAAGCTTTAAAGAGAAGGATAAATTATTTTTGAAAAGGTGAGTAGGTTCTAGAACTATTTTTACACACTTGGAAATATTATTTCTTATCTTTGAGATTCAATGATCTCATCAGCAAGTTACATGGAGGAAGAGGAAGGAGAAAATAGTGACTTAACCAGACAAATCCGAAAATCACCTGTATGCTGTGAAACGTACAGATTCCCAGTTTCCACGTGGGATCTGCTGAATTGGGATTTCCAAGGAAAGGGCTTAGGAATTTTGTCCTTGAAGAAAACATGCTAGATGATTATGAGAATCTGGTAAATCTGGTAAACACTTACACACTCAGGGGGACTTTGGACCCTTCAAATTCAGGATTGAGAACAGACCCTGGGCCGGCCATACGCTGGAGCAGGACATTCTGGGGGAAGGTAGGTGCTGCCTAAATGGGGTCACCTGAGGAAACCACAGGCCCCCAGACTAAGAAATCTTTTCCAACCAGTCTACCACAGTGCTGCAAATGTCCCTATCAAGGGACAGTTTATCCTTCAATGCAACGCAGAATGAACAAGAGTTGTAAACAGCAGGACTGAGGACAGATACATTTTACAAGATCTGCAAGGAAAGCCAGCTGAGGACAGTGGGGCAGAGACCTCCATCGAGGGACAGGTGCTTAGTAGGGTAAGGGACAAAGACAGGTTGGACCCCCTGTTGTACCTGAGTGACGCTGGGGGTCTTTCCCCTTTCTGGTCTCAGCTTCCTCAGCTAAAGGACGAGGTGGTCCAAGTAAATGCCAAGGGACCCTTGGGGCTCTGATATTACCTCTCACGGGGCTTGGCAGCTCTGCTGGGGCTGATCCTGACGTCTGCGTCAGACAGGCCAGCCTAATTCTGCTTTGGAGTCAGGGCCTGGGTAAAGCACCTTCCTTTGGCCTTCTAGTGAATTCCAGCACGGATGTAACTGCAGTGGGCCCACTCCAGGGTGGCCAATGCTAAATTCACATCTGGGGGTTTTAGAAATTATTAATAGACAGTCTTAAAAACTGAGAAATAAATTAGGATTTTTTTCAGTATCCTGGCCTTTCTAAACGAAAGAAAATAATTAACACCCTAATATAAATACCTGTCATCAGAAACCAATCTACTTTTTAAAATGTTAATCTTTTACTACCAATTAACCTTTTTATCAACCCTTTTGTAAGCTCATTATTAAGATGTGGCCCATATAACCCAGAGCACCCGGCACCCTGTTTGGCCCACAGTAGGTGAACTAACTGGTATATTAATAATTTATTTAACATTTCAGTGGGCTAAATATTTTCGATGCATTTTATCATTTAATCTGAACAATCATCCTTTGAGGTAGGATTATCAGAATTAATGGGATTATTGTCCCATTCTTCAGATAAGCAAATTGGGGATAAGAGAATTTAAATAACTCCCAAGGGTTATATCCACGATAAGTGGCAGAGCTGGGAACCAAATCAGGCATATTGAATCCTAAGCACATGTTCTTAACTAGAGGATACCCTGCTTCTCATTCTGCCATTAACCCTAACCTTGATTCATAAGTGGCCAATTCGTAAAATCATAAAACCTGAGGGGTGAAAGGGAACCTTGGAGATCATGTGGTTCAACCCCTTTACTGAACACAAAAGCAACCGAAACCCAGAGCAGGGTGATGACTTGTTCCATGCAGGGAGTTGGTGGGAAGTCCAGAACCAGACTTGAGTCCCTCCATTCCTTATACATGTCTTGCAATAGAAAAAGCCATGACTAAACAGCTCTGCTTCCATATAGTGGACACATGGCTTCCCTGGCCTCAGTTTCCCCATCTGAAACACAGAAGTATTGGTGCAGATGATAAGGGAGGATGTGCTGGAGCTGGTGTTGTTTGATGCTGTTCTGTGGCTTTTGACACCTTGACCTTTACCTCTTTGGTTTGATCTCCTGGTCTTACAACAAATGACAGAATTTCTGCTCCTTACCTGAAGATGTTTCCAAAGAAGAATCATATAAATGAGGAAAGATTTATGAGTGTAGAGTTGGGTTCAGACCTCCCTTTCTGGATGCAGGAAACTTAAGAAAATAAGATTCAGAAGCTCCAATATTCAAACCTTGCTACAGCCACCATCTGGCCAGAGTCAAAAAAAAAAAAAAATACAGTTCTCTGTAGATGAAAGATGTGGACAACACACAGAATTCTAGAGTCAGAGAGAATTATCGCAGGAAGAAACTAGGGACTGGCTAATCATCAGAATCACCTGAGACCATCTTAAAAATCTTTATTCTCAGGCTCCAACCACTGCCTTCTAAAAACCCCTTCCTGAGTGATTTTTTAAAAATATTTTCATTGTGGCAAAATTTGCATGGCATAAAATTTACCATCTTAACCATTTGTAAGTATACAGCTCAATGGCATTAAGTACATTCGCATTGTTGTGCCACCATCACCACCATCCATCCACCCACAGAACCCTTTTTATTTTGCAAAACTGAAACACTGCGCTATAGAACAATAATTCCCATTTCCCTCCATTCCCTGGAGGCCCCGTTATACTTTCTGTCTCTATGAGTTTGACTACTCTGGGTGTCTCATATAAGTGGAATCATATACCATGTCTGTCCTTTTGTGATTGGCTTATTTCACTTAACATAATGTCCTCAAGATTCATCCACGAAGCAGCATATGTTCGAATTTGCTTTCTTTTTAAGGCTGAATAATATTCCATTGTATGCATATATAACTTTTTGTTTATCAGTGTTTGTTGATGGACTCTTGGATGGCTTCCACCTGTGGCCACTGTGAATACTGCTAAGAACCTGGGTTTACAAATATCTCTTTGAGGCCCTGCTTTCAATTCTTTTGGGTGTATACCCAGAAGTGGAATTGCTGGGTCAGATGGTAATTCTATTTGTAATTTTTTGAGCAAACACCGTACTGTTTCCCTGAGCAGCTGCACCATTTTATATTCCCACCAATAGAGCACAAGGGTTTCCAGTTTCTCCACATCCTTTCCAACATGTTATTTTCTGGGGTTTTGTTAGAGCAACCATCCTAATGGGTGTAAAGTGCCATCCCATGGGGTTTTGATTTGCATTTCCCTAATGATGTAGGATGCTGAGTATCTTTTCATGTGTGTAATGATTATTCATCTCTCCTTTTTGGAGAAATGTCTATTCAGGTTTTTTGCTCATATTTGAACTAGGTTATTTAGTTTTTATTGTTGAGTTGTAAGATTTATTTATATATTCTGGATACTAATTCCTTGTGACATATATGATTTATAAATATTTCATCACATCCCATGAGCTGCCTTTTCACTTTGTTGATTGTGTCCTTTGGTGCACAGAAGTCTTTAATTTTGATTCTATCCAACTTCTCTATTTTCTCTTTTGTTGCCTGTGTATTGGTGTTCTAGCCAATAAATCATTGCCTGAGTGATTATGATATAGCCAAATTTGGCAACTTTGAATCTATTCCATAGTTTAAACTTTAAAAAAAAAAGTGTAACACACTCCTTCCCTTTTTATTTTTTTCCAAACAAAAACTCAGAAAACCTATCTGTAAAAGAGAGAAGAGTTGCTAGGATGAATAGTTCCCTTTCTATCTCGCCCCACCACTCTACCAATATCCACAGAAGTAACTTTGAGAGAACCCCTGCAAGTTTGAGAAGCATTGAGCTAAGTCCCAACCGTTTTCAGTGGAGACACTGAGTCCTAGGGAAGGAAGGTGCGTTCCTGGAGGTGGACAGCACCTCTGCTGCCTGCCCCTTAGCCCTCTGTCTGGAGGCAGTGAGGGTGTCCAGAGGCCATTGTTAGCCAGGGTTGATGTGACAGCGCCTTTGATCCGCACCTGGTCAAGATGAGCACTTGGTGTAAGGACCAGTGAAGAAGGCATTTCTGTATGTGCTGTGGTCCGCATGTTTGTGTCCCCACCAAATTCACATGTTGAAATCCTAACCCTCAACGTGGTGGTATTTGGAGGTGAAGCCTTTGGGAGGTGATGAGAGTGGGATTAGTGCCCTTATAAGAAGAGACAGTAGAGCCTGCTCTCGGCTCTCTCTCTCTCTGCCATGTGAGGGTACAAGGAAAGACAGCTGTCTGCTGGCGAGAGGGCCCTCACCAGACACAGGATCTGCCAGCCTCTTAGTCTTGGACTTAGTCTTAATCTTGGACTTAGTCTCCAGAAACGTGGGAAATAAATAAAAGTTTGTTTTTTAAGCAAACCCGTCTATGGAAATTTGTACTGCACGTGGATCTGTCTGGAATAAAAGCACAACGCTAGCATAAAACATCACCACCGCTGCCTAGTGTCAGCAATCCCTTCAAAGGACCGTCTGTAGGTAACAAGGTAAGGAAAGATGTTTTCTATTTTTTTTAAAGAAGAAAAACCACTCCAGTTTAACTAGGTAATTAATTAATTCACAAGTGGATCCAAAGTGGGAGCGATTACTAAACAATGACTAATGATAAAGAATAGACCCTAAGGTAAGAGATGATCGTGGAGATGAAACAGTTTGAGCTTAGAGTGCTATTACAATTCTGTTTCAATATAAATAAGCTGACACCAGAAGCAAACGATTAACCCCAAAGCCGCTGGCTGTTCATTAGCTAAGGAATAATTTTACATTTCATTATTATTCATGTTGGCTAAATTTCCATTAAAACCAATTTAGTAAACTGGCTCTCTGATGGGCTTGAAATTAATAGGAGGAAGCGAAGGCAGGGAGGGGACCAGAGGCCATCGTGTAAGCATCTAGGGATGGGAAACTCATGGGGGCAGATTGCCACTTTAATTAAAGATAATGTCTCTATTCACTTTCAGAATTAGTCTCCAGAAAATGCCTGGGAAACGTTCCCTGGCCGGGGTGTCTGGCTCATTCACCAAGTGGGCAGTTTTCATTGCTGGGATTTCTGATGGAGTCAGGGAACGGCGGGCTCAGTCCCAGGCCGGCCAGGCCAGCCTTCCACGTCCCCAGCTCTCTGCAGGGCAGCTCCAGTGGAGGAAAGGCTTTGGAGCTCCTAAAATAGCTGTCCCAGAGCCTGGGTGTGGAAGCCAACGCTTCATTCTTTGATCTAATAGGCAGGCTTCATGACTTTCATTCAACTTATAAATGTGACCGTAATGCCAATGCACGAGCACCTCACATTTAAGGAGCACTCACTTTGGCCAAGCCCTAAGCTAAGATCTTCTTTTATGAATTAACTTGTTTTATTCCCCTCATCTCTCCAATGAGGTGGATTTTTTTTGGAATACCTAAATCAACAGAGTGCAGGGTACCTGGCGAGCTGTTAGTGGGAAACAGAGCTGCAAAGTGAGTGGGGGACTGCGTGGCAGGTGGGGGCTTTGAGCTCTAGGCTGAGAGGTTTGCACTTGACTCTTTGGGGGTTCCCGGAGTGCAGCGCCCAGTCCCTTTCCAGTCCATGAACAGAATTTAAAACAATATTTGGTAGTTCCATGCTCATTTTTTAATTCATTTATTACAAATGGATTTAGCTTGTATATGCAATCAGGTAAAAAAGATAGACCTTATTTTTTAAAAAGAGACTTTTTTTAAACACTGGCATATAATATTACTATGTGTCAAGCGCTGTTCTAAGTGCTTTGCATTTTGATTCTTTTAAGCATTGTAGTTAACACCGGAAGGCAGGTGCTGTTGTTCACTTTGCTTACAAATGAGGAAACTGAGGCAAACAGAGGTTCACCTGTGCTAGATCTCCCAGCCAGCAGCCAGCGCAGCAGGGATTTGAGCCCAGGGGTTCAAATCCTGTGTCCAGGATGTGCTCTTAACAATCACGCTAAGTGGTTAAGAGGCTAGGAGGATGGGCTATGGCAAAAATCATGGAGGTGACTGTCTCACGCCGGCACCTGCTGCAGGTGATGTCCGTAATGAGCTCTTCACGAGGACTGCCAGGGGAGGCTGCTCAGAAGCCAGCTCATGCCCACGTGAGGGGCACTGGCAGCCAAGTGGCACTTCTTAGCCAACAGGGCAGGATTCCCAACACATTTCAAGGATCAGGTGTTCACATTAGAAACGAACCCAGCCCTTGGTGCCCAAAATCACTTTGTGGGGAGGGGAGCTTTTTCTTACACATGGCTGGGCCAGTTATTCACCCACTTTGGAAGCCAGAGGCCCCATGGACACCCTGCCCAGTGCTGTGGATGCAGCAGAGGAAAGAGCACGAGTGGGGGCTGGATGGCCCCACGCAGGGAGAATTACACAAACACAGGAGAAATGACCATGCCTCCTCCCCTGGCCTGCGAGAGCTGGGCCGAAGTCGGTCCTCCACCTCGCAACAGTGAGTGCTCCGTCTCCATCCGAAACCCTGTGGCTGGCTAGCTCCCTACCTGGGCCACCCCATCAAGGGAGCTCCCTACCTGGGCCACCCCATCAAGGGAGCTCCCTACCTGGGCCACCCCACCAAGGCTCCCCACTCCCACCCTAGCCCGCCTGCTTTCCCACCAGCCCCACGGAAGCCGAGAGCGTGTGCTGCGCACTTCCCCGGTCCTGTGTGGCCCCTGTGACCATCCGAAGCTTGATCCAGAAGAGCACAGTGGCCCCCAGCCTAGACTCGGCCACCAAGGGGACATAGGTTCATATCCCTGCTTTTCTACTTTTTAATTAAATGGTCTCGGGCAAGCCCGATAGCCACTCTGTGCCCATTCTCTTCATCTGCGAGGGAATGAAGGGTCGCAGACGCACATCATATGGATGTCGTGGGGTTAACTAGGTAAGGTACATAAAACGCTTAACCTAGTGCTGGGCACAGACTAAAAGCTAGACATATAACAGCCATGACTCCTAATAATACAAGTTTCAAGTTTGATGGCCGAGATCTGGAGTTAGGAAACTCGCAAGCTTAATTTACAAGGCTCTCACCCCCACCCGTGTTGGGCTCTGCACCCAGTAGCTGTCGCAGCCTTCTGGGCCGGACGCCGTCTTCCCTGTAGTAAATCAGCTTTCCCTTTCCGGCCTCGGACAAGCCCTCACTTCTTTACCTAATGGGAGGCCAGGAGGAGTCATTCTTTGCCAGGAAAGGGACAGACGTCCTTAGAAAGGCATCTCAAACGCTGCCATTTCCCGTGCAGAGAGAAGGCCATAGGCAGTCTCTTAATGACACATGCACAAAAGCTCTTGTTGTGGACACAAATAAGAAAAGTTGAACCCCTCGCCTGGTGTAATTCACTTCATTTATTGACCCGAGTTCTCTCCCTGCAACCCCTGATTCCTTTGCATTTGTCAGCGGTTCAGAGACCCCTGGCATTCAGCATGATTTGTAATGTAAATTATATAATTGTACTTTCACATATTTTAACATCAAATGAAATGATTGACTACAGAATCAGAGCTGTCTACAGGTGGGGGGCAATTACCATCTGAATAATCACAGTGCCACACAAGAATAGCATAGCTGCTGAGCGTGACATATTTTTATCTCTATGCATTTCAATGAAGTCAGGCTGGTACATAAAAGGTTATCACCTAGGAAACATATTTTCCTAAGCACAAGTTAAACATGCAAGTGAGATCAGCAAAGATATTCAATTTAGCCAGTCAACCCTAACCTATTAATATTTTAACAAAATCCAGTGAGGATAATTTTTTTCTTTGATCCCATTTTATGTGAGCAGTCGGGAAAGGGAAGAAAAATTAAAAACAAAATAGTCAAGCATACAGAATGAGGTTATGTATTAAGTGGGCTATTTAATGTTTCTGGCATTTCATAGCCCAGGGGAAAGTGTGGATGGATTTAACAATCAAGGACTGTGTTCCCTTGGCCACAAAGTTCGAGAAACATAAAATAATCTATACTTCCAACCTGACAAATCGTACCTGACACCCAGCTTCATCTCACCGGGACTCCGGAGATCAGCATTAATCACATGTTACAGGGAGTAAAAAGAAAAGTAAATCACACCACGTTGCAAAGTGAGATGGAAGGTCTTCGGGCAAGGATTTTAATCAATAATATGTGAGATGATAACCAGCAGCTATTGTTTTAATCTTCCAATATGAAAAGAAATGAATGCAAAACACAAAGCTACCAGGAGCCAAGGAGGCTTCCATGATACCTTGTAAGAACCGAAAACAGTTTGGCAGCTCAACTTTCTGTTTTGATTCATGACAACAAACAAGCATTTTCTTTTTAAAGGGGTAGTGTCAAGCCTATCTTTTAAGCTTCCTACTTCCAGAGCCTTCGTTGTTGCTCAGTTTTCCTTGTGTAGGTTTTTATGTGTTTTGAGCGTCCAGCATCTATTCATGCTACTTCTCCTAAGGACACCCCCTTTTTCCTCTCGAGGCCCTCCCCTCCCCCTCCATCCATCCTCGTGGTTTGGGTTGTGTTGGCTTCACCAATGGTTGCAGAGAAAAACTGGCATCACAGTGATTAGTTCAGGGATGGGGATGGGATTTATTAGAGTCTAAGAAATGCAACCATGGGAGTTCTTGGTGGTACTGTAATGAAAGAGGCTGTTATGGGTGGAACTATATCCCCCCAAAATTCATATGTTGAAGTTCTAACCCCCACTACCTCAGAAGGTAACCTCATTTGGAAATAGGGTCGTTGCTGATGTGATTTGTTAAAATGAAGTCCTGCTTGAGCAGGGTGGGCCCCTAATCCAGGATGACCGGTGTCCTTATCAAAAGGGGAATGTGGACACAGTCAGACATGCACACGGGGAGGACACCATGTGAAGATGCAGGGGGGTGACACTTCTACAAGCCCAGGAATACCAAAGATTTCCAGCAAACCACCCGAAGCTAGAGAAGAATGAAACAGATTCTTCCTCACAGACGTCAGAAGGAACCAACCCTGCTGACACCTTGATCTCAGACCTTTAGTCTCCAGAACTGTGAAACCATCAATATCTGTTGTTTAAGTCACTCAGTGTGTGGTACTTTGTCACAGTAGCCCTAGCAAACTAATACATTACCAGGCAATCAGAACTTTGATGATTTAAGCTTGACGCAGCTGGCATTTACCTTGCCTGGGAATGGTGCCAACGCATCAGAAAGTTGAACAAACACCTTTGTAGGCAGGGGACCCTGGATCCAGCCATACCTGACGTTCTGCCTCAGACTTTGCAGTTATATGATGTATTAAGTTCCCGCTTTTACTTACACTGGTTAGAATTGAATTTTCTTCACTTACAACCAAAGGAATCCCAAGTGACTTATTCTGAAAACAGTCAATGTGATTTTTAGGGTGAATTAATAACATGAAATCTTTAGAACAAAGGACATGATTGTGTTAATTGAACCACAAAAAGTTTGCCTTCACTGTGAGGCAACATAAGAAGGATATGGACAGACCTGTGCAGAGTGATCAGGTAGTGAGAGAAATGGACATTGAAAGATATTTGCCCTGAAAAAGAAAAAAGGTATATAGAAAACATGACAGATGACCTCAAATATCTACAGGAATGACAATTTAAGGAAGGATTGCAGGTTATCTGTGTGGCCCCAGGGAGAGAACAAGGAAGCCACAGGAAGACAGGTCTAAAACAGAGTGAGTCTCTAATGCTCTCAGCAACTGGAAGGAAGAATGAGGCCCCTGAAGGTAGCCAGTGCCCTGTTACGGGAGGTGTCCCTAGAGCAGAAGGGATTCTGTCACCTGATGGGTACTCACTGAATGGGTAGATTGAATGGATGACTTGAAGACCCCTTCCAGCATGGACATTTAGTTCCATAATTCTTTTGCTAAAACTCAAGTGAACTTGGACTAGTCCTTTCTGATACTTAGACCTCCGTTTCCTGATTAGTAAAATAAGGGAGTTGGACTTAATGGCCTCTAAACACTCCTCTGGCTGCGACATGCCCTGATTCCATGATTCCAACTCACTTCTTTCCACCTCAACTTCCTTCCGGCCCCCATGGAGGAAGCCCACGTCACGTGCTGGGCTCACGTGGAGCACACAATGTCACACTCCCAATCTTTGATTTAAGGAATGGTTAACGCTGTGCATATGGGACTCAATGACAAGGTTCACACAAACAGGGATCAACTTTCATGTTTTTTCCCCTTTGCTTTAAAGAAATTACCCACTCCCCAGCAGAGAGTTGGGGAATGATATTAAACCTATATAATAATCAATCTGACTATAGATGTATTTTATAGATGACTCATATTAGACACACAATATACTTGAAACCAAGTGGCCAAACTAGGTATAAACTGGATGAAAGCTTCAACTTGTATCAAAAATCAACTCTCTCTAGTCTCTCCTTGGAAGAACCTGGGACTTTGGGACATTCAGCTTGTGTCATAG
Source organism: Lemur catta (assembly GCF_020740605.2). Taxonomy (NCBI): domain Eukaryota; kingdom Metazoa; phylum Chordata; class Mammalia; order Primates; family Lemuridae; genus Lemur; species Lemur catta. The sequence continues at coordinate 9,412,369 of NC_059147.1, read as the reverse complement.
CTCCAGGTGACCATCCTCATTTCTACTGTTAGCGTTTGTAGCAGCTTGTCAGATTTCCAAACACTCTTCTGCCAACTCAGCCCAGCCTTCAGGTTTGATGTTGCAGTGAAGCCTGGGCAACATAAGAGAAAATATTCTTCTAGCTTTGTCCAGCATGGATGTGGGTTGAGCCAACAGAGGAAAGAAATTTCTGTTTATAATCAGGAAAGAAATCACAAGCCGATTATGGGAGAGTTTCCATCCAACTGTGCTGGGAAGGAAGCCCTGAGATTGTGCTCAGCAAAAAAGATCCCAGACATTTTGAAGAGACTGCACGTGGCTCTCCACGATTTTAGCATCAGCTTATTGCCTTGGCCTAATTACGCTCTTCCTTGATGCTAAACTATTTTTCAAGTCAACAATCTTTTCTTTTAAAAAAAAACCATCATCTTGACAGCTAATTCCCGACATAAGCTGGAAAGCAGTCTGTTAAGAACACCCACAAGTTGACATTATTGTGAGGGCTTTGCCTGCTACACTAAGTAAACCCATTTCCCAGGCTGGAGAAGTTCTTGGAGACTAGGGAAGTTACGACATTTGCTCTTCATGAAAATGAATCTTTTGATCTCAAATCCTGAGGGTCTTTCACCTTCAAATAGTCTTACACCGGAGGAATCATCAGAGTGAAAACAAGAAGAGACTAGAAAACAAACTCCTGAAGGTCCCTCATGCCTGCATGAAGGGTTTTAAATTCATTTGCAAAGCGCATGCACACCTGAGATGGCTGAGGTCTCCCCAAACTCTGGTGAGGGAAGTAGGACTGGAATTATAATTTTCACTTTCCAGGTGGGAAAACCATGGTTCCAAGATGGTAACTGTCTTGCTCCTGGCCACAGAGCTGGCACCGCAGAGTCAGGGGCTGGAACCCAGGTTTCCCTGATTTGATTTCCACCATGTCAGCAGCCTCTAAACATCACTAAGAGCAGTAGGTACAGTCGACCCTTGAACAACAGGGCTTTGAACTGTGGGGGTCCATTTATGTGCGAATTTCCTTTCACCTCTGCCACTCCTGAGATAACCCTGACTTTTAGACAACAAGACCAACCCCTCCTCTTCCTCCTCCTCCTCCACCTACTCAATGTGAAGATGAGGATAAAGACCCTTATGATAATCCACTTCTACTTAATGAATAGTAAATATATTTTCTCTTCCTTATGATTTTCTTAATAACATTTCTTTTTCTAGCTTACTTTATTGTAAGAATACAGTATATTATACATATAACATACAAAATTTGTGTTAATCGACTATTTATGTTATTGGTAAGGCTTCGGTCAACAGTAGGCTATTAGTAAAGTTTCTTTTTTGGAGGGGGGGCAAAAGATTTATTCAGATTTTCAGCTGCGTGAGTGGTCAGTGCCCCTAGCCCTGCATTACAGTTCAAGGGTCAACTGTAATTTAAAGGCAAGCATTTCCTGGTTTTTAGACACCTGTTTGCCAATGCCTTTAGAACAGTGGTTCTCAAAGTGTGTTCCCTGGGCCAGCAGAACCAGCATCACCTGGGAATTTTCAAGAAATGCAAATTCCTGGGCTCTTTTCCAGACATCCCGATCCAAATCAGGAGGTAGAGCCAGAAACCTGTGTTTTAAGGCCCACCAGGTGATTCTGACGCACGCTCTGACTCCAGATACATGGCGTTAGAAAGGGGTAGCCATTTGTGCCTTTGCCTGAAGGGCTGCTGGCAGGTGTGGGTGCCGAAAACACAAACTCATCACCTTCGAATTCCATTTAGTGAAGGCCAGACTCCAAAGCCCTGAAATGCTTGTCACGATTCAAAGCTGCCTCAGTTGGCTCTGAGAACACAGGGATAAAGATTTGCTCACACTCGCATCCAGGCCTGGACCCCAGTTCTCTGCCAGTCACTCACCACTGCCACAGCATCGAGCCCCACTCAGCCTTGTGGTTGACTATGTTCTGGAACAGGGTGACCAGTTCCTCTAATCCTGTAATCTCTGGCAAACAAAGAGCCAAAGTCTCCTGGATGTCTGGGGTAGGCAGAGGAGGCCCAGGGCTCTGGTTTCGTCTGCGTTTTGCCAGGCAGACTATGAATGTGGCTGTATGTGCCTTCCTCTGCCCACGCTTGCTCCCTCTCGGATTCAAGCATTCTGCTCAGGGACATATTAATATGCAAAGAAAACAAACGTCACCAGAAAGATGGAAAGTACAGAGTCAGTGATTATTAAAGTTGGGAGAGCAAGAAGGGGTTATGTTCCCCACCCTCAAATGCATTCCAAGGCCCACTCAAAAGCAGGCAGTGGCTGCTGTAGACAGAAATCAGCCGCTCAAGCTTCCCAGGCTCTCCCCGGATGCAAAGGTTCAGCAGAAAAAGAATCTATCCACAAGGATTACGGCCACCAGTGATGCTGAAAAAAGAGACAGACGAAAGGAAGGAAAATCACAGTGTCTCTAAAAGGCTGGGAAGTTTAGGACAAAGTTGAAAATTACTCAAAAATCAAAGAAAACAAGGATCTTTGCAAATGGGTAGTTCTCACACTGAGCATGATCTACAGGAGGATTGTGTTTAATCCATACTTAACCCCAGTTCAAAGTTTCATTTCTAAAGGTGAATTTGGTGCCACTAAACACAAATCAGAAAATTTCATACAAAAATACTGGATTGCCAAATCAGAAAATCTGGCCATCCTGGGTCCACTGCCCCATGGGACAGCCACCCCCTGGTCCCCATCCCAGCTGGCTGTCCTTTTAGAATTTACCTGACTCCAGCCAGTGTTTGTTTTCAAGCCCTAATTTAAGCAAACCCTAAGTGTATTTATTATTTATTTATCTACGTATTTATTTTAGAGATAGGGCCTCACTCTGTCACCCAGGCTGCAGTGCAGTGGCACAATCATAGCTCACTGCAGCCTCAAACTCCAGGGCTCAAGGGATCCTCCCGCTTCCGCTTCCCAAGTAGCTGAGACTATTATAGGTGCTACCACCACCATGCCCAGCTCAAACCCTAAGTTTCTACCCTTTAGTATCTAAAACCCAAATTGGTTTTAGTTCTGGGCTGACATAGGATTGTTGTCTCCCACGCAGTTGCTTTCTGGCAATAAGACATGGATATAAACTGGGGATCTTTAGAAGACCGGTCGTATACAAGTCTAAAGTCGATGACCCGGTAAGTGCTCACATTCTCTGCCAATAAAATCAAATGAAACATGTAATAATCTACAAATTTACAGTTATTAAGAAAAGCTAAGCAAATGACTTAAATTTTTGTATGTTCATTCATGTGTTTATTGTCTGCCTTTTCTATGTGCCTGTAAGTCCCACAGGGCAGAGACGTCCTGGTCACTGCCATATGCCCAGTCCCCAAAACAATGCCAGGAGGCACTTAAAAAATACTTGTTAGGTGAATAAACAGTCATATTTACTGAGCCTTTACTTATGCTGGGCATTATTGTAAGCACTTTAAGATCTCAGGGCATCCCTAGGAGGGAAAGACTCTTTAGCAGATCGGAAACTGGGACAAAGGGCAATCAGCCAACGTGCTCAGTGCGGCCCAGCTGGTCCGTGTGCAGAGAAGGGACAAGCCTTGGTGTCTCTTTCCTCCTCCCTAAGCTCTTACTATGGCCACATCTCTTGGGCTGGAATGAATAAACCGAGGGCCCAGAAGCCAGTCTGCGTCTTTGAATCTTTCTGCTGCAAAGTAGGTACTCACCAAGAGCTGGCTGAATTTGCTATTAAAATTATTATTTCTCTGAGAATAAAAGTGGAAAGGCTGTTAAAGAGACCCTGTGACCTAATGAAAGAGCAAGCAGTTATAAAAGTTAAAGACCCTCTCAGGGTTCTATTTCTTTTTTATTTTTTCCCCTTAAGTAAGTCACTCAGCTTTTATAGGTTCCTGTTTTCTCATCTATAAAAATTGGGAAAATATTTTTTTCCTTACATCCTTTTCACAAGGACATTTGAAGGGCAAAATGTGCTGAAGGAAAATTTAAGACATAAATATATCGTAAGAACAAAACTTATTTTACAAGTTTAAAATCTTGTTTTCGATTCATTATCTCATGGTTTCTATTTAAAAAAAAAAAAAAAAGGAGAGAGGGCAGACTTCTGAGAGCTTGTGACAAGCCACGAGTAGAACTAGAGAGGAAAGATAAGGGGAGAGGATCCCAGATAAAGAGCACGTGGAAGGTGGTTGAAGGAATGTTCCAGAAATGGTTGATTTGAAGGAATGTTCCAGAAATGGTTGAGAGAGCTGTCTGTGCTGAAGTCAAAATGCTGGAAGAGATAAGAAAGGAAAGAAGAGTTGAGACCTTGAGGTTTTCTTAGTGAAAAGAACTTGGGCATTGGAGGCAGAGAGCCCTGGGTTCAAATCCTGAAGCGGCCTCTTTCCTGATTCCAAATCTGTATTTCCCCATCGCTTTGGTTGATTTGAGGTTGAAGGAGGTAATGTCTGAAAGTTCCCGGCCCAGAACCTGGCACACAGAGCCTGGGACTCACCCAACGGCAGCTCCCGCTGAGGATGCACGCACAGGGAGAGAGGAGACTCAGACAGAGGGTGCTCTACCCCGAATTCATTAGTGATGTGAGAGGGGGGAGGTTTGCCGAAGTGCAGAAGCATCTCGATCAGCTGGCACAGGGGCTTGCAGCTCCAGTGGAGATTCGCATTTGAGTGTTTTACACGAAGAGCCAGTCTTGCGCCAGGCTGGTCATTTGGGGAAACCTTACAATGGCCTCCCTTGTAGGGCTGGTGCCTCCCACCTCTCAAATCACCTTTCAAGTGTGTCTTTGAGGCTTCTCTTCCCAGATTGTGCAGGGGAGTCTTGTGTGACCAGATCATCGCCTTCCTGTGACGCACTGACCATTCTAGGCTGTGGCTTGCAGCCTCTGCCAACCTGGCAGAGCTCCCTCCACCATTAGTCTTCCTACGTGGCAAGGCTGGCTTTATCGTTCTTATGATTTTTTGAGATCTATAGTCTGAGAAACAGATTCATTCAAGGGGAAACAGGCAGCTACTAACCATTAGACAGAAGGAAATAATTGCTTTTTAATACATTATTTATCACCTGTTCAATTCTAACACCCTTCTTGTGCAGTTCATAACTTCAACAAGGCTGTTATTTACTCACCGCTGTATAAATGTAGACGACAAAACTCTACTGATACCAGTGGCAAACACAGAGATTATTTAAGAAATTTTTGTTCTGCCATAGAAGTTTTCCTTACTATTCTGTTTTGAACATTTTTTTCCCCCTGTGTCAAGTCATTTCAGTGGCAGGAAATAATCTCTTTCTGGGATTGAATATAGCTCTTAATAATTTCCATTCTAGTGTGTGCTAGGATGTGTGTTTGAACACAGGTCTCCTTGGCTATCCATGGCGGTGACTTTGATCTGGAAACATCGGGGTCTGTATATGCGTGACACTGGTTTACTGAACTTCCCTTTGGGGACTGAAAATTCTCAAAAGCCCAGTGAGGCGAGGATGACTGCCCAGGTTTTGTGTTTCTGTGGCAACGCATAACCCACACTCCACCATTTTCAAAGTACTCAAGGCTGGCCTTGGGCCAAGCATCCCATGCTTACCAACGGCCAGGGCTTTTTCCATTGGCCATAGCGGCTGGTGTGGAGCCATTACTGTGCCCCCTTGATGACAGTCACCATTTGCAGAGTGACCTATACTACTCCTACTGACCCCCAAAAGACCCCTTATGCATGTGCAAACATATATGCTATGTCTTCACGTGGCCCAGGCAGAGGATCCTTAAAGCTGAAAAGAAATTTCAAAATTACCTAACCCAGCCATCATGGACTGGATGCCAGGAACAAATGCTGATCCCAGATTTTTTTCGAACCACAGTGTTTTGTTCTGTTTATGACAGTTTTAATTCATTACCAACACTTAAGCATCCCGAGTTCCCATTAAAATATGAATTTCTGCTTCTCTCTGGAGAAGTCAGGTCTGGCCACACTGGCCCCTTGCCCTATGGCCACAGTTAAGTGGGGGCGAATGACATCTGTCGCTTTCGGTGGACTTGAGCACTCTGTCTCCAGGGCTTTTTATACCCAGTACATTTCAGTCGCTTATGTCACCTGTCTGGTTCCATAGGCATTTAGAACATTAAAAAAATCTATTTAATTTTTGACTATGTCACTCATGCCTGTGCAAAGAACTTCAAATAGTACAAAGGGAATATATAGTGAAGAGGAAGCCGCCTTTCCACCTGACCTGCTGTCTCCTAGGACAACCACGGTTACAGCTTCTCCGTCTCTTTCTAGAAATACAATATGCATATGTAAGCATATTACATCACTGCCTTTTTAAAAAACACGAATGCACACAATATTTTGCCAGTTTGCATAATATATTTTAGACATCATACCTTATCACACATAGAGAGCTGTCTCTTTCTCTTCAAAGGCTGCACAGTATTTCTTTGTGTGCATGCACCATAATTTATATTAATACAGCCCATTCCCTATTGATGGACATTGTGGTTGTTTCCAACCCTTAGCTATCACACACAGTGCTTATATGAGTTCCTTGTGCATATTTATCTGCACAAATTTGTGAATGCATCCGGAAGAAAAATTCTTACAGGTGGAAGTGCTGGATCAAAGAGAGTGTGCCTTTTAAATTGCAATAGAGATTGTCAAATGACCCCGTAAGTACTTGTGCCAATCGACAGTCCCACTAATAAATGAATAAGAATGCCCCCTAGATCTAGGGCCCCAATATAATGCAATCCATTTGACAGGTGAGGAAACTGAGGTCCAGAAAGTAGAAATGATGTGGCTTGTAAATAGCACAGCGCAGACTTCAATGACACAGGACTCAAGACACTGTTTGTCACCTCCCATCTACCATCCCCTAGCTGTTCTGCTGTCCGGCCTCCCTTTGTAGGAAACTAAACCAAGGGGCCCGGGGATTAGTTCTGGGGTTCGGCAACTGGACCCAGGCCAGCTTTCGGGGAGCAGATGTTCTGTTAACAAACACTTCCATCACGACTGGCACACGCTGTCACCTTGGTGGGCTGGCTCAGCAGCGAAGGCCAAAGATTAAATGGACCATGGAAGCTGAATTACCAGCCCAGCCCTTGGTGGTTTTTAAATTATAGATTTCTAAACAAAGCTAAATATAGAGCAATTAAGAAATGGCTCCACGTTCTACCCCGAAGAACGAAACAGCTGAACTGGAGCTAAACACAGCACATGCATATGCATGTGAAAGAGGAGAGGAGCAGAAGGAGCTGGTTAGAGTAAAATCCAAACCCCTTCCCGGGTTCTTCCAGCACAGCCTGCACATTCCTGCCTCAGGGCCTTTGTGCGCGCCGTTCCCACCACTGATGCAACCCCCTCAGATTCCATTCTTCTCCCAGCTAACTCCTTCTCTTCCTTTAGAATAGGGACCTTCTTAGGTTTTTCTCATTCTTTCAATTCCTGTTGCAATCTCATTGTATCCTTTTCTGTAGCTTTATTAGCTTTTATGACAACTGGCCATTTTCTTTCATTTATTTACTTTCTTTGTCTGATTCCCCCACTAGAGCCCAAAGTCTCTGTTTCCCCATATGCACCATTATAATGGCATTTCCAGTCTGCCTATTCCTGTAAGCACAAATGAGACAATGAGAGCCAACCCACCCTCTGAGACTTCTGCTTTGAACTCAATGGCATACAATTTAAATTGTTATTATATAGTACAGCAGTTCTGCAAGCACAGCACACGGACCACAGTGAGTAAAAAAGATGATGGGGCACAGAGAAACTTCTAAAATATTTTTTCTATTGTATCTACCCCCTACTACCAACTTGGTATAAAGCACTAATTTCTGGAATTGTTGCCTAATTTCTGTCTCCTCACTGGCCTCCATGCCTGCCTCCTCTTGCTTCTTACAGTCTATTCTACACTCAGGAGCCAGAGGGGTCTTGTTAATTAAGTCTCATCATGCCACTCCCCTGCTCAGAACTCTCCTATGGCTCCCATCTTCCTCAGAGAAAAATCCCAAGTCTTTATGATGACCCGTAAGACCCTGCACAATTGGTCCCCACCAATTTGGGACTATGGTGGCCCTCGTCTATGGCTCTCCCCTATGCTGTCTCACCTCTAAGCACGTGGATATCCTCAAACATACCAGACACTGTACTCTCTGTCCGCCTGCCTGGAACCTTTTTCTCCCGATTATCTCCATGTTTCATATATTCATCTCCTTCAAGTCTTCACTCAACTGTCAACTTGTCAGAGGGGACTTCCCCAGCCACCTTTTTAAAAATTGCTACCCACCCCCACCTTCTGTTCCTTTTCTCTGTTTCATTTTTCTCCAAAGCACTTACTACTTGTCCATGTTCCATCTATCTTCCTCACGGTTCCCCTGTATTGTCTGTCTCCCCTCCTGGACCGTAACCTCCGGAAAGGCAGGCATTTTTCTGTTTCGTTCACAGCTGTGCTCCTCATGTTCAGAACAATGTCTTTAGCAGGTGCTCAAAATTATAGGCAAATGAAAAAATGAATTTGGATTATTGGGTGTGTATTAATAAGAGTTCTCCAGAAAAACAGAACTGTTAGGATATATACAGACATACAGAAAGAGATGTATTGTGAGGGATTAGCTCACACTACTGTAGAGGCTAAAAGCCGGTGCTGTAGCTCCACTCCAAACCCAAAGGCCTGAGACCCGGGGTCGCCAAAGGTGTAGGTCCCAGCCCAGCCTGAAAGCCTGAGAAACAAGAGGGCTCACGTCCAAGGACAGGAAACGACTGGGTCTTCCAGCACAAGGAGAGAGTAAATTCACGCTTCTTCTAGCTTTTTGCTCTACTGGGGCCCTCAACAGATTGGATGACGCCCACCCACACTGGTGAGAGCAGATCTCCTCTACTTACTCTACCCATTCAAGTCCTACTGTCTTCTGGAAACACCCTCACGGACACACCCAGGCATAATGTTTTACCAGCTATCTGGGCATCCCTTAGCCCAGTCAACTTGACACCTAATATTAAGCATCACAAAGCGTAAGCAACAGAAATGGACTGTAGAGAAAGTAAACAGAAGCTATTAGTGATCTGGAAGGTTGTTGGGTCTTAGAGCCTCAGCCAGACCCAGGAAGAGCGAACTTGGAACCCAGAGGAATTCCGCAGTCTCAGAAGAGCTGGGCTGCATATCTGTGGCATAGCTTCCTGGTGCAGCTGATGGAACAGCCCAACACCATCGCTACTTGTGACAACCACCTCCCTGTGTCCTAGAGTCACATGCTCAAGATTCTTATCACCAAGGATCAGAACCCCACTTAAAGTACAATGTTCCTATAGCTCCTCCTGTAGAAACTTTTCAGCCTGGAGAAAGTCAGGCATGGCCTCCTGCCCCCATCAGACATGGGCTCCGTGTCTACCAGGCCTCCGCCCTCCAGGTTGCCCATTGCCTGTTGCCCCATTAGGGTTGGCAACAGGCTTTAAAGTCAGCCAGTTCTGGGGTTCCTGCCTGTGTGCCCTGCTAAGCAGGCTCAGGATTTGTCAGCAGCCCTGAAATATTCATGAACAACTGCTTCGATGATTACAACAGCTGCGCAAATAGAGAGGAGCCCACAGGAGGGGCAGGGATCAGGGGAGCCAGGGTTTTCGTGCCATCTTCTCGCCTGTTCTCAATCCCATTAGACAAGAAAGCCTTTGGGAAATCCCTAGGAGCTCTGGCCAGATAGTGCCAGGCCTCAGGCAGGAAGCTGCAGGAGCCCAAGAGCCGGGACATCGGCATCCCGGATGGCTTTTTAAAACACGGATTGCTGGGCCCCACCGCAGATAACCTGAGTCAATAGGCCTGGGGTATGGCCCAGGAGTTTGCATTTTTAATGAGTTCCCAGGCAATGCTTTGGGTCTAGAGACCATACTGGTCTATGATATTAAGGCCACAACTCAACAAAATAGAGATGTAGACAGTCAATGCTTTATTTGTCTAAAGAAAGCCCACCTGAGTCTTGTGTTTACCTGAGTCTCTTCTGTGAACCTCAGGGTCTGCACTGAAATGCTGGAGGCACCTGGATGTCATGGGATGCGGCCAGAGGCCCCTGAGTCTTCCACTGGAGAACTGTTTTGAGCAAGACCCACCTCACTGTCCCCAGATTCCAGACACTCCTGTAAGATCTGATTCTACCACTTTTTAGCTGAGCATCTTGGCAGATGATTTAACCTCCCTGCCCTCAGTTTTCTTATCCACAAAATAAAGCTAACAGGAGCAGCAACCTCGTGGACAGTTGTAAGGACTCCACGAAATGGGTTGCATAAAGTGGTGGTTCACAGCAAACAACTGGACCAGTCAGGATCTTGGCAGGAAACAGAATTCAACCCAGAGGGTTCAAACGAGGAGGCTGCAGTGAAGGAATTATTTACCTGGATGAGGCAGGGTTGTGAAGGCTATTGAGGCACCTAGACACTAGGCATTGCAGAAAGCTACTCTGTCCCCTAGGGCTAACAAGGAGAAGAAAGGAAATTGTGCTACTGGAAGCCAGAGAGGGCTGGAGCTTGGAGGGGGACCACCCTAGCGGGGGCTGTGGACATGACAGAAGGAGGCCACGGCCAGACACGCTGCACCAGTGCAGGGAGGTAGCAGGGAGGAAATGCTCCATCTTCTCTCTCCTCCCGCCCTGAATCTCCTGCTAGGCCTCCCTAGCAGACTGACTGAGCCAAGAACAACGGAGGCCATTCCCCAGGAGTCTACCTCCTAGAGCCCAGACAAGGAGAGAGGAGTGGATGGGGTGGGGCAGAGGCCAGTGGAGAACCAGGAACACAGTGCTGGATAAATGTCTACTGTCATTTGTCATCGGCGAGGTGAACAAGCACCCTAACCTACTGCGACAATTCCCATTCACGCCTGTCGTCCATTTTTACTCTCAAGGGTATTTCACATCTCAAAGGATGCTTACACAAACGCTCTAAAATCCTAGCCTACTTGGAAATTAAATTATATGGTCATTCTAGTTATTAGCCATGTATCGAAGTATATGAGAATCTGATAGGCGACAGGGAGAAAGTTCCAAATAAATAATTTTGGTCTTTTAGGTACAACTAGTGTTTGGTTCACTGATGCAGGTGAAGGTTGCATAGGAGTACTCAGCTGGCGAACACCTATGCATATAACACACATGTAGAAAAGTGCACATTTGTGATTTGTTTGCTTTTCTGTATTTATATTATCCATGAATAAATAAGTCAGGTGGGCCGAGAGCACAGAGGAAAGCTGTTTCTCTAGAAACAGTTAGCACCTCTCTGGCATGCTCTGTGACAGCTCCTGACCCAGGGACAGGGCAGCAGGTGCACCAGGCCTGTGCCTGGGGAATCCTCCCAGGAGGCTGCCAGGAGCCCAGGCAGAGCTAAGTCCGTGTCTCCGAAGAACCTACTACACGTCTCCTGCTTTGTCTGTTTAGCAAACTCACCCCGCATCTTACCTCCTCTTTGCGCCTGACATCTAGGAGGATCTTTGAAATTTATTTTCTCCTTTTAGCCTGCTGTATTTTTAATGTCTGAGTGAAAGAACAAAGGCAGGCGAACACCAGACAAGATCGTTTCATTCCTGCGCGAGCTGTTGTGAGCCCAGCTCCAGCTCAGCTACCATAAATGTTTTAAAATTCCGTCTTTGCAAGGGAACAAGTGCCGGGGTAGTGATCAACGCCAAAGTCAAGGCCCTGTTCCTGCCTTTCATTTGGGGACATAAAAGGCACCCCCGCATCAATCATTAACAGCCTATTAATACAAGCAGCCCAGAGAACTTTCCTGGTCTGGCCAGCCACGATGGAAGGAATTCCTGTCACCCGGCTGACCCACCATCTTGCGATCAGCCCATGCGGGCTCTTGTCAGCTCTGAAAAGGACCTGCTGATTCTTGTCGCACCTGGCAGGCCTGCGTTTCTCCTCCCCCACTGCAAAATTATCCACCTGCCTCCTGGACGTCTAGCATTAAGGGCTGCTTGCACGAACACTGACAATATCGACCGCGTGCACTAGCACGCAGGGCTGTTAGATGTCCGCCCTGCATGGGCCAAACTCCGGGGGTGGGGGGGGATCCATCCGCGCATGCCAGAGCAAGGAGGGTCTTGAGGGGCTTTGAGGAAGTGGTTGTCTGCCTGCTGTTTCTGACTCTTGAATTTAATTGGCTTTGATTGGAAGCAAAACCAATCAACATGAAGATTTTTAGCTAGTCAATTGGAACCTGTTTCTGTTTTTTTGTTTTTTGTTTTAAAAAAGCCCACGTCGCTGGGCATGGTGGCTCACGCCTGTAATCCTAGCACTCTGGGAGGCCTAGACAGGCGGATCGTGTGAGCTCAGGAAGTTCGAGACCAACCTGAGCAAGAGTGAGACCCCGTCTCTACTAAAAAAATAGAAATTAGCTAGACACCTAAAAATATATAGAAAAATTAGCTGGACATGGTGGTGCATGCCTGTAGTCCCAGCTACTTGGGAGGCTGAGGCAGGAGGATCACTTGAGCCCAAGAGTTTGAGGTTGCTGTGAGCTAGGCTGATGCCATGGCACTCTAGCCTGGGCAACAAAGTGAGACTCTGTCTCAAAAAAAATAAAAAAAAGCCCATGTCGTTTGGAAGACACATTCTGGAAGTTTGCAGATCAAGAAAACTGTATTCTAGTCTTCGTTTTCTCCTTTGTGATAAAATACACATAACATAAAAGTTAGCGTTTTGACCATGTTTCAGTGTACAGCTAGTGGCATTAAGTACATACACGATGCCATACAGCCGTCACCACCATCCACCTCCAGAACTGTTGGCATTTTCCCAAACTGAAACTCTGTACCCGTTAAACAATACTCACTGTTCTCTCCTCCCCACATTCCCCGGCGACCACCATTCTACTCTCTGTCTCTATGAATTTGGCTACTCTAGGTACCTCAGCTAAGTGGAGTCATGCAATATTTGTCCTTTGGTGTCTTGTTTATCTGTTAGCATTATGTCTTCACAGTTCAGTCATGTTGTAGCATGATTCCTTCTTAAGGCTGAATAATATTCCATTTTTTTTTTTTACATAGCACATTTTGTTTATGACTTCATCCACTGACGGACATTTGTGTTGTTTCCGTCTTTTGGCTACTATGAATAATGCTGCCATGAACACTGCTGTACAAATATCTACTTGAGTCTCTGCTTTCAGTTCTTTGAGGTCTATACCCAGAAGTGGCATTGCTGGCTCACAGGCTTATTCCATGTTTACATTTTTGAAGACCTGCCATGCTTCTTTCTGTAGAGGCTGTACCATTTTACATTCCCACCAGCACTGCACAAGGGCTCCTATTTCTACACGGCATCCTTGCCAACACTTGCTATGTTTTTTTGGTAACAGCCATCCTAATGCATGTGAAGTGGCATCTCCATGTGGTTTTGATTTGTATTTTCCTGATGTCCTCAAGATTCATTCATGTTGCAGCATGTATTAGAATTTCCTTCCTTTTAAGGCTGAATGATATTCCGTTGAATGCATAGACCACATTTTGTTTATCCATTTATCTGTTGATGGACTCTGATTGCTTCCACCTTTTGGCTATTGAAGGCCTACCTGGGCTGTCTATTTAAAACAGATTTCACGAGCACTTGCTATGTGCTAGGCTGTGTGCTAGGACAATGCAGTGAGCTAAACAAACTACTCCACGCTTTGCTCCCTGAAGGTAAGGAGAAAAGACATATATTAATCAAATAAACATGCAAATAACTATACAACTGTACATTGTGATAAGTTTTATGTAGGAAAAGAACAGATTCCTGTAAGATGTGTCGATGTGTCAAGGAAATAGAAGACAATCTCTACCTGCTAGTTCATCAGCTCCTGGAAAGCCAATTTGTCTGTCATTTAGTCATTCAACAAACAGGCATTTAATATAAGTGCTGGGACTCAGAAAACAATACTCCAACATGAAGGCCTGAGAAGCAACCTCAGAAGCAAAACCTTTTCCCTGACTTCTAAGTCCCATTCCCCCCCTTGGCTAGCCGTAGAAACTAGAATCCCTCTTCCCCAAGGTGGGTCATAGAAACCAGAACCCCCTTTCCCTAAAGCCAGCCACAAAACCCAACAATATTACTCTAACTTTCCCTCCATTTTTCTGTGTAAAAACTGGTGTAAACAAATTATCTGACCTCCCTTGTCTGACTGTAGGTCATGAGACCCCCACTCCAGAGAGGGTCCTGCCCCACACCCAGAAGGAAGGATGGCTGCACAGAGAGGCCAAGAAGAATCTAGACAGACAATCTGGCTAGGTTTGCCCACTCAGTCTATTAGCATTAGATCATGCCCTTTTTGTCCAATCATATTTCTTCACGGTTGTCCGTACTTTGTTGAACCTAAGCATAAGAATGGACAAATGGACAATTTCCCCTGCATCTTTGCATCTTTATTCTGAAAGCTCCCATGTCACATAAAACTATGATCGCATTAAATAAATTTGTATGCCTTTCTCCAATTAATCTGCTCTTTGCCAGTTGGTTTTTCAGTGAAATTTCAGAGGGCCAAGGAGAACGTTCCCCATGGCCCCTACATGGGCTTCCTATGCACGAGGGCCTAGACAGAGCAGGGTGGGAGAAGGCAGGTCTGATAGAGAGACAAGTACCCCAAATTGCTAAAACACAGGTCCTGCTCTCTACAAGTTCACAGTCTTGTTGGGGAGGCAGAGAGGTAAATGGATAAATGGCAATGCAGTGTGATTGGAGCTACCACAAAAGCATTTCAGTCAAAGCATCTGGATATGTAAAACAGGAGGAATTTAATATAGGGAATTGGTTACCAGTGATAGAGGAAATAAGAAGCCAAACATGGGCTAGTGAGGCAGCCAAGGTAGGAGCACTATCGGGATGACGCTACCACCCCTGAGCTGGGGAGACAAAGCAGGAGGCACGATGTGGGGGCCGGGGACACAGGGGACACCCAGAGGAGGGAGGCCGCTGCAGCCTGTGCGGTGGGAACTGAAGCTGTGGAAGAAACACAGCTGCTGCTGGAAACTCCACAGGGGCAGAAAGGAAGAGGGGACACACCCTGACTTCTCCCTTCCTCCTGCCTCCAGGCCCCGCACTCCCTCCCCTTGGCTGACCCTGGGCTCAGGAACTGCAGACTGCAGGGCTCCCGCCGCTCCCTCTCCTGCAGTTCAGCACAGGGGAGGATGGGCCATGGATCCCCAGCACCACAGATATGAACACAATTCCCGAAAGCCTTGGAGGATGAGGAGTATCGCCCAAGAAGGAGGAAGAGGAGCACTGCAGACCAAGAAATAACAAGAGCCTAGGTCGAAGTGTATGAAAAATGCTTTGCCCGGGCATGTAGCCAAGGCATCAAGTTTGGCCAAGCAAAGGCTACTCTGGGCACACGTCGCCACGCCTGTGACGTGCACACACACACACACATGCACCATGCACACATGCACACACATGCACACCCCACCACCACGCAGGGGCCCAGTCTCCATAGAATACACTCCCCAGGCCCCGTCTTCCCTCACCTAGGTCTGCAGCTCTTTGGTTGTCACTGACTCATCTGTGCTCTCTCCTCGTGCCGCCTGTGCTGTTTACTGGGTCAGGACACGCAGGAAATGGCATCTTTGCAGATGTAATTAGTTAAGGATCTCAAGATGCAATCATCCTGGATTCAGGGTGGGACTGAAGAGGATTCGGCACAGAGAGACACGCAGAGAACAACGTCACCTAAAGACAGAGGCAGAGGTTGCAGTGACGTGGCTGCAAAGCCGGGAAACACTAGGGCCGCCCTAATGCCTGCAGAGCCTTCAGACTCTGAGCCTCCAGAACAGTGAAAGGATAAATTTGTATTGTTTTGAATCATCCGGGCTGTGGTTATTTGTTATAGCAGCTCTAGAAAACTGATATAGGAGGGCTTTCTGCCAGCCAGTGTTTCAACATTTGATAACTCCTACGGCAGAATTGCAGCGTCCTCAGCCCAGACCTGGTCCAAGGTCCTTGCATTCCAGGTGAGAAACCCAAGCGCAGGATTAACCATGGGTCGCAGAAGAGGTTCCATATAAAAGCCAGAATTTCGATTACTCACTTCCACCTTCCTGTCCCTTCCTTACCTGTCTGAGGGGAGGAACTGAAGGTGGCGGGGTGGGGGACAGCCCTTCTCTGTCCCCTGCTCCTCTCCTGGCATCCCCCCTCCTGCCCACCTCCGGACTGTCGGTGCTTCCCGGCCACCCTGCCTTGGAGGGCTGCTGGAACCTCTGCCGAATCCCATATTTAGTTGCTGCGAGTTCCTTGCCTGGTGCTTCTGAAGTTAATGATGGAATCTTTGAAAATGACATTAGAAGCAAAACATAAGCAGGGGAAGACATGAAACTACCTCAAGTCCATCTGTTTGAGCGCAATGCACCTCAGAGCTCCCATTTCCCATGTAAAACAGAAGATATGATTTATAATTTATATCTCACCGGTACAACCCTGATTGAAGCAAACCACTTTGATGAAATGTTGGTTTCATGCTAGTGGAACACCACTCCAAATCAGAGAACATTTAGAACTCTAACTCCTCCACTGCCTCTTTGAAGTAGAAAGATTTGTATTTTATGTGCTTTTCTGAGGGGGAAAAAAAAAAAGAAAAATATGTACAGCCCAACATGCATGTGGTGACAATATGAAAGCATTTACTTGTGAATCAGCACCAAAACGCAATTAGTACATTAAGTACTGAAAATATTTATAGACTCATATCTCGTGTGGAAGACCTGGTTCCAATAATTCTCAGAAAATTACAAAATTCATACTTTGGGGTTTTTTTTGGGTACTAACTTAATTTATTTGAAATCTACAACACATGAAGAATAAAATCAAAGAATGTCAACTTTCCATCCCCTCGACTAATGATCTAATAAAGTTGTTGCTAGTATGTGTTGTACGTGTACGTATGTATATGACCTTGATTGGTTGAGAAAGAGAAAAACAGAGACAGAGACAGAGAGAAGTGGAGAGAGAATAAATTGGATTTTGGAAGACAATCCCTTCTGTTCTTGCGGGAATGAGAAAATATCTATTCAGTCAAGCTACATGTCTTGATTATTTTCTCCAGTGACAAAACTAGACAATTCATTTACCATAATCAATGATTGATGTCCATCGACCCTCTCTAGAGTAGGCACCATTCCAGTGAAGAGTCAGACAATAAAAAATAAACATATAGTATGCCTTTATAAAAGCCATAATAAACACATTTTTTAAAGTAAAGTGGGGAAATAGAAAGAAAACAGAGTTTATTACTTTCTATAGAGAAGACCTTTACGGAGAGATCACGTTTGAACAGTTCCCTGAATTAGGTGAGGGAGAAAACCATGCAAAGACCCGGAGGAAGAGCATTCCAGGCAGAGGAAAGAGCAAGTGCAAACGGCCTGAGGTTGGAACAGGCTTGCACTGGAAGAACAAGAAGGCTGATGTGACTGGGGAAATAGACAAGGTGGAGAAACAGAGAAGATGAGGATGGGGGAAGGGAGATGGGCAGAGCCAGACCCCATGGGATGCAATGGTGACATCATGCAGACTTCATTCTGCATCAAGCCCAGAAACGGTGAGTCCAGCTGCTACAGGTTGATTTAACAACCACATGCTGAGTGTTTGTGATGGTCAAGGTTGTAGGCACTGTGGGAGAAGGAACACAGCTTCTCAATGACTGTGGAATAAGGAAGCACATGATAAACATCACAGGAAACGTGCACTCAGAGGACTTTGACCTTGACCTGAATGAAGCCAAGTTAAGCTGAATATTTGGGCAGACAGGAATGAGGGAAGGACTTGAGAGATATTCTTTCATTCATTCATTCAATCAATCAATATATACTGAGTGCCAGGACCATGCTATTAGGCTGCGGGAATGTACAGTTGAACAAAAACAAAACAAGGGCTTTGCCCTCATGGAGCTTATAGTCAATGAATAATACGAACAAATCCCATACAGTTTTTACTGCCGTGAGAAATATACAAGAGAGGCTCACACTGGGCTTTCCAAGGGTTATCAGAGAGACTTCTCTGAAGAAATCATGGCTGACTGGGAGCTGAAGGATGACTGGGTGTTACCTGGGGGAAGGGTGATGGGAGTAGGGAGCTTTCCAGGTAGAGAGAATGGCAAGGGCAAAGGTCCCGTGGTACAAGGTCTTGGAAGGAGAGTGCTAGGAAGCATGGCCTTGGGGAAGGCTGGCAGGAGGTGCCAGGGTCCAGTCATATCCAACACTACGGACCACACAAAGGACTTGGGTCTGGGTTTTGAGCGCAATGGAAAGCCAATGAAAGAATTGTGGGCAATGAAATAAGATTTGCAAACTGAAAAGGTCACTCTTCTTGGACAAAGGAGAGCAGACTGGAAGAAAGAAACACAAGTGAATTTGGGGAAACCAGCTGCGGGCTTCTGTGGACGTCAAGGAGAGAAGACGCTGCCATTGGTGCTAGAGACGGGAGTAGGGAAGTGGACATGTTCTAGAGAGATTTAGGTCCCAGGGTTCTGATGGGTGTGACCATGTGGCTTGTTTCAGCCATCGAAGTGTGAGCAGAAGTGACATGTGACAATTCCAAGTGGAAGCTTTAAAAGCTAGTGAGTGATTCACGACACTCTCTTGTTCCCTTTGCCGTGGCGTTTGTCATCATTTCAGATGGTGGCTACTTATTCAGCCTGGGTTCCCTGTGCAGGAGAGACCTGGAACAGCATCCCAGCTGGCCCACCAGACAGGTAGCGTGAGTCGGAAATAAACTTCTGACATCTGAAGCCCCTGAGATTGGGGGAGTGTTTGTTATAGCGATGTAACCTAGCCTGTCCCACCCAAACAAGAAACGCAAACTGGACACAGTTGGGCGGAACGGGAATGGAAATGGCAGTGACCCTGAGACCTCTCCACTGCTTGTTTTCAGGCTGTCTGCGAGCACAATTCAGCACCCCCAGCAAGTCCCTTGCTCCTTGTCCCCTCCAAATTCAGTCTGATGCGATTCAGTGTGACACAAAGGAAAGTGAGTCTATCTTCAGCAAATGTGGCCTTTACTGGTAGCAAAGTGCTTTGAAGATGAAAAGTCCTCCGCAAGTGCTGAGCATTGTTATTCCGTATCAGACATCAGCACGCACTTTAAAAAAAAGATTCAATTAATCTGCCTTGCCGTTGTTTTATGATACAAGCATCAGACATTTTCAAAAGGGTCAAGTCGTGACAGGAATGTTTAACTCCTAGTAGGAGCAGAGAGCAATTGGTGTGAACTGGAGGAGGAGTCAGGAACTGAAAGACATGGGATTCGTGAGCTTGAGCGGCCATGAGAGAACAATGGAAGTAGTGGGCTCGTTTAAAGAGCCCACGAGTGCAGAATCTTTGGGGGAACAAGTTGAAAGGTGCAGAGACCCCAGGATCTGTGTGTGAACAGGTGAGGCTGAGACAACCCATAACAGAAATAAAGAAGCATGGACGGACGCAGACAGCCTCCCACCCCGACACACACACACACACACACACACACACACACACACACACACACACACGCACGCACACATGCACCCTTGGTCACTGGTGTTTTCTAGGCACCAATACCCCAGATAAAGGAGGCTGTGGGCTGGGAAGCTGAGTGGGAAGCTAGGTTCCAACCCAGCCCTGTCACTCCCATTTCATGGTTGCTATTGGACTAATGTGGTCATTCAGCGCTAGCAATCTTTATTACTAAAGAGGCCGAGGAGGAGGAGGACAAGGACAGCATGGAGAAGGGGAGAGGCAGGCCTGGCATTGTTGCGTGGCTGGGACAGGGCCAGCAGGCGAATGTCTTAAGGGGTCAAGTAAGTATCCAGGCCTAAGCTTCCACCACTAGAGGGTGTGGGGTGAGGGGGAACAATTTCAATCATACCACTACTTAGATGCACAAAGGAAATGTAGCTGCTTTATTTTCTATAAATGATCTTATCGTCTGCACAAGCCACTGAAGATGTGCGTTGGGTGGTGGGCTCAGAAACGGATATTTTAAGCTTGCTAATTAAAGATGACTCACTTCCACTGGAAGTGTCTCCTCTCAATTACAATTGTCCATCTCATGGTCAGGCTTGGTGGCTCACACCTATAATCCTAGCCCTCTGGGAGGCTGAGGCAGGAGGATCACTTGAGGCCAGGAGTTTGAGACGAGCCTGAGCAAGAGCGAGACCCCATCTCCACAGAAAATAGGAAAATTAGCCGGGCATGGTGACATGCGCCTGTAGTCCCAGCTACTCGGGAGGCTGAGGCAGGAGGATTGCTTGAGCCCAGGAATTTGAGGTTGCAGTGAGCTGTGATGATGCCACTGCACTCCAGCCCAGGGGACAAAATGAGACCCTGTCTCAAAAAAAAAAAAAAAAATCGTCCCTTTCAGTCCTCGTGTTTATGACAGTGGGGAAGGAGGCCTCTTACCCACACCGTGTCCTCTGAGTGCCCAGTGCTCCCTGGTGCCTGCTGTCGAGTGGCTGCTCCGCTTGCTCCCAGGATTTACCCCATCTGGACCTTCCAGGTGGTGCCATTGCTGACACGGAGCCCTTGGCCCCAGCAGGTGGCCCCAGCGGGGCAGGGGGAACTCCTGTGGCGCATCGCCCGCTCCCCCACCTGCCTGTGCCCTGCATTTCCTCTCCCTGCAGCGGGGCCAGGAAGGAGCTTTCCCGTTCCTCTTCTCACCCGGCGTGGGCTCCCCTGCCTCCCATCACCTTCCTCCTCAGGGCGGCATTCACCCCCCACTGGGGAAATCATGGGGGAACGGGTAGAGGCATTGGGTGAAAACCATAGGCATTTAATATCTTTCAAATATTTTCTCCATTACAAGAGGTGCATTCCTTTAGCCTAAGCTTTATTTTGTCTCATAAAATGCAGATATGCTTGGGAGATGTAAAGCAAAAGCCTTTCTTTCTAAAATACCATTGGGCGATTTGAGTTTGTTGGAGGCTCATCCAGCCCCGAGATGGCACAGCCCTAGCTCGTTCATTCATTCCTGAGCCATTGGTAGGCGACAGTTCACTGCCCGCATCTAAAGGCCAGCATGGTCCTAGGCACCGGGGGTCAAAATCTACTAAAAGTCAAAGAAAATGATAAGAATCAGTATTTAATGGCTGTGAAAAGCGCCACACTGGGAAAGTGAAGGATGCTCTGAGAATGAATAACGCAGACAAGGGGATCAGAGAAGTACCTGAGCAGGTGACGGTGGCATGCGTGGACGAAAGAGTTAACTGAGGGAAGGGCTGTGGAGAGGAGAGGCGCTGGCGATCGAGGGGACAAAGGGACCTCTGGAAATAAGCTCTAAAAGTCACTGAAGGGAGGATGCCGGAGGACAGGGACCGGGGGGAAGGAGGTGAGACCGGGAGGTGAACCACGGCAGTCAGCAGGCACCTTGAGACATTGACACGTAAAAGCATGGGCCACTTTGACACAGTTCGTTGCAAAAACAGTTCTGCCTGTTCCCTAGCACATCTCCTGACTTTCTGGAGGAGGATGGCCTTGAAGGGCCCCTCACCTCCGCACTGACCTGGCACCTGTTGTGAGCCAGGTACAGGGGAAGCAACTAGCCACAGTCCTTGTCTTCAAGGGGCCCCGTTCTAGCAGAGCACAGCAATGGAATTGTCAAGGCTTCAGCCCTCCTGCTACCATCCTGGCCATGCATCTGGGGACATGTTGATGCTCTTTCCTTACCACCCCCACCCCCTGGCTAGTCTTCTACCAAGTCCTCCCAATGCTGCCTGTGAAACATTTCTAGCGTCCATGTACCTCCCTCCGGCCTCCCTGCCTCCACTCTTTCCAAAGCAACTGTACCTTCTCAGCTTGATGACTGTAATAACCCCCTAACTGGTGGCCCCAAATCCACCTGGAGTTCCCATCTATCAGGGCGGCCAGAGTGATTTCTTGCAACTGAAGATACGATCATGTCGTTCCCTCCTTGACCCACTTCTGAGGTTTCCTTGCTCTTGGGAGAAAGGAAAGAGGGTCTCAGCTCAGCCCAAAGGCTTGGAGAGACCCAGCTGTTCACCGCCCGTCACTCCAGCCTCGCGCTGCCACGGGCTCCCCTCCCTCTCCACCCTCCCTCCACGCCGGCCTTCATGGAGCTCCTTGAAGGGACTGTGCTCCCACCTGCCGACACCCAGACCTGAGCGCCACTGTCCCTTCCACAAGGCACTTCCCTGATTACCCAAACGGTTCAGTGCCCCTGTTATATCTTCATTGCCCTTCCGGGGAGTGGTCTTATTTTTGCGTGTTTATTTGACTCATGGCTGTCTATCCCCATTTGATTTTGAGGTCCTTGGGAGCAAAGATGGTGGTGTGTGTCTACAGCATGGGCCTGAGCATGATGTCTGCCACAGAGTGGTTGCCGCACAGATATGAGTTGAATGAAAGAACAAATATCTGCTATGGGAATGACTGAAGAATCTGGCCACTTTCCAAGCTTCCTTCTACAGGAAAGACTTTACAATGGCCTGCAAGGCCCAACAGGGTCTGCACCCCTGTCCCAGGTCCCCCCTTCTCTGCTGTCTGTTCTACCACCTCTCTCTAGCACACTTAGCTCCGGCCTCACTGGTGTGCCTGGTGTTCTGGCTTCCATGATGGTTGGTCAATAGGCCAAATATGTCCCAGCCTCAGGGCCTTTGCACTTGCTGCTCACAGTGCCTGGAATTCTCTTCCCCCAAATATCCACATGACTGACTCTCTCTCCTCCTTCAGGTCTCTGCTCACATAACTCTTCCCAATGAGACCTTCTCTGATCTCCCTGTATAAAATAATCACCTCCCACCACACGGCTTTTCCCAGTCCTCCACCCAGTTCCCTTTTCTGATGGTCCTTTCCACCTTCTGACATATCGTACCCCTAATTCTTATTATAGGGCCAGGGACATAGTAGACCCTCAATAAATGTTTGTGAACAAGTGAATGGAAGAATAAACCTTGAGCCCAGAAATGTCCAGGGTCCTGTGCTCAAAGATTCCTCCTTGATCCTGTGGCAAAAGAAACGAAACTGTATCCCCAACCAAGCTCTCACTTAAGTTCTCATTTGGGCAGACCCCAAACTCCCAGCTACAAAGTAGTAACAATAATAATAACCACTATTAAATGCCAACTAAATGCCAGATATTCCACTAAGTGTTGCGTGCATATATTATATATAATCCTCATGGTAGCACAAGAAGGATAGACACAATCCCCATTTGTTAGATAAAGAAAATGATGATCAGAGAGGTTAAATGACTTGCCCAATGTCACACAGCCAGTAAGTAGCTGAGATAGCATTTGAACCTGAGCGGTCTGTCTCTAGAGCAAGGATGGGCACACTATGGCTTGCAGGCCAACGCCAGCCCTCTACATGTTTTTGTACAGCCTGCAAGCAGAGAATGGCTTTTATATTTTTAAATGGGTGAAAAAAATGCAACAGGGACCATATATGGTCCACAGAGCCTAAAAAGTTTGCTAAAATAAATATATCGAATGAAGAATTCCCTGGGCCCTCCCCACGTGCACACAGGAGGAACAGAAAGAGCTGTGTGTTTAAATACCATTTACTGGGCTCCTCTGACACTCAGGGAGCAGCTAAGCCCCTTCATGGGTATCACTCATGGTGTCCCCTCCCCGCCTCCACCCTAGAGGTGAGGAACGGGAGGCCCAGAGATGAAGCGATGTGGCCAAGGCCATGTTGGAAGTCAGAACTGGGAGCAGAATCGCAGACTGGCCAGGCTGGAACGGCCTCTAACGCTCATCCGTTCCAAGCTCCTCATTTTGCGGATTCCAAATAGAAAGCAGCTGATTCCCAGGGAAGCGGGGGGCACAGGGGGTTAATGCCACAGCACCTCTCCGGTCCTTGGCCAGGGGTTTACCCCAGACTAGGTTGGCCCTTCCCTCCCCCAGCATTTCCCAAATCCTCCCTTGCCCCGGCACCCAGCCTGTCTCCCCTCTCCCCCCTGACCCTCCTCCCCACCCGCCACCGCTGTGCCTTCCAGGACGACTCCAACTACAAATTAAGTGAAGGGGAGAACTGAACTGAGAGGATCTGAGCAAGGGAAGCACAGAGGCCCCAGTTTCCTCTCCACATTATACAGGAGGATCTGGGCCACGTGGGGAGCCGGCGCGGGGCCTTTTGATGTTTGCCTTCCCGGAGTAACAAGCAGGAGGACATGAGAAGCCTTCACCTCCTCCGTGCAGACGCACACCAGCAGGTTTCCAATCACGCTTGAAACAAACCCAGAGATGAAAAACGCAGAAAAGAAATGAAGGAGGAAGACGGAGACGATTGTTGTTTAGAGAGCTTTAAGGACCACGAGACCCTTTAAAACTAACTACAGGACATGTTAAAGAGCTTACAAACTTGCCCAGCACAGCACTGAGCTGAGCCTCTCCAGGGTGCAGCCACGGGGCAGCTTGCACCCAGGACAGGGCCCTCCCGTGGCCAAGAAAGACCCACCCAGGAAGGACACAAAGTCCTCGTCTGAGCTCGGGATTTCTGAACGCCAGGGCCAGGGTGCTGCCTGTTGAGACTGCAGCTTACATAGTCCCTTCCCTGGAAGGATCAAGAGGTCTGGAAATATCCCAAGACCCTTACGCCCAACTCCGGTATTTGTAATTCAATTTGCGGCATATGCTGATTCTGTGTAACAGCTCAATAATGGGCATGCAAAAAGTTATAGTGGCATTCCGGCCCTAAGGAAAAAAAAAAACAGTTAGTTAATCTCTCTCTCTCACTCTCTCTCTGCCCCCCGCCCACCAACCAGTTTATTCCAGTGAGGTGAGAGGCTAATACGCAGCATCCTGCGATTTTTGTCTAAATCACCTTGGGCTTGTTCTGCAGTAGTAGCAGTTCTGGGACATTCAAAGGTGCCAACTGAAGATCAAAGCTTTTGTGTCATTGTAATGCCTTTCTGCCTTCACTCACTGCATTGGCCACCAAAAATTATTTAGGAACCATGGAGGAAATATATACAGACAAGAAATAGAAAAGAAAAATAGCAGTAGCTTTTTTCCTTCCAGAGAAAGGAATTAAGTAAGATGCATTACCTTCTTCTTTTAGTCGAATCCTGGATGGCAGCGGTCCCCAACCTTTTTGGCACCAGGGACCAGTCTCATGAAAGACAATTTTTCCACGGGGGTGGGGGTAGGTGGAGCTCAGGTGGTGATACCAGCGATGGGGAGTGGCTATAAATACAGATGAAGCTTCTTTGCTTGCTCCTCAGGCAATCACCTCCTGCTGTGTGCCCCGCCCCAAGTTTCATGGAAGACAATTTATCCACGGATCGGGGTGGGGAGTGGGCATGGGAGGGTGGCAGAACTCTGCAGCGCAGTCCCTACCAGGCCATGGCTCGGTACCAGTCCTTGGCCCAGGGGTTGGAGACCACAGCTGTACGGCATGATTTTTTTTTTTTAATCTTAATACCCTACCAACTCTATTGTCATTATTTTACAGACAGAGGAACCAAGGCTTAGAGAATTGAATTGACTTGTCTGAGGATGACGTGTTGTGAAGAGATGGAGCCAGACGTCCAGCGCTGGGCTGTCTGACTTTAAAGCTTGGGCCCTTTCAGATAACATCCACTAGCACCCACCTTAAAACGGCCACGTGGCCCCCTCACCAACAGTGTGTGTATTTGGGAAAGTACAGCTATGGAGCCTGGATGTTCCTTGCAAATATCAGAGTCACTTGGACTCAGCACCTGTCTGGAGTTTTACCTGTCAGTGTTGTCCACTCTGCCAGTGGTAAAAAAAGTCAGAGGGTGAAGGTCTCCTGCTGTTGCCGTACATAAATACGAGCATGCTCTGTGTTCAGAGTTATTTCCCAGGCCTGACCTCTACCCTCCACTCTCTAGACCTGTATGTCCAGCTGTGTACTCAATAGCCCGCCTTGAATGGCCAATAGCCCTCTCCAACTCAACACGGCCAGTCTTCGGTCTTGACGTTTCCCTCCAAACCTCCCCGTCCTTCCCCAGGTCTTCCTTATCCCTGTAAATGGCACTGTCCCTCTTCCGGCTGATTCGGCCAAAAGCTTTAGTGCGCAGTCTGTTTGGGAGGTGCTCTTGGAAGCAGCGACAGGAAATGGGGAAGTGAGACGGCAAAGAGACGGAGCCCGTCGAGGCTGCACGGTGGGCAGCTGGAGCTCGGTCCCGCTGGGGAACTCTGGGCGCCAGCGCGGCACACGGGCCTGGGGGTTGCCCCCTGTGGGGTGAGGGCACTGGGCGGCATATACACCAGCTCCCGCCAGCCCTTGGGGCCTGCCGTGGCACACGGGCACACGGGCAGAGTGGCTCCAGCAGTCAAGGGAGTCCTCAGGGAGCAAAATGCTCAGGCTGGCGGTTGGAAGTGGGGCCTCTGAAATGGCAAAGAGAGGCCCTATGGGTGTGGCCTCCGCAGTGGCTGCTGCAGAACCCACGACCACCCCCCCCCCTCCCTTCCTACCCAGCCAGTCCATTGGCAAAACCTGTAGGATCTGCTTCCAAACTGTACTCCAAATCCAACAGCTTCCCTCCACTAATTGCAGAAGAATCCAGGTCAAGCCTTCATTAGTTCACACCTGGACTATTGCTAGAGTCCCCTAACTGGTCTCTTGGCCACCTCCCTCGTCCCCTACTGTCTTTTTGTGCTTAGAAGCCAGAGGGATCCTTTTAATCGTGATCAGTTCCCCCCCCCCGAAAGCCACCCCTAGTTTCCCTCCCATTTAGCACAGCCTGCAGGTCCTACCCATGTAGCCCCTGCCTGACAGTCTGCCTTGTCTACCCTACGCCCACACTGCCTACGCCTCCAAAGTGCCGAGCACACTCCCACCCGGGGCCTGTGCCGGAGCTGCTCCCCAGCCTGGCCTGCCAGCCCCCGCCCCCCCACCCCGCCCCAGACATCCCCACGCCCCTTTCTCGCCGCAGCCATTTGATTCCCCGATTGGGAAGAGCACCCGCCCCTCCTCACCCTCGTGCCTGTGCTGCTGTTCCTCAGAGCGCCGGGTCCCTACGGAAGCCCCCGGTCACTGCTCTCCCCTTCTCTGCCCTAGGTCTTAAAAGAGACAGAAATAAGACAAGAAAATGAGGACAGGGCTGAGCTGCCTACGTCCACTTTACTCCCCCTAGAATCAGTTTCAATCAGCCGAGTCAGCCCACCTTCCTTAGGGCAGAGCAGAGACGGGGTATAGAGATGCCCAGACTCGCGAGGAGCTCCCGTGTGTGGAGGGAAACACCAGGAGTGGTGAATCTGTGCTTCCCCCCAAATAGCCCATAATGCTTGTGACACCTGTCACTGTATTTTTGTGTGTCTATTGCTTGGACGCTCTCCCCCGATCCCTCAGGTCCCCTTTGCTGGTTCTGTGTGCCCACCTGCCACCTCACATAGGTGCGTCGCTTCTAAAAGGTTCACACCTGCAACTTGCCTCCTGGGAGGGCCCTGGGGTCTTGCCTGCGTGGCCTGCAGGGAGGGGCAGGAGTGCCTGGGACTTTCCTCCCCTGTAGCCGGTGGCTGTGGACATACAAAAGCCCAGCACCCTGCTGCAAAGACAGACAGACTCTGACAAATCACTTACACACCAGAGTGCCCCACGGCAGCCGGCAGAGGCTGGGACCTCAGGTGAGACGTCACCTTTGCTTGGCTTCCCCTCCTTTCTTGTCCTACTTCCCTGTGTCCTGACAGATCTCCCCTGGTAGCTCCTCCTCAATCAATTATTTGCACTGGGACCCTTGTCTCAGCATCTTCTTCTGGGGAGACAGGACCACCGGGGAGCCTTGTTTATTCCATTTCCCCTCCCAGAATAGAAGCTCCCAAGGGCAGCCGTTTTCTGTTTTGTGCAGTTTTGTATCCTCAGCAACTAGACCAGTACCTCGAATACAGAAGGAGCTCAATACTTGCTGAATGGCTGAAGGAATTTATGAGTATGTGTCAATGAACAGAAATGTATCAGGACCCTATCTAAAGCATGCTCCCTTCTGTTCTGTTTTACGGACGGCTATTTCCCTCATGCTACAGTCATTCGTGGCCCAACGGAGATGTCCGATGACTATTTACTGACCCATTCCCGGAGCCCCTGTCTGCTCTAGTTAGCAACCGTTTTAGGGGAACTGCTAATATGTCTGACCCCTCACCAAGCACAAGCCCTCAAGGACTGGTCCCTGCCTGGCTTCTCTCTTCCCCACCTAGCAGGCCTGGGCACAGGATGTAGGCAGCTCAGTCCTGTCCTTATTTCTTGACTTATTTTTGTCTCTTGGGTCCTCAGCCCAGGATGGCTGAATTGCAGGTGTGGGCTGGCAACAGCCATCCCCCCCTCGGTTGCCTCACTGCCACCAGCCTCTCTGTTAGTGCACCAGCCACCCCGCAGCATGAAAGAACTGGCCCCAGGAAAGAACCCCAGACCCTGCCTAAGGGGCCCCAGGGATCCGGACCTCGAGTGTAGAGGGAGCAACTGGCAGGAATGGGTGGGTGGAACGAGCCCGCTGAGACCAGCCCTATGGAGAGGGGCTGCCTGGGGCAGTGCAGGGTCCATAAGATGAGAAGCTGCCTCAGTAGGAGCATTTAAACTCGCAGGAGAGAAGAAAGCTTCCAAGGAGCTATTCAGGCCTGCAGGTCAAAGCAAGGCCTTGGTAGGAGTTTGTCTTAGTTGGTTCAGGCTTCTATAATAAAATACCATAAATTAGGTGGCTTAAACAATAGAAGTTTATTTCTCACAGTTCTGGGGGTTTGGAGGTGCAAGATCAAGGTGCCAGTTGGTTCAGTTCCTAGTGAGGGCTCCCTTCCTAGTTTACAGATGGCCGCTTTCTTGCTGTGTCCTCACATGGCAGAGAAAGAGATCATCTCTCTCATGTCTCTTCGTACAAGGGCACTAATCCCATCATGAGGACTCCACCCTCATGACCTAAGGACCCACCTCTAAACACCATCATATTGGGAATTAGGCTTAATGTGTGAATCTGGGGGGCACACGAACATTCGGTCCGTAGCAGAGTTCTGGATCATGATACTTGCAGAGCACTTTTCACACGTCTGATCACTGTACATCTGTTCGCTCATTTAACCCTGACAGCAGCTCTGGGAGGTGGCACTTCAGGGCCAGAACTGGGGAGGCAAGTAAGGTGCCCTGAGGCCTCCTTAAGCTTGTGCCCTAGTTGCTGCTCCTGCCTCACCCTAGTCCCAGATGTGGGTGCTATTGTTATCTCCATTTTCCAGATGAGAAAACTGAGGCAAAGGGAGGTCACACAGCGACTAAGCAGCAGGTGTAAGGTGTGACCTGGATCAGTCTGGCCACATTAAACTGCCTGCCCCATCCATAAGGGCTCTGCTCTCGTGACCTAGTTACCTCCCAAATACCACCACACTGGGGATCAGGGTTCAAACTACGAATTCTGGGGAGGACACAGACATTGAGACCACAGCACAGTACAACAGAATGTTCCTGTGGCTGCCTCCTGATGGCTCCCCAGTCACCCCTAAAGGCCAAACCGCTCTACCCATTCCCACAGCACAAGCTACCCCGGACACAAGGCCAAGACCACTAAGCAGATCTATGTCCTGGCCAAGTTTGGACATGGGGCACAATCAGAGAAGTGAACGCACAAAAGTCTTCACCAGCTTTTGGTAGACTTTGCTTGCCTTTTGGAGTGACTCATACGCGCAAGCCGGCCATCCCAGAGGCTAACAAACTCCTCTGGCCTGTTGCCCGAAACTGGAGATGGTCTGAGTCGTTATCAAGGCAATTGAATGCCCAACCCCATAGCCAGGTGCCAACTTGCAGGCCTTGTGCACGGATGACTTAGTTCTTTCAGCAGGGGAAAAAATCTATAGTCTTATTTTCTCTCAAGTCCAGGGTTACTCAGGAAGCCAGCTTCGGTGACCAGCGCACAGAGGCTAATTGGAGCAGCCATTGGCCACAAGTGGTGGTGGGGGCGGGGGAGTGGCGGTGGCATGAGAAGCACGTTGCCGCAGACAGTCTGCCATTGAATTCGATCTTAATATTCCAGGCCACGAACCAGTGGTTGCACTAGAGCTTGGTTGTTTTTTTTTTTTTTAAAGGCAGGAAAAACCCACACACATTCTTTCAATTTCTAAAGGGAAATTTGACTCGAGCTGTAGAACAAAGGACGAAGAAATAGAAGTAAAAGAAAATCAAAGAAAAAGTGATTTGGATTCAAGGGGATCAGATGTTTCATTTATTGCAGGTTAGAGACCCTCAATCAGTCAAATGAAAGGAACATTTGTATTAAAATACCTACGAGGCAGAGGGGAAACCTTGATCGGGTACAGGAGAGTTAAGTTACAGCCACCGTGCTGAGAGATACGAACCCACCTTCGAGGCTATCTGTTCCCAATATCGAAGGTTTTCTGTGTTACAAGCCTGAGATGAAAGGGACTTGTTCTGACGTCTGGGTCTGGAAGCCAGACGCTGAAATTAGCAGCGTTCTCGAAGTATGTGCTGCAGGGCCGTGGAGCCCAGGATGGGGTGAAAACGTAGCTGCTTTATTAAAATGAAAAGATGTTAATGTAACACTAAGTGCCCAAGTCACTCATGCAGGCAAGATGGGAATTACCAATTACTACCTTCTGCCAGCTAGGAACGGGCAGAGAAAGAGCACTGCACTAGGAGTCAGGGGCCCAGGCAGCCCCTCCTCTGCCCCTGGGATGGCAGCTCCATGGTGGCTGGGACTTGGCCAGCCCGGCTCGGCTCATGGTACCAGGCGTATGGGAGGCATTTGATAGATGTCAAATGAATCTATGAATGAATTAACGAATATGATCTTGGACCTCTTTGGGCCTAAGTCTTGTAAAATGAGAAGCTGGTCTAGCTGAGGATGTCCCCAGTGGGACGGGTACCACTGACAGTCGGGTACCGTATGGATGGGTTTGGGTGATATACACGAACGTGGCATTTAACAGCCCTAACTCAGAGGGAGAAAGGTATCACTTTCGAACTCTTCTAGCCCCTGATTCCAAGAGGAAGCCTCCGTGCAGTGCTAATCTGCCTTTATCCCCGCTCCAGTGTGTCCAGCCTCTCCTCATAATGACAACAGGGGAAGTCTCAGGCTCACAGCCCTCAGCAGGCAGCAGCATCTGACTCAATTTCACAACCTGATTTCTTTCCTTTGCACATACTTTCTATTTCTGGCAAGTGCACGTAGTTTTTCCTTTGAAGAACTGATTGTTTTTAAGGTTTCTTTGTCAGACAAATGTCTATAAATAAACACGAATCGATGTAAAGAAACTATTAAGTGAGTAGTTCAAGTGGGATGCAGACCCGACAGTGATGGTGACACACGAATGCCTTAGGCTTGAGAAAAATTGTCCCAGTGGCCCTCTGAGTCCCTTCTAGAAACATTGAGCATCTGCAGTCACGGACGTCCCCACACTGGTTTGTGCAAAACAGACCCGGCCGTCCCCAGCAAAAAGGCAGATAGAGCCTGAGCCTTAGGAAGATGGGGCCTGTACCTGTATTGACTTATATACATTCTTTCAATAAATATTTATTGAGAATATACTATGTGCTCACTGCTGTTCCAAGTACTGGGACAGCAGTGAAAAAAAAAATAGAGAAAAATAATCCCTGCCCTTGTGGAGTTCCTGTTTTATTAGTTTGTGGCAGGACAGGGACCAGGGGAGGCCACAGGGCACCCAGGGTGCATGATCTAGGGGGTACCCGCTCTCAGGGTTGCGTCTAACCTCACCCTGGCTCGAGAAGAGGGCCCCACACCGAACCTGACCTGGCATGGTTGTCATCAGTATGGAAGCCCTGGAATCTGCCTCCAGAGGTTCTAGTGTAATTGGTCTTGGGTGAGTCCCCCCAGTAGCATTTTGGGAGAGCAGCACAGATGATTCCAGGGCACATCCAGGAGTGAGAACCACTGACATGGACTGAGAAATGTTTAACATTTATGGTTTGGCATTTCCCAAAGGCATCAGTCTTCTTAGCCACTAATTCAATAACTGTTTGTCAAATGAATTAACTAGAGAGTGAATAAGTCAATATGTCACCATAATGACGAAAATAGCTCCTGTCCTCTGCATACTTGCTAGATGTCAGGTGCTGTCATTAGCTCTTTACTCTCCTTGCTTCATTCACTCTTCACGACCACCTACAGAATAGGTATTATCGTCATCATCCCATCTTGCAGGTGAGGAAACCGAGGCAGAGAGAGATTATAGGGAACTTGCCTAAGGAAACCCAGAAAGGTCACGCTCCTAACCACAGTGCCCTACTGCTTTGCTGTAGGATGAGTCCTGATACCTGGGAACCTGGGCACAGGAGCCAGCCATGGGCAAGGGGGTGAGTGTGAAAACGGGTGAAGCAGCAGATCTTTTGCATCTTAAAGATAGCACATACGAATAGTCATTACTTCCACCAAAAATATGTGTCCCCTCATTCTTCTCTAATTATGAGGCCCACTCCAGCTTCAATTTGCTTCCATGTTTGTTAAAGCCACAACCACATAACAATGTTCCTCTATGTAAGAAAAAAACAACAGTGCAAGTGTGATATCACATAGCAACTAACCCCCTACCCCAGTGTTGGGGAAGTCTTGGGGCATGGTGGAGAGTGTGGCGATATAGGAAGAGGTACCTGTCTGACGTCTCCAGATTTCCTAATCAATAGAAACAAGAAATTCAGATTTAGTTGTAAAATCTCCTAATTTCCATGTGGACTCTAATTTATAAATAAGTGCACAGGGCAAATACACGTTTTGTAAAACCTGAATGTTAAGTCTCCTGGAAAAGGCCAAGCTAGGAAAGTCCCTAGGGAGCTGGTCTAAGGTCATTGTGTGATCTGAGACTAGAGCTTGGGTTTCTCTGTCCCTTGAATGTAAAGCTGTAAGAAAGATATGAAAAATATTATTTATTCGTTCTTCAACTTTTAGTGACAACTTCTATATATTAAACACTGTGCCAGATGGGGGATTTAAAGATTAAATCAATATGCTTATCATCAGTGAGAGACACACAGGACAGTGAACTCTAGGTGCCCGGGATAAAGGCAGGTGTAAAATAATAACAGAGAGCACAGGGTGAAAGTTGGTAATTCTGCCTGGGAAAATGACTTTTCAGGCAGGCCTTGAAGGTTGGATGTGATTTTCCCAGGCAGCAAGGGCAGAAGGAAAATGACTTTTCCTTAATACCAAAGTGCTCTCTGTACACCAATACAACTTGAATTTTTTATGAGTTCGAGAAACAAGTATATACACCCATAAATTGTAGAGTGTGCAAAGTGATACTATGAACCTCAAAATGCATCTCTGCTTTGTATATTAATTACAGTTCGAGCATCCCAAATCTGAACATCTGAAATCCAAAACTTTGAGTGCTGATATGGTGCTCATTGGAGCATTTCGGATTTCAGATCTTCAGATTTAGAATGCTTATCTGGTAAGGATAATGCAAATATTCCAAAAGCAAAAAAAAAAAAAAAAATCTGAAATTTGAAACACTTTTGCTCCCAAGCATTTCAGGTAAGGGCTACTCAACCTGTACTCATCTAATTGTAAAACCAAATGCATGTCTTTCCCTGAAGCTGTTCCCCCTCCTCTGTTTCACTGGAGTCACCGTCACCCAGGAAGCCATCTCCCAGGTGAGACATTTTGGCGCTGTCTCTCACTCCACTCTCTTCCTCAGCCTACACATGCAATCAGAGAAGTGTCCCTTGAACCAGCCTCTCCTTGCCCTGGGATGCCATTTCAGCCTTTTGTCTCCTATGTGGACTCTTGCCGTTGTCTTCTCGCTGCTCCCCCTGTCTCTTGTCTCTCTTCCAGTGAATCCATTGCTCTTTCCAAAACCCAGATCTGACCACGTTGCTCTCTGGCTTAAACCTTCAATGGCTCCCACTGACCTTAGAACGAAGCCCAAAGGGTGGCATGGCATTCACAACCCTTTGCACTCTGGGTCCAGCCTACCCTTCCTTCCTCACTATCACCATCCTTTAGTCAACCCCCCTAAAACCCAAAGCCACAGGTAGGTACTCTACAGTCCTGCCTACCACATGCTCCCAGAACTTGCCTGGCACCTTCGTACCTCTGTGGCCTGCCACAGGCTCCCCTCTCTTCCTTGCATGACTTTCCTGCCACTTTTAGCCATAGAACCACAGCCATACCAAACATTCCCTCAGCTGGGAGCCTTCTCTGGCCATTGCCCCTGCTGTCCCCATCCTGCCCCTGCTATGGGAACAGCAAGCTGGAGATACGAGCAGAGAACGAGACGAGCCGGGTAGGCGGGGTCCTGGACGTCAGAGAGGGAAAAGCCTTTGAGAAACGCGGCTTGTGCAACAGCCTCTGCCCCAACTCTGCAGAACCCCTTCACCAAGCATGGAGACC
Source organism: Lemur catta (assembly GCF_020740605.2). Lineage (NCBI taxonomy): Eukaryota > Metazoa > Chordata > Mammalia > Primates > Lemuridae > Lemur > Lemur catta. The sequence goes on along the minus strand of NC_059147.1, from coordinate 9,378,157 downwards.
CATCCGCAGAAAGAAAAAGAAAGCAATTTCACACGTTGGAAAAAGGCCCAGGGCAGAAGAAAATGAAAAGCCACCAGTTGGCAGTAGGTGCTATGGAGATTCAGCAGGAAACCACAATCAAAAGGGAAGTTGGGACGTTTCTGGGAAGCACATGGGCCTGACCCTTGCTGGCTGACGCCTGCTTCTGAGAGGTAGGACAGGCAGTTCTCCCAAGGGCTCAGGCAGCCACATCGGGCCTGGTTCACGGCCAACAAGGGCAGGTAGGTGACATGCTCCAGGGCAAAGCGGGCTCACAGGTGTTTCTGTATTGCTCACCTGGGAGGCCATTTCCAACAGAGGCATCTCCCTTTCTGCCTTGAATATCCAGACATTTTCAGTATAACCTGAAGTCTCAAACGCAAACACCTGGGCCGGGCAGGTGATGAGAGAGTATAATGTCCCTGGTAGGGACTAGGATGAGCAGACTGTGCCCACGACAAACAGGTGCCTTCAGCTCAGATCCAGCCGATCGCCATCCCATCCCGATTTTTCAGATGTCAGAACTTTCACGGGAAATGTTCTGTTATTAGAATGTTTGCTCAATTTTTAAAAACACACTACAGTACAAAAGAAACAAGGCCACCAGTGTTTGAACTCTGATGTATAGGTTCAGATTAAGCCCATTAGTTTGGAGAAAACAAATATGGCCCTTAGTTCTTTAAGACTCCATCTCTTTGGCTGATAATTGCTATTCTTCCATTTAGTTGGATTGTTCTTAATATGCAGGTGTTTGACCCTGCAGAAACCTGCTTCAGCGTGGGAGAATATTCACAAATATTTCCCCATGCAATTTGCTGGGTATCACCCCTGGGGGCGAAAGCAATGCCCATGTTTACTTATTTGTTTGTTTATTTTTAATTTTAAGAACAAGGAAAGTTCTTAGACATCAGCTAGCCTTGTCTCCCCTCCATAATTTTGCAGTGGAGGAAACTGAGGCCCAGGGAGGGGACAAGCTTGTTCAGGGCCACAGAACAAGTCAGAACTTCCATCAGCACCTGTGGCGTATGTAGGGATCGTGCACACCCGTGCGCATCTGTATTTGTATTTTCCTCCCGTCCTTAAGCAAAGCCCACCGGGTTGCCAGATGTGCCGCGCTGGAGGGAGCCCGAGGAAGTGGTTTGGCAGCGATGAGAAGCAGGCCCGGTCTGGGCTGTAATCTGGCCCTGCCATCAGCCGCGCCTTTCCGCCCACAGGAGATAAGAGGCCCACGGGGGGACTGCCGCCCAGTCACGGAATGACGCGCTCTGCCTCCTTTCATGTGCGGCATGGCCAGGCCTCCCCTCCTCCTCCTCCTTCTCCTCGGCCACGTGCAGCCCCGGGACCCTCTGGCGCACATGCAAGGGAGAAGCATCTATCTTTGATGAGTCCTGTCCTTGCCCGTCTTCCTTCCATTTCTCGGGGCCCCCCTCTTTTCCTGGGGCCTCCGCTGAAAGAAAGCGCCTAAAACCTGCACTTCTGCTTTGTGTGTCAGCTCTTGCATGTCTTCAGCAGAACTGCGGAAGAGAGCACGACACAACACTAAGGCGGGTGGCATTGCAGGAACCATTATACGCAGTAGGTTTATTGTCCCCATTTTCTGGAGGAGGACCCCGTGGCTCCTCTTCCTCGCCATCGCTTGCCTTCATCTGCCTCCTCTCCTGTCCACTCCTCCATTCCTGCCTCAACATCATCTTTATCCCCAAAGCCGGAGTTGGTCCAGTGTGACGTGGGGCTGCAGGCCTGTGGTCCGTGCCACCACGGGGCTCCGTACCGCGGATTGTGCCTGGATGGACATCTAGCCCTGGAGGCTCCCGGGGATTCACAGGATGATGCAAAATGCTCTTTTGCTGGACAGATGTGGCCACAGAACAGAACACCACTGGGTTCTCAGGCAGCCTAGAGGACAGGAGCCCCAGCTCTGGGGTCAAAGAAAGTAGGGGTCCCTGGCTGGTTATGCTGCCTTGGGCTAAGGGGGCAGCTTCTCTGAACCCATCAAATGGGGCAGTATAATCAGTAGTGGTGTTAACCTCATAGGATTGTTTTGAGGATGAGCTGAGACAACAAGAGTGTTTCCAGAGGTGGAGACCACCAGTGGTACCTAACATGATTTTAAAGGATACATGGAGAAGGCATTAAGTAGCACTGACTCACACAGTAGGTGCATTGGGTCCTTTTTCACCCTCTGAATTCTCCTAATTGCACCAAGAAAGTCTCCATCTGATGCTAGTATGTCTTTAACACTTAACATTTGCCAATTACTTTTTTGTTATTTTGTTCTTTACATTTTAACAAAGTGAGGCTTCAGGATCAGAGCCGTACCGCAGGCGGCAATATCTAGGTAGAATTTAATACATATTTTGTCTTTATTGAAATAATTTTTATGGTTACTCTTTTTCTATTTACAGTTGTGATATAAAATTTTGCTTTGTAAGTAAATGGATTTCAGTTTTATAAACAGGTTCATTTAAAGGAAAAAAAGCATTAAATACATAATAGTATCAATAACAGTCAAACATGTCCGAAATTGTAAAGGGAGTCACAAGTGATGAAAGTCTCAGAAACACTGAGACAATCTACATCGAGAGGTCAGCATGGTGATTATGATGACGGTTCTCGTGTCAGCTCAAGAGGTGCCGTGGGTTCCAAGAAGTGGGACACATTCCAAATCCAGACCCTCCCCCTCATTCCCTCTATCGCCAGGACTCACTATCATCGGACTGAAGAAGAAACCAAAGTTTATGCCACATGGGCAAAGCAGAAGCGTGGACCAGGCTCAAGCTGGTGGCAGGGCACTGGGGAAAGGAGGCTTTGGCCTCAGCTCTGCTGTGTGCCCTGTCTGCGCACAGGGCACGGTTTCCTCATCTAAATCAGACGGAACAAACTAGATGGTTTGGGTCCTTCCAACTCTGAGGATCTGGCAATCTTTGTTGGTTTCATCCCTCATTTTTCTCTGTCAGGTTCAAAGTCAGATTCTCCAACAGGAAGTGACCTTCACTGAAGGCATCCCTGCGCTTCTGCTAAAGAACAATCACTCCAGGAAGATGCTGGAAGCAAAACATCTCTAGGGTCAGACGAGTTCCCTTGACCATTCTGAGTCTCAGCCACTAATCTGCAAAATGCTGTTTCTGATAGAACGAACCTCATGGGTTTAATAAAATTATGTAATGTCTTGCAAAATGTGGGAAAGTGACCCCATCAATGTCCATAGACGAGGTATTAAGTAATATCAACTCATGTAGCAAGTTTCCCTATTGCATTAGTAGTTTGATACTAATATTGCTTAAACACTTCTCTGACACTTGCCAAGTAAGCCTTGAATTCAACAGAGAGCAAAGCCTTAGGCTTTTGGCAGGCAGTAGGTTCCAACTGAGATACTAGAGGGATATGAAGAATATATCCCCAGATTAACCCTGGGGACAGAACAGGGGTCACAAGGACAGTGGCATTTGAGCTGATCCCTGAGAGAGAAAGATTCCTCCAGGCAGAACTCGAAAGAGAGAAACAGACTCCTCCAGACCTGGAAAGGTGTATCAAGCTAAAATCAGAGGCCTTGCCCTGGTTTATACCATAGACCGCTCCATTGAGGCCTATGACCCCTTTATAGAATAATGTACGTTATTTTTTAATGTGATATTAAAATATCTGTATTGTTCATGTAGATTTTTAAAAATTATGATTAAAATACACATGTTGTAAAATTTATCATTGTAACCATTTTTTAAGTGTTTAGTTCAACAGCATCAAGTACATTCTCATTGTTGTACAACCATCACCACCATCCATCTCCAGAACTTTTTTCATCTTCCTAAACTGAAATTCTACCCACTAAACAATAACCCACTATTTCCTCTTCCCCCATCCCATGGCAACCACCATTCTACCTTCAGTCTGTGAATTTGACGACTCTACGTACCCCACATGAGTGGAATCGTACAGTATTTACCCTTTTGAGTCTGGTTGATTTTATTTGGCATAAAGTCTTCAAGGTTCATTACAGAATAATTTTATTACATGCATAAAGTAAAAAACAGGATTACAAAGAAAAATTGTATCAAATAACAACTATCTAAATAATTTTTAAATTGATATAGTAACATATGTGCTTTTATTAACCATTAAATAACAAGATAAAGAGGTGAGTCTACTAGTTACAACTTCCAAAGAGTATTGAGTCAATTTCGAGATATCTTATAACAACTTTAATGGGATATGAAAATATCTGTTATTTCGATTGATGACAAAATCACGACTGTCACATGTAGTGTTGATACTGTTGTGATATGTTGCCTATATTCAGAATCAAAGGAAATGCTAACTTTCAATTAAAAGTTAGCAAAAATAAAAAATATAAAATTTTTCCCATCCAAGCTCACAGACTTCCTGAATTCTTTCCATGGAATCCTTTGGAGGCCTCTGCTCTGTGGAACCCAGGTTAAGAATCCCCACCCCAGAGAAGGGGTGTTTTTATTCTCTACCAATTTATTTCATTCTTGCTGCCGAGGTGAGACAAAGGCCAGATTTTCCCAGCTTCCACCTGGCCCCAGAAGCTGACCCATTGACATGGACAGTTGGCTGGTTTGGGGACCAAATCACCCTCATTAACTCCCCACCCCAGGTATCACGTTTGAGCAGTAGCCTGAGAAAGGGGGTGAGTAAAATAAAAGGCAAGCCCAATTTGTGTTCAAAATCTATTGCATTCGGGCTCATGACTTATTTGTATTTGTTGTGCAACAAAGCAGTCAGATGCAGATGCAGGGATGGCCGGAAACACAGCCCTCAATGTGTATAGACAGCGTTGTTCTAACCAACAGAGGAGACATTCTACCCTGTTCATAGTAGTTGCTTAATTTTTCTCATCTGCAAACAGGCTTTGGATCGCCAACCTTTAATTAAGATGCAGTTTTCTTTTCAAAAGCAATGTGTTCTAATAAATACCATCTGAGCTGGGTAGGAGTGAGATAGAAATTATAACTGCAGCTGAAAAACCACGAGACTCGCAGCAGGCTAACCATGAAGGCCTGCAGGAAGGGAATGGTTTCCATGTGCTTTGGAGATGAGGACACGCCTCGTGGACTCTGCTGTCCAGCTTCAAAGCCAAGCCACGGTGCCATGAGTTCTGCCTTCTGTGTAAAGAGAGGACAGGAAGAAGCAGAAAGAGAGTGAGGCAGGGTGTCGGCTTAGATGACCTCTGCCCTGGCATTCTATGACTTTAGAATCAAGACGGTACTGAGGGTGAGGTTCGAAGTAGATTAGCTGAGATCATCAGCTTTGGAAAAAGGGGTTCCTAGAAAAGAAAATGTTTCTGTAGATTGAAATGTCTTGGCATCCCTGTGATCATCCCCACTCTTTCCTTAGGGGTGCCAGATAAAATATGGTATGTCCAGTTAAATGTGAATCTCTGATAAACAATGAATAATTTTTTAGTGTAAGTATATCTCGTGCAATATGCTAACGATATGCAAATGTATTATCAGTTGTTTATCTGAAATTCAGATTTAACTGAGTGTTCTGTATTTTTATTTGCTAAATCTGGCAACTGTATCCCCACTCAAATCGGATTCTGGGACTTTTCTTCTGGTTCTTTGTAAAGAAATGCTGGGCCAGTCTTAGGCATCTCTACAGTGAGTATAACAGTTAAGAACATGGACTTTGGAGTCTTAAAGACTTTCAATTCAGGCCTGTCACTTTTTGGTGGGTTGACCTTGAAAAGGTTACTCGGCCTCCCAGAACCTCAGGTTTGTCCTCTGCGGAATGGGGAATTTGAAAATCAGGGCTGATGTTCAGCCCTATCCGATAGTACTACCTGTAGCCATTATCTAAAAATTAAAGCATTTTCCAAGCCGGTTGGTAAATAACTTCCCCAACCCCTCCACCCCCATCATCATACCAGCCAAGCTGGCTCCTCCCCTACGGCCCCAACCCTCTACCTCTCCTCATCCAGGACCCTTGCCCATCCAGGACTTTGCCCCATGTCCCTTCTGATTGGCAAGTATCTGTGGTTTATTGATAGTTAAATAAATTGACTATCACTCCTATTATGAATACCCACCTCAAACGGTTGTTGTTAGGGTTAAGTGAAATGATACAGAAGAACTATAGTGAACTGTGGCCTGGCCCACAGATCACATACAGACACACACACATAAACACACACTCTCTCTGAATGAATGAATGAATCTATATGCTATTTATAAGGAAGAGCCTTGGTTTTCTTTATACATGGCAAAGTGTTCTCTCTCTCTCTCTTTCTTTCTCTCTCTCTCTCTCTCTCAGTGGATTAGAATCACTGATTATACAGACTTTAAGAAATCTTAAATATCATACTTGGTCTCATTCAATTTTTTCCTCTTTACACGGAGGAAAACTTAGATCTGGCATAATTTGCAGACTTATCTAAACAAGGCCACCTTTATGCATTGGAGGTTTGAGGGATTGTTGGAAAGATCTTTTGCTCAAAAACATCCCTTTCATCCAACAGCCACAAAGCCTGAAATTCCACCATTAGCATTTTAGCCATCTTTAAAAATTGAACCAAGACTTATCAAGGTACTTCTGAAAGCCCGATCGCTTTCAGCTGGAAATGGCCCAGGGTCATCCTGAGAACCTCAAGCGCTGGGCTGCGGGATGGTTAGAAAGGAGATTCTGAAAGAAGCTGAAAGGAGACCTGGCGCTTTCCAGAGACACATGTGGCCAGCTATAAAACTGCATGACAGGCTGGCTATGCATTAGATTGTCCCACCGGGGCGGTTGTGCATTTGTGCTGTTGCATAATACAGAAGGACAAAAAGCATAAATACTAACTGATCATTTCACTCAAAAGAACTTCTGACAAGGAAGCCAGAATCCTGATCCTGCCTTCTGCTAGGCAAAGCTAAAAGTCTTTCTTACTTTGCTGGTAGAAGCATTTTCAACCGGATGGATGGAAATGTTTTTCACAGATCTACAAAGCATGGATCATACAACAAAGCCTCAAAATGTCCAGGGGCAAAAATGTAGCTGGGATCATATCTATCCATAAATACAAATCGGCTCCACCACTTGGCTTAATGCTAACTGCTGGGGTTCAACATCCCTTGCATTTGGATGTGTCTTTATCTACGGACAATTGAATTCAGTCTACATACACATTATTTGGACGACAGTTGGTGAGAGCTGACCAGTTGCTGGTATAAATTAGACTGTTTCCCCCAAAACATAATATCATCCTGTGCCGCATAACAATGTTTTGGTCAAGGACAGACTGCAGGTACAATGGTGGTCCCAAAATATCACAATGGACCTGAAAAATTCCCATTGCCTAGCGGCCCTGCAGCCATTGTTACATTATAGTGCAGTTACTTTATTTTTTATAAATTTGGTGTAGCTTATGCATATAGTGTTTTTAAATTCTACAGTAGTGTACAATAATGTCCAAGGCCTTCGCGTTCACTCACCACTCACTCACTGACTCACCCAGAGCAACTTCTAGTCCTGAAAGTTCCATTCATGGTAGGTGCCCCATACAGGTGTACCATTTTTTTATCTTTTATATCTTATTTTTACTATACCTTTCCTATATTAGGCAAGTTTAGGTACACAACTACCTACCAGTGTGTTACAAGTGCCTGCAGTATTCAGTACAGTAACATGCATATAGGTTTGTAGCTTAGGAGCAATAGGCTGTACCCTACAGCCTAGATGTGCAGTGGGCTGTACCGTCTAGGTTTGTACAAGTACACTCTGTGATGTTTGCACAAAGACAACATCACCTAATGATGCATTTCTCAGAACACACACCCACCATTAAGCAACACACGACTCTAAAATGCAACATCCAGCAATTTAATTGGTTTAGTTTGGAAGATCAGAATCTAAAGAAATAAAGAAGAAAACTTCTGCAAAAACAGGAGCTAAAATTCTGGCATTTTTCTTCTAATATCAATATTTGTGACTTATGCATTACCAATGGACGATCGCCAAGTGAGGAAGAATTTTCCCATCAGAGTCTAATTAGTTTCATTGTCTTTTTTCTGCATTCCATTGTATTTCACTCTACCCTTCGGCTGCCTGTTTTAATTAATTTTGCACTACATTCAAAGGTTTTGCTTTTGTGCCTCTCTGTTTGATTTAAATTCCTTTTTGCAAATAAATAAATAAATAACCATCAAAGCTAATGAGGCTCTGAAGATTTGAGATGGAAATATCATATGCAGATTCTTTTTTGGGTCCCAGCTCAGCGGAAGACCAAAAATAACACTTGAAAGTTTGATTAAGAAATCTCAGGCTCCCTCTCTGACCCCTCCCTCCAGACAATCTTTCTGCTGGCATTTTTCAGTTATTTGACCAAAAAAAAATAAAAATCATGCCTTCCTCCCACACCCAAGACCTCAGGAACAAGTTCTTTTCAAGAACGGCTCAGTTGGGCAGAGGGCTGCGCTTAACTCTATTAACCCATCCCCAGCTGATTGGTCCCTGTCTATCCGGAGTGGTCGTCTTCTGTGTGTGTCTATGTACACACTCAGCCCCCCCCACACATTCACACACACAGATCATACATATTCCCACATACATGCTCACCCATATTCATACACACATGCTCTCTCAAACTCACACACATACTCTCATACACACGAACACACACAGTTGCCCATTCACACATGCACAAACTCATGCACTTCAACACACACATGTTCACAGGCTCATACACACACACACACACACAGTCACGTACAGATTGATATGCACGTGCACACAAACACACACACATCATGCTTTGACCAGTCAAGGTTCTGATTTCAGATCTATGTCCCCTGCAACACATTCTCCAACATCCTCCCCAAGAGAGATCTTTGTAAGAAATTCCAGGACACCCCCCCCCCACCGCCGTCCTTTTGGGCACATCACAGGACTGCCTGGGACACAGTTATTAAGCTGTTTCCAAAAGAGCTCTTCCATTGTGCAATCTGCTTTTGCCTGCGATCCTTGTATCCTTTACTGAGAAAGTCTGATTCATTTCCCAGAAATTTTCATCTGCTATTAATCTTTCAGGATATAGTTAGTGTTGTGATATTTTCAGATATTGTTTTCGGGTGGCAGGGGGAGGGGAGGGCAGATTTCAAGTGGCTGTCCCCTGGCAGTTTCTGAGATTACTCAGTGCTTATAAGCAGCTCAGAACAGTGTGACAGCACTTCCATGCAAGGGACTTACAATCATGTTTCATTAATTCGACGTGAATGAAGCCTCATTTCTGGCCTTGAGGAGCTTAAGATGTATGTGAAATTAATAACAGAACAGATGTCTTCACAATTTGGTTCCTCTGGAAAAAAAAAAAAAAAAAGCAACCTGATTACTTTGAAAACTTCAATGCTTTAAAATGCAGACCCAGGGAGTTTTTACTCCAGGGTAAAGAGTTATGCCTTGATATCGTCCACATCGCAGAACTAAGTGGAATTTAAATGTCAGATTTATATTAAATAGTCATATTCCCCATTATGGCATATAATAAACAACAGCTTATTATTTTCATTAATAAGACGTGTTGGACATTTAAACTAAAGCTTTGGAGATAAAGCCGGCACCTCATAAGCAGGAGGAGCCGGGCAGACGCAGGGGACTTGTGTGAGAATATTCAGGCAGCCTGGTTTTTAGCTTGGTTTCTGATAATTTAATCATCAGTTCCTCACAGGGAAACAAAATACATCTGTGCTCACACAAAACTCACCACTTTATGAAGAAGTTGAGCATCTCCCGCGGATCGTGTGCCAGAGGCTGACAGCGCTATTTCGCAGGTCACTTCAAGACTCGCCTCTTTTATTTTTCCTTCGTGCCTGAAATCCTATTTCTTTATCCAGGCTTCTGTGGCACTAAGTGCCTCTCAGGCTGAATTTTAGTGCTCCTCTGGGCGCATGAGTGGGGCTGCACACCAGGAGCGCTGGGTTTTCCTTCTCAAAGTCCAAAGAAAGGAAATGTACTGGAGGATCACCCAGGGGGATGTTATTCTGGACGAGGGGGACAGACAGCAAAGGCCCCCTGGGGACAGGGCCAGAAGTTCCCCTTCCTCTGGCCAAGGAGGGATGGAGTTTGCAGGGGGAGGGTGGGTTACACAGCGCAGCCCAGGGTCAACACATTAGGTTCTAGAACCTGGTCCCCACAACCACTATAATGACCTTTCCTCTTTCCAGACCCTACTGTGTGCCCCTGAACCTGTCACCTTCCCCACTTTTCCCATGGAGAAAAGAGCGTTGGACCAAATGGCTCTGAAAACTCCTCACTTTGACTTTTCCTTCCGCCATTTCATCTAAAGGTGGCTGTCATGACATTCATTCTATTACTTCCGCCCACTCTTCTCCACCTCCCCCCTCTCAAACCTGGACTTGGTGGGGGGCTCCAGGGTCCAGTCACCTCTGCAGATGGCCCCAGAGATGATGGACAAGACAGGCTCGCAGGGGGTCTCGTCCGGGCCCAGCTCTCCCTAAGGGTGTGGCCCTGGGGAAGACGTGTGCTGTGTTGTCCCCCGGACCCCTCCTGTGGAAAGGGGAAGGAACAGGTCACCCAGGACTGTTGCAGGAACGACACTAGCTGACGCACGGAGACTGTCCGGCACATCGCATAGCAGCCACTGTCAGCATTCACAACTGGGGGAGAACAAACAACGTGCCTGAGGGACAGAGAAGTATCCAGAATGATGCACTTTGCAAAACTCCCCAGCCTGCCACGGTCCCCAGCACCCCTGTCCAAAGAGGACTGTCAGGGTCTTATTTCATCTGCTCTCGACAGACACGGGGCTGTGGGAACCGGGCGGCAGGCAGAGGGCAGGCCCATCCAAGGGGGTGGCGGGCAGCTCAGTGTCAGGCAGTTATCACCCAGGGGCATAACCCGATAGCCCTACTGGCAATGCCAGGCCTTCCACCTCATCAAGGAAACCAGGAATGTGGAATTTTATGCGAAAGCTTCTAGATTTTGAGTAGAGGTCACTACAAGTCTGCAAACCCTTATCTGAACCACTGGGGCCAGGTGTAGTTCAGTATTCAGAAATTTTCAGATTTAAAAATATTACACAATGCAACTCCATTTATTACCTGGCACCCCCAAGGGGGTCTGGGGAAGCATGTCACAGTCAGGCTCGTTAATATTTCTGCATCAAAATAATCATACTAGCAAAGAGTAGTGAGTCATAGCACTCAATACTCCCTCCTCCCTATGGGGCACGAGGGAAGCCCCCACCACCCTGGCAGAAGCAGGATGGCCATGACTGAGGCCATGTGACCAGGTTTCCTGCAGATAGATTCACTCATTCTGGGGAGGATCATAGGAGCCATAAAGCTTTGGGGTTCCTGAACTAAAAAAGCCCATGACAATCACTGCATAGGTCACATGATCACTGCATAGGATCACCACACTCAGCTCTAAGTGACAAAAACCTAAGTCAAATAGGCTTAAATAAATAATAGCAATAACAGTGAAGTTTACTAGCTCATGTGACAGAAAGTACAGAGGTGTCAGGTCAGGATCACCTGGATCCAGGTGCTCTGACAGTGTTCCCAGAACTCAGTTTCCCTCTGTCTCTCTGTGTCACTTTTGGCTGTCTTGGTTTCATACTTAGACTGATGCTTACCTCATGGTAGCAAAAAGGCTGCAGAAGCTCCAGCTCCACATATTTCTGGGATTGGGTCCCCTGGGAAACATCATCTGTTCTGGCCCAGCAGTCTCAACAAAAGCCGTCGAGTATCTCTGTGGCTCTGATGGGGTCACTTGCCCACCCTGAAGCCAATCACAATGGTGGAGGTTATGAGCCCACCTGGAACTGAGGATAGGTGCCTTTTGGCTCCTTCCACCTGGGCTTGAGAGCAGGGGAGACTGAGTGAAGCTAGGGGGGAGGGCAAAACCCCAGCTGTCTGTTACCATGGCAATGCAGCCGAACCCTCCCATTTCAGCAGAGCAGGTGGTAAAAGTAAGCGAGGAGGTGAGACCTGGCCAAAGTCACACAGCAACGTCACTGGCAAAGCCAAGGCTGTGCCCCAGATCTCTCACAGTTTAAAAGTCCCCTCATTGTGCCATTGGGCTTCCAGGATAGGTGTTGGATGGGCTCCCACCACCCAGGCTGCTCAGTGAGCCTGCTCTGAGGCCCCCACCCCATTTCCTGTGTCCCCTCACCCCTTAGGCCATGCTGACGGGGGGAAGGATGAGGAGATAGACACACACACACCCTTGGAAGTAGACCTAGACACATACACACACACACACACACACACACACACACACACACCCCAACAAGCTTGTTCTGAACTAACCACCACTCACCTTTTCTTCTCCTCTTGTCCCTCCCACATCTCTAGACAGGCCTCCACGGGGACAGGCACAGAGTTAACACTCAAGAATGTCACTGTCATTGTTGTTGCTGTTGTTTGTACTATTATTAATATTTATTTTCCTCCACACTTGTCTTGGTCTAACCTATTAATTTCCCCCGAGCTACAAATGATTAAGAGCAGAGGGAGTATGAACAGCTGAGCGGAAGGACCAAAAAAAATAGACATTTTTAACAGGAGCCAAAGCCTGAACTCAGCAAAAGGCCCGAAAACCCTAATAATTATGAGTGTGCATAGCTCTTTCCAACTTGCAGATGACTTTCTGATCCATCACCTCATTTGAGTTTTAAAAAACAAACCAAAAAATACCCCCAAAACAAAAACAAAAACAACCGTATGAGTGAGATCAGGAGGGAGAATTATCTCCATTTACAGAGGAGAAAACTGAGCACTCCAAAGGAAACATTTAGCTAAGGTTTTCTGGGTACAAAATGGTAGAACTGGGATAGAAGCTGAGTCCTTGTTCGGAAGTGCCGTAGTACAGGCACGTGTGTAGGCATGCAATGCACATCCACGTCCACACACCCTCCTGTGTTAGAAGTTCAGAGGTAAACACTACCATTAAACTCATGGATCTAGCAGCTCACCAAGCAGTAAACACTCATGGCCTTACATTGTCAAAGCCCTGATTTAACTTTGCAGAAAAGTATCAAAAGCTCCCTAGGCCACAAATCTTTAAGCCATGTATGAAATAAGCCCCTTTCCCTACACACTTCCAATATTTCTACTCCTTGTTCTTCCTTTATAAACCACCCCCCAGGGCCACTGCATTGACTCTCCTTCCTACTTGTCACCCTTATTTGTCCCTTTTTCCTGCCTCTCACTTTTATGGATCTCAATTGTGATGAAGATGCTTTTCTTCCCTTTGCTAATAAGAGGTCTATTCAATTCGATGACATTTGCTCGTCTCCTAGAAGGTAGTTATGGCATCTCCATCCTACCAGGAAACGGACTCAGGCAGAGTTTAAGTAGCTCACGCAAAGCTGTGTGGCTAGAACTGAGCATTTCCTTCTGTCATTCTCTGGCTCATTTGATCCTGGCCTGTCATTCAAGTCCACCCAACTTCCCTCTTTCTGAAACCAGGAAGACTGCGTATTCAGGTCCCAGCCTTAAAAACCGTGTGAAGAAAGTGTTTCTTCCAGGTCCCCCTTCAGGCTGAGTCAGGTGTAGTCGTCCACTCAACACCACCTACTGAGGTCCTACTATGTGCTAGTTCTCTCGGGCCTGAGGTTGTGTGAGGTGTTTGGAGGGCAGATGAGAAAGGAGAAAGGAGAACAGTCCTTGCTAATTAAAGTATAATTGATTCCAAAAATATTTGTTCTTGGACTGGAGCCTATGTTGGCAAGCATTAATGGAAAAGTAAGTTCCAGAATCCAGCCAGCAGTACTGTACGTATATCTCTGTATCTACATCTATATCTGTGTCTGTGTGTATATGTATATATTCTATTTTAGTAGATAATACACGCATATGGTAAAAAGATTTTAACTTATGAAAGGTCTCTCTCCCACATACCACCCAGCCACCCAGCTCCTCCCTTAGAGACGACAGACAACTTGTTCCTCCTGCGTCTACCCAGAGAAGGGGAAGCAGGTACCAAGGAGGCTGCTTATTGCTCCAGAACCTCATCAATACAATGTATTGTCAAACTTTGTGATATTTCTCAATCTGATCAACACCAAATAGTACAACTGAGCCTTGAACAACATGGGGGCTAGGGGCCCTGGCCCCCTACACAGTCCAAAATCCACATATAACTTTTGACTCCCTGACAACTTAACTTCAAATAGTTTACTGCTGACCAGAAGCCTTACTGATCACCTAAACAGTAGATTAATATATATTTTGTGGTTATATATATTATATACTGTATTCTTACAATAATGTAAGCCAGAGAAAAGAAAATGTTATGAAGAAAATAATCGGGAAAAGAAAATATATTGACTATTCACTAAATGGAAATGGATCATCATAAAGGTTGTCATCCTTGTCATCTTCCTACTGAGTAGGCTGAGGAGGAGGAGCAAGAGGAGGGGTTGGACTTGCTGTCTCAGGGGTGGCAGAGGTGGAAGAGGTGGAGGAGGGATAAGGGGAGGCAGGAGAGGCAGGCACACTTGGTGTAACTTTTATTGAAAAATATCCCCATATAAATGGACCTGCATAGTTCAAACCTATGTTGTTCAAGAGCCAATTATATTTCATTTTCCTTGACTTACCTGTTCGTATTCTCAGCACCTTTTTATGTTCAGCTGTCTGACTTTTTCTTATTGATTTATAAGAACTCTTTGTATATTCAGGAAAATCATTACTGCAGGATATGAGCTGCAAATATTTTTCTATGTTTAGTTTACTTTTAATGTTTGCTTTTTTCTTATGCAGACTTATAAAGATTTCCTTGCAGGAAAATTGATCAATGTTTTCTTTTACGGCTTCTGGTGTTTCCGTCACATTGTGAAAACTCTTATCTGTTCTGGGATTATTTTAAAGTTTCTCCATATTTTCTTCAATTCTTTTATGTTTTATTGTATGTATCAAAATATTAATTCATCTGGAATTTATTTTGGTATAAGTTGTGAGATAGAGATCCAACTTTATATTTTTTCCAGATGAGTACTCACTTATTCCAAAGACTTATTTATTAAAAGATGTGTTAAATTAACTTTCTTTTCCCCACTTATTTGAAATTCCTAAACCTTGGTAGCAGCTGTTACTTTAGCATTCTTCGTTTATTTCATTGTTTGGAGGCTATATAATGGTTTCAAAGTGATAATATCACTCACAATGCTTGTGGGAGCCATTTTGCACACATTTTAGATGATACAGAAAAAAACTATTTTGTTAAAGAACAAGGGCTAAAAGCACACACCAAGCAAAGAGTTACATCAAACTGACGCTCTGAACAAAAAGCATAGTGGGAATACTTCACACCAGGCACCTCTGATTTTGTTCAGATTTCAGCTATCAAGACAAAAAAAATTGAATACCAAAATGGGATATAAAAGTGCATAGCTTTGTAAGCAAAAACTTGTAATGTGAGAACGGAGGTTCTCCTGTGAGATGCAGTTCCTACTACACATGGACTCATCACTGGCTAGGAGAGCTTCCAGAACATGCTGCTCAAGTTGAAGTTGTGACCCTATAGCCATGACATTCAACTGCCCCACAACCAGAGCTCACCTCATCCCTCCACAGCAACAATTTTAACTACCGGGGCCCGCCTTGAGCTTAAGGTGATCCTGGGACCTGCTTCCCGTGGGAGAAGGCCTGGGTGCTCTTTAATCTTCTTAGTGCAAAATCCACTGAGCAAATTATAATTTGATATGGCGGCACTTGGCCAATAGAAACTCATAAACCATCGTAATGCATTGTGAAAAAGAGTCACTAAGTACCATGAAACGTGTGAGAACCCCAGGCTTCTATTCATCTCTAGCTTTGTGCTAGGGCAGCATATTAAAGTGATTTCAACTTCAGAGCAGAGCTCCCCAAAGAGTGCTCCAGTCTTAATTAAAACGTCAATGAAATACAAAAGTGCATAAGGGACATTTTCAGAAATCATTCCCTTTTCACTTCCGGCTGGCTGGCTGCTCCTTTCCCCAAGTCTGCCTGCTTGCCCACTCGGCACAGGTACCCGGCCACCCATCTTCCCTGCCATGGGGGAGCCCTTGCCTGGACCTTTTACCATCGCCATGGGACACTGGAGCATGGGGGGCTGCAGAGGCCTGTAAAGGCTTCTTTGCATCTTGGGCTGAGGCATGGGTTAGCGTCACCTGGGTGCACAGCCCAGAACTGCAGGACAAGGGGTGGAGGGACAGCGTGGGGGGAGTAAGAAGAGAAAACACCAGTCTGAGACTGGCTGGGTGAAGCATCAGTGAACCGAGGGGAGCAGGAGTGACGGAGGATTTTCTTTAACCCAGGAGTCGAAAACTTATGGGGCTAGGCCAGTGACATAACTGAGGATATGAGGATGTACAGGGTAGTAGGGAGTGGTGGAGACTGTGGTGAACTAGAAATCATTCTCCCTTCAAAAGGGGCAATTGCTATTCAGCTTCAAGGTTGTTTATATGTGGAATGCAAATCTGATGTTACTGTGTCTTCTGATTTTTTCAAGAAAAGCCAGGGCCAGGTGCAGTGATGCGTGTCTGTAGTCCTTGCTACTCGGGAGGCTGAGGTGGGGGGAATCCCTTGAGCCCAGGGGTCAAGGCCAGCCTGGGCAACATAGCAAGTGCCCTCCCAGAGGGCAGAAATCTGTATTTTTAAGATGTCAAATCTCCTGTTTATGTACTGGCTACTTATTAAATATTTAAAACCCCTCTGTGGATCAACTATGTAACAAAAAATGTGTGTGGATGAAGTGTGCCATGAGGCATCAGCCTTGTCCCATCCCTTAATTTCAATATCTATTCATCCATCTATTTATCCATCCATCTACCCATCCATCCATTCATCCATCTATCCATTTATCCATCCATTCAGTTGTTCATTCATCCATCTGAGATAGGGAGCCAGCAGGCCCTAATCGATAAAAAGTCATAAGACCCAAACCAAGGTCTCTGATAAAACAAGAGGTGGAAAAAAAAAGAGCTAGAACCAAGGTGGCCACAATAAAGGTTACTCTCACTGCTCACTGCTCACTGCTCACTGCTCCCACCAGACGGCGAACCTGCTGGCACCTCAAGCTTGGACTTCCAAGGATCCAGAACTGTGAGCAATACATTTCTACTATTTTAAGTAACCCAGTTTATGATATTTTGTTATAGCAGCCTGGATAGACTAAAATAGACAGACAGACACATGCACACGGACAGATATACACGCATAGGCACACACACATACACATGCTTATACACTGAGACACAGACACATGTACCCGTGGGCACATAGAGACACACACACATCTGCCTTCCTTAACTTTTCCTTACCTGTGGCTGCTGGAAGCCACCATTGTGCTAACAAGAATTCACCTAGGCCTCAAACTCACGTCCCAAGTGCTGAGGTGCCCTCCTTTCTCTCACACCTCTGCTAAAAGTGAGCCATGTAACTTTACATTCATGCTAAATATTTGACTTCTCATCCAATTTGCCCCTCTCAGGGAAAAAAAAATTGTCATTGAAGCAGAGATTTGGGGGCACAGGAATAAACCGGGAAGGACACGTCCACTGGTGGGGAGAGATTTCTCCTCATTCCTGACTCCAGTCTTTGCTGACGCGTTTATTTCTCTTGAGGCACAAGCAGGGAACTCCCATGCACAGGGGCATCCAGCCTTGACCTTGGGCTGAGGAATAAGACATTAGCCCATTTGTGTTTCAAGTTGTAAAACTGCAACGTAGTGTCTACACTATTCTTTCATCAAAAGCTGGAGATGGTGCTGTCAGACCATGAATGCCCACTTTCTTGCTGTCTGTATCTCTGAGTTCAAGCTTTTCATTTTCTTTATCTCCTTATCTTTCCCTTTGTGTCTTAGATTGTGGATCTCTATATGTCTCCTGTATGTTTTCACTGATTTGAGGCCTTTCAGGTCTAGTTTCTGATCACCCAGCCTGGGGCCTTTATTCAACTGCTTCTGAAAATTTATGATTCCGTGTTCTCTGCAGCAGATAATTTTAGCCATAATTTAACATTCATGTCTTTTCAAATAACTCAAACATTCCTCTTTCATGGGCCTGGCTGCCCTTTTGGGGTGACAGGGAGAGGAGAGACATGCTTGGGTTTGCCCTACCTTTGTCTGAGCCTGTCGCTGAGTACTGTATATTTTGTTCATCTTAACTGTCTTCCCAGCTTTTGATCAATAGCATAGTGTGTGTTTTATCCAAAAACTAACCAAATGAATTCAACAGATTATACATTAATTTTACCATCATGACATCGTACGAACAGATAATCCACCAAAAAAAGCTTCATATGTCTTAAAAGTGAATTTAATTACAAGTAGTAATGTATGCTGGAGAACTATAATTATGAAAAGTCATGTTCTGTAAGTCTGAAATGACAGATTAGATTTCAAAGGCTTATTGCAGAGGAATTAAAGGACCCAATTTATTAGTTGTAAATGTACGATTATTGCAGCTTTGCTTTAAAACACACACTCGTGCGCACACACACACACACACACACACACACACACACACACATACACAATCACAGCATGTTCTAGCTGGATTTAGTATGTATAATCCTTTCGACAGGAATCACATTTTGCACCAAAAGCTGCCACTCCATTAATTTGTTTGTGAGACAGAGACAGGCAACTAATCTCTGTCTTCTGATCCCTGAATGGCAATAATTTCAAGTACTTTGTGGGCATGTTTTATGCCCCTCACTCCCATCCCTCCAACGTGATTAAGAAGTTGACGCGGATAGAAGAACAGAAATACCGTTGTCTGGAGAGGGTCTTGAGAAGGGTGAGGTGGGATTGCAGAGGCTGCAAAAACTTGGGACTGAGCCACATTTGTTCATGCAACAAATATTTATTTGCACATCCACTATGTTCTAGGCACCGTGCTAAGTACATTCTATATGCTATCTCAGCGAAGCCTCTCAGAACGACACCTTAAGGTAGATAGATCGAAAACTTATTTTATGGAGGGGGAAACTGCGGCTCAGAGAAATCATCAAGCAGCTGCCCAGGGTAACTGAGTCCATGAGGGGCGGAGGCAGGACGAGAATGCCTGTCTGTCTGGCCCCAAAGCCTGTGTTCTCACCAAAGCCCAAGAGGCAAGACTGCCTGCGCTCTCCACAGTCCCCACAAACTTGAGGAATGGCCCCCCCGGAAAGCAGCCTCCAGGCCCTGGGTGACCCACCTGGGTGCACAGGGAGGCGGCATTCCTGCTCCTGTCTGGGCAGCACTTACCATGTGTCAGACCCTGTTCCGGCACCAGACGAGCAAAATTTCCCTTGGAAATATTAGGAAGCTTTAAGAAAAAAGAACGCCTCCCCCCCCTTCGCTAGAGTGAGGTCCCATTTCAGCAGCCAAGGAGCCCAGTGCCAAGTCTCAAAAATCACCCATTAGCATGTCTGTTCGTGGCTGTTCCAGGTGACACGGCGTTTTACATTCTGTGCGCCCCCCCACCTCCATCTTCCACGTCTCTTCCCTTTTTCTCTCCTTCCATCCACGTGGGAGCTGGATCCGCTAGTTCCTATTTCAGGAATTCTCCACAGGGACCTGGAAGGATGAGAGGCCACGTGGGGTGGCGAAGGGGACTGGGGACGCGGACAGTGAGCTGCACAAGGTGATCTGCAGAGAGGGGAGCGTGGACAGCCGCCGTGTGGGGCAGAGGGAGACCAGAGGAAGGGAGGGCTGAGTGTGGCCTGAGCCCCGGGGCTTTTGAGCCCCACATCTGGACTCCCCAGGCCCTTGTAATCACGCCCCCCTTCGCTTCTCCTTAGCTAGTCTAAGGGGGCTTCTGTTTCTTATTCCCAACTGCTTCCTGACTAAGATGGCCTCATTGCCGGATCTCTCCAAGGATGGCAGCCTTTTCTGCAATTCCTGCCTGGGTTCACGTCTGGCCTGGATGGAAGGTCCCAAGCGGGCACCTGTCGCATGGGCAGTTCCGCTGCGTTGTCCGCTGCACAGCCGCCAGAGAGAACCGCCCCTGAGGATGCGTGAGCCTGCTGGGCCTTCCAAGAGCACTTGTGTGTGGCTGTCAATGCCTCCAAAACTGGCTTCCCACATCTGAGGCCGGAAATGCAAAGAACTGTCCCAGAAGTGTCTTTTTCCACCCAGAGCCAGAGAGCAGAGCACACAAACCAGGACACAGGGACCACACCCTTTCTCTGTGGCAGGAAAGGACATTGCCCAGGGATGGCCTGGCTCAGGACAGGCACACCAGGCAAGGCTGGGAGCTATGAAATTGGAGTGGAGAGACTTTGAGATCCTTCTGGAAGCTGTTAGCATTCAGTTATTAAGACTATGACATCTAGAGCCAGCCTGTCTAGTCATTTGCTAGCTGGGTGACATTGTGCAAGCTATTTCACTGCTTTGTGCCTCAGTTTCTCTATCTGTATAATAGGAATAATAATTTGACCCCTCAATAAATGTCTTTTGAATGAATGAATATTTATAAAATACCTGGCACATAGTGAGCCCTCATTAAATATTAACTTTAAATGTTAAATGTCATCATTAATACTACCACTGAGGCAGGCCACGTTGGGTCCTCTGGAATCTCAGATGCCCCTTTGTTTCAGGTCGTGTTTTCCAAGAGAAGCAACAAGCGAAGGCTCTTTTCTAACTTCGCCCCAAAGAGCCAGGCCATGACCTCACTCTGGGAACCAGCCCTGGGTCCCTTCACTCTGTGGCCCCACTCCTGCCATCCTCACTGACACCTGGCTGTTTCTGTCTGGACTATTGCAATTTTCCTGTAAGCTGTCTTGCAGCTGATTCAGAATCAAGTACCCCACACAGAGATCTGGTCACACTACCCACCTGCTCACACACCTTCTGTAGCTCGCACTGCCTACAGGAAGCCACACAAAGGTGTGACGTGGGCTGAATGTGATCAACAGGGAGAGGGCTCGAGGAACTGACAGTGGTTGCTTAGCTTCTGCCAACTGTGGCCAGGGCGTGTGGGCCCGCAGATGTCAGATATTCTGATACTTTTAAAGAGGAAGCTGGAAATTTGCATTTTTATATAAAATCTCTCACTTTTTAGATGCAACATGATTTGAGCACTTGTGGACAAAGTGTGCCTGCAGGCTGCATTCAGTCCTCCAGCCTCTGTGCATCTACAGATGCGGGTCTCACTCCAGGGCCTGCATCTGTGGCTCTGGGCAATGGTGCTCAGGGGTGGGATGGACTCTCCAGCTGGATCTACTCTGTCCCCAAGGCTTTGTTGCTCCTCAGGGCATTGTGTGCATTAGAAATGGCCCCCTGCAGGCAGACAGGATGGGCACAGCATCATGACAGGGGCTTGTCTCAGCTGGAAATAAGTCCCCTCAAACATAGTCTCCCTCCCCACCACCAGGGCTCTTTGTTCAAGGCTAACATGATACACATCAGTACTTGAACCAGGCCAGACTTATCTGACCCCTGGCCCCCAGCTTGGAGTATTCCTCAGCCTTCAAGGCTCCACTCCAGTGATGCCTCCTCCAAGAAGTCCTCCCTGATCCCCTTCCCTGTCTGGGAAGATTGCACTTCCTGAGCTCCTGAAAGCCCTGGGAATGCCCTTCATCAGCTCCTGCCTCATTCTGGGGGTCTCTCAGCAGTGGTCAATCACCGCCAGCACACCGCAGGCTGCCCCTGGGCAGGAAGGGTGCTCACCTGCAGCCATGAGGGTGCTCATGGGCTGCGCTGCAGGAGCCAGGGAGGGAGGTGTTGGCACTGCCCCTCTCCTCCCCCATTGCACTCCCCCAACCTGGTGATGGGCCCTGGGGTGGGGGTCTCCTGGGAATCTGAATCAAGGGGTACCTGGAGGCGTAGAAGGAGGCTGGCCTTTCTCACCCCCACTTTGCACATTGGGGAGATGTGGTGAGGAACATCCCCTGAGGGAGCTGGGGCATTGCCCACGAGGAGCACTTTGGAAACCCGATGGGGTCTTTTCCAGGCCTCCCCCAAACCCTCCCACCTGCCTGCCTACAAGTCCAGCCAAGTGCCTCTGGGACTCTGCCACGCAGGCTCTTATTGCAAAGGAGGGGCCGCGGCCTGCCCGTGGGTCTCTTAGTCTTAGCGCTGGTCACTGAGCAGGGAGGACAGGGACCAGCCGAGTTTGCAGAGAGCAGGAACATGCAGAGAGGCCCAGATGGGGAGACTGACTTGGGCATCGCAGCTGGGGCTCCGGGAGACACCTGTGAGCAGTGGGAGTTTGGGGGTGTCTGGGCTGGGGCTGGGAAAGCAGGGGACAAGCTGGGCCCATCTGCCCATTTGAAAGAAAGGTGGCGGGGGGAGCCGAGGCACTGGTGGCCATGAGGCAAGCTGTGCCCTCACCCGGGCCCTGGGGGAGGGTCGGGCTGGCACTTACAGGGAAGGGGATTGACTGGATTCTGAGAAAAACAAGAGCCAGGGCTTGTGGCTGGGCAGAGGGATTGGGGTCACCAGCTGGCTGTGTGATTCAGCGATCCGTCCCTGATGCTTCGGAATTCAAGGGCAGGAGGTGTTTTGGGGCTTCAGTTAACCCTTGGCCCCCTGGCCACCCCCCAGCGTCCTCCCTGGGACCCATGACATCTAAGACAACGTGTTTGATGGTCCATTTCTCCTTCCTTCTCACTCTGCCCTTCTTTCGGCGGAGCACGTGGTGGGGATAAAGTCTTCGGGGTGTTTGAGCCATGTGGAGACCTTCCTCATGGGGGTGTATGGGGAAATTGACAAATCACCCCACTCTCACCTAGCCCGGTGCCTGCTGAGGGCAGCCGCTGCTGTGGCAGAGCAGAGCGTGGTGGGGCCCAGGCCCGGGTGGGGAAGGGGACACTCTGGACAGGGGCCCCTGGGTTAAGTCACTCCCATGGGCAGGGAGCCACCTACACAGAATCACAGCATCTCAGAAGGCCAGAGCCAGAAGAAACTGTGGGGATGCAAGTTCCTCCGATCACAACCCGGCTCCTCAGCTTGGTCCACCAGGCCTAGCGCCATATGGCCCCGGCTTCACCTCCCTTCATTCCTCCACCGCATCACTGGGGCTGTTTGGGTGCAGGCAGCAGAAGTAAATTCTGGCCAACTTAAGCAAAAAGGGGGTGTATTGGAACAATCTCAGGGGTGGAGGCAAAGCTAGACAACTGAAATAGGGGCCAAGATGGGAACCCCATGCTCTTAGAGTCCTACAGCCAAGGGGATCGGGCTGCCAGTGTCCCATCTATATTTATGTCACTCAAGATCTCATGAGTGTCCCATTGGCTGAGCCTAGATCACAACCCTGCACTGCAGGCTTAGGCCCAAGAAGGCTTAGGACCCCGTTGGCTTCTGAAGAGGGCAGGGAGGGAGCCCCGTCTGCCTTCCCAGCAACACTGTCCTCAGTGGGGAGGAGGGATCTCCCCCAAAGGAATTGAGGACACATCCTTGTGACCAAACCCACAAATGCTCATGGTGCCCTTCCCTCACTCTGCTCCTGCCACAGTGGCCTTCTTTCTGTTCCTCAGATACAATAAGCTTGTTCCCACCTCAGGGCCTTTGCACTTGCCATTCCCTCTACCTGGAACACTCTTCCCTGGTTCTGTGTGTGTCTGGCTCCTTTTCCTCCTTCAGGACTCAGGTCCAACATCATCTCCTCCAAGAGGCCCTCCCTGACTTCCCATTCTCATGTTGCCCCCATCAGATAATCTTGATCTGATCCTTCACAGTTCTCCCAACCGTCTACAATTACCTTGTTTACGAGTTCATTGGCTTTATATTGCCACTGGAGTGCAACCACCAGGAGAGCAATAACTGTGGTCAATTGCTCCTATATATCTGGTACCCAGCACAGGGCTTAATAAACATTTGCCAGGGAAATAGATAGGAACAAAGAGACCCAGAGAGAGAGGGTGCCTTGGCCAAGAGTACCCAGGGAGAAAGACTATGATATCATCAAGGGTGCAGAAGCCAAACTTTGCCTGCTCTGGGGACACTGGGTGACACTAGAGTAAGAGCGTGGGCTCCGGAGCAGATTGTCTGGGTCAGTGCTCACTAACTGTGTAATCTTGAGTGAGTTTCTTAACCTCTCTGTGCCTGGGTTTCCTCATGCATAAAGGGATAATCAGAATAATAAAACGTTCTCAGGGGCTCGTTGCAAGAATCAGATGGACCAATACATGTAAAGTACTCAGAAGCTGGCAACATTGAGCCACATGTCAATGAATGCAAGATATTATAACTGTAAGTTTCCATGTCCTTCTCTTCATCCCTGATTGACAGGTCAGTACCCAACTCCACCCTCACCCCACCCAGGACGAAGGACAGGCAAGCAAGATAGCTATAGAAATGACAGACAGACAGACAGACAGACAGGAACATCACATGAGCAGAGGCAAGGAAGTCCTGCCCCAGTGACACCGTGTCACCTTTGCACAGCCCTTGTTTGCAAAGCGCTGCTAGGAGAACCCAGGTCTCCTGATGGCAAATACACTTCCTTTCTCTGCCTTCCACATGCCCAGAGCTAATAGGGAAGGCACCTGCCGGTTTACTGTGGCCGTGGGTGTGACCATGGCCGCTGCTCTCCGAACGTCAGTTTCCCCACCTTCAAATTGGAAATGAGAACCTCCGCCCGCCCTGTCCCTGTCTTAAGAGGATCAACTGTGCCAACAAATAGAAAATGGGCTTTGTAAGACAGAGCTTGGGTGCTGACTTTATTACTGAGCGGGTGGGGAGCAGGTACAAATGCATCAGCACAAGTCTCAAACTTTCCCAGAGTTAAGAATCACATGGGAATTTTGTTTAAAATGTAAGTTGCAGGGACGCATTCTCCGAAATTCTGATGCTGTAGCTCCAAGGTGGAGTCTTGGAATTTTTAAAAGAACCGCATCCTCGGGTGACTCTGAGGCTGACGCTGACGGGCTGTGACTGTGCATCGCAGCCGCGAGATGGAGCCCCGAGCCCGAAGAACCGTCTGGCCCAGGCTGCGCCGAGTCGGGAGGCTGCGTCTCCAGGACTGGCCGCCAGATGGCGCAGCCTGGCTGCAGAAGGGGCCGCTCGTCCGCTGCGGGGTGCGGGCGGGAGCAGCCCTGCCCTAGCGAATCCGTGCTCTGAGCACACGCATCCTTCCCTGCCCGGGTGGTGCTAAGCCCGTCCCCATCCGAGCCCCATCTGCAGGTGGTCTCGGCAATTCCCTAAGGGCTGACAGCTGGGAAGCTCGGTGGTGACCTGCCCTAGATATCACATCTATTACTCAGGGCACTTTTAGGTGCAAATAACGGAAATGTTACTGATATTACACTAAGAAAAGGGCTCATCAGACTGAAAAAAAAATCCAAGACTAGACCGGTTTCAGGTAAAGCTGGATCCAGGGTCTCCAACGGCATCATCAAGGCCGTGTCCTCTGCTCAGCATCCACTTCGAGGCAGGCATTACCCCCTCGCCCCAACAGAAACTGTCAGCCAGAGCCCACTCCTGGACTTGGCACCATGTCCTCAAGGGCTCAAGGCTCCCCCGGGCCTGGGCCACGTGCTGGGAGGGAGATGTCTGCTCCCAAGGAGAACCGTGCGTGCTGGGAGCAGAATAATGGAGAACGGGGCTGAGCAGCCCAAACAACAGCTGCCCAGCACCGTGTCCTGTCCTGGCCATCCCCCCCCTGCTCCCCCCCCCCAGAGGCCACACAACTGGCCAAAGGCGAAAGCAGAGGCTGTGGCTGAGAGCACGGCAGGGAGAGACGGGGAAGAGGGCGGCAGAGCCTTGGAGGAGGCAGTGACTCAGGGACTCAGAGACCCCGAGTAGGGGTCGTGGGGAGAGAATGGGGGGGGCAAGGGGCAAGGTGGGGGTGGCAGAGAAGGAAGCCAACTGCACGCTTGTCCTTCCCAGCCCTGCCAGAATCTCTAAGCTGTCTTGAGGTCCTTGAGTCCACCCAACTTGTCCCGGCTAGGCCAAATGGGGTGTCACTGGTCCTCTGTCTCCCTGGGGTCCCTTAGGGAAGCCAATGTCTTGGCCCACCTTATGGAAATGCTAAGGCCTCATTCCTTTTCTTCGTTGTTGGGAAGTCCCACTTGGACTCTATGCTAAATTTCTCCTACTATTAGTTACAAGTAAACAATTCTGCCCTCAGACTCCCCAAAGTGTATAGTGGTCCATCCTCACCTAACCTCCACATGGCTTAAAGGGGAGATCTTGAATGGAGTCTATGCCTCTCTAAGGTAAGTCCCAGAGTCTTCAGTCAGCCAAAAGGACTCCTGCTAGCAGCCCAAACCAGAGCTCCGGGTGCCCCTTCTGGCCTTTCCTTCTACCCTGGAGGCCACCCCACCATCCCCACCTCTGGTTACTGGGCCTGCCCTTCTGTCTTCCCATAGCTAGGGAAGGATCATTCATTTATTCAACCATTTATTCATTCAACAAACATGTACGTGCAAAACCCTTCTAGGCCCTGGGGACACAGTTGACATTCTAGTGCAAGAGTCAATAAAGAGGTAAGAAATTAAAATAACAATATTGCTTCAAGACACTTGTTGCAGCTGCCAGAAAGGAAATAACACAGGGGTGACTCTTTTCAGGGGATGACCAGTCAAGGAAGGCTTCACGCAGGAGGTGGCATTGGAGCTGAGACTTTGAAGATGAGAAGCTTTGCAGGCCAAGGGAATATTGAAGGCAAAATCCAATGGGAACAGTATCAGTGGATCCTTGAGGAAGCACACTCTGGGATGGAACTATGAATTTGAGAAGGTTTTGGGGGGGGTTGATTTTTTTTGTTTTTGTTTTTGTTTTGTTTTTGAGGGTGGAGGGAAGGCATAAGAAAGAACAACGAGGAGGAAGCAGGTTTGGGAAAAGAGAATCTCAGACCTCCAGATGGCTCCGAAAAGTCTTGGCCAGCCCAGTGAGGAGCTCTGGAGCAAAGACTGCCCCTGGGGGGAGTCCCAAGTTTGGACAGCTATACCAGGCTCTAGCACTCTGCCGGCTCGGTTATTGGCTGGGGCTTCACTGGAAGGAGAATGGTATAGGCTTAAAAGCTGAGGCCGTAGCTGAAGTCCCGGTGGCTGTAGGCTTGCAGCTCGCTGCACTCTGCTGCTGAAAGCCAAGTTCTTTCTGGAAAGAAGCTTCCAGCAATGACTTCTATGGCTGTCACAAGAGGGTTGCTATCTTTCAGGACCAGAGAGAAGGCCAGTGTGACCCGGGCTTACAGAGCAAGGAAAGAATGCTGGAGGAGGGGTCAGGTCATGCTGGGCACTTCTGTTTGCTAACCCCACCCCCACCCTCAGCCTGCATTGCCCAGCTCCTGTGTCCCCAGCTTGGGCTGGCTTCAGCCAATGGGGAGCCCTGCAGTAGATCAGAGGGAGGGGGGAGAATGCAGTCAGGGTACTCCTTCCAATCCTCCCAGGGACTGGCTGCTTCATTCAAGGCCTCCGCTCGTGCCATTCTCCTTCCTTTTGGGTTCCAGTGATTGCCCCCTCCTGTTGGCCCTGTGGACCCGGTGCTTCTGGGCCAGTTCTCTGCATGCCACCTCTTGGTTTCCCTGACACCCTACCCACATGCTTTGGCATTAATCCCCCAGCCGGTAAGCTCTCCTCGCATTATCCTTATCCGAGAGGGCCATCTGCTCCTTCCTGGGCTCCTGACTGCTTCTGAGGGGTCAGGCAGGGTGTGGAGGGTTCTGCAGGCCATGGCAAGGAACTGAGGTTTTAGTTGAAGAGTGAGTCAAGTTGGCAAAGGGTTCGAAGCAGAGTAGCCAGGACTCCTGGGACTCTGGAGCCTGGAATCCTCCGGCCTGGGCCAGAGCCTGGGGTTGAGGCTTCCGGCAGGAAACCTAAATCTGCCTGGGATACCCTGGCCCTGCAGAAGGCCCTGCCCCTGCTGCTCAAGGGCTGTGTGTCCTGCATACTCCTGGGCCCCAGCGATGGCCGCTCAGCTGTACCCGGGACCTGAGACCAAGCCAGGGAGGGCAGGGATCAGGCAGGAGGTCTCTCTGGCCCTGGTTTCTCAGCTACCATCTTCCCCTGTATCCATCAAGACTCTCAGGTTGAGAGTAACAGAAACTCAATCCAAACAGGCATAAGCAAAAACCAAACCACACCAAACCCTTATTGGGAAGAGGAGATTTACTGACTAAGAAACTAAGAAGTGCAGGATGCTCGCTCTGGGGCTCCCGCTCTGGCAATTTTTTTAGCTCTGCTCTCATTGGTGAAGCTTCAACCTCAGGAAGCCTCTGTCCTCAGGGACCATCTCCACCCTTCTGTCAGATCCACTTCGTTTACAGATGAAAGTGTAGACGCCTCCCAAACGCAGGCACACCTCAGAGATGCGGTGGGTGTGGTTCCAGACCACCACAACAAAGTGAGTATCACAAGAAAGCAAGTCACAACAATTTTTTGGTTTCCTAGTGCCTATCAAAGTTATGTTGACATTATTCTGTAGTCCACTTGGTATGCAATCACATTGTGTCCAGAAAACAATATACACACCTTAATTAAAAAGTATCTGATTGTCAAAAAATGCAAATGGTCTGAGCCTTCAGCAAGTCGTAATCTTTTTGCTGGTGGAAGGTCTTGCCTCAGTGTTGACGGCCACTGACCGATCAGGGTGACGGCTGCTGACGAACTGGCTGCGCCAATTTCTTGAAATAAGATCACAATGAAGTTTCCACAGCTACTGACTCTTCCTTTCATGAAAATTTCTCTGTAGCACGCAATGCTGCTGCTTGATAGCATTTTACCCACCATAGAACGTCTTCCAAAATTGGAGTCAATCCTCTGAAACCCTGCCACTGCTTTACCAACTGAGTTTGTGTAATATTCTAAATTCTTTGTTGTCATTTCAACAATGTTCACGGCATCTTCACCAGGAGTAGATTCCATCGCAACAAACCACTTCCTTTGCCCATCCTTAGGAAGCAACTCTTCATACATGCCAGCTGGACCATGAGATTGCAGCAATTCAGTCACAGATCCAGGTTCCACTTCTAATCCTGGTTCTCTTGCTGTTCCCACCATATATGCAGTGACTTCCTCCACTGAAGCCTGAAGCCCTCAAAGTCATCCACGAGGATTACAATGAACTTCTTTCAAACTACTGTCAATGTGGGTATTTTGACCTCCTCTCACGAATCACAAAGGTTCTTAATGGCATCTAGAAGGGTGAATTCTTTCCAGAAGGTTTTCAATTTACTTTGCTCAAATCCATGAGAGGAATCACTATTTATGGCAGCTATAGCCTTATGAGATGTATTTCTTAAATAATAAGACTTGAATGTCAAAATTACTCCTTGATCCATGGGCTGCAGAACGGATGTTGTGTTAGCAGGCATGAAAACAACGTTAATCTCCTTGTACATCTTCATCAGAGCTCTTGGGTGACCGGGGGCATTGTCAATGAGAAGCTATAATTTGAAAGGCATCTTTTTTTCTGAGGAGTAGTTCTCAACAGGAAGCTTAAATATTCAGTAAACCATGCTATGAACAGACGTGCTGTCATCCATGCTTTGTTGTTCCATTAATAGAGCACAGCCAGAGTAGATTTAGCATAATTCTTAAGGGTCCAAGATTTTTGGCACGGTAAATAAGCATTGGCTTCAACTTAGAGTCACCAGCTGCAGTAGCCCCTAACAAGAGAGTCAGCCTGTCCTTTGAAGCTTTGAAGCCAGGCATTGACTTCTCTCTAGCCGTGAAAGCCCTAGCTGGCTTCTTCTTCCAATAGAAGGCTGTTTTGTCTACACTGAAAATCTGTTGTTTAGTGTAGCCACCTTCATCAATCATCTTTGTGAGATCTTCTAGGTAACTTACTGCAGTTTCTCCATTTAGCACTTGCCCTTCACCTTGCACTATTAAGTTATGGAGACAGCTTCTTTCCTTAAACCTCATGAACCAACCCTGCTACGTTTAAACTTTTTTTCTGCAGCTTCCTCACCTCTCTCAGCCTTCATAAAATTGAAGAGAGTTGGGGCCTTGCTCTGGATTAGGCTTCGGTTTAAGGGAATGTTGTGGCCGCTTTGCTCTTCTATCCAAACCATTCAAACTTTCTCCATGGCAGCCGTAAAGCTGTTTTGTTTTCTTACCATTTGTATGTTCACTGGAGTAGCACTGCTAATTTCCTTTAAGAACTCTTCTTTTGCGTTCACAACTTGGCTAACTGTCTGGTGCAATAGGCTTTCAGCCTGTCTGGGCTTTTGACATGGCTTCCTCGCTAAACTTAATCATTTCTAGCTTTTGATCGGAAATGAGAGACATGTGACTCTTTCTTTCACTTGAACACTTAGAGGCCATGGTAGGGTTGTTAACTGGCCTAATCTCCATATTGTTGTGTCTCAGGAAATAGGGAAGCCCAGGGAGAGCAAGAGGATGGGCAGTAGTTGGTCCTTCAGTGGAGCAGTCGGAACACCAGCAAATTGGTTTCCCTGATCATCCTAATGCACATTTGGGAATAACACCAACTGGGTGTCGGGCAGATATGGGGGGAGGGGATGGGTGTTTACCTACATAATGAGTGTGATGCACACTATCTGGGGAATGGACACACTTCAAGCTCTGACTCGGGGGAGTGGGGGGGGCAGGGGCAATATACATAACCTAAACTTTTGTACCCTCATAATAAGCAGAAATAAAAAAAAAGAAATTGCCTACTAGCAGTGCTATTTGAATATATTCAAAAAAATAAAGTCCAAACTGTGCAAGCCCTTAATAAATATGTTTTTAATATTCAAAAAAAAAAAAGAACACACACATTTGCTGATCAAGTTCACCGTCTTACACGGGCAAAGTTCATGGCACCCCAAAATAATTATAATAGTAACATCAGAGCTCACTGATCACAGAGCACCATAACAGATATAATAATAATGAAAAAGTCTGCAATATTGAGAGGATTATCAAAATATGACAGAGAGACACAAAGTGAGCACATGCTGTTGGAAAAATGGTGCCGACATGGACTTGCTTAATACGAGGTTGCAAAAAATACAGTTTCAGGAAGCATAATAAAGTGACGTATGCGTGTACCTCTAGTGAAAGTTCCAGAATTAATTTTCATTGGCTCCAATGGATTGACAGGACCATCTCTGAATCATCACCGTGCCACGGTGCTTGGATTTGCTTTTTAGCCAGGCCTGGGTCACATGGCCACTGTGGAACCAGGAGGTGGGTCACATCCACTGAATGTCGTAGACCTAGAGTTGAGGAGAGGTGGTTTCTCTAAGGAAAACTAAGGGGCAGCTGCTGAAAGCAGGAGACCAGGGGCTTGGGAAGGCGTAAAAGGCAGACGGCCACTGCCTTCCCCAATGCCCTGCCTTCTCCTGCTTAGTGTCTCACATGGCCATTTCTGACTCTTCATCAACGCAAACACTACCTTGATGCCGTAGTACCCCAGCACCTGGGACTGCGCACACTAAAATTTCCTGAATGAATGAATGAGTTCATGCCATATCCTGATGCCTTCTGATTGCGGCCTGTGTAGATTTCTACACAGCATTATAAACTGGGTGGCTTAAAACCACAGGAATTTATCCCCTCACAGTTATGGAGGCTAGAAGTCCAAAATCAAGGTGTCAGCAGGGCCACGTTCCCTCTGAAGGCTCTAGGAAAGAATCTTTTCTTGCCTCTTCCAGCTTCTGGTGGTTGCTGGCAACCCACCGGCATTCCTTAGCTTGCAGCTCCATTACTCCAGTCTCTGCCTCCGTGGTCACATGAAGCTCTTCTCCCTGCGTGTCTCTGCGTCCAGATTTTTGTCTTCTTACAAGGACACCAGTCACTGGATTAGGGCGCACCCTAACCCAGCATGGCTTCATCTTAACTTCATTGTGTCTGCAAAGATCCTATTTCCATACGAGAATATATTCACAGGAGTTAGGACTTGAACAAATCTTTTTTAGGGACACAATTCTACCCACTAAACAACCCTTTCGCATCTACATTAAGATTGGCTAAAAGATGCTGCAGTAACAAACATATCCCACGATTGCAGTGGTTTATTATGTAAACGTTTGTTTTTCACTTACAGAGTCAGCAGTGGGGCCGGCTGCTTTCATTTTCTGCCTCTGCCAGGTCAACACGGGGACCCCAGGGTTGCCACGGCAGGGGAGAGAGAGTCAAAGGGGTGCACAGGGGCTCTGGAGTGTATCTCATGTGCTCACCAAGTCCATTATCATTAGCTACTGTCTCTTCCTTCGGGACTTAGGTTTTGCTGGGCACTGCCATTGGTCTGCTGGGCACTGACGCCTCTCTGTCATTGCCTGCTGCTTCTGCAGCCATTGCCATTTCTAAATGGGTGCCAAGCGGCACCTACCCGGGACACTGTGCTCTTGGAGTGCCAAAACTACAGTCTGTGAAGAGCTGCAGTCAAAGCTGCCTTCTGCCCTAGAAGCCCCAAAGCTATGTCATTTAGGCCCCAAAGACTTTTCAAAAAAGGTTAAAACTTAAATCAGGCAAGTGATGTCAAGGAGCAAAACTGAGTGACGTGAGTCACACGCAAGGCAGTAGAGAGTGGTGAGAACTGCGGCAAACCAAAGCACAAGCCTCATCTGAAGGGGGCAGCCACTACTTAGCTTCACCTACTTATTGCCACACGGAAACTGGCGCCCAGTATTGCCAGGTCTTTGGGCATTTTTTAAAAGAAAACCAGAAAGTCAGATTTTTTACGTGAAGTTTCCCAAATTTCAACATGCTGTTCAGGCTGGATTCAGCCCACAGGCCACGAGTTTGCAAACCCTGCTTTAGTGAGACAATTTTTTCCATTTTCACTCCCAGCTCTCAGCTCCCCAACTTGGCTCTCTGTCTGTCCGCAGGACGTGGACCTGGGCCAAAGGGGGCTGGGCCAGGACGCAACCCCCCATCCCCTACTGATCTCAGACTCGCCCTCCCCAAAACGGCCAAGGCTTCTCACTAGGTCAGGCTGGTGGGCCCAGCCCCCTCCTGAGGGACAAGGGCCCTCCCAAGAGGTTGCTTTTAGACCGACTCTGGCAAACCAGCAGCACGTGCCTGACAGGCAAGCCCGTACTTGCCCGAAGCCCACTGAGACCCAACCTGCAAGGGCTTTTCCGGCCCTTAAGATCAAGACGAGACTCATCACCATGATCTCCAAGGCCCTCCACAGGCAGACTGCTGTTGACTCTTTAAGCCCTTGACCTTGCTCCTCAAACCATCTCTGCTGACCCCCAGTCCCATCCCCCCTTCCCAGCCTGGTCCTTGCTGACCCATCTAGCCCCATCTCCTCACCTGGGGGCCCACATTTTTCCGATAGAAGGAACGTCCTTCTCCAGCGCATCTTGCTATTTTTCATCTCTCCACCTTTATATATGTTGTTCCCTAGATTGTGCCTGAAACATCCCCCTCCACCTCCACCCAGCACTCCCACCTCTTTAGCTCTTCAGGTCTCAGCTCAGAAGTCACCTCCTCCAGGAAGCCTCCCCTGACTGTCTTAGCTAGTTTCAGGTCAGGCACTCCCACCGCCTGCTGAAGTTCCCCATCATAGCTTGTCCCCTGCTTAATTGTCTTTCCAGGGATAGGGAGGAGACATTCCTCAGGGGCTGAGCCTAAGACTGCTGGGCTCTTGAAAGTGTACCTAGCATCTGGTGCTATGCCTAAGGTCAAGGTAATGCTCACATATTTGGGGAAGGAAGGACGGAGGGAAGGAGGGAGCGAAGCAAGCTGGGACCCTCCACGTTATTTTTCCATCTGTCTCTTTCCATCTCTGTTCATCTCACCTCTCTCTCTGTCTCCTCCTCTGAACATCTAAAACCTCTGTCTCTGACCAGCTAACAATGGCTCTGACCATCTGTTTCTAACCATCCCTTCCGTCCCGTCCCTGACCCCAGGGAGTGCAGGGTGTCCTGGCCCCCGGGCATCCCTCCAAATAGCTCCAATCTCCGCGGAGGGCCTAGAACGATAGCGCCAGATGTTTCCCAAAAGGGGGCCCCTCAGGCGGTGCGCCCGGATCGCGAGTGGGGGAAGTGGGGTGCAGAGGTCGCGCCCCGACGGCGGACGCAGAGGCCTGGGGTGGCCGCGGCGGCGGCGGGAAAAGAACCAGAGAAAGGAAAACCGAGGGGGAGGGCGAGCAGGGGGTGGGGCCAAGGAGGGCGGGCCCGAGTGCGCCCCTCTCCCTCCCCCCAGCCTGGCGGCCGGAGCCCTCCCCGCCCAGCCGGCCACATCTGGCGGCCGCCCTCCCTTGTTTCCGCCGCATCCAGACTTCCTCCGGCGGAGGCTGGAGGCTGCGCATCTGGGGCTTTAAACATACAAAGGGACCGCCGGGACCGGCGCGGGCCGAAGCGCGGGGGTCGGACCATGCGCCGCTGAGCCCCGCGAAGCCAAGGCGACGGAGCGAGCGGCCCCCCGGCGCTGCGCGGCGGAGCAGGCGCCAACCCGGCGGCGACGCGGCCGGGAGCCCCGAGCCAGCGACCCCCGGGCAACGCGCGGGGCCCCCGGAGCGCGACGATGGAGGCGCGAGCGGCCCGGGGCGCGCTCGCCGGTCCCCTGCGGGCGCTCTGCGTCCTGAGCTGCCTGCTGGGCCGCGCCGCCGCCGCGCCGTCGCCCATCATCAAGTTCCCCGGCGACGTCGCCCCCAAAACGGACAAAGAGTTGGCTGTGGTGAGTTGCTCCGCTGGCCTCAGTGGCCAAGTTTAGACAAACTTCGGGGGCACAGAGTGGGGGCCTCCCTCGCCCCTCCGCGGTGGGCACACATCGAGGGGGAGGAGCTTCGATGAACGGCCTGGGGGGTCTTAGGCTCGCTGTTGGAGGGATCTCTTGCAGACGGTGGGGAAGCTCTGGTGACTGGAGGAGACCTTTGGTAAACAACGGGGCAACCTGCAGGACGCAGCAGGGGGCGAGAGACGGGAGGGGGAGGGGGAGAGGGGTGCTTTGGCAAACTGATGGAAAGGGCCCCTTTTGTGAATAAAGGGGTCTTGTCTAGTTTATCTGGGGGATTTGGCAAGGGGCATGGCTTCGTAAACAACTTTTGGTCACATCTGGGGGTTTTGGCAACAGGGCCCCTGGCAAGCGTCTTGGTAGGCCTTTGGCAAACAGCTAAAGCGGTCTTTCTTTTTTTTGCAAATGGGGAAGTTTGGGAAGGGGTACTTTGGCACACAATTTGGGTAAACTTTTGCACGCCTGAGAATGGGAGGGAGCTCTGGCCAAAGCGGGGCTTGGCAAACTTCTGGGAACCCTTTGGCACACATCTGGAGAGGGGCCTTAGATAAACAGCTTGAGGGGACCGTTTGTTAATTGGGGCTGGAGGGAAGCAGAGAGCGCATCTTTTCTGCCTGGCTTAATGGGCATGTTGGCCAGGAGGGTCAAGGGTTGGGCCTGTGAAAGTTTCCTCGAACTTCTACGGGAGATCGGAGGACAGAAGGAGAGGACTGACCAGGCGGGCGGGAGGAGGGAGAGGCAGGCGCAGGAGGGCCCCTGGCGCGTGGGGCGGGGGCGGACTGCGCCCTGCTCTGGTCGGAGAGCGGCCAGCGAGCCCTCCTTCCTGGCGGGGGCCCCGCGCTGAGGCTCAGATGTTGTTTTGCTGAGCGCGCCTGGCTTGAGGGGCACCCTTGCCGCAGGGCTACTTAAGCAGGGACTGAGGAGGGGACAGCTGAAAGACTTTACCCCTCATCCTGTAAGCGCCTCGGGCTGGGGACCCCTCAGGATGTCCTCTCCAGCCCATAGACCATCTGTTGCCTCAGCCACCCTGGCCTCCCTCCAGCCTCCTCCCCAGCCTGTGCAGGGTAGTGCTCCCATGCTCTCTGGTCACCCTCTAGGACGTGAGGCCAACCCTCTCCCAGCCCCCATCCTTTTCCAGCATAGATGGGTGGGTTGGGAGACCTCCTTACATTTTTAGAGGGCTGCTTTCTTCAAGGGTCTGAAGGTGACTGGCAATGATGTGCCTGTTGGTTGGAGTGGGTAATGACAAAGCTACTTGGGTCCCCATCCCCACACCTTCTCCAGCCAACGGAAGTCCATGCTGCCCAGAAGTAATGTCATGGGGGCTTGATGGCTTTGGCCTTGCACCCCCTGGCTTCACATCAAGGCCTGCATGCACTGACCGACTGGCCTAGTATAACCGTGGGCAAGTGATTTAACTTCATCTGCAAACTGGAAATAATAATGGCATCTATCCCCAGGTTAAAGGGGAGGTCATCTTAGAGGCTTGCCTGGCACGTGGAAGGCACTCAATAAGCATTAGCCATCATTACGATCATATTATTATTATTGTTCTACCCTCTGTTTCCCCTTTCCTAACTGCGCCCAACAAGGTTAGGGCCACTGTCATGAAATCTCCTGGCTCCTTTCACCATTCCATCCCAGCATTTATCACATATTTCATTTTGCATTTATTTGTGATTTATCAGCCTCCCTGCACTGGGAATTTGAACTTTAGAGACAAAACTGTCCATCTCATTTTCCAGTTTATCTCCAGCAGTAGCATGGAGCTTGGCACATGGTAGGTGTCAGAAAGTATTCGTTGAATAAATAAATAAGCTGGTTGGGCCCTGAACCTCTGCAGGGGCCTGTTCAGTTTTGGCCTCAGTTTGAGCAGAGCCAATTGTATAGCCCCTGAAGGACAAGACCATTTTCTTTTTGGAAATAGCAGATTCAGGATTTGAACACAGGTCCGTCTGCTGCCAGAGCCCATGCATATAGCCCTTGAATCTCTTTATAAGAAAAAGGGAGCGAAATAATCCCTAAGTCACCAGCTTTTAAGTGGACAAGTGAGATGTTGGAAGTGAAGGAAGGATGCTAGAGTGTCATGGCTCCTAGCATGGGCTCTGGAACCGGATTGCTTGGTCTCAAATCCAAATCCAGATCCGTTTGTGAGCTGTGTGATCTTAGGCAAGTTTCTTAACCTATCTGTGCTTTGGTTTCTGCCTCTGTGTGATGGGGATAATATGTCTATGTTATAAAGTTGTAAGCACTGAATGAGTTAACAGATACTGACTTCAGCGCCTGGGTATATAGTCAGCACCCAGCACCAACATGTATGTAGTAGCCATGCTCTCTACAGCTATTATGTCACTCAACTACTGTGTGACAGCACTGGTTTGGGAACCCAGGCCTCCACCCAGTGCTCTTGGATCCCTAGAATATATCCTGTCTGGACTATGGGGCTGGACTGGGTCGCTGCAGCCTGCTTGGGTCGATACTGTGCCATCCTAATATGGCTGCTTGCCTTGGGTGCTCGTTTCTTCCAGCAATACCTGAACACCTTCTATGGCTGCCCCAAGGAGAGTTGCAACCTGTTTGTGCTGAAGGACACACTAAAGAAGATGCAGAAGTTCTTTGGGCTGCCACAGACAGGTGAACTTGACCAGAGCACCATCGAGACCATGCGGAAGCCACGCTGTGGCAACCCAGATGTGGCCAACTACAACTTCTTCCCCCGCAAGCCCAAGTGGGACAAGAACCAGATCACATACAGGTGCCAAGGCAGGGCTGGGGGAGGCCGGGCCATTGAACTGAGGGGACACGAAGTCTCCTTGGGCCTTGTCTTCTTCCCACTCAGGGGAACCATGAGGTATCTTTTGTGAGCGCTTGGCATCTTAGGGAGTTTGGATACAAAGTTCTTAGGAAGTGGAATCAGACAGACCTGAACTTGAGTCTCACGCTTACTAGCTGGGAGGCACTGGGCTACTTTTCAGTGCTGTGAGTGTTGGCTTTCCAGTCTACAAAATGGGGCTAAAAAGACCCTTCTTCATGGGGTAGGTTGGGGAACTAAGCTACATTGCACTTATGTAAAGTGCGTCTACAGTGTCTTACACATAGCAAGAGTGTAATAAATGTTAGTCATCATAATATTATTAGATGGGGTCACTGGGGCAGGCAGAGGGAATTTGATGATTGGCTGCTAATTGGGCTCTTACAGAGTTGTTATAATTGGTTGCTAATTGGGCTGAGAGCTCTACTCTGTGTGTCTGGTGTTGGATTCCAAGGGTGAGATCTTTGTCCTGTGTCCCATGTCCACTATTTATGTCCCTACCCTGCCAGCCAGAAGTGAGAGATGAAACTCCTGAGATAGGGCTTGAAAATGTAGACTGGTCTGGAACTCCAGGGGACCTCAAGGAATTCTGGGTGGGCCTGTTCCTTGGCAGTGCTCCCTGCTCAACTTGCACACACATACATACATGCACATGCATTTGCACTCTTCACATGCTTATGCATACCTTTGCATGTTCATGCACGTACACACGCGTTTGCACGTATCCACGTGCACTCACATACACGTGCTCGCACACATGCATATGCACTGACATGCATCTCTGCCATCTCCAGGATCATTGGGTACACGCCGGATCTAGACCCAGAGACAGTGGATGATGCCTTTGCTCGTGCCTTCCAAGTCTGGAGTGACGTGACCCCACTGCGGTTTTCTCGCATCCATGATGGAGAGGCTGACATCATGATCAACTTTGGCCGCTGGGGTAGGCAGAAGAGGGGCTGGCAGGGGGTCAATGGAGAGACAGGGGGCGATATGGACCTCGAGAGGCATGGGGTCCTGCTGGCAGCTTAGATGGCAGAATAGAAGGTGTAGACACTGGAGGTGGTTTGGGTGGGGAGCAGACACTGGAGAGCCGTGTTAGTGTGGGGGCAGGCACTGTGCTGTGGCATAACCTGGAGGCACTGTCAACCTGAAGTACGTAGTCTGCTGCGTCCAATGCGGTAGCCACTAGGTACTTATAGCTATTTAAGTTTAAATTAGTTAAAATCAAAAGAAAATTAAAATTCAGGTCTTTGGGTACAATGGTCACATTTCAGATGCTCAGTAGCCGCACAAAGCTAGTGGCTATTGGATTGGATGCCACAGAGGAAGACGATTCCCATGGTCACAGAAAGGCCTGTTGGATGATGCTGGCAGACACTGAGGAACTGAGGATAGGAGAGTGGGTCAGGCTCAGTGGAGCAGTGTAGACACGAGAGTGAGTGTAATAGAACCCAGGGTCAAGGCGGCCACGCAAGTTGGTAGTGTGAACACTGGCAGTAGCACAGACACGAAGACAGGGTGTAGACACTGAGTGGTATAGGAATGAGGGTAAAGGGCGCAGGCACAGGAAACAGTGTAGACATTGGGTGGGTGGTGCGGACCTGGTGGCAAAGTAGGCCTGAGGGTTAGTGCTTTAGATATTGATGATGGTATGCCCTGAAGGTAGGATATGGTCAAGAGGTCAGTGATGACAGGAGGGTAGATGGTACAGTGGGGACAGTACCAGTGAGGACACTGGTGTGGCACTGTGGGTATGTGGACAGGTATAGTGTCATGCTGGTAGCGTAGACAGAGAAGGGAGGTGGTATAGATAGTGGGGGCCAAGCAGACTTGAGGAAGCAGTGTGGACCACAGGATGGTGACAACCAGGCCAGCAAACCTCTACTGAGTCCCTGTGTTCCCTGTCCTGGACAACGCCAATGGGATGGGAGAGGGGACAGAAGCTGGGAGGTCTAAAGGCTCCACACATGGATTGAGGTGTTGGATGGGTTTCAGGGTCCAGCTGGGGCAGCTAGAAGCTGAGACCCAGTGTGTGTTTCAGAGCACGGAGACGGGTACCCCTTTGATGGTAAGGACGGGCTCCTGGCCCACGCCTTCGCCCCGGGCACTGGTGTCGGGGGAGACTCCCACTTTGACGATGATGAGCTGTGGACCCTGGGAGAAGGGCAAGGTAAGAAAGGGACCCTTTGCGTGCCCCAGACCTCCTCTCCAGCCCTCTGCATGCCTCCTTGTCCCCTAGCAACAAGGGCTGTGGCTTCCCTGACAACCTTGGGAAGCTCCATCTGCTCCTTCTACTTGGACCAGGGAGATGGGAGGGAGGTGAGTCAGAATCCTGGTCTCCAAAGAAAGGCCTGGAGAGGTCGAACCTCCACTCTCTGTTGCCCCCAGTGGTCCGTGTGAAGTACGGGAATGCCGACGGGGAGTACTGCAAGTTCCCCTTCCTGTTCAACGGCAAGGAGTACACCAGCTGCACCGACACCGGCCGCAGCGACGGCTTCCTCTGGTGTTCCACCACCTACAACTTCGAGAAGGACGGCAAGTATGGCTTCTGCCCCCACGAAGGTGAGCATCCCCCTGACCCCGGGCTTGTCCCCTCAGCCCTCTAGCATCCCCTGCTGCCTGCTACGCCCCTCCCTCCACCCGCCACTCTCCCCTGGACTGGCAGTGCCAGGCAACCAGTGTCCCCGGCAAAGCCCTGCATTCAGGTCCCACTATCTGTGTGTCTCTCCCACCTGTACCATTCTTTTCTTAATACTTTGATTAAGTCAATTCAATTTTTCTGAAGTCTCACCACTAGCAATATTTGTGAAATCATAGGTTTGATGTGCTAATTATTTTTTTCTAACATCCATTAGAATGAACTTAGAACTATTAAATTTCCCAGTGGTTCTCTCTAGAACCAGTTTCTACCCTCCAACCAAGACTGAGGGTTCAAGGGCATGAGGACATGCTTGGGGATGGGTGGAGAGCCCCGATGGGGAGGCAGGACACAGACCAAGGCTGGACCCCACCCTGGCCTGGGGCTGCCAACCCGGAAATTTCAGCCACTGCGCCTGCCTGGTCCTCATGCTGACTGGGCTCGTGAGTGTGCGTGTGTGTCTGGTCACGGGGCTAATGCCATCTGCCTCTCTTGGGCCCTGTCTTTCTCTTCCTCCACTCTGTCTAGCTTGTGTTTGCATCTCTGTGTCTTGACAAAGACATTAGGCTTGACTTAATATTTGTGTGTGTGTGCTTGTCAGTGCTTGAGACAAAATTTTCAGCGATTTTGAAACCATGTAACGTTTTAAAAAGGGGTAATGGGTAAGGGTATTGACATACTCAGTCCTTTTTTAAAATACCACTTCATAATCATAAATCACAAAAAGACGGTATTGTGACTTCATACTAAATTAAGTCATTATATTTGATAGTTCTGGAAATTGAAAGCCCAGAAAATTGGGGAAAATAGGAGAAAAATCTAATTTCTAAATCTTACCTTCTTCCCCATTCTGTGAAGACTCTTTAGTCTACATAAAGACTGAATTTGGGGCTGTAATTTTACATGTTTGTGAATCTTTCTGACCCCATTGCAACAGAACACTGAGCACCAACCATCTAGATAGAAGGAAAGAAACAAAGAGCTAGTTAAGTGTCTTCCTGTTTACACTTTTATTACCAAAGCTGAACTTGATATTAAGCAAGAGTTCAAGCCATTCAGCATTAATAAGTCAGAACGTTTTAAGTAAAAATATTTTCTGTATCTTACATTTCCCAGTAGGGATTCAGGTGACGTTAACCCTTCTATGTGTCAACCGTCTGATCGGAACAGAATGCCTTGACAATAGAAGTGGAAACAGCTGTATTTCATAAGTTTGGGAAGGGTTTTTCCCTGCATTGGACATTAGCCCTTTTCTTGGTGTTTAGCCAGGTGCAAATGCGCACAACATGCACGTGTTTAGGTCTCGGGGCAGAGGTCCTTGTTACTCAGCCCCTGCTGACTGCTGAGTCAGTGTCTGCTTCTTGCCATCCTTGTTGTGGGGTGTTCGGGAAGACACAGGGGCTTCCTGGGTGGTGGAAGTGCAGTTGATGGGAGGCCATGGGCAGGAGGCTGGAGTCAGTCAACGTTAACACTTTGCCTTTCCCCACTCCGAGGCCAGCGAGGTATCTGGGCTCAGCTTTGCCTCTTTCTTAGGTCCCATTGTTTCTGGCATTGCAGACAAGGTCTCTTGAGAGGGGGCGGGGGGAGAGGGGAGAAGTGAGGATGTGGGGCCCCAAGTCCTGCAGTGGGAGGCCAGGGACTGGGCCCCATTCTGGCCATGGTGGAGTTAATGGGGGCTGGTGAGGTCACCTCTGGCGCTGTTGTGCACAGATGGTCCTTGTTACGCACTTGTGGTTTTGCTAGTTGGCAATTCCAGAGACACACCATTTTGTAGCTTCGGGGTGGATGAGGGGATGGGGGAGCAGGGGGAGAACCCAAGACAGACAGGCCAGACTCTGAGCCCCACTCTCTCCCCAGCTCTCCAGTCATGGCTCCAGTCTTGGGGAGGTCAGAGTGGGAACTGGAGTGTATATTAAAAGGTTCCCAGAGATGCTACCTCCCCCTCCCTCCCTCCTTTTCTCTCCTCCCCTCCCCGCTGCAGGGACTGCAACAAGGCCATCTGGGAAAGGCCTGGGGTTGAAAGGAGGTGAAGCTTTCCTCTCTGTGCACGCGTGTGCGTGTGCATGTGTGTGTGTTTGAGAGTGACTGAGAGAGGGTGTGAGAGAGAGACAGTGTGTTCTCTGGTTTTCAGTTACAGCCCTCAGCCACTTCTTTTGTGACCATAAGCAGTTCCAGAACCAGCTTTCTCTAAGCCTCAGTTTCCTTATCTGTCAAATGGAGAAAGACTCTTGCAGTTCTGCCCACTGTGGATGATACATTTAGCAATCTCCGTTGTGTGGGGCATGGACCAGGCGGAGTGGACAGCGGCCAGGGGGCGGGGGCAGGGTTCTGGAGGTCCCTGCTGTGTGCCAGGTGTTAACCATTTCCTTGCTGGGGATCCACAGCGTCCCGGGGGAGGGATTGGGTTGCCCAGGGAGGCAGGGGTCCTCTGTGGGAGCTCAGAGAAGCAGTTCTCTACCAACCTGAAAGAGATAGTTTTTAATATTGAAACAACACAACAGCCTCGCTGGGGAGAACCGGGCTGGTGGGCGGCCAGCCAGCCCTGTGCCCAGGCAGGTGTCTCTCTCTCATTCGCATCCTCTCTCCCCCTCCCCAGCCCTGTTCACCATGGGTGGCAACGCCGATGGACAGCCCTGCAAGTTCCCGTTCCGCTTCCAGGGTACGTCCTACGACAGCTGCACCACCGAGGGCCGCACGGATGGCTACCGCTGGTGCGGCACCACGGAGGACTACGACCGCGACAAGAAGTACGGCTTCTGCCCGGAGACCGGTGGGTGTCCCTGCCTCTCGCTGCCCTCAGGGTCCAACGACCTGCTGTCTAATAGAAAACCCACAAGACCCCCCCATTTCCCCAGGACAGGGCGGGTAGTCAGGGTACTTACCAGCCAGTACAGCCTGGGCACCGAAATCAGAGCAGACTTTGGGCACCAACAGACAGTTCAGCAGAATTGGCGGTGCCTAAATGTCAGGCCGGCCCAGGACCCTCTGAATGACCTGCACCCCTTTTCTCTCGGCCTCCCTGACTCGTGTTTCTCTCTCCCCGTCTTTGACCTTGCAGTCTCTCTTTCCTGCCCTTCCTAGTCTGTGTCTCCACTTTTTTTTTTTTTTTTTTTGAGACAGTCTCACTTTGTTGCCCGAGCTAGAGTGAGTGCTGTGGCATCAGCCTAGCTCACAGCAACCTCAAACTCCTGGGCTTAAGCGATCCTACTGCCTCAGCCTCCCCAGTAGCTAGGACTACAGGCATGCGCCACCATGCCTGGCTAATTTTTTCTATATATATTTTTAGTTGTCCAGATGATTTATTTCTATTTTTAGTAGAGACGGGGTCTCGCTCAGGCTGGTCTCGAACTCCTGACCTCGAGCGATCCACCTGCCTCGGCCTCCCAGAGGGCTGGGATTATAGGCGTGAGCCACCGCGCCTGGCCTGTCTCCACCTTTTAGTCTGTTTCTCATTAAGAGCTCCCTCCGTCCCTCCCTCCCTCCCTCCTGTCTTACTTCCCTTCCTCCAACATGTATTTAGCGACACTTTGTGCAGCAGACACAGAGACTGGTCTCCCCTGGCCCTGCCTGTTGGGGCTCCCAGTCGAGGGGGGGTGTGCTGGTGCCACCCGCTCTGCCCAGCCCCCCCCTTGCCTGCAGCCCTGCCGCCCATCCACGGAAGGCTAATTGTAGCTCTGATGTGGCTGCCTGGGTTTGAATCTCAGCTCCGACGCTTCCTAGCAAGTGTGGGCTCAGGCAAGCTTCTTAACCTCTTCCAGCTCCAGTGCCCCATCCATGAAATGGGGGTAACGTTTGCCCCCTGCTGCACAGGGCTGTTATGGGGGTGGGCTGAGAGGTGTACACAGCACTTGGCACAGCGCCTGGGACTGAGCAAGTCCTCGGTAAATGGGATTTGTTAATGTCGACATCATGTCATTGTTTCTTGGGGGTGGCCTTCGCGGCCCCTTGACCCATGTCCCCGACCCCACAGCCATGTCCACTGTTGGTGGGAACTCGGAAGGCTCCCCCTGTGTCTTCCCCTTCACCTTCCTGGGCCACAAGTACGAGAGCTGCACCAGCGCCGGCCGCAGCGATGGGAAGATGTGGTGCGCGACCTCGGCCAGCTATGACGACGACCGCAAGTGGGGCTTCTGCCCCGACCAAGGTATGAGGCCCCGGCCGCTGGGCAGAGACACCAGACATCGCCCCCACCCCAAAACCTGGGCTGGAAACCTTCCCGGGACCCCACCTACCTGCCCCTCAGACACCTGCCTACCCCGGTGTGGACACTGCGCCCCCTACCTGGGCCAAGACGATGCCCATCCGGGTGGAGACACAGCCTCCAAAACCAGACCCCATTACCCCAGTGGCCACCTCCTGGGTGGAAATCAACACGCCTGAGGTCTTACTGCTCTTCGCTCCCTCCTTAGCCACCCTCCCGGCACGGCTGTTACTACTAAAAACATCTGAATTCATGGCACAGGTCACTCTGCCCTGGAGAGGTGACATTCCCAGTCCAACAGAGATGCCTTCAAAGAGCTGGTGGGCGGTAGAGGAGAGGAAAAATGGAGTAGCCTCCTGCTTGCTCTGACCCCACAGGCCACGCAGCCCGGGAGCCCCCAGAGCCCTGCCTGCCCCATCGGCACCATCCTCTGCCAAGGCGTACGTGGCAGGTCCTCGTCAGCACTGGGTGCTGAGGAC
This sequence comes from Lemur catta, assembly GCF_020740605.2. Lineage (NCBI taxonomy): Eukaryota > Metazoa > Chordata > Mammalia > Primates > Lemuridae > Lemur > Lemur catta. The sequence goes on along the minus strand of NC_059147.1, from coordinate 9,333,492 downwards.
ACAGCTGGCTGGGATAGCTCTCTACCCTCCAGGACTCCTGGGCTGGGGGAGGAGAGTGACCCCGAGATAGCCCGTGACCTTACTGAGTTGTGAGTGCAGAGAGCAGGGTGCTTAGGGCCCTGTGCCCATTCTAGTCTTCCGGGTCCAGGGTCATTGGGCTTAAAGCTCCCTAATGGCCCGCGACGGCCAGGTGAGTGGGCTGGTGCAGGGCCTGCTGGAACTAGGTCAGCCTTATGTCACTTTCCTTGTTTTACTCACAATGAGATGGTCCTTGGCAAGTGCCGGCTCATAGAGGCTGGCCAAGGGAGATTTTCTTATCCCTGCTAAATTCTGTGCTGTGATTTAACCTGCTCTCCAGCCCTCTACCTACAGGTAGAGTCTCCGTCTGCCTGAGTGGCTCAAGGCTCCAGAGCCGAGTGGCTCACCTGGGGTGAATATCGGTATTCTAGGGCTGCTATGACCAACTGCCACAAACCGGTGGCTTAGAGCAACACAGATTCATTCTTCCCTGCTTCCGGAGGCTGGAAGTCTGAAATCAGGGTATCAGTAGAGCCACGTTCCCTCTGAAGGCTGCGTCACTCCTGCCTCTGCCTGTGTCATGACATGGCCCTCTCCCCTCCGTGTCTGTGCCTCTCTGTGTGTCCTTCCTCTTCTTACAAGGACACAAGCCATGTTGGATTAAGAGCCCACTCCACTCCAATATGATGTCGTTTTGAATACCTCTGCAAAGACCCTATTTCCAAATAAGGTCACATTCACAGGTTCCCAGGGTTAGGACTTGAAAAAATCTTTTGTGGGAGCGACACATTCAACCCACAGCAGGGTGTGACGTAGAGTTTGCTCACTGTCTGTGGCTGAGCCTGGGTGACCACTCCGAGTGGGAATGGTTTCTACTGCTTTTGCTGGGACAGAAATGGTGGCGCCACGGGGCCAGCCTTTCCCCCCCCCCTCACCTCTTCAGAGACCCCAGAGGACAGGTTTTGCCCCTAGTCTGTATATATAAACACAAAAAGCCAGGAAGCATGATTTTTTTACAAACGGCACTTTAAGCAGAGAATTTGCAGATGTCACTTGTCCTCCTCCTTTATAGCACACCTGCAGCCTACCCTGGAAAGGGACAAGAGGACTCTGGGTGACCCCACCTGGAAGCAATAGGCGTAGTGTATTAATCCCACAATTTCCAGAGAAGGAAAACTCGATACATGCCACTTCCGGGGCCCCCAGCCCCACTGTGGGGACGTCCTCAAAAGTCTCTATCACTGGGCCAGGTCCTGACTCCCCTGTCATCTCTCTCCCCTCCCTGCGGCCTTCAGGGTACAGCCTGTTCCTCGTGGCAGCCCACGAGTTTGGCCACGCCATGGGGCTGGAGCACTCCGAGGACCCTGGGGCTTTGATGGCGCCCATTTACACCTACACCAAGAACTTCCGCCTGTCCCACGACGACATCAAGGGCATTCAGGAGCTCTACGGTAAATCCCAGCTTGGGGCCCCTGGGTGGGGTCTGGGGAGGCCATGCACCCTGGGATGGAGGCCCAGGGGGTGGAGCCAGCAAGGTCCCAGCTATCAGGACTGCCAGGGACAAGGACAGTGTGGGAGGCGGCAGTGTGGACCCAGTCCTGGGGGGTTGGAGCAGTGCTCCACGGCGACGCTGGGTAACCCCTTCCTTGCAAACAACACTAGCATCATGCCCCTCCTCGCCCCCATCTCTAAGACTCTCCATTTCTAGGAGAATAAACTGAGTCCTGAGAAAGGTAACCTTTCTGGCCCAAGGTCACACCGGTTTAAGCAGCCAAATGGGGTTTAGAGTCTAGGAGAGTTAGCTAAGTCCAGGGCAGAATTTTCCAGCGTGTGGAATGACCATAATGATACGGGGGTGAAAGTTTCTAGCTTTCATAATGTGTTTTTATTTTAATATGTAATAGGAACATAACAACTAGTGCCAAAACCCAATGATTTATCATTAGTGCTTACAGTGAGGCTAGAGTTTGAAAAGTCAGTCCATTCTTTTAAAAAAAAATTAAATATTTAATGGTTCTGGTGGTACCTGGACCAGGCCACAGTAGCACAAGCAGTGCCTGAGTGATGACGTTTTGGGAACACTGGACTCGGGAAAGAACCCTGGATCTGGACTGAGAGGTGCTGGGTTTGAGTGTGGCCTCTGCCACGCACCAGCTGCAGAGATTGAGTGAGCCTTTGCCTGTCAGGACTCAGTTCCCTAGTCTCTAAAAGGTGACATGAGGAGTGAAGGAATTAATCCTTGAGAAAGTGCCACATCCCTGGTGCTGGACCCTCAAGCGGCCCCCTGACCACCCTGGGTGTAAGAATCTGAGCTTTGGATTTGAATCCTCAACCTTTCTGGGCCTCAGTTTCCTCATCTATAAAATGGTGTAATAATGCTACCCCCTCCCAGGGATGCAGAGAGGACTGATGTGGCTGATGTCAGTAAAGAGCATTTATAAAGTACAAAGGGCCACGGGATTCCGGTTTCTTTCCACGTCCAGGCACCTTCTGTTTATCCTAATGGGCTTACACTACGGCCAGAGTACGATGTCGTCAGACCCTTAGCAGGGTGGGTGGGCAGCCCAGTTGGTTCAGCCTGGTGGCGAGAACCCCAGGAACTGGGCAGAGTCTGAGGTTTGTTGTCCTCCCCCAGGGGCCTCCCCCGACACTGACACTGATGCGGGTACTGGCCCCACCCCCACGCTGGGACCTGTCACTCCCGAGATCTGCAAGCAGGACATTGTCTTTGATGGCATCGCTCAGATCCGTGGTGAGATCTTCTTCTTCAAGGACCGGTGAGTGCAGGAGCTTGCTTCTTCCCTCCTTGTCCCCGTCCTCTGCCCTTTCCTCATCACTCTTGTGCTCCCATCCTGGCTGAGGACCCCCCTGGGGGTTCACAGGGTGACCTGTGTTTGACAGTGTTTGCTGTGCCGCAGACACCTCCAGGTCTCAGTGGCTTAGTGCTCAAAGCATTCATTTGCCCCTTCATAGGCTGTGGGCTTACAAGGTGTCCTGGATCCTGGCTGCAGTTTGGGTACATGTCACTCTTTTCCCTGGGAATAGGGGCTACTCATGGCAGATGACAGGGTGCAAGAAGCTGAATCAAACCACACAAACACATTTAAAGCCTCCATTCACAGGGTCAATCCCAACACCTGCCCTAGAGGAGGGGACTGCAAAGTCACATGGCAGCACACATGGATGTATCATTCTAAAATAGGGATGGAGGGAGGAACTGGGAACAATAATTCAGTCTCCCACAGGCCTTCTGTGGCCTGTGGCTGCAAATGGCCAAATTGCTCTTTGTATGGGTAGCAGGTGACCACTGGATAGAGAGAGGCAGTATCCTTCATGCTGTAGATAAAGGCCCCCACTCGGTTGACCAAAGGCTGAGACTCACCCTAATTCCAGAGCCCCCTGGAGAAGGGCAGGCAGTGCCTGGGACCTCATCAAAGGATTCATCCATCTGTCTATTATCCATCTATCCACCCATCACGACATCCATCCTTCCGCCATCCATCCATCCATACACAACTACATCCATCCTTTTATCATCCCTCCATCCATCCACTCACCAATTCATCCATCATCCATCTATCCTTTCATCCATTTATCAAGTATAGTAGTTGAGAAAATGGACTTTGGAGTCCAGAGTGTCTGGGTTAGAATTCTGGACCTTAATTATCTTCTTTGTACTTTGGTTTGTTCATCTATAAAATGGGGCTAATATTCCAACCAATTTCACAGGGCTGTTGTAAGGATTAGATGAATTTAGTGCTTAGAACAATGCCTGACACAATAAGTGTATTCAATCATATTAGCTATTATTATTGACAAATAATTATTTGGGATCTACTGTGCCAAGTACTTTGCTAGGCTTTAGTAGGTGGGGGAGGGAGGCAGAGGGGCTGCTTAATGTCTAGATCAGGGTTCTCAAAGACAGGTACCCAGGCCTTCCACCCCAGAACCACCTAGAGCAGTGGTCCCCAACATTTTTGACACCAGGGATCTGTTTGTTTCATGGAAGACAATTTTTCCATGGATGGTTGGGTGGGATGATTTTGGGATGATTCAAGCACATTACATTTATTGTGCAGTCAAACCTCTCTGCTAATAATCTGTATTTGCAGCAGCTCCCCAGCACTAGCATCACTGCCTCAGCTCCACCTCGGATCATCAGGCATTAGATTCTCACAAGGAGCTGCAACCTAGATCCCTCGCATGCACAGTTTATAATAGGGTTCGTGCTCCTATGAGAATCTAATGCTGCTGCTGATCCGACAGGAGGCAGAGCTTATGCAACGATTCAAGCAATGGGGAGCGGCTGTAAATACAGATGAAATTTCACTGCTCACCAGCCACTCACCTCCTGCTGTGTGGCCCGGTTCCTAGCAGGCCATGGACCAGTACCAGTCTGAAGCCCAGGGGTTGGGGACCACAGATCTAGAATGTGGATATTAAAAGTGTGGGTTTCTGCTCCCAGCCCCAGGTCCTCCGACTGGAATTTCTAGAGGTGGGCCCCAGGAATCTGCATTTTAGCAAATTCACCCAGTGATTCTGGTGCACATTAAAGTTTGTGCATCACCAGTCTGGTGTGGGAAACAGAGGCAGAGAGAACTGACAGTAATACATGGCAGAATGAAAGAAATGTTATCACAAAGGCATCAGCAAGATGCTTTTGTGGGCACGTCCCAGCCAAGGAAAGCTTCACAGATGAGGCAGCATCTGAGCAGAGGCTTCTAAAGGGAGAAACAGGATTCTGGTGGACAGCGATGGGGGTGACAGGCGGGGAGGGTGTTTGAGGCAGGGGGAACTGCAAAGCCAAGCCATGGAGATGTGAAAGTTCCTGGCTTGGACGGGGAGGAACAGAGAGCATGGTGAGGTTAGAAGATGTTCCAGAAACTTTCAGGAAGAGCTTTCTCTGCTCTGGACGCTGGCCAGGTGCTGGGGTGCAGGTTCCCTGCCCTTCGCAGGGTCTGCTGGCCAGTAGGGAGACGGCAAGAGTGCAATGAGAGTTGGGACTCAGAGTGCAGTGCGAAGTCCAGTCCCATCCGGCCTTGAATGCCCAAGCCAGGATGTGGAACAGCAGATAGCAGTGCTGTCCTGCAGCCCCGTCAAAGGGATCCCCAGTGTCCTTTCCCTGGGGCACTTCCTGCTCGGGAAGCCCTGACCATGGGCAGATTTGAGACGAATGAGCCTAGGAGAGGGTGCAGAGGCCTAGGCTGGAGCCATTGCTGGCCTGCCACGTGTCACAAGTTCTTTCAAAAGGAAGTTGATGAGTGTTTCATGGGCTCATTGAATTAATCAATAAATATTTAAGCACCAATCATATGTAAAAATTGGTGGTAGCACTGGGGGAACAAGAAGGATAGTCTTGCAGGGTGATTAAACTCAGACTTTGGAGTCAGATCTGGATTTGAATCTTAGTGATAACTAATTTACTTAGGAATTTACTTAGTGATAACTAAGTAATTAAATCTTTACCTCTCTGAGCTTCATTTGCCAAATAAGGATTGTGATACCCTCCTGTGTCAGGTTTTGCTGTAAATAACGGAGATACCCTGCCCCCGATGCCAAACTCAACCCAGCTTAAACAGTGGGAAGAAATTATTCTCACATGTTACACAGTCCAGGGTTAGGGCTGCCTGCAGGGACAGAGAGAGGGTTAGTGACTTGATGTCTTTGTCCACTGCCAACCTCTGCACTGACTTCATCCTAAGGTTGGGTGCCCTCGTGGTTACAAAATGGCTGCCAGTGGCACTTTGGGGCTACAATCCCTGCCCACGTCCAGCAAGAGAAAGAAAAAGACACACACACACACACACACACACAATCTCCAGATGTGCAATACAATTCTATCTGTTCAATTTTATCATGCCAGTGTAAGTCATATGGCAATTGCTGAATCTATAATAGTTGACAGGGAGTGCTAAGCTCTGACTGGCTTAGACCAGTAGTTTTCAAACTTCAGCATGCATTAGAATCATCTGGAAGTCTTGTTAAAACAGATTCTGGCCCCAAGCCCAGAGTCTGATCTGTAGATCTGAGGAAGGACCCAGTCATTTGCATTTCTAACGAGGCCCAAGTGACGCTGAGGCTGCTGGTCTGTGGACCACACTATGAGGACCAGTGGCTTAGACTGATCAGTACCTACTCCCATCATGGGGACTGGGGACACAGGGTGTGGGGAGGTGAAGGATGGGTCATGAATGTGGAGTTCTGGGAGGAAGGATAATAGGGAAATAGATAACAGATGCTGGGTAGACTGCCAGGAGTACATGTTATCTTATACTATTGGGAGAATTAAATAACAAGGCACATGAAGTGCTTGGCACTCGGTAGGCCCTCAATAAGTGATAGCTCTTCCTCTTGCCAGTGTGCACGGATCCATTCCATTTCAGTTCAGGGAACGCTTCTGAGTGCCGTCAGCTCCTACCTCAATTGGTGTCTGGTTAAATAGGAGAAATCAGACAAACAAACACACACTACTGTTCCAGGCACTCAGTGTTGACGGCGGTGGAGAGGCTTAGAGGAGGGAGAACACAGTATGGACAGAGCTAGGCCGGGAAGGCTTCCTGGAGGAGGCAGAGGGGGAGGGAAAGGGGGCTGGGTGCATCTTGCAGAGGGGAACTCTGTCCATTCTCCAGCCTCCTCCAGCCTTCCTTTGATCTTGCCTCCCCCTCCGTCATGGAATCATCACTGGGATGATTCTGGGTGGGCTTGGGAGGCACATGTGGTTAGAGCTGCAAGCTGCAGAGAGACTGAAGGTGTGGTTTCCTGTGTCCCCTGCCCTCCCCCAGGTTCATTTGGCGGACAGTGACGCCACGTGACAAGCCCATGGGGCCCCTGCTGGTGGCCACATTCTGGCCTGAGCTCCCGGAAAAGATCGATGCTGTGTACGAGGCCCCACAGGAGGAGAAGGCTGTGTTCTTTGCAGGTGTGTGGGAAGGGTCCTGCCTCGGCCCCCGCTCCCTGGGCCACTGTCACGGGGCTCCTGCCAGGCCCACGCCCACTCCCCCTCGCAGACCACAGTTCCCGTGCACCTGTGGGTGCTTCCTCTCCTTTATGCCTCCATCGTCACCCCAAAGAGTGGGATTCCTCTGGGAAGTGGGTTCAGACACCCAGCAGCAAATGGCATTAACTCGCAGAGTGCATATTCCATCTTCTTTTAATTCTTTTTCAATCCTTCCGATTCCTTTTCTAGAAGTAAAAAAATGTCAGTTTAGTGTTAGTGTATCTCTAACAGCCCTGTGTGTGTGTGTGTGTGTGTGTGTGTGTGTGTATCTTTCTCTCCCCTTTCTAGTGCTAGAACCTTTGGCAGGTTTTGGTTAGAGTTTTTACAAAACTAACTTGTGTTAAGTTTTAATTTGAAACACACATTTATTTTAACTGAGGTTAGTTAGTTATGATAGGGTGCTGTTTCACACCAGGACAGAAATGGATTATTCAATAAATGATATTTGAACAACCAAGAAATTTTGAAAAATAAATCTATTTTTTAAAGAGTTCAATATGAATTCACCAAAAACAAAATATTAAGTAAATAATAATAGAAGGACTCTCTAGAAGTGGTAAGAATCGTCAAGGTAAGGGTCTGTATGACCAAAGTTTGGGAAGCCCTGCTCATTCAATATTGATTTGAGCACTGACCACGTGCCGGGCTTTGCCAGGCCCTGGGAATACAGCCCGGCCCTCTTGTTGCTTGCAGACTACTCGGGAGACAACAGGGTGTCAGACGTACAGAAAGGACCATGATTGGAGGACCCAGGGGGTCCCTGCCCTGGGCTGAGGTGGGATCACAGGAAAGGCCTTCCTAGGGGAGACACAGGCTCTGCCAAAACTGTGTGGACTTAATGTCCCACCCACCCATTCCCATCTCCTCCACCCCACAGTGATCACAGGGCACCTCCGTGCAAGTCAGAAAACGGCGCCTCTTCCTGGCAGGCGTGGCCCGTAGGGTGTGTGACCTGTGAGGCTGGTCCCATCCCCCGACTGGCCTCCTTGGCAGGGCACCTTCTCTAATTGACTTCTAAAACGCTACGTGTGAGCCCTGATTCTGGGCGCTGAGCCCAGACGTGAGCAGGAAGCTGTGCCCTGTTGCGAATGGCCGCCATGGGGTCCCCCTGGCAGACAGGTGACAGGAGGAACAGGTTGGCCTGGGGGATTTCAACATCAGCCACCAACGCACCGCACCCTTCGCTTCCACTGCAGGGAATGAGTACTGGGTCTACTCTGCCAGCACCCTGGAGCGAGGTTACCCCAAGCCTCTGACCAGCCTGGGATTGCCCCCTGACGTCCAGCGGGTGGATGCTGCTTTTAACTGGAGCAAGAACAAGAAGACGTACATCTTCGCTGGAGACAAATTCTGGAGGTAAGAGAGGATGGTGGATAGCACAGCAGCGCAGCCGGCTGCCTGGAGGTGCGGAAGACTTACTGAGGCGTCATGGTGCCCCCTGGGTCAAGTTCAGAGGTTGGTGGGCCACGGATGCCTACTCTCTGGTCTCTAAGCTATCAGGGCTGCAGCCCCTCTGATAAAGTCTGGGTCAGAATCTCCTTTCCCTTTTCAGAAGTCTTTTGCTTGGGCCTCTGTCTGGTCTGGACCCTCACATTTGGGCTAACTCACTGAAGAAGGGGTAATTAAAATAAAGAGCATAGCTGCTACTACTGACACTATGTGCCAGACGCTGTCCCGAGGGCTCTGCGAGGTGGGTATTATTATTATTCTCACTTTACACATGAGGAAACTTGGGTTCAGCAAGGTTAAGTAACTAGCTTAAGGTCACACAGCCAGGTAGTGACAGGTTGGGATTGTTTTGGTTTTTTTTTTGAGAGAGAGAGGGTCATACTGTGTCACCCTGGGCTAGAGTGCCGTGGCATCATCATAGCTCACCTCAGCCTCTCAAGTAGCTAGGACTATAAGCACACGCCACTATGCCTGGCTAATTTTTTTCTATTTTTCGTAGAGCTGGGGTCTCGCTCTTGCTTAGGCTGGTCTTGAACTTGTAACCTCAAGTGATCCTCCCGCCTCGTCCTCGCAGAGTGTTAGGATTACAGGCATGAGCCACTGCTCCCAGGGACAGATTGGGATTTGAACCCTGGCATTCTGGCCCCCAGAGAACATGCTAGTCTTCCCTGTACTATACTATACCATACCCGGGGTAGTGGGGTTCCAAGAGATGGGGGTGGTAGAAGCAGGGATGGGAGAGAGCACATGTGAAGAGGCCTGAGAGATGGGTGCCCCGGCCATTCACAGGAGCCTTCGTCCAAATCAAGCCCCTTGGAAGCAGCAGGCGCCCTCTGGCATGCCCACAGTAGGCCCAGGGGCCGCGGGCACAGACTGGCAGGGGAGCAGTAGGGAAGCAGGTAGTTCTCTGCTCCAGGATGTGCAGGGAAGGGTCCAGTTCCGAGAGGCCATGGTCAAGGCTAAGGGGCCCAGGAGTCCAATATCCAAGAATGGTCAGTGAGAGGCAGCTTAAACCTCAGAAGTTTGATTTATAGTTCTCCACACTTTACAGATAAGGAAACTGAGGTCCAAAGACATTACATAACTTGTCCAAATTATTTATATATAAGTGTGTTGGCACAGAAGCAGGATTATAGCTGCTTCTCCTGTCTTCTAACCCAGTCCCCTCTACTGTATCCTCTAGGTCATTTGGTCAATGGGGTGGGCAGAGGGGCTTTCAAGGTGTCTTCCATCCCCTCCTTCCCAGTGTCCCCACACTCATTCTGTGGCTGCCACTGCTCTGGGGCCCCACCCGGGAACTACTCAGAGGGCACTCCCTGAGCCCTTTGTCCGCCATCCCAAAGCAATCGCGCTCCCTTCCCAAGGCCTCTCTCTTCTCCCCCTTGCCCCCTCCCCACCCCTCCCCCAGCTGCCCTGCATTCAGAAGCTGTTTATAGCCCAGGCCTGCCGTGTCAGGGTGGAATTCCAGACATATTGCTAAGACACTTAGCAACCTAAGCTGATTGATATCTCAAGCCTCAAGAAAGAAAACAGTCGGGCAGGAAACCACGGAGTGGGCTTTCTCCCCACAGGCTCCGGAACACTCCCAGGCGCCAGCACGTACTGCGAATGGCATCTGGGCATCGCAGGCGCTTCTGGATCTCGGAGTCTCAGAACTGTGGGCAGTGGGAGGCGCAGAGCACAGACACACGCATCTTAGAATCAGGAAGCCCTGGCATCTCCAAATCACGGTGTTGGGAAGACTTTAGAATCACTCTCCCATACACTGTGTGTGTGTAAACACACAAGAACAGATGTGTCCATGTGTGAACATCACACACACACACACACACACACACACACACACACACACATACACACATGCTGACATGCAGGCCGTGGCAGTGCCCTGCAGCGTTTTCAGGCAGACTTATCTGCCTCCCAACCCTTTTCCACAACAAGTTCACCTCCCAAAGCCAGGAACAGGGTGGATGGACAGCCTACTCTGCAGAAAAACCTTCCTGAGACTTCCCTAAAAGGGGGCAGAGCTGAGGGGCCAGTCAGAGGCTCTGGGCTGGGCTTCCAAAGGAGACAGATCTGTCTCCCAGGAGAGGTGTTTAATGAGCCTGTGACCCTGGCCCTGGTCTGGAGTCTGCAGAGGCCCCCCGAGGCCTCCTTGCTGGAGAAGGGGAGAGAGCCCCAGAGGACAGAGCGTGAGCAGCTGCCTCCGGCATGCCAGGGAGTGCTTAGTCCCTGCTTTGAGAAGCTTCCACTAAGCCCACAAATATCCGTGCAACATCTCCTATGTGCCGGGCACTTAGCTAAGTGCTGGAAAGACAGTGGTCAAGAAATAATCACTCCAAGCCCTCATGGAGCTGACAGTAGGGCAAGGGAAAGAAACATAAACACATCTGAATCAAATAATAGTTGCTCTCTGTATGGGGACAGTAGCACAGCCCAGGGCTGAGGCTGTGCACATCACCTGTGCTTCTCACTTACGGTATCATTAGCCCCTTCGTCCCAGTGTGGAAACTGAGTCTGAAGGGCTCAGGGATACACATGTGGAAAAGCTGGGACACTTTCTGTGTCTGTGTTTTTAACACCTGCTGTTCACTGCAACTCCCACAGCTGCGGAGAAGTTCCAGAGTGTCCCAGAGAACTTCTCAAAACAGTGTGCCCGTGAGCAGGAAACACTGTTCAAAGAGATTAGGGGCACGGAGAGGAAAGTGAAGAGGTATGATCCTCTTCAGAACAAACATCTGGCGCTGTGGTGCTTGTATTCTTCTGGATGAAAAGAACTTGGCAGCAAAATAGCTCACTTCTCTCAGCCTCAGTTTCCTCATCTATACAATGGGGCTGATTCCTGCCTTCCCCACCTTCTGTGGGTAGAAAAATGAGAAAGAAATTAGGGCAAGTTCAAACTCGGGACACATCTCGGGGCCACCATAACCCTAGGGAATGTAGTTTGAGGGGCGAGTGGAGGTGACATGGGTGGGAATGTCGGGATTTTGAGCTGGGGACTGTGGTGCCCTGGGTCGTGAGGGGACATGGCAGGTTGTGCAAGAAGCAGCCTTACGATGCAGCTGGGATTAACAGAGGCTTTTCTGGCAGTTTTCGGGGGATGGGTTGAGGGAGAAGACCCCTGCAGAAGGGAGCCACAGGGGCAGCTGTTGTTATCTGGGGTGGAGTGGTGAGGCTGCCGTGGGGAAGGAGAGAGCTGCCAGGAGGCAGCGCAGAGGAAAGCCTGGCTTTCACCAGGACGGGATTCAAACAGATCTGTCTAGAAAATTAGTTCCATGAGGCCGAGACTTGATCTTGTTTACTGAGATATCCACACGCACATAGTGGGAGCCCATTAAATATTTATAGAATAATGAAGTGGGAAGCAAAGGAATCAAAATGTTTTAGCATTTAAAAAGTTCTCCAAAAAATTGTAAAAGACAGAGGTGCTGCCGCCCAGGGAGAAGAACATGCCAACTAATGCCCGAGGTATTTCCCCTAATTAAAGGCAGAGCCCAGAATGACGACACATCCTGAGAGCTGCAGCCAGCACTGAGGTGGCCCGTGATCCACCCTGTGACTAACAGGCCATGGACTCACGTGCGCCACCTCGCATTGTCATCTCACTGCCAGCCACGATCATCTCGGACGGGGAGTGTCATCTCCACTTGGCAGAGGACGAAGCAGCCATTTGTCCGAGCCACACAGTGAAAGAATGATGGGGCAGGACCCCAGCCCAGGGCTCCTACTCTGGTGCTCCTGAGACTACGGCAGGATCTGTTTGTAAAGGAACTAACATTCAATACTAAGTATTACTACTTACCAGACATGGGGATAGATGCTTTGTATGTGCTATTTTATTTAATATATATTAAATACACTAAATTAAATGTAACCCTATTTTACAGCTGGTAAAACTGAGGCTCAGAGAGCAACTTGCAGCCCTGGCACCAGAGCTGGGAGCAGCTCCTGAGTCTCTGGTCTGTAAAATGGGTGTTATGGTAGTAACTGTGTTGTAGGATTATTGCAAGGATTGAAGGAGCAAGCGTGTGGGGAAAGTGGTTAACATACCTGTTGACATGTAGTCCGTGCTTCATAAACGTTAGCAGTCATCACACGATTGTTTTTATGGGATTGTCTGGAGTCCTGTAATTAGTAAGTAGAGGAGTTGGGCTTCAGACTTGGGTCTGACTGCACGGCCTCCCGCTGCCGCCAGCTGCCTCGCTGAAGGGCTAGGCCTGGTGTCTCAGGCCCACCCAGGAGCCACCAGCGGGCCCCTCCCACCCAGGTTGGGGCGGGAGTGGGCTTTCGAGAGGCCCTGCTGGCTCACCCCGTCTGTTTCTTTACAGATACAATGAGGTCAAGAAGAAAATGGATCCTGGCTTCCCCAAGCTCATCGCAGACGCCTGGAACGCCATCCCGGATAACCTGGATGCCGTCGTGGACCTGCAGGGCAGTGGTGAGCCGCCCGGCCTCTGTCCGCTTTCTAGGACTCCCCCCCACCCCCCAGCCAGGGCCCAGCTCCCCAAGCACACACTCCCTCATTGTGCCGGCAGGCATGCGGCGGCGCCGGGAAACAAACCAGCCCCTTCAGCCCGGGGCTGGGACGGCTTCCAGACCCCTGACCTCTGCTCCCTCGGCCTGGCTCCAGGAAGTAAGGCCCAGAAAGGCTCCTCACAGCTGCAGGGCCTGGAGCCAGGGCCGGAGAGAGGGCGGGAGGCCTGGAGCAGGGAGGGAAGGAGGGACGTGGGCTCCTCGCCCTGGATTCATTCTGGGGTTTGATCCAGGCCCTTTTTCATCTTGCAGGAGGCCTTGTTTGTGGCCGCCTCCCATTAGCAGAAGGGTGGCTCCGTTTGAGACAAGGCAAACTTTGTCGTGCTCTGTTGCTCATGTGGCAGAGATCCCCGCTCAGCCCGGTCTGCCCTGGTTCCTTGCTGAATAAAACACCAGCATCAGCGAGGGACAGAATTTGGAGCTGGAAAACAGTATTCCTGGGGAGGCTTCTATGAACTCTCTAGGGCGCTAGAAATGAGTCCAATTTGGCTTTTTAGAGATTTCATTTAAACTCCATAGAGTTCTGTTTTTGACTGCCTGTTGTATGCTGAGCACAGAGCTTGGACCTCCAGTGGCTACCAGTCTTACATGTCCAAGAAAAGGCAGTGCCCAATCAGGTGCTAGATTAAGGATCATCTTCAATAGCGAACGTCTATTAAGCACCTATTATGTGCTGGGTTTTTTTTTTTTTTTAAAGTAAATGAGACCCTGTGTGTCAAGAGCCACAGATTCCAAATTCTCCAGGGGCCAGGCAGGTGGCACAAATGAATGAAGTGGGCAGTGGCAGACTATAGGGAAGGAAGGGGTCTGTGGTGAACCAGGGAGCAGGACATGGCTCACTTACAGGGGACAGGTGCTTCTCAGTTTCTGATGATTATACCTGCAAGAAAGAGGGCGCTGTGTTGTTAGATGCTCTAGTTGTTTTTAAAAGAAGCCAGAAATCTGTGTTTTCATGTGACTTTTCCAGATAGTTTACATGTTGGCAACTTATTCAGATTTAAAGACAAACAAAACAAAACAACTTGTGTGAGCCAAATAAAACCCATCTGCGGGCTCGATAGGGCTGGAAGCCTCTTGTTTTGCCAACTCTGGTATATGGAAAGTGCTTAGTTTGGTGCTTGTGTTAACAGGGGCTATTATTATTAATAGCATGTGTTATCTAACTTAATCCTCACCACAAACCCTAAGAGGTTGGTGTCTTTATCCTCATCTTAGAGATGAGCTAACAGGGACTAAGAGAGCTTATTTCTGCAGCATTTCTCTTCCTCTAGTCCTGGAGGGGTCTCTTCTGGTTTAATACATTGAGTGCCACGCTAGAAAAACAAATTTTTTCCCTGGGACCATGGTGTTTTATTAAAACAAAACAATCCTTTCTAATTTATTATTTTTATTGTTTTCTGTGTGTGAGTTATATGCAAAGCAATCCATGTTTTTAGAATTAAATTGTCAATATTAATTGTAACAATGAGAACATCAACAAGTATTAATAAGATTTTCATGAACCAACTGCAGGGTTTTGCTTCATGTGGCCCCAGGCTCAAAACTAGCCTGAGTTAAACATAACTCACATGGCAGTCAGTGTGTTAAAAGCTTCTCCCCTATGCCATGCAGACATTCAAAGCTCCCAGAACCTTCTATGTATGTGCCAGAATGTCAGGATGGAGTGGTCACAGCCTCTCTGTTTTCTCTGTCCCAGGTCACAGCTACTTCTTCAAGGGTGCGTATTACCTGAAACTGGAGAACCAAAGTCTGAAGAGTGTGAAGTTTGGAAGCATCAAATCCGACTGGCTGGGCTGCTGAGCAGGCTTGGCTCACACAGGCCCTTCCTCCACTTTGCCTTCTGCTCACCCGGCCCTGAGCGCTGGAGAGGGACCCATGGAGGCCTGGCAACCCTGCCTGCAGCTCTGTGGTTAATCAGCACTCTCACTCCCATCTGGTAATTTAAGATTCCAGAGAGTGGCTCCACCCTGTGCCCAGGATAGGTGCTGATTTGTACCCCTCCCAGGTGCCCTTCCCCCTCCCATCCCGCCAGCCCTCAGAGCCACCCCTAAAGAGATACTTTGATATTTTCAATGCAGCCCTGTTTTGGGCTGCCCTGGTGCTGCCACACTTCAGGCTCTTCTCTCTCTACAACCTTCTGTGGCTCACAGCACCCTTGGAGCCAATAGAGACTGTCTCAAGAGGGCACTGGTGGCCCAACAGCTTGGCATGGGGCAGTGGGATAAGGGCATGGCCAGGTGGCCACCCTAGACACTTTTCACTGCTGGCTGCCTTAGAACCTTCTCTACTTTAGCAGTTTGCTTTGTATGCACTTTGTTGTTTTGTTTTGGTCTTTTAATTTTTTCCACTTTGAAATTGCAATTCCTGACAGAAGGACTCAGGTTGTCTGAAGTCACTGCACAATACATCTCACTCCACGTAGCAATGGTTTCCTTGTTCACTCACTTCAGTATGTCCCTTCGCAGTTGCTTCCTCCACTGGATGGAGGAAAACCAAACCATGGCTCCCTGCTCCGCCCTCCCTGCCTCTCCCTTCAACAGTTCCCCATGGGAAATGTCAACAAATACGAATAAAGACACCAGTTGTGTGGCAATGTTTGCCATCTGTTTTAGCAAGGCACAGACAGGTGCCACAGCCCCAGCCAGAAGAGGAAATTTTAAAGTCCAAATTCAGGGCACAGGTGATATCTGCTGGAAAGCTCAGAGCTTCCAAAGTAGAAAGCAAAAAAACCTCAGAGTGGGCGAGCTCCATCCCTCTGTCCTGTAGGAAGAGCCCCGAAGCAGCAGCAACTCTGGTGTTGTAGTTGTGATGTCTGTTCATGGTTCACATTCTGAGTGTGTGTCTTCATTAGCAATCATACCAATGCTAATGCTACTATTACTAACAATGAACAACAACAACACCCCCCTCCATTAATAGAATGCTTACTATGTGCCAGGCACTTTACTTGCATTGCTTAATTTAATCTTTACAACCACCTAAAGAGAAAGACAATTATTAATTGAGTCTTACTGATGAAGAAACAGGACAAGAGAGAAGTGATTAGCCCAGGGTCCCGCAGCTATTAGGTAACAAAACTTGCATCAAGGCCAAAGGATGACCTCGAGGAGAAGGTGTAGCCCTCAGCCCAAAACCCCCATCAGCTCCTCCACCACCCCTAAAATCACCCCAAGTAAACACACTAGGAGAGAAATAATATGTTTGCTTCTAAACACAGCTAGCATTAATGGATAAGCTCCTTATTCCTGCTTCCTACCAGCCTGTCCATCCCTAATCCCCTCCTAGATAGGAATTATGGAGCTACTACCCAAACAGAAATTTAAGGCCTGGGCCCCTTCTGGCTCTCATAGTCTGATGGTGTACTGCTTCCAGCCTCTCATGGTAGGCTGGTGGGGAGGGGTTAAGGAGTGGACAGGACTCTCTAGAGGTGACCTCAGTGTGGCCTGGCCCCTGGCTCAGGTTCTTGAGGATCCCTGAAAGCACCTGTGCAAGTATCTGGCTAAAGAGCCTTGAGGGTCTGCCAGCCCCTACTTGAAGACCCCCGAGGCTGGGGACTCATATTATGGCTGGAATATACTGTTATCAAGGTACTCTGTTACATTAGAAAATTCTGCTGCTCCACAACATAATGGTGACTAAAATGTGCCATTTCTTGAGTGTTTTCCTATGAACACTACGTGTGCATTATTTTATTTAATCCTTACTATAAACAACCCTGTGAGGTAAGAATTAGTCTCCCATTCCTGGACAAGGAAACAAGCTCAGAGAGGTTAGGTAACTAACTCAAGGCCACACATCTATCTGGTAACATTGGAATATTGTGAGATTCAGTGGATATGTTTGGAGGAGCAGCTGTCCCAGGGCTCAGACTTGGATTTTCATCTTGGCCTGCCCGTCTGCTGTAAGCAGACGAGCAGTAAGGATGAGTTGTTAATGAATTGCATCCTTTAACTGTCAGCCACTGGGGGCTAGACCCCCTGGTCTCAGGTCCTCTTCTTCCTCAGCCTCCCATATAGGGCCATACAGGACCTTGAACTTCCTCAAAGGGAAGTGGAGCCACAGCCCAAGTCATTTCCCTTTTCTGGGTCAGGTTCCTCATCTAGTGTGGAGGACAACTGATGAGCCCTAGTAATAGCAAGTTTCTTAATAGCAGCTTACTAGTAACTTAAAAGCAAGTTTCTAGTAATAGCAGCTCAATTTGCCTCTGGAGAACGATCTCCCCCATCAGTCCATATGTTTTGAGTATAACAGATTCCACTCCTGGTACCAATTTCTATTATACATTAGGACCCTTTGGGCTGAAACCAACAAACACTCAACTGGAACTGGTTACACAAAAACAAAACATACACCAGGACTCAAACACATAAACAAAACCCACCCTGGATATATTAATTCACTTAATGGAACAGCCCCAGGGAAGTGATTGTTTCTAGCGCTTCCGGATCCAGGCTCTGGTTACCTGAGTTGTGTTCATCTCCGTTTTTCAGAATGAGGCAACTGAGGTTCGTGGAGACAGTGATGTGGCCAACGACACAGGCCGATAAAATGGATCGAAAATCCAGGTCCGCCTGACCCTAAGGCAGAGAGCTCTGCCAAAAGTGCGTCGCATTGGAGTGTTAGGGATAATGAACGGGGTACCCTTCGGGGTCATTGCGCTGAAAGGAAAAGCTCTCACCTCCGAGGGGGCGGGGTCTATCACCAAGGAGGAGGAGCCAGATGCCTAACGGGGTGGGGCCTGGGTGTGTCCGGGCCGAGGGGCGGGGCCACAGCAGCCGGCGGCTAGGTGACCGGCGCCTGCGCAGAGGCCCCCGAACGACGCCTCTGGCTGGGACCCGCTGAGACTCCGTGTCGCCGGCGGCGCTCGCCGGCGCGCTCGCGGTCGGTCGCCTGGCTCGGGTCCCACGCCTGGCTCGGCCATGAGCCGGTGCGCTGAGGCGGCGGCGGTGGCGGCCACCGTGCCGGGCTCGGGCGTCGGGGAGGCGGGGCTGCGGCCGTCCATGGTGCCGCGCCAGGCGTCCTTCTTCCCGCCGCCGGTGCCGAACCCCTTCGTGCAGCACACGCAGATCGGCGCGGCCAGGCGGGTCCAGGTGAGGGGCGCGGCCGAGGGGGGAGGTGGGCTGACGGGACCCCGAGTGAGAGTGGAGGGCGGCCAAGGGGACCCCGAGTCGGAGAGCGGAGGGCGGCCGAGGGGACGTGGGTCTGACCCGGGACGTGGTCCGAGGGGGGCGTGGGTCGGGGAAGCAAAGGCGTCTAAGGAAGGAAGAACTGTAGATCGGAGCGAAGAGGACTTCTGAGGGTCCGTGGGTGTGAAAGGGACAGAGGCGTGGGCCTGAGAGTTGACACGGGAACGGTGTGGCGGTGAGAAGGGAGATGCGGAGCGGACGGGAGCCCGGGAGGAGGATCGGAAACAGGAAGAGGCTGCTCCGGCTAGTGGCGGGGGACACATTCCGTGCCCGAGACGGGCCAGTGAATCCGTCCCAGAAACTTCAACTTGAGATTGTGAGAGTGGATTGGGAGGCAGATCTGCCACAGGAGAGTAGGTTTGGAAGGTTTTGGGTGTTTTGTTTTGTTTTGTTTTGTCTTGGGCTAGGACAGCAGTCAGTCTGGGATGGATAGAGTGACGGGGAAGGCAGAGAGCCCAGGTCTGGAATGAGAACGACAGGTAAGGCTGGCGTGACCTAGCCGAGCAGGAGCATCGAGGGTAGGAAATCAGAAATCAAAGAAAAGGGATAAAACCGTGAGCTTAAGGTGCTCACGAGTTTTTGGTCCTGAATTTGCCTTCACCCAAAAACTTTTCCTAAATTCAAGGATGAGAGAGGTAGCCCAGACTGTCTTCTACTTTCAAAATGACTACATTACAAAGGAAGTTTCCTTTCCTTTTTCTTGTAAAGGCTGCTTTTACCATTAGCAGTTACGCTCATTCTTTGGACTTCCTCTTTGTTGAAGTTAGTGATCAGAGAACAAGATAGACTGCAAACTGCATTTGTCCTGTGTGTTCTGCAGGGGGGAAAATAGTTTTAATGTTTTCCTGTCCATTTCACACATTACTTTGGATTTGAAGTAGTGTAGTTTTTGCAGTCTGCCTGTATGCACTGAGACCATTGTCCTCTATAGTAGGTGCAAGTTAAGTGCTAGGCTAAGCAGCACGGGGCGGTGGTTAGAGTAATTGTAGGTAGATGTCTGGTTGAGGAAGAGTGTGAGAGAGGAAGAGGAACATAGGAATGTAGTAATACCTCTTGGTAAAGAAACTAAAAGCTTAAAAACTTGATCTTTATGTCTTTAAATGGATAGATGTTTTCTTTATATCTTGCAATGTCTGAAACACTTCTAAATATATTGACCATCATTCAAGATGAAATTTAGTCTGATTTACTCAAATCAGTCATATTTAAATGGAAGTATGTCCATCTATTTGGCTTCATATTTTGGAGGGAGGATCAGAGTAGCATGTTTATAAATATTTATATGCATCTAGAGTAAATTAAGTTTTCTATTGCCTAGGTTGTTACTGTTTAAAGAACTCTCCCAATTATACAGCTGTGAGAGCTGTATAATTGGAAAGACAGCTAGTCTTAGTCAGAAGACCTGGTACTTTATTAGTTGTGTAACTTTGGCCAAGTCACTTAACCTCTCTGAACTACACTTTTCTCATCTATTAAATTGGAATAGTAATACCTTAAAGGAGTTTTACAATTAAGTGAAATAATGTGTGAAAGAATCTGGTATAGTTTGCTGATCTTAAAATTGGTAGTTATGCTATGTGTTGTCTACAAATTGTATGCTGTATATAAAATTTGCTGCTTGGATTGAATGGGATTGAACATGGTCTGGGTATGTTTTACATTTTTAAAATTCATGTAGACCGGAGATACCAAAGAGGTTTCAATGGCTTGAATGGTCTGGATAAAGGGAAGATTTCAATAGGCATGGTTGAAAAAGAATGTTGTCTGTATTAACCATTTTAAAAGATGGACATACTTTCATTTGAGTATGATTTAATGTGATTAATTCACATTAAGTGATTAAATTCATTAAATTTAATCTTGAATGATGATCAATGTCTTGCCTAAGGACTGTTGTCCTTACATTTCACTGAGAAAGTAAAATAAACAATTACAAAAATTTATAATTCCATGTTTTAGTAAGTGACATGAAGGAAAACCAGAGAATAACCCTGAGAGAAGGTATCCCTACAGAGATGACATATGACCAAATGTAAATATGATGGAGAATCCTCTTAATCTGTCAAAGAGTTACCTCAAAATTGGTGTACTGTTAAGTACTATTATTTGTTGCAAACCTTTAAAATGGCACAGAAAAAAAGTTGCCCAATATTTGACAACTTGTTCAATTAAAATCCATATTGGTTGCTCAGTATTGGTGTGAGTGACTCTTAAGTGTGTATACTTTAACCTCATTCCAACTCTTTCTTCAGGTTCTATCCTATGGTCCTTTCTTTCAGTGAAGATTTTTTTATTGGTCTTCTAGTAATGAGACCTCTTTGAAGAGAATCTCAGCTAATGGCCTACCAGAGTGACTTGCGAACTTTTTGGTCATCTTATCTCCTCCACAGTACTGTTCTCTAGTACACCAACCATTCCATCACACCACCTGCTCCATATAAATATAACTTTATCCAAAAATAATGTGCTTACCATGTAGAGTTTCAAGAAAAATCTGGATCCAAGATTCCTTCTATGTAATAGTTCTGGAACTCCTACTTGTCTTACCTTATACATATTCTATTTTATAGGAAACAGAGTGATAGCAAAGTTTCACTGTATTTGTAAGTCCATTTTCAAATAAAGAATAATTTAACAGGGCTAGTTTTGGTCCCAGAAATGGTGGAGTAGCTTAATTCAGACAAACGTTCCAGTAGATAATAATTTTAAACTCTGGTCAAAATATATAAAACTATATGAAGAGCAACAAAAATTAGTCAGAAACTGGAGGATATTTATTCCTTGAAAGAATAGTACTGTACTATGTGAGATTTCCACCCCCCCCCACTTTTTTCCCTGAAGGTTCTTGCTTGACACCATGGGAGGGGATTACTAAAAAGCCTCAGTCTTATTGGCCTGATGTTATCAGAGAACAGAGTTCAGGGCTATCAGAGTAGGTGGAAATTGAGGGGAGAAATCTCAGAAAGTAGGAAACTAGAGATGAAGGAGCTCCCAAATTGGCACATAAATTTCTTTCAAATCCTTGCCTAATCCCTGAACTGTATGTTTTACAAAGAAACCTTCAAGGACCCTCAAGGAAAGGAACAGCTGGAAGAATGAAGAAGCTGAGCAGACATTTCAACTGGTGAACACCACAGTGAGGGTATAGTTAGAATCCCACCAAGTAAGAGGGCCTTGGTGAACACCTCAGGCTTTACATTGAAACCTCACAAAGGTGATACCTTAGGAGAAAAGCTATATCCTTGGACTAAGGCTTCAGTCTAAGACCAAGGGCAACTTCAAACAAATTATTCCTAGTGAAGTATAAAACCAAGCCCTCATAAGGTGAAGGTAGTCAGCCGGTATTTTACCTACCTATTGGGACAGAAATCAACACTTTTCAGAGAAAGATGACAGAATCTGGGCTCTGCAATATATCATCCAAAATGGCTAATATGCTGTAAAAACAATCATAAGAATTCAAAGAAATAGGAAAATGTGACTTATGGTCAAGAGAAAAAGCACACAATAAAAATAGACCCTGAAATGACCAGATGTAGGACTTTGCGTGTAAACACTGTAAAGTAGCTATTATAAACATTCCCAAGGACTTAAAGAGTGTTATAATGAGTGAATAGTTGGAGAGAACTTAGAAGAGAAATAGAAACTATAAAAGAAAACCAAATGGACATTCTAAAACTGAAAATTATTATAACTGAAATGGAAAACTCACTGGGTGGGCTTAACAGTACATTGGTTATGGTAGAAGAAAGGATCAGTGAATTTGAAGATACCTCATCAGAAACTATTAAATCTAAAAGGCAGAATGAAAAAAATTGAGATGGGAAATCAGCAAAAATGGTAAAGTAAAAAAGATTTTCAGAACCTCTGATAGTCATCTTCTCCATAAAAGCAATGAAAACACTGGCAAAAATAAAGGGGAAAAAAAATAGAATCAACTTTGTCATAGCTCTGAAAATTAAGCAAATACTTTCAGCAATCTGAGGAGCATTTATTCAAGAGTGCTGACTCTTGGTCAGAACAGTAAGCCTTGTGATAGTTTAACTTACCCTATTCTAATTCCCCCTTCTCAGTTCTGTAGTAGCCTTGAAAACCTACAGCCTGGCAGCCATTAGAGGGGGAAGAATAGTGTTGGAGCTTCTTAAAATTCTCATTCCCAGAGAATTATTATTTGCATGGATCTGGTGACTTCCTGGAAGACCTCATTTTCAAGGCTGTCTTTATTTGATTTATCTTGGAGATACATCTAAATAAAGCAATAATTATAAATCTGTGTTGAGGGACATACGATGTATAAAGATGAAATTTGTATGACAATAATAGCAAATAAGAGAAGGGAGGTAATGGAACTGTAGGAGCCTGGTTGTGTACTATTAAAATTAACTTGGGTGATTCAAACTAGATTATTATAAGTTAAGACAGCAGCACTTTAGGACAATCACTAAGCAAAAACATTTTAAAGTATAGTAAAAGAAACAATGAGGGAATTAAAATGGTACACTAGAAAATATTTAACACAAAACAAGGCAGCAATGGAGACCTAAAGAAACAAACAAACAAAAAAACACACAACATATAGAAAACAAATGGCAAAATAGCATATGTAAATCCTACTTGCGTAATTACATTACATATAAATTGATTAAACAATTCAGTTAAAAGGAAGATTGACAGAATGGATAAAATCCATAATCCAACTATATGCCCTCTAAAAGAGACACACCTCAGATTCAAAGACACAAATAGATTGGAAGTAAAGGGATGGAAAATGCTATACCATGTAAACAGTAACCAAGAGAAAGCTGGGATGGGTATATTAATATTAGATAAAATAGACTTCAAGACAGAAATTGTTACTAAAGAAGGACATTTTATAATGATAAAAGGGTTGATTCATTAAGAAGATATAATGGTTAAAACCATATATATACACCTAACAACGAGCCCAAAATACACAAAGCAAAAACTGGCAGAATTGTAGGATGAAATAGACAATTCAACAAAAATAAAGACTTCAGTTACCCACTTTCAATAATGGCAGAAGGTAGAACAGTAAGGCAGAATATCAACAAGGAAACAGAAGACTTGAACAATCGTGTAAATCAACTAGAGCTAACAGATATATATACAGAACACTCTACCCAACAATAGCAGAAAACACATTCTTCTCAAGTGCCCATGGAACATTTGCCAAGATCATATGTTAGGCCGCAAAACAAGTCTCAATAAGTATAAAATGATTAAAATAATACAAAGTATGTTCTTTGACCACAGTGGATTGAAATTAGAAATCAATAACAGAAGAAAATTTGGGAAATTCACAAATACCTGGAAATTAAATCACATATTTCTAAATAACCAATGGTTCAAAGAAGAAGTCATAAGAAAAATTAGTAAATATTTTGAGATGAGTGAAAATGACACACATACAAAAACTTACTGGACTCCACTAAAGCAGTGCTTAAAGGAAAATTTATAGTTGTAAATGCCTGTGTTAGAAAAGAGAAAGATTTTAAGTCAATATCATAACTTTCCACCTTAAGAAACTAGAATGAAGAGCAAACTAAACTGAAAGCAAGCAGAAATGAATAAATAATAAAGATTAAGACAGAAACAAATGAAATAGGAAATAGTGAAACAATAGAGAAAACAACAAAACCAAAAGTTGGTACTCTGGAAAAAAATTGACAAATCTTTGCCTGGACTGACCCAGGGAAAAAAATAAAAAAGACAGAAGACTCAAATTACTAAAATCAATAATGACAAAGAGGACAATGCTACCAAGTTTTCCAAAATAAAAAGCATTATAAGGAGTAATATAAACAATTTCATGCCAAAACATTAGATAACTTAGATGAAGTGGGCAAATATTTAGAAAGACACAAACTACCAAAATTGATTCAAGAATAAATAAAACTTCAAATGGAAGCTTATAAAGCTTATAGCTCTGACTTGGGCAGTGCAAAGGCAATTTATGTACCCAAAGCATTTGTACCCCCATAATATTCTGAAATAAAAATAAATAAAACTTTTTTAAAAAGTTCAAATGAAATAAAGGTATTAACCGGTAGTTAAAAAAAAAAAAAATCACAAAGAAAGCTCAGGACCAGATGGATTCACTGGTGAATGAATTCTACAAAAGGGTTTAAGAAGAATTAACACCAGTCCTTCACACACTATTCCAAAAAATAAAAGAAGAAGAAGTACTTCCCAAATCATTCTACCCTGATACCAAAATTAGCAATAGACATCACAAAAAAAAAACTACAGAGCAATATCCTTTATGAATACATATTGAATATAGGCAATATTCTTCAACAAAATGCTAGCAAAGTGAATCCAGCAACATATAAAAAGGATTATACTATGGCAAAGTGGGATTTATCCCAGGAACATAACATTGGTTCAACACAGGAAAAATAATAAATATGAGCACCATATTTATTGAATAAAGTGCACAGGATCATTTTAGTCAATGCAGAAAAAGGATTTGACACACTTTCATAATAAAAGACTACCAACACCAAATGTTGGGAAGGATGTACTGAAATTCTCATGTGTTTCCAGGGACACTTTTTAAAAATAATATAGCCACTTTGGAAAGCTGCTAGTTTCTTGCAAAGTTAAACATATCTATGACCCAGCAATTCCACTCCTAAGTATTTACCTAAGAGAAATGAAAGCACATATCCATAGAAAGGCTTGTACCAGAATGTTAATAGTGGCTTTGTTCATAATAGTCCACCACTGGAAACAACCCAGATGTTTATCAATAGTAGAATCAATAAACAAATTATTGTATGGTCATATGGTGGCATAATACTCTGCAATCAAAAACAATGAATTATTGATATATGAAACAGCATAGTAGAATTGAAAAACATTATGTTAAGTGGAAGAATGCATAATATATAATTCCATTTATGTGACATTCAAGAACAGACAAAACTAAGCTATGGTGACAGAAATTTAGCGTTGGTTGTCTGAGTGTTGGGATCGACTGGAAGAGGCACAGGGTGACTTTCTGGGAGTGGTAAATATGTTCTATATCTTGGATTGGGATGGTGGTTACATGAGTATACATTTAACAAAACTCATTGTGTACTTAATGTCTGAAAATTTCCTTGTGTAATTTTTACATCAAACTGGACAGACATCAGATAATTAGAATATTTTTGGCACTTTTTCCTAAATTATTTGATGATGATCAGATTCATGTAAGGGCCAATAGAGAAAGAAAAAGTATGGCACTGTTTGAGTAGCATAATTGGCTTATATAAAAGGTAGTGTGTTATACATGAGGACAGTCTATTTCACTTAAAAGGTGATACAATACAAGGATTAAGAGCAAAGACTTTATAAGCAAACTGGATTCATTCAAATCCTGGTTATACCTCTTACTAATAACTCTGTGATCATAAGCAATTTAATTTAATTCCCTCTGTGCCACTCTTTTCTTATATGTAAAACTTACAACTTACAGTTATAAGAACTAAGTAAATTACTATATTCCAAGTGCTTAGAGTACCTGGTACATAGCAGCCACATGTTATTTGCAATTCTTATTTATTTGCTTTTTATTCTTATTACTTATTTTTTATTCTTATATTTTATGCCTATTTTCTTCTCCATCTCTTTATTGTTATTAATTCTAAAGGTCTGGAAGGTTTATAAAACAATGCATTTACTTCTTCACCCTCTAAAGCCTTCGTTCACACTCTTCCTTCTACCTATACCTCTGAAAAAGAAAATTTCGCCTCTTGCCTTGCTAGCTTCTGCTTATCTTGGAAGACTATTCAGGCTACACCTCTTTCAGGAAGCTTTGCTGGCTGCTAAGTCAGACACACCTTTTCTTTGTTCCCCCAGCATCCTCTGTTCACTCTCATGAATATACAGATCAATTGTCTTAGGGTTTTCTTCACTTTTTCTTTTGCTACTTAGTAGGCGTCATGAGGTCGCCTACTATATCTATGTCTTACTTTTCTTTGTGCTTAAATCTTTGTCTAATACAGGATAGTACTCAATTTATCCTTGAGTGAATGCATGAATAGCATATAACTTTTCTGTTACATGTTTCTGTTTAGTAGCTGTGCATTAAAATAATGTCCATTTATCTATTATTATCAACTTTGACTTTCAGATTTTCCTTCTTGGAATAATCCTGCTTCCAATTCGTGCCTTATTGGTTGGATTAATTATATTACTGGCATGGCCATTTGCTGCAATTTCAACAGTATGCTGTCCTGAAAAGCTGACCCACCCAATAACTGGTTGGAGGAGGTAAGAAATAAATATGTTCAAATATTTGGACATAATATGAAGATAAAAAGGGGTTTATCATAGGTTAGTCAGTGATCAATCGTTTTATCTAACTACTGCCTACTCAATTTTAATAATTTATTTTTGTTTTTCTGATGAAACTGGTCTTAATTTATCATATGTAGAACTGACTGCCCAGGTACATAATAATCTTCTCTTGAAGTTGTAGTTTCCTAAGGTTAAGACATTTTGTTTTCTGAGTTATTTCCAAAAAGTGATACATCTTTGGTTCTGAAAGATACCCAGTTAGTATACCTGAAACCATTGCAGCTATAAAATACCTTGCTTTCTTTTGCTCTTCCTCAGTTTTCACATTTGTTCTTGTTCCTGTACAGTAATGACAAGTTTTCTTCAGTGATGTAATTAAGTGGATCAGTTTTTTTGTTAATTACTTTAGTAGTTATTATTAATAACAACTTAATTATTAACCAATATAGCCTAGCTTTAAAAAATATTAGCATTAAGGCAGAATGGAACTGCCTCTTAGGCATTATCTAATTGGGATGGTATTAGAGAACAGACTGATCATGAATGAACAAAGCTACTGGTAAAAGTTCATTCTTATTCAGCAGAACCAAATTGTTGCCATCTGTGTGTCTTAAAAGCGGGGCCTCTTAATGTGGACTGCGCGGATTTCACATGGATTCCAAATTTACAGATGGGTTTTACGGCATTGTTGAACTCTCCGAAATTATGCACAATTTTTTCCCTCTGCCAAGGATATATTCCTTTCATCTAAATCTCAAATGTGAACACGTCCTCCAAAAATTTTGAGAAATACTGTTCTAGAAACTTTTAAAGAAATATGCAGTTTGCTGTTCAGTTCATGTTCTCGTGAACAAATGTCAATATCAAACACAAGGCAAGTTTGAAGTGGAAATGAATCCAGTGCTGCCAGTGCCCCAGAGAAATCTCAGTTCTTGCAAATCACACTCCTTTGTTTTATAACTCAGGGTTGCGTGGCATAAAACAATACTTCAAGAGATGTTTTTTTGTGACTCACCAACTCTGTTCCGATTATTTTTTTGGTTTCTATTGTTAGTCGTTCATGAAAACCTAGGATGATGGAAGGAATAGGCTGAGAATCCAGAAAATAGATATAAATGATAGAAAAGGAATTTTTACTTTTGTCAATTAAAACAGTATCTCTGTCTCCTCTCAAACAGGTAATGCTGGAGTTACTATGTGGCACCAGACTTTCAGCCATTTTTAAACATTTAAATGGAAGTGTTTAATGGCTCTGAATATGAGATAACTGTAGTTATCAGAAGCCACATCACTATAGATAAAAAACAAGAGGTTTGGAAATTTGATAAAGGGGCGCACTTTGTATCCTTACATGAACAGAGGTCTCGTCACTAACCTAAAAGGGAAGAAAGGGAAGTACAGTCCCTGTGCCCTCTGGACAAATACTTTGGTTTTCTGTGTCTTACTTACTGAGAAATAAAAGTCACAGAAACTTACTAGGAGCTAGTTGCTAATCGCTCCTCACTATATCATTGCAAGAATGTTGAGAGAATTTATCTGGAAACCTATTTTTTTAAACTCTCATTAGCTGGCATGGATGCGGGGAGATAGGAACACTCCTACACTGCTGGTGGAACTGCAAACTAGTACAGCCTCTGTGCAAAGTAATATGGAGATACCTCAAAGAGCTACAAGTAGACCTACCATTTGTTCCAGCAATCCCATTACTGGGCATCTACCGAAAGGAAAAAAAGACATTCTATGAAAAAGACACCTGCACCAGAATGTTTATAGTAGCACAATTCACGATTGCAAAGATGTGGAAACAACCCAAGTGCCCATCAATACATGAGTGGATTAATAAAATGTGGTATATGTATACCTTCGAGTTCTACTCAGCCACAAAAAACAATAGTGATCTAGCACCTCTTGTATTATCCTGGATAGAGCTGGAGCCCATTCTACTAAGTGAAATATCACAAGAATGGAAAAACAAGCACCACATGTACTCACCATCTATCTAATTGGTATTAACTGATCAACACTTATGAGCACATACAGTAGTAACATTCATCAGGTGTCGGGCAGGTAGGAGGGGGAGGATGGGATGGGTATATTCACACTTAATGGGTGCGGTGTGCACCGTCTGGGGTATGGCCAAGCATGAATCTCTGACTTGGGTGGGGCAAAGGCAATATATGTAACCTAAATGTTTGTACCCCCATAATATGCTGAAAAGAAACTCTCATTAGATACCTCGTGGGTGATGTATATATTTTATTTTTCATGAAAAGCTACATGCTTATTCACATACTGAGATATCCATCCTGTGTTTGCATTTCTGGGAGTTCTTTTTTCTTTTCCTATTTGATGAGTTTATCAAGGTCAGAGACCGTATCTTACTTGGCTTGTGTGTCCAGCACAGTTCCTGGCACAGTTTGATGGATTAATTGCTCTTTGGTAGCAGAATCTTTTTAAAAAGTAAAAGAAGTAGATTTCTGGAATCGTTTATGTGCATATCTGTTCCAGGGAAGTGAGATGGTGAATTTACTTCTGAAGATGCTTGATGATGTCTAAGAGCTATGACAATATAGATAACAAGACTTACTTTTAAAAAAATTATCCCTAAGGTAATTCTGAAGACAGTTTTAGCATGCGAGTTCTAAAAGTGTTTTGGGAGGTAACTGTCTTCATTACACAAATGTAGATTCCCAAGATTTCTTTGAAGAGCATTATTGATTTGGATGTCTCAGTGGGGGATGTGTGTTGAACATTCATTTTTATCAGTTTATAGTCTCAGAATGTGGGAGCCATTTATTAGCCACGTGTCCTTGGGCAAATTTACTTTATTTCTCTGTGCCTGTTTCCTCCTCTGTAAAATGGAAATAATAATACCTACATCATAAGATTAGGCTAAGCACGTAAAGCACTTAGAATGGTGCTTGACACTTGGCAGAAAGCGCTCCATGCAAGTGTTAGCTATTATTCTCCTTAGCTCATATTTTAACATGAAATGCCCTGACATGTTTTGGTTTCCTTATTGTATTTTAGAGTAAAGCCCTGCTGCCTGCTTCAATTAGCAAAGCTAATTATGTCTTTTCTGTATTTATTTGCAAAGGAAAATTACTCAAACGGCTTTGAAGTTTCTGGGTCATGCCATGTTCTTTTCAATGGGATTTATAGTTGCTGTGAAAGGAAAGATTGCAAGTGCTTTGGAAGCACCAGTTTTTGTTGTTGCCCCTCATTCAACATTCTTCGATGGAATTGCTTGTGTGGTAGCTGGGTTACCTTCTTTGGTATCTCGAAGTGAGAACGCACAGGTCCCTTTGATTGGCAGTAAGTACTTGTAATGGGTGAAATATTTTCATGCTCATGCTTTAAATTAAAAGAGTTATGTATAGTCTATTGATAACCTTTTAAAAAACATTAAAATAATAAAACATTTCAAACATGTTTATTGTAATATAGTACTAAGTGCAAAGAATGAATTTATTAAAGAAAGATTAGAGGACACTTCCCTATCTATAGCTTCACAGTTCTTTTTAAAAGTTATCTTTGTTACTATGCCATCATTTCTTTCTGTTGTTATATATAGTCAGAAAGACTGGTTTTCAAATACTAAACATGATTTGAGACAATTTAACTAAAGAATTGGTGAAAGCACAGGTTACATGCTATTTCATGAATTTCTCTTCAGGGTATTAGGCTGATAAATGCCCTAAGTCTTTTCTCCTAACTCTGTTTTCTTCATCATTGCCCCCAAAATCTCCATGAGGGCCGTATGTGTAACTCTTTGAAAATTATGATGTGGAACAATAAGTGCTTCCTGCCGTAAAAAATAATGAAGCAAGTGAAGTGTTTTTCCCACCAGATGCTTTGGTCTCTCCCTCAGGAATTAGTCTCCAAGTAACTGCTCCTTGTTGTCCCAAGGTCGTTGTAAACATCAAGTGATGACAGTAGGTGTGAAAGTTGCCTGATGTTGCCTTGGTGCTCTGGAGAAATAATAGTAGTTCTTGCAGCTTTGTTATTCAGCTAAGACACTTTTTTTAAACGTAACTACTGTGTGTTGTGTAATATGGCTTTTTCCTGAATAGTTGTATAGCAATAGATTTTTGGTAAATTGAGGTTTATTTTGCATGTGCGAGGAAGCTATCTATTTAGAAAACTGTTGTGCTGAAAATTTTAATAAACTGATTAATAATTGCTCCCTCCTTATGTGTACCATGAATTTATAGAATCAGTTTTCAGGTATTCCTAAAATAAAACAAGATAATCTTGTAGTGTATCCCAAAGGTTTAATGTCAATTGAGGAAGAAGACCTTTAGGAAGAAAATTGCATTTGTTTCTTTTCATACTTTTGCTGCTTACTTCTGTTAAATCAATGAAATGTATCTACTTCTCCTTCTGAAATTAAAAGCTAAGTTCTAATAAACTTTGAACTGGAGTTTTTTGGGTTTTTTTAAATTATTAACTTTGATTTACTATCATTTTAATTTTTCATAACATTTGTTGTATGATACATCCAGTATTATTGCTGTGGTAGCTTTAGCCAAAAAATGGCTTGGTTGTGACTTTTTGTTTGTTTTAAAGGACTGTTACGGGCCGTGCAACCAGTGTTGGTGTCCCGTGTAGATCCAGATTCCCGAAAAAACACAATAAATGAAATAATAAAGCGAGCAACATCAGAAGGGAAATGGCCCCAGGTAAAACACAATAGGAGATACTAAAGCTCAGTCATACTCAACAGTGTGATGGTTTTGCTGAAAAAGTGATTAATGTCTTTAATCTTATCTGAAGTATATTTAGATGGTGTTTTTCTGTTCAAGGGGCACATTAAAATCACCTGTAGACCCTTTTTTTCTAACTTTACCATCTCACCACCCCTTCCTTGGAATGCCTTTTGAGGGCAAGGGAGGGACATTTATTGCATAATAAGCCAGGGGTGATTCTAACGAGTATCCCTCTGTGTTTCCCGGATGAAGACAAGTGACATCTGGCAGACTAGTAGTCCTGCATTGATCTGGCCACGCAGGATAACATGTAGATATTAAAGTACCAAGAGGAAGTATGACCGACCAGAAGGTTTTAGAAACTAAGACATATGAGGAAATATTAAAAAGATAATAGGGAATAGCTGGCATTGGAATAGTGTTTGATTTTTCTCTGTGGATCCAAGGCATATATCTAGGACTGGTAGGTGGGAGATAACAAGTAGATAGATCTCAGCTCATTTTGCTCATTTTGAGGAAGAACTTTCTGTCTGTCCAGGGGTAGAATGGTCTGATTTGGAATCCCTTTTTTAGAATGTTTAGGCATTGGCTAAACAACCACTTGGGGGGGATATTGTAGAAAGAATTCAAGCATTAGAGATGTTAAGTGACTTTTAATGCCCCTTCCAGCTCTGAGATTTTATGATTCACTCTATATCCATTCATTGTTAGTAGTGCAGCTGTAGAATTTCCCCTGAATAGAATATATTTGATATTGTACCCAATTGTTATAGGAAACCCATTTTTTAAATTAGAAGATAGAATTATACCTATTCATAATTTTTATTTTATGAATAACTTGTTATCATGGCAGTGTAGCTCAGTGTTTTTCCCCTTTAATTATTATAAAATACACGTTACTAATTGCTGTGGTGCAGGGATTTTCTTTTTCATTTTATGTAATTAGCAATTTACTCATGGCTAAATTTTAAAAGCATCAGAAAATCAAGCTGCTATTTTATTTGGTTAATGGGAAAAGTAACTGTACTACATATCTTTCATGTGGAAAGCATAAAGTACATTAAAAGCTAAAAACACTTAAAAATAAAAAAAGATACTAAGTTGTATTCCATATGTCAACTAATTCAAATAAACATAAAGCATATTGTAAGCATTCCTTCCTTTGTCCTCAAGACATCCCTGAGCTATATGTTGTGGGAGTGAATATCATTTAATGGGAAAACTGAAATAAAGAAAGTAGGAAATTATTTGGTTAAGGATGAAGTGAAGAAAGAATTTAATATAGCCTGACGTACACTTTGTGTACACCTTGACCATGACTTATTCTCTACACTTCCTTTTAAGTTTATTCAGATCATTAGTATCATCATTAAGAAACATTTGTTAACTGTATTCTCTATTCAAAGCCTAAATCCATTTTCTGATTATCTTAATGTTCAGACACTATACTTCTTTTAGAGGAAAATTGAATAATCTGATTGTAGTTTTCATTAGAATCAAGTGTTAGCCTTTGATTTCATTTTTGTTTTTTAAGCATTGGCAGCTGTTTGTGAAGTCATAAGAAAGTGAGTAAAGAGGTAATATATTAATTAGACTGAAATATTAAATCTATTCCTTTTCTCCCAAGATACTAGTTTTCCCAGAAGGTACTTGTACTAATCGTTCCTGTTTGATTACTTTTAAACCAGGTGAGATAAATTAAATTATGTATTATAATAAAGTAACATGGAAGATTTCTCAAATGATTTGATAGCAATACACAAAATAACTCTTTGGTTTGCTCTGAGCACTTCTTCTTTTCTGATAAGTTTTAGTGTTGTGGATCCACAGAACTCCTTTGCTTTCTCTTTTGGTATGATAACCCCTTCTTCCTTGTAATGTTTCCTCTGTGTGGGTTTGTGTGTTTGAGTAGAAACCACTGCCATTTCTCTTTTCCATCGGGGAACCCTCATAGACACATGGTGTCCTATGTGATCAAACAGAAAACCTGTGTTACATTATCATTATAAAGTCTTCAAATGCCTTCTAGGGTTCACTTTTTTTAACATTGCAATGTCACTGAATACAACTTTCTTTGTAATTTGTAACACTTTAAAATGTTTATCTGCTGCTAGAATGCTCACCGCCTATGAATCACTTCTATAAATAGCAAGTGTGGTGGTTATTGCTTCAAGCATTGGGTTTCACGTAAACTTTCTTCTTTTCTCTTTGTCTTGATCTTGTCATTACTTTTTTTAAAAATCCTGTTGAAGGATAGGTATTTGGAAAATGAAAACAAGTGGAGAAACAAATAAATATTTTAAGTGGTTTAGGCACAGCATTTAATATTTTCTTAAATAGTTCTTAATCCTAAAAATTCCTCATTTTGGTAAACAACACTAAGGATTTCCCCAACATTTAGCAAATAATTTCAGTTATGTACACTCTTAAGATATTCAGTATATTTATACTGATTATTAATTTTTTTCTTTATTATAAAACTTTTATTCATATACAAATGTATTATAAAATTTCAATGTGGTTATAGGAGCCTTCATTCCGGGAGTTCCAGTGCAGCCAGTCCTCCTCAGATACCCAAACAAACTGGTAAGCATAGTATTTTACCATGGGAAGAATTTCAAGTATTCCAAACAGCACAAATTCTATAGGACTATTTTTAATATTTGAATGATGTTGTAAATAGAGAAGTGATAGACGCAGATAGGCAGACTCATTTTGCTTGCCACATCTAGTTTTTAAAATTCTGCCCCATAGGCATATATTATTATTATTTTGCTATTGCTATACTTCAGGAAGACGTTTCCTTACCTTCTACTCTAGTGTTACTATGGTCATATGATTAAGTCACATATTAGGGTCTCGTTAGACTGCGTAGTAGAAATTTGTGATTTTCATTAAGTCTAGAGGGAAATTTTTTCTGATTAGTGGTCATTACTAGTAGAGAAGGATTAAAGTAGCAGGATAAATTTGGGAGAGGCTTGGTCTTTAATTACTGGCTCAGTACTTACTACCTGTGTGACCCTTGGCAAGTAGCTTAATTAAATAAGAAAATATCTGAAAAGAGCTTAACATCTTGTATAAAGTCCAGAGTGGACTCAGGAAATAGTCTCTTCTGCTCCAGCTGGGCACATTGTTGTCCTCTGGATACTGATTGTACTACCATTTTCCTAAAGACGGATTTTTGAGGCAATATTTTGGTTCTGAGAGGAACTTTTTTTTTTAAATGAGAGAATTTATATAAAAAGGCAGGATGTTAGTTATCTATGCTATCTAAGATTAAGATCAGTTCAACGTTCTATTCACAGTCTTGTTTCTCAACGTTGGGCACCTATGATTAAGAAAAAGAATTAAAATCTATCAAACTTTTATTCATTGCATTCCACCTATAGATTTGAATTTATCATGTATTCAAATTCTTTTACTATACACTACTTTATTATTCTTTTCTCCCAAATAAACTTTTCTTTTTGAGTACTGATATATTCTGGGGTTTGGGGGTTTTTTTGTACATAATTTACTTATCGAGATATGTTCATATTAGGAAAAAAATAACTAAGTATGCACAATAGTTTTTTTAAAAATTCAGAACAGCTCGTTCCATAAAAAGGTAGGTGATGACATAAGGAAGAGAGATCTTTGCGTGTATATAATCCAAGAATTCATAGATCAGTTCACTGTTCTTTAATAATGATAATATGCTTATTTTGCTTTTCAATATGTTGCCTTTAATTTCAGAAAAAGATGTACAGGAATCCCTGTATTAAAATAAGATCTTTGTTTTATGTATTATAACAACTTAAATGCTTCTGTTATTGTAGGACACTGTGACCTGGACTTGGCAAGGATATACATTGTAAGTCACTTATGTCTATTATTAGTTTTTATAAATTTTATTTTAGTGAACAAAAGGAAATATCATTTATTCTTTATTTTTAAAAAAGCCTTGTTTTTATAAAAGTAAAGATTTCTGATCAGAGTCTTAAATCTTGTAACTGGTCAGTCTCTGTAGAGAGAGGATCACTGTCTTGCTCATTAACCCCTAGTGTCTCCTGTGGGCAGAATTTTAGTCATCTGTCATATTCAGATGAGTCTCAAGTGTCTGTCTGCCAGTTTGTAAGTGACCTAGTTTGCATCATACTTAGCTTGAATTTTGTGGTTTCGTTTCGACTGCAGATTCGGCATTATCAAGTGTCTCCATCCTTGTTACCACATTGATTTAAGCAGTTAAGAGCAAGTTAGTCATATGCCCTGAAATACCTGGGATGTGTCTGATATGAGCTGAGAAAATAGTTAACCAAGATTTCAGTTCTGTTCTTGGATTTTGAAAACACTGGCATCAGCAGTTTCTGGAAGCATTTAAGACGGGAGAGGAATACAGTTTCTCTATTAGGCAAGCTGAACTGAAATAGGCCTTTAAAAAGAACAGACCATATAGAAACTTGCTTTCTCTCAAGATCTTTTTTTAGTTCTCCCTGGATAAGTCTGAGCCTGTTTAAATTTTAGTGAGAACCATCTGAAACACCTGGATTTGAGGACTTTCCCCAGGGCCTTGTCCACTTTTGATATAGTTAAGCCCAGAGTTCAAATAATGTTGTTAATAAATAGGTGACATCCCTTTGGAAATATTTAAAAGGAAATTGTAATTTACCTTCAAGAACATTGTAGGCTTCTTTAGATACCTTTTACATAATCCAACCAACTTCTGAAAATCAATTTTTAATACTGCATAATTATTTATAATTATAAATATTTCTATTTCTTATAAGGTTTTTTTTTAATTTTTTATTTTTTTTGAGACAGAGTCTTGCTCTGTCACCTGGGTTAGAGTGCCGTGTCATCAGCCTAGCTCATAACAACCTCAGACTCCTGGGCTCAAGCGATCCTCCTACCTCAGCCTCACAAGTAGCTGGGATTATAGGCATAAGCCACCAAGCCCAGCTAATTTTTCTATTTAATAGAGATGGGGTCTTGCTCAGGGTGATCTGGAACTCCTCACCTCAAGCAATCTTCCCGCCTCGGCCTCCCAGAGTGTTAGGATTACAGGCGTGAGCCACCTCGCCCAGCCTATTTCTTATAAGTATTATAATAATTATAAAAACTTATTCATTTTTTGTAAATTGCTTTGAAATATAAATTTAAATCAGAATAGGTAACTGATGGGCCCGTGGAATAGACATTAACATATGTGAAACATTTATATTTTTGTTGTGCTTCAGTCCTTGGTAGTTGAAGATAAGCAAATAACACCAAAAATAAAGAATATAAATTATAAAAGATATCTAGACAGCATATTATCTTTAACTCTCCAGAAAATCAGTTTATTCATTTGTGTAGAATACATGTTTCATGCCACTAGTGATTTTGAATTCCTGGTTTTCAGCTCCTATATAAGAGAAAATTTGGGGAAACTAGTGTGAGAGCACTTTAGAAAAAGAGGTACCTTAAAACTGGACAGGTAGCTTACTTATATTTCCTGAAGTGTGTGATCCTTTGGGCCTTTATGAGTTAAGTTTCTTATGGAGATAGTGACTTTGGGCTCATTATACAGTCTGTGTGACTTTTTTTGCTTGCACGACAGTCCAGTTAGAAACGGAGATCAAATAGGAGAAGGTTTTTCTGGAAGGGGAAAGTAGAAGGGTTTAGTTAATCCAAGCTTCTAATAGAGCTCGGAAGTGTGTAAAAAGGAGAAAAAGTTGGAGAGAGAATTCAGTACAGAAAGGAAGAAAAAAATATTTTAAGAGTTCCAAGATTGCTTAGGGCTTATAAACAAGCACAAAATCTTTAAAAGGCACAACTTTGTTTTGCCCAAATGCCACGTGCACTTACCTGTGGAAAATCTCATTTCCACCTTCGTCTTCTAATCTACTTAATGTTATTGTTAGCACTGTGTCTATTACTTCTAAATCGGTTTTCTCAATTGTCCTTGCTCCAAGTGCTATTCTAGACACAGATGTAAGGAAGACATTTTATACAAAGCAGATATCCTAAGGGAGAGGAGACTCAGGGAATAAACTTTAAGAAGGGCAGCTATAAAAAGCTGTTTTGTATCAGTTGAAGAAGTATTTGATTTGTCTGTAGTATGCACAAGAAAGGTTTAATGAGATCTTATGTGTGGTTTCATTTTTTTTTACAGCATTCAAAATTTTCAGAATAACTTTTGTATCTGTTCAAATAATTGAATTCCACAGCTCCATTTAAATAATTTAAAAAACAATTTACCTTATGGTGGATAATGTGGATTGACTTTGTTTGAAGTTTATAGATAGTAAAATATTTTTTCCCTTTTAGATGGAAGGTTTGAGAACTGATACATTAACAGTTTATAATTAATTATGGAGATAGTAAATCTTTCTACATTCCTTTTTTTAACTGAATTCCTAAACTCCTAAATTCCTTTAGTGAGCCCCCTCAGGTAATTTTTACAGATAAATTATATTTTAATTTCTTAATAGCAAAAAAAGGTTGGTTGGTTGTTTTCTCAAACATGCAGTCTAATCCACTCTACCTGATTTCTGGGTCAACTGTCTAATGAGGCTAAACTAAAAATCCCATAGAAATCTTATCCAGAGAGTCTAAATATTTACTGGAAATCTATAAGTAGAAGCAACTATTTCAAAAATTATCTTGCAAGGGTTGGTTAACCACTTTAAAGAAAGCCTTGGTGAAATTTAAACCTTTCGGATTTCCCCATAACCAAAACTGGGACAATTTTGATAAAGTTTTTGCCTTTAAGGAAAGGTCCACTGATTTTATTTTTTTATAATATCAGAAAATTTAGAAATGTAAAGTTCTACTGAGAACTTTTTCCATAAACACACTCATGTACCTTGAAATGTAGCCTTGGATAATTTCTCTGGAGACTTAGGCCTGTGAGTCTGTGTTGCCAAGGAAACTTCAAATTTGAGGTTTAGTCTATTGAGCTGTAGCTCTGACTCACAAATACATATTTAGTGTTCATTTGATAATTTAGCTTTTGAATAGCAAGAATGTCTAAGTCCAAGAAGTGTTATAGCTGTAGTGTAGCATTTATAAACAAAAAATACATATGAAGTGTGATATGGGGGTGTTTGTAAAGAAAGGATTGTTGAGTAACATTAGATGGTATTTCTATTACCATTTAAAGATGGCTTTCTCTTTTTTCTATTCAGCATTCAGCTTTGTGTGCTGACTTTCTGCCAACCCTTCACAAAGGTAGAAGTGGAGGTAAGTCATTCAAAACGTAGCCTTGGTGCTTGAGATTTGGCCTTTCCTTTAATTTTGAATTTCTAGTCTAGAGAGACCAGATGTAAAGGTCCACCACCTTTAAAATGAGCCTTGGTACTTTACAAATTGTGTATCTCAACCCAAGCTGTCAGATTTAGTCCTTAAAATCATGTAAGGAAACACCTCTAACTTCTGGGAACTTGGCCAGAATGGCATTACCTGTTCTCATCCTTTTACTCCTTTTAATGCTGACCTCTGCCAAGTTCAATGATATGCTTTGAGATCCTGCCAGAAGGAGCTGATGGGAGCCGATAGAGCCCCACAACTCCTTGAAGAGTATGTTTTGTGAAAACTGAGAAGTGCTGTTTGGGGATTAGGGGAGAGACACAGACGTCAGAAGCCCTGACATAGGGAATCACTCTGCATGTGGAAAGCATGAGAAAATCCTATCTGGGAGGCAGCTCATGCCATCATTCACAGGACAGAGTCTTTTGGTTTGAGTTGCAGTGGCAGGTGGGGCGTGGGGGAGTAATTAGAACATTTTGAAAATTGTGACCAGATTTTTAAGGTCTGATGGTTGACTTCAGAGATGTTCTTAGTTTCTAGATATGATATGGACTAGACCCCTTAATTTAAAATCCAGTGGGTTTTAGTGAGACTCTCTGGTAGTCTATGAAGAAAGAGGGTTAGAATAGCAGGCACCCGGATTTTCTGATTGCAGCCATGGATTGTGGAATGAAAACCTTAAATTTGCATATTTAATGCAGAGTTCTGAGTTGGCCTAGTGCTCTAAGTGACAGGACTGTGGGATTAAATTCACAAGAACACTATTTTACTTTATTGAATGGCTTAGTGATTCAGCCATTTAGAGCTTATCAGCAATGCCAAATGATAAGGAGGGAAAATTATATTTCAAAATGAGTGTAACTTTAGTCAAATTTTCATGAGGTGTGTACGTTCTCTGCCTGCCTTAAAAATATGTTTTTTGATTATATTCCACACCTCCCCACTTTTAAAACCAGCTTAGCATCTCTCATTGTGGCCAAAAAACACTAGTTTTAGGGATGTCCGTAGACATTTTTTAAAAAATAACTACTCTATTAAATTTAGGAAGTACCAGTGTAAACAAAGTGAATCAGGTTTCTTTTCTGAAGACTTCTCAGTGCCTTTGAAATGTGTGACCACAGAGAACCCCTTTTTCTCTGAATATCTCTAGGAGCCAGTGTTCTATAGAATGCACTTCAGGAATCCCTGTACTGTAACATTTCTGAGTACTTCAAGCACTGCTCTTTCTGCTTTAATAGCTGCTTAGGTAGTCTAGCCCTGTTTCATTTTTCTAAAAAGGAACAAGAAAACCTATACTTAAAACAGCCATGCTATCTTCTCTGCAAGATAATGTCCCTCTTTCTCAATATACCCCTCCGCAGCTAAAGCAAATTGTAGCAACAGATGTGGAAATGCACACAGAACTGTCCTTTTTTGTCTAGCATACGTGTCAGCAGTCAAACTGTGTTACAACAAGAGGTATGCAGATGCCTCTTTTTTTTTTTGCCATGACCACTATTACCACATTTCCTTTTCATGTCATGGCTTTCTTTCTTTCTTTCTTTTTAAAAAAATTACAATATTTGCATGCTCCAGCTGGGTCTGAGACCTATTTGGATAATATTTTCTGGCAAAGAAAATAAGGTATCCTTTGTTCAAGAACTTCACAAACAAAATGGCTTTCAGCTGGTTGAAATAGCTGAATCGGTAAAGATTTGATGAATTAGAATTGTGGCGCAGAGCAAGAGGATGAGAATTTGTGGAGTCCAGATTTGGTACAGGTATTCTTATTTTAATTATATTTATTTTACATTTATGATATACCTTTCACCCAGGCAACTCCTAAAGCACTTTATGATATTTGAATATTTTAACTCCCCACTGGTCTAGATGTAACTGAAAATGTATTCCAGGGCACTAAGTATATCCACGCCCTGGCTTGAGGCTCCAACTTCTCCAGTACATCTGTGAAGGCCAAGCTCGAGACTGGTAGCAGCCTCAGTTCATTTACTTGCTCCAATTTCAATTGTCTTGGTTGATCAGACGTAACCCTCTCTCTTTTCTGTCTCTTTAAAATTAATATAAATCCTTGTTATTATTTTGAATATGTTTTTAGAACTTCTTGAATATTAAGTAAACCTAATTCAAGATATATTATTTAAGAACATAGTATTAGTTATACGGTTTTTCAAATGAACTCTGAGTGGATTATTAAAGTGCCCTTTTAGACACTCTTGCTCTTGTAAGTCACAGGACTTACATTCTGTTGACTGCCCTGACCTTTAGTTTCACAAGTATCCCCTCAGTAATGATGATTATCAAATTCTTTAATTACCAAAATCACTGGATATCTCAAGTCTAGTGAATATAATATTGAGGGATATCTTCTCACCTCCTCTCCCCATCCCTCTCTGCTTCCCCAACATAGAGATTTAAAGTATTTTTTTGACTCTTAGATCATAAAACTGTAAGTTCCAAACCTCATGTCCTGTGTGATTGGTCTTCTGGCATCCTTGAGCAATGAAGACATGAGTGTCTACAGAATAGTTTTACTGAAAGTTATTCTTTGAATCACAATGTGACATAATGGGTATGTTTAAAGTGTTTCTCAGCCATCAGTTTTATCCACCAGCTCCTTCACGAGCGTGCCTGTATAAAGGTATGGCTTTGAAGACAGGGAGTAAGATAGCTAGTAGGAAACCACAAAATATGACATAAATGAAGAGCTGCTAGTTTATCTGATGAGAGAGAATACATGCTAAGTCAGACTATATAGCAACAAGGGTGCAGCAGGTAGCTTATGTGCAGCAACAGGCATTCACATTGACTGTCCAGTTTCCTTCTTCATAGGCTGTATCTCAGTTTGTATTCAAAGCATGTTAACGTTAGAAGCCATCCAGTGTCTTATAGATGCATAAAAACGATTTGTCTATAGCCATATAGACATGTAATAGTCCCCACTTATCCTTGAGGGATATAATCTGAGACCCCCCAGTTGATACCGCAAACTACAGATAGTACTGAGCCCTATATATACTATGTTTTTCCTAAACATACATACCTATGATAAAATTTAATTTATAAATTAGGCATAGTAAGAGATGAACAACAATAACAAATAATAAAATAGAACAATTATAACAATATGCCATAATAAAAGTTATGTGAATGTGTTCTCTCTCTCAGAGTATCTTATTGGACTATACTCTCCCTTGTGATAAAAAAGGGATAGAGCAGGATGGCATGAGATTTCATCACACTACTCAGAACAGCATGCAATTTAAAACTTATGAATTGTTTATTTTATATATAAATACACACACACACAAACACACACATATATATATTTTAAAGATACAGGGTCTCACTCTGTTGCCTAGGCTGGAGTTCAGTGGCATGATCAGAGTTCACTATAACCTCAAATTCCTGGGCTCAAGCCATCCTCCCACCTTAGCATCCCAAGTAGCTGGGACTACAGGTGTGTGCCACTACACTCAGCTAATATATTTTATTTTTGTAGAGACAGGGTTAGGTTATGTTGCCCAAGCTGGTCTTGAATTCCTGGCCTCAAGTGATAATCCCACCTCGGCCTCCCAAAGTGCTGGGATTACAGGTGTGAGCCACCATGCTCAGCGTGAATTGTTCATTCTAGAATTTTTTATTTAAAATTTTCAGACCACTATTGACTGTTGGTAACTGAAGCTGAAAAAAATAAAACCTTAGATAAGGGAGACTGCCATATTTTGCTTTAGAAAAATTTGTTCACAAAGCTTATAGCTCACTAAAACATTAGGCCTATAGCATTAGGCCTAAAATATACTTCGTGGTGAGCAATTCATTGCCTTAAGAAATAGAAAGTGATTTTTTCTCATTTAAAAAGAATTTCCAATTTAGGAAGGGATTGAAATTATTATAATAATGAGTGTTATGATCAATACCTACACATATATACCACTTTTTAAATTTTCAATTATCTTTCCCTAATTACCTAGGGAAGGTTCATATACATTTATGTAGTTTATTTAAATATCCAAACACTAAAATTATTTGTAGTTTTGAATATAAAATGGGCCTCTTAAACCTTCTTCACACTACACACACACACACACACACACACACACACACACACACATACCCCACATATACACTTGTCTTAACAAAGCTAATTTCTTCTGGAACTTGGTAAAATTCTGGAATTTGTACATACTAATAGAGAAATGGAGTGTTATAAAAATAGTGTTAGCTGGAGTTTTTGTTCTAATTCTGCTACTACCTACTTGTATGTGCCTGAGCAAATTACTTAAGCCTCTCTAAGCCTATGTTATCACTGGCAAAATGGGGATAATACTTATTTTTTAGGACTGTGAGGATTTAGTAAGGTTACTATGTGCTGGCACATGGTGGGTGTTCAGTAAGCATTGGGTTTTATTCATACTTCCCTTCTCATTTGGATGTTTCTCTGCTTTGGGGAAGGAAGCTACAGATGCTCATAAATACCTTTCTTTTTCATTTTCTCTCTGAAGATTTAAAAGAAGAATCATGGAAAGAACTAGAACTATACCTTTGTTAAGATAGTCCTTTAAATCTTTTTCTGTTACAAGGAGAAAAGAAAAGATTGATCATAGTGTCATCACTTGTCAATCTTCCTCTTCCTCCTCATCATTTATTTAGTAGAGAGGAACATGCTTGATATGGTCAACAAACAATGAAGAAACTAGTTTTACCAGCACTGAGCACTTGTGTAAAGCACTGGCTCTGGTTAATGGGTAGTCTGAAATGATAGACTGAGGAATTTTGACTGTATCTTTTGTGCAGTGTAAGGCCCGAGAGAAGGTGGGGACTCTGGGAGCAAAAGTGCAAACAAGAGGTATTTGTCTGGGAAACATGCCGATTAGTCTCCTCCTCTGGGACGGGGTGGCTCAGAGTCAAGTACGGTGAAGGTATAGAGAACACTGTGCCTGAAATGGGGACGGGAGTGGAGCTATGGGGCCAGTATCAGGTGCGATGGGAAAGGAAATAGAAGAAGGTCACACAGGCTATCTTCTTTATGAAGTTGAAAGCAAAGTGCCATTGGGCCAGGGAGAATGAGGTAAAAGCGGAATTGCAACTTGAAAAGCATGGCACATGTGTAACTTCCTTTAACACCTCAGTGTTCCCTAACAGGAGTGGGAAAGCAGGATCAGGAGAGGTGACCGAGGTTGTGTGATTGGCACTGCGGGTCTGGCAGAAGTGAGAGATTCTAGGTGACAGAAAGGCCATGTGGACATGTCGGACTCCCAAGTGCAGTGTAGAAGGAAGGCAGATGCTGCCAGAGGGAGTGGGTAAAGAGGAAGGAGTAGGTAGGTCCTGATGTGACCATTAGGTTGTCACCGTGTAAGCAAAACCAGAGTAGGGGGGAAATAAGCACTCATGGATAATGAGGGAAACTGACTGAAGAACTTGTCAGGAGGAAGAAATTAGATGTGTTTGTTTCTGTGGCTGAAGTGGGGTTGAGAATATCTGTGGCCAAGGTGTCAAATGGGTCATCAATGGAAGTACTGAGGCTAATGACAGAAGAAGGTAGAAAGGAAAACTCGGGGTCCTGAAGCCACTGGGGTATTCAGATGTGTGTTAGGGGCCGTGAGAGAGAGTAGCAATCACCTTCCCCTCTCTTTAGTTGATCTTCCTTTCCAAATAAAGGGTGCATTCATGCTGTGAGCCTTGAATGACTTTGTACTAGACGGAAATGTGATATAGAGGGCAAGGTCTTATCCTAAGAGAGGTGACTTTTTATTAGAATTTTCACTGAATTACTTCTCAGGAGGCACGGGGCCTCAAGGGCCGTGAGTGGCAAGTCCAGGCTTTTAATTACTTTGTACTGTCAGTGGAATTTTTTCCTCAAGAATAAAATGCCATGTCAATATGAGAGTTATGGAAAATCATTTTATGGAAAATATTACCTGCACTAAGAGAAACCAAACCCATAGTTCATTGTATTATGTGTGATTGATTAACAGTGTAGCAGCAATTTATGTTTCAAGGTTTTCACTATGTGCTTTTATGACCTATAAATCAAGTGTATTGTAAATGGTCATTCGGCTTTTCTTTTAAAATGAAGAATTATATGGCAATGTAAAACTAATTTTTATACTGTTCAAGTTTTACGAACATTA
The DNA here is from genome assembly GCF_020740605.2 of Lemur catta. NCBI lineage: Eukaryota > Metazoa > Chordata > Mammalia > Primates > Lemuridae > Lemur > Lemur catta. The sequence continues at coordinate 9,288,893 of NC_059147.1, read as the reverse complement.
ATTGTAGCTTACTGTTTTCTTCCTTGGATTTCATACTAAGCAAACATAAGAAATTTTGCAGATCAGGATGGAGGGAATTTTTAGAAATATTTCTTTGCAAAGATAGTTGTTCTGGATATATTAGTATGTGGGGACCTCTGGTGGCATAATTTATTTTTCCATCTTAAAGAATAGATGCAAAATGGAGAGCCACACATGGAATTCCAGTTGGGGAAAGGACTTTAGGGATCTTCCAGTCAAACTTTTTCATTTGGTAGGAGAGGGAACTGAGGCCCCCAAAAGCTAAATGGGTTTTCCAGGATCGGAGCAGGGCCCAGGCAGCAACCCCAGCTGAGTGCTCTTTCTGAGGCATGGCAGGATCCCCTTGGAGAGGCAGTTAATAAGATAAATGTGCAAAGTAAAAGGTCATATAGCACGTTATTGTATAATTCCTATGCATCTTAGCTTAAAAATGCCACTTGCATCCATGCTGTCCTCTGCATCCTCACTCCCTCTATTCAAGGTCTGATCATCTCTCCCAATTGTAGTAGCTTCCAGGTGTTCTCCCTGCTCTTGAGCCATCTACTCCCTACCACTGAAGTTACTACTTGAAAACTTGGACTTGGTCATGTGACTTACCAATGCCTGTAACATGATTCACAAGATTTGGAAACAGGTCCATTTGAAGAACGTGGTATAGCCCTGCCACTTATGTGTGGCCTTGGCTATATTGTTTAACCTCTTCCATTCTTCATCTATCAAGTGCCAAATAGTAGGACTTGCCTCAAGGAATTGTTTAGAAAGTTAATCATATGAAGCCCCTCATATAAAGTACCCAGCACACAGTAGGTGCATAATGGCTGGTAGCTCTTATTGGTGGATTTGGTTCATTGTATCATAAATTTCTACCCTACTGCTTGGAGAGCTTCTTGAGGGCAGGGACTTCATTGTCATGTCTTCAGGGGTTAATGCAATGTCTGACTCATAATAGGGGCCTAAGTAATATTTGTTGCATGGAATTGAGCCTGAGCCATGAAACTTTGAGCAAGTCATTTAATCTTTGTGAACCCCAATTCCTTATGGCAAAAATGGGGGAAGAAGTAATAAAGTAATGCATATAAAATAACTAGCGTAATGCCTGGTTTATAGTTATAATTCAATAGACAGTAGCTATTGACAAAATCACACTTCTCCTTAAAAAGCCAAGATCAAGTATTAGCTCTTTTGTAGAATACCCTCTCCCCAGGTAGCACCTGCCTCATTTGGCTGCATTTCCCTGCCAGTGTAACTTCTATTATGTCATGTAACCTATGCTCTAGAAAGGTAGGGCATTTACTATATTGATAGTTTATACAGTAATTTATTTAGCACTTAATGTCTTAGGCCTGAGGATTCTTATGGAAAGATATATTTGTCTTTCAGTTTATGCCTGTTCAAGTACCAAGTGATGAAGAAAAAAATGATCCTGTCCTTTTTGCCAATAGAGTCCGGAATTTAATGGCAGAGTAAGTGTCTATATGTGATTATAACCGGTAAATAACTCGAAAATTATTTGTAAATATCATTGAACATAGTTTTAAGCCTTTTTTTCCCCTAAGAACCTCATTTCCCAACTCATTTTGGTAAGTAAAATAATGAGCCCATGGATGCTGTCAGTAAAGCAATCTAAATATTTTTCCCAGCCACAGCCCCCAGATGAGGAAATATGTCTTTACCGGAAAGACAGGAGGATACGGTAACCAGAAGAGACCAGTCAGTGCCTTCCACAGGGTGAATTCTCCCAGGCTGGCCTGTCTCTGCCAGACAAAGCCATGTTTGTGATGATCTTAGTGGTTCCTGCGTGCCCTACCTTCTATTCCCTTGGCCTTCATGTCACTCTGCCCAAGGCCGGCGTTTCAAAGGCATTAATGATTATAACACTGAAAAGGAGAAAGTTTGCAAGGGAAGGAGATACACAGAAAAGGGAAAAAGCCACCTCTATGAAGGGATGGCTATAAATTTAGGATTTAGAAACTGTGAAGCATAAGGTAATTATTAATATTTTCCTGCTCTTAAGGGAATTTTAACTGGCCACCATTCTGACTAGATGAATCACCTCGTCTTGTAATGAAAGACTGTGTTATATTATACTACCACCCAGGCAGCCTTAGAGCCCGCCAGGTGTGTGCCTTCCCCGGGCACCACTTCTGTTGCTATTCCCTGCAGTAGATTTGGAGCTAATAGACCAGCAATATTTATTCTTTTAGTAAAAACTCAGTGGGAACTCTGAATTAAGCTTCATAGCTGAAATTTGGCTTTATAGCCAAATTTTAAATTACATATATGTTTTAGTCTGATATATGTATATATTTTTAATATTTTATTTCAGAATAGCTCTGTTTGCAAAATATAATAAATGTTTAGCAAAAAAAAAAATTTTTTTTTGCTACTAAGTATGCCTAGGTGTACTTGTCTTATATAGTTTCCAGACCAGCTACAAAATTAGCTTTCATGTTGTTTTCTTCCTTTCTTTCTTACATTTCCATATCAGCTTATGTCCAAAAGGTAGGAAGTAAAATAAGTATTAGAAACAAAGAGAACTTAGATCTTTTGGCTTCCTGAAATGTGCCTAAAAATAGAGAAGGGATTCATTTAGCCAGCCTTTTTCTGAATTTGGAGATGTGGAGGTATAATGACCTTGGATAAAGGAAAAGAAAGACCTCGATTAGCTGTGCAAGCTTGGACAAGTTTCCTCCACGACTCCTTCTCCTCAGGTGTGAAATGGGAATTAAAATCATTGCCTTGCATTTCTCATGGTTTTGATTATTATGAGAATCAAGCAGGAAAGTATATGATAAAAACATTTAAAAACAGTAAAGAGCAAAGTAGATGTCAGGTAGTAGTGTTACTACAGCTAAAAATAAATATTTACCAAGTATTGTGCTAGGCCCTGTGTTATCTAATGTCATCCTCACAGCAACTCTATGACAAAAGTAAGGAAGCAGACTCAGGGAAATGTGTCTTAATTGGAAAGACAGGGGAGGGGACTCAGAGAGGTGAGTAGTTTGCCCAAGATCATAGGAGGTAGTGACTGGGCTGGGACTCAAATCCACATTTCTCCTTACCAAAGCCCACGCTCTAAATTATTATGCTGTAATATTTATTATTATAATTCCTGAAATATTTTAAAATTTTATTTTCCATGTTATATATTCTTAACCAAAATATTTATTAACCAAAAATAGCCTAGAAAAAAATGTTTTAGATAAAAAAGTTTTATTCTGATTGCATTCATTCAAAATTTAATGTAACTAGCAGTGATCAACAAAATCAAATATAGTTGAAAACAATTTTATGATTTTCACTGAATATTTGTAAATGAAAATTTAGTGAAGAGAAATCTTCAAGAAATTATTTTATGTACTGCACTCAGTATTTTTAAAGTTGTTATTAATATATATGTTTTCCAAATCTAATTCACAATCATTTAATCTCTGAGCAATAGTGAAGTAGGTAGTAGAAGTTATGCTCTCTTTTGAGAATGGAGGATATTTAGGTTTGGAAGAAATATCAGTTTATTATCAATTCATTTCAGTATTTTTAGAAGATTGCTATGTAGCAAGAAGGTGATTCCTAGTTAGAAAAAATGAAGAAACTCAGATGGCTAGCAGTTTGGATAGGTTGTTCACTTACAGTACATACAAATGCTATTTATCTGTTTCAACAGAACCTCTACAGGCATTCCTATTTTGTCCTTCCAGTACCATTTGGAGTAAATAGAGTAGTTATTCCTATGTACAGATGAGAAAAGTGAGGTTTAGGTGAAATGCAGAAGGTCCACAGCTGGTAAAAGACTCCACTAGGACTTGCACTTGAGTCTTCTGATTACTTTCCATGAAACTCAAGTCAACTATTATTATTGTTAAAACACAAAACAAAAATTATCAGCTACAGAAACAGCAGCATGCAGACATAAGGAGATTAACTTGGGCCACAGTAAGTCTGAAGAAGTAGAGAAATATGTCTCTTTTGAAAGAAAAGCCCAAGCTACTGGTTTAAAAAGTAGTAAATACTTTTCCGTTTACTGTTGTTTGTTAACCAATACAGGCCTAATGAAAAATCATTGCTTTTTAAAAAAACTGAATTTCAGTCTGCTTCTTAATACTTTTAGAGCCCTGGGAATACCAGTAACAGATCATACCTATGAAGATTGCAGATTGATGATTTCAGCAGGACAGCTAACATTGCCCATGGAAGCTGGGTTGGTGGAATTTACTAAAATTAGCCGGAAATTGAAGTAAGTGTATTTTAAAATCCCTATACTTTCATAAAGTTGTCCAAAAGGGATTTGAAATCCTACTTGTTTATTTTCTCCTGCTTTATTAATGCTCAGCTCTAGGACACACTTGGTGTTTATTAGGAAAGTCAGGGTTGTGAATTTGTCTTCTATTTTATCCATCTACTTTTTTTTTTTTCAAGAACAGTTAACTTGGAGATATATACATTGGTCACAGGAGGAGACTAAGGGATAATAAATGTGAATCCACACAGATCTACCTCCCTACTCAGAAATGGCTCAGAGTAGTCAGTCCTGCCACCTTCTTTTACAAAGGTAGCATCATTAGGTGGTATTGATATGTAGTGGCCAGAACTACACATGTGAAACATAAATTGACTTGTCTAATAGCAATTCTGACCATCACTGAATTTTAAGTGCTTACCCTAGTTCTACCTTTTTTTCTGGGCATGTATTTCTTTTTAAAAAGGTAAAAGCCCTCCTTTGTGCTTTTATTATCTAGTTTAAACCATTTAGAACATTTCTTTTGACCTATGTAGTATAAAAGGTGTAATCCTCAAACCCCCCTCTTATTATAGTGCATTCTGTTCTCAGTCCTGTTAGGAATTTGCAGAATTTATTGACTTTGGCATCCTCCCTAGGAAGGAGCTGCAGAACCAGTTACTATATCAAAGTCCAATGTTAAAATACAACATTTTGATAACTGATACAGAAAATATTACTTATATCTTCTTGATAACAAACATGTTTTGCCTTTGTTTGGATGTTATGTTCACGATACTCCCTAGATTAGATAGTCACTGAAATCGGGCACAGAAAAAATATGTGTTTGGTCATTTGTTTAATTCTATAAGGCAAAAACAGAATGTGATATAAGCTACAGTATATTTTCCAGTGGTTTTTTGTTTTTTTGTTTTTTAAGACAGAGTCTCACTCTGTCGCCCTGGATGGAGTACAGTGGCATCATGATAGCTCACTGCAACCTCCAAGTCCTGGGCTCAAGCAATCCTCCTGCCTCAGCCTCCCGAGTAGCTGGGACTACAGGCACATGCCATGATACCTGGCTAATTTTTCTATTTTTTAGTAGAGATGGAGTCTCACTCTCTTGCTCAGGTTGGTCTTAAACACCTGAGCTCAAGTGATCCTCCCACCTTGGCCTCCCAGAGTGCTAGGATTACAGGTGTGAGCCATCATGCCTGGCCGCCAGTGTTTTTTTAATCAACCTGATTTTTCATAACTAATATTGGAGGAAGTGTGTAATGAATCTCCCTATCACAACATTTTGAGAAATATGAATTCATTATCAGCCTGAAAGCTCCTTTAAAGCAAGAATTGTAATTTCTTTTTTAACAACTCAGTAACTACTGTTGACTTAGTAGTTTAGATTAAAATATGCTTTCTTATTTTCTTCTCATGAGCCATTTATTATTCCACCACATTGTTCTTTTTCTCATTTACTTTTCTTTCCCTGAGATATTTGGGATGATTATCAGTTATATTAATATCCTTTAAAAGACTAAATGCCTGCATACATGTTTAATATGTACTTTTAAATATCTGTTTCATTCTCCTTTTCAGATTTAACACTTAAAATATTTTCCCTCCTACAAATTAATAAAATAATGTTCATTAAAGATCTGTGTGAATTGTAAAGTGCTAATTACATGTATTTATAATTCTTTGTTTGTTTAGATTAGATTGGGATGGTGTTCGTAAGCATTTGGATGAATATGCATCTATTGCGAGTTCCTCAAAAGGAGGAAGAATTGGAATTGAAGAGTTTGCAGAGTATTTAAAGTTGCCTGTTTCAGATGTCTTGAGACAACTTTTTGCACTCTTTGATAGGGTATGTTAAAATTTAATCTTTAACATTTTTACTCTTCCAGTCCCCACAGGGCATAAATCAGTATGGCAAGCATTTGAAAAATCTCTTAGGTCAGCATTAGAAGAATCAAGGCTGAACCTATGGTTTAATTGCATGATTTTGTTTTTTCCCCGTAATAGTAATAATAGTAATTATGTGTGTATCACAACATTTATGATAGTGTCATTTTTGACATGATATGATATGATAGTGTCTATTTATTTTAAATGCCAGGTCAAAAACAAATATTGTGACCACATAACCACATTTGTGATATGGAATTGGGAGAGTTTATATAATTGGAAAGAATTTTAAAATTTACGTGAAAAATCATACATTGATGAAATGGTTGGTGAAATTCTATTCTGAAAGTTTTTGTACTTCTCCAAAAGTGTGTAAAGACCAAATAGATTTTATTTTCAAGTGAAATTTTATAACAAAGGTTTCAATTAATATCTGGTTATTTGGCTTTATTTTGGGGGTCCAGTTTGCTGCTTATGAATATGTAAGTACATGGAATTAGATAATTGAATTGTTGAAAAGTTCTTTAGGAAAAATGTATCAAGATTTCAAATTATCTATTTTTTCACTTGTTTTTTAATATACAAAATTGATAATAAAATACACTCTTGTGGTTACAGCTATATGAGTTGTAACAAGTGTTTAGAGGCTTATAACTACCACTACATTCAAGATACACAGCAGCTGCAAAAAAATAAATATTCCCTTTTAGCTATCCATCTGTAGTCAAGCCCTTCCCCCGCCCTTACCCCCTGGCCATCATTGACTGTTCTCCATTCCTGTGGTTTAGCTTTTCCCAGATGCCCCACAAATGGAATCATATGGTATATAGTATTCTGAGTCTGGCTTCTATCACTTAGCACAGTGCATTTGAGATTCTGCCATAGTTTTGTATGTATCAGTAATCTGTTCCCTCTGATTGCTGAGTAGTATTTCATTGTATGGACGTACCATAGTTACTTTATCTGCTCCTCAGCTGAGGAACATTTGGTTTGTATCCAATGGGGACAATTACGAATATAGCTGTCAAGAAACCACTTTTTTTGCTCATCCATAAGAAGCAACTCCTCATGCATTCAAGTTTAATCATGAGATTGCAGCAATTCAGTCACATTTTCCAGCTCCACTTCTGTTTCTAGTTCTCTAGCTGTTTCTACCACATCTGCAGTTACTTCCTCCACTGATGCCATGAACCCCTCAAGTCATCCATAAGGGTTCCAATCAACTTCTTCCAAACTCCCATTAATGTTGATATTTTGACTTCCTCCCATGTATTACAGATGTTCTTAATGGCACTTAGAAGGATGAATCCTTTCCAGAAAATTTTTCAATTTACTTTGGTCAGATACATTAGAAAAATCACTATCTATGTCAGCTATAGCCTTATGAAGTACACTTCTTAAATCATAAGACTTAAAAGTTGAAATTACCCCTTGATCTGTGGGCTGCAGAATGGATGTTGTGTTAGCAGGCATGAAAACAACATTCATCTCCTTTTACATCTGTATCAGACTTCTTGGGTGATGAGCAGGTGCATTTTCAATGAGCAGTTATAATTTGAAAGCCATCTTTTTTTTCTGAGGAGTAGGTCTCAACAGTGGGCTTAAAATATTCGGTAAACCATGCTATGAACAGAAGAGCTGTTATCCATGCTTTTTTGTTCCATTTACAGAGCACAAGCAGAGTAGATTTAGTATTAACACAATTCTTGGGGGCCCGAGATTTTTGGCATGGTAAATAAATATTGATTGGCTTCAACTTAAAGTCACCAGCTGCATTAGCCCCTAACAGGAGAGCCAGCTTGTCCTTTGAAGCTTTGAAGCCAGGCATTGACTTTTCTCTAGCTTTGAAAGTCCTAGATGGCATCTTCTTCCAATAGAAGGCTGTTTTGCCTACATTGAAAATCTATTGTTTAGTGTAGCCATCAATGATCCTAGCTAGATCTTCTGGGTACCTTGCTGCAGCTTCTCTATCAGCTCTTGCTGCTTCACCTTGCACTTTTATGTTTTGAAGACAGCTTTTTTCCTTAAGCCTCATAAACCAGACTCTGCTAGTTTCCAACTTCTGCAGCTTCCTCACCTCTCTCAGCCTTCATAAAATTGAAGGGAGTTAGGGCCTTGCTCTGGATTAGACCTTGGCTTAAGGGAATGTTGTGGCTGGTTTGATCTTCTGTCCAGACCACTGAAACTTTCTCCATAGCAGCCATAAGGCTGTTCTGTTTTCTAATCATTTGCATGTTCACTGAAGTAACACTTTTAATTTCCTTCCAGAATTTTTCCTTTGCATTTACAACTTGGTTAACTGTTTTGTGCAGTAGGCCTAGATTTCAGCCCGTCCAGGCTTTTGACACGCCTTCCTCACTAAACTTAATCATTTTTAGCTTTCGATGTAAAGTGAGAGATGGGCAGTCATTCTTTCACTTGATCACTTAAGGTTATTAATTGGCCTAATTTCAGTACTGTTCTGACTCAGGAAATAAGAAGGCCTGAGGGAAGGGGGGAAGAGAGAGAGACTGGGGAATGGCCGGTTAGTCCAAGCAGTCACAACACACACATTAAGTTCTCCGTTTTATGTGTGTGCAGTTCATGTGAAACACCCCAAAACAATTACAATAGTAACATCAGAGATCACTGGCCATAGATCACCATAACGGGTATAATAATAATGAAAATTTTGAAGTACTGGGAGAAGTACAAAATGTGACACAGAGACACAAAGTAAGCAGTACTGTTGGAAAACTGGAAGCTGATTGAGTTGCTTGACACAGGGTTGCCGCAAACCTTCAATTTATAAAAACAAACAAACAACAACAACAACAAAAAAAAAACCCCAGAAAACCCATAATCTGTGAAGCACAATAAAAAGAGGTTTGTCTTTCCTCACCAATCCTCCTGCTATGGTATTTTGTACCAAGGTAGTTGCTTTTTGTATTTTGTCCAAAGTTTCTAGTTGTAATTGGGAGAGATAGGCTCAACTGGGCTTATTATATCTGGGGTGGCACCAGAAGTCCCAGTTCTCTTGTTAACCACTGGGAAAAGATATTTTGCAAAGAAATTATAGCTTGATGACAGAAACCAGGACAGGGCTTTTTTTCTGTTTTTTCCTGGAGCACACTAATGTTTCCAATGACTTGCTCTGTGATCTCACAGATGAACTATTCTTTAACGTGATGCTTTTAAGCAACCTTCTTCTATATGTAGTGCCTGGGCCTCTCTTCTGGGCTTGCTTACAGCAAAGAAATAATCTGTCTTCATCCATGAAATGATAATGTATCACTGCATCAGTATCACTGTAAAGTGTAATGAAGATTAGGGCAAGGGAGAGGTTAATTATTGGATGTAACTGTGCAAATTAGGAAATTAGAGGTACCTTTTCACTTGTATGATTACTGATCTTTCTGTGAAATTTATATAATATCTTCCACTATGACTCTAGAAACCATGCAAGTAATTTTAAATAAAAATTCTGTATAATAAAATTGGTTACAGGAAGGAATATGGCAAGGACAACACAAACAAGGACAGGAGGTAGGGAAATGGGAAGGGACTATGAAACAGGAACAAAGGAGGAAGTTTATAGTACATCTTAGACATGGAGCTCACCAGGATTTTTAATCAAAATTAAAAATAATATCTATAGGTGTTGCCCTGTCCTACAGGTGTCAAACTGTCATTGCTGGCAGTTGCAGAATTATTACGATACCAGTTCTGTCTTTTGATGATTGATGATACCTGCCAGCAAGCCTCATTCTTTCTATGGCATTGTTAAGTACAAGAAGATGCGGGAGTAGGGAAGGGCACATAAACCAAGGATTAAAATAACTGGCAGTTAGCCAGATTAACTCACTCAGAACTAGAGAAGACAATTGTCCCTGGAAATCAGAGACTAGAGAGCCTTTGTCGCCTATTTGGTCAATCACACTTCTGCATGGACTGCTTCAGCAGGCTCACATATCATTTTATAAGTTTTTTTAAAATTCTTTATATAGTGTGATTTAGGTTTAGATATACCCCATAAGCTGGTCTGTAAAGTGGTTTTCTTTTGATCTCCAGCATACTGGAAGGTAAAGAAAATAGTATAGAGAATTAATGACTAATGCATTTGACCTTTCTTTCTTTCCTTTTTTCCTTTCTCTCTCTCTCTCTCTCTCTCTCTCACACACATTCTCTTGTTCTGTTTTTAACACACCTGCATGTCTGTGCCTGTGAAAGTTTGTTTTCAGATGCTGAATTATGCAATTGTCGCCACACCTTGTGCACAGACCCACTTCCATGCTAGGCTTGTTTTCTCAGTCTCTTTAAGTGATTGAGCTGGGGAACATTTGATGGGGAAGGCAAGGAAGTTCAGCAACTCCATAGTTTGTTTCTGTCATACATAGTAGCTTATCTTGCTAAACTCAGTGGTTGAGGAGGGGTGGGGGTAGGGAGAGGAGGAAGGGTGGGAAAGAAAGGGTGGGGTGTTCCTGTTGCTCTTGCCCAGCTATAAATTCCTGCAGTGCAAAATGCTCCCATAAATTCCTACAGTGCCAAATGCTCCCATAGGTCCCTCCCTTCCCACTTTATCTTCCCTTTCCCTTCCTTCCCTTCCCACTTCATCCCCCCTTTCCTTTCCTTCTCAATCTTTTCTCACCCTTTCCCCTAATCAGATGCAGTTGTGCTTACAGTTTTGGAGCTAGGAGGAAGACCCGAATATCTCCCCATCAGTCCCTTACTCTTTCTTCCCACCCACATTCTTGGCTAGTCTACAAAAGCTTCATGGTGATTTTTGTCTCAGTTTGTTCTAAGAAAGTATGCTATTTGTTCTTTCTAATATTCTTTAGATTCTCAGATATTTGATGGCAGACAGTTTGAAGGTCCAACAGAAATGTGTCATTCATGATCTAAAGCGTAGCATAGTTCACTAGTTTGGGATAAGGTGCTTTTTGAAATGTCTAATCTCTTTGAAAATGAAAGATCCTTTTAATCTTTGGGTTTAATTTAGCTTTGTTATTTTCATGAATATGTACTGAACTCTCCAGAATAGAGGTTAATTGGGGATTGGTCAAATGTCCAGATGAGTTAGAGTTGAGGGCTGAAACAATGGTTTCAAACAGTGGCTTCTCAATATTTTTTATATTCATAACTCAGATCAAATACTAGATTTTTTTCTGTTAGCACAATTGAAGGGATTTAAAGACACTTAACAAGATTAAGAAATTACACTGGCTAACTCAGAAATAATTATAACAGAGTCATTTTTACAGTTATAACAAGGTCTTGCCATGTCCACACACCGTCAGTGTTCATTTCATCCTCTTGCAGCACTGTGTTATCGAGCAGAGTTGTGTGCTGCCCTGACAACAGTGTCTTATGCACCAGTGAATCAAAGTCCCCAGATATTTCAGTAAGCATGTAATTTTTACAATGTTATCTGTTTCTTTCTTACCACTAGCAGGGATATCTCTTCATACGTCACTTCTGATGTAAAGGGATCACTATGAGTCTTTATTCTTAACTAATCTGTCTACCTCTTGTTAATCTCCTACAGTTCTAAGCAGTGGTGTGTCATTCATCTTCACAGACGAGAGGGAAAGAATGAGGGAATTGATGTCTAATTCTTAGCCATAGTCTGGCAGGAGCTCACTTTCTCTTCTTACCAACACCATTATGTGCATAATAGATCACTGCCTAGAAGAATTTAGGTATATGGTTATGATTTCCATTCTGTAGAATAATTTCACAACTATTGTGATTTTTCCCATTTCTTCTAGCCAGTACTCAGTTCTTCTAGCATTACTATGTACTTTGTTCAAGTATTAGGAAAAGTTTGTGTATACTTTAGCACTTAGGCAATCCAGCCTTTTTGGCTATTGTTAAACTTCTGTAGCTCTTTCATTACTATTCTCATTATATGGAATGAATGTGTTTCTTTATCTCAAGTTCTTCCTGTCCACCCTGTTCCTGGTATTAGTTCAAGTGTTAAATCTTGAGTGCCAGTAATAACAATCATCCTTGTGTGCCCATTCCAGTTAGAAAGGTAGGGTGCTGTAGTGTGCAGGTTTTCTGCTTATGCTGAGAGCCAGGGCAGGGCACTTAGGTGGCTTAAATGATTAGAAATAAACAGTAAAATCTTTTACCCTTTACATTTCCAGTTCATATTTATAGTTCATGTGGAAAGAACTCATTTTGATTCCAATACTAGTTAATCAAGATTTGTTATATGAAAGCCACTCTACAATTTCTGTGATATAATTTACAGAAAAAGACTACTATTTTCTGGGCGAGACAGATGAACTGTTCAGTTGTACAAGTTGTCCTGAAAGTGTGGTAGTCCTGTACATCTGAGCATTTCCCTCCAGTGCTCTTGTTGTCTTAGCTCCCCATTTAGTTCATCATGGTATTTTCTCTGGGTGTAGTTACACGAGAAATATCCATGCACACCATAAGAATGGTACGCTTTACTTTTGGTTTCCCACTATATACCTGGGAGATGCACAGAGGAAACAGCAAGAGACTGTAACAATTAAACTTAACTTTTTAAACTAGAGCAAGTGAGCAATGACTGGCCTCCTCCCAGAGCAGAAGGAAGTAAAGAACAGAGCTTTGTAAAGAGCAGATTGTGTCAGACCAATTTAGTTTCCCTCTATGACAGAGTGACAGTCCAAGATGATAACGAAAAAGAAATAGATGTTATCTCTAGAAATGCTTTTGATTTCATCCAACATGACATTCTTATCAACAAATTAGGAAAGTCTGGTCCAGATCACGTTGCAGTTAAGTGAAAGCCCCACTTGACAGAAAGGCTCCACTCAGAGTGGGAGTTGTGCGTCCTTCTGTGTTATTCTAGACCAGGTCCAGTCCCTCTTGGAGTTCTGTTTGGAAAAGCAACATACTTCATAGGTTGCAATCAGGAATACTTTTGAAAACCAGACAATATGTCAAAGTAAGGATTAGCAAGCGTGTCTTTAAAAGTTGTGGAACCAGACCCAAGATAAAGGAAGTCTAAATTAAATTAATATTATAGCATAAAAAGGCTTAGATGCCAGAAGGAAACTAAGCTCACTATAAGAATGATGCCGCTGTCACTGCTTCATGGTACATGAAAATCTAGACGCACAGAATTGTAAAACTAAAAGGACTTTTGCTATCAAATTGCCCATCCTCCTCATTTTGCAGAAGGCTGCCAGCTCACGAGAGGAAGTTACATGTTTAAGGCCATACAGGACTGGGACTAGAATTCCTAGTTTAGTATTCCTTTTACTGCAAATTATCACTATTGACTTTTTTTTAAAATAATTTTCTGGAGGCATATTTTTATATGTCGTATAATTCACCCTCCTCAAGTATACAATTCAGTGATTTTTTTGGGTCAATTTATAAATTGTGCAACAATCACCAAAATCAGTTTTAGAAATTTCCATCACCCCAATATGATTCCTTGTGTCATTAATTGTTCATTCCTGTCATTTATCCCCTCATCCTAGGTAACCAGTAATCTACTTTCTGTCTCTATAGATTTGCATTTTGAGACGTTTAATATGAATGGAATCATATGCTATATGGTCTCTTATACCTGGCTTCTTTCACTTAGCATAATGTTTTGAGGTTTTCCATGTTTTAGCATGTAACAGTAATTAATTCCATGTTATGGCTGAATGGTATTCCTTACATGGATATATCACATTGTATTTACCCTTTCACCAGTTGGTGGACATTTAGGTTGTTTCTACTTTTGGACTGTTATAAATAATGTTATTAATAACATTGGAATGTCATTGTGTACTTTTTAAGTTCAATAACTCTTCTCCTGAAATTGAGGTTAAATTTTCCATCACTTGTGGCTTCTTCTCTTACTACCGTTTTTGTTCCAGATTTGGACTGTAGAGTTCCCCCAGACAGCAACTAAGGTTGCTATTAATGTTCTAATAAATAGCCATAGGGGATTAAATTGTCCAGAGAAGAAAAAGCTTGTTAATCTAATAACAGTCTTTTATTCTATGATGGCTTATGAGAAACGGTTAGCCAAATGTCCTCCATCTTCACAGAAAATATTTAATAAATGAGAGCAATTGGATTTAAACTGCAGCAAAAGAACACTTCAGATGGACATAAGGAGGTACATTTTATATGAAAGTGAATGCTATCAAGTTAATTTGCAATATTATAAAAACAAAGCCCATGTGATTTCCTCTGAGAAAAGCTTATATGAAAGTGTTTATATCTGTCTAAAGCCAGATGGCCCTTTGTGATTCCCTGAAAGGAAGACAGTTCTCTTGTGGTACTTTTTCGATGGGGTTAAGGAAGATATTTGGCCTTTGGTGTTCACAGAGACCATCTCTTTGTGCTCATGAGAGATAAAACCAGTCATTGGAGAGTTTTACACAAACCACTGGGTGTGGCCAAAGGAGACAGGACATTGCTCCCATGTCCTAAATAGAGCAGTGTCCCTAGCTACTGTTCTGTCTCTGATAATAGCTAGAATAATCATTATTTAATTCTAGAATTATACAGTTTCCAAAGTAATTTCACATCTAATCTCCTTTTGACTTTACACTTGAGCTGTCAGTAGTTTCTACAATAACCTATGAGAGAGGCTCTGTCATACGGCAGTTCAGAGCCCTCTCCAATCCGACTCCATCTTATTGATCTCCCATCGCTCCCTGCACCAGACTCTCATCACACTGTACTAGTCACCATCTCTTGAAAACCTCATATCCTTTAGCCCCTCTGTGTTTTTACTGTACCGTCCTTTTGTATCTCTTATCTATTTGAAGAACTCTGACTCACACTGTAGTCAGGCCTACACATGATCTCTTCTATAGGTAAATGTTTTCCTTTCCTTTGCCTCAGCAGAATTCATTACTCCCCTTTTGGATACTCATGCTGCTTAGATAATACAGTACAATGCATTAGCTGCATGGCCTTGAGTAAGTAGCTTAACTTCTCTGAGTTTCTCTTTCCACATCTGGAATACCTTTGTATCTTTCAGAGGAATTCTGTGAAACCTAAATACCAAAGACAAGGGACCCTGAATAGCCAGAACAATCTTGAAAAAGAAAACGTTGGAGATCTCACATTTCCTGATTTCAAAACTTAACTGCATATCTACAATAATCAAAACAGTTTGGTATTGACATAAAGACAGACATATAAACCCATGGAATAGAGTAGAGAGCTCAGAAATACACACACACACACACACACACACACACACACACGCACACACATATATTCAAATGATTTTTGACAAGGGTGCCAGGACCATTCAATAGGAGAAAGGATTGTCTTTTTAACAAATGGTGCAGGGAAAACTGGATATCCACATGCAAAAGAATGAAGTTGTACCTTTACCTTATACCATATACAAAAATTAACTCAAAATGGATCAAAGACCCAAACATAGGGGAAAAGTTTCATGACACTCGATTTCTACATGATTTCTTGGATAATCATTTCATGATTACCAAAATCACAGGCAACATAAAAAAAATAGATAAATTGGACTACATCCAAATTTAAAACTTTTGTGCATCAAGGGACACTAACAACAGAATTGAAAGGTAACCCAGAGAATGGAAGAAAATATTTACAAATTATATAACTGATAAAATATTAATATCTAGAAAATTTAAAGAACTCTTAAAATCAACAACAAAAGACAAATAATCTGATGAAAAAATGGCCAAAAACTTGAATAGACATTTCTCTGAAGAAGATATATGACTAGAAAGCATATGAAAAGATGTTAATCACTAATCTTTAGGGAAATGCAAATGAAAACCACAATGAGATACCACTTCACACCCATTAATATGGCTATTATCAAAAAAAAAAACCCAGAAAATAACAAGTGTTGGTAAAATGGTGCAGCCAATGTGGAAAACAGTATGCCAATTCCTCAAAAAGGTAAAAATAGAATTATCATGTGATTCAGCAATTCCACTTTGGGTTATATACCTGAAAGAATTGAAAGCAGGGACTCAAACAAATACTTGCACACCCATGTTCGTAGCAGCATTATTTACAATAGCCAAAAGGCAGAAGCAACCCAAGTGCCCACCAATGGATGAATGGAAAAACAAAATGTGGTATATTCGTGCCATGGAATATTATTCATCTTTAGAAAGGAAAGAAATTCTGATACATGCTACAACATAGATGAATCTTGAAGACATTATGCTAAGTGAAATAAGCCAGTCACAAAAGGACAAATAGTGTATGATTCCACTTACATAAGGTACATACAGTAGTCAAATCATAGAGACGGAAAGTAGAACAGTGGGGAGGTGGGACTTATTGTTTAATGGGTACAGTTTCAGTTTTGCAAGAAGAAAAAAGTTCTAAAGATGGATGGTGGTGATGGTTGCACAACAATGCTGATGTACTTAATGTCACCGAACTATACATTTAAAAAGGTTAAGATGGTAAATTTTATGTGTATTTTATCACAATTTTAAAATATTTAAAAATTTTAAAATAAAGAAAGACACAAAAGTGTTAATATATACTATATGATTTAATTTATTTAAGGTGCAAAAATTGATCCGTGATGTTAGATGTTAGGAGAGCAGTTGCCCTTGGGAGAGGGGAGTAACTGCAAAGAAGTGTGAAGAAGCTTCCGGGGTGCTGGTGATACTCTGTTTCTTGGCCTGGATGCTATGACAGGGATGTGTACAGTTTGTGGAATTCTTTGAGCTATATACACGTATGATTTGTACACTTTTCTGTATGAATGTTACACTTCAAAGAAGATTCCAGAATTGTCGATTGCGGACCCCAGAGCAGACCTACAGAATCATGACCTGTGGGCATGGGTATTGGGGACCTTGCGTTATGAAAATCCCGCTTTCAAGTTTTTCTTCAGAACGTTGCATTTTGAGAATCTTTGTGAAAGGAAGGGGATTGGGTGAATATTCTTCTGATGCCCAAGAACTCTAACAATAAATATTCCTTAGAAAAGAAATTCAGGATTTCCTTGAGTCACTTACCTTCTTCTGCTGTTAGGAAAATGCATGTCATTTTTCCAATGCTGAGACAGAGAACTAAGAAATCAATGACATATAAAAATGTACAGTTTTATGTTTTAAAATATTATTCTAATGTGTCATATAGACTCTAATCTATGAATGTCTAGAAGACTAGAAAACAATTCTATTGAAGCCCTCTAAAATACGGCAGGTGCTAGGACCTACTGGAATTCAGGCAACTTGAGTAGGAGGTGAAACATCCCATCATGGGGTGTGGTGCAGGGTAAGCAGGTACAGAAAAGCCAGTTCTTCCACATGTAAGCTGCTTGGACTCCATTTCATCTCTCATCGTACCATCTCCAAGATTTCAGCAGCCTTTGCACTTGCTTGTTAAACTGCAATCATGTTTCTTGCAAAGGCTATATTGGAGGGGGCAGATCGAGGTCTTGGAGAAGCTCTTGGAGGCTTTCTTGGAGGAGGCGGTCAGAGAAGAGGAGGAGGCGGAGGAGGAAATATTGGGGGGCTGGTTGGAGGAATCGTGAATTTTATCAGTGAGGCTGCAGCAGCTCAATACACTCCAGAACCACCTCCCACCCAGCAGCATTTCACCCACGTGGAGGCCGCAGAAAGCGAGGAAGTTCGGCGGTTCCGGCAACAATTCGCACAGCTGGCTGGACCAGACATGGAGGTAGGAGCCACTGACCTGATGAATATTCTCAACAAAGTCCTTTCTAAGCACAAGGATCTGAAGACCGAGGGCTTTAGCCTTGACACCTGCCGGAGCATTGTGTCTGTCATGGACAGCGACGCGACTGGGAAGCTGGGCTTTGAGGAATTTAAGTATCTGTGGAACAACATCAAGAAATGGCAGTGTGTTTATAAGCAGTATGACAGGGACCATTCTGGGACTCTGGGAAGTTCGCAGCTGCGGGGAGCTCTGCAGGCGGCAGGCTTCCAGCTGAACGATCACCTTTACCAGATGATCGTGCGCCGCTATGCTGACGACGATGGAGGTATGGATTTTAACAGCTTCATCAGCTGCCTGGTCCGCCTGGACGCTATGTTTCGTGCCTTCAAGTCCCTGGATAGAGATGCAGACGGCCTGATTCAGGTGTCTATCAAAGAGTGGCTGCAGCTGACCATGTATTCCTGAAGTGGGCACTGAGAGCACAAGACCCTCCCTGGAGGACACGACTTGCGAAAGCCTTGCCACGCTGTCCGCGCGGTTGCTCACACCCTGTCCAACTGCTGTCGTTTCCCGGCAAGCTCTCTCACAACCCTACATATTTTTGATCGTGTGCTACATTTTACTGCTTAATTAAAGCACGTTTTTCATGAAAGATGTTTTGAGTGGTTTGTATTATGTATGAATGTTTAAAGACACTAAATTTATATGGGCATATAAATATATGTATTTACGTGAAAATATATATATATATATGATAGGGGGTGTAGGGCAGAGTTCTAATGGAGTAGATTTTAAAAGGTTGTTGCTTATTCGGTGAATGAATTCCAAGGAGTAGAAACCTTATCATTGTTTCCATTGTTGTTAAGAATTAAATTTTTTTTAAATCCTGAAATAAATCAAGAAAACAATCAGGAGATATTTTTTTCCCTTTAAAAAGGTGGGGAGGGAAGTTCTAAATCTGTTTTCCTCATACTTTTACATCTGGTCTTTCCATTATGTAAAAAAGTGAAAAGTGCTTTCCAGGAAACCCATTTAACTGTATAGAAACAGGTTCAGAAAGTGAAATCAAACCATTTCACATAAGGGTAACATTTTTTAAAATCATGCAGCTATCTAAAATTCTAGGTTTCTTTAGTTCTGTTTCTCTAGTAAAATAAGCATATTACAGCAATCTTGTTTTGTTTTGATATAATTTGTAAAGAGAGTCAAAGGCATTGGGGAATAAAAGAGTATACCCACAGTTCCAAAATGTCTCTAGCTGCCTTAATGAATTAACATGATCACTCTTACATATACTTCATACAAAATCAGGCATGCCCCGCTGATGTTAGCCAGCTCTTGTCATGTCTTGCCCTGCCTTAGAGCAAGGAAAATTCTCTTGTTCATCTTTGGAAACTGCAGGCTGGAAACAAGCACACACACACACACACACACAAAAAAAAAAAAACCCCACACACACTCACATAGTTATCAGTTAAATGAAATATAAAGCAATAGAGGGAACAAATATTGCTGACTCTTGCAGTGGTTCTCAGCCCTGTCTGCAATTTAGAATCCTGGGGAGAGCTCTTTAGGGATGCTAATGCTTGAGTCCCACTCCAAATATGTCGAATAAGACTCTTTGGAAGTGGGGCCTGAGGATGAATATTCTTAAAGCTCCCCAGGTGATTGTAACGAGCAGCCAAGGTTGACAGGCTTGACTGCTTTAAAGTAGGGCTGTCTCACAGTATTTTTCAAATCTGTCTCCGCCAAAACTGAGGCCCAGCAGGAGAGTCAGTGTTGCGAGCATCCAGGTAGAGGGAAGACAGGAGTACCAAGAAACTGCTCCCAAAAGCTGGGGTAGTTGTGCCTTTCTTGTGTATAGCCCTTGGTTTGACTTTATAATTTTAATACAGGCTATTAGACCAGAGCAAGCAAAATCCAGAATCCTGGTGCAAGTAGACTCCTTTGTAGGTGTTCAGTTCCCCTGCCTGCTATTTAATTGGTCACTACCCCTCTGCTCCTCTGGTTTTTAATCAATGCCTTCTCTATCCCAGGCTACTTTGGAGGGTCCTGCTGAGTTCGAAGATAAATTCTTCCTTCCTCTTTTGACTCACTTAGAAGAAAGTTGTAGCTATGAAAATGATATAACTAGCCTGTTAACAGCCCCCAGCTGCCTGTTGGAAATCCCCAGTGAAATGCGGAGAGGCTGGCATGTGGCCTCTGTGTTCACCATCATCACCATCATATAATATTTATGAAACACCACCCACATATAATTCTGAACTGAGCCAAGCACGGAGATCCCATCCACTTTCCTCAAGGGACTTGTAATTTTACTTGGTCTGCTATGCTACTCAGACCAGGTGTGGTTACATAAGAATGAGTCTGCTGCCAGCAACCACACAGTAATATTAGTCTCCCTATTTTAAAATAAGCCCAGGAGTATGTTAGGCATGGGTGTAGGAGAGTAGCCAAGAAGGGGGAAAGCTGCCAGACATCTTTTAAGGCCTCAGAATATTAGGTTTATAATTTAACCTTTCCACAGGATGGTTGTGGAAAGGGCAATGAAGCCACATTTTTGTTCCTCACTTCATTGTAAATGTTTTGTAAAAGTTAAGACAGTCATGTCACATGAGGGGTGATATTAAGTATTTCCCTTGCTCCTCAAGTTGAGGAATTATCTACTTTTATGATTCTCTTCCAGCATGTGCATGGAAAACCATCCTGAAGTTACCTAGGATCTCCTTCTGTTCTCTTCTGAATTTCTGTAAAATTTGTATAAGTAACCTCAGTTGTCAGAGTGGATACTAGAAAATTCAATCCAAACTCTGGAATTTTCCAGGTAACCAAATATTTGGCATTGTGTAGAACCAATAGCCTAATAAGA
Source organism: Lemur catta (assembly GCF_020740605.2). Lineage (NCBI taxonomy): Eukaryota > Metazoa > Chordata > Mammalia > Primates > Lemuridae > Lemur > Lemur catta. Next base: position 9,268,251 of record NC_059147.1, on the reverse strand, counting down.
GATTGAATTTCTTAGTTTTCATCCAATATTTATTTTGTTTTTGTTGTTGTTGTTTAGGTTTTTTGTTTATTTGTTTGAAATAGGGTCTCACTGTATTGCCCAGGCTAGAGTGCAGTGGCATCATCATAGCTCACTACAACCTTAAACTCCTGAGCTCAAGCGATCCTCCTGCCTTAGCCTCCTGAGTAGCTGAGACTACAAGTGCACGCTACCACACCCAGCTAATTTTTCTATTTTTTGTAGAAATGGGGTCTCAGCATGAGCCACCATGCTCAGCTATAATCCACTAAATTCTATAAACTACAAAAAAGGAAAAATAACCGTGTGCTCTGTACCTAAAAATAGCAAAATTCCCAAAAACATTCAAAATTTATATGTCATCTTAAAGCTCACTTATTAAATATTTTTGATCAGTAGCGCATGTGTTTTTAAAAGCTGAATTATCAACCTCAGTCAGAAATCTTAGTAGTAGTATTACAGAATTGCTCATATTGGGGACTTGAATATTTATGCAGGCACCTTTAGGGTACTGATGTTTAATATGCTTATTGATCTTAAAGAACCTTCAGAATTACTTTTTAAAAATGTTTAAGTGTAGTAAAACAATTTATGGGACCTCATGAGAGAACCTGAAAAAATAAATAAAATGAAACAATTGAATTCTAGAAAATTGTTACAATTACATATGTGGGTAGAAATTTGCTCTTAATGAGAATATTCAGGTAAACAGAACACCTCTTCCCAGACTCTTCTGGGTAACTGAGAATTTACTGCATTTTAATAATTATACGCCTTTGGATTTATAGATTACCTTCAAAGACTTGAAGACTTTCTTTTTGTTGGCTGCTGCCACATAAAATCTGTTTTATGTAAACATTTTAAAATTATTTTAAGGTCATTGATTATCTCTTATCTGCAGAGATGATATTATTAAAGAAAATAGTCCCTATCCTTGGGAGTTTATTGCAAAATGTATTCAAAACTATCTTCTTAAATTTTGCTAGACTTAAAAAGTTGTAAAGCGTATCTGCTTCCATATGAATACAAATGTCAAATAAATTCAACTATGAAACAGCCCAAGGGAACTGATACCTGAGAATCAGACACATGAGAATCACCATTTATTTTTTCTGGAATTTTAAATGGGCAATATATGAACAAGCAGCCTAGAACTTCCCACTGGCCCTGGAAGCCAGTATATGGTGACTGAGCATATGAAAGGTGCTGGGGGCCATGAGCTCACAGGGACTCCCACACACACTTCCATGCTTTTCTGATCCTGCTGACCTCCAGGAAAGGGATGAGGCCCACTGTCTGGAGTTTTGGCAAGGTTTAGTCATCCTTTCTTTGTGCAGTGACAAAATGCAACTTCTTAGTTCCTACTCTGTGCTACTCTGGACTCCAGATTAGGACAGTTAATGGAGGGATTATGACCTCTCTTCGAAAAGCTGTTCTTCTTTGAAATGTGACACTGAAAGATTTTCAAGTCTAGATTTTTTTATTAAGTTCATAATTATTCCTGGCTACCCCAGTAGATTTTTAAAGGAAAGAACCACAGATTTGCAGAATAATTTTTATAATGAAACTGATTCAAAATTTAAAAATTAAAGGAGCATATTCTGCTATATAATTTTTATCTGTTTTTAAATATATTTTATCAAGCTAGTTGCTTCAATTTAAATGATTAATAGATTACCTAAATTTTAATTGCAGCTATGGCAATAGTGAGTTTTGTGACCTCAAGTGAAGCTTATGTCTCAATATTTTCATTAGTAAAAATGAAAGAGTTGAATAGATGACTTATTTCTTGCAGTTTTAAATTTTATTACTCTGAATTTGGAACCTTAACAATGTATTGTTTTATTAATCCAATAATATAATCTCCGAGAATAATTTCCATGCTGTTTTTTTTCCCTTTCACGTTACTGGGATAAAAACTTCCATGTACTTTCTCATGTGATTGATCATCAGAGGTCTGCTTCAACATTTTTTTGTCATTCAAAACCACTCATAGATAAGACTGTTAGTGAAAATTAGGGGTCCAGAATGTTACCTTGTTGTTCTGTGACTGGTGGTAATATTAAGGGACCATTACATTTCCATTTCTCTGCCTGCAAAATGAGTTATGATGCCTGGCCTCTGTTACATGTATGATTTGGTAGTGTAGGTAAAAATTGGATGTCTCACAATAAAGATACAACATAAATTCAAAGGAGTATTTCTAATCATACAGACAACCTATGATTGTAACTTAAGCATCCTTAGATCATTCTTAGATCTGTTCTTCAGAACTTCTATTCAAGACTTCTATGTTTCTTAGTGGGAAAAGCCAGTTGCAGAGGAAATTTATCTGTGTTGAGCAATAAGCTCCTCAACCTCTAAGGCTCATTGAAAAGAGCCCACCGTAGTGCATAAGAAAATTAAATGGTGGCACAAGAAGGAAATTATGTCCCTTAAAAGTCTGCCTTCTCTGAAACTTCTGGGGTGGTGAAATGTAGGCATTGATTGTGGTGGTGTTTACTCTGGTGTATATACTTGTCAAAAACGTATCAAACTGTACATTTAAAATGGATACATTCTGTTGAATATAAATGATACCTCAATGAAGTTGGTTAAAGAAAAGGAAAAAAACAGCTCTTTTATAGGCTGGTATCCAGACAAAAAAGGATGTCAGATGACTTGAGTTTTTGTCTCAGGAATAAACCTTGTTATTTTAGGGAAACCTTGAAACCTCCATTTTTACCTTGTTTTGGGAAAGTAAGATTAAAACACATTGACTGCCACATTAGAAAAAAATTTTTTTCCTCTGGGGCAATGGCGTTTTATTATAAAAATAGAATAAAAACTTTGAAAACAGGCCAGGCGTGGTGGCTCACGCCTGTAATCCTAGCACTCTGGGAGGCCGAGGTGGGTGGATCGCTTGAGGTCAGGAGTTCGAGACCAGCCTGAGCAAGAGTGAGACCCTGTCTCTACCAAAAATAGAAAGAAATGATTTGGACAGCTAAAAATCTATATAGAAAAAATTAGCTGGGCATGGTGGCGCATGCCTGTAGTCCCAGCTACTCTGGAGGCTGAGGCAGTAGGATCGCTTAAGCCCAGGAGTTTGAGGTTGCTATGAGCTAGGCTGACGCCATGGCTCTCACTCTAGCCAGGGCAACAAAGTGACACTCTGTCTCAAAAAAAACTTTGAAAACAATACAATCCTTTCTAATTTAATGAAAAATGAAATGTATTGACTTCTATTCATTTCATCCACATTTTTAGAATTAATTTGTCAGTATTAATTGTAACAGTAAGAACATCAACAAGTAAGATTTTCACAAACCAACTGCAGGGTTTTGCCTAGGTTTTGCTTCACAAGGCCCTCGGCTCAAAACTAGTGTGAGTTATTAAATAAATACAACTCACATTGCAATTAATGTGTTAAATTATTACTCCTTGTAGTTTCCACCCTGCAGTAAGATAAAGTAATATGGTGCAAGTGATTCTTGACTTTTTGAGGCTCAGTTGCTTAGAGAAGCTGGTGAAAGCTACAAAATTTTTCCATAGAAACATGTATATACAAAAGGTGTACACCATTTCAGGGGCTTCCCAGGCCCTGAAATTCATCCCCAAATTCCCCAAATTCATCCATGAAACTCCAGTGAAGAATTCTTGCCTTAGTGTTTTAAAGTGAAGGTCTTGTGAACCCAAAGTAGTGAGGAAAAGGTAGCATCTTTTTAGCTCCTACATGCTAGGCAATGGGAATACACTGCCATGCAAAGAAAGCTTCCTTCCTTTAAGGAACTCTTATTAATTGAAGTATAGATGCTTAGTCACAGTTGAAGATCATATGCTTGTGGATGCCAGACATTATTTGTTAATGATCAGATTAAGTACTGCACTAGCTTTGTTGTTACTCGTTCAATAGTTTATCTCGGAATTTATCACTTGCAATTTTTGTTGCCAAAATGATTCTAACACCAGGGATGAAAGTAGTTGTTTACAGTTCTCATTCTATCTCCCTCCTTCCCTCTCTCCCCTTTTCCATCTTTCTCTTCCACTGTCCACCTCATTTTTCCTGTCTCCTCTTCCTCTTTTTTTCTTTTTAGCTCTTTCTGTTCTTTCTTATTGCAGTCCTGCCTTCACCTCTGCCCTCTCTCTCCCTTTTTCTTAAACTCTCTTTCTCTCCATTGTCATCCTTTCGACGTTCCTATCAGGTGAATAGTTAATATATAGGGAAACCTCTATATTTAGTCAGCCTGGATTAGAATTATCCCTTCTTTTACATTGCCATCATGAAATGCCTCCCGAGGTATGTCATACTAATTATGTTTCATTTTCATTGGCTTAGAAGTGCAGGATCTTCTGGGGCCTAAAATCCCCAAGGGGCTATCAGAGTTGCCAAGTTTGCTCCAGTTGCTCCTGGTTTGCTGCAGATTAAGCCTGGAAGAAAGAAAGAATATAGCTGTAATTACTGCCTCAGTTTGGCCTTTTCTTTCCCTTCCGTTTCCTTAATAACCCTTTAGAACCCTCAGTGACCCTTTCATGTTGATCATTATAGCAAGAATGATGCTTCAGTCCCCCCAGGGAGGAAAGTCCTAGATCCTGCCCCCCAGAGGGGCTCCCGTCAAGCAAGGCTGAGCTCAGGAACCCACACTGGGTGCCCTAGGGCCACTCTAAATGGTCCCAGTGATAAAAAATATTTATTGATGAATAGAACATATGTTTTTATTCCTTCTGAATTGGGAATGGATGGGCCACTTTCTTGCCATTACATCTCAGTGAGAACTTTTCTCCAAATAGGCTCAGTCTACGATGATGTTGAGCTGTATAACATACCTGAATTTCACCATGCGGTATAATTAATAGTGATTCAACTAGTGGCGGTCCTAACTGGTTTCTCCCCTCTTTTCACAGAACCATGATGGGAGTATTGACTTCCGAGAGTATGTGATTGGCCTGGCTGTCTTGTGCAACCCTGCCAACACAGAGGAGATCATCCAGGTGGCATTTAAGGTACTGTCAGCCCCAGTGAAAGCATCTTGGTCTGCCTCATAAACAAGTGTTGACTCTAAGTGTATTATCTGAAAATGAGTGAATCTATTGCATGAGTTTATAGATCTGCTGTGACATGTACAGGGGAATAATGTGATTAAGTCAATTGCTACTGAGAATAAAGAAAACACAAGCATTCATTTAAGCAAAAAGTCTTTGGAAGCAGCCTAGTTAAGAGCATCAAGATTGAAAAGTAGGTAATTTAACAAATTAACTTAAAAAATTATTTCTTTTCAGCCTTCCCATTTTGAAGCCCCAAAGGGAGGTTTATAAATAAACACCACCTGTCACTAGTCATCCTAATTCACTATCTGGAAAGTTCTGATCTATCCTTTTTTTCTCATTCTGTATGTCAGAGATATTTTAAGTGGTATTTTCCTGATGGAATTTATTTTGTCATTGTGGTATCAGGTGAACACCATCATAAATGCCCCAAATTTCTACCCCACATATCTTCCTACAGTATCATACATATTTTCACAGAAATAACAGGGATCTAAATTGGGAGCAAGTAAATAAAATTCATGTCCCTGGTCCCCACAGAGCTTGATGGAAGCTTGAATTGTGAAGTCCCAGATTCCATTTACCACTTACAAGTGCAAAAGAAAAGGGAAGAATATATTTCCAAAGTGTGTTTTCAGTTCTGAGAGTGAAGGCACTTCATTTAATTAGTATTTAAATATGATGTTCCCTTTGAGTTCTATGCTTGTATGGTCAGCTCTCAAGTAAAACAGAAACTAGATCTCCCTACTTGCCTTACGACGCTGTGTATGTTGACTCTTGTTTTGCAGCCATTTATTTGGTCTCTTTGCATCTGTCCAGCTGGAGAGCTGAGGACCTTCTCTGTTCCTGTTTCCTTCTCTTATCTCTTCCTGTCTTTGTTGGAGAAGAATATCCTACTGTGGCTCCAACAAGTTTTTTTTCCCTTTTATTATCTAGAAAGACTCTTTTCCTCCAAGAGTTCTTTTTCATGTCTTAGAGGCCACCAGGGACAGTCTCAGGAATTTCCATGTGCTCTGTCATTGGCAGAAGAGCCCTGAGTTTACTTTTGATTTCAGATTGGTTTAATCTGGGTTAGCTGCCAGGCCCAAGAACCTCAGTGGTTGATGCTTAGCAGATGCTTATAAGGCAAGGGCCAGACTTTTTCCGAAGTTAAAAACCTTCAGCTTTTACAGACTTATTCATCATGAAACCTAAAATTACACACATAGCTAACTTATTCCAATCTAGATATTTCTGTTTCTGGTTTGAGATTGTATGTGTAATTATAAGTTTAGTTGGCCAAATGGTCACTCTTGGTTTACCAATGAAAGACTTGATAAAAAATTTGGCCCTTAATCATAGTAATTATTGTTTTTAAAGAAGTCATGAGATTTTCATCTAGCCTAGACCTTGGTTTGGTTGAGGGTAAGGAAGAAGGAAGGAAGGACTTAACAATATAATTAGCTTTTTTTCCAGTAAGACAAGGCTTCTTTTTCAACCTTCCTTTTCAGATGTGTTTTATGTTTTGGAAATATTTTTGCATAGTTTGTTTTTCATTTAGTAGATCATTTAACATCCTTTTATTTCAGTAGCACTTCATAGTTAACTTCCCATCTTTTATCTCATTTCACTTCACAGTGGCCATTACAGTTAGAATACTTGTCGGCATTCTTCAGTTGCAAGCAGTAGGACAGACTCTGACTGACGGATGCCTAAGTGGAATTAGTTGAAAGGGCAGGGAATTGACTCAAGGGAAAACTCAGAACCAGGCATCTCCAGAGGTCCAGGCTGCAGGAAATACCCTGCCTTGGGCACTGTACTTAAAATGAGCAAACTCCAACTCTGTTCTTAATTCACATTCCAGGGAGCATCCAAATGGTCTTGGGCCATATGCTTGATAGGAGAAACAGGATGTTTTGATTAAGAGTCCCACAGTATTCAATGCAATGGGGAGATGACATTCCCCCAAAGGAAACTGGGCTATTAAACTTTCTACCAGGTAAGCCCCAGATCATGGGGTTTACCTTAGACCTGGGAACTTTGTGGCAGGGAGTGATGAGTAGGTGAAGGAAATGGAGGGGTTTAGTGAGGGGAGTGATCTGGGATAGTTGTGGCAAAGGATAAATGCAGAGGAAGTAGAAGTCTCCAGTATGGACCACATGAAGGGAACTGACACAGAAGTGAGAACCACCAAAGCACCAAACCTGGCAAGAACTTAGACTGTTAAGATGAGTTGGTGGAAATTGTTTAGGAATGGAAGACCTTTGAAGAAAGTGTAGAGCCTGTGAGGAAAGAGCTGTGACTGAGTCCTGGCAGTTACCGTTTTAATTCCAAGGTGCAGAAAGAGCCCAGGATCTAAAGCTTGTGGAGACAGATGCTAATTTACTTTTCACTCTCCAGCTATCTTATTTCCCAGTTAGGGAGCGGGTGGTAGGAAATAGACTAGAAGCCAGTGCTTTCTCAGTTGAGGGCAACAAATCCCAACTTCAAGTTATATTTTTTTACTCCTCCCTTATGGACAATTAAAACACTATTCAATATTTCCATATTATTCTTTTCATGATTATCACACCTCATCTAATACCTGTTTTTCTCTGTTTGTCATCTTGTATTTGGTCAGTAGAGACCTGAACAGCAGGAACCCTAGATATTATCTGCCTGGATTTGGAAGCCAGATCTGCCACCTGCAAGTTGTGTGACCTTAGGGAAGTTATCTAACATCCTCGTGCCTCAGCTTTCTCATCTGTAATAGAGGGTTGGCGGTGGCACCTGACATAACACTGTTGTGACGGTTAAGTGAGTTAATACCTGTAAGGTGATTTGTATACTTTTGATCAGTGCCTATGAAGAGTCAGTGCTCATATTATTAAATATTCTTAAGACCAGAGAGGATTTTGATTATGTGATATTCATTATCTGTCACTTACTCCTATTTTGCTACTTGACTTTCAATCTACCCCTCCTACTGCCTCTAAACATGTTCAGTCTCTCCCTTCCTAAAGACAACCTCCTTTTGTGATTGGCCACTACCCTGTTTATCTCTTTCCCTTATGCCATAATTTCTGAAGAGAAGAGTCGATACCTCTTGCCCTCACTTTTCACTTCTGTTCGTCCCTTGATTCCTGTTACCCTCTGGCTTGCAGGTCCCTGAAACCGTGTTTACTGAAGTCATCAGGATCTCCTAATTACCAAATCCAGCAAGTCTTTTTGCTTCTCTTGGCCTTTCTATGGCATTTTACTATTGGCTGTTACAGTGACAGAATTCCTTCCTCGTTCCTGAAAACCCTCCCTTACCTTCCAAGATGCATGCGTGTCTTTCCTGTGCGCCTATCTGACGGCTGCTTCTCAGTCTTCTCTGTCAGTCCCCCCTCACACCTCCACTATTGCTGTTCCCAGGCCTTTGCTCTGCTTTGTATAATACATTCTCTACACATAAGCTCAAACACAGCCATAGTTTTAGTTCTTACCGGAATTCATATCTCAAGCCTCATCAGTCTCCTAAACTGATACGCTGAATCCCTTACTTAGTCCTGACATCTTTAACTCCCATTTATCCTGTCCACCTCCAACTCTCGATCTCATTTGGCACTTACTCTTCTGCCTGTTTTCCCACTCTTGGTTAATGTGACCAGCTTTCACTCAGTTGCCCAAGCTAGGAAACCTCAGCCATCTCTGGCTCCTTCCTTTTCCTCACTACAGACCTCTCATTGGTGTGCAAGTCCTGTCTTTGCTTTCTTCTTTTTTTTAATGAATTCTGCCCCTCCCCATCCTTCCTACTTCTCTACCGCTACTCTTACTTGGTTTTCCTGCCTCTGGTCTTATCAACCTCCTGTCCCCAATCCAGCCTCCACACCCTGCCTCAAAGGTTCTCTCAGTTCGCACGTGTTCACATTACCTAGCCTCCCAGGGTAATCCCACGGGGTCAGGTGAGGAGCTCTAGCTCCACGATGATCTGGTTCCTACTTGTCTCTGTCTTATAACTGGATCACCAGGCAATCGCCTGCCATTATTCCTTACATTTCTTCATCTTCTAAGACCCAAGTCAAATGTCAACTCCTGGAAAGCCTTCTCTGACCTCGCTGGGTAGGATTCATCGTGCTCCCCACAGAACTTCCGTGTCCCTTCATGCTATAATGCTTACTATCGATATAGCCCCTGCTTTAATTCTGTCTCTTCCCACCACCAAACTGTAAGTGTCATGAGGGTAGCAGAGACCATATTCTCTTCATATACATATTCCTAGCCCCTGGCACAATGAATGTTTGAATTATGAAAGATTTTATTTTCTAATATTATTTCACACCACTATTGCTCTGGGGGAGCTAATTCTTATATTTTATTTTCTTTTTCCTTCAGCTCTTTGATGTTGATGAGGATGGCTACATAACCGAGGAAGAATTTTCCAGCATTCTACAGGCTTCCCTTGGAGTGCCTGACCTTGATGTTTCTGGTCTCTTCAAGGAAATAGCCCAGGGGGACTCTATTTCCTATGGTGAGTAGGCAGTTTGGCCTCCTGATTCAATTTACAAGGAGGACATCCAGACTATGGATGGACGCTCAAGAGTGTTGTAACCCTTAATTATATTAATAATAGAAATAATAGTAATAATGATGACAGTAATAATAATAATAGTAGTAGTGGTATAATAATAATAGTAGTATCTAATTACTGAGGATTTATGCTAGACATTCTTCTATATTTTGTATATATTAACCCATTTAATCTTTGCAGCACACCTATTTAATCAGTATTCATTTCTTTCTTTTTTTTTTTTTTCTGGTAGAGATGGGGGTCTCGCTATGTTGCCCAGGCTGGTCTCAAACTCCTGGCCTCAAGTGATCCTCCCACCTGGACCTCCCAAAGTGCTGGGATTATAGGCATGAGCCACTGCACCCAGCCTAATTAGTATTCTTAATTATTCTTATTTTACTAAGATACAAAGAATTTAAGTAATTTATCTAAGAGCATCCAGCTAAAAAGTTTCAGAGCCAGGATTCAAAAACCAAGACAGTCTGGCTTTGCAGCCTGTACCCTTGACTCTGTATCTTGGTGCCTCTCGTATCTGTGGCCCCTCCTCAAAGGGCTTTTCCTTCCTTCTGTCAGCACGGCCAGGCAAAACGGAGCAAGTTAGCTCAGTTGTAACTACTATAGAGAAATATGGATGGAGATACCAACGATAACTATAGTAGCTAAACCATTTATTGACGTTTACAGTTAGCAGCTTATGTAAACTTTCATATCCATTGTCTCATGCCGTCTTGATAGCAACCCCTGTGAGTTAGGGACTATCGCAGAGCAAGACCTTGTGGCAAAGTGGCAGGTCCATTCATCAGTGACCATCCTTCCTCCTCATGGCTCAAGTCCACACATCAAAACAAGCTGCACAGGCCCGAAGGATGGTACATCAGTTTCCACGTATTCCAAAGTGCAGTTGTTGAGAAACACACCTCAGTGGAGAGGCCTAGATGATTGTTTCCCTGCTTTGGGTTTGATGTGGTCGTGGGTGTCAGGCTGACTTACCTTTGCCAGTCTTTCCTCCCAAGCTGGAGGGGGATTCCTCCTTAATTACTTTTCCCTTACGGTGTTCAGAGACTTTCTGCTTGTTAACTTTCATGGGATGTGGAAAGTAGATCACATGCTTCTCTTTCTCTGTGTTTTTAATTACTGTCATTTGGGCTTCCCCGTGTTTCATTTTAGGTAATTATATGCCTAGGGCACTTTATCTATTGAGTTCATTTAAAAAAAATAGAAAGGATAACATGGGAAAAGTGTATGTACTGAGATAAAACTTATGAGTCATAAACCCATGTGTGCTCATTCTTCTCTGACCATTTGCCTTCCAATAAGTAAGACTATTACTCTGAACTACCAAATTTTGTAAAACTATTGGGATAACTATTTCAGTGGAAGCTAATACTAAAAATGATTTTTAGGTAGCCATAATTTTACCTGTCAATTTAAATAATTTTTTAGGGAAATCTTTGTTTTTTGGAGTTCAACCTCTTTATTTTCAGAATTCATAGAATCTCTCCCCTTCCCTAATATTATGTAAGTCTGCTTCTTTTGCAGGAATGTTCGAGGTATTTAAGTATAATTCTACTAAAAAAAATAGGTATTGACATGTGTCATGAATGGGACCATTTGAATTGGTTAAATGTGATCCTTTAAATTGTTTTCGTTCCTGGCTTCCCATTAGCCAAAGTAATGCTCAAATTCCACTTAGAGACAATCATAGCAATTCTAGAAATGAGTTACTCTTCAAAGCCATTGACATTCCAATAGAGGATCTTGATCTTTTGAACAGAGCACAAGTCTTGACATTATAGTTCTTGGTTTCAGTAGTCATGCTCACTTAATCTTAGAAGTCACCTGAGTCTTCCGTGTCTTCATCATTGAAATAGACTCGTGCAAATGAACCTTTATTTTAGATGGTAAGAAAGAACAATTAATAGCTTGCCTCATTTGGAAAAATAAAGTGGTCTGTTAATGCAACATAATGTTGCCATCGCAAAGAATGATTTGGGCTCAATCTGGTGACTTCCTCATCACTGAGACCCATTTTTATCTTCCAGAGTTATTAGGTAGTCTAATGTGTCATGAAGAAGTCTCTTGGTTATCAGAGGATTTTTGAAAAGTAAATGGATAGAAATAGAATATGGCATTAAAATCCTTTTGTGATAAAGCCAAAAAGCAAGCTGGTGCAAAGACCAGGTTCCCTTCATTCTAGTGAGCTCGATAACGTTTCTCTACCCCAAAACAAGAGGGTAGAGAAACTTCAAAATTGAGGGCAGTATCATGTTTCAGGAATTCCAGGTTATCGGACTGTTGAGATTCAAATCCTGATAGTGAACTTAGTAAGCTTTCCTATACATATCCCTGAAATCCACCGCTATCTCTGTTCCTAAATGTAAGGCACTTGAGATAAAAAGAAGTCCTCTACTCAGAGGTCTTATGATGTGATTATTGTACACTGTGCAATTTCCTAGCCATTATGGATTACAAGTCAGGGCTCAGCTTTTTTCAATAACTGCATTTTTCAATAACAGTTAAGGGCTAAAATAGTTTTAAAAGCCAGTAATTGAAAGTCCTGGGTAATAGAATTTTTTACAACAAAAATACAAAAAACTGAATAAAACATAAATACAGAGCACAATGAAGTTTTATGAAGTGAACACCTGTGTTACTACCAAGAAATAGAGCTTTTCCAGGACCCCAGAACCCCCGTGTGCCCTTTCCCAACTACAACCCCTTCCTCTTTCTTAAAGGGAGGGGACTGCTATCTTAGAAAGGAATCTCTGCCTTGCTTCCCTTAGCATCTTAGCAAGATGTATGCATTTTAAATGTTATATTTTAGTTTTGTCTAAGTTTTTGAACTTTACATAAATGGATTGATACAACATATGTTATTTTGTATCTGGCTTTTTTCATTTGATCTTATGGCTTTAAGATTCATCCAGATCGTTACTCCATTTTTATTGCTATATAGCATTATGTTCCATGAATATGCTACATTTTAGTTATCCATCTCTACTGTTGATACACATTTGAATTGTTTTCATTTTTAACCTATTATGAGTAATGTTGCTGTGAACATTCTCATACTTGTCTCTCAGAACACAATATGTACAAATTTCTCTAGGTTATATACCTCAGAATAGAACGAATGAGTCATAGAGTATGCATATATTCAACTTGACAAGATAATGGAAAAACTACCTTCAAAAGTGGTTGTACAATTTATATTGCCATCAGCAATGTTTATGAGTAATAGAATTTTGTAATAACTGTATTATTAGGGTCATTTGTTAATCTGCATCATGCCAAAAGAAGATTTACCCCAACTTATTTATTTATTTATATTATTTTCCACCTTTTCTAGAGGAATTTCAAAGATTTGCCCTAAAGCATCCTGAGTATGCTAAGATATTTACAACATACTTAGACCTTCAGACCTGCCATGTGTTTTCACTCCCGACAGAGGTCCAAACAACTCCCTCCATTGCAAGTAATAAAGTCAGTCCCGAAAAGCATGAAGAGAGTACCTCAGCCAAAAAAGATGACTAAAAGCTGTATTCCCAATAAGGAAAGCACAGTGGCTTGCCCTGGAAACTGTAAAGGCATTTATTGATAGTATTTTTAATGTGTTTGTTGAGTAATGATGTTTAATATGGAAAGCTTTTTTGTAAAAATGAAAGGCTTTTTTACTAAAAATGCTTTCATTAATCCTCGTATATTAATATCAAGCAATTTTTCTTTTCTTTTGTCTTATATTGTGCTTTACTGATTGGTTTACTGGTAATAAATACGTTTTTATCGATTTTCCAGTTCAGTTTGCATATCCAAATGAATGCAGTGGTCTTACTATTTACTGGTGAGCGTTGATCAAACACTGTAAAGAGTTTAAAAAGTATAAACAATTTTTAATCTACTTTCTTCTAAAAAAAGCAGTAATATTCTGTTATCTTTAATCCCTTCCCATTCTGGGAATGAGAATGAAGAATCTGAGAAACACTGCAGAATTTTATACCTTTAACTTCACAGATTCATTTTTCCATTTAACTTTCAGTTTCGTAGGAAGGGAGAACTCCATGAATTAATTAGATGCAACTTCTTAAGAACTCATGTTCTCTTTAACATGCATCTCTGTTGCAGATTTTCTTAACCCCCTGCTAAGGAAATCATATCGTTTTACATGAACTACAGGTTTAGAACTTTGTTTTAAAGACAACTGCTGTGTCCAAAGGCTGAGTGGGAATTGCCTTATTAAAGGTAACATTAATTGCCTAATGAGAAAATGAATTGTTTGCCACAGAGTTGAATTTAATTTAAGTTAGATGGTTCAGAATGTAGCACTTGCCCAATGAAGGAATCAGATTTGTTCTATTTATATAATATTAGAATTAATAAGTTTTACCATCCAAGTGGGAATTTTATTTTGTTAAGTGTCCTCTCAAATTTTAGAGCTTGTGTGAAATAGCTACATGGAAAACACAAAAGGTTCCAAAGTATCACCGAAAGCTAGGGAATCCAAAAACCTACTTTATAATGCAAGACCACAATTTAAGCCCCAGGCAGGAATCCAACCATAACATTTTTCCTCTAGGCTAAGCAGTAATTTCCCTGAAGTGCCATTTTTATTAAGTCTCATGCATGCATATTGTTAATATCATTTATGTTTGAGATTCTGAACAAAGAACCAATTTATTACTATAATGTATAAAAATAGTTGGTTTATATTCTGAATTCAGTCTTTGAAATAAAACTCTTTGTATTGGCTATATTTCTGAATGTATTGGTGATTCACCTCCAAGCTAGTATTTTAAAGTCGTTTTTGAAGTTGAAAAGTCTCAGGAGCGGTTTTGGTGTGTATATTTAATCAAGAGTCATGATTTCAAACTAACTTTACATATTAAGCAGTCAGTGTTCTACTGTAGTGGGTAAATATGTACTTGGATAATTGAATACTAGAAAATTTCATCCTTAAGTTTATGTAACTATTTGCTTTTTATGTGTTTTAAAGCTATTTAGAAAAGATGTTAAATGAGCTGAAACAACTGCTGAAGTAATTAGGAGGTACGTTATTATAACAGTGTCTGTTGTATGCGGTGACTGTATGTAATACTCAGGTATCATGATTGCTTTTTGTCACAGAAAAAAACACATATTAATCCTATTAAACATGAAAGAGTAGCATTGTAAATTAAAGGCTTTCTATGAGACTCTTAAAAGTGACCTCATTGTTTTCCTATTTTAAAATAATACCTTATGCTCTTTAATTCTACTTTTGTGAATGTAATATTTCTATTTTATGATGATGTTACTGAATAAACAAACTTGCCACATGAAATTCTTGGCAATTAAAATATTATGGTTTTGCCATTTTTGTCTCAAATGTAATATACCTTGTTAATATCATCATTTAAGTATGTTTACATATTTATGAATATGATTATTCATTTTTGCCTGCATTTAAGCTTTATGAAATGTCAGACATGATTTTACTCTAGTGAAAACACAAATTTTGCCCAAAGTAGCAATAGTTATTCTTAAAGAAGTTGACTTTTGCCTGGTTGAGTTGTGTGTAATAACACAAGTCATGATCACCGGTACAGCTACAGGCCAAGCCTCTACTTACATGCCCCACTAACAAATATTTCCTTCAAAGAGGCTCTTCCTCTTAAGACTCAAAGTAAGAAATTAAATATTATTAAAGCAGTTAAATGCACTGTGGTTTTATATAATAATTTGAATGTTATGTGATAATTTGAAAAAAGCTTTTCTTTGAAATGAGAAATACTAGACCTTAAAACCTCTAAACTAAAATATTTCCATCAAAACAGTCCTGTTGAAGGATAATGACATACTGAATGCTTATAGACCAAGTTGCTTGTCTTATGTTTAATCCTCCTCTGCCACTGCTTTTAGAGCCTCGGAAGGCTGAGTGTGATAGTCGAGGTAACGCTATGGATATTTAAAGGAGACTGCCTTCCTTTTAAAAGACATATGGGCTGCTCTCTGCATGTGGCACAGCAGTAAAGCTATCTGATTCCCAGACTCAGGAATTCTCCACTTCATACTGTTACCAAATGTAAGGTGGTTCATTAAAGGCAATTAACTGATGCTCAAACAGAGGGGCACTGACTGTATTGGAACAGATGGGCTCTCCACTACGGAAGTCCTTGGGTAGCAATCAGTGGATAGAAAGATACTAGTAGGAAACCATTCCCTAGGAAAGCAGACATATTTACAATCTTCAGTGTTTTTTTTTTTTTTCCTTTTCTGCTCACTTGGATGACTTTCTCATTTTTTTGCCTTAAATTGTTATATCAGAGTTATAAATAAGCACTATGTTAGGGCTTGATAGAGGTGAAGGCCCTCAAAAAGTTCTCGATATATGTTCACTATACATATCACAGCTTTGGTAAACAGGGTAATAACCTGAAGAGCTTTTGCCCTTTTTGTCCCATGTAATGTACTCTTGTTTCTAAGTAATCATTCTCTCCCAACAAACCCTCAAGTGTCTGTGCAAGGACCAGCACGTGTTCTAACAAATTGTCTCCTTTGCATTTTGACACCCAGCTTGCTGTTTTTTTATAACATGTTAACTTTAGCATTTTCTTCTCATTACTATAAGAGAATCTATGCACATTAGAAAAATAAAATGTGGAGAAAAGCGTAAACAGAAAAAATCATGTTTAATTCCACCACCCTAAATCAACTTTTTAATTTTTAACGTATTTTACTCCACTCTTTTTTTCTAGGTGTTCATACATTCTCGAAATAACAATGTATATGTTGTTTTATATCCTACTATTTCACTTGTAGCATAATGTTTTCCAATGTCATTAAAATTCTCTGTAAGTGCAAATTTTAGAAAGTGTACCTAATATTCCTTTGAAAAACTATAACATACTGTGTGTAGTCATTCTTCTGATATTGAACATGTGAATTTGGTTTTCATTTTGGGACTATTGAAAATATCCAACTCAATACTCCATAGCAGTTCATAATTAGGAATAGTTTGCTAAGAGATTTATTTATACGTCTTGAATTTTAAAATGAAAAATTCCCTGAAGATTTTATGATTATTAAAATTAAAACTAATTAATTTTATTATAGGAAAAAATTGATATTATTACCCTAGATTACATAGAGTATGGTAATTTTAACTTCATGTAGTGGTTAACAGGTTCATGTCTCTTAAAGGTAAGAATTTCATCTTTTAAAAATATTTATTTTTCCCTTCATAAAAGTAAAAAAGACCTATTAATTATTATAATAAGCAAGAATAGTAATAATAATAGCTACCAATTTGGAGTACTTACTGTGTATCAGGTATTGTGCTAAGTGATTTACAGCATCAACTCATTCGAACACTCAATGAAGCATAGATATTTTTTTGTCCCTAGTTTTACTGAAGAAAGTTTATAATGATCCCTCAGTCACTCATTAAATGGCAGAGCTTAGAATTAAACCAAATTTTGTCTGATTCCAAAGGCCATTTTAATCATTTATGTAAAGCAACACAGCTGTCTGATTTATAGAATTTATGGATTTAGTTTCTGCCATATATTTTTCTACCGGTGGTTTCTCGATATCAAATTTTGACTTAGTTCTTAAATGGAAGGGAGACAGAGGTGGTTCCGAATGGTTCTAAGCAGTGATTGAGTTGGGAAAAGGATCAGTGAACCACAGTCTAGCATGGGAAGCACTCCTGACTCTCCTTCCAGCCGGCTGAAGATGCACACACCTTCCCTTATGAATCACACAGGGTACTGGAAATCAAAGATGAGCTGAGCTTCAGGATACTGAAATAATCTTTTTCCTTTGTGGGTCGGGGTGGAGCATGAATTCTCTACTTCTTATTGGTCCCTCTGCTGTGATGGCCATTTCACTCACATCTCTGCTCCCAGAATAAGTATATAATCAATAAAGTAGAGTTTGATGGAACTGAGTACCAAGTCAAAATTGGAATACCTAGGACCTCAGTCTAGCTGTTCTCCCTGCTTGTACTTTTTCTCCCCTATTCATGCTCTTGCCTCATGGAAAGCATGGTTGACCATTTGAAAGCGTAAACCAGATATCACTTGTCCAGTTAAATTGTTTTCAAAGGCTGCCCATTGCACTTTGAATACAATCCAAAATATTCAGCATGGTCTATAAAGCCGTATCTGGTCTGACTCCCACCTGCAGTATAGATCTCAGCTCTCTCCTATCTCCTCCCTCAATAAAGTCCCACCACCGAATCTTTCTTTTCCCCAAACTGGCTAGAGCTCCATTCCAGCCTCAGAATCTGTGTATTGCTGTTCCCTTGGCTAGAATGCTCTTGCCCTAAGATTTTTACCTGCCTTTCTCTTCTTCATTCAGACTTGTTAAAAACTAGCTTCATTGAGATGTAATTCACATACAATTTGCCCATTTAAAGTGTATACAATTCAATGTTTTTAGAATATTCACAGGGTGATGCAACAACCATCACCACAACCTAATTTTAGAACGTTTTTATATGTATTCAGATTTTAAATCAAATGTCACAACATCAAATAGGAATTCCCATCTCTAATCAGAAAAATGTTTCTACAGACATTCTCAATCCTATTATCCTTTTTGTTATTGCATTTCAATTTAGGTGAAATTATTTACTTGTTTAATACTTTTCTTGTCTGTTATTCCTAGCACATAGAAGGTAGGTATGCCTGACACATGGTAAACATTCAATATGTGATAAATGAGTGAATAATGATAACATTATCTTGTGCCTTGCATGGTGTAAGAATAGGGATAATCTTTACAACAAACTGGAAGACCTGGACTTACCATCCCTAAACTTTATGTATAAACGAAGGCTCAGAAAGGTTTCACCACTTGCTCAGAGTTATGTAAGTGATGAATACCAGGGCTGGAGTTCAAAGCCAAGGCTGTCAGGCTCTTTATGAGGGGATTTTGATTAGGCCAACGTAACTTGAACCCCTAAAATATCCAAAGAATTATGTGACAGGCTTTAAGTTCCAGAAGCATGGAAACTAGATCATCTGAGAACCTTCTGACCACAAAACCCCTAGAATGTTGAACAGAATATCACAAACATACTTTATAAAGTGCAGACGAGCACTCAGGGGACTGAGGTTAGTCCTCCACGGCCGGGAGTGAAAAGGGAGCGGAAAAGCAGAACTGTGTGGCGGCATCGAAGTAACAGTTGTCCTTAGACCTTTCTCAATCTCAGTAACAAAGGGGCTTAGTAATTTTTACATAGACAAGGTTTTTTAATAAGGTGGGGATTTGGAATTGAGATCTCCGGGGAGAATAAACAGACATTTGAAGGGCTATATACTCAGTAAAAGAATGAACTAGAAAAATCTATCTTCTGGCAATGAAAGACAATGAGGAAATTCTTCTGTCTTGGCTTGGGTGCTAGTTTGGCAGGGAGTTGGGAGTGATTTGTGATATATATATGTTTTAGTTTCAATTATTTTAAATGTTTTGAGACTCATTTTATGGCCTAGACTACGTATTAATATGTCTTGGTGAATGTCCCATGTGCCCTTGAATAGAATGTATAATCTGCAAATGTTGAGTGTAATATTCTATATATGTATGTTATGTTAGATTCAGTTCATTGGTAGTGCTGTATAAGTCCTCTATATCCTTATCTATTTTTCTTGTCTACTTGTTCTATAATTATTGAAAGAAGGATATTGAAATTGCCAACTATAATTGTGGTTTTATCAGAGGTCAGTTTGTCTGATGTTCTGCCATTAGGTTCATAATCATTTATGATTTTTAGGTAATCTTGATAAATTGACTCTTTAATAAGTATAAAATATTCCTCTTTAATTCTAGTAATACCTCTATTGTTAACATAGCCACTCCAACCATGCCAACTTTCTTATGATTAGTCTTTGCATGGTTAATCTTTGTCCATCCTTTTACTTTTAACCTGTTTGTGTCTTTATTTTTAAAATGCATCTCTTAAATTAATATTTTGTGGCCCATTTGGACCTTGCTTTTTTATTCTGTCTGACAATTTTTGTCTTTTAATTAGAGCATTTAGTCCATTTACATTTAATGTAATTATCGGTATGATTGGTTTGCGTCTTGTCTCGCTTTTTGTTCTTTGTCTGTTCCCTCTGTTCTTTGAACTTTTTCTTTCCTGACTTCCTTTGGATGCATTAATTTATAAAAAATTTTATCATTTTATATTTTCTTTGGGTGTATTAGCTATAATTATTTATTTTTAATACTTACTCCAGAGCTTACAGCATATATCTTTAACATAGTATCCTTTTTCACTTATGTATGAAGCTTACAGCAGTACACTTTCATTTTACCCTACCCCATCATTTGTGCTATTATCATACATCTTCTATGTGTTTTTTTTTTTGTTTGTTTGTTTGTTTGTTTGAGACAAGAGTCTCACTTTGTTGCCTGGGCTAAAGTGCTATGGCGTCAGCCTAGCTCACAGCAACCTCAAACTCCTGGGCTCAAGCGATCCTCCTGCCTCAGCCTCCCGAGTAGCTGGGACTGCAGGCATGTGCCACCATGCCCGGCTAATTTTTCTATATATATTTTTAGATGTCCATATAATTTATTTCTATTTTTAGTAGAGACGGGGTCTCGCTCTTGCTCAGGCTGGTCTCGAACTCCTGAGCTCAAACAATCCACCCGCCTCGGCCTCCCAGAGTGCTAGGATTACAGGCGTGAGCCACCGCATCCAGCCCTCATAAATCTTCTATGTGTTTTAAACCCCACAAGACACTCTGATCAATTTTGTTGTCAACAGTCAACTACCCTTGAGAGAAAGTAAGAATTTGAGGGAAAAAGATATTTTATATTTATTTACATATATATTGTTTCTGGCACTCCTCGTTTCTTTATGTAATGTAATTCCACCTTTTTATCATTTTTCTTCAGTGTGAAGAACTTCCTTGAACAATTCTTGTTGCCCAAATCTTCTGACAATAAATTCTCTCAGCTTTCTTTTGTCTAAATATATTTTTATTTTGCTTTCATTTGGGGATCATATTTTTGCTGGATACAGAATTCTAGGCTGATGTTTTTTTCTTTCAGCTCTTTAAAGATTTCATTGCCATCTTCCTTTTATTGTCTCTGATGAGAAATTAGCAATAATTCTTTTTGTAGTTCTCTTGTATATAATGTGTTTTTTTATCATCAGGCTACTGTTAACATTTTTTCTTTGTTACTAGTTTTGAGAAATGTTATTATGATTTGCCTTGGTGTGATTTTCTTTTCTTTTTTTCTTTTTTTCTTTTTCTTTTTTTTTTTGAGACAGAGTCTCGCTTTGTTGCCCGGGCTAGAGTGAGTGCCATGGTGTCAACCTAGCTCACAGCAACCTCAAACTCCTCGGCTTAAGCGATCCTCCTGCCTCAGCCTCCCGAGTAGCTGGGACTACAGACATGTGCCACCATGCCTGGCTAATTTTTTCTATATATATTTTTAGTTGGCCAGATAATTTCTTTCTATTTTTAGTAGAGATGGGGTCTCGCTCTTGCTCAGGCTGGTCTCGAACTCCTGGGCTCAAATGATCCACCCGCCTCGGCCTCCCAGAGTGCTAGGATTACAGGTGTGAGCCACTGCGCCCGGCCAGTGATTTTCTTAATGTTTATACTTTTGGGTATTATTGAACTTCTTGAATCTGTAGGTTTAGAGTTTCCATCAAATTTGGAAAATTTTCAGCCATTATTGCTACAAATAACTTTTGTGCCCCTAATCGTTCTCATTTTTCTCCTCCAATTACATGTATCTTAGACCACTTAGATTGTTCCACAGGTCACTGAGTCTCTTAATTTTTTTTCATTTTCCTTTTCCTATGTCCTTCAGTTTTGATAATTTTTATTGCACTTCAAGTTCACTGATTGTTTCTTCTGCAAAGTAAATGTTTCACCTCAAAGTCTATGTATTTTGCTTTGGGAATTTTCATTTGGTTCTTTTAATAGCTTCTGTTTGGCTAACGAGAATCTCTATTTGTCCTCTCATTGTGTTCGCAGATTTCTTAAATTTCTGGAATATATTTATAATAGTAGTTTCAAAGTCCTTATTTCCTATTTCATCTTTATCATTCCTGCTTCTATTTCTATGGTCTGATTTTTCTCCTAGTCACGGGCCATATTTCCTTCTTTACATGTCTAATGATTTTGTATTACATCCTGCACATTAGAGGTGCTACTTTATTGAGCATCTAAATTTGGCTATCATCCTTATGGAGTGTTGAGTTTTGTTCTGCCAGATAGTTTACTTCCAGATCAGCCTGGTTCTTTTGAAGCTTATTTTAAAGTTTGGTTAGAAAGGGTCTATAGTATTCTTTACTGTAGGATTAGATTAGCCTTATGCATAAGGTGCAGCCTTTCTGGGGTCTCTTTTGAATGTCCTGAGCGTTCAGCAAGGTCTCTGCATCCTCGCTCTTGGACAATCAAAGCCATCCCAATCTGTGTGAGCTGCAGTAGTTACTCAACTCACAGCTTCCTTTGTAGGTGTTCTTTCTTCAGTAATTTTCCTTCCCCCTTAGATGTTCCTTATCTGGCCTCATGGAGTCTTCCCCTAAGCATGTGCAGCTTAAGAGTCGTATTAGTCTACTTAGGCTGCCATAACAAAATACTACAGACTGGGAGACTTAGACAACAGAAATTTATTTTTTCACAGCTCTTCCGGCTGGAAGTCTGAGATCAAGATGCCATCAGGGTTGGTTCCTGGTGAGGGTTCTCTTCCGGCTTATGGATGGCTGCCTTGCCTCTTGAGTTTGTGTGTGTGTGTGTGTGTGTGTGTGTGTGTGTGTGGAGAAAGAGAGAGGGAAGAGAACACTAGTGTCTTTTGTTCTTCTTATAAGCACACTAGTTCTATCATATTAGTACCTCACTCTTACAATCTCATTTAACCTTAATTATTTCCCTAAAGACCCTATGTCCAAATACAGTCACATTGAGGGTTAGGGTTTCAACATTTGAATTCAAGGGGTGGGGGTGGGGAGGGAGACACAATTCAGTCCATAACAATAATCAGCCAAAGACTTTAGGGGGTTCCTATGCAGATTTCTGTAGCTCTTTCTCTAAACAACTTCCTTTTTCTCAGTACCATACTCCACCTTTTCCAACCAGCTCAGCCTCCCAAGGCTCCAATGTCTGTCTCCTTAGCTAAGTGACACTTCTGTGTTCCATTCGGGCTCTTGCACCCTATAAAACAGTCCAGAACATTCGCTAGACAGAGTGGTCACTGGATCATCTCATTTGTTTGCCTTCTCTTAGGGATCACAATCTTATATTGCCTGTTGCTCAAAGTCAGAAAATATTAATAGTTGTTTCATATATTTAGTTCATTTTAATAGGTTTTTTGTGGCAGGAGGGCTAGTCCAGTACTAGCTATTCTGAAGTGCCCTGAACGTCCCCTGCCTCCGCCCCAAGCATTCTAAAATGTAGACCTGGCCCCATTTATGTTTGCAGTCTGAAATTTAGAATACTGATATGGTCTATGAAACCCAAGCTGAGAATTAAGAAGAAATTTGCTGGGATACCTGCTAGAAGAAAATGCAAATCTCTGGAGGGACACATCTCCAACCTAATTGTACTGGATTACCAAGTAAAACCCAACCAAACCAAAGCTCTAAAATTACAAAATATATAAGGAAATAAGGCAGGAGTCAGCATAAACAACCAGCAAGAAAAGATCCCGGAATCTCTGGATTACAGAGTTGTTGAATATGAAAATTAAAAGAAGATTTTAAAGACTGAGAAAATATAAGATGAAAATATGAGAAAGGAACATCATACCTTACTAAAGACCAGTTTGAAAAAGCTCCTAAAAATAGAACTTCTAGAGCAGCAGTCCCCAAGCTTTTTGGCACCAGGGACCAGTTTCATGGAAGACAATTTTTCCATGGACGAAGGAGTGGGGGCGGTGGGGGCAGTGGAGCTCTGTGGGTTGGTCCCTAGGAAATAGTTCTAGAAAACAAAACAATATTTTACACTAAATAGACGAGTTAAATGGTAAATGTTGACACAGCTTAAAGAATTAGGAAACTGACAATAAATTTGAAGAAACTGCCCAGAAAGGAGTATATAGAGGCAAAAAAAGAAAAATGTGAAAAAGAAGATTAAAATAGAACAGAATGAAAATAATTGCTACATATTCAACTGGAATTGGAGGAGAGAGTAGTGAGAATGAGAGAAAGGCATTATTTGAAGAATGAATAGTTATTAATAATAATATTCGAGAGTTGATAGATACGATTCCCTTGGATTCAGAATTATGAGTCCCAAGGAGAAATTTACAAAATGAAATCTATATCTCTTTTTTTCTTTTTTTTAATATTTTAAAATTTTTATCTTTTTTAATTAAAAAAAAAAATTTTGAGACAGAGTCTCACTCTGTTGCCCAGGCTAGAGTGCCGGCCGTGGCGTCAGCCTAGCTCACAGCAACCTCAAACTCCTGGGCTCAGGTGATCCTCCTGCCTCAGCCTCCTGAGTAGCTGGGACTACAGGCATGCGCCACCATGCCCGGCTAATTTTTTTCTGTATTTTTCTATATTTTTAGTTGTCCATATAATTTCTTTCTATTTTTAGTAGAGACGGGGTCTCGCTCTTGCTCAGGCTGGTCTTGAACTCCTGAGCTCAAACGATCCACCCGCCTCAGCCTCCCAGAGTGCTAGGATTACAGTGGAATCTATATCTCAACTCAACATAGTGGACTGCAGAAGCAAAAAGACAAATGATCTTTAAAGCAGCCAGAAATAAATGTATTATTTACCAAAGAACAGAATTTGTCGATAGCACCAACAGGTTTATCAATAGCAACCGCAGAAGCCAAAGGCAGTGGAGTAAGAATATCTTCCAAGTGCTAAGAGAAGATAACTGTCAACCTAGAGTTGACAAACTAAGCTAGTTTTTTTAAGTGTTGAGGATAAAGCTATTTTCAAACAAATGAAAACAAGTTTTCACAATTTATTGAAGAAACCTCTTAAGTACATACTTCAAGAAAAAGGAAAACGAACCCAGAATTAAGGAGCAAAACTCAAGAAGAATGGTAAATAAATGAAATGATAAGCAAGTAAATAAATATTGTTTTAAAAGAAACTTGACTGTAAAGAAGGAGAAATAGGAGGAAGAGGAGGAGAAGACAGTGAATGAGTATCAGTAACCAAATGGAACTAAAATACTACACGATTGTAACATAAAAGATACGATCAGAGTTAAAGCCTTGGTCAGGAGTAGGGTGGAGATATAGATTACTTTAGGTTTTATTAATTATCTGCATTAAAATTTTAAGAGAACCATTAAAAGAATAGAAATGGCAGGTAAAATATGGAAACTATGGGAATTTTAATTAAAATTTTTAATTTTATTAAAAATTAAGCAAGCACTAAAGCATAAAAGAGGAAAAAACATGGAAAAAGGAGGGTAAATATCACAAAAGTAATATGGTAGAAATAAATCCAAATTAACAAGGAATTAAATTGATATAAATAGACTAAGCTTGCAAATTAAGGGATATTATCACAATGGCTAAAGTTACTAACGCAGCAGGTATGCGGTTTGGAACAGGTATAAGAAAAGTTAAGGCCGGGAGTGGTGGCTCATGCCTATAATCCTAGCACTCTGGGAGGCCGAGGCGAGAGGATTGTTTGAGCTCAGGAGTTCGAGACCAGCCTGAGCAAGAGCGAGACCCCGTCTCTACTAAAAATAGGAAGAAATTATATGGACAGCTAAAAATATATATAGAAAAAAAATTAGCCGGGCATGGTGGAGCATATCTGTAGTCCCAGCTATTCGGAAGGCTGAGGCAGGAGGATTGCTTCAACCCAGGAGTTTGAGGTTGCTGTGAGCTAGGCTGATGCCACGGCACTCTAGCCCGGGTAACAGACCGAGACTCTGTCTCAAAAAAAAAAAAAAAAAAAAAAATGAAAATGTAAAAAAGAAGAAAAGTTGAATATCAAAGGATAGAAAGATATACCGTGCAAACACTAAAAAAAAGAAAGCTGCTGTGTTTATATTAAAATAAACCTTAATACAAAAACATCAGGGAAGATAAAGAGAGTCATTATATGATGGTGAAAGGTACAATTCAGTAGGAACATCTAATATGCTCAACTTACAGACCCCTAATGATATAATAGCAAATCTATGCAAAGAAAAAGTGACAATAAAGAAAAATGAAAAATCCGTAATCACAGAAGGAGATCTTAACACATTTCTCTCAGTAATTCATAAAGCAGACAAATTAGTAAGGTTGTAAAATATTAAAACAAGTCAATTGACAAGTTTGAGCTACTGAACATACATAGAATACACTGAATTTTATACCCAGCTAGAGAATGAATATATGTTCTCAGCATACATGGGACATTTACGAAATCTGACCATCTACTGAAGCATAAAGCAAGACTCCAACTAAAATGTAATCAACTTAGAATTCAATTAGCAAAAGTTGAATTAAACAAAACTATATGGAACAAAATCCATACACTTAAAATTTTAAACACATCAGAATAATACATGTGGCAAAGTGACATAAAGACACGCGCAGAGAGAGAAAGAGAGAGAGAGAGAAAGGCTTTAAGAAACTGGCTCACGCCATTGCAGAGACCAGCAAGTTCGGAAGCTACAAGCTGATGTTGCAGCTGGAATCCAAAGACATCTCACCCACGATGTGGAGAGTCATCTGTTTTACTCAAAGTATACTGATTTAAATGTTAATCTCCTCTATAAAAAAAAATGCCCTTACAGCCACATCACGCTGGTGTTTGATCAAATATTTGAATATCTTGGCCTGGCCAAGTGGACACATAAAATTAACCACCATAACTCCACCCCTCTTTAAGTTGGCACCCGTACACATCTCTTTAAACCATACTTAATCTCCTCTAGAGAGGCACGCCAAGTGAAAAGAGCCAATCCCCCGAAAGTACCTGCTGTATCATTCCGTTTACGTATATTCTTGAAATGACAACATTATAGAAATGAAGACCAGATTAGTGGTTTCCAGAGACTAAAGGGGTAGGGAGGATGGGAGTGGGAGGGAAGTGGGGGTGGGAAGAAGTGGCAGTGGCTATCATGAGCGAAATGAGAAATCCTTGCGGTGGTGGGAATGTTCCGTACCCGTAACAGTGTCATCTGGCTGTGATAGTACTGCAGCTTTGCAAGACGTTACCACGGTGGGGCACTGGGTAAGACTGTAAAATACTAGAGCAAGTCCATTGACAAATTCGAGCTACTGAACATACATAGAATGCACTGGATTTTACACAGGATCTCTCGGTGTTATTTATTATAACAGCTTGTGAGTCTACAGTCATCTCAAAATAGGAAGATCAATTTTTAAAAACCTCTGGGAAAATTGATTAAAAGAAAAACAATTTGAAGAATCTAAAAGTGAGCACAAGGACATATTGAGAAAGAATTTTTTAAAAATCATAAGAGAACGCTATGAAACACATTCTGTCGATAGATTTAACAATCTAGATCAAATGAATATTTTTGAGAAAAATCTAACTTAAGAAAGAGAAATCCTGACTAGCACTATAATCATTACAGAATTTAATGAGTGGTTTAAAATCGACTTCCCTGAAATAACCCAGGTGTTGTTACAAACAAATCTTAAACATTCAAGAAATAGATAATCCCAATATTATGCATATTTTTAACAGAGTAGAAAAATAACCTTAATACCAAAACCCAGCAAAGGCAGTATGAGAATGGCCAGTAATTATTCTGCTTCATTTATGAGTATAGGTTCAATTACCAAATCCAATCCAACAATGCATAAAAACATAATTTATGATCAAGATGGATTTATCCCAGAAATATAAAAAGGACAGTTAGGAAATATGATCACCTACTGAAGCATAGAGCAAGACTCTAACTCAGAATTCAATCGCAGATGTTTAGCAAATAAAAACAAAACAAGGCCGGTCGCAGTGGCTCACACCTGTAATCCTCGCACTCTGGGAGGCTGAGGCGGGTGGATTGTTTGAGCTCAGGAGTTCGAGACCAACCTAAGCAAGAGTGAGAACCCTTCTCTACTAAAAATAGGAAAACCAATCAACTTGTGAGCTGCTAGATAATTACAAATAATCTTTGATAATAGGTCATTATGTGATGTTTGGCAAATAACTTGAAAGTAATTCAAATAATTTTCTATAACAAATCCTTCCATTCCCATCTCTTACATGTGTAAATGAATTTTTTCTGGGCTTACATCTATAAAAATAAATATACAACTGGTAGTGACGATGAACCAGGAGCCCTTTTAGCAATAAGTAATACTCATGAAAAGATACATGAACTAATCAGAAAGAAATTCTGCTTGTCTCATTAAAAGATGCATTTCCAATGAAAGTTTACCTTTGTACTTGATGTTATTAAAAACTTACAATACATTCAATTCAACACATTCAATATAGATGACATTTTAACAGTTATAGCCTAAGTCACACATAAAATTAGCAGTATTGTGATAGGATAATCAACAAAAGATTTTTAAGCATAAACTTGTGAAATGGAAATACAAAGAGAAAAGGGAATATTATAAAATTTCTGACTGGTTAAGGAAAGTTTGTTCGTGCATTTTTATTGTTATTTTTATACTTTTATAAATAAAATATACACACATTGAAATTCACAAATCTAACTGGATACACTCATGTAAACCACACCCCTATCCCAAAAAGTTTCCTCAAGTCTCTTTATATTTAATAATCTCCATCACCACAGAGACAACTACTATTTTAATTTCTATCACCACAGATTAACTCTCCTGTTCTAGAAATTCATATAAATGAAATTATAAATTATATATTGTAAGTAAATAAAGTATGTAACCTTTGGTGTCCAGCTTCTTTTGCTTAATATATGAGATTCATGTATGTTGATGAATACTATTGCAGAATACAATACCATTGTATGAATATACCTCACTTTCCTTATCCATTCTGCTGATAATAGACATTTGAGTTGTTTTCAGTTCTGACTATTGTGAATAAAGATGTTTGAACATTCATGTACAAGTGTTTTGTGGACATATGTTTTTACTTCTCTCAAGCAAATAGCTAGAAGTAGAATTGTTAGGTCAGAGTAGCTGTAGGTTTAGGTTTATAAGAAACTACAAAACTTTTCCCCAAAGTAGCTATCTAATTTACATTCCCATCACAGGGCATAAAAGCCCTGATCACTCTATAGTCTTACTACATTTGGTAGTGTCAGTATTTTTAATTTTACAAGTTGTGTTTTTCAAAGAATTTGTTGCTTTCACCCAAGTTATTGAATTTATTGCAATAAAGTTGTTCATAGTATCCCTGTATTATTCTTTTGATATCTATACAATCTCGTGATAGCTTCTCTTATTCCTAATATTGATAAATTGTATTTTCTCAGTCTTTATCAGTCTTGCTAGGTTTGTTAATAATAATTTTTTATTAATACATAAAACTTATAGGTTTATTTAATTGTTTCAACAAATCGAATTTTAACTTTGTTAAGTATAACCATTGCTTATGTTCTTTTCAATTAAGTTGTGTTTTTATCTTTATTAAGACCTTTCTTCTAGTTTTAGTTTTCATTTGCTCATGTTTTTTCTAGCTACCTAACATGGATACCGAGATCATTGATTTGAAGTCCTTCTTCATTTCTGTTGAAAGGCAAATTTCAACAAATTGAGTTTAAAGATATAACTGGCTTTTATTAGTGACTCATGAATCAGGCAACACCTTATCTATAAAAAATTAGAAATTAGAAAGGGCATGGCAGAACAGCCAGTTTTTGTAAGACAGCTTGGGCAGGAACAAGGAAACAGAACAATGCAAAAGCAGACTGGTTAACGTCAGGTTACTTTCCTTGTAAAGGTTAAGGCAGAGGGGACTTCATTATCACGCCAGCTCAGGCTGACTGGGCCCTTTCCAAATGGTTGCGGTGAAAAACTGTTTTTAGGAAAAACTAGTTGGTTTGGGGATTTTCCTACTTTTTAAAAGTTTCAGTTTGATTATGTGGCGCTTAGCATGAGTGACTCTATTTTGATTTGGTCTTTGGGGATCTAGTATAGGAGCTTAGTCCAAAACAATGGCCCTCCCTTAAATTTATTTAACATTTCCTAAATAGGCAATTAAACTTACAAATTTCTCTCTAAACACTACTTTAACTGCATTTCACCAATGTTATATTTTCATTATCATTCATTTCCAAATATTTTCTAATATCTCTTATAATTTTATTTTTTGACTCATGACTCATTTAGAAGTCCATTACTTAGTTGAAAAATACTTGGGGCTTTCTAGAATTTTTATTTTTAATAATTTCTAATTAAATTGCATGTGACCATGTAACATACTATACAGTATATCAATCTTTAAAATTTGTTTGTATTTTTATGGTCTGGTAAATGGTCTATCTTGGTGAATGCTCCCATTTGCACTGAAAATAATATATATTCTGCAGCTGTTGAGTATAGTCAGATAGGTCAAAATGGTTGGTGGCATTTTTCAAACCCTCTATATCCTTACTGATTTTTTTCCTCAGAAATCTCTGACAGAGTAACAGTTATTAAAATCTTCAACAATGATTGTGGATTTATCTGTTTTTCTTTTAAAATTTATTAGTTTGTGCTTCATGTACTTTGAGGTTCTATTATTAGGTAAATACACATTTATAATTGTTATCATTTCTGATAAACACTTTTATCATTAAGCAATGTCCTTATTTGTTTCAGTGATACCTTCTTAAAGTCTATCTTTTCTGGTATTTATATAGCCAGTCTGGGTTTCTAATGCTTACTGGTTGCATAGTATAAATTTTTCCACTTTTACTTTCAATCTATTTATGCCTTCGTATTTAAAGAATGTCTCTTGTAGATATCATATAATTGGGTCTTGCTTCCTTATCTGTCTTGACATTCTCTGCCTTTTGAGTGTTTAGTACATTTGTATTTATTATAATTATTGATGTGGTTGAATTTAGGTCTATCATTTTGCCATCTTTTCTTTGTTATGTCTTCTGTCTTCTTTTAGATTAAATGAATATTTTTTGAGATTCCATTTTAATTCATCTATTGGATTTCAATCTATACCTTTTTACATTATTTTTTGGAGATTGCTGTGGGGCTTACATTATACAACTTATCAAAATCTATTTAGTATTGCAACACTTCATATAAAACATGGAAACTTTCGACATTATAGTTCCATTTATATTTCCCATTCTTTGTGCATTGTTATCACATATATCTATATTATTATAAGCCCAGTAACTCTTCTTATAATTTTTGCTTTAATGAATCATATATCATGTATTTGCTGTTCAATTTAAAAACCATAACTGCCTTGGGATCAACGTGGGTATCTGCTTGTCAGTCCATGACTGCTAGGACTTAGTTTTCTATTTGGATATTGGCCTGGCATTCCATTTGCACTCTTCTTTGTCCTTAAAGTTCTAAACCTGGAGCTTCCTCAAACACTGTGTTGTTAATAAAGAGATCAGTTTCTGCTTCAGGACAATAAAATAAAACAGTCACATGTCTTTTAAATAAATTTAGAGGAAAAATAAATACAGACTTTTATATTTAGTCAGATATTTACTATTGCCTGTGCTGTTTATTTCTTTCACTAGATCTGAGTTACCATCTGGTATCGTTTCCTTTCAGCCTGCAGGATTTCATTTAACATTTCTTGTAATGCAATTCTGCTTGTGAAAAATTCTCTGTAGATCTGAAAATATCTTTATTTAACCATCAGTGTTGAAACATGGTTTCATTGAATATAAAATTCTGGATTAACAGAGTTTTTTGCACTACTTTAAATATATCATATCTATTGTCTTCTGGCCTCTATTGTTTTGCATAAGAAGTTGGCTGTCATTTGTATTATTGCTGCCCTGTATGTAATCTGCCGTTATACTCAGACTTGCTTGTAGTCCTGGGAGGTTGGCCTGCTTAGGCAATATTTTTCTTGCTCTCCTATGTCCTGTTGGGTTCAGCCAATGTGGAGAACTGGCAGGAGAACAGAGGGAAGGAAGAGCATGAAGTCAGAGTATTTATTACTCTAGCTTTGTCCATATAGTGTTTTTCTTAGGCTGACTACATCCCTTTTTTGAAGATCACAGCTCCCTTCAAGGAAGCTCTCTCTATGTGACTCTCCTATCAAGATTCTGATAATTACTTCCTCCGCTTTACCCCTTGAGGCCTAAGGGTGGTAATGACCCCACTGTTACTAGTCCCAGAGTACCGTACTATCTCGTGCGGTTTCCCCATATTTGCACACACCTTTGTGAACTAGACCCTTTGTGAAGTCCTCTCAAATTATCCTAATTTGACTGTGCCATCTCTTTCTTTCAAGGATCCTTAGAATTCAGGTCATTTGGAATTTAAAGTAAGCTCTGAGTGCTCCAGAAACACAGTTCGTTTACTAGGTCTGGTCTCATGAGAGAGGCCTAGAATGTTTTCCTAAAAGAAGCAAAATCCAAACTGAGTCCTGAAGCTTGCAGTAGCTAAGTAAAAGTGAGGGAGAGGTCCGAGGAGGCTTGGTGGTCTAAGTACTGCACACAGGATGGTCTGACTTGGAGCAAGTGAGAGCCTAAGGGGAAGTGGGAGCCCACACGGAGAGAGGTAAAGGCCTGACCATGAACTACGGCAAGTAGTCAGTAACTTGAAACCCGAGGAGAGTGAGATGTAATGCTTGGTTTCACAATTGACACCATCTCCAGAAAGCTTGGGAACTTGTGTAACTTAAAGGCAGAGTGATCATACAAATCCTGTCTTCTCAGAAAATCCCAAGGATTAATGAATGACTCTCCTTAACCCAGCAGCCGTAAGATGCTCTAAAGTAATTAATGCCCAGGACACTGTGCTGCTGCCCTTGCATCTTTTTATTGTGTTGTCAGACCAGGGTTTAGTAGGCACTGGAGAGCAACCACTGTCCTTTCCTTTTAAGATTTGTGGGTGATGTCTCTTTTCCTGGCCCTTGCTATACGCCTGATCCCTTAGTGTTTGTGTTGCCAAACTCTTTCTACGCTACCATGAGAGGATAAGAACCTAAACTAACACTTGAATTATCTTCCCTATTTTCCTTCCCTTTAACATAAAACCAGTGCCTGTGTCCACTTGTTTTTGGCAGTTGGAAGAGTTACAGTGTGGCTTCGCGCCCAGTCCCAAGCAGCTCAGGGTGAGAGTGGGAGAGAATGGTGCCTCCCTCCCACGCCCACCCCACCTAGCAGGGAGACCCTGTGCCCAACACACCAGTAAAATGGAGGGGCAGGAGAACATGGCTGCTGCTTCTCTGTAGCCAGAAGTGGGAGTGTGAAGCAAGGAAAAAGCCCTCTCGGTTCATTAAGAAGATTGGGCTAGAAAATGTCTACGGTTTCTTCCAAACCTGAGATCGAGTCTCCTGGATTTATTCCCCGCCATAGGTATTAATAGTGGCCCCCATTTTGCCACGTAGAAACATAAAGCATATGTGTCTGATAAAGAAGATTCAAGGGGATGAACTGGTTATAATTTGGGGAGCTGGAATCAGGAGAAGGCTAGAACCCCTTCCAGGGTGGGTGCATGAATTAGCATTGCTGATTTTTAATTCCCTTCTCTACAGCAGCAGTTCCCCCTCAATTTATTTTATACACATACACACACAGTTTTCTTCAGTAGAAAAACATCCGTAATATACACTTGCAAATTTTCTAGATTTCTCGAACTCAATCACCTGCTTGTCAGAGTTTCAAGCTAGCAGGCGCTTCAAATGAAATTGAGATAACTGCAGCAGAATCTCTGTGCTTGGCATAATTGTTAGGAAAAAAAGCCATTTCTTTTGAAAGGTAAGCACAGGCCTGTAGAACAGTACTGATGGGGCTGGCAGAAATCACTTTTCACTCCATTTGGGGTTACTTTGCGATGCATAGGCTGGAGGGAAACAAATGACTTGTCAAAGCTCAAAGAGAATGGACAGCGATAAGTTTAGAAGGATAAAATGGATTTCCATGACAGCCAATGTCTGGGGCAGAAGAGAAGGAACCAGATTGTTGGACCTGTGCTACGTTCTGTGACGCCCTAATCCTCAGAGGACGTTTTTGGAGAATGATTTTGTTTTCTAGCTTGGGCTCACTCATAGTAATTGTAAATATGCCTAAGCTTCATCTTCATTCATTCATGATTTAGTAGGTCATTGGACCTACTGGCCACTGGAATCATGGAGCCAGAAAGTATTGTTTTGCTTCATTTTGTGTCTTCTAATGGTTCTCAAAGTACCATCATAGAGAAGCTGCCTTGTGGGACCCTAGCAGTGTCCTGAAGAAGCAGCAGCACTCTTTTACCAACAAAGAAACTGAAGCCCTGTGAGGCTGAGTGACTGCTTGGTCCCAGTGCTACAGACAGAGCTGGCCTAGGATTCCAAGTCCCCTAACTCCTCAGCCGGCTCTGATTCCCACACCCCACCACCAAGCCCCACACCCCATCACCAAGCCCCACACCCCACCACTAAGCCACCTCGATCTCTGCGAGGCTCGGTTTCTGCATCTTGAAAAGAAAATAATAATCCGTGTTTTGTCTACCGCACAGGGCTTCGGAGAGGTCAGATGGGATGAGATGGGAGAGGGCTCTGGATGCTGGTGAAGCCACACTCGGGGGTGGAAGGGGTAATATGACCTCGAAGGGAGTCCCCACGGATGCCACATCAAAGGCCCGCTCTTCCTGAGCCATTGTCTGTGTGTTTATGGATGAGTTCCTGCGGAGGTCGCCCGGGCCCGGTGCCTGACAGCTCTGACGCGTGGCGCTCCGGGGTGCGGGTGGAGTGTTCTGGCACTCAGAGGAAAAGCCTTGTTTATTCCCCGGGAGCTTGGTCTCCAGCCTTGGGGCTAAGACCGCTGGGCACCTTTTGGGGGTGGGAAGGTGGCACCCAGAAGAGATTGCAGAGGACAGCAGCCGGGGAAGGATTCCGGGCGTGGCCCTCCAGCTCAACGTGCCTCCATCCCACACCTCCACGTCCCCTGAACTCGCCTTCCTCTGAGTGGCCCGTGACACAGAGGAAAGAGCACGTGAGCCTGCAGGCAGAGAGGGACGCAGCACAGCTGCGGGCCAAGGACCACCAAGGGCTGCTGCCTTCAAATGCAGACGCTGGAAGAGGCAAGGACGGATCTCTCTGCAGGTTTCAGACGGAGCGTGGCCCTGCTGGCACCTTGACTTCAGATTTCTAGCCTCCAGAGCTGTGAAAGCCTAAACCTGTCACACAGCAGCCATCGGAAAACAATGACAGACCCGCAGGCCGCACTGGGAGAGCCGCGCCACGCTCTCAGGGCCGGTGATCCCGGGCGCTTCCCTGCCCTCCTGCCACGCAGCGCCTCTGGCCAGACCCTGAATGCCACGTGGGCATATGGCGAACAAGACGATGGACAAGGTTTTGCCTTTGGTGAGAGCAGGGAGAAGCCTAAAGAATGAGATCTTGGTGGGGCAGAAATCAGCATCTTGTTCTTCCTGCTCAAAACCTTGGCCGTGAGCAGTCGGTTCTGCTGGGTGGTCTGAGTTCTTGACCACTGTGGAGCACTTGTCAGCTACTCCGTATTTAGGATACAATCTAGAATCCTCAACCTGGCCCATGGGGCCCTGCCTGTCTTTCCAGAAGCTTCTCTGTGCTCACAGCTTCATCCAGCCACACTCGTCCTTCTAATTCCCCCACTGTGCTCAGGCTGGTCCCTGCGCCTGAAGATGCGTTTCTCTTCCTCTTTGCTCGGAGAATTCCACTTCCCCAGGTCTCAGTCCCAACTCCTGTGCACCCACAGACTGGGTCAGATCCCCAGGAATTCCCGTCACAGGCCCCAGCCCACAGGCCGTTAATTATTCTGCGTTCCCTGCTCAACTCTGAGTTTCTCGGAGCCAAGAGCAGGTCTGGCCAAGGAGAAATACCAGCTCCAGCCTCGGCTCACAGAGCCTGCTGCTACCCCCACAATGGCGAAGGCCATGATTTCATGATATGCCTTCCTCCTCTGGCAGCACAAAGAAACCACTGGACGATTGCAGTTTGTCCCCAGTCCCATGTGTCACTTATAAAACTGGAGAAACTGCCTGTTGCTAAGGACTCCTAGGGGTTAGTCTGGCTGTCCCGGGGCAGCTACGTGTCCCAGGTCATCTGGGGCCACTCAGGGCCACTCAGTGTGTGCCGAGCTGGGCCAGCCTCCGTCTGGTTTCACAGCCTCCGAACATGAGGCCCAGCTGTGAGACGTATAATGTCCCTCCCAGAGAAGTGCCACACTGGAGTCTAGTTCTGGTTTCTCTAGGCTGTCTCACTTTCGTCATTACCCACCTACTTCACCGTTGGGTAATCTTAAAGACACCAGGAATATGAATACACCTTGAAACTCTAAAGTCTTTTTTTTTTTTTTTTGGAGAGAGGGTCTCACTCTGTTGCCCAGGCTGGAATGCATTGGCATCATCATAGCTCACTGCAGCCTCAAACTCCTGGGCTCAATCGATCCTCCTGCCTCAGCCTCCTGAGTAGCTGGGACTACAGACAAGTGCCACCATGCCTAGTTAATTTTTTTTTCTATTTTTAGTAGAGACGGGGTCTCACTCTTGCTCAGGACGGTCTCGAACTCCTACCCTCAAGGCATCCTCCTGCCTCGGCCACCCAGGGTGCTAGGATTACAGGCGTGAGCTGCCTTGCCTGGCCTGAAACTCTAAAGTCCTTTTAAGAGTCACAATAACAATTATTTTATCAGATTATATTTTCTTCTGAGACCACCGAGTAGACACTGCTGAGTGCAGGGGCTTTGCTTTTTCTTCTTTTCCCCAGGAAAGATGCACAAGCCAAAAAGATGCAGAAGCAAATATATATATATATATATATATATGTGTGTGTGTGTGTGTGTATATATATATATATATATGTTGTGTATGTGTGTGTGTGTATATATATATATATGCTAAAGGAGCCCACGGGAATGGAAGTTGGCACTGTGCACTCAGAGAAATGGACCTCAGAGCCGACTGACTGGGCTGGATGGATGTTTGTTTATCAGCCAATGGGCAGGGGCAGGGTTGGGGTGGAGGCTGAGTGGGGAAGGGTGTGTTAGGTGGAGGGAATGGCACGTGCAAAGACAAGGAGGGCCGAGGGACCTTGACCTGGTCAGGAAGCAGCTGACGACACTCACACAGTCGACATGAGTTCAGGTGGGTGACCAGCGAAGGCTCAGGAGGTGGGTGGCGTGGAAAACCCTGGGTGCTCACGGAGAGGCAAAGCGATGACGCTCCGCTAGACAGCACTGGGGCAATGCCAGTGGGAGGGTCGAGGGTAGGGGTTGGGGTTGGTGCTGCAAACTCCCAAACATCCCAGAGGCCAGCTGGAAAGGTAAGGCAGGCAGGAAGTAAGGAGTCAGGTCAACCGGAAGAGCTCATGCCCTCTCCAAAACTCAAGGGTGGCCAGACAGAGATTGCAGTTTCTGGCTTTGGGAGAAGCCAGAAAGAAACTCAGAGGTTTTATGTGAAACTTCCTGATTTGCAAAGTACCAGGTGGACCCCAGTGGGGTGTCCAGATGTCCCACGAGGCACTGAGCAGAGACTCCCCATAACAGAGATAACGCCTTCCACAGTCTGCCCTGAACATCTAGCTGTGCAATGTCACAACTGCTCGAGTGACCCTTGGGCACCTTCCCGAGTGATCACAAATGGTTATGGCTGTCCCTGGTGGAAGAGAAGGGGTAGGTCTCTGAAGGGTGGTGAAGTGGTGCAAATGTTTGCGTTTCACAAGGATGCAGGCGATATAAACCAGATAAAAATGAAACCTCAATGGTGAGGCAAGGATGAAATGCGTCCCTGTGGCCTCTTAAGCAATTAGCTTTGATGTCCAGGCAGCTGCTGAATTCCAAAGGCGATTCCAGGAGCTTTGATTTGGAACCAGTCTCTCAAGGCCTGCTTATAGGCAGGGGGCCCAGAGAAGAGAAAACCCAGGGTGGGTGGTGGTGGTGTGTGTATCAAAGCACTAAACCCAGGGGCAGCAGGTGGAAGCTCTAGGGAGGCAGATCTTGACCTAAAGAACTCCCTATCAGAGACATCTGGAGGTGGAATCAGTTGCTTTTGGAAGTAGCAAGCCCTCCGTCCTGGGAGGCATTCAAGCACATGTGAATGGCCACTGTCTAGGGATGATATGGTGGAGAGAAATGTTGTTTTGGATAAACTGAAGTCCCTTCCATCCTAGAAATTTTGTGATTTATCTTATTAGCAATAGCTGTGATGTTCAACTGAGCCACTTTATTTGGGGTCTTAATTTTTTTAAGAAAAGGTGCAAAACTTCAGAATTCTCTTTCTACTCTGGAAATGGGACTCGAGAGCTCTCTGCACAGGAAAAAGGACCAGTGGCAGGTAATCTAGAACCACGGTGCCTCAGAGGCACAGGTAGCAGGGAGTGACCGACGGTGACTTAATTTGTGGCTGCCCGGGAAGAGTTAAAGCATGAGCCCCACTTCTGAGAAATAGGAAGGAAAATGGGCAGATCGGACACGGGAGCCTGGAATTAATAAGAAGCCAAATGGCTGAGTCACCGAACTAATTTCAAGTCTGAAGGTAACAGGAAAAAATAAAAAAAAGAAAAAGGAAGAAGAAAATCAGACCATTGGAAAGTAATGAAGGCTTCGCGAAGACCCCGGGTGGCCAAACAACAGAGGAGGCGGGAAGATGTAATTACACACTGATATGAGACTCCTTAATGCCCTCGGCTCTTCCCTCTTCCTCGATCCCTGCCTGGCCAGTGGCAGCCCCCCGACCCCGGGACACAAGGAAAGGGGCAAGGGGTTCAACATTAGCTCACAGCAATCTCTTATATTGCCCCAGTTACAGTGCCCGTAAGTCCGCCGTTTCTGTCACTCCCTCGTGGTAAGAACAAAGAATGTCAGAACAGAAGTGAACGCTGCGGACCATGTCACCCATTACACAGACGGGAAAGCCGAGGCCCAAAGAGTAGACTCTGTGCAGAGTGCCATGGGGAAGACCGAGGGGTACCAGAGTCAATTCAATTCTCCTGAATTAAAATAAAAAGTTCATAGTGAGAAACCGAGAGCACGTGCTTCTGCTTTGGGGAGCATCGTCTCGGGGGTGGGTATGGGAGAGCCTCTCAAACCCAGTGACTGACTTTAGGGGAATACAGATTTTTCCTGTTCCGCGTCCTAGAAGTCACCTTTCTGCCGACAGGGTGAGGTTTGGAGCTGTGTAAGGACGATCACAGGTTGTGATCTGTCCTGTTCACAGACTGAGTGAGAGAGCGGGCAGTTCGGGGCCAGCAGCCTTTGACGCGGATCTGTCCTGTTCGTCTGACTTTGAAAGGCAGAGAGAGGCCCGAGACGGTTTCCCAGGGGGGCTGGACAGGTTGGCCAGTTCTCCAAGCCGGGGCAAGCATGTCCGTAAAGAACTAGAGCCAGCATGTTCGTTCGGTCTTTAGGTATTTCTTTCTATGTTTTCAGAATCAGAAAATGTCCCCATGTCCTGGTGTGGTGGATTTTAGAATGTCGTTAAACCGCCTTTGTTATCCTTTGTCTCCTGCCTGAAGGGAGAGCCTCAACCCTTCCTCCTCTCCCTCGCCTCTCCCAGGCGGTCCCAGAGCCTCCTGACGGGCCCCTGCTTCACCCCTGCCCGCAAGTCTGCCCACAGCGCTCTGCCAGCCGCTGGGACAGACCCTTTAAAGTACAAACTGATCGTGCCACCCAGCTATAAAGCCCCCAGTGGCTTTCCCACTGTGTTGAGAGTAAAAGCCATCCTGCTCAGAGTGACCACAAGGTGCCTTAAAATCAGGCCCCTGCCACCTCCTCACTTCATGTCACTCTGATCTCCCCTTGCTCACAACTTGGGTGGCACTGCCCTTCTTGCTGTTCTGGGTCCCCCCCAACCCACCCTGGGTGCTTTTGACTATGGTGCGGCCTCTTCCTAAGTAAGCCTGGCTCTCTGCAGGGCCCCAACCTGCTCGCCTGGACACTCAACCCGGGAGGCCTTGGCGGGGTCGTCCCTGAGCACCTGGCCAAGGCGCCTTGCAAGGCAATCTGAGTCTAACCCACCACTCTGGTATGCCCTTCAGGGAACTCATCAATAACTATGCATATTCCATTTATTTGCTTGTTTGTTTGTTTCTAGACTTTTCTTCCTGCTTGGATTTAAGCAGGGGCCTCATCTGTCTTGTTTACCACTATAGTCCTGCCTCATAGAATTCTTCCTGACCCTTAGGAGTGACTCAGGAAATACTTGTGGGAAGGAGGGAAGGAAGGAAGGAAGGAAGGAAGGAAGGAAGGAAGGAAGGAAGGAAGGAAGGAAGGAAGGAAGGGAGGGAGGGAGGGAGGGAGGGAGGGAAAGAAGCAGAGGAAGTATGGAGGGAGAGAGGAAGTCTCTTGGATCTACATATTCTACTTGGTTTTTAGCCAGAAGAGGATGACACTTATAACAAGAGGCTTAACTGCGGGCTTTAAGCCATGAGAACAGCAATGTTTAGGGGCAAGTTAAGAAAAGTTGGGGAGCCCCAGGTCTCACCTTGCAGGCATTTAGCTGTGCTGCCTAGGGGTGGGCAGACAGAAGCTGGGGGCGGGAGGGCAGTGGGGCAGAATAGAGTAAGTGGAGGAGGTAAGAAATCTGGGCCCTCCTAGGTATGCAGGACCCCTTCCTGCCTGGGACACTCTTGAGACCAGCACCTACCTTTTCATGAATAGCATCAGGACTCGCATTGTCCCCAGATAACCCAGAATCAATGAAATAGTTGGTGGAGTGCAAACGTTTAGGTCGGAGAAAGGGAGTTCCTTGGAGACCGGGCCGGGGTCTTCCGCAGTTCTGCAAATGCAATCTCTCAGCTTGAGAACTGGCTGCAGTTGGCCATCCGCACACAGTTGTGCAATGACAGATGATGTCATGGGGTGTGAGGCTTGCTCTGGGAGGTGGGATTGACTGCATTGACCTTCGGTGTCCCAGAAGGCAAGACTCACGTGGGTGGACACAAGCCACACAAAAGCAGCTGGTCCGCCACCCGCTGAGAAATCCCTCCTAACCAGGAGAGCCGTGCAGACGCCGGGCAGCCTGCCTGGGGGCTCGGGTACTGGGAAGGGGCTGGAGAGGCTGGTGGCCAGGGGTGCCTGGCAAGCCTCAGAGCTGTGACAGTCAGGCCGGGTCCACTTCTGGCTGATGCCCAAGTGGACTCTCCGCAGCCATCAGGAGGGTGTCGGGCTCATCAGGGAAAAGTCAGTTCCCTAGGGCTTTTACTTCTAACTTTGTTTGCAGATAGCCAGCCTTTTCCGTCCAGCTCCTCATCCCGAGCCCTTCTGCCTGTAACAATCACATTATTTAATTTAGACGAGTGAAGTTACCTTAGATCAATTATACTTATTTTTCCTGTGTAATTTCCAAAGCTTAATATCTCCATTCTGGCCCAGCCTGGGGGACAGGTTGTCTAGCAGAGTCCTAAACGATTTCAGCCTTTAATTCAATTGTACTTTTACCATAGCCTGGCAGCGAGCATAATTCTTTTATCCCTAAGATGTCTCATTAGCAATAATCTAATAGCACGTATTAAAATATAGGTCACCGAGGTGGGCTGCCAAGTGGAAGACTTGTCATAACTTTGAAGGCTGGACAGCTGCCTTGGTGGGACTGGGTGCCCCCAACGTCGCACCACCCAGCTCTAGGCTTAATTCTAAAACAATTGATTCAATAAAAACAGCTTCCTTTCTCCAGTTCAAGGTTAGGAGTCAACCTTGGCTAGGAAATAGCGCTGTTCCCCATTGCTGCAGGGCGGGGTAAGGTGGAGGGGATGATGTTTCTTGCCAACATAACATAGTAGAAAAGATCTCTGGCCTCGTCCCAGTTGTCCCATAAACATGCAAAGTGACCTGGGCTACAGCTCGTACTCCCTCTGGCCTGGTCCGCACACCTGTAAGAGGGGAAGGGCTTGGGGTCAGATACAATGTTTCCTGAATTCTGGCACTCAGTGCTGAATTTGTCCTTGATGTTTTCTTTTGAATCAACTCACTCTTCTTCATTAAATACATTTGTTTTAAAAAGGAAACTCAAATATCAACAAGGAAAAATCTCAAGAACATTTGCAGAAGGATTCATGCGGAATGAGACCATTCGTATAAACTTTAAACACACGCAAAAGTGATATGCAAAACTTGTTTAGACAAGCCAAACAAATCTGTGGGGTTCAAGGTCAGGATAGTGGTTGCCTTTGGGGAGAAGGGAGGGAATGTTGATGGGGAGAGGGGGCAAGGGGCACTCCAGGGATGCTGGTCATTTTTTTGAATGGCCTGGGTGTGGTTTCATGGGCAGTTTACACTGTAAAAAGTGCACTTATAATTAGTTAACTTTTCTGTATGTGTTAAGCCTCCTACATACACACACGCATACATGTATAATATATAACTTTAGGGATATACACAAAATTTTAGCATATATATGTGTGCTAATGGCATATATTAATATGTGCCATTAGGTATACATATGGTATATTACATACACATATGTTATATATATGTGTATAATATAGTATTGACTATTCCCAAGAATAGTCTATTATTACATATTTATATTTAATATAAATATATTGTTACATATTTCTACACACAATGTGTATGTATACTACATATTTAACATATGCTGTTAGATATATATTTATATGTGTACCGTGTGGACTCCGTGAGCCCGTGCCTATGCCTGCACCGTGTACTACCCGTACACGCTGCGCAGCATGTCTGTAATGAAGGCGTAGACACGGGACAGTGAACCACAGATATACAAGGCGAGGGTGGTGGCTGGTGGGGGGAGGTGTGGGAGGGAGGAACGCCACCGGGGAGGGGTCCGGGGGCTGGAACATCCCCCCTGCGTGGCAGTAGTTTAAGGCAGGCCCCTGCTCCTGTGGGCTGCGCTGCTGTCCTCCGGGAGGGAGGCAGGAGGCCCCTCAAGCCCTGACAGTCCTGGCTTCTAGGCGGAGCGGGGCTCGGAGAGAGGTCTTGTCAGGGGTGCGCTGGGGAACAGGGAGGAAAAGGAGGAGGGAAATTGTTAGCAAACTCTGGAAAGCTTTGAAGCAGAGCCCCCTTCGTTCCCGAGGCCCCTTTCTCCAGCTCCGTCCCCAGGGTCAACGCCCCCATCCCCCAGTGGGACTGGTTCTCCCAGAGGCTGGGCTGGGGTGCCCGGGGAGCGGAGCAGGGTGTCACGCGGGGGGCGTCCTCAGCCCTTTCAGCGCCCCCCGGCCCCCCGGGGTGAGCCGGGCGCGGACTCCCTGGGCGCCTGTCTGGGCGCTGATCCCGCTCTGGGGCCACACGGAAGGTGTG
This sequence comes from Lemur catta, assembly GCF_020740605.2. Lineage (NCBI taxonomy): Eukaryota > Metazoa > Chordata > Mammalia > Primates > Lemuridae > Lemur > Lemur catta. The sequence goes on along the minus strand of NC_059147.1, from coordinate 9,225,471 downwards.
TATGGCCTCCCCTTGGGGACTGCGTGTCCACTCTTGAGGCCAGCAGGTCTGTGCCTTGGTCCTTCTCCTCGGGCCCGAGTCTCTTCGCCACCCGCCCACCCCGCCTCGGCTCACTGCCCAGCGCGTGTGTGCACGGACATGTGTGTTACCTCGTGCCGGTCGGGGCTGAGTGTGGGACCCGACGGCCACCCGGCGGCCCACAGCCACACGTGGGCAGCGTCAGCCGGCTCCCACGTGTGTACACTAGCATGTGTGTGTGTCTGTGTCCCCTGGAACAGGCACGGTGGCCTAATGGTGACCAAGACGCATGTCCAGCCTGGTCCCTCCTCCGACAGGCACTCTAAGGTCTCCCCCGGGACTTCTGCGTCTTCTCAGCCTCCTCATCAGACTGGCCTGTCGCACGTCCCATTCTTTCCGGGGGAGGCAGGACTAGCTGGTCTGATCAACGTTCCACAGAGAGGACGTGAGTGTGGACACAGCCTGGGAGCGCCAGGAGCCGGGGCTGGGGCCAGAGTCGGAGCTCTCAGTCTGCCCCACCCCGTGTGGCCTCAGGGGCCGGCTGAGGCAGGGAGGTATGGAGTCGGGTGGAGAGGAGGAGGGTCCTTCTTCCAGCGACCTGGCAGAAGGGCAAAGAGCATGACACAGCTGTAGGAGGGGAGGATGGCATCCGATGCTGACGTCCTGGACAGGTGGGCAGGACAAAGGGAAGGAAAGCAGAGAAGAAAAATACAGGAGAAACAGCATGGGGTTGGGGACAGGCCCAGGAGGTAGTGGGAGTGGTGTAGCTGAGGGCTTGGGTGGGAGGAGGTGGCCTTGGAAAGGGGGGGACTCCAGCTCTTGGAGCAGAAGGGGCCAGAGGAGACAGTGGCTGACAAGCAGGCAGTGTCGGGGTTCAGCCAACACTGACATCAGCCATGACCTCGAGGTTCCCAGCCAGAAAGGATGAGCAGCCTGTTGGGAATTGGCAGATTGAGCAGGGAGGGGACAGTGAGGCAGGTGGGGACCAAACAGGGAGCCGCTGAGACCCCAGGATAGAACAGGAGCCAGCCTGGGTCTGGGTTCAAATCTCACCTCTGGCCCACTCTAGCCACGCAACCCGGGACTAGACATTTAACCACTTTCAGCATTTGGTCTTTAATCCGTAAAATGGGAATAACAATAGTGAGTATCCTATGAAGCAATACTTAGCATAGCACCCAGAGCTGGTTTGCTCAGTCAATGCAAGGACTGGCAAACAGTCAGCGAAGAGCCAGTGTAGCCAGCGTGTGCCAGGCACTGTACAGTCACCAATGCGCCTGAGCCTCACGACTGCCCTATGGGGTAGACACTATGATAAGCCCCGTTTTGTAAAACAGAGGCACACGTCAGCCCAGGGCGACACAGCTGGGGAGAGCCAGGGCGTGAACTCCCAAGCCCTTAGCAGGGAGCTGGAGTGCCACTGTGCCTGCAGGCCACATCACAGAGCCCAGAGATGGGGCCTCCTGGGAAACTGGTGGGGATTGGGGTAAATCATTACCCTGAGCCCTGCCCCCTACTGGCCTGCCCTTACCCTAAGGCCACCCAGCTTTGTCTTGGGGACTGAGAATATAGGAGGAGGAGGAGGTGGACTTTTCAGGAACATGCCCCTGGCAGGTGTCCCCTGTGTTGTGCTGCCCGCACCACCATCATTAAACAGCTCATTCGGGCCAAGATCCTGGGCACGAAGGCAGAGCAGGACCAGCCCACAGCAGGTACAGCATCCCCCAGCCCTTGGCTTCGTTGTGGGCAACCGTGAGCCGAGGCCTCACAACGATTCCCTGGAAGAGGGTGCAATTCACTCCTCCCTCACCTTGCCCATCCCACACCCGCTTTGGGGCTTTGACGGATCATGCTCCTGGTGCCTCCAAGACAGTCCCCCAGACAGTGAACCGGAGCAGCTTTTCTCCCTTCCACGTCACTGCCTCCTTGGGAAAAGGAAGCTCAGCCCGGAAATGGCTTGTGTGTTTTTCGCCAAGTGTGGTCAGAGCAAAAAGAGGCCATCCCAGTGCGAGGGAAAGAAGGCATTCAGACTGGGCAAAACAAATATAAATTGCCACAGCCACTCTCAACTTGGGAAAAAGGTTATGAAACATGTCACTGATACTGGCATTTTTTTTTTTAAAACCAGGAATAAACATGCCACAGACATGTAGATTCCTGGCTCCCACTGTAGACCCACTGAATTCAAATTTCTAGGGTGGAGCCCAGGCGTCTGCAGTTTTATCAAATCTGCTAGAATGGTGTGAGCTGGGGAAGTAGCAAAGAGGCAAAATGTCTTTAAGAAGAAGCAGTGATCTGTGAGGGCACGACTGCTACTGGCAGAACAGAGCCTTGATAAACATGCCCCTTCCCATGGTGTTGTCCATTGACTATCTTAACAGGTGTTGTTTCCATTTTGCAGGGGTCGGGGTCAGGGGGACACTGAGGCTCAGAAGCCAGAAGCCACTCAGCAGACAAGCAGTGAAGCCAGGCTTTGAGTCCAGCTTTTAGAATTTGTAACTCCAAAGGCAACAATTGTAATTGTTATACCAACCCCTGTTTGCTGTTTCATCCCAGTCTCATAATTGGAAGTCAGATAAACCTAACTTAAAATTCTGGAGGAGACGTGTGTCTCCCACAGACATAGAAAAGTTGAACTTCTTGATAACAACAACAAGACGTAACACACATGAGACACCAGACACTGTGCTAGGTGCTTTATATGTATTTCCCCATTCAATCCTCTCAGCAGTTCTGTGAGGTAAGTCCCTTATCACCAGCATCATCCAACCCATTGCACAGATGAAGAAACCAAGACATGGAGGAGATTTCATAGATAGTCGGTGGCAGAGCCAGGAGTAAAATTCAGGCGATGCGACTCCTAAGTCTGTGCTTCCAGCCTCTGCACTGTTCTGCCTCTTCAGGCTATGGAAAAAGCTGAACTGGGCAAGTTTCCCGGGAATAGACATCAGAGAGCCAGTGAGACAAGTAGGAAGGAATTGGGAAGGTAATTCTCAGAATCAATTTGGTCCACATGTATTACCGGTAAAGCCACTGGGAAGAGTTTTCTGAAGAAAAAGAAGAGAGAGCTCAGACACTAGAGTACAGTAATTTTAAGGGATTCTGAGCTGGATTTCATTCAGGAGTCTGCAAATCCCCTCAAAACTATATTAAAATGCTGTGTACGTTGAAGAAGACCAGTAACATGGAGACATGCCCTGTATTCTTGGGTGGGAAGACTGACCACTGTAAAGATCCCAATTCTCCCCAAATTGATCTATAGATTCAATGCAATCACAGTGGAAATTCCAATGGGATATTTCATGGAGCTCTGTAAGCTGATTCTGAAATTTGCAGGAAAAAGTTTGGCCAAGTCACTTCCAAAGAAAAAGAGCTGGAGAGTCTTGCTCTGCTGGATAGAAAATCATATTTTAAAGCAACCTAATTAAGACAGTGTAGTGTTGCTCAGGACCAGATAAATAGGCCAATAGAATAGAAGAGAGGGCCCAGTAAAAACCCAGTTGTGCAAGGAAACTTGGTCTGGGATAGAGAATTCTCTGCTGAGCACAGCAGAGAAGATGTAACTACTTAATGACCAGGTCAGGACAATTTGTTATGTGTTCTTCCTGTGAAAAATAACGAATTGGAATCCCTACCTTACACCCTACACAAAAATCAACTCAGGCAGGTGAAAGACATAAATATGAAAGGCAAAATTGTCATATTTTAAAATATAATTTAGGAAAATATCAAGTAAGGAAGTATTTGTTAAACTAGACATAAACCAGAAAGAAAAGATTTCTGCATTAAATTACATTAAAATCAATAACTTCTGTTTATCAAAATCCTCATAAATGGAGCAAAAAGCCTTTCAACACAATCAAGAAAAGATGTTTGTGACATAACAAAGATCATTTCCCAGAATATATTATGAACTACTATGAATCAATCAGAAAAAGACAGACAAGCCAATAGTAAATTGTGCAAACAACATGCATCATCACCTCACAGAAGAAAAAGAAACACAAATGACCCATAGCATGTGAGAAGATGTTCAATGTCATTAGAAGTCAAGGAAATGAAAATTAAAACCACCATGAGATACCATTTCACACCCAAAAGGTTGGCAAAAGTTAAAATCCTAGATAATACCAAAGGTTAGAGAGGACATGAAGAAATTGAAAGGGAAGAATTGGCACACTGCTGGAGTGTGTTTCGGCTGGTACTACCACTTTAGAAAACAGTTGGATGTTACTTGACAGAGCTGAACAGACACATACCCTATAAACCAGCAATTCACTCCTAAGAATAAACTCACATGCACATAGCAGTTCAAAAATTTATAGGCAGCATTGTTTGACATGTAAAAAGAAAAAACCTGGAAACAATCCAAATGTCCTTCACAGTTGAATGAATAAATAAACCATGATTATTCATACAACAGAACGAACGTAAACAACAATGGAATTGAGTGGACCACAGCCAACCTCCTCATCATGCGGTTGGATGTCAAAAATATTATATTTAGCCAAAGAAGTTGCAGAACAATATCTACAGTGTGATTCCTTTTAAATAAAGTTCAAAGAAGAAATAAACAATGTATTGTTTAGGAATATATTCAAAGGTGGTAATACTACAAAAGAAGACAAAGAAATGATGATTGTTAAATTCAGGATAGTGGTGAGACTGGGGGGAGGAGATGGGTGAAGTCATATGGAGGACGTGGGGGCTTGTAGGGAATGGAGATGTTCTATTTTTTAATGTGGAGGGGTGGGTGGGCTCTTGTATATGTTCATATTATTATTATATAAGCTATGCACTATTCATACATGTTTTATATACTTTTTTCTTATGTATGATAAATTTCACACTAAATTTAAAAATGATGTGTGCATGTGCATATTTCTGGGAGGAAAGTCCGTGTTTCATCAGATGATCTAAGGAACACCCCATCTTCTAATAGAGTGCAACGGGCCACGAAGGTTTCTGACTCTGCTGCTCTGATTGCCCTGGATGGACAGAGCCCTTGCGCAGTCTAATCATAGCTCAGCCCTGTCGGCTGACCACAGCCCCCTTCTGCCTTGGAGAGGAACTGAAGCAGGTGTCCCCATAGCTCATACGACCATCTCAAGGCCAAAGGATGTATCTGGGGGCTGATTCTGGGGAGGGTAAACATCCTCCTTTTCTCCAGGGAGACCGAGTCCCTTTGCCCTGGGCACCTCCTCTCCTTCTTCCTTCTGCAGCCCTTTTCCTGCCACCTGCTCTATGTCTTCCTTCCTTCCATGGCGCACATCCATCTTGCTGACGTACTGGGCCATTGCCACAGAGCCTGAGAACAGCAGACCCTGAGTCAGGATCCAGGGTGCAGGCTCCCAGTCCAGTGCTCTTTCTGCCACACCGCTGGCCACTCCTGTTCTCTCCTCCCCGAACACCTCTGTCCCTGCTGAATCTGGCTTCCCACAAGGCCGAGCTTGCATTGGCAAGTCCATGAAAGGACGTGTTTATCCATTCATTCATGTCGGCCATGGAAGGACTTCAGATTTCATTCTGGATGAGACAGGAGCCACTGGAGAGAGAGAGTGATAGGATCTGAACGTGTTTCCAGAGGGTCTTTCTGGCAGCTGTGTAGAACTTAAACTGCAGGGGATGATGGGACAACAATCAGGGAGGCCGTTCAGAGGTTGTCACAGAAATCCAGGTGAGAGATGACATGGCTTAGAACAGAAAGTCACCATGAAGTGGAAGAGCCACCCATTCGCAGTAGGATTGGATGAGGGAGGAAGAGGAAGAGAAGTCAAGGCTAATGTTAAGGTTTGTGTCCTTAAACTAGAAGGAAGAAGATGCCATCGTCACCTGGAGTGGGGGACTGTGGAGGAGCAGGTGTAGGCATGGGTCAGGAAGGGGAGGTCAAGGACCCTACTTTAGGTGTGGCAAGTCTCAGGTGCCTTTTGTTACCCAGGTAGAGATGCCCAGTCTGTAGTTGGATAAAGGCATGTGGAGTTCAGGGGAGTGGTCCAGGCAAAGAGGTCAATGTGAAGGTCAACAATGGATAGATGCTCTTTAATGCCAGTGCCCGGATGTGGTCAGTTAGGTTAGGAGTTAGCAGAGAAGAGTTTAAGGATGGAGCCACATCTGGGTAAGTCGGAGCCCCCAGCACCCCCAGGAGGCTTTAGTGGGAGGTGTCCCGAGGGAGACTGACTTCTCCTCATAGGGGGCTTTATTGAGGGGACTTTTATGCTATTTGTAAATGCAGCACAACTTGCACCAATGATGAAGGAACTCAGGGAAAATCAGCTGCAATGAAACAGGTCCATTGTCCTCAGACCAAAAAAGAAAGAAAGAAGAAAAAGAAAAAGCAAGAGAAAGGAAGGAAAGAAGGAAGTGGGGGGAGAGAGAGGGAGAGAGAGCGCGTGCAATATTCACGCAAACCTGTCACCCTGTCCTCCTTTCTTTCCTTAGTTTTCCCACTGGTGCAATGGAGGTGTAGGTTCTGATAGTGTCCTCAGGACCCAGCCCCTGCGGTTCCAAATGAGTGCCAGCCTAGCCTTTCTGTGCCAGGGCCGTGGTGTCTGGGGGGAGGTGGCCAGAGCTTGCAGCACCAGCCATTGCCTTGTACCCCATGGCCTGTGTCACCATGTGCCTGGTAAGTGGAAGTGATGCCTCTTGGAGATCACATCAGCTCTGATAATGCTCCAGCCTCCTGTGTACAACTTGCCCTCAGGCCACCTGGGAGGGCAGGAAGCAGGGCACCTAGAGAAGCCACATGGCCCCGTGGCAGGGAGTCTGGGATGGAGAGGGAGAGATGGCTTCAGCCCAGCCCCAGCCTGGTGTCTGCACCGCGGACCCCCGGCAGTCTGGGAAAGCAGAGGTGGAGCTCTCAGGACTTGCCCACTGATGGAGTGCACGCACTGGGGGAAGTGCCTCCCTCCACCCCTGCAGCGAACACTTCCAGGGCCCTGCCCACACCCCTAGTCATTCACTGTTCCTGCCAACACAGACCCGACCCAACAGCGTCCTGCTGCCAGGACCTGGGACTCTGCTCGTCTGCTCTTCAGTCTGGACGTGCTGGGGGTGGCGCCCTGGGGGCAGCCTTCATGGATAAACACTCCAGCTTCCTTGGCCCTTGAGTCAGACAGCTCTGAGGCATGCTCTGTGCGATCTCTCCAGTCCCAGTGGGACTGGACAGCAGTTGCCCCGGCAGTAACTGCTCCTTAGCCCACCCTCTATTGGTTTCCTCCCCTTTCCTGTCTACCTTCCCCTCTCCCCTTCCAGTGCCTGCAGGGATCCCTTCCTAAATAAACTACTTGCATTCGAATCTTTGTTTCAGGGTCTGCTTCTGGAGGAATCCAACATCAAACAACCCCAACTAAAGACACCAAACCCATCAAAGAATGAAATCTCTTCTAGTTCTGCCTTGTACACATTTGTTGGAGCACCATCTATGCAACAGGATATATCAGGCATTGTCCTTGTCCCTGGTAGAGAAGTCGCACATGTAACTGTATAGACAAATATACAAAGCAGTACAAAAGAGAAATTTGACTCTGTTGTAAGAGGTGTTTATCAGGGAAAGCTTCACAGTGGAGGTGATGTCGGAGGTTTTGGAAGATGAATAGGAGTCCTCTATGCAGAAAAAATGAAGATGGAATTATTTTAAAAATCCACAAGTGTAAAAAAGCACAAGGTGTTCAGGGAACCACCAGTAGTTGAGAATCTCCCGTGTTGCTAGATTATAAAGCATATTTTGGAGGTATGCAAGCGTTTATAGGGGAAAAAAGCAGAGAATTAGAATGGCAGAAGATGTGGTTAAATGAACAGGCAGAGTCTTGTCTGTATTGCCAAAGGTGTTTAGATATCGTCTTGGACAGATTATTACAAATTGTGGGTGGGTTGGGTGCAGTGGCTCATGCCTGTAATGCTAGCACTTTGGGAGGCTGAAGCAGGAGGATTGCTTGAGCCCAGGAGTTTGAGGTTGCAGTGTGCTATCATGACGCCACTGCGCCACTGCACTCTAGCCTGGGCAATAGAGAGAGAGAATCAGTCTCAAAGAAAAAAAAAATGTGGGTTATTGTCTTCTGATTGTGTAAGTGTTAAATGCTCATTGAATAAAAGTTGGCAGATACAGAGAAGTATAAAGAAGAAAAGAAAATTATTTGTAATCCAGGCTTAAGTCACGTTGATGTGTTGGTGTCTCAGAAGAGTTTTGGGCAGAGATACCATGTGGTCAGACTTGAGTTTTAGAAAGAGCTCTGGCAGCTGGTGACAATCACATGGCTGGAAAGGAAGATACCGGGCATGGGTGACAGCTAGGAGGCTGTTGCAGCAAAAAAGGTGGCGGGATCCCCCGCAGGGCCACTGCAGCAGTGGGGGTGGGGGCTTCTCCAGGTGTTTAGGAGGAGCGGTGGTCAGGGCTTGATAACAGACAGATGGGGCGTCGGGTAGAGGACGGAGGGGAACACGACTACTAGAGAGATTCCGAGTGTCCCCATCCATAAGTTGGCAGAGGGGACAGAGGCAGGGAAACAGGAGGCCTGGGTTGTCATTTCAGTTCTGTCACTTCCAATCTGTAGGACCTCAGGAAGTCCCTTGCTCCCTAAAAGCCACAGCTTTCTGACCTGCTAAATGGAAAGATGATTCTGTTCCTGCTTTCCTCAAAGGCTTGTCACTATGGGCCATAGCTCAAAGGAGAAAAACACCCCTGATGTGTGGGAACCCCCAGTTCCGGGCACTTGTCCTGAAACCTCTGTTTAGTCCTTTCCCTGACCTGCCTCCTGTCTTCAGCCCCCAGAAGGCCTGGGAAGAGCGACCATTCCTCTAGGTTTCCCTTCTTCTTCCCTCTGTGTCTTGCTCAGAGGACATTTGTCATGCTGGTCCCTCTGGTGCAAATGCTCTGAACACCCCCATGCACCACCATTCACTCATTCACTTCACATGCTCATTGATGCCCTAGTTGTGTAGGACGGACAAGATCCCTGCTCTCCTGGAGCTCATGCGCCACCCAAGAGGAGACAGAAAATAAACAAACAAAGAGGATAAATTTGGATAGTGATGTAATGAAGGAAATAAGTAGGGTGATATGATGGAGACTGGGTATATTTTAGATTTTAGTGGGTGGGAAGGGCCCTCTGGACTGAGACCTGGACAACTCTGGCAGAGGAAACAGCATGTGTAAAGGTCCTGGGGTGGGTTAGAGCTTGGAATGTTTAAAGAGTGGAAAGGCTGGTGTGTCTGGGCTGATCCAGACTCCCACCCATCCCACTTAAGTGCTGTCGCCTCTCTGCGGTTCCTTGGCTCCCCACCCGTCCCTTTCTGGCAGATTCGGCTCCACCCAACTTGCACATGTTAGTGGTCACCACCAGTCCTACCACGCTGGGTTGTGATCCACTCTTTACACACTGGCCGGGGAGCTTTTGGAAGGCAGGGACTATCTCCTCCCCAGCCAACACTGCTCAGGCATACAGCAGGTGATCAGCATTGTTTGATGAATAGATAAATTAATCAATAGATAAATGAACGAGGAAGAGAATAACCAGGAATGACTACCAGGTCCAAATGGCTTTCTGCTTTACTTAACTGCCACCTTCTCAAATTCCCTGACCCGTTATTTACACCGCAACCTCACTGACCCCATTCCATCAGCACACTTCACTTTTCCCCGCAGCACATGTCACCGTGTCACCTACCATACAGTGTGTTTATTTAGTATGTTTCCTGTTTCCCCCTGTCTCCCACCACAGAAGGCAAACTCCAGGACTTCAGGAATCTCTGAGCACCTAGAACAGTGTCTGGCCCTTGGCAGGCGTGTGTAAGAACCAGTGAGTAAAGAAAGGGATGAATGAATGAGGAAATAAACGAGTGAATAGCAGTTCTCAGCCTCATAGAAGAGGGGTCGTGATCTCAAATGCTTTGCTCCCCTGCCCATAACAAACAGATGTTGAGATAAGTGCTGGGCTGTGACTTGTCAACACGCTAAACCAGTCCAATAAAATCGCCCAATAGCCCGCGGGCCACCAGTGTGCGGTCCAGGGCACCGAGCAGAATATTCCCATTTTGTTGATGGAGAAACTCTGACCAGGTAGTTTAAGTGGCCTGCAGCGGGTGACAGAGCCGGTGCTGCACCGGTCGCTGCCTGCCCCCGATCCCCCGCCCCCATCCTTTCTGGGTCCCCTCTCTGACGCAACTCAGACCCCAGTTCTGGGAGTATGTCGCTGGCTCTCCTCCTGCTGTCGGAGGGCAGAACCTGGTGTCCTTGGGAGAGGCGTGCCTTCCCCGGTCGCGGGCTGCAAAGAGAGTGCGCGCCTGGGTCCTCGCGTCCCCGGGAGCCCGGCTCCCGCCCCTGCCCACCCCCGGCCGCGCTGTCAGTCTCCATTAGCGCTAACAGGCTCCAGACGGAGCGGGCCGGGCTCTGGGCTAATGCAATCGGCGCGTTACCTGGGGCGCAGGCTACATTACCAGCCCGGCCCCCGCCCGGGCGGCCAGAACCAGCCAGCCCGCGCCCCGCCGCTCGCCCCGCGCCTCCAGCGCTTCCCCGGCCGCGCCCGAGCGCCAGGCGGCGGAGCTCAGCCCAGGCCGCGCCCCAGAGCCCGCCAAGGCGCGGCCGATCGGGGGCAGGCAGGGCGCACGGCACCCGGGACAGCCTCGCCGCCGGACACGTGAGTGCGCCCCGCGCGCGGACCCGGCCAGGTGTGACCGGCCTGGGGAGGCCGGGACCGGGACGCGCGCCAGCAAGTTTGCAGTGCACAGGTGTAAGTGTCCGGGACGGCTCCCGGGGCCGTTGAGCTTCCGCAGACCTGAGCTGGGGAGGCGTGCGGCACGCTGCACCGGGCCCTATCACAGCCCTGGGAAACCTCTGCCTCGGTGTGTCCAAGCCCCGCCGTTTGGGGGCGAGAGAGAGCGGGTGAACGAGGGAGGGCGCGGCGGGGTCTTCAGCAGGACCCGCAGGGCGGTCTCCAGCTCTGAGATCCGTCCCAGTCGGGCGCACAACCTCTGTTTTCCAACAAACGCGCGCCCTTTTCTGGGAACCTTGTGTCAACTCAGCGCGTGCTGGTCCTACTGTCCCCAGGCGCTCCCGGGGGCGTCTCAGGAGGCGCGAGCGGGGAGGAACAGCCCGGTGACCACCTCTTTTCCTTTTATCCAAGCAGGGGCTCGGCGTGCCCCCGGGACCAATGAAGTCCCTCTCGCCAGCCGCACCCATGCTTCTGGCGCGGATGAACCCGCAGGTGCAGCCCGAGAACAGCGGGGGGGACCTCGGGCCCGAGCAGCCCCTGCGGGCGCGCAAAACTGCGGAGCTGCTGGTGGTGAAGGAGCGCAACGGCGTCCAGTGCCTGCTGGCGCCCCGCGGCGGCGACGCGCAGCCCAGGGAGACCTGGGGCAAGAAGATCGACTTCCTGCTGTCAGTGGTCGGCTTCGCGGTGGACCTAGCCAACGTGTGGCGCTTCCCCTACCTCTGCTACAAGAACGGCGGCGGTGAGCGCTGGCGGGGCTGGGGGTGGGGGTCGAACTTGGGAGGCTCCTTGTCCTCAGCGGTGGCCGGGACAGGAGCTGGGATACACACTGGGAGGAGAACGAGGAGACACAGTGGCAAGTCTGGGGTGCAAGAAGGGACACAGCTCACAGAAAAAGAAGGCTTGGAGTCTTCAGTGGAAGAGGGAAATCGAGGCATGACCTGGGACAGTGATAGGCGCGTGGGTGGAAAGACACAATCTGGGGCACCAGGTCGCGGGAGGAACCTTGACCGATGGGCCTCAGGAAGGGAGTGGAGATTTGGAGAGATCCTGAAGGAGCACCGTAAGTCTGTGGGAGGTGACAGTGAGGCACATGGTGACCCTAAATCCAGCACTTTGAGCCTTGAGGCAGGGACTTCTGGGCCAGGAAGGGGTAGAAGACTTGGGTTCCCTGAAGGCACCTGAGGAGGCCCTGAGCACCTGGGGACAGAGACCCTGGAATAGGCTGGCAGTTGTTTTGCTGGAGGGGTCAGCGTGCACAGCCTCAGCCGGATCAGGTCCGTAGGTGCCAAGAGCTGGCCTGGTCCTCGAGTCAGGAGGCCTGGGTGATTGGGGTGAAGGTCCTGGCCACATTGCAGGGTGGAGTGGGAGGGGGGCTGACAAGACTCAGTGGAACAGCCAGGCTGCTGGTCGGATTATCCACCTGCCCTGGTGTGAGCACCCAAGGTCACCTATGGTCAGTCAGCAGAAGGGGAGGGTGCCGCGCTGGGGGGAGCAGCCTGGAAGTCAGGGGCTGAGCCCTAAGCCCAGCTCCACCCTGAGGGGCTTTGTCCCCAGAGTGCCCACACCACTCCAGTCCTGCCACTTTTGCTGAGGTGAGCTCAGAGATGCCCCGCTGAGAGCCTGGGAAAATGACCTTCTGGAGGAAGAAACTGGAGAAGGGGGGAGCCCTGGGAACCCCTCTCTATCCACTGGGCCACTCTGCCCATCAGTGGCTGTGACTCAAGACTTGAGGGAGGTCAGAGGGAGGGAGGCTGAGAGTTTGGAGCTGGGTAAAGGGAAAGCTTATGACTTTGTTCCATAGGGTCCGAGACTCAGCTCTTCCACACTTGCTTTGGGACGGGCAATGCTTGGTGTTTGCAAAGAAAGGGTGGGGTGACCATAGGGAGCAGAGGACGCTGCTCAGAACGCATGTGGCTCTTCCTATGAGCAAGTTAGCCCGAGGCTGGAGCCACAGATGAGGGTTTGTGTCCGTGATCTCCTTTGGCACCTCCTGACATGGGTCTGTCATTGTCAGATACTCTCAGACAAGATATATGGGACAGCAATCCTGCGCTTCAGGAGTAGCTGAGGTCTGGGGCCTGACCCCTTGGGGACACTTGCTACTCTGCAGGCTCAGTACTTGCGTCTGGCCCTAGGATGGTGGTGGGCGGAGAGAAAGGTGAGAAAAGGGAAGCATCAGGCTGCTTCTCAAGGGTTTCTGGGCTGGTTTGAGCATCCTGGCCCTTTGGACCTAAGGAGAGAGAAAATGCAGATTCTATATATTTTTAGCAGCCAGGGAGATGACGAATGAGAGACAGACTGAGAGACCTCAGGACACACCATCCCTCATGTCTTCAGTGACCGTACGAGACTGCTTGTCCCTAGACAGGGGAAGTCTCTGTCATCAATCAGCAATATTTATCTGGTTCCTCTCAATGTGAGGCACAGTGCGAGGCCCCACAGGGGTCACCTAGATGCATGAACAGCCACTTCTGTCTGCCAGGAGCTTAGTCCCCTAAGGTCTTATTGTCGTGCTGCTACAAGTTCTTGCCATTGTCCTACATGCTTGTTGAAACTGAAAGCACCCCAGACGACCAACTTCACAAGTCAGCTAGACAGCCGTCCCAGGGCTTGCCTCGGGCTGCGTGCTCACTTGGCCATTACCACCAATGCAGATAAAGGGCACCTGTTGTATGCAAGGTGATATGACAAGTTCCTAGGGTGCAAAATGGAACAACTATGTCACAGGTTGCAATCTTTAGGTGAAGTTGGCTGGAAGCTCCTTCTCTTGGGTGATTTGTGTCTTTGTGGGTTTACCTCCCAAACAGGCTGCGGCACATTGAGGGCAGGGACTTGACTTTTTTGTCCCTGTATTTCTAATGCCCAAGATAAGGCCTAGATCCTAGGAACGTGGCACAAGGTGCCCAACAAACTTCCAAGCCCTCAGAGACCTCCTGCTGTATCCAGAAACAACAATAGAAACACCTGGTGATAAACCAACAAAGTGAAGTCGCAGGCAGCCTACATGTTGGGAGTCTTGGCTATAGAGTCTTAGGTTCCAGTTCCTACCTATGTGGCTTTGGCAACTCGCAAAGCCTCGGTTTCCCCATCTGTCAGATGGCCAGAATGCTGTTCATCTCAGAGCGTTATTGTGAGGACTACTTGCAGTAACGCCCATGGGGAGCCTGGCCTGGAGTCTGGCTGGCCTCAGGAAAGGCGGCTGCTGCTTTTTATTAACATCATTGTGATGATGCATGACATGGGTGGAGAGGTGACAAGTATTTTAAAGCCCCAAGGAGGGGCTGCTTAGGAAATACTCAGAGGGGGTGAGCTGTGGTTGGAACGCAGTTGCTCTGGAGGGTGGGCACAGACAAGCCGTGGGCAGGGAGGAGGTGTTCCGGCTGTGCACCGGGGCGGGAACGTACGGGAATCATCTCAGAGCATAGCAGCGCAGGCTGGCTAAAGGGCAGGCCAGGAGAGATAAGGAGGGCAAGTTGGGGCTGGGCTGCGGAGGCCTTGAATGCCAGGCTAAGGGTGGGGACGCTGTTGTGCCGGTGAATTTCCGTCTCTGGTTAGGATGTCCACACGGTTGGTGTGGGGGCGCAGTGCAGCCCCCTATCTTGGAGTATGAGGCAGCTCCTTTCTCACTTACCCCTCACCCCTCCAGAGCTGCTCAGTTGTTCCACTCTGGGCATATTTCTGCTGAGACCTTCTGGCTGTTCCTTGTGGATCAATTCTCATCCGGTAATTCTGAAGTTAGCCTCAGACGTAGGCAAGCGGGCAGGAAGGTAGGTATCCTACAATTGTGGAAGCAGCCAGAAGACCCACGTTTGAATCCCAGCTCTGCCGCTCACTGTGTGACCTCAGGCATGGCACAGCTCCTCTCTGAGCCTCCAGTTGTCTGCTACAGCTGGACATAAGCTTAGATGACCGGCCCACTGACCCCCAAGATTCATCCCTTTCCAATGCCCTGGCTCAGGGCTAAACTGAAGCCAGGACTCACCCGCCCTGTTGTTTAATAGCCCTCAGTCTGTGTGCTCTTCTGGTGCCAGTATTAACAGAGTAACGCTCCAATTCTGACTGTTCACGCTGGCCCAGACTGGAGGATGTTTTGAAATGATGAAGGTGCCAGTAGTTTAGGCCGCTGGCTAATATTTTCTGGATGAATTACTGGGGAAGATCAGCCTGTCTGAACATCTTACCAAAGGCCAGCTGCTGGGAGGCACGGGCTGTGGGAGGTTTCGGGAGGGGAAAGCCACTCTCGGAAATACTGAGGCTTTGTTCCGAACAGCTGGTCTCTGAGGGAAGGCAGGACCAGGCAGCGGGGCTATATCTAGGGTTCTAGATTTTCCCTCCACACCTGTGATCTTGGTCCGTGCTGGTCCCTGGAGATGAGCAGGTAGATCCACTGGGTGTCCACGTCTGCCCCCCTTCTGGAGAAGAGGCCACTGTGAATTAATTATCCTTTGCACCTCGCTGTTTTCATTCGAGACGTGCCCTGAGGACAGCTCTGAGCTGTGTGTTGCAGAGAAACTATGGCCTTTAGGTTCAGACAGACTTGGGTTTGAATCTGCATCTGACATTTGCTGGACACCCTCACCTTCTCTGACCTGAGCCTCAGTCTCCTTGTGTAAAAAAAGAGAATGACCCAGCACCTTGTGGCAGGGTAGGATGACATCAGAGCCAGTGCGTGTAAACTACTTGACACGGTGCTGTGTAATAGGAGCTCAATAAACGTGGTTGTTAATATTTTGTAATTGTTCAATGATATTGCCTGCACGCTGGACCCAGGAGTGGGGCAGGGTCTCAACTTTGGAGGAAGCAGAATTTATCCTAAGAGGAAATTGGTGGAGGGAAGTACAGCTGCAAAGTGGTGCCACTTGGACCTGGGGCCCTGGCGTGGTGGAAAGACCAGGAATCCAGAGCCGGGCTTTGCTCCACGTCCTGACAGCCTGACCACATCTCACCATAGATTCCCCACCTGGAAAAGGGGGTTCACATTCCTGCATGGGGTCCCTTGAGGGCGCCATGAGATACTGTGGTTCTGAGTCCCCAGTGGACTTCCCTTCCTTCCCCAAGGAAGATCAGGGGCTCAGGGACCCACAGCTCTTTTGGGAACCCTCGTGGTCAAAATATCTAGGATTCTCGAAACCAGGTACAAAGTAATGGCTGCAGAGGTCAGGAGTTCTCAAACTCGGGCCACTTACATCTGGCCTGCCCGCAGGGGGCCGTCTACACCCGGAGCTCCCTGAGCCAGACGCAGATTGCTCAGTTCGGCTACGTGGTGAGGCAGCCAGCTGGTGTGGCGCTCGGCTGACAAGTCTGCACACCCCTTGGCAGCAGTGAGGCCCCCACTTGGGACCTTGATCTGGGGTAACCAGCGTGATTTGGCCCGTTACTCCAAGCTCGCCAAAGGATCTGGAGAGGCTGTTCCTGACAAGATGCGGTTTAATAGGGATAAATGTTGCATCCTGCCCTGCAGTCCCCAACCCCACTGCCTAAGTAAGGATGAGGTCACAGCGCAAGTGGAGAAAGGCCCTGGGGCTTTCATTAGCTGCATCCTCCATGTGAGCCGCTGCTGAGATGCACTTATTTAACCAGAACCACTTACTAAATGCCCGTCATATGCCGGGGATATGGAGATGCACAAGAGACAATCCGTGCCTTTAGGGAGCTCATAATCTACTGCAGATACCCTAAAAGTTAACGTCATTGTAGATTCTATTATTGAAGGTATTATATCCCAAAGGAGGGAGGCAAGGTCCTCCTCTGCTCTTTGTGGGCCATATTTCCCTCTGCAGTGTGGTTCTGAGCACCCCAAACACCCTCTAACTTGTTTCTTTTAAAGAGATCAGGATGGAGGAAATAGGAGACCAGAATCTTTACAGAGCTTTTAATAAAGCCACAGCTGTAGTAGTAAAAATAAAGCCCAGACCCTCCAAAGTTAACAGCAGAGGGAGAATCGCCATCCGAGGAGGGGTAACCCCAGCACTAGTTTCCCTGAATCCCACCCTTGGTTCCCTACTTTGCGAGCTGGGTTTGACCCGTCGGGTCCCTGGGGCTGTGTCCGGGTCTCAGAGTGTGTTTTTACTATTGTCTCGCTCAGCAACAACGATCCACACAGAGCACTTCCGTGACCCAGTGTGTGTGGCCTTCTCCCCACCAACAAGCAAGCACTCAGTTCTGCAGCGGGCACCAGCTGGGGGTCCTCCAGGTCAATCTTGACACTGTCCACCTGGGGATGGCGTCAGATCCCGCAGGTCGAGGGCTCGGTCCCCAAGGCTGCCCCCTGCTTCAGATGCCAGTCACAAGCTCCAGGTTGTTTCATCTGTGCTTCTGACCCGCTGGCTTTAATCGGGGTTCCTGTGACCCCCTCCTTGGGTTCGCTTAATTTGCTAGAGTGGCTCACAGAATCAGGGAAACATGTGTGTTTACTGCTTTATTATAAAGGATATTACAAAGGATACGGATGAAGAAATACATAGGGCAAGGTGTGCCCTCCCAGGCACGCCACCCTCCAGGAACCCCCATGTGTTTGGCTCTCCAGAAGCTCTTGGGCCTTCTATGGAGACTTTGTTGGTATGATTGACAACTGTGTGACAATGTGATTGGACAAAATGAGTGTGATCTAATACTAAGGCTGAGTGGGGAAGCCCAGCAAGGCCTGTCCAAGGCCTTGGCCTCTCTGTGCAGGATTCCTTTCCCCAGGGCATGGGGCAGGACCCCTTCTGAAAGGGGGGCCTTATGACCTGCAATCGGGAAGCCAGGTCAGAGACTTTCTTTATGGCCAGTCCCAGGACAGACAGGATAGGGAAAGTTCCTGCCTTGGGGAGAAAAGGGGGCAGGTGAGAAGAGGGCAGGAGAAGGCTAGAGAGAGAGAGAGAGAGAGAGAGAGAGAGAGAGTCTGTTTCCTGAGGTCTGTTTCTGAGGCCTAAAGTGCCCCAACATCATAACAAGTTCTACTGGAGTTATGAGCTAGGAACTGTGCATGAAAACCCACATATATGACGTATATATGATATATGTGTATATATAATATATATTATAGTATCGCACAGAGCTATGGCGAGAGCTCAGCTGTAGGGACTGGAGGTGAAGGTCAGGGAGTGTCTTCGTCCATTTAGTGTTGCTAAACAGAGTACGTGAGATTGGAAATTTATAAAGAAAAGAAGTTTATTTGGCTGGAAGTGTCACGATTGGACAGCCACTTCAGGTGAGAGTCTCAGACTGCTCCCACTCGTGGCGTAAAGCAGAATGGGAGCTGGGTGTGCAAAGAGATCACCTGGCGAGAGAGGATACAAGAGAGTGGAGCAAGAACTACCCCCCTCCCCCCCTCCTCAGGAGGACCTGAATCTATTCATGGGGGATCTGCCCCATGACCCAAACACCCGCCATTAGGCCCACCCCCAATGCCGCCACACTGGGGATCAAACTTCAACATGAGTTTCGGGGGGACAAACAAACTACATCCAAACCCTAGTGGGAAGCAACCGCTTTGGGGGCCAAAAAAAGCCAGTTCCCATTATTTTGTATAGAATTCCCTCTTACAGCAGCAGGAACTTACTATGCAAAGGCTTATATGGATGGTGCTGGCGGGTCTCCGTGAAGTGCAGGGAAAGGAGCAACGAGGCGCAAGCCCCACGTGGGCTGGGGTTACAGCGCCCACAGTGGTGTGTGGCCCCGAGGACATCAGTCTTGGGGAGGAGGAGACATGAGCTGGCCACTGTGCTCCCAGCGGAGGGTCTCTCTGTGTTGCCGACCTGGAGTGAGCTGGGCTTGGTTCACCGTAGGAACGGGGTGTTTTCCTCCAGAAATGGCTACTTGATGGGAAAACACTCTGAGGGGGACCCCACGTCTGATTCGTTTGGTCTCCGGGCCCCTGAGGCGCGTGGAGGACGGCATGAAGGCAGGGGGAAGGGGCCGCAGGGGAGAGGTTTGGGGGAGGGAGGCGAACAGCGCTGGCTAAAGGGGGGACCCCAGTGGGGCTCCGCAGCTGGGAAAGTCCTCAGACCTGTCCTGAGGTGAACACCAGGGTGAGGCGCTGGGACGTTATGCCGCAGTGTTGATGGGTCATTGTGTGCCAGTTGCTTGGGAAGAGGATGTGGCCTTGGGTGAGGCAATGCCCAAAGGGCTGGCAGCGGAGGGCTGGGGACTCCCAGATGCCAAGGGGGACAGGCACGTCACTTCCGAGGGGGGATCTAGGAGTCCTTTTGGGCAACAGAGTGGGTGGTGGCCTGCGGTATCCTTTGTCCTTCCCTTGCTCAGGGTCAGCACACTTGCTTGGACACAAGGGGAGTAGCCAGCCCCTCTTGGGACAGGGACGTGAGGAGCCCAAGGGACTATGTCAGAGTCCCGTGCTGCTGAGCCTCCAGCCGGCCAGTGTTCATGCTGCGCTCTGCAAGGGCCCGGCCACCCGCCAGCACACGGGCAAGCCTGTACTTGCTGCTTCCAGCTGACAAAGGTGCCTCACATCCGTCCTTGAGTATAATGAGGGGACGTGATTCCGTTTACAGAGCACCCACCATTATCTGTGGTTATCGCAGCAAACCAGCCAGGCAGGTGTCGTTATCCCCATTTACAAAGGGGGAGCTACGGCTCAGAGAACGTACATTTACCCAGGGTCACACAGCCGTTGCTAGCAGGGCTGGGGACAGGATTGTCCTCAGATGCAGGCAAGGTGCTGCCCTGGGTCCTGTGCCGCAGAGAGCCCAGCTGCACCCGCTTCCAGGCCCGCGTGGGCCTCGGGCTGGGCTCCTGCTTCTGCAATATGCACCGTGCCGCGGCACTCACAGCCCCAGGCCCGGGGGGAGGCCGGGGGCATGTTGTCTGCAGGGGCTGTGGCCAGAGCTCACACGTGGGTGGAAGAGTCCACCTGCATGTGCAAAAGGCCCCTCACGTGGCTGGATGGAGAGGAAGGGGGAAGGCAGGGGCAGGGCAAATGGGACACCCCTGTGCTGTCACCCCCCAGCCCAGAGCCCCAAAAGCTGAGGCTTGAACTTGATAATAGGCCCCTTACAAAGGTCTCTTTGTCAAAATAGGTTAATGGAACGTTTCATTTCACAATTGTGACTTGATTTGTCATCTTTAAATATACTGGCTTGCAAGCAGCCTGTCTCCTGACTCAAGTCCAGCCTCCCTTGCACGCTGCTGTCTGCTGTGCTGTCGGGGTGCCCCGGGGTGTGGAAGGAGGAGGGACAAACCTGGCCTCCCCAGGAAGGGAACAAGGTTTTCTTGGGACTCTGGCAAAAGCCACGGGCAGTGACAACCTATAGCTGCACTGTGGGCACTAAGGGAATAGTTATGTGGATTTTCCTTTCTTGGGTATTTTAGGGTGTGGTCAGAATTCTCAGGTTAAGGAATCGTGCCCTCAACAGGCTGGGCATCTGGTCCTGCTAGGTGTTGGGGGACCCTCTCTCCTACCTGCAGTCCCTCTGTGACCACACTCCCTCCACCTCCCTGTAGTTTGGGGGGAGCCCACCCCTCACTGAGCCGCCTCCCCTAGGCATTTCCTCCCTCTTCCTGAGGTCCCCCTCACCGCCAGGGCTGCTCCAGCACATTCCACTCTGAACTTACTGACCCCTGGGCTTCTCTCCCTGAGGACTTGGCATTTCCACAGAGGTTTCCAGACCCCTCTGTGACCGGCAGAGTTTCTCTCTGGTGGTGGGATGGCAGGCAGTGGAGGTGATGGGTCAGACACTGTCCTTACTAAATTCATCCAAAGGCCACTGGTTATTGTCTTTTTCACAGTCGACAAATTTTTTTCTCATGCGGTCGTGTGAGTGTGTCAATGTGCAAAATCATGTGTGTTCCTTTGCGTGAGCATGCACAGGTGTGCATTTGTGTGCATGCGTATGTTTTTGGAGACTCGCAGGTGCTGAGCCCCGCACGAAGTATATCCTGCCTGTGTTTTCCCAGGTCTGGCCCCATCAGCCCAGCACCCCCACAGCCAGAGCATTCCAGAGCCAAGACAGGATTCTGGGCTCGTGGGCCCTGAGACCCTCAGGCCCTGTGTGCGGCTGGTTGCAGCTGGCACCACCATACACGGAGATGTAGCAGGACCACAAGAATGTGGCAGTTACGAGCCTTGCAGGGCAGTAACTTCTAGGGGGGTTGCAAACAGCCTCAGTTTCCAAGGAGCCGCTGCAGGGCTGTTTTTAATGAGCCATCACGCAGCTGAGTTCTGTCACCCCTGAAGCCCCTGTCTGACTCTTCAGCCCTGCCCTGGTTTCCTTCTGCAAGGGGCCTTGCACAAGCCAGCTGTGCTCTCATAGAATAAGGCCCTGGCCATGGGCAGCCGTCTGGGTTTCATTCATCCTCAGCCTTTTCACCAATCTGATCTGCTTTCACCCGAGTGAAGCCTTGGCTGGCCCACATCTAACACACAACAGCTGCACGCGCTTTCCTTCCTCGCTCTGTTTGCTGTGACTCCCGGCCAGCAGAGGAGAGATGAATGTCAAACGGGCAGTCTACCTACCCGTTGGCAGTGCCACCCCGAGGCTTGGCGTTGGGGAAACTGGCCCAAGTGAGACGCTGGGCTGACCGGCTGATGTTGCCCTCTCCCTTTCTTGGCTGTGTAGAAAAGAACATTGAGTCGTCCGTGGCCAACCATGGGGCCAAGATCTGAGCCGTGACTCCTGGCTTTTTCCTTCCTCATGCTACCTTGGGCCACTGACTTTAGCCTCCAGGCCTATTAAACACTTTGACACATCAATCCAGCCGCTGCCTTCCCCAGCCCCGGCTCTACACCCGCACGGGGAGAGCAGCTGCCGCAGGCAGAGTGGAGCTCACACTGATGCAGGTTTGCAGCCAGGCCGCATACTCACTGGTCTAGATGAGCCACTTGATCTTTTTAAGCCTTAGTTTTCTTGTCCATGAAATGGGATTAGTGGTAATTCTCTCTCGGGGTGGTATTAAGTGAACACTCATGTAAAAATTTGTGTGTGGCTTGGCATATAACAGGTGCTCAATAAATGGTACTTGTTATGTGCACCAAGCCCACTGCCTACCTCCAACAGCAGCAGCGGCCACGCCATCCTGTTGGCAGTGTGGACGGGCATGGGCTCCCCTGCCAGAGCAGCCCTCTCTATGCGGGAGAGAGAGAAGAGAGGAGAATGAATGGAAGAAATGAGGAGGGGGAGCAATGGCACATGGCCACTTCTAGAAGTCCAATCTGGAGCAGGAGCTGGAGCCTTGGACCAGCCTATGACAACAGACCAGGTGGCTCACCTGGTCCCAGATCTCCAGTCCCAGAACAACCACCCTCTGACCCTGTTCAGACTCATGTCCTTCATCTAGGCTAGAATGTTCTAGAATCTACGGGATGTGTTGGGAACAGCTCTGGAGCTTTGGAGCCAGAAAGACCTAGGTCCACATCCCAGATCCATCACTCACCAGCAGGGTGACTTTGGTCAAGTCACTTAATTTCTCCAAGCCTCAGTTTCCTCCTCTGAAAAGTGGGTATAGCAGTTGCTACCTCAGAGGCTTTTTGGGTAGTATAAATGGATCATACATGCCTAGTGCCCAGTGTGCTGCTTGATATATAAGAGGTTCGTGTCCCAGTAGTTTTCCCTACCCCTCACCCCACTGGCCCATCTTGTGCTCCCAGCATCGGGGCCAACACTTCATGCTTTGTCCTTAAGAGCCCTGGGCTTCCTGAGAAGTCCTGAGATGAAGATAGAGACCGAGTCTGAGTAGCTGAGTGAGTTTGACCCTCAGTGCCATGTGACGTTACCCCAATTCTTTGCTAGCTGGGAGCCTTAGTGTCCACGTCTATAAAATGGAGATAGTAATCATCTTCGCATTTTAGGGTTGTGAGGACTGAAGGAGATGTTGTATGAAAAGTGTCTGGCACACAGTAGGGGCTCAGCAAGGGTAGCTGCTGGTATCTGTTGTGAATACTGCTAATGTTACCCTTGTTATATAATTCCCACTTTCTTAGTTTCTTAGAGAGTATTTGGTTTCCAAGGCTACAGCATCTCAGCCAAAGGCCGATGGCAGAAGGAATCCGGCTCCAGCCCGGCCACCTCTGGCTGCAGCTAGAAAGGAGCTGGCATTTTGCATTGGTCATGCTTGCAGCCTCGGCTGACGTGGCATGTGTCCCAGTGAGTCACCTCGTGGCGTCAGAGCTGTCAGGGCACACTGAGAATGGTCTCTGGAACTCAGATGCATCTAGTTCCACCAGGAATTGTCCAGGGATTAGTTGCTGCCTGTTGCCTGGGAGTCCCCTCAAGTTTCTAGGATGCTCTGGGTGGGCATCTCCCTGGTCAGACTTGAGCCTCTGGCCCCTTTGTTCCAGAGTTTATCTTCAGCCATCTGTCACAGGGTGAACCTAACAGGCTGCAAGACCCGCATGCAAGTCCTGCTCCTGTCATTTACCAGCGGTGCACACAGGGACAATTCGACTCCCTTATCTGCCCCTCAGCTTCCCCCCAGGGAACATAATGACCCTGACTGCTTATTATGTTTGCAGACTATTGTGAGACTCTCAAAGGATCCAGTGAGATCATGTTTGGGGAAGCCACATGTGACCCTAAAATGATATCGATAGGAACAAAATTAGAAACTCAGTCCTATGTAACTTTAGGCACTGTCTCCCCCTCTCTGGTTTTGATTTTCTTGCCTGTAAAAGGAAGAGTTTGGGTTAGACTGGCATTCCCAGAGTGATGACTCATGAAAGAAAAGGTTCCGTGTTTAAATAAATTCAGTAAAGGCTACATTGTTATCCTCCTCGTGGTGTGTCACAGCGAGCACTTGTGTATCACAGGCTAGGAGAAGCCTGCAAGAAACAAACCTCCTTAGTTTTGCTTAACCCAGATGATACTGTGCTGCTAATGTGACCACAGAACATCATTCTTATGATGATTATTATTACTACTACTGCACTTACTCTTACTGTTAGGATTATTTGTATTAATTGCTCTGCATGACTCTATTTACCTGCCCCCAAACCCTCCTTGGGAAATGGCCAGGTGAGCAGACGACTCAGCGTAGACACTGATCCAAGCGCTCTGAGGGGCAGGGGTCTAGCGGGTCACACTCTGCCTCTGTGTCCTCCAGGTGCCTTCTTGATCCCCTACACCCTGTTCCTCATCATCGCAGGGATGCCCCTGTTCTACATGGAGCTGGCGCTGGGACAGTACAACCGGGAAGGGGCAGCCACCGTGTGGAAGATCTGCCCATTCTTCAAAGGTAAAAAGGGGCCAGGGAGAAGTCAATGGTTGTTCAAAAAGGCTTCCCTGTTGCCCCTGGGGAATGAGCTCCAAAGGTGAGATCTGAGGTCGACCTCTCTTATGGGATTCACAGATATTGACCAAGTCAAGAGTGTCCACCATCCAAAGGTACACGGAGAACATTTGATATGCCAGGAATAGCATTAGCACAGAGTCTGGAAACCTGAGTTCCAGTCCAGGCTATACCAGCTGAATGACCAGAGTCTGTTTTCCTATATGAAAAATTCTTACAAAAGTGTCAGAAGTACCTAGCACATATCTCACTACTCTCCATTCTTGCTCCCATGGCAGACATGATAAATTGATCATGGATCTTTATGAGCTCAGCCAGAAAGCAGACTCACAGTCCTTAATGCAACAGTCACAACTAATCGATTGCAGCTCGGATGTAAGATGAAGCCTACTTGCATTCCAGACTGAGGGCACATCTGCAGAGAGTAGCCATAGCAACCCCCATTTCTTGGCCCCCGTGGAGCTGGGAGAAGGGTGTGGAGTAAGACGTGGTCTCTGTCAAGCACTGGTTAGAGAACTGGGCCTACATGGCGATGAGGGCCAGGGTGACTCCCATGAGCCTCTGCTCAGCTGGCAGGTGTATCCTGGGTACCTCCTGTGTACTCAGTCCCGTGGGAGATACAGGCTGATATCTTACAAGACATGTACTAGTTAAGATTTTCTATTGTTTAATTGTCAGAATCCAACTCAAACTGGCTTTAAGATTAATATAAAAGGGAATTTATTGGCTTATGTTATGGTAAAGTTCAGGGGCTCTAGCTTCAGGCATAGCTAGATCCAGGTGCCCAAATAGTGTTGCCTGGGCTCGCTCTCTCTGTGTCTCAAGTCTGTTTTCTTCTGTGTTAGCATCAGTCTCGTGTACATTCTTCTCAAGTGCTTGTAAAGGTGGCCATCGGCAACTCTAGGCTGAAATTCTACCAAGTTTAACAGTGACCCAAAACAAAGTGCAAACAAATAAACAAACAAAAACCCTTATATATTCATTGCTTCATTAAAGGTCCCAAGAAGACTCTCATTGGTTTGCCTTGAGTCATGTGCCCGTCTATTAACCAATCATTGTGGCTATGGGAAAGCAGCACTCTGATTGGCCAGGCCTGAATCATGTGATCAAGGAAGATGGGGGAATTAGCCTCATCTAAACCTTACAGGCTAAGAATTGCTTAAGGCTAATCCCTTAAAGCAGTACCTGGCAGGCAAAAAAATATGTCTGTGTCTACTCTTGGCAAAGACCGTAGAACTAGCCCTAAAGGAGCTTCTGATGCCTTCAGGAACATGATACTGGCACCCAGCAGGTGGCTGAGAGCGGGGCCCAGGGAACACACTGGGCTGAAGTTCTGATAGGGGCGTGCTTGCCTGGGGTTCCCTGGGAACCAGATCCCGAGACGAGGATTTGAGTGCAAGGAGTTATTTGGGAGGGGATCCCAGAAAGCAGCAGTGGGAGCTAGGGAGGGGCAGGCAGCCCGGAGAGGGTGTGTTGTCAGGTCAGTTCCACCAGGGGGAGGAGCTCGGTGCACTGGCAGAGAGTGTGCAACACGCCTCGGGGTTATCCTGCCTTAGGGGCGAGGGAGCTGGGATACTTACACCCCGACTCCCTGACACGGCTGCTCCCTGGGGACATTAGGTCACCTTTCTGATGAGCAGGCGGGGGGACAGGGGAGTGCTCCAGTGAGAAGAGAGAGCCCTCGGACAGAGGGACAGTGGGTGCCCACAGGATGTGGGTGGGGCTCTGACAATCTGCTACAGGAAAAGAGAAACAGGGGGTCGGGAGTGCAGTGGTTGGAGCCAGCTCCCCAGGAGAGGTAGCTCTGGGGTTGGGCCCTGGGAAGCCGCTGGCTGACTCCTCCGTCCCCACTCAGGAGTTGGCTATGCTGTCATCTTGATCGCCGTCTACGTCGGCTTCTACTACAACGTCATCATTGCCTGGTCGCTCTACTACCTCTTCTCCTCTTTCACCCTCAATCTGCCCTGGACTGACTGTGGCCATGCCTGGAACAGCCCCAACTGCACCGACCCCAAGCTCCTCAACGGCTCTGTGCTGGGCAACCACACCAAGTACTCCAAGTACAAGTTCACGCCGGCAGCAGAGTTTTACGAGTAAGTCACAGACCCCTCATCCTGGGCCCATCAAGCCCTGTGCTGGGCATGAGCTGAGCCAAACACTAAGGAAAACCACAGAGAGGAAGGGGACAAATGCCAGTCAGCATGTTAATGTTTACGAGGCAGCCACAGGCCTGGCGCTGGGCTAGGAGCTGAGGACACAGCCCTGGACGAGGTAGTTGGAGCAGCTCGCGTTCTGGGACAGGTGGGTCGAGGCAGGGAGGTAATGCACAAGTAAACAGACAAAGATGCCACAAGACTTTAGAGTGTATGTGCCCTGCAGGGAGCACAACGCATTTTGGAGAGTGCAATTGCTCATGAGGAACTGAAACCAGGCATGTGGGAGAAATTGATTGTGGAGGGGAAGGGACTTTGTCTCGGTGGTCAGGGAAGGCTTCTCTGAGGAGGCGACATAGGAACTAATGAAGTCAGTGCGGGGAACATCTTGGGGTTCAGCAGCAGGTGAGGAGCTACAGTTTGAACCCGAGTCATTGTGATCCTGAAACTGTCCTCTGACCCACCCTGGGCTGCTGTCCGTCTGGGGCCTCCACGGGGGAAAGTAGACCTTGCTTGTGAGTGAAATGCAACAAGGGGGAAGTGGGCCAGCTACATGTAGCTGCAGGAAGTTATCCGGACGAAGTGTGCACGACAGGCACTGACCGGCGGTAGCAGGCAGACATTGTTAAAAAAAGAAAAAAAAAAGAAGAAAGAAACTTTTATGTAGAAATAATTTTATACATAGAAAAGTTGTAAAAATAATATCTACTTGTCACCCAACTTTACCTCCTATAACCATAGTACACTTGGGAAACGAGAACATTAACATTGTTATGCTATTAGCCAATCTACTACAGACCTTATTTGAATTTCACCAGTTTTCCCACTAATGTTCTTTTCTGGTATTTAGTTGTCAGGTCTCTCTCCTCCGTCTTCTCCAATCTGTGAGAGTGCTTTGGTCTTTCCTTGAGTTTCATGACCTTGACACTTTTGAAGAAGATTATTGGCCAGTTATTTTGTGAAATCTCTCTCAGTTTGGGTTTGTTTGCTGTTTTCTCACAATTAGACTGAGGTCATGCATTTTTGGCAAGAATACCATAGGCATGATGCTACGCCTTTCTCAGTGCATCCTATAAGGGAGGTGATGTCAATCTGACTTATTACTTGTGATGTTGACCTTGAACACTTGGCTAAGTTGGAGTCTGACAGCTTCCTCCTGCAGAGAGAAAGTATTTTTCCTTTTTTAATGAGTAAGTTAGTATCTGTTGGGGAGATACTCTGAGGTTGTATAAATATCTTAATTATCATTATACTTTTGCCCACATGTCTTAGCATCCATTGGTGGATTCTTTTTCTTTTTTTTTTGAGACACAGTCTTGCTCTGTTGCCTGGGCTAGAGTGCCGTGGCATCAGCCTAGCTCACAGCAACCTCAAATTCCTGGGCTCAGGCGATCTTCCTGTCTCAGCCTCTCCAGTAGCTGGGACTACCGGCATGCGCCACCATGCCCAGCTAATTTTTTCTATACATTTTTAGCTTTCCAGATCATTTCTCTCTATTTTTAGTAGAGCCCGGGTCTCGCTCTTGCTCAGGCTGGTCTCGAACTCCTGACCTCGAGCGATCCTCCCGCCTCGGCCTCCCAGAGTGCTAGGATTACAAGCGTGAGCCACCACGCCTGGCCTATTGGTGGATTCTTGCAAAGATTATTATCATAGTGTTTGTCTATACTATCTTTTAATGCTGATCATGGTGGTCTGAAATTATTATTTTATGAATGAGGAAGCAGGCACAAAGCAGTAAGTGACTTGTTCAAGGTCATATAGTTTAGAAGTGACATTTGAAGAGGGTTAGGACACAGGCAGTCTGGCTCCAAGACCCCAGCTCTTAGCCCGGTGGTTCTAAACCTTGGCTACACATCGGAATCTCCTGGAGAGCTTTAACACACACTGATGCCTAGGTTCCGTGTCCAGAGATTCCGATTTCGTTGGTCTGGGTGCAGCCAAGGTGCAGAGAT
Source organism: Lemur catta (assembly GCF_020740605.2). Lineage (NCBI taxonomy): Eukaryota > Metazoa > Chordata > Mammalia > Primates > Lemuridae > Lemur > Lemur catta. The sequence continues at coordinate 9,197,421 of NC_059147.1, read as the reverse complement.
TTTCATCAGCAGCTCTTTCTGCAATCCTAATATCCAGCCAATGTTGAGAGCCCCTTTTGTAGCCACTGCGCTCTCCTGTCTCAGAACAAGATTGTTGCAAGGGTCAGGCTGACACCTCTAGAGTCTCATGTCATGAAAAATCTAGGGCCTCCTTCATGCTTCTAACCCCAGGAGCATGACCTGAGAAAAATCCCAGGACTGGTAGAAATGCTGTGAGTGGAGGTTTTAGGCCTTCCTATTTTCTGGGTGTGGTTTGGAGGGGGCGCTGGTGAAGAGTACTGGGCACGGAATTGGTTGCATGCATCCCTCCTTGTCCTCTTGGGGAGGAAAAAGCATAATTTTTCTTTTTGCTCATGGCAACCCTTGTTCTTGTAAATTAAAATGGAAAAGGATAGCTTCGTCTCCAGTCTAGCTGGTATTTGATTCCTCCCCTGACGTCTTAATGACCAGCATGTCTGCCCCAACAGAGACGGCCAGCAGAAGGGAGAGGCGAGATGGGTTTTGAGACCCATCTTTAATTACAGCCCTAAAGTTCCTCCAGGCTCAGCTGTGAGAAGAACGTGGCGGAAGAAGGTGACATTCTTGTGCACCCTTGGGGATATAAGGGGAACGGAATGCAGGCCTTATTTCAGCAGTTTTCAGCCCTACAGACCTCCCCCCTCCTCCCCTCCCTGCAAACCTTCATAGGTGCCATGAGCCAAGTACTCAGTATCTCTTCACATCCAAATCCCGTTTGACCTTCACAGTTCATGGAGGTGGAATTTATTCCCATTTTACAGATGGGAAAGTGGAGGTTTGGGTTTTAGGTAACGGGTAGAGCTGGGACCTGAACCCAGGTTACTTGATTCAACGGTAGTCTCCTGACTTTCTTCTCTGTCCTGTTAGGGTCCCCGATGGGGGTATGTTCAGGAGCCTCTGCAGGTAGACAGGAGCCCTTCCTCTGCATCCCTTTCTCACCTCCAGCCTGCCTCTGTGCTGCGGAGCGTAGAGCACTAAATCACGGGCTGCCTCTGGACACTTTTTTATGGCATGTGGCCCTTTTGTCTAAATGTTTCTGCTAAAACATTTATCCCAACTCAGTCTGGGAACCCAGTAAGTGGGACTCCCAGTGCCAACCCTGAGGAGGCCAGATGATTTTTTTCTGTTTCCCCAAACCTCCTGGCCAATTTTCTTACCATCTTGTACTCATTTAGGCTGAGGACTGAGCATGTCATTCAAGGGAACAAAATTGCTGTTCTCCGCGGGCCTGAAGCCAAACAGCCCCGCAGCTAAAGAAACTCTGAAGCTCTGTGACTTTGTCTGTAAAAGGGCACCTTTGGTGAACACGCGCCTGGCAAGAGAAAACTTCTACCCCGTGCCAGTGCCTGGGGAGGGACAGACATCTCTCTCCACCCTGATATTAATCCTCTGTGTTTAAATGTCAAGTGAAAAATTGAGTCTTTTTGGCCCATAGACCGCGGAAAGCCTGGACGGTATACTTGACAATGATTCATTTTTATTAAACTGCTGGAAAACTAAAACAAACCCACGTTACTTGCACTAACCCCCCAGGCTTGGGCCTGCTGGGGAGAGGAGGCTGGATTCTCAGTCCTTTTCCTGGGAATAAGCTCAGAGTCCAGCACTTTTCACTGCTGAAAAGAGTGGCTGAAACGGCAGCCACTACAACCCTGAAAGGGGACTCCGGATGCATGTGGGGTCACCTGAGCCTGTTGGGGGGCATTTTGGCCATCTGGATGGACACTGGAGGAGGCATTTTAACAAGTTTCAGGGCAAGCACAGTTGCTTCAGTGCCTTTTTTTTTTTCATGATTTTAATAGTCAAATCAGCCAAATGGTGATTGTCACCATTCAACACTTGGCGCATAAAACCATGGGCAGAAGCAGAATGAAGCATCAGGCGAGGTTGGTACCTGACTTTGGTTGTCTGTCTTTTTAGATATGCCCCGGCCTTGCCACCTTCTCCTCCTGCTCCTCCTCTCTCAGGGCATAGGAGAGGGGTCTAAGGCAGGGGATCATCTCTGAGTTGGGATTAGCAGGATGAGGAGTTTTCCAGACAGACAAATGGGGCTGGGAAATGTGTTCTCGGCGGAAGGAACAGAAGGGCCTGAGGCTTATGCGATCACCCTGCGACTGGGGAATGACAAGGGCTTGCTGCTGCCAGGAGCAGAATGCAAGGTGCGGTGAGGCAAGGGTTGAACTTGGCGCGGGAGGGACTGTGGAGGGCCTCGGATTCTGAAAGGCTCACGTTGCCTCCTCCGGACCAGGACCTCGCAACCTCCATGCTTGTGACATTTCGGGTTGGATAATTCTCTGCTGGGAGGTTGGGAAGTGGGCACCGTCCCGTGCATTTGGGATGTTTTGCAGCTTCCGTGGCCTCTACCTTCTATTGATAGACACCAACAGTGTCCCCCTCCCCTCAGACATAGCAACAAAAATCTCTCCAGACGCTGCCACGTTCCCGGGGAGGCAGGGGGCAAAACTCCCCCAGCGAGAACTACTACTCTAAGGTGATGAGGAACCTCTGAGAATGTGAAGGCAAGAGAATGACAAGGTCAGAATAGCGCTTCAGGTGGCTCGTTCTGCAATAGCTCAGTAGATTTAAGGCGATCACCAGGACATAGAGAGACCAGGGTTAGGAGACAGGTAGGGGACATTTACAATAGTCCCGGAGGAGAGAAGTGGGCCTTGCCTGAGACAGGCCAGTGAGGGTGGGGGTGGGGAGCAGACCAAGAGACAAGATTTGGAGGGGCCAGATACGGCCGTTGCTTGCACGGGGAAGACGATGCAGGGTGATAGTTTAAGGCCACAACAGCCGGCCTGGGAGCTGCGGGGATGGGGCCGTTCTGGGGAAGGAGCATGGGTCTTTGGGGACCTTGGTCACCCACACAACTCTGCTCACTCCTTCACACAGGCTCACCTCCCCCTCCCAGCTCTGGCTCTACCCCACCTGTGCCCCTCCTGTCAACTCACCCGGTCCTCTCAGCCCCTGCACAGCAGAGAGAGCACTCGCCGCCCCCGCGGTGGAGCCCACCCGGCTGACCCCCCTGCTGAGTTTCCTGGGCTCTCCTTAGCTCCCTTGCTGCTCCTTGGGACCAATCATAATGAGCTGTAATTACCATTTGTTGAGCATGTCCTCGTTCAGGGTACTGTGTCACATTCTGTAACTTAACCCTCACCAGAGAGATCTTACTGAAGAGGACAAAGGCTCAGAGAAGAGGAAAGCTTGCACTAGATATTGTCCCCTTGCCGGTGAGCTCCAGGGGGCTGGAGCCATCACCTGCGTGGCCACAGCCATGTCCCAGCTTCCGGCACACTGCCCGGCTCAGAGCAGAGGTGCAGAAGGAGTTTGTAGAATCAGTGAAAACATTCAGGTCACATAGGAGCTGGAGGCAGGGCTAGGATGGGAGCCCAGGTATGTCTGACCCCAGAGCCTGAGCAATTTCTGGGCCACATTTTTCTATTTTCCTTCACGTGCTTGCAAATAGACGTCTATTTTGAACAGATGAATGAATAAATGACTGAGTGAATAAAACAGCATCGGTGGGGGCTTCCAGTCTTCCTTTCATCTGCCCAGAAACAAATTTCAATTTCTACCCAAGGGTAAGCTAAGAAAGTTTCCAGACTTGGGGTGTACCTACAAGGCTGGAGTCTTCCCAAGTCTTTCACGTTGCTTCCAGCTAAGGCTGTCACTGGCCTCTGGCAGACAGGTGATCGACTATCTTATCCACTGCAGGTGTATAAAGTTTTGCCATCAATGTGTGCTTTGGGATTAAAGCCCCTCTCCAGGGAAGGACGATATATTAAGCTACTGCCTGCCTGTAACACTTTAGTATGAATTTATTAATCAGCAGCTTTCCCAGTGGACCCCTGGCTGAGAGCAAACGCCTATAGAATGAGACACGGGCAAGTTAAGTCTCCACATGGGGAAATGTGTGCTTGTCCTGGGCAGTATGAAAGAGCTGGACAAACGGGTTAGGAATTCGCCACAGGTAGGGGGAGCAGAAGAAGTGAGAAGAGAAGTGGCAGTGTGTGGGAGAATAACCATCTTTCCTCTCCTCGGGGTGGTCCTGGGATCTCGTTTTCTATAGAAGATGGATTGTTGGGTTTAGCGAGAAAGGTTGGTTGCTAATCCAATAATCTAATATGAGCCAACAGATCCAACTGCCAGGCCTGAGCTAAGCGCTGGGACCTGGGATGGGTCCATCCACCTCGTACCGGGAGAGCCTTGTTTACAGGCAGCCCTGACGTCACAGAAACAGCGCCTGCTGGCAAATGAGCCAGGAGTCACAGGAACTGAAAGGGTTAAAAGGTTACTGTTGGGGTGATCAGGGGGGGCTTCCCAGAGGAGGTGGCATTGGAGCTGGGCTTCTAAGGATGCTGGGCAGTTTGCCGCCAAATGCAGTCTCTGAGCATGAGGCGCAGAGGAGGGCCTGGCGGGGATTCGTTCTGGGGGCCCCTGCAGCACCCTCGAGCCTCCCAACACGCGTCGTACTTTATTGTGAGTTTGCATTTAATGCTGCCCCCTGTGTTAGAATATAAGCCCAACAAGGCAGGGACTGGGTACAAGCAGGTCCCTGCGTGTCTGAGGCCCGGGTGGGTGGGCTCACAGCAGGCCTCAGTGAGAACTGAGTGATTTGGGTGCAGAGCGAACACCGTACCGAGCTGTTCCCAGTTCTGCTTGCTTTGCCTTGCAAGGGTGTGGAGCCGGTGGGGGAACCTCTCTCCCCTGGGACGGGCTCCACTGTTTCATCCACAGGTCTTGTTTGACCTTTGCTTAGATCCTAACTGCATTTGATTAGATCCTAATTAGCAAATCATCATTTTGTTTGCAATTCTATGTACCATTCCTTCATTGTCGATTGTATGAGGGACCCAGAAAGTCTTAAACCACAGGAATGTTTATTGTTTGATTGTCTTACTAAAAATAAAACACTCGTTGAAGGCTAACCCAGTCAGAGGAGTGACTATCTTTAAGTGACAGCTCAATGAGTGTTACAGGTTGAACACGGCCATGTGATCAGCACCCCAGTGGGGAAGCAGCCCCAGCTCCACCCCATCCTAGGGGTGACTCCAGCCCCGTGGGTTAGTTGTGCCTACTGACGTGTACACGAACGGACTTGGGCAGGCGGAAGTGCTCTTCTGTGACTGCTTTCTCACATTGTGCGTGAGAGCCATCCACCATTTTATGAATATATCATAATCTATCCATTCTATTTTTGGTGAATGAGTATTTTGCCATTTTGGGTTATTATGGAGAACGATGCCATGAACATTCTAGAACATATCTTCTGGTGAACATATGTATTAATAAAAATTGCTGCTGGGTAAATGCCCAGCAAATGCGTATCTTTAGCTTTAGTAGGTATTCCCAGACAGGGGAACTGTTGTCTCGGGTTCTGGACCAGGGATTCTCTGCCTCGGCAAAAGGGACATTTTGGACAGGGTGATTTTTTGTTACTGGAGACTGTCCTGCGCATTGCAAGGTGTTTAGCAGCATCTGTGGTCTCTATCCTCTAGATGCCAGTAGCACCACCTCCCCACAAGTCATGACGATAAAAAAACATCTCAAGAAATTGCCAAATATCTTCTGGGGAGCAAAATTACCACCCACTAAAATGTGAGCTCTATACAGCAGGGACCTTCCCTATTTATACCCCAGGGCCAGTGGGCACTTAGACATTTTTTTTTCTGGTTTTTTTTTTTTTTAGACACAAGGCCTTACTTTGTTGCCCAGGCTGGAGTGCAGTAGTGAGAACTTAGCTCGCTGCAACCTTGAACTCCTGGGCTTAAGCAGTCCTCCCACCCTGGCCTTCCAACTAGCTGGGACTACAGGCACACACCACCAAGCCTGGCCCAATTTTCGTCTTTTAAAAGCAGACTTGAGCTTGGACTCCCCTTGGATGATTTGCTGCGCCTGGGCGGAGCAGCCCTGGGCACAGGCCACGGCTGGCCAGGGCAGGCCCACCTGATGCATGGCAGTGGCCAGGGCCCCAGAATTGGGGGAGAGTGGCTGCGTCCTGTCTCCATCAGTGTGCACTTGTGGGGACCGGCCGGTGGCCACTACCTTGGCCCTCTTCCCTGACACCATCTTTCCTGGTCCCCTCCCCTCTCCCCCGGGCAGGCGTGGCGTCCTGCACCTGCACGAGAGCAGTGGGATTCACGACATTGGCCTGCCCCAGTGGCAGCTCCTGCTCTGTCTGTTGGTTGTCGTCATCGTCCTGTACTTTAGCCTCTGGAAAGGAGTGAAGACATCAGGAAAGGTAATCTCTGTTTTTCTTTTGGTTGGGAGGTTGGCCTTGACAAAAAAAAAATTTTTTTCTAGCTATAATCATGTAGTTGGTGAAAAGAAAAGGTGGAATCAGTAGTGCAAAGCTTGGGTTCAAGCCCCAGCTCTGTCACTGACTTAGACAAATCCCTTCCCCTCCTTAAGCCAGTGTGTCCCCAACAGGAGGGTGAGGGCATCCAGGTAGATCAGAGTTCCTCGTGCTCTCCTGCCAAAGCCTCCCCCAACAGCATAGACCAGGGGCTGGGATACCCTCAAGGGCTTCCAGACAAAGCCTAAAGCAACTATTGACATGTCTTTGATAAATCTTGGATTCTGACATAAAATTTCCTTCAAATGTTATATTTGCTTTACTATAAAATCCAAATTTTTTAGTAAGAGAATGCTCTAGAAGATATCTAGATGTATGCTGGGCTTTGTGTTTCCTCTGACATAGTGCTGAGTGTCCCCAAGGGTCTAGGTGTCTTGCAGAGAACAGCACAGGATTGGATAAGCAGTGAGGGCCAGTCTGGAGCTGGCATTCTGAATGCGGGCAACACTGCTCCCTGCAGTCAGCCTCTTAGAGGTGGAGCACACTCAGGAAATGGCTCATGTTCATTCTGAGCCTGAGGAACATTGTGGGAACAACAACCCCAATTGGGCCCCACAGATCTATGTAGAGCATGACTGTTAAAGAGGATGTAGCTGGGAAGTGTTCTTTCCAAAGTTTTGCTTAGCTATGGCTATGTAACAAACCACCCCAAAATGTAGTGACTTAAAATAACAACCATTTTATTATCTCTCATGATTCTGTGGATTGACTGGGATCAGCTGGGTGGTTCTTCTGCTCCATGTGATATTCCCTGGGCTACATATCCGGGGTCTCGAATGGGCTGGAACATCCTAGATGTTGCACACACATTTCCGGCAGTTGGTGCTGGCTAGAAGCTAAGTTGGAGCTGTCAACCAGAGCACCTTGGTGGTTTCCCCATAGCCTTTCTATGCTGCTTGAGCTTCTCACAGCATGGTGGCTGAGTTCCAAGAGCATGTTCCAAGCAGACAAGCCCCAGTGTGCAAGTTGCTCTTCCAGTCTCTGTTTGTATTGTCCTTGATATTGTCCCAATGCCCAAAACAACTCTTGCAGTAAAGCCCAGAGTCCATGTGGGAGGTGACTACACACAGGTGTGAGTTCACTAGGGGTCATGAGGCAATAGTCTACCATAATCAAGTAGGCATGAATTTGGAAGAAGCTTCATTAGACAACTGATTTTGGAAAAGGGGGTGCAACAGGGTTCTCTCTGATACTCCTAGAGTTCTTGGTCATGCCATTGAGAGCAAAGATAGCAGCAGGGGACAAGCAGCCAGTGGGGATGAAATTTGTCAAGAACTGGAGGTGGAACTTCCTACCATCATTTTGGGGGCACAGTGGCTTCCCTAGGAAGGACTCAAACAAAATGTAGACAAGGGCTGAGAGGAATTCTGGGGTAGAGCAAAACCAGTCTAGGACCACTACCATCTGGATGCCTGGCACATAATAGATCTTCAGTAAATATTTACTGAAGGATTGAAGGGTGGGTGGGTAAATAACTTTAGAGAACTTCATTAAGTGTTCTTTTGAATTCAGTTCGAAATTATTAAGCATTTATGGACACCTCGTATGTACCAGACCTGATGTTAGTATTAGTGATGCAAGAATAAATAAGACAAATTCCTTCTTCAATTGCTTATAATCTGTGTATTAAAGACAGGTTGTAGGTCAACCAATGCCACTAGTTATTTGGGTTTCTATTCAGAGACATATATGTGTGTTCCCCTTTAAATAAACACCAATGGTCACAAACTATACACACTTTTATATATTTTGCTTTTTTTCCCTTAACTTTACCTTGTGGATAATTTCACAACCAGTAGTCAGGTTATATACAAAATACCTTAGTCGAAATACAAACTGTGGGGTTTTTAACCGTCATTAAATCAATTTAGTGGGTCATCACAAATTTTAAAAATGAAATAGGCTAGATAATGACTATGTTGCACATAGTAAAATATGCTATCTTGTGGAATTTTTGTTCCAGTTATAGCACTCTATATGTTTATGAATAATTTGTCTCAATGAAGAAGGAATTTCTTACCATGGGTCATGGTCAAAAAGTATGAGATGCTGCATTAGTGGAGGGAGCAAGCTCTTTCAACTGTGAGGGTCTGCAAAGACCACGGGGAAGGTGACATTCGAGCTGGGTCTGTAAGGACAGGCACAGGTAGGGTGGGGGAGGGGGAAGGGGTTCTCAGTAGGAGGAACTGTGTGAGCAGAGCCATAGAGGTGTTGATGCCCTGGTCCAGCTTTGTCTACTGCTCTCAGCGCCTTTCCTGGGTACCAGGATCAGGGCTCTTCTGGCCTCTGCAGGCACCAACAGAGGCCCTGCGGGGAGACAGGGCCCTGCCCTATGAACTGTGGAAGGTGTATGAGCTTCACTAGTGCTACTGGCCTGGGTGTGGGGCCACCACAGGCTTCTAACATTGCACTTCAAGATTAAGTTCCCCACAGCCATCGCCAAAGGGGTAGAGCCTGCACTGCCTAGCTGAGCACCTGGCCAGAGCAGAGCTTAATTGTCCGCAGCCAGGTTGGTGCTCGAGAGCGACCAAAAGGAGCAGGGCTGAGCATGCCCAGTTCCTCTTTCTAAGTGCACCTTCAGAGGAGGAGTGTAATGAGAGGCAGGACAGGAGTGTTACACTGGGAAGTCTCCCCCATAGAAACACAATGAGTGAGAATTATGGGTCCCCCTTGTGTGTCAACTGAAGCCCCAGCCCACATTTTGAGTAAGTCCCTCAGTGTTCTGGCTGAGCAGGCAAGCGCCTGGGCAATCCATAGGGAGGGGATTTCTAGAATGGGGAGCTTCACTCAGGACATTCCTGTGCCCTGTCTTTAATTGTTTTTATAAACTGGCTCATGCAAAAACCAAGAGTATTGCTTATTTGTTCCCAGACTGCATCTGGAATGGGACACTGAGCTTTGCTTAGCAGGCTTCTACAAGCCACAGAGCCAGCCTGAATGAACTGTGAACGTTCACACTTCCTGTCGTGACAAGTGAAGGCTGTGCTTGGGAAGATGCACGACTCTATGGCCGCCAGGATGGTGGGAGGCAGGGCATGGTCTCAACCAGGGCAAGGAGTTACCCCAGACCACACACTCTGTGACAACTGTGTTGGCCCATAGATCGCCTCTCGGTAGAGAGTGGAGGTTTGAGTCAGGCATTAGTTAACCCCCAGAGAGGCTGGCAAGTGTGTGCATGCTGCTGCCTGCCATCCTGGAGTCCCACCTCCATCTCCTGAGTTCTTGGCTGAAGTGGCATTTAGCAAATGCAAGCCCAGCGATCCAGCCCCTAAGTGTCAGAGCTGCAAAGTACTCAGAGGCTATCAACACCAACCTCCTCATACAGATGAGGAAACCAGGGCTTGGAGAGGGACAGGGTTTCACAGCAATCTTTAGCACAGCTAGGACTTGAACCCAGTTGTCCAATATACAGTCTAGTGAGAGATTAAGAACATGGGCTTTGCGGTCAGACCACCTGTGACCTTGGGGTTAATGACCCTCCATAAGCTTCAGTTCCCTCTGTTCATTTCCCTGTAAAATGAAGGTGACGAGTGGATGTGACTGCCTCCCAGCTATTGGGAGGATGGAGGGCGAGTCCTGCGTGCAGGGCTGGCAGGTGGGAATTGCTCAATAAATGGCCCCTATGTGTGTGTCCCCATCATCAGCTCTCCCACCCTGCTCTGCCCCTACCTACACTGCATTGCCAGTTAGCTGTGGGCTGGAAGGAGGGAAGGACCCAGCCTCCCACCAGCTCTGTTTACATATTGGACTAAATTTTTGGAAACCTCAGACTCCTATTTGCCTGGAGATAAATCAAGACATCAGAACTGGCCAGGGTCAGCCACCACTCCGCCCACCTTGCTGCCAGCCTCTGGGCTGTCTAGGGGCCGGGAGCAGGCGCAGAACCTCCTGAGTTCTGGGGAAGGTGGTGGGAGGGGAGCGAGAAAGCCAGACCAATTCAAAGAAAACCTGAGTCTTAACATATTTAAATAGAAAGGTAGTTGTGCTACTTTCACATTCAAGTCATAATTCTAGCCAAGTCTTCCCATGAGTGTGTCAATACAGGCTGGTCCTGGCTTGCTCTAGTGACTTGATGGGACCCAATTATTAATATAATGAACAGCATCATTTGGCATAAGAGCAATGTATGTACTAAAATATTTCCAGCTCGGCGTTCTCTTAAGTAATATCAGTACTTACCACACACCCTATAAATTCTTTAAAAAGAATGTAGTGAAAATGTCCCTAAAGCTCAGTTCAGAGGATCACAAATTCTAAAGCAGTAAAGGTTAAATTAATGGCAGATTTATAGTGATAACTTCTGTGTTTTTATAGACCTTAAAGCAGACCCCAGGCAGTGCTTCTTAAACGCTAATGCACATAAGAATCACCTGCAGGGCTTGTTAGAACCAGGATTCCTGGGTCCCTGTTTGAGACAGTCCAATTCAGTGGCAGGGGTGCGGTGGTGGTGGCGGTGGTGAGAATTTGCATTTCTGACAAGCTCCTAGGTGATGCTGGTGTTAATCTAGGCAATCCTTTGCCTGATGCCTGGCTTTGTAGCAAGGCTTGCACAACTTCAATGACTGGCTCACCGCCTCTCTGGTCAGCTCCTTGCCTTTAGAGAGCTCTATCCATCTGAATGTTCTTCCTTTTATGGAGTCAAGATCTCCTTCATTTTGATTATCAGCCATTGGTTTGAGTTTGATACCTGGAACCACATGAATTATCCACAGAAACACCAGGCAGGTAAGAATTTGGGTTTAATGTGACAGAAACCAGGGATCTCCCTTGGGGACTAAGAGTACTTGCCAAGACCAGTGGGCTGTTCATTAATTCCCTGATCTTGTGCTCAAAGTTGGACCAAGTCTGGATTCTCATGACCAGAGATGCAAGTTGAAATTCTGAGAGCTGTAAGGCCTGGGGTCGAGATGGCAGAGCCCATGTGTCGCTTCTCTTTGCCCAGTGTGCATACAGGGCACAAGGGACCATGAGTGATTTGTTGGACAAGGATCTAGGAGCCTTCCTTTCGACATGAGATCTCAGGCAGCTGAACTCACATCTGCCATCAATTCTGAGAACCTTCGACAAGACTCAGATGGTTTAGCTTTGAACACATGTGCTGGGACAAAACAACCCCTTCCTTTCTTGATGCTTGACTATAGCCAGACTCCACTCACCCATGTCCTGATGTGTTCCCTAGGGAAACTGAATCCATGTTGGAACCTCAGGCATGGCCAATGCAAGGCCACCTCCAGGCTCGATGCCCTGGAGTCAAAACTCAGGAGGTTAGTTTTCGATGGGGAGAGTGTGGTCTCACCGGGTCTGCTGGGCCAGCAGTTGACATGAGCTGTAGGAGACCATAGCATCTAGGACCCATCACAACATCACAAGAATATGCGAGGGCTCTTCTTGTGCCTGTGGCCAAGGACTTAGACCCATTTGTCCCATTCTGGGAGAATGAATCCAATAGCAATGCAAGGCCACCCAGATGCAACAGCCTTCATTTCCAGGGCATGTTTCTCTCTTCATTTGTTATACAATTTGTTCCTGTCCACCAAAAGAAAGCAGAAGTCAAAAGCCCACATTCACAAAGACCTTGACAGATCAAGTGAGTAATGGAGAAACAACTGAACGACATGAAACAGAGGAGCTTTCTCTGATCACCTCTGAGCCCCAAAGACACGACCACCACTGATCTGTTTCCTCCCCTGTTGACTCATTTGCTCATTCATTGACTCACTCGTGCTTTCATTCATTCTTTGACTAACTTAGTCATCCACTAACCCTCTGATTTATCACTCACTCATCCACCCATCTATCCATCCATCCATCCACTCAACCATCCACCCCCTCAACCATCCACCCATCTATCCATCTACTCACTCAACCATCCACCCCCTCAACCATCCACCCATCTATCCGTCCATCCATCCACTCAACCACCCACCCCCTCAATCATCCACCCATCTATCCATCCATCCATCCACTCAACCACCCACCCCCTCAATCATCCACCCATCTATCCATCCATCCATCCACTCAACCACCCACCCCCTCAATCATCCACCCATCTATCCATCCATCCATCCACTCAACCACCCACCCCCTCAACCATCCACCCATCTATCCATCTATTCACTCAACCATCCACTCCCTCAATCAACCACCCATCTATCCATCCATCCACTCAACCACCCACTCCCTCAATCATCCACCCATCTATTTAACTGCCTGCCCAACCAGACATCCAACCACCCAACCATCCACTCACCCATCCGTGCATCTACCTGACAATCCAGCACTCATCTATGCAACTGTCCAATAATTCATCCAATAAACATTTTTTAAGGGCCCACGTGTGCCAGGTCCTGGGGATACAAGTTTAAAAAATATAGGATTTTGCTTCTAAGGGGCTCATGGTCTAGAGGGAAAAGCAAACAGGTAAGCAAAGAAGAGAAATCCTATCCCTTAGGCATAGGTCTGAAAATATATGACTATTTTTTATATCTCCATTTTTATTTGAGCCCATGTCTTTCTAGGCCGGCAAAGAACTTCACCCTCAGTCATGATTCGAGGCTTCCGTTTTCTGCCTAGGCATGTGTGAAGATTCTTGGGGCTGCAGAGTGCTAGGGCCTGGGGGGAGGAACCATCTGGCTCTTAAGTTATATGTCCTCTCGTGTTTCAGCTGAGCCCTCCTGGCGTCTGGCTGCCCTGACCCTGATCTGATTTTCTGCGTGGGGCACAGTCTCCTTCTGCCAGGCTGCCCACGGCTGCATCGGCCTAAAGCAGTGATTTCTCACCCTGGCTGCCCATTCACATCACCTGGGAGCTTTTAAAAAATACTGAAGTGCAGGCCCCACCCCAGACCAATTAAATCAGAAACTCCAAGAATGGGATCTGAGCTTTAATATTTTTATCAGTAAGTTACCCCAGAGTATTGTAATGTGTAGCCAAGGGTACGAAGGAACAGTGAGGAAGCCCACACGACTGACTCTTCCCCTGTCCCTACCCTTCCTCTCGATTCCTCCAACCTGGGCAAGGGGACAGGGCGTCTCTTTTTAGTCTGGGCACAGTCTCTTCCCTTTCGTGTTTCTGAACAAGATACTGTGTCTATGTCCCAAATCTGTTCCTACTAAAATGAAGGATGGTCAGAAATTCTGCTTTCTGCCCGGCACATTCCTTCTTGGGCAATGCATGTAGGAAGATATGCTTGAATGAGGGCAAAGGAAAAGAGGGAAAGGTAAAGGACAGGGAGAGAGGAGGAGAGGGAGACAACAAGATTGATTTCTAAATATCTCACCAGTCAGATGGGTACAGCAACCAACACCAATGGTGTGATGGATGCAGGACTGGCAGGAAAAGGAGAGAGCACAAAGGTGGGTGTGCTGAGTCCTGAGGCAACTTTAAGGAGTCAGAAGAGGTGACTTTGGGAACAAGGAGGCATCCGATGCAATGAGAACCTGAGTCTTTGCCCCTGATGCCATTAGCTTCCACTGCCACACTGTCCCCGGTGCGCCTGATTCTCCCCCAGGTTCTGAGCTTCTCTAGGGTGAGGCCAATGTGGGCTCATTGCTCTGTCCCTGGAGTCTGGCTCAGGGTCTGCCCCAGAGATGGAGCTTGCGGAACATGCCTTGGGTAAGGAGGGGTGGGGGAGGGCGTGGCTGGCTCTCTGGCAGAGGGCCCTGTGCCCTGCCAGCCCCCCAGGGGGCTGAGGCAGAGCATGGCTCTCACACAAGCCATCTGTTGCCCAGGTGGTGTGGATCACAGCCACGCTGCCTTACCTGGTGCTGTTCGTGCTCCTGGTTCACGGCATCACGCTGCCTGGTGCCTCCAACGGCATCAACGCCTACCTGCACATCGACTTCTACCGCCTAAAAGAGGCCACGGTCAGTGCCCAGTGACTGCCCGGCCTTGGGCCGGGCTTGAGGGAGGCTTCTCGGGGGCAGGTGGTGATGGAAGATCGGGTCCCAGCTCTGCCATACACTTGCCGCATAGCCTTGGATAGGATCCTTCCCTCTCTGAGTGTCGGCTGGGATACTGTGGTCCCATCTGGTGGCCTTCACTGACTGCTCTTTGCAAGAAGAGCAGTGCCCTGTGAAGGGGACATGATGTCCTGGGTCCTCACTCCTGTCCTGTGCCCATGGCTCCCCAGCCCACCCCAGCCCTACTACTGCTTTCTGGTCCCCCACCCTGGCCTTTGCCCCCATCCTATGATGACAGCATAAGGGGTGACCTCAGCCCACAAGGAGACCTGGACCTGCCAACTCACCCCCAACAACCTCCTCTAGCCAACGTCCTGCCCAGAGGCCTAAATGACTATGGAAGCGGAAATTACGATATAGAGAGGTGAAACTGACCAGGCCTAGACCACGAGGCAGGGAGGTTGGAGAAGGGCTCAGATCTTCAGGCCTCTGGCCATGTGCTTTCATCACCCAAAAGATGGAATAAGAAAGCCCCAGTGGCCCCCAGGAAGTTACCCCTGTCTGTGGGCCGGTAGGAGCCTCCTAGGAACCATCATCCCTCTCTGAAGATGTCATCTCCATAAGTTCTGAAATGGTCATGATACTCTTTGCTCTTGCCCTGTCCCCATTCTAGCCTAGGACTTTCAGTTTATTAACTTTCTTTGAAAATCAGGAGATGAAATGGAGCCAGTGAGTTCCTCCGGGGTGAGCTCACTCATGGCTACCCGGGGTTGGGAGACACTAGGGAGGCCCCAGCCTCTCTCCGTGGCTGTCTTGCACGGGCTGCAGGGGAGGGAGTGGCTAGGGCTCCCCGTCTCTGCTTCAGACCACGTTTCCTCAGGTCTCAGAGCACCCTGGGGTTTCCCCGCCCTTCCAGGGCATCCAGAAGGTCATACGATGCTGTAGGAAACCGAGGGTGATGTCTTTTGTCTGCTGATTTCAGGTGTGGATCGATGCTGCAACTCAGATATTTTTCTCCTTGGGGGCTGGATTTGGAGTCTTGATTGCATTTGCCAGTTACAACAAATTTGACAACAACTGTTACAGGTAGGGTCCTTCTCAGAGCTCTGGGAAGCTCCGAATCCCGGAGGTTGATCCTTGAGAGGGTGGGAGAGAGGGTGCCGGTCTGGAAGCCAACTCTCCTTGACAAGCCAAGTTTTCTTCCTGTGACCGTCCCGGGCATTCTGTGAACTCTCACATGGCCTCTGGGGGTCCCGATAAACATATTTCATTTCAGCTGTAAGGTGCAGAGCTGGGAGAGTTGAGGCTGCTGGCGTGGGGGACCATGGGGATGGGTGGCTGGGACAGACGAGCACTGTGTGGCTGTCTGAGCAGACAGCACGGCCTGATTCTGTCCGTCTGATGCCCGGGCAGCCCAGGGTCAAATATCCAGGCTGCTGAGGGCCTGGCAGGGTCAGAGGTAAGCGTGCAGTGTAACTGGGAGCTAGGAGACCACGCCCAGCCTGGTGCAGTAAGCATCTGAGGCCACCTCCTGCAGGCCTGGTGCCGTGGGGACTTCAGACAGAGGCACACGCTTGGGCCGACCTCCATCACTCCCTCTAGGCCTACTGAGGCTTACGGCGGAATTGGCGTCTTGCGTACAAGAGAGTAGCATGAATGCATACCGGCAGGACAGGCCACACGGAGGGAAGGGAATGGGGTGATTAGCAAGAGCACGGAGATGAGTTTGAGGTGTGCCTTGGAGGACAGTTAGGCTCGCACCAGACAGACATGGAGCGGCTGGCATGCATGGGGCGGGGCCAGCAGTGGCAGGAAGGGGTGTGTTTTTGGACCAGCAAGTTGACTGGTTTGATTTGTTCAAAGAGTACACATTGGCAGTCATAGAAGATAAGTCTAGAAGGAAGGTTGGGTCCTCTTAGCAAAGCTCTTGAATGCCAGGGTGAGGAGTGGGGAGGCACTGGGGAGCCACAGAAAGTTTGTTGAAGAAGGCGGCTGGTGACTGATTCCCCAACAGGAGTTTGGCAGCAGACTCTGGTATCAGACTGTTCCAGCCATAAGCAGTTGTCCTGCTCCCTGCTCCACGGACGGAGAGGTTTTGGGGGCCAGGCAGCAGTGTGGCAACTGAAGGAGACACGGCCTTCATGGCTGGGTCCGGGCTGCAGGCTCCACAGATGGTCCAGTGGCCCATGGGCAGGGCTGGGGGGAGTCAGGGGACTTGAACTGATGGTGCTTCCTCCCCAGGGACGCCCTTCTGACCAGCAGCATCAACTGTATCACCAGCTTCGTTTCTGGGTTCGCCATCTTCTCCATCCTCGGTTACATGGCCCACGAGCACAAGGTCAACATCGAGGATGTGGCCACTGAGGGTGAGTGTGCAGACCACCTCGGCCCTCGCCACTGAGCAGGGCTGAGAAGCCCACCCCCTTCCTGGCTGCCCGGCTCTCTGTGGAGGTTTCCAAACTGCCTGTTGGATGGGCTTTCCCTTGACACAGTCCGTGGGAATTCCAGGCAGTCCTGGGCCTGGGCCTTGTAGAGGAACCTTCCTCTGAGTCAGGCTAGGAGGGCCAGATTTTGGAGAGTCCCCTCCGTACAGCCCCTGGGCTGAGCATGCGGCATCCCTCCATTTGCTTCTCACAGGGCTGCCAGGCAAGTGTTGATGGACTCACTGGAAAGGAGAAAACTGAGACTCAGGCTGAATAAGTTGCCCAGTGTCACCCAGGTAGTGAGCAGTGCAGCCAGCATTCAAACCCCAGAGCTTGTGTCCTTCCCCACTGCTTCCCTTATTCTCATGGCCACCAAGAAGCTGAGACCTGGGGACTCTGAGGACGGCGAGCTTTTGAGAATGACAGTGGGTCCCTTGGAGTGTGGGAGGTGGGGCTTGCAGCGTGGAGCAGCTGTCCAGGCAGGCACTGCTCTCTAGCCGGGACGTTTGAGGCCACCCGCCTCGAGGCACAGGTGAGCTATAAGTCTGTGCTGGCTTCGTCTGTCATCTCCGGAACCTCGGTCTGCTCTGCCCACGTGTGCCTGGCCAAGTGTCACGGGGCTGGGCTGGAGTTGATTGGGCCTCAAAGTGCTTCACTCCCACCTGCAGCTCAGAGCCACAGTCTCAGCCATTGATAAGGTCCTTGATGTTTCTTACAGGAGCCGGTTTAGTGTTCATCCTGTATCCAGAAGCCATTTCCACCCTGTCTGGATCTACATTCTGGGCTGTCGTGTTTTTCATCATGCTCTTGGCCCTGGGCCTTGACAGCTCAGTGAGTGACCCTGCTCAGGATACCTCCCCCGACCCCCTGGGCCTGAACCCCAGCCGTCTGAAGTTCCACCATTCATTCAAACCCCTGATTAGTAGTTGTTTCCAGAAGGCCCTATTTAAATGCAAACAAGTCCTCCACTCAAACAGATAAGACTCAGGCCAAAGCCAAGAACCACAGGAACCCCACTGGCATCGTGGAAATCCAAATCAGAAAAGACTGCAGATAAGGCAGCCCGACACTCTTCTCTGGAGCAGATGGGGGAACTGGATTAGGAGAGGATGGGGCTAGAGTCTTGTTCTCTAACCAAGCACTTTCCCATAATGGTTCAGCATCAACAACCAGCAAAAACATTTGAACCTCAGTAGTTTCTTACATCCTTTTATTTACCCATATGTAAGATTAAATCTACTGTCATCCTTTTCAATCTGTGTCCACCCTTGGTACGTCATGCCTGGAAGTTTGCAAAAAGTCTCAGGGCTAACAGATAGGTTTCCTCTCACTGCTTTTTCCTCTCAATCGGCAGCTCTGCCAGGGGCAGTGTGTTGAGAAGGATTCTGAGGCTGCTCGCAGGCTCATAGGGGAGAATACTGATTGCGATTAACAGTGTCTGCCAGGAGGAGAGGAGAGGAGCAGGGTGGCTTGTATGCATCTTGTCCACCCTGGCCGTGACCTCAAAAGGAAGGGAGTGGGATGTGAGACCCTTTCAGACTCAGAGCCTAGAGTTTGAGGTGACCACTTTGCTTGATAGTTAGAAATGCAGCCAAAAATCCTTATCAAAAGCTGCTGCCTGAAGTTCCCAGGCTAGGAGCTCTTCTGCAGCAGCTGGTGGCAGGAGGCCCTTGCTGCCACGCAGGTGTCACACGGTGTCTGGCGTTGGACACCTTCCACTCCCCGTCAGCTTACCTGTACCCACGCAGGCTGTGTGCATGGGCAGGAGACAGGTGATTAGGGGCAGACAGAGCTAACCTAAGCCTCCACCCTATCCTACATAGTTTCTCAGTTCTAAATTTGTCTGAGAAGAGGACAGAAATGGGATGAGAGGATGGGGAGGAAGGCAGGACCTGCTGATTTCTCCAGGGGACAAGGCAGCAGTCGGGGTGCATGAGTCCCAGGCTGCGGGAGGCCTGAGATACCCCAGGGCCTGGGCCTGAGGTCTGGGGAGACCCTCACTCCTGTACCCCACCCCACCTGGTTCCCCCCAGATGGGAGGCATGGAGGCTGTCATCACGGGCCTGGCCGATGACTTCCAGATCCTAAAGCGACACCGGAAACTCTTCACATTTGGAGTCACCTTTGGCACCTTCCTCCTGGCCCTGTTTTGCATAACTAAGGTGAGGAGGGGCTGGGCCCTGGGTCAGCCAAGCTTCTGGGCTGGATTTCAATGATATCAGACATTCCCAGCCCTGGAACTGGGGGTGAGTACCCTCTCCCCGGGGCCTGATCCCCTAGGGCTGGGCCCTGGAAGTCTCCTTCCACCCCCGGGCCCGAGGGTTTCCAGGCTGCCCTCTTAACTGCTTGTTGATTTGACAGGCAGCAAAAGTCCCTTTGAAACCATCTCACTCTTTGCCAGCTGAAGCACCCACCAGGCACCTGGTGACTCCCACAACGTCAAGACAATAGCCCCACAGTCCTGTCACCCGCACTCTCAAATGGGGCTCTGGGCAGTGGGACAGGGGACAGGTAAGAGTTGATGGGCACAACAGTCGGTGCCCGTTTCTGGCCCACGTGGCCTCAGGCTGTTTCTCTCCGTGCCCCAGGGTGGAATTTACGTGCTGACGCTGCTGGACACCTTTGCGGCGGGCACCTCCATCCTGTTTGCTGTTCTCATGGAAGCCGTTGGCGTCTCCTGGTTTTATGGTACGTGAGAGTGTGCAGAGGCTCCGGCCCCAGCCTTCCTGGAGCCCTTTCGCCTGGAGACGTGAAGGAGCTCTCCATTTCCGGGACAGCCACCTCAAATTCCAGAACTGAGCGAGCCGCTTATTAGGATAAGTGATCTGCTCCCCCATCCTCAGCTCATGTTAGGATGAACTCTCTTTAACGGGGCTGCAAAGGCATCCGGTGTCAGCTGCTTAAGAGAAACCCACAGGGAGCTGCTCACCCCCAAATCATGCAATTCATTCCAACACAGGGTCGCCAGATTTAGGAAACAAAACTTAGGGCCCCCCAGCTAACATGAATTTCAGATACACAACGAGCCATTCTTTAGTATTAGTGTTTCCCAGATATTGCATGGGACATAATTACACTAAATTTTTTTTCATTATGTATCTGAATTCCAAACTTAACTAGGTGTCCTGTATTTTATCTGGCAACCTTATTCTAGAACAGAACTGAGAGAATATTTTAGAAACTGTCATATGTGTTGCGATTGATCGTCCCCCCACCCCCCAGTGTCGTGCTGAAGTGTCCGTCCTGGTCTCACTGCCCGCGACCGCTCAGAAAGAGGTTGCCATGGAGGAG
Organism: Lemur catta; assembly: GCF_020740605.2. NCBI lineage: Eukaryota > Metazoa > Chordata > Mammalia > Primates > Lemuridae > Lemur > Lemur catta. Next base: position 9,177,433 of record NC_059147.1, on the reverse strand, counting down.
TCTGAGCTCCTGTGTCAGACTGAAGTCAGGGAAATACCGTATAATACACCGCCACTGTCATTTTCAGAGGAAGAGTGAGAGAGAGGAGAGAGCCAGGCCTTGGAGTCAGGCCTGCGTGGCTCTGTGACCTGGGGCAAGTCCCCTCACCCCTGAGCCCTGGTTTCCCTCTGACAAATGAGTTGAGGTGGCACATGAAGGGCGATGTTGTCCTGGAGTTTGTCGTCTCCTTTGTTCTGCATCTGCAAAGTGCCTGTCCCCAGGTTGCCGAAGTCCCAGGGGGTCAGCACCTGGCCCCACTGCCCTGCTCTCCGCCCCCCACCCCGGGCTGGAAGCTCACGGGAGGGGCCGCTGTGACGGCCACCCTGTTTGTGTGCAGGTGTGGACAGGTTCAGCAATGACATCCAGCAGATGATGGGGTTTAAGCCCGGCCTGTACTGGAGACTGTGCTGGAAGTTCGTCAGCCCTGCCTTCCTCCTGGTGGGTAGCCTGGGGCCCGGGCGCCCTGGGGGGAGGGGGCTGCGTCCAGGATGGGGCTGGGGTGGATCCGAAGGCCCCGGTCACACAGGACACTTGGGAGGCTCAGCCCTGCTGATCCCACAGTGGGCTTCCACCTATGTGGGCGTCTTGGCCCCTGGGGGGTCGTGGTGCCAGCTCCAAAGTCACTGTCCTGCTCTCTGTCTTCTTTCCGACATGTTGTTCTCTCACACACGCCCCCACCCCCGTCGCCCCCAGTTTGTGGTGGTGGTCAGCATTGTCAACTTCAAGCCCCTCACCTACGATGACTACATCTTCCCGCTCTGGGCCAACTGGGTGGGGTGGGGCATCGCCCTGTCCTCCATGGTCCTGGTTCCCGTCTACGTCATCTACAAGTTCCTCAGCACGCAGGGCTCCCTTCGGGAGGTGAGTTCTGGGCTGGCCGCAGGGGACAGGGTGGGAGGCGCCTCCTGAGTCATCCCTGTTGAGGGGAGAGGGGGAGACGGAGGACACAGACGCTAGGGTCAGATGGACCCACCTCATTGGCCAAGTTCTTTACCCTGCCCGAGCCTCGGTTTCCACATTTGTGTCCTGAGGATAAAACTATTAATATGCGCCTTGAAAGGAAAAAGGGAGGGGCAAGCGCAGTGCCTGGCACCCAGGAGGTATTCGATTCCCTCCTGCTCCGACTATGATCAGGACGCTGAGCCCCGGAGCTCACTGAGGCTGCATTAGACAGACTGCCTTAACGGGGCTCACTCCTGTGTCCCCTTCTCAGGTTTGTCACGTCCCCAGATGTTGAAGCCCACTTTGACTTGGTCATCTTGGTATTTACCTGCCTCCTTCAGGCACCGAATAACCTGATCAGCCTAAACCAAGAGTTTTCTGAAATATATTTCTTCTTTTACATGTATGCATTATTATATGTGTGTATATAGACATTTATATGCAAATATTCATGCATGTATGTATAAGCTTATCTAGATATTTGGGAAATGGTGCCCTGTATTCTGAAGTTATGTCATTCCTGATATTTGGCTGTTAAAATACCCTTTCTTTTATAAACTAATGGCGACAGTCTTTTCCTCATATCCTTACTTTGCAAAACAAAGGTTTCATTCCCTTATCCTTCTATCCACTCACTTGACAGGTATTTATTGAGAATCTAGTATGTGCCAGGCAGAGTTCTAGGCACTGGACAAAAATACCTGCCTTTATGGAACTCACATTCTAATGAGGAAACATAAACAAAACGAGGATGTGAGAGCATGAGGCCATGCAGGAGCTTGGGGAGGAGGGTCCTGGACAGACAGCCCCTCTGCGCATTCTTTGTGTATGTTTCCTGTCCGTGAAATCCCAAGGTCCGGGGCCTCTGTCCTGGGCCGATGGGAGGGTCTGTGTTCAGTGAACTCATCCTGGACATGGGAACGGGGACCTAAGCTTTCTATGCTTCTCACCCCAGGGGTGGGGACGCTTCCTACTATCCAGCCATCAGCCATTGGCTTAGAACACACACCCTGAGTCCCTGCATGTGTCTACACCTCCTGGGCCGTCCCTGGTCCCCCGCAAGGCCAGGTGCCTCCTTCCGTGCTCTCACCATGCACGTACTCCAGTCTGGGGTTGAAATGACCTCTGTGTGTGTTGGTTCAGTGCCAGGCCCTTACGTGGGCTGTAAGCCCCCAACCCCAGAGCAGAGACGGCATAGGTGCCCCTCAACTCCGACCCGCAGAGCCTAGCCTGGTGTCTGACTCAATGTGAATCCACCAGCTCCACCAGCAAGGGTGGGGCTGTCTGGCACAGACCTTGCCTGTGGGGCTTCAGGGACAAGTACTGCGTGGTCCATATCTGGGGGTGTCAGCCAGGCCTCTGGGAGGGTGTCCCGGGCCCAAGCTGAGGCCTCCTCCCCATCTCCGTCTCTCACAGAGACTGGCCTATGGCATCACGCCGGAGAACGAGCACCACCTGGTGGCCCAGAGGGACGTCAGGCAGTTCCAGGTAGGCACGGCCTGGACTGCTGGGGTGGGGGTTGTGGGAGCAGTTCCTGGCCACTCCCTGCCATGTGCCACCCGGGCAGGACCACCCAGCCAGGAAACCCGGAAGGCTGTGGCCACAGCCCATGGGGTGTGGTGTCGGGTCAGAGTCAGGGAGGGGCCTGTCCCCGCCTTCTGTCAGCCCCTGGCTGCCCCTCTGCTCCTTGGTCCTGGGATGCTAAATGCCTAAACCTTCCTGCAACTCTGTTCTACCTCTATGAGTTGTCACCATGGAGTGCCACCACACTAGGCTGGGGATTCCGTATCCGGAAGGAAGAGCTGCGGGTGCCTCAGTACCGCACTGGCCTGAGCCCACCCTTTCCCCTGCAAACGTGGGGATGGGGGATGGGGGGGCTCCCAGCAGGCCCAGTACTTCTCTTCAGACTTACTGGGTCACGTTGGGAGGACCCCCTTGCCCTTTCTGGGCCTCAGTGACAACAAGAGAATCATCCTGCGTGTCGCTGAGGTCTGTGGAGGGACGGGGTGTTTCCCTGCTTCCCTTCCTTGCTGCCGGTGGAGCGGGCCCCTTCCCTCCTGGTCCCTGCCTGCCCGGCCCGTGGCAAAGGCCGTGTGTCTTTCCCCGCAGCTGCAGCACTGGCTGGCCATCTGAACTTGGCCTGTGGAGGAGGAACCCCACCTGCCGACGTCCAGGTCAAATGCATCTGCTTCACTGCCACCCGGGACGCTGTGTCGGGATTCCTCTCCTGGGAGGTGTCGCCTCCTTCCTCTTTTCCCAGTTACCAAATGATTTAGTGACTGTGGTTTTCGTTAACCTTTTGTTCATCTGGCCCGAGGGCTGCTGTGAGCTTGGAGGATCGCTGAGCCTGGCGGGAGAGGAGGAGAGGAGGGAACAGGAAAAATGACTTCTGTTGAATCCCTTTTGTGCTGGGGGAGTCTCGCCCACTCCGGGAGCCCGCCCAAGCCGAGGTCCATGGCTTGGGCAAAATTCCCCACTGCGTTTGCCTGTACTTTGGATCACAGAAGAAATTCTCAGTCCACCAGATCAGAGAGAGGATGGGCTCTGGGTCAGACGCCAAAAAATCAGAAACAAACAAAAAGTCCAGCTCATTTCGTGAGGGGTGTGCATGGGCTTCCCCTCTCTGGCTCACCCCAGTCAGAGCTCTGGTGTCTGAACGTCAGAGGGGAGTTTGCATTTATTTGTCCCTAAAATGAAGTCAGTGGATAGATGCTTTGGGGGGGTCTGGAGCAGAAACCTTCATAGTTAATTTTTACTCTGGCTAATTTGTGTGTGTTCTGGAACATTCTTCTGGCTTCTGGTGGTCAGATGGTCCAGAGCCGTGGGTGTCAAGGGGAAGAGTGTAAAGGGACCACGGTGACCAGGTTCTACGGAGGTGCCTGTATCAGACAAGCTGGCGGAGGCCACTAGGTGCGTCATGTCTACTGAGGCCACAGGCTGGCCTTGCTCTGTCAGTCTGCTGGGCGCCAGAGCCCAGAAGCCCATCTGTGGTTCCTGAGACCTTCCTGGGGGGCACTTGGGCAGGGACCCAGCAGGGCCAGACACGTGTCTCCACCAGGGGATTCTACGCTGTCCTCATGGGGCCAAGTAGGTGCCCACGGGCAGCCTCACAGGCTGCTGTATTTATTTATTGTTCCTGGATACGTGCAAAGCCTTTCCCTGGGAATCCTACCCAGCGTGGCCCAGACGTCATGAGCAATGGGGAGGCGGCCCTGAAGACTCCTGTTGTCTCTCTTCACGGACTAGACTGGGCACCTCTGAGGGCAGGGTGGGACCAAAGCAGCCCCACCACTCAGGGGGAGGGAGAGTATTCTGAGCGGACGGACGGGTTGGTGGTTTAGAGGGCGCCTGGGTTTACTCCTGGTACAGACGGGCACGTGGCACCCTCTGGTGGTGCTGGCGGCTAGTGTGGCTTCAGTAAGAGAAACGATTCATGGTTTGCTAAGTTGGTGGCATCTTTTGGGGGTTTCTGTTTACAGTTTGAGTCTGCAATGCCTTGTTGGGAAGGACTATGGGAGCCCCTGTTGCAGAATCTTGGGCCAAAAGAAGACAGGCCACTGCACCAGCACTTGGGAGCATGGGGAGACGCATGAAGAAGGCACTTTCCGTAAAACTAGGATGTCGCCGAGCCTGAAGGATCCTGCAGGAAGAGGGTGATATGGGGGCAAGCCGGAGGCACGGAGCTGGTGTTGTCTCTGGTGGCCCCGAGATTACCTTGCTGAATCAGAGTCCTCAGGTCATTCCTTAGAGAAAAGAGGGAAAATCAGGAGACTGTTGATCTTCCTATATAAAAATGCCAGCTCAAGGCCTGAGACAGTCCCAAGTGGCAGGTGTCGTGGAGCCTTGTGAAAGGTGAGGCCTGAGCATCCAATCAGGTGAGGGTCTGGGTGCTGTTAGTGACTTCAAATCCTCCCACAGAAGGCGATTCCTCCCTAGGTGTTACAATTTTTTTTTTTAATTTTACAAAGCACTTTTACCCATATTACCTCCCATGTTCGTAGTGAACATTTCCCTGGTGAGAAAACCAAGGTCCAGAACGTCAGTTGCTCTTGCACAAGGTTTCTCAGCTCCTAACGGATGGATTCGGACTCTCAATTCACATCCCCCGTCTCTCAGCCCTGAGCACTTTCAAATTCCCTGCACGATGTGGTTCACCCCACCCAGGGCTGTCATAAAAAAAAAAAAAATCCATCCAAGTGGCAAAGGAGCATTTCTTAGCAAAAGAACAAAGTGTTGGAAGAAGGGAAGAGATGAGAGAATGGCATTTATTCCCCTCTAACTGGTTGCCAGAGAGGAAATTATTTAGCTGCTGTCTTTTGATGAAAATAATCACCCTTTAGAACAGTTGGGCATGAAAAGCTGAGTCTACTTGGCTGAAATGAGAGCAAACAGTCAGAGAAGCCCGTGTGCACTAGAACAGGGGCACGCTTCAAAGAGAGCCTGCAATTTTCCCTTTGCCATCTGCATGTGGCCCCTTCTGCCTCCAGACGTTTGTCCCAGGGACGAATGGGAGACGTGGTGCTAGCTGAACCAACACCAAACCAACGCAATGGTGCTGCCTTGCGGCGGAAGGTAGCTCCTAAGTCCGGGGCAGGGAGGAACCTGGCTCCAAGTCCAGGGCCCCTGGGCAGGTGGGGGCACCTGGAAAGCCCTCGGAAGTTCTTGGGGAGGTGCTGGGAGACCATTTGGGTCCACCTTTCCATCCACGTTTCATGGAGATGGATTATGTGCTTTATCACAAGTAATGTTTGACTTCTTTTTTTGTGGCCTTTTTTTAATAGCAGAGTTCACCCAGGACAAGGGTGCTCCTGTGTACTGTATATGACACTTGACACTTTTGATATTTTTACCAAGTTTTTAAAGAATTATTATTTTCCATGAAATGTATAATATCGGTTTCGGAGCATCACGTTCACATCTACTCAGCGTCTAGTTCTTTAGGACCCTCCTGTTAGTCTTCATTCCACATGCAAGTGAGACAAAGGAGAAGGGGACCTGCCAACTCTTGCCAAGCATCCTGCTGAACAAAAGTCCCCAAAGCTGCCTTAACTCCCAGAGGGAGTTCCACCCGAGTGGGAGCCAGTGCCCTGCCGTATGATGTGTTTTCAAGTCTTGCTAGTGTGAGACTGAAGTATTCTTACCAAAGAAGTCATTTCTTACTAATGAAGCCCATTGAATTCCTTTCATTTGTTTGCTTATTATTATTTTTGAAAGGAGTGGAGAAGAACAGAGAGGGTGTGTGGTGTGGTGGAAACAGCACAGCATTTAGAGTTGCACAGACCTGGGTCTGCAGCTGACTAGCTGAGTGGCTAGAGAAAAGTGGCTACATCTTTTGGGACTTCAAAGTTATTTGTCTGTAAAATTAGGGATTGGAACAGATAATCAAAGGTCTCATTTAGTTAAAAAAAAAAAAACTGCATGTCTCTATAACAAGGTTCTTCTGATAACTTTACTTGCGGGAAGCAAATCACTTTATTGTAGGAATTTCCAAAATGATCTGGTGACCGATGACCTACTGAGCAGAGAAATGCCAGATTTCTGGTCTTCAGGACTTTGATTTTTCTGGGCATTCGGTAGTTCCTGTTGCTCAGATGTTGTTTTCAGCTGATGCCAGAAACACTTGGTATTTAAAAAAATATTTCCAAACCTTTTGTTTTTCGGCTTGTTTTGAGGAATTGGAAGGTAACACGTTGCCATGCCCTTGTAAGTCCCGGGGTCCACAGCTCTGCGGGAAGGCGGCGGAGCTGTTTCTGCAATCACAGAAGCCACTGACACACTGGTGAATGTGAAGTCACTTTTGGGGTGCCTGCCCTCATCCCTCTGTCTCTCCGCTTCTGTGTACGTAATGGCTGTTTCAGTGGTGTCCTCTGTGTCATGGACTGTTGCAATGTCATGCAAACTTCTATGTTTTGTTTGGATTTATTTTAAAAATCGTTCTCTTCATGGAAAAAAATCCATGTACAGAATAATAAAGGATACTTCCTGTGCCACATATCTGATAACGCAGTTGTGAATGCTTTCTGCCATGAAGGTAAAATGCTACGAATTATGTAAGGCAAGGGGGTTTGCTATATCAGCTTCCAGCTAGTGAAAAAGAGCTTCTGGTCATAGTGGCCAAGCTTTCAACTAAATAACTCTTTTTATAATCTATGGAACAGGTGACTGGAAGGGTTAAATCTGTAATCCTAGCTCTGAGATTTACACATTTCTATTTAAATAAAAAGTGGGGAAGAAGCCGTCCTACCCGAAGTCTCATTGGGTACCGCACGAGGGGAAGGGGCGGTGCTGCCATGACAGAAAGAAAGAAAAGTGAAAGCCTAGCTCGTCTAAAAGGTACTACTGCGAAGACTTAACTGTGGCCCCATCCGGCTTGGAAAGCTAAACCATATGAAGGTTGGCAATCAGGACTCTAGACTATCTAGAATCTGGAGGGATGGAAGAACTGGCTCTCGTGGACCTCTTCAGATCTATTACTTGTCTTCGGTTTTACCCTTAGAGAGGGAAAGACACTCAAATTACCATTTCCTTTGACAGACTGTGAAACAAGAGGCCCAGAGGCGAGAACGGACTTGCCCAAGGTCACACAGCTGAGAAATAAAGCCGAAGATGGCAGGAGGAATGATTAACTTTCCACTCCCAAGCCCAACGCTTTTATCACCACACCTTTCATGGAGGTGAAAATCCTGCCCCTTGTGCCCTTTATTACTTAATGGAGTTTCTAGGTCGTAGCAGAGAGAATGGAAGTATTATAGAAACTGGGCTTCCCCCCCCCCTTTAAGTAATATTAGCAGTTAAGGACCGTTATGCGGAGTGAGATGTGCCCCATAGGTCCTATAAGCCCTGTTGTTTTACAAAGTAAAAAATTAGCTCCAGAGATGGCAAGCAATTTGGCCAAGTCACCGTTGGGTTAAACTCCCAAGTCTCTTACCTTCCTCCGCCACCATCACTCTTCAGATCCCGAACTTTGCGGGAAGATATGCTGGATGGAAACCCTGGACTTACAGAGTCAAAAACCGTTCAGGTACCCTGTTCAACATCTGACTTCAACTAGAATTAAGATTTTTAAAAGAATGGCCTCTAAACGGAAAGCCAAGCGTGGGAACTAGTTAGCACAGGTCAAGTTCCTATCCGGACTCATTTTTTTTCAGTAATCAGGAAGTAGGGGGCTGTCTAAATCCACTTGCCGGAAGTGCCTTCCATGAGTCGCTGTTCTCGCGACTTTGCTTTCCACCTTCCCGGGCGACTGTGGCAAGTAAGTATGAGGGCCACCGCGAGTGCAGGTCGGGAAAGGGCATCACCGGTTGGTTGCAAATTGGAGACGTGGGCACTGTTGGGCTGTTTCCCGAAAACACTGGAGCCGAAACTCCGCCCCCCTTTATCAGACGTCGGTTCGAGGCTGGTTGCCGATCTTTTCACTGGGGCAGTCGGAATATTGGTCTTTTCATCTAAATCGGGCAGATTAACCCTTGGGTTTGTGTCCTTAATCCCCGCACCACCTGCCGTCCCTGGCCCTTGGCCTATCACTGTCCACTTTAATACCATTGAGTGGGAAAGTACATGCCGTAGTGGCCAGGGTGTTCCCGAAGATAACGGCGAGGGGTGAGCTTTTAAATGGAGTGGTCCCAGAACTCTTCACGAACAAAGTGATTTTGAGCAAAAGCGATAGGTGGGCTCTGTGCATATTTTAGTCTGGGAGTCAGGAGGGTTGAGGGGGTGAGTGTGGTCTAAACGCTACTCCGAGGCCTGGGATAACTTACCTTTCTCTACTTGATTCCTTAGGTATAAAGACATGGGTATACGGGATTTCTCGACCTAGCCCTAATCTAATATCTGTGATCAGGAAATTAGTTCACTAAATCTATTTTTTTTTAATTGAGCAGCAACTGTAGATTTTGTCTTTTAGCACCTCATTCTGCTGGTTGAGAATGGGATTGTCAGCCGGGCGCGGTGGGTCATGCCTGTAATCCTAGCACTGTGGGAGGCCGAGGCGGGAGGATCGCTCAAGGTCAGGAGTTCGAGACCAGCCTGAGCAAGAGCCCGACCCCGTCTCTACTAAAAAAAAAAATAGAAATTAGCTGGACAACTAAAAATATATATAGAAAAAATTAGCCAGGCATGGTGGCGCATGCCTGTGGTCCCAGCTACTGGGGAGGCTGAGGCAGAGGGATCGCTTGGGCCCGGGAGTTTGAGGTTGTTGTGAGCTGGGCTGACGCCACGGCACTCTAGCCCTGGCAACAGAGTGAGACTGTTTCAAAAAAAAAAAAGGGGGGGATTGTCAAATCTGGACTCATATTCTCATTCAGCTGCTTACTGGCTGCTTACATTATATAGAGTTCTTAACCAGTCCCTCCTATGTAAGGTGTTTACTTTGTTTCAGGGACAGTTCTCAACTCCTTACATATATTAACTTGTTAAATTTTACGTCAATCCTCTGATGTAGTTGTTATCCTTATTTCAAAGGTGAATGAACTGCACTGTGGCAAGGTTAAATATCTTGTTCAAAGTCCCGCAGCTAATAAATGGTGAAGCCAGGATTCCAACCAAGATTGTTTGACACTAGGCTATTCTATCTCACAGTACCAAGATGATGAGGTTATTGTGAGCATTAAATGAATTGATGCATATAAAATACATACAGTGCCTGGTTCACAGCTAAGTTGTATTGGTAGCTACTGTCATTATTTTGAGCTGTAAACTTTTTTTTTTTTTTTTTTCCAGACAGAGTCTCACTCTGTTGCCAGGGCTAGCGTGCCGTGGTGTCAGCCTGGCTCACAGCAGCCTCAGACTCCTGGGCTCGAGCAATCCTCCTGCCTCAGCCTCCCAAGTAGCTGGGACTACTGGCATGCGCCACCATACCCGGCTAATTTTTTTTTTTCTTTTTTGAGACAGAGTCTCGCTCTGTTGCCGGGGCTGGAGTGCCATGGCGTCAAGCTCACAGCAACCTCAAACTCCTGGGCTTAAGCAATCCTTCTGCCTCAGCCTCCTGAGTAGCTGGGACTACAGGCATGCACCACCATGTGCCACCGTGCCCGGCTAATTTTTTTCTATATATGTATTTTTAGCTGTCCAGATCATTTCTTTCTATTTTTAGTAGAGACAGGGTCTTGCTCTTGCTCAGGCTGGTCTCAAACTCCTGACCTTGAGCGATCCTCCCACCTTGGCCTCCCAGAGTGCTAGGATTACAGGCGTGAGCCACCATGCTGGCCTGAGCTATCATCTCTTAAGCCCCAAAGTATAAAACTAAGGAGAAAAAAGGGAACAAAGAAGCTATGACTTTCAGATTTTTTTCCTTCTTTAAAAAAAAAAATCTGACAAAAATGCCATTCTGAAGACCTTCAGTTTTAAAGAAGAGAAAACTGACATTCAAGCAATTTGCCCAATGTCACACAGCTAGGAAGTGGTGGAGGTGTTTGTAAAATCCAGATCGTTTGTCTCTGTGCATTATTCTTTCTGTTACACCAGACAACCAATGCTAAAAGAACAGTTCAAGGGAGAAAAAGATGTATTTCCTTACTATGTTACTGATACTTTGAAAACATTAATGATTCTTTTCAAAGGAAATTGTGTTATATGTGAGAAATTCTTCATGAGTTACTACTGTTTAAAAATTAATGTATAAAATGAGGAAAATTAAGTGACATCTTGTTTTATACACAGCACCATGCTTCTGATTCAGCCCATCCACTTAGCTGTAAAAATAAGTTAATCAGAACTGCCTGGCATCTTCCTGAACAAGACTTTCAACAGTGCCCGGTATGTTTCACTTCATCCAGAAGTTTTCTCCAGCATCTTCAAAGGTTGGTTTAATTAGCAAATATTTGAGCACAATTTGCCAAGCAGTGCTTAGTGTAGCACAGTGGCAGTGAAAAAGACAAAAATCCTTATCTTCATGTATTCAGGTAAGGGGAGAAAGAGTTGGGTAAAATATTTAATATGTCAAGTGGTAAGTGCTTTGGAGAACTGTAAAGCAGGAATGGGGAATAGGGAAGATCAAGAATAGATGTAGGATTGCACTTAGAAATAGGGTGGTCAGAAACAAGGGAATGGGCCATGCAGGTAGCTGAGGGAAGAGCATTCCAAATAGAGACAAAGTAAGAAAAGATCCCAAGATGAGATCATTCCTAGCATGTTTGAGGAATAAAATAAATAAATAAATAAATAAATAAATAAATAAATAAATAAATAAAAAGTGGGTACCAAGTGAACTGGTTTAGTTTAGTTTTCATTTCTAAGGCTGAGTTTCGAGGGTATCAGAACCTCCAGTTGGATCGAATTAAACCTGCAATGGCTCTCTACTGCCTACAGGATAAAGTGCATACTTCGCAGACTGCACAATTTGGTGCATGTGTGAATTTTTCTGGGAAGAGGGATACAGTCACACTTGGACCTTTAGAGCTGAGTATGTCATTGTTTGGGGAAGATGTGAACTTACATGTAATTATTTTTAGTGCAAATCATCAAGTAGATGGTAACACCTATGTAAAGGAGGTGTTGTTAAATAACCATTCAGTCAATGACTTCAGATATGCAAAGGCTGTCAGAGAGTGTATGATGGGCCCAAGTGCTGAATTAAGGCCAATGGTGGGAAGTCCAGGAAGACAGCTTGCAAGATTAGACCTGAGCAGAGAATGGGCTGTTGCTGGAAGTCGTGAGCTCCCCAGCACTGGAGGTATGCAAGGAGATAGCAGTCAATGTCTCATGGAGAGGTGGGAGGAGGGGGCACAATGTCAGGTGGGATTGGGGGAGGGAGGTTGTATATAACCTCTCAGGTCCCTTCCATTTGGAGCTCCTGGGATTCTTTTTGGACAGTCACAGCCCAGCCTTGCCCAGCAGCATTTAGGAGATGCAGATACGTTTATGCCAAGGATCCTGGGGTAGAGAGTGTTTGGCCTGTCAGATTGGAGTTGGGCAGACATCCCAGAGAGGCTATTATCATCACTTTGTTTCAACCCAAAATTGGAGTTAGAGTTTATTATAGTGAATTAGACAAAAGGCAGCTGCTTTTCCAGCACTCCCTATGCATGCTGACATTGCGTGAGTTAGTGGCCCTATGGGAACAAGGGAGGGAGGCCAGGCCAGAAGGGGAAGGCAGCTCTTTTGGAGGTGATGGGGGATCTACCACCCCATCCCCTAGGCCCATAACGTGGTGGGAGAAGCCAGAGAAACACAGATGAGCCTCATGTTAGGCACTTGGTTGGGCTTTTTGAATTTTCCCAAATTGAATTGCACCCCTGTCTTACTTTGGGAGATTGGATAGCTTCATTTTTATTTCCTTCCAAAAGGAGTAGTCTCTCTCTAGGCCTTGGTTTGTTCATCTGTATAGTGGATCATCAAAACTAAATTTTCATGGATGGGCTTCACCACATTTCAGAACCTTCTGAAATTCAGTGCCAATTTTTGTTTGGATGAATTCGTGTCCAGTTTTCTAGGGAGAAATTCCATACATTTATCAGATTCTCAAATGTCTTAAACCAACAGGTCTATGTTACTTTTGGGGGCCTCTCTCTTCTGCTGATATATGGCACCAATCTCTGCCCTTCGCCCCAAACTAAATGAGGATGACAATAGAGCTTATTATGAATCTTCAACACCCTGCAATAGGTTGACTTTCTTTTTCTTTTTAAGAGATAGGGTCTCTCTATCTTGCCCAGGCTGGCCTCTAACTCCTGGGCTCAAGCGATCCTCCCACCTCAGCCTCCTAAGTAGCTGTGGTTACAAGAGCACACCCCCATGCCTGGCTTGACTTTCCATAGCAATCCATGCCACAACAAATGCCTCGTTTGTTTTCTTGGCAATGACCCTGAGAGGTAGACAGCAGCAGAAACAATGTGCCCACCGGACAGGTGAGACGACTGAAGGCTGGAGTTGAGAAGTGACTGCTAAGGTCACACAGCTCCCGAAGGACAACGTCAGGTCCTCTCATGCCTGAGTCCATGGTCTTCTCATCATTTTTGGTGCACTCTGAAAATAGCGTGGGGTAGGGACCAGACAAGTCCTGACAGGTGCCCTAGAGCTGTGGGGAAGGAAAGCAGGGCTACGAGGACTTGGTCATCTAGTGGAGGCTGGTCATCTAGTTGGAGGGGCCTGGGAATATCACTTTGTCACACATCCCCAAACAGGACAGTCCAAGAAGGCCTGGATGGATCAGTGTTGCTGAGAGTCAAGGCTATGGAAAAGTTTTGGACCCCCAGTGTCCACTTGAGACAGGCTACTCTGATGTTATGATTGAGTCACACCAGGTAAGTCAGTACTAAGCCTTGGCATTCCCATCTGTAAAATGAGAGTGTTGGATTAGGTGATTCTCTAATGTCCTTTCTGTTTTTGACTCTATGAGATACACTTAGGAAGCCATCACAGAGCTGATGGACTAATTCACACTAAAATGTGAACGGCTAATTTGTCAGCCAGACACTGATAGACAGGAGTGGGAGTTGCTGCCTTTTGTTTATCCTGTAAGTTTAGTCAGAGGTCAGCAAACTTTTTCTGTAAAGATCTCCATCAAAACTTCTCAATTTTGCTTTTGTAGCATGAAAGCAACTTTATTTATAAAACCCAAATAAATGATACATATAAAAGAAATATATTTTTATGTATATATACATATACATGTATAACGTATATGTAATTTATACACATATATGATTTATATTTACATATACATAGATTTTAACAAAAATATATAAATGTGTATATATTTAAGTGCTCAAAATGTGCTATGAAGCGAATGACTTGTGGCAGGTCACCTTGTAACAGAGAATTCAGCTTGAACAGAGGTCTGCTGTCTCCCGGGGAAAATATCTACCCTGGCTTTTTCCAAACATTCCCCCAATCTCATGCTCTCTGGTTCCTTATGCCAGATACAGGTTCTCTCTGGGCTCACTCTGAAAAAGCAGGAAGACTACACATATATGTTAGGATGACGAGTGACTGCGTATACAGAAATGTAACATGGTTTCCTAATGAATGGGGTTTTCTCATGCTCTTGTATGTAACAAACAGGCAATGGGTCAGGGAGAGGGTGGCCAGCAGGCAGAAGAGGGAGAGATGTCCTTGGTCGTCGAGAAGGACTTTGGGGTGGGGGGGGGGTCCCTGCCTGGGTGTGTCCAAAAGCCTGAGATGATTATGGAGCTGCTTAAGAAAGTCACCAAAAAATATGCAAATACCTTCTAGCTTCTTGCTCCAACATCCACAGTGTGTGGTTCTCACACTCATGCAGAAAAGACGGCTGATCCACCTGCAGGCATCTTGCCCACTGGTCCGTCAGGAAGAAGGGGGATGAGAAGTGGGAAAAGACTGAGGCCAGCTGAGCCTGTCTTTTGCTACTCAGAGAAGAGCGGCTTCCCTGCAACCCCGCGGACGTCTGCCTACCTCCCATTGCCCATGTCCGTGCGCCATTTCAAGCCCTACCTACAGGAGAGTCGGGAGAGCTAAGGACTTTTAACTGGGCACGTGGCTGCCCTGAACAGAACCAGGGTTCTCTTCGGAAGAGGATGAGAAGGATATTGGAAGGAAACTGATATTTATCTTCTTCTCTGTGGCTTCCTCGCACTGGATCTCATCATCCTCTGAGAGCAAGAGGGACCCTGTGGAAAGCACCATGGGCTGAGAGGCCACAGATAGGGCCTTCTACGTCCTATGGTCTGAGGTGAATTACTGCCATGGGTTCAAGTTATAGGGACTCAGGTCTTCCAGGGTGCGGACACGGAGACCCAGTGTTGTCATTCACAGAGGCCCCCTATGATGGCAGGTGGATCTGTCCACTGGGCAGAGTGTTTCTGCCCACTCCAGCCTCCCTCTCCCCCTGCCTGGCCTGGCAGGGCACCTCAGCAATGGAGGAAGGTGATTTCTTGTTTAGAACATGAGCACGGTGGCCACTAGGTGGCACCAACACACACTCCTGCTGCTAAGCAGAGGCTGCAGGAAGCACACAGGACTGGAGGGTGTTTGTTCATTCTCTAGACCTTTCTCACAACCTATCTGAATCCTCACCACTCTCCTGAACCAGGGAAGTGCAAAGCAGTTCTTGTATATACGCAAAGATCCATTTGGTTTTGCTACTATTAATAGTATATCATGGGTGGATTCATTCATTCGTTTGTTGATCAGAATGGTAGCCAGCCCTGCTGTGTACAGGACTGAACTAGAGAATACACAGAATGAACAGCCCTGCCCTGGAGGAACTCTCAGTCTGATGGGGAGACAGATGGTTGCTGGTAAGGAAACATTTATGGAGCACTTATTGCATATGTTTAAAGCCCTCTAGTGGCTCCCCATTGCCTTCAAGGTAAATCCAAGTCTTCAGTCTCCCTCTCCTCCTCTCACCCACCTCTGCTCCAGTCACCCTAGACTAGCTGCAAGTGACCCAAGTGCACCCTGTCCCCCTGGGCCTCACCCCTGGAATTTTCCATGGCTCTCTGATACCGGCTCACTCCTCTCTGTCTCTCAAGATATCACCCCCTAGAAAACATCTTTCCTCACCCGACCATCACTGCACTTACCACACTTGTTGAAATGATCTTTCAGGGGACCAGCAACTTTGGGGACAGGATGCAGCAACCACTTATTTATACTTATATGCCCAATAATAGGTGGCACTAGGGTTGAGTCTTGAGAGAAATTCCAGGACATGAGAATAGCTACAGTGACAGCACAGAGGCATGAATCACTAGCAGAGAGTACAGGGATCCACAGAAATTTGCAGGGTCCAAATGGAGAGGCTGCAGCAGAAAGTCAAATCCAGAATAGGAGGGAGATCCTGTGCTGAGATAAGCAGACGGAACTTTTTCCAGCAGACAGTAGGAGCCACTGAGGTGTTAGGTCAGTGGAGTGATGTAACCATACTTGGGAGTTAGACGGTGTATTAGCAAATGATCGCTGTGCAGCAAAGCACCCCAAAACATAAAACGACTAGTGTTTACTTAACTCATGAATCTGTGGGCCTTCTGGGGAGTTCTGCTGATCTGTACCATGCTCAGATACTGTTTGATTTTTTATTTTTATTTGTAATTACTATGAGTACATAATAGTTCTGTATATTTATAGGGTACATGTGATGTTTTGATACTGGCCTACATAGTGTAATATCAATAATCAAGTTAGGGTAATTTGTGTACCCATCCCCTCAAACATTTATATTCCAATTCCACTGTTTTAGGCTTTTAGTTATATTAAAGTATATCATAATTTGTTGTTGACAATTGTGACTTTGTTATGCTATCAAATATTCTTAATTCTAACTACTGACTACAGATTGAGTTGATCACCTATGGCCAATGATTCAATCCAATCTGTTTGTGTATTTTGCCCATGTTTTAATGGGGCTGTTTATTATTATCTTGCTGATTTCTTTAAGTTCTTTGTAGATTGTGTATGTTAGCCCTTTATTGAATGGTTTGTGAATATATGCTGTCATTTTGTAGGTTGTCTATTTGCTCACTTGATTATATCCTTTGCTGTGCAGAAGCTTTTAAATTTAATCAAATCCCATTTATTTATTTTTGTTGTTGCTATAATTGCCTTTGAGGTCTTAGTCATAAATTCTTTGCCTAGGCCAGTGTGTAGAAGAATTTTTTCTTCATTTTGATCTAGAATTTTTATGGTTTCATGTTTTATATTTAAGTCATTATCCACCTTGAATTAATTTTTGTAGGTGGCGAGAGATAAGGTGCCTGTTTCATTCTTCTGTGTGTAGCTATGCAATTATCTCAGCATCATTTATTGAATAGGCTTCTTTTCTTCAGTGTCTGTTGTCTGCTTTGTTGTAGATAAGATGGTTGTAGGTAGATGGTTTTATATCTGGGTTCTCTGCTCTGTTCCTTTGGTCTCTCTCTCTACTTTTGTACCAATACCATGCTGTTTTGGTTTCTATAGTCTTGTAGTATAGTTTAAAGTCTGGTAATGTGATGCCTCCAGATTTGTTCTTTTTGCTTAAGATTCCTTTGGCTATGTGGGCTCTTTTTGGTTCCAAATGAAACATAGAATTATTTTTCCTAGGTCTGTGAAATATGATATTGGTATTTTGATGAAGATTGTATTGAATCTGTAAATCATTGTGGGCAGCATGGGTATTTTAACAATTTGTTTCTACCAATCCATGATATGCTTTTCATTTGCTTGTGTCATCTGTGACTTCTTTCATCAGTGTTTTGTAGTTCTCCTACAGAAACCTTTCACCTCCTTTGTTAAGTATATTACTAAGTATTTTATTTTCTTTGTAGCTATTGTGAATGGTATTGAGTCTTTGATTTGATTCTCAGCTTGACTGTTATTGGTATATACAAATGCTACTGATTTTTGTATATTTATTTTGTAATCTAAGACTTTGGTGAATTTATATTTATCAATTCCAGGAGTCTTTTGGTGGAGCTTCAGTGAGTTTCTAGATAAAAGATCATATCATCAGCGAGAAGCAATAGTTTGACCTCTTGTTCCCTGACTTGGATACCCCTTATTTCTTTCTCTTTCCTGATTGCTCTAGCTAGGACTTCCAGTACTATAGGGAATGGAAATGGTGACAATGGGCATCCTTGTCTTGTTTCAGTTCTTAGAGGGAATTCTTTCAACTTTCCCCCATTCAGTATGATTTTGGCTGTGGATTTATCGTGTGACTGTTATAATTTTGAGATATGTTCCTCCTTCACTCAGTTTCTTGAATGTTTTTATCATGAAAAGGTGCTGGATTTTGTAGAATGCTTTTTCTGCATCTATTCAGATGATCATATGGTCTTTGTTTTTGCTTCTGTTTAAGTGGTGAATCACATTTATTGATTTGTGTATGTTGAACCATCCTTGCCTCCCTGGAATGTAGCACATCTGGTCGTGGTGAAATATTTTTTTGATATGCTGTTGAATTCAGGTTGCTAGTAGTCTGTTGAGTATTTTTCTATCTATATTCATAAGGGATATTGGTCTTTAGTTTTCTTTTTTGTTGTTGTTGTGTCCTTTCCTGGCTTTGGTATCAAGGTGATGCTGGATTCATAGAATAAGTTGGGAGATGATTCCCTGTTTTTAATGTTATGGAATAATTTCCATGGTATGGATACCAGCTCTTATTTGTAGGTCTGGTAGAATTCAGCTGTGAAAGCATTTTGCCCTGGGCTTTTTTCTGTTGGGAGAATTTTTATTATTGCTTCAACCTCACTGTTTGTTATTGCTCTGTTAAGTAATTCTATTTCTTTCTGATTGAGTCTTGGGAGATTGGTGTTTCCAAGAATTTGACCACTTCCTTTATGTTTTATAGTTTATGTGCATAGAGATTTTCACAGTATTCCCACATGATATTTTGTGTTTCTGTAGTATCATTTATAATATCTCCTTTTTCATTTCTGATTGAGTTTATTTGGGTCCTTTCTCTTTTATTCCTGGTTAATCTAGCATGAGGTCTATGAATTTTGTTTATCTTTTCAAAGAACCACCTTTTTGTTTCTTTGATCCTTTGTATTTGTTTTCCATTTTGTTTAGTTCTACTCTGAGCTTTGTTATTTCTTTTCTTTTGCTGGATTTAGATGTGATTTGCTCTTCTCTTTTTAGTTCTTTGAGATATAACATTAGATTGTTAATTTCTAATTATTCTATCTATTTTGTGTTGGTATTTAGGTATGAATTTCCACCTCAAGACTGTTTTTGTTGAATCCCATAGATTTTGATGGCTCGTGTCCCCTTTGTCATTCAGTTCAAGGAATCTTTTGAGTCCTATTTTAATTTCATTATTAACCCAATGTTCGGTCATTAGCAGATTGTTTAATTTCCATGACTTTGTGTAGATTTGAGTATTTCTCATGAAATTGATTGCTAGTTTTGTTCCACTGTAGTCTGTAAGAATATATAGCATGATTTTGACTTTTTTGAATTTCTTGACATGTGTTTTGTGACCTAAGATATTATCAATCTTGGAGAATGTCCCTTGTGCTGATGAGAAGAATGTATATTTAATAGTTTTGAGTAGAATGCTCTGTAAATGTCTGTTAGTTCCATTTGTTCTAGAGTCTCATTTAAGTCCAGTGTTTATTTATTTTCTGATGATTTGTCCAGCTCTGACAAGGGGGTGCTGAATTCCCCAGCAATTACAACATTACTATTTATATCTTTGCTTAGATCTAGTAGAATTTTCTTTATAAATCTGTGAGCCCCTATGTTAGGTGCATATATATTTTGGATTGTATATTTTCTTGTTGAATTGCTCCCTTTAGCATTACATAATGACCATCTTTGTCTTTCTATACTATTGTTGATTTAAAGCAAATTTTATCTGATATGAGAATGACCACATCTGCTCTCTTTTGGGTTTGTTTTTTTTTTGTGTGTGTGTGTGTAGAATATTTTTTTCTATCCTTTCAACTTGAGTCTGTGTGAATCCTCCTGGGTTAGATGTGTTTCATGGAGATAGCAAGTACTTGGGTTGTGTTTTTTCATCCATTCAGTCAGTCTATGTGGGGCATTCAGACTGTTAATATTGAGTGACAGAATTGACATGTAGGATGCTGTTCTGTTCATCATGTTGGGTAGTACCTTATTGCTTTGTCTTCTCTCTTTTGCTATTGTTTAGTATGAGCTCTGAGCTTTACCTGTTGGGTGATTTTACCCTGGTGGGCATCCACCATGCTGATCTATGGTTAATGCAGGTCTGAGTATTTCCTGTAGGACAGGTCTGGTCATGGCAAATTCCTTTAGTGTTTGCCTGTCTGGAAAAGACTTTATTCCTCTGCTGATGAAACTTAGTTTTGCAGGATACAAAATTCTAGGCCGGCAGTTGTTCTCTTTAAGAAGATTGAAGATGTGGCACCAATGCCTTCCGACTTGTAAGATCTCTGTCGAGGAACAGCAGTTAGCCTGATGGGTTTTTCTTTGTTGGTTAGTTGTTGCTTACATCTTGCTGCTTGTAGAATTTTCCTCTTCATTTTGACTTTGGCCAGGTTGATAACTGCATCTTGGAGATGTCCTATTTGCTATAAATCTTCCCAGTGTTTGATGACTGTCTTTGTACCTGGATGTCTGAATCTCTGTCAATCCCAGGGAAGTTTTCCTCAATAATTCCCTCAAATAGATTTTCCATGCTTTTTGTCCTTTCTTCTTCTCCCTTGAGGATACCCTATAATTCAGTATTAGTGTGCTTCACATAGTCCCATATATCTCTAAGTGATTGCTCAGTATTTTTATTCTCTTTTCTGCCTCTTTGAATGACTAGGTTAGCTTCAGAGCCTTTTCAAGCTCTGAGATTCTTTCTTCTTGCTTTAGTCTGTTGCTGAGGGTTTCTGCTGTGTTTTGATAGTCCCTAAATGATTCTTTCATTTCTTTAAGTTCTATTTTATCCTTTCATTTGTTGTCTGGCTCTTTTCTGACTTTTTCAATTTTTTCATTGATTTCCTAAAATTTATTTTGACTTTTTTGTTGGTTTTCAACTTTCTCTTCAATTCCATTCACTTCATTTGCCATCCATATTTTGAATTCCATTTCTGTCATTTCAACAATTTCCTTTTGTTTGGAGTCCCCTACTGTAGTTCCATTGTGATCCCATGGTGCTGTCAGTCTATCTTGTTTTTTCATGTTGCTGGGGTTCTTTTGCTCATTTCTTCTCTTCTCAATCCTCTTCTCTCAGCTCAGGGCAAATAAGGTTGCAGGGCGCCATTCTCCTTTGCAGGTAACTCCCCTGTTTAGTTAGCAGAAGAAGAAGTCCCTGGATGGCACTTTTGTGTCCTACTCTGGAATACTGACCCATCAGGGGAGAGGTGGATGCGCTGACAGCTTGTAGTACAGCTGTCCTGTTTTGTTCCTTTCCCCTGTGATTACCGCAGTTCAAGCCAGTGCTGGTTGGTGTTCATGCAGGGTGGTGGATTATTCCCTAGATCACTGTTGGAAGTTCTAGCTGGGGGCTGGGTGATACCCTGTCCACAGAGGCTGGTATTATGGTGGAGTGCTCTGCCCAAGTTCTCCCTGTGGAGGTGACAGTGGCAGCTGGGTGAGGCTATCTAGGCAGTGGTGGTCCTGGGGGACTGGGTTGTGAGTGTTGCTCAAGCCACATCCAGGTGTAATGGCAGCTAGAGGCTGGGGATTCCCTGGCAGAACATTGGACTTTGGGGCTGCTCTCTCACTCTGGTGGCAGTAGTGGATACTCAGGGCTCTAGGTCCAGATTGCTCAGGTTCATATCCCAGCTCTGTGACCAGGGCTGTCTTCATGGGTGTAAGAACTGTGCAGTCACAGGTTGTATTAATGCTGTGCCATTGTAGTCTTGAAAGTCTTTATAAGTTTTAAGACAAGTGTCCCACGTTTTTATTTTGCACAGGAAATTATGCAGCTGGTCCTATAATTTACTAGCTGAGTTTTCTTGTGCCTTGTGTTGATTTTCATGGGGTTGATAACAAGTACTCACCTCATAGGGTTTCTGTGCAGATTATTTTATCTAATATGGAAAGTACTTTATAATGAAAACACAATAGATACTCAATAACTTTTAGTTACTATTATTATTGTTATAGAGTTTAAAGTTATAATTAATAGATCACTGATGGCTGATGTCCACATCTATGTGTAAAGATCCATCTGGCTGGTCATCTTTCAATTAATCCATTGCCAAGCACTTGTTAAGGAACCACAAATGGGAATCTGACCTTCGTCCTGACCCCAAAGAGCCCACAGTCTCACAGGAAAACCTCTAGTCACATTTGGCCTGAGGGTTTTAGTTTGCTGTCCTCTGCTCTATAGTGTCACCCCTTTTCTCTGAACCAAAAGGAAAAAATGCGCTGTTTCTTCACCTCACTGAGGCTGTGTGGGATCTCTGCGAGGCTGTCTCAGACAGGATGAGCAGCTGGGGTGTGAAGGTTCTGTACTGGGGCCCTGGTAAACTTTCTCATGGGTTGAATCTTCCACCAGCACAAAGGGAGGAAGCACCCAGGCTTTTTTATCAGCTTTCCAGATGTGGGGCAAGAGGGGACAAAAGAGGGGTGAGGCGTAAAAAGTATCAGCAAAATCAAAAAGTGGAGACAGACTCCCCATGATAGTGTTTAGTGGGGTCTTGCTTTTTCTTTGATCTGATCTGACAATCTCTTTAAATTGGTGTGCTTAAATCATTTTCATTTAATGTAGTTATTGACTTGATTAGATTAAAGGCTGTTATTTTAACAAGACTTTTTAAATTTCTTCATAGGTTTTTTTTTTTCCTTTACCTTGTTTGCTTGCTTTAGGATTATTTTTTATGATTCCATTGTATCTCCACTACTGGTTCGTTATTCATATCTCTTTAAAAATCTTTAGTGGTTGTCCTTGGTATGCAATATACATCTTTGATTAATCACATTGTACCTTCAAACAATATAATATCAATTATAAGAACCTTACTTCAGTGTACTTTACATTCTTATTTCCCATCTTTGTGCTATTTTTGTCATTATTTTGCTCTTAAATATGTTCTAAGCTCACAGTTCACTGGTACTGTTTTTGCCAAAGACAGTGACATAATACAAAAAAATCTAATTTTTATTTTAAAGATTTCTGTAGTGTTCACTTTGCTGGTATAGATCCAAATTTTTTCCTTGTATCACCTACCTTCTACTTGAGCAACTTCCTTTCATATTTCTTGTAGCACAGGTATTCTAATAATAAATTATCTCAGTAGTTTTTCTGAAAAGTCTCTTTTTCTCTATTTTTAAATAATATTTTTGCTAAACACAGAATTCCGAGTTGAAAGTGTTTTCTTTCAGTACTTCAAAGGTGTATCTTCTTCTTGTTGTTGTTTTTTGTTTGTTTGTTTGTTGTTTTTGCTTGCATAGTTTCCAGTAAGACGCCTTCCATAATTCTTTTCTTTGTTTCTGTGTATGTAATGTCTTTTCTCTCTGGCTTCCTTCAATATTTTCTTATTAAGTGTCTAAATATGTATGTTAATGTTATTGCTTAATCCTGATTATGGTTCCCTCAGATTCTTTGATATCTTTCATTATTTTTGGAAAATTCTCAGCCATTATCTTTACAAATATTTTTTTCTGCCTGTTCTTTTTCTCTTCTATTTCTGGTATTATAGTTATACATATGTTGGACCTTTAGATATTATCCCACATCTCTTGAATGCTATGTCCTGTTTGTTTTTTTCTCTAATCCTTTTTATCTTTTTATTTAAGTT
Source organism: Lemur catta (assembly GCF_020740605.2). Lineage (NCBI taxonomy): Eukaryota > Metazoa > Chordata > Mammalia > Primates > Lemuridae > Lemur > Lemur catta. The sequence continues at coordinate 9,154,343 of NC_059147.1, read as the reverse complement.
GGGTAATTTATATTGACCTGTCTTCAAGTTCACTTACTCTTTCCTCAACTGTGTCAGGTCTACTGCTCAATTCATTAGAGGCATTCTTCATTTCTAGTATTTTTTCTTTAATTTCTACCATTTCCAATGTCTTCTATCTTACACTCTCTACCTCTCTGCAGAAATTCCCATCTGTACTTATGTTTTCCTTATAGTTATTTTAAATTCTCAGCCTGTTAGTTCTGACATCTAGGTTATCTCTGAATCTAGTTCTGTTGATTGCTTTGTCTATTGTTAATGGGTTTTTTCCCTTGCTTTTTTGTGTGTTTCCAATTTTAAATTCAATGCTGGACATCATGTGAGAGAGACTACAAACTGAAGTAAATAGCATTTATGCCTGGAAATGGGCATGCCTTATCCTCTACAAGACTGATTGCACACATAAGCACACAAGTGTGTTGGTGTGTCAGTCTGTGTGTGTGGTTGTGTATGTTTGGGGAATTAAGTTTTTGTAGTCAGGAGATAAGCAGGGCTTGGGTTGTGTTGTTGCTATGGTTATTTTAAATGCACCATTGTCTTCAGATTCTTCTAATGTTACCTTGTGCTTGTGCTTACTCCGGTGTGCTTGTGTTAGAGTGGGTTTTTTAGGGTGGGTTTTCTGAAGGGTTTTGTTAATGCTTTGTTCCACTACTTAGGTTTAGGCCTTCCCTGTGCACCTGCTGGTACTTGATAATTCTGGTGACAATTCTCTTGTCTTGGTCTAACCTCAATCTTAGGCAGGCCCTGTGATCCTCAGTTTTGAAGATAGGACTTTCTCAGTCTTCTTTCTCCTCCCCAGCAGTAAATAGCAATGAACTGGACTCAGGATGGTTTGTTGTCCCTCGCCCAGGGGTTTTTCAATTTTTCCTTATCCCCAGCTTCAGTAAGTCTTCACCAGTGCCTTGAGGAAGACAACGGACAAGGTTTGCTGGCCTTTTTCCTTGGGGCATTATGGTCAGAGCAGGATTCAAGCCTGCACCCATGGAGTCAGGCTTTCTCCTGCCTGCACAATACAGTGTAAACTTTTGTAATTAAAAAAAAATCTGAATTTAATTTTGGGGGCAGTTCGGACCCTTATTAGAATGTAATTTTATCTGTGCTAAAATGTTATCTGTGAAGGAATAATAGTTTCCCTAGTTTATTCTCCTAGTTACTAGGGCAGTAATAATTAAAATGTATACAGTCCCATAGTTTGAGCTTTACTTTTTGATATATTCAAGTTGTCTTTCTCAAGAGCTCGTGTTTTTCTCAGGAGCACCTGCGAGAGGTCCATGGAGAAGAGTTTGTGTGGGTTTAAACTCCCAATTAGCTATATGGCTCCCAGGAATTTTATACTCTCATACTAGGCCACACTTGGCCTTTTGCACTTGATTATTCTTGTCGAAGACTACTGATTATAGCAACCTTGTCTTCTGCCTGTAGGTGGAAGGGAAGCCAGTGCTCACATCCCATATCTCCTGTCTTCCCTTAAATTCTAGGGTAATCATTTGCCTTGCAATTTCAGCTCTTTTGTGCAGGAAAACTAATGATTTTTAAAATAATCCAGCTTCTTCCTGTTGTCAGGATAGGACTGACCTTCTTTAGAACTTTCTACATCCCAGCAGAATCAAGAAATCACTTCTGAGATTCTAAAAGAGTTTTAGGATGACACTTCAGGGACTTATTCCAAGGTGATCACTACCTGGACTTGAAGTGGTCCAGACTACAGAGGGGCTTCAGACCAGTTGTTGGAAGGGACAGCCTCACAGAGGGGCCTGGGAGGCCACTGTGTATGTGGAGGAAGGTCCTGCACACCTGTGTGAGGGTCAGTGAAGGCCACGCAACACTGCCACAGGTCCCCATGGCCCCTCTCCCTCCACTGATCCAGGTTCGTGCTCAGCCTGTGCCACCTCCATCTCCACAGGTAACTCCAACTCGAGGGAGGACTGCTGCACTCGGGCCATCCCCGGTCCTACCACTGGAAGCTGTTGGGGCTCAGAGACACGGGGCATGTGCAGGTCCCCTCAGCACTTCCCAGGGCCCAGCCTGCTGGGTGCTGCTTGTCTAGAGGCCAAGCCGTCCCCAGCAGAGGCACATTCCTACTGCTGGCGCCTCCCTCTCCATCCTCCTCTCGCTGAGGAGGAAGCACTAATCTCTAGCCAGAGACACAAACACTGATTTGGCCTCCAAAAGAACATTTATTCCCATGATTGAGGTCACAAGTGCAAAAATTGCATTTCTCTGGCCTCTGTCTACCCCCAGCGGACAATTCTCCAGCCCCACAATGCGATGCTGTCTGACCCACGATCACCTGCTGTAGAAGAGCCCTGTCTTGGCTCCTCCAGGCTCCAGAGGCTGGCGGGGCCTCCTGTTCACAGCTCAGTGCGTTCTGGCTGTGGTGGCTTCTTGGCAGCCTCCGTGCCCAGGAGCTTGGTCCAGAAGTCCACTTCCTTGTCCTTCAGCTTCTGGGCTGCCTGCGTGGTGACATCAATCTGCAGGTACCCTTCCTTCTGGTCGTATGCTGGCCAATGGGGCAGTCCCTCCCCATTGGGGTTCCTGGGAACAGAATCAAATAGAAACTCCTTAAAGTTGCCGTGTGGTCCCAGCAATCCTCTGAGATTTCCAGGGCTCTCCTGGCTCATGTATGCTAGGAGACTCGTACACCTCCAGACATGGGGAGCTCACCATGTCCTGGGGCAGCCTGTCCATTTTCAGAGAACTCTCATTTTCAGAGCACTGTGGTGTCAGGGTGGGGAGTTTAATCACTCAAACTTTAGAAGCTGCTCCTCCTTCCCCATAGATCCACCTGCCTCCACCAACCCTGCCCCATCTTTGCCACCAGGCTCACCCATTCCGAGCAAAGTTGGCCCAGAATTTCATCACCATCTTGCTAAGTTTTATCTCTTCTTCTGAAGCACCACCTGTGGAAACAAAAAAATCTTTTCTATGCATAGTGTGGTTCGTAGTTCAGTAGAGTTAGCATCACTTGGGAGCTTGTTACAAACACAGAGTCTATGTCCTTACTCCATAGACACTGGGTTGAAATCTGCATTTCAAGAAGACCCTGGTTAATTTGAATGCACTGTAAGTTTGATGATGAATGATCTAGAACTCAGCAATGGGTGTGCAGACAATCCATGGGTTGGCTGCCTTTGTCTTCTGTGACCCCCACCTGCCTTCTCCCCACTCAGGGTCCCAATGCCACACCCCAGGCTTTCCTCTACAGGAACCCCACCTCCCAGAGTTGCTCTCTCTTAGAACCTTTCTCAATCTCCTACACACACCCACAGTTTCACATCTGTAAAATAACAGAGCTGCAGAGGTCCTACGGGATCACCAGACTGGGAGACACCAAAAGGTACTAGTGTGTCATGTACAGCCACTTGGGTCACAGTCATCCATTACTGCTGAGAGTTAAGGTGTCGAAGGCACTTGTGGAGGGTTTTCTTTAAAATATTATGTTATTAAATATTTTGAAGTTAAAGATACATGATTTGATAAGTAGACAGACAGACACACACACATTAGACCCAATTCAAGGTTAATGGCAATTCTAACGTGAACTTCCTTCACATTCTGATATGCTCTTGTGAGAGGGAAATAGAGTAGTGGCATTCTGGCCCTAGATCAGGGCCCTGCAGGTGACCCATTTCTGTCTTATTGATGTCACAGGCCAGGATTCTGAGAGCGACCTTGGCTGAGGGCACATGAGTGCACACCCCCCTTCACGCGCGTTAGAGCAGGAGGAAGGGTGGGGGCAGCACAATGTCATTCAACCCTGTTACAGTGAATCAGGAAACTAAGACCAGGACGGAAGGAGAAATTGCTCAGGGCCTCCAAACCCAGACTGGAACCCACATCTCCTAACTCCAGGCTCACAGCCACCAAGAGCCATTACCTTTTAAAATTGGGGCTCCAAAGACAGAGAAGATCTCATCCCCGTGGTCCCCTCTCACCGTCTTGGGTTTCATGTCTGATGAGAAGCTTGGGCGATACTGAAACTCATACATGTAGGTGGGGGCTCCGGCATCTGAGAAGACACGATTCATGCACAGGTCCTGTTACCAGACACAGCCCTGGGTGGTGTCAAGGTCCCCAGCCCTGCAGGAAACCCCTGGTGATCAGCACAGTGAGAAGCTGTTTCAGAAAACTTCAGTGACTTCCTGAGGGCTGCAGAGCTGGTTAAGGTAGAATTGGGATTTGAGCAGAGTATTTGTTGAATGAGTGAACGAGTTAATGAATGAGTGAATACTAAATAAATGAATTTTAAAACCCTGGGTTGACCAATTTAAAATAACTATCATTATGGGGACACTGGATCCCTTTGCCGCATGATGTATTCACATACACGCAAATCTATATACATCCAATTTGCAGTATTCTATTTCATTGATAAGACAGGGACTCGTGTTCATTCACTTGGAGAATATAGGTGTCTTCTATTCAGCCTAGTTTTGATCATGTCCAGTAGTTTTTTTTTTACCCATTTCTGAAAAGAGTGATGCAAATCCAAATTGCTTGCTTGAAAACAAGGATATTTAAATACAAACATAGGCAGAGAGAGAACAATGGGTCTCTTATTTCTCAGGAAACCACAAAACTCAGCACTTCATATTTCACTGTCTCCTCATATATTTTGTTTCCTGCTTGGCCCAGGGAGTGTTAAAGCTTTAAGGCTGATAATGTAGTAGTGGAGATGACAAGGGGCCATGGAAGGGTGACCTTGCCTCTCTCCTGACCTCTCTCCTCCTCTCCTCTGCCTTCCTCTCTTAGCACCAAACCCACTTGTCCAAGCCCCAGGGAGATGTCAATTTCCCTTCTGACTGGCTCAGGGGAGCCACGAATCCCTGCTTCTCAGGGATAACTCATGGGCCATCCAACCCTACAGCTCAGCACTTTGCATTGGACGCAATGTCCACAAAGGAATGACCCTAAGAGAGAAAGAGTTAGGCCCCAACTGGGTTGGTGGAGAAATTTTATAACTTTTCCCCCTATGGGTACAGTAAGAAATTTAGAAAATGCAGAAAACTGAACAAAAAATTACTAATAATCCCACCACTCAGAGATAGGCCATTTTAGTACTATAGCCTATTTCCCTTTTGTGTTTGTCAAATTGGAAAGACACTATATATGTTATTTTGTAACATGCTATAATCATCTCTTAACATCATTAAATATTCATCCAGAAAAAATTTGCCAATATATGTCATCCCAACGTGAAAGTGAAGAATAACTTATTTAATCATCACCCTCAGCCTCCACCATTGCACCCTTGGTTTATCAAGAATCATTGTTTGGAACAGGTCATTCTTCTGAGGTCCGTAGTGCACTTGGTAAATAAAGGGCTGCTTGAAGGTCAAGCACAACATGCTGAAAGGAGGGTTTGACCTCGCCTCTGCCACTCAAAGGTTTTACAAAGGAACTCAGAGCCCAACCACAGAGGAAAGAACTTTTGTGAAGGAGAGAATTTATTTTAGGCAGCATGCTTCCCAAAAGACATTTAAAAAAAAAAAACCTTTTGCCTAAAACCACTAAGATTTATAAAATTCATACAATCACAACAGAAGTCTTCAAAAGAAAGTAAGGAACAGATTTGGGCAATAACAAGTAGGAAAAACTAGTGAAGTATAGACAGTGAGAGAGCTAGTAATCAATGATACGCAAATTAAAACGTAGTGTGATGTCCTTTTTTTTGGTGGAAGAGGGCTTATGAAATTGGCAGCATTCTTTTAATTTCCAATCTTAGCATCCCAAGTGAGAAAGGGAGTGAATAAATCCACACTCTTATATACTGGAGAGCAATTTTGCAACATGCATCAAGAGCTTCAAAATGTTCCTATGGGCCAGCCCAGTAATTTTGTATAAAAAAACCCTAGAAAATTATTAGACATATGGTTGAAAATTTATGCATATAAAGCTGAGAATAATAATGTTATTGGTAGCCCCAAATTATGAGCAGCCAACCTAAATATCCAAGTGGATAGAAATATTAAATTAAATTTTCATATATCTATTTGATGGAAGAATGGATGTTTTTGACAGTTTTTTAAATCAATATTAAGGAAATCCTTACCTCATTTACAATTAGAGTAAAAAAGAAAATCATCACAACATGGCATTGCATGGATAGAACTATAACAGAAAATTAATTTTTACATAATATGAGATGAAAAAATTCTTAGAAGAAAATACCAAAAATATTACAGTACATATCTGCAGGTAGAGGGATTAGGATAGTTATCTAATTTCTCCTTTATGTGTTTCCATATTTTCTAAACTTTCTACAATTGAAACATTAACTTTATATTCAGAAGTTATTTTTCTCAAAAAGAGTGAGACAAATACAGAAAAATGAAAGTTGATAAAATCTGTATAGTCCTGGCAAAAAGACCCAGCAACTCAAAGACATGAAATATCAGATAAAAAACACAAGTCTCGGGTAGCCACGGCCAGCAGAAGATGTAGAGGAGAACTCCACAGATCAGACACATGGCGAGAGGCAAAACTACATTCATAAAAGAACAGACTGAATCCCAGTCGGCCCCTCAGGACCGTCGGGAGGAGGAAGTGGAGGCCTGCACCTGCCTGTACGGAGCTGTGCCTGGGCACACACTGGGTCAGCTGTAGCTAGGTTTAAAATGCTTCCGGCACGGTGAAAAGAGAGTGGTCTGGACCACAGAGCCCTTTGCTGGCTTGCAGCCTAGGCAAAGGGAGCTGGTAGGAAAAGGTGGGTCTGGGAGGATCCCCTAAATGGCACCCAGAAGAGGACACCTGTCTAGGTGAGCTTGTGCATCCTTACCTCACACCACACCCACACAGCCTCCGTCAGTGTCAGAAGGTTTCAAGGTAGACCCCACCCTGGCCCTCTGATTGTCCATTCCAGCACACACCAAGATGGACAAAACCTGCAGCCATAGACACTGACTTTTCCAGACCACCCACACCTGCTACTCCTCCCTCCGTTTGGCCTTCTTGGTCCTGGACAACCATCTTGATCTGGTGCTTGTCTCCCACTGTTCCCTTAGCTGCACTAATTAAGAAACTAGTTTGCAGTCAGCTCGGACCTTGGAAACCTCCTGAGACCCGTCTTCCAATATTTGTCCTCTACCCCACATCCCACCATCATCCCAGGTAGGAAGCCGCTGCAGCAGATGCTGTTGGTGCCTCACCCACATCACCCGCATGCCCTGTTTCTGGGCCTGCCAGGTTCACGTCCACCACCAGCATCCACCTCTTCGCCTGAGGCCTTCGTCAGCCCTCCAGGGACTAACGGACCCATGTGTGCCCTCCGTCAAGATACCAGGGAATTAACAACTCCTTGGAACAGCCTTCAACCAAAGACAACTGAGAGCTGGTGGATAAAGACCCCAGCTCCCTCTGCTCAGAAGGGACAAGCCTGAGCTATGTCCTCTGCTTGTGTCCCAGAGCTCCCAGCTCCAGCTGTACACAGTGGACACCTGCTTGGCAATGCATCACGGATTGTCTTCCACCTCTTTCCTCTGACACTTCCCCACCTCCCTGCTGCTGTTTCCTGGGATCGCCTGACAAATAAACTACATGCATTTGGACCATTTTCTCAGAGTCTGCTGCAGGCAGAAACCAAAATAGGACAGCGCCACACCCCATGTCATATGGAACCTGCCTGTGAGGCCTGACCCTCAGCAGTGTCCACATCTGTCTATGCTGGGAGGTTGGCAGGTCAAATACTGGAGCTGGTGGGGCCGATGTTCCTTTGCTGTCCAACCTCTGGGACTCACCTCTGTGGTGTCGGGCCACAGTAACAGATGGAACAACAAATATAACATCTGCAATCAAGTCCAGGAACAGGTCTTTCTTTTTGACAGGGTCGTCTGTTCCTCCTAAATACTCCTCAATGGCTACCGAAGTCAGCTCCTCTGGGATGCCCTGAAACAGATCAAGGCAGTGCTGAGCAGTGCAGCTTCTCTGGCCAGTGAGGGAGGCTTGCATCGGTGGAGAACCTCTCCAGCCCTGGGCAACTCCCCCCCTCTGGGTGGTGAAGTAGGGATGGTAGAAAAATGAGGGCAGAACCACCAAGCCCCAGCCTCCATTCTATAATTTAATTGATCTGTGATTTGGGACAAGTCCCTGCCCCTTTGGGGGCTCCCCCAATTCCCACGATTCCTAGACTCTTACAGTAAGGGGGTAGGACTTCCACAAGAGTGACGTGGCCGTCTTCTGATCCAGTTTGCCTTCAGAAAGTGGATAGCCCATAAACTATTAAAAAAAAATGGTTAAGCATTTGTAAATAATCAGGAATGAACAACAGCCAACCTCACCAACCAACCACAACAACATAGGCTGTAGGTCCTCTAATTTTGTTGGGCCTTAAAAACCATGGGTCTTTAATGAATTGGGAAAATCAATGAATCGAATGCACTTACACCTAGAAATTCAAGAATTGCAAAGAGGGTAAAAAAAAAATTTAACAGAAACTGGAAGACTGTGCAGCGTGAGTGTGTGTGTGTGTGTGTGTGTGTGTGTGTGTGTGTGTTTGCTCATGAACCTACAGTGGCCCCAGCCCCCTGGCTGAGAAAGCTCAACCTGCTAGGAGAACTTACTCTTTGCTGCAGCCAAAACATGGTGACAGGCAGAGGCCCCAGAGCCCCTCCCAGAGCAGTGACTTTAGAAAGCTTCCAATTATAAGGCCTTTCTCTGCCCTTTGGGGTGCAAATCTACCACCCAAACTGTTTCCTCAAGGACCTGAGGGGCCTCTCTATGAAGTGCAAACCTTCAGGGAGATACCGCTGAGTCTCCCTCCCAGTCCTGTGCGAAGGTTACAGCCTCACTTCAGGGAGGGCCTCACTGCCATTCACACCCCTGCCTCCTGTTTCTCCTTCAGGTAAGAGGGGACTCACAGATCCAGGTGGTCTGGCCTCACGGACTAGCCAGCCCCAACTCCGCACCCCACCGTGCTTTCCCTCAGCACAGCCCAGGCTTCAGAACATCTCCAGCCTTTGTTTCAGGGATTTGGGGCCCGTCCACACCGGACAATTCCCTGTTGCAATGGTGTTACTGGTTAAAACCTGTCCTACTGCTCTAACTAGGGTTGGCTTTGTTATCTCGGACAGGAAGGAAGGTCTTGCTGCGCATTTAGAGTCAATCTTAACTCAAGGAGAACCAACCCGCTCTGAATCTCTCCAGAGAGATGGCTGAGAGCGTGTGTGGAGATTTATGGGGAAACTGCACACCGGGCCCAAGGTGAGAAGCCGCCAGGCCCAGGCCTGACTCGCCTCAACACCCGAGCTCCTGCCCCGTTCCAGGCTCCTCCGTTTCCCATCTGCACAACCGTTATCCCCACAGGCCCTCCCGGCACGGACACTGCAGGATTCTTTCATTGGAAGACGATCAAAGAGTGTTGGGGAGAGGGGTTCCGGGGGCCATGCCACCCTGGTCACAGCTGGGCCATCCCAGAGGTTTCCATGGAAATGACAACTCGTGAGGGAGGGGACAGCTGTCCTGGACTCAGATGGGGGCTTGGAGAAGGAAGGACGCCTGGGGCCGGAGCGGGGAGGGCTGACTGGGGAGAGCGCTGAGTCTGTCTAAGGCTGCACGTGCTCACCGTTGGAACGATCCAGCCAAACTCTTGCTTGTTGATGCCGACAATGTAGGGGACAGTGTTGAAATTCTTCTCGGCCAGAAGCTCTTCAGGGCTTTTGGGCAGCAGCACCCCGTCCACCACCGTGGGCAGGAAGGGGTGACTCTGGGGAAGAGACAGGGCAGCGTCTGAGCCTCCCCTCCCCAGACAGCACCCGCGTCCCCCATCTGCCTGTCTGAGGGCCAGGGCAGCACATGGCCTGTGTGGCCCCAGGCAGTGGCCACAGAAGCTCAGGGTCCTGACCAAGGGGGCAAAGTCTGTGTGACCCCAGAGAGTAGGACTTCAACCAGGGGCTGGCAGTGGTAAGGTCACCAGGGGGGAGACCCAAAATTTCACTCAGTGTAAATACATGTATTCTATGTATAGTTTTGTGTGTTTCCACCGAAGGGTGTCTGTCTCTGCAAGTCTCTCTGCGGGAGACCCTCGTCCTTCACGGCAGCCACGCTGTGTCCCACAGCGCTGCCCTGAGCGCCGGGCGCGCGAGCGCCGAGTCGCCACTGGAAGGGGAAACACGGTGTCAGGTCCTGGCAGCCTCCGGACACAATATATTCATGGACCTTATTTTATGCGTGAGTTTCTGTTTAAAGACATTTTGTGTTATAGATATTTCTTTAAAGAATTGCTATATGTAGTATTTATTTGCAATACACACCACCCCGGAAGGCCTTCGCGTTTTCCTCACCCTGGATACCACGGCTGTCAATATTTTTGGTTTCAGCCCCACAGCCGTGCCGTCCCCTGTGCTTTCTACAAAACGCTTCATCGTCTCCTGAGTCTGCAATTGAAGCTGCTTTTCCGTCCTTGCCGTAGCTCGTCACACACTGCAGATTCTACCACTTTCCACACTGGCCTCAGGTGTGGACGGGCAACTTTCCTCCCCTTTCTCCCGGGTGTGCTGTACTGTTCATTGACTCTGAACTCACGGCCAACACTATGACTCACCGCCCAGCAAAGCTCGTGTGACACGTGCACTTTCCCCGCCACACACAGCGCAGCGTCCCTGAGCTTAGGAACATGAGACAGCGCTGCAGCAGGACTCTGGGGGGTGTTTGGAATGGTGAGATCTCTAACTAACACAAAGAACAAAATGCAAAAAATACAGCACTAAATGGACTGTGAAAAGGACACTTGGTCGTATGAGAGGAAACACAAGAAGACAGAGTATTGGCTCGTTGGATCTCTTTGACACACTGGTTTCCAGGTGCCATGTCTGTTCTGCACAAGGCAATGAGTGACGGGCCAGTTCTGGCTGGTGACAAGAGGGGTCTGTAACGAGAACTCAACCAAGCAGGACAAGGCCCAAACCCTAATCCAGTACGTTTGATTATAGAGAACAGGATCGACTGTGACTACGCCTGCCTTGAAAGGTTGTGCAGTTCCTGCCTTGGGAAGCCAGGAACAGGATGGGCCACCTGGAGGAGGAGCTCACCACCTGCCATGGGCTCTGGGCACTGAAAGGGATTGACAGGTGAGGGAAGTGGGGGTAGAAGATAGTGAAAGTGCAGGAGAGAGACAAGAGCCCGAGTGGGGTGGTACCTGTGGGGGGAAGACTGGCATCAGCAGCAGTGACGGTGACAGTAATTGCCACTGTCCCCTTAGTGGCTGCACGTGGCAGCCCCGTGTGGGCCACGAGTATGACCTTGCTGGGGTAGGAAGCTCGGGCATCCTTCACTCCCGTCTTTCTCGGCCCTCACACGCCGTCCGTCCCCACATCCCATCAGCCAGTCCTTCAACATACCCAGACTCCAGCCACTCCCAACCCCACCGCTGTGGCCTCCTCTCAGCCGCCAGGACCCCTGGCCTGGATGATTCCAGCACAGCGGCCCCCAGCTGGTCTCTCTGCACCTTCCAGGCCCCTTCCCGACAGTCTATTTTCAACACAGCAGACAGAGACCTTTATAAAATCCAAGATCATGTCTCCCCTCTGTTCAAAACCCTCTGAATCCTCCCCTCTCACTCCAAATCAAAGTCCAAGTGCTTCAAGTGACCACCCCCTACTCCCACCTCCCACCTCCCATTACCTCTTCAGCCTCCAGCCCGTCTGTCCCCTGGCTCCTTCTTCTCCAGCCCTGCAGACCAACTTCCTGCCTCAGCGAGGACCAGCGCAGCAGCCATCCCTGCCTGGACGGCTCCTCCAGTTTTCCTGGCAGCTGCCTCCCCCACTCCAGAGCCTGGCTCAGATGCCACCTTCTCACTCAGCCCATCCCTGACCCTGCTACGTAAGTTCAAACCACTGGTGAGCTTCATCCCTTAACACCGCCCATCACCAACACACTACGTGTTTTATTTGGTCTTTACTGTACATGCCCCCACTGGAATGGAAGGCTCTAAGGGGCAGGGATCTTGTGTGTGTCACTGCTATGTCCCCAGCTCCCGAGTCAGGTCCTGAGCTGATTGGCTGCGTGACTCTCATTCAATCCTCACAAGACCTTTTTACAGAACATTGCTGTGATCTCCATGTGGGGAGCAGAGAGGGCAGGATTGTAAGATGCTGCACAGGTGATGTCACCAGATCCTGGCAACTTGTTGGGGGGACAATAGGAGAAAATGGGGTGGGTACTATTGTAGTGTCCCAGGTGCTGAGAGGAGGGGGGTCCTCAGGACTGAGATTCCGGGCTCCCCCTGTGTAGATGAACCTGTGGCCTCCCAGGGGACCTGTACCCCTCAGGGAAGCTCCTGTGACCTCTGCCTCCCGACAGTGGGAGGCTCCGGTCCAGCCTCCTCCCTCAGGGCCATGTTGGGCAGAGGAAATGTGAATAAGAAGGCGGGTGGGTGAGCCCAGGGACTCAGACTTGATGCCTGGAGCACTGGACTGTGAATCCGGTGAACAGGTTCCAGTCCTGCCTCTGGTCCCCTGGCTGTGTTACCCCAGGCAAGTCACTACCCCTCTCTGGGCTTCAGCACCATACACACAAGGAGTTACTGGGGTTCCACAAGGGAGAATTCTTTCATTCGGAGCCAATTAGAGCTTAAAGATATTAAGAGTCAAACTCTGTTATCAAGAAACCAAAGGTCCTTACCTCTCTGGGGTCTCCAAGTAAATCAATAACAAAAAATTTCTGTGAAGACAAAGGCAGAGGATGTGGGTGAGAAGCTTCCTGGGAGAAAGCTGATCTTTGTGGCTGTGCACCAGAGGTGTCGGGTTCTCCCTCCTGGTGCCACCCTGGCAGGGCCAAGAGGAAGCGGGCAGGACGCCAGCTCTACGGGTGTGAGCACAGGGTGTGGGCGCCCTTGAGAGAGAGGCAGGCACCAGCAAGGGAAGGACAGGCCCTGGGGACCCTGGCCAGGGTGGCGGGAGCTCTGGAGAGAAAGTCTGCTGTTGGTGCCTGCCCTGCCCGCCACCCATTTCCCTTCCTGTTCCCAATTTCCCTTTGGGGGACCTCCCACTTCCCCTCTCTCACTCCATAAACTCAGGTATTTAAATGCAACACAGGGTGTTCCATTTCCCTAAACACAGATATTATTTCAGGGATGGGAACTTAGCTATGTCAGTGCAACAGAGTGTACCTCAAAACTTTCGCTAAAATTATTAAGAAAGAGGGTTTCTAAGCAGGTAGTATATAAGTCTAGAGCGCTGCTGTCTTTAACCTCCTCAGGGCACAAATCTGCCTGAGAGTGAAGCCAACACAGTGGAGTGCAAACCTGAGGGATAGAGACAGGTAGATTCCCAGTAATATCCTGTGAACATCTGGATCCAGCCATGCCTGAAGCCATCTAGTGCTGGACTTTTCCATTACCTGAATTTCTTTTTACAAAGATGTCTTTTTCTGCTCCTCGCAACTTGAGTTTTCTCATCTTGCATTAGAAAGTCCTGACTCATAAAAGCCCCCTGAAAACTCATTCCACCCCATGCTTCTCTTTGGTGTTCACCAAGATTGCAGTGATTGCAATGTTGCACTATAGCTACCAGGTCTGACTTGTATGCAGGAAGTGATGAGTGAGGGCTTTTCCATTATGGACTGTAGCCCACCAGCCAGGAGAGTGCGTGTGTGTGTGTGTGTGTGTGTGTGTGTGTGTTTGTGTGTGTGTGTGTGTGTGCGCGCGCGCGTTGGAGGCAGTGGAGAATCATGGAAGCACTTCCACAAGATCTCAGAAAATCTCAGAAGAATGTCCTGAGATTTTAGATCTGAGTTTTCCCAAAGGAATCAAATCTTTCTTTATAAGCTGGGTCCTCTTGTGCCACATGGAGAATTGCTGAAATATTTGGCTCTATTCAGTAATTATAATACAGCTGTGTCTTAATTTTTTGAACACTTCGGTGACCTTGTTAGAGTGTGATAAATCAACACTCAAATCCTAAAGCCAGATATACTCAACACATGGACATGGAAGCAGAGTCCAGAGCTAGACACCTGCCCTAGGGTTCCAGAAGTATCCCCAGGTACTCAGGGTCCAGATGGGGGTCCAGGCCTCAGGCTACCGCTGAGCTCATAACTCACACTCTTCTCCCACCAAAGGAATGGCTCCCGTTGGCCCTACATGCTGTATTCCTTGGGTGTTTGTCCTGCTGAGCTTCCCTGTAATGACAGATGACTGCCACAGCCATCCATCAATCCTCAGATGTCACCTTCTCTGTGAAGCATGTTTGATGACTATAAGGAATATTTCCCCTCTCTGTATTCCACCATATTCAACCTACTAGGTATATGGGTGTGTTTCTCCTTGGGTAGTTTCTTGTGAGCAAGGACTATGTCCAACTAACGTCCATATCACCTCCCCTGACACCCTCCCCACCGCCCCATACTCTTAGCATGAATGGATAGATGGATGGATGGATGGATGGATGGATGGATGGATGGAGTTGGTCAATGCATGCAGTTTGGGTAAACTGGATGGATACATGGAGAGATGGATGATAACTAGCAGGTAGGTTATGAATTGATCATTGATTTTGGAGTAATGGATGATGGAGTGAAGATATAAGGGGGCTGGATGGTGCATTGATGATGGATGAGTTGAAAATAGATGAATGAAGAGTCATGGATGGATTGATATTAGCTTGATTAAAGGATAGCAATGAATTGGATGGATTAGTGGATGGGTAGGTGGATAATAAGATGGTGGATGAATGCATGGGTTGGATGGATGGCTATGCTAGATTCACAATTGAGGCAGAGTTTCAAAAAATCTAGAAAATTGGGACACCATTGTGTTATAATTGACATAGTTTCTAAATCAACCAAGATAAATTGTGACGTCATTCTGAAATTTCTGTGCTTAATATCCCCATCCCTCAAATTCAGGATGGTGGATACCGCTGGGAGTACGTAATGTTTAATTTCTTACAAATACATCTGAAACAAGAATGGAAAAATATTTAGTTTTCATAAAACTGAGGGATTGTTATGTAATTTTTCACCATGTTATTTTTGGACTTCTGATATCTGAGGTATGCTACAATAAAAAAGGAAAAGGGAAATTCCCTATTCAGATCCAGAGACTCCTGAGAGGTACAAAACTGCCAGGGAGTTTTTTCAGGGCAAGAGGACAGCAGAAAAGATGAAGCCTGGGGCCATGACTGCATGCTGGGGGCACTAGCACGGACCCACCTACCATCTTCAGTGTAGCCTCCAAGAGTTCCTCCTCTGTCTTCTGGCGCAGGCAGTGAACCATGACAGCCGAAGTGGTGGTTTTACACCCAGCAGTGACAGCAACTTGCTGCAAAGACAACAGGCAACAAGAGCTCAAGGGCAATGTCCCTTCCCGCCCTCAAGGTAGAAAGATGTGTTCTGTCCCCAGACCACTCAGCAAGGCAGCAGGGGGAGCAGAAAGTACTCTAGACCAGATGTGTGGGTTCTAGGGCCCACAGAGTGCTGCCTCTGTGCCTAATCTGAATTGTGATGTGAGTCATAATTATACACGGCCTCTGTCTGTTCCTTTCTGTCTGATAAAATGAGTGTAATGATCTCAAAGCTGAGTGTCTCAAGAGAGGAGGTAGTGTGGAGGCAAGAACATGGAGTCCCAATCCCACTGTCTGGTTTCCAAGCCCAGCTCCTGCACGTACTGGCCATTTGGCCTTAGGAAAACCACTTGAGTTCTTTGTGCCTGAGTTTCTCTACCCTTAGATGGGCATAATGATCTCACCGACCTTATGAGCTAATACATGGGAAGAACAAAGGAGGGTACAGTGTCGCCCACACACTAAAACACGTGCAGAATTGCAGGAGGCCTGGATAAGGTGATTCACACCAAGGCGTTTCAGAAAGTACCAAATATGATTTAAACAGTGCCCTAAAGGAAAATAGCACGCATCTGTCCTGAGGCACGGATGGTGCTTCTCAGTCAGTGAGGCGTCTGCGCCACAGCTAAGAGTTTCCACCTGTACAGTCACGTGCTAGAGTCCTGAGCAATAACCAAACGTGACTCTCCAGGGCAGGGGTTAGCAAAGTTTTCGTTAAAGCGACAAACAGTACATTCATTATCTGAGGCTTCATGGGCCATGTGGTCTCAACTGCACCTTCTCAAATCTGCTCTTGGCATGAAATGGGTGTCACTGTGTTGCAATAAAACTTTATTTATGGGCACTGACATTTGAATTTCATATCATTTTCATGGATTATGAAATATTATTTTTCTTTTGTTTGGTTTCTATTGATTAAAAATTAAAGAAAAATGATTCTTAGCTAAAAGGTCATACATACCTAAGACCAGGTTAGCCCTCCCCTATCCTTAGGCAAGCCGCCCAGGCAGCCAGGAATGCGTGGAGAACCCCTGACCCCAACCTAGAACCTCTTCTCATCTTAAGAAAAAGTAAGAAGAAAACCCTCCTGAAGGAGAGGCTCCCCTGAGCCTGTCTGGGACACCGGGGGGTGGTCTGCCCCGTACACCGTCACCCGGACTTTTCTGAGAATCTGAGTTTGATGCACCAAGGGGGCATCTCAGCAAAGCCGGGGCCGTGAGCCGCTCTCCTAAGTTGCCTTGGATGGGTATGAAGAGCTGCAGGAGTAGACATGCTCATTTTCCTAAACAGGGAGAAAAAACCTGACCACTTTCTGGAACCACAGGGGAGTTCCCAAGCCCAGGGCCAGATGGGGCGGTCACAGGAACTGACAGCAAAGCTCGGCCAGAGAGGAAGGCACAGATGGACCCAAGGCGGGCTCCGTGGTGGCAGGGCCATGGGGAGGGCGCAGGGTCCCAGAGCCTGGACAGTGTCTGCTGCAGAACCCCTGCTCAGAACTTGCTTGGTGAATAAACAAACAGGAAGAGGAAGAGTGGGGAAGAGGGAGGGAGGGGGAGAGAAGAGCAAGAGTCAGAGAGACATGGATTCTCTTCACTTTGCAATTTCTCGCTCCTGTTTGTTCACAAAGCCCAGCCTCATCCCACCACCTCCGCTTCCTTGAAAAATAAATTCCCCTTCTTGACTCAAGCCTGCCCCAGTGGCCATTTGTTGCTTATAACCAATGAATTCTGAAAAAATTCTCAAAAATTCTTAAAAAATCCTTGGTGTCTCCATTTCCTCCCTCCTGCTAATCAGCCCCTGAAGTCTGAGCTGCCCCAAACTAGCCCCCACAGCCCCACCCAAACTCTGCACCTCTCTGGCTCCAGTGGGCCCTGCTCAGCAGCGCCACCCTGTGGTCACCCCTTCCTCTCTTCCCACCGCTCTCCAGATAAACACAAAATCCTCCCCAGGGTCCTGTGCCTCAAGGCCCCTGCCAACGTCCCCACCCTCAAAGCACCCCAGCTCCCCCTGCTCTCTGTTCTGGCCACATCAGCTTTCTCTCACTCTCAAGATGCTTCTCCAGCCACAGGACATTCGCACATGCTGTGTCCTCTCCCTGGAATACTCATTGCTCAGCAAGTAAATTATTGCTGAGCTTTGTGATGCTGACTCATTCATAATTTTTAAAAGAACCCTTTTCTGATAACCTCTGAGGCACACTCAGGGCTGTGGTCCTGGGCAGGCCACGCACTGGAAGTCCACAGTGATGGGTTTGCATCCCAGCTCTGCTTTGATCCTATGTTGACCTTGGCATGTCACTTCCACACTCTGCCCGTTTGCTCGGCTATAAAATTGGGAAGTTGGGTAAGGTGCCTTCTTGCCTTTTCCATTCAGCACATCTAGCTTCAGTGTCTCTTTGAGCATGTCCTCTGCATTTCATAGCAAGAAAGATCCCTGAAGATGCCAGGAGCATCCTGTGAGAGACCTACCTCTGCCAGGGGCTTGATGTCGTCCTTCTGGACCAGAGCAGAAGTGAGGGCCACACCACTCTCAGAAATGGCCCGGTGGAAGAGGTTCTTGGCCAGAGGAGATAAAACCTGGGAGGGGAGAAGACAGGAGGAGAGTTCATGCTCAGGGGAGGGTCCACCCACAGGTCTGCCCTGGCCACGTCCCGGGGAGACCCTGGGGCTCAGTAGGCACCAGGGCTCCTCACTCACCTGGCCTGGCCTGTTTCCCAGCCTCACCCTGGGCCCCGCCTGCCCCAGAGAACCTCAGCGGGATGGAGCCGGAGCACAGAGCCGGGGACGGAACAGGAAGAGTGTGGCACGCACAGATCACAGCAGCCAAAAGCACCAGAAAGACAGCTTGGCAATTCCCAGCCGCACTTTCTGCTTCAGCATTTCCACTACTCAGAAGAAAAATGACCAGGGAGGCACACAAGACTTCTGAGAGTGCCCGTGTAGGCTATAGAATTGGAAATAACCCGAGGATCCAATACAACGAGATTGGATAAATCAGTGACTTTTCATTGTTACCATGCAATACTATGCAATTATAAAAGATAATATTATGGGGGAGTGTTTAATGTTTAGGGAAATATTTTTGTTATACTGTAATGTTGTAGTATGTTATACTAACATTTATGGTAATTAATGTGCCTTATGTTAATTAAGGAATGTCTTTTTGTAAAATAAGATAGATGATAGATAGATACAGTGTCGGGAAAAAAGACTAGAAAAATATATGTCAAATGTCCACAGTGACAACCCTGGGGAGTAGGATTGTGGATGGTTTTTTTCTTCTTTGGGCTGATCTGTATCTTTCCTTTCTCTCTACTTTAAAAAATACGAAAGCATTTTCCTCTGAGTCTTCAAGTAGGAAACCGACACATGATGGGAAAACACAGCGATGGGCTGACCCTCTGCTCAGCTCCGAGGCACCTGGAGGGCTCCTCCCAGCTCCCAGCACCTTCCAACCTGCTTCCCCATCCCAGCTGCCCTCAGTACCGCCCCCAGCCCATTCCCCACACTGGCAGGACATCTCGCGCCCCCAGGCTGTGTCTGTGTCCAACATCCCCTGTGCCCTCCCTCCCCATCCTGTGTTCCATTCCGTCTTTCCTCTCCCACCTCCCCCAGCCCACCTGGTCCCTCAGACCCACAGACAGGCCGCCTCCCTCTTGGGTGTGGGGGGCCATCAGACCACCTCAGCAGAGGCTCCCGCCTGCTCTCAGTGCTCACGTCCCCTCGACATGTAGATGTGGCTTCAAACCAAACAATGACCTCTGTCCAGCTCTTGTCCTTGCCTCCACATGTGTGTAATTTATACCCACCCCCGCCTCCCAATAAATGAGCTGAGTCTTCTTGTTAAAATGAGAAGGAAGGGGAGATTAAGAGCTCAACCAAGGTGGCAGAGGAGGACTGCCAGCAGTGCAGGCTGGAGCCAGAGATTCTTATGGCCCCAAGACCTAAAGCTGAGCCTTGAGCTTCCTGGGAGCCAAGGAGAGTTTGGACGTTAGCTCTCCACAATGTGATGCTGGGCAATGAGTGGGGTGTGTTGCAAATCCAGGCCTTGTAAGCAAAGGTGCCCGTGGCTGGGCAGGCTGGTCTCTAAGTGGTCTCTTCAGCAGCCACATCAGCCTAGGGGTGGGGCCTGGTGCCAGGAACACTTACAAGAACAGAGACACTTTCACCTCCCGCTGACTCTCCAAAGATGGTCACAGAGCCTGGGTTCCCTCCAAAGTTGGCAATGTTGTCCTGGACCCAGCGCAGCGCGGCCACCTGGTCCCAGTGACCCCAGTTCCCCCGGCTGTGTTCGTCCCCTGTGCTGTAAGAGAACAGGTTGGGGTGGGCAGCACAGACGCCATGACAGGGCTCTGAGGACTACAGATGGGGCTGGGGGCTCCCGGTGAGCCTTCCAGAATAGGCTGGGCTTCCACACCCCTGACACAGGGGTCTTCCCCTGACTTCCATTCTCCAGCATGTGCTATTGTAGGGCTCTACATTCACTCGTCTGGACATGATTTACTGAGCATCTACTATGTGACCAACACTGTCCTAGGAGCTAGAATACAACTGAAAACAAAACAGGGAAAATCTTTGACTACAGTAAGCTCTCAGTACAGTCTACAAACAAATAAACAGATAAATACAAAATAAAATATCAGGTATTGAAAGTGCTTTGAGGGAAAATAAAATGGGGTGAGGGAAAAGACAGGGGTGGGGCAGTGGGTGCTACTTCAGATCACATGACCAGGGAAGGCCTCTGGGACGCTGTGGAATTTGAGTAGAAAACAAGCACATGAGCCTTGCAAATCTCCAAAGAAGACAATTTCAGGCAGAAGAAACAGCAAGTGCAAAGGCCCTGGGGCCCAGCGAGCACTGTGTGCGTGTAGCAGGTGCAGCTGGAGAGGGCCCTGTGGGCCTGGGGAAGCATGTTGCATGTCACCCCAGGTAACGGGGGAAGCCACTGCAGGTTTGTGCAGAGGAATGACATGACTCAATCTGTGCTTTTATGATCTCTCTGGCTACTGTGTGGATCAGCTGCAGCACAAACGTCACAGAGTCACAAAGTGAGTGGCTGTGATAATAATCCTGCTCCCTGTCCCCACAGAGAAGCCTCTAGCCTTGAGTGCTGAATGTGCCATATTTTAAGGAGGACATGGGGTGAGTGGACCCCGACACTTCTCCAGGGAGGTGGCTCACTGGGCTCAGATGCTCCAAAAACCTCCCATTTCTGGCTCCCTATTCCTTCACCCACAAGCTTTCACCCAGGTCCTTTCATGGGTCTGCCTCTCCCTTCCTTTCCCAAGAGAAGGAAGATGTGTGAACCTTTCACCGCTGAGCTGCATCTAATGGCTTGATAGAGGAATGTGGAACGTGCTGGGGCAGCACAGGTGAAAAGGAGATGAGTACTTCAGAGGAGGCAACATGTGGGCTGGGCCTTGCAGGATGAATAGGAGTTTGCCAGGTGTCATTCCAGGCAGAGGGAAGAGCACACGCAAAAGCTCAGGAACAAGTGAACAAGTGTGGCTGGGTCATGAGAAGGTAAGGGAGGTCCAATTATGAGAAGACTGGATGCCTTTTATAAGGAACTTCGCAAAGGTCTCCTGAGGACTGACATGACCAGAGCTGGGTCCTAGGATCTTCACTTTGGGACCTGAGTGCAGGGAGGAGAGCCCAGAAACTTACCTGAAGAATCCCCAGATGCCCAGACGGTACTGAATGGTCACCACCACCACGTTTTCATGGGCAGAGAGGGCCAGGCCATCATAGGCTGAGGCCCCACCCTGCATGAGACCACCTCCGTGGATCCACACCATCACCTGGACGGGGAGGGACACCCACACTGGTTATAGGAAGCAGAGCTGGGAAGGACTCAGAGGTTGTCTGGTTTGATCGGCTACTTCTTGGCCATGACTCAAGCAGGCCATTACCCAAAGTCCACCAGTGCCCAGAAGGGCTACAGAAAGCAATATCTTTCCTTCCTGACCCTTCCAACTGGGGCCTAGGCTGGCACCCCATTCCACACACCCTGGTCCTCCTGCCTTTCTCCCCAGCCCCAGTGCCACCCCCTGACCCTAGGCTGAGCACATCACCATGGGAATAATAGCGAAGGCTAAGGATGCCCTGTTCTCCCCGATACTCCTGTCACCCTCGTGCTGGACCTTGCATCCAGCTCTGCGTAGGCATATGCCAGTGCTTGCACTGCAGCTGCATCACAGTTAACTCTTTTGTGGAGAATTACACCTGTGCACAGGGGATTGTCTCAAGAAGCACACATACCCCAATGGTATCTCTTCCTAATATACCTCCTTTCGGCCTCTGCTTCTCCAAATCCTACTCTCCCTGCAAAGCCAAGCCTAGAATCCACCTAGAATCCACTCCAGAAAGTCTTCAGTCGGTTGACTAACGTTATCTGGGAACCTACTATGTGCCGGGGACTGTGATAAGAACTGAGGATGAGAGGGGACACAACAATGCACAATTCATCGTTCTCACATTTAAAGAGCTCACGTACCAGGGAAGCAGTGGGAATGGCTAAAATAATTATTAATACACTGTATTAATAATAACAGTTAATTTTAAAAAAGAACTTATAATATGAACTATGTACCAAGTACTATCCAAACATTTTAAAATAAACTATTCATGAGGTAGGTACTAATATGTACCATTTGACAGATAGGAAAACTGAGGCACCTAACCTGCCCAAGGGCACACAGCCCAGTGGTAGAAGCAGGCCTTGGACCCAGGCCGCTGGTTCCAGAGTCCAGGTGTTGAGCTGCCCAGCACACGGCAGCCAGTGGCCACAGCGCAGCAAGCCTGCTGTCAGGGTGGGGTACGATCCTCCCTTCCCCTCTGAGGTTTCTTGTGCTTGCTTTTCATATTCAGCCAGGGGCTGAGACAAAGCTGGGCAGTCAGCACCGAACACTCACACCTGATGGCTCCCATTTCAAGGAAACAGAGGATTGGAGAAGTTAAGAAATTGCCCAAGTGTCTCAGCTATTCAAAGGCGGAACCAGGGTTTAAACCCAGGCCCTGCAGTTCTGGATCCTGTGTCCGTACTAGAGGTCCCTCTGTCTGCAGGCTCCCACAGCCCCTGTTTGCCTGATCCCCGCCTCCCTCCTCAGGGGCTGAGGTTACCGTCATCTCTGAGTGACGGCCGCGCCCACGGGCGGCGACATGCTGCAGTCAGCATGTGTCTGTGCAGTCCAGAGGGCAGGATCCCTGCAGGCAGGGGCTGCGTGGAAGCGGCTTCATGCTCCTCCTTTCCCCAGCCCCCAAGTCTAACCTTGCATAGGGGCACTGAGTACATAATAAAAGAATGAATGAATGAGGGAGGGAGTGAACCTTTGTCTCTACTTCCTTGTGCCTTACAAAGCCCATGTAGGGCCAACATGTCCTAAGTTCATGGACCTGCTCCCCACTCCCAGCACCGTGCCAGGGTGCTCCTGGGGCTCTGGCTGGGTGCTGACACCCTCCCCTGGCCACCCCAGGCATCGCCTCCTTTTCCAGCAGAAACTCCCCTCCCCCACCCTCCAGCCTGTAGCTGGCAGCCTGCCCCATCTCTGGCCCTTCACTTATTCGGGAAATGCTGAGTCACTGGGTCACCAGCCTGTGCCAAATACGATTAGGGAGGGAAATCAGCGGCATAAAATAACAGATGGTTGGCCAAAGGCAAAGGAAAGGGCTTCTGGGATTGTCCCAGGCTCTGTTCCACACTTCTGTAACAGGATGGTGAAAGTTGTCACAGGTGGACCTTGGTGTGCTGGGGAAAGGCCACACACATGCTCAATGTCCTACTCCATGTCAAAGAACACGGATTTGAAAATCAAAGACACGAGCTCTGGTCCTGACAGCCCTACTGTGCACCTCTGCATTCCCCTATCTGGGCCTGAGTTTCTCTATCTGTAAAAGAAGGGCTGAGTTGTTGGCTTTTCCCTAAGATTCCTTCCAGCTCTAACACTATTGGAAATCATGTCTCAACTGCTCTGGGTATCAGAGTCTTAATCTAGTAACTAAGAGTAATCACTCTTGTCCTTCAGTGAGCATGAGAAAACTTGGGACAATTAAGATGTGTGTTACAGATGTACAGCAAACTCCTCCAGTGGTTCCATGTCACTAGTGGAAACTGACATTGGAAACTTGTGTTTCCTGTGCAAACCCTGTGGCCCCTGAACAGTCCTGGCCGCGCTGCCCCCTCCCCAGCTGCCTTCACCTCCACCCCAGCTGAGGAGGTGAATCATTGATGCATGCAGGTGTCTGAGGTGCCCTGGGGTGTGGCTGTGAGGCCAACTGGAAACTTTGGGCTGTTTTGCCCAGCTTGGCCTGGGTGATTGGGCACATCCACCATTGCTCTGCTCGTGAATAGGCAGCTAGACACGCCTGGGCATTGAGAGCTCGTGAAAGTAACACGCCAGTATGTTGCCCACCCACACCCCTCCCCACCCACACCCCCCAACTGTGCCAAAGGGCAAGACAAGAGAATAACAGGACCATTACTTCTGACCTCCCTCACTTGCTCAACTGTTCCTTTCTATTCCAATGCATTTGTCACATTCTAACATATAACATATTCATTTACTAATTTGCATATGATTATTGTCTGTCTCATTGCACCAGACGACCCCATGGTTGTGGAACCGGCACATCTGGGCCAGGGGTTCCCATGGCTTACCGGCAGCCTGCTTTCCTTGGTCAAGTCAGCAGGAGTGTAAATATTCAGGTAAAGACAGTCTTCGGAAAACTTGAGAGTAATGTTCTCCTTTCTGTTGGTAATGAGATTGGAGAGCATCTGCGCTGCCACTGGGTCTTGGGGGCACCTGTGGAGGGGAGAAAGAGGAACCCCTGAGGTTCAACCAGACCTAAGCAAGGTGTCTCCTGGGGCTGTGCTGGGCCTTGATCTGGGAGGTTCAGCCTGTAATTGGACTTGTCATTGCCAGACTCGAGACGCTGGAAGGGAGAGGAGGCATCTGGGGGTCTAAGTGGAGCCCTGGGACTTGCTAAGGCCTTTCAGGCCAAGCAGAGTGAGATGGCCTTGGCACCTCTCCTCTTCCCAGGGCTTTAGGTTGCCCTGGCTCAAGGAGAAGAGGCTGAGGAGACACTGACCCACCCTGGGAGGTGACATTTCCTGCTATCTGTGGGCTCCAGATGGTGGGATGCAGGGTGACCCTGTTCCTCCACCAGGTAAGCATGTTCCAGTCCATGGAAGACTTCCATACACCCTGAGAAATCACTCAAGTGGCAGACATTTAGGGCCTGCAACAGGTCAGGAGTGAAACCTTTGGGGGACATCTGTATTCTAGTCCTGCCCCAGCCACTCATTTGCTGAGTAACGTTGGGTGAATTCCTTTCCTGCTCTGGGCCCCAATCTGCCAGGTGTAAGTGAGGGGAGCAATTTCTAGAAGGATCTTCCAGCTCTGACATGCCACAGTTCTACCATCAACTCATCCTCAGCAAGTTCTGTTAGTTGCCCTGATGAAAGATCTCAAAGATCCAACATAGATGAAAACTGGCAACATTTACTGAGTCTTCCAAGTGTGCCAGGCACTGTTTTAAGTACTCTTTGTGTACTGATGTCTTTAGGCCTCAGGTCAGCCCCATGACATTGGTTCTATTATTATGTCCACTGTACAGATGAAAAACCTGAGGCACAGAGAGGTTAGAGAACCTGTCCAGGGCCACACAGCAGGAAGATCCACGCTATGCGGGGTTTACATTTCTGAGTGCATTATAAGCAACGTTCCCAGATCTCAATGTATCCAGGAGGCGGCATCGCAGCCCCACTGTGCACATGAGGATGGAGGGACCCAGCTGCCAGAATGACACAACTGTCAAGTACAGAATCAGAGTCAGCACTAGCACTCTGGGAGGCCGAGGCAGGAGGATCACTCAAGGTCAGGAGTTCGAGACCAGCCTGAGGAAGAGCGAGACCCCATCTCTACTAAAAATAGAAAGAAATTATCTGGACAACTAAAAATTATAGAAAAAATTAGCCGGGCATGGTGGTGCATGCCTGTAGTCCCAGCTACTTGGGAGGCTGAGGCAGGAGGATCGCTTGAGCCCAGGAGTTTGAGGTTGCTGTGAGCTAGGCTGACGCCACGGCACTCACTCTAGCCCGGGCAACAGAGCGAGACTCTGTCTCAAAAAAAAAAAAAAATGGCATAGAACGATGTTTGTTCATGATGTACTTATGAATGAGCAAAGAGGCATCCAAACTGTCTGTATCCATCATACTGTTTTCAAGGGAGAAAGTATGTAACAGACAAAAGACTGGGAAAACATGATCTAAAATATTACCAGCAATTCTCCCTGACTGGTACAATTAACCATGACTTCAATTTTCTTACTTTTCCTTCTCTGTGCTTCCTAAATTTTCTGTAATAAGCATGTAGTACATTTGCAATAAGAAAATAAAAGGTGAATATTATTTATAAGAGAAAGGAAAAGAAAGGGAAGGAGAGAAGGCAGCCAGAGGCAGGTCCTGGAAATCCTGAGAAATGTCTTGCTGAGGACATGAATCATTGATGCACGTAGGTGTCTGAGTTGCCCTGGGGGAAAACTGTGAGGCCAACTGGAACCTTTGGGCTGTAGTGCCCAACTTGGCCTGGGTGATTGGGCACATCCACCATTGCTCTGCTCGTGAATAGGCAGCTAGACACCCCTGGGTGTTGAGAGCTCATGAAAGCAACATGCCGGGACATTCCCCACCCACACCCCTCCCCACCCACACCCCTCAACTGTGCCAAAGGGCAAGACAAGAAAATAAGAGGACAATTACTTCTGATCTCCCTCACCTGCTCAACTGTTCCTTTTTGTTCCAATGCATTTATCACATTCTAACATATCACATTATTCATTTACTAATTTGCATATGATTATTGTCTGTCTCCCTCTGCTATAATGCAAGGCCCATAAAGCTAGGGATCTTTGTTTTGTTCACTAACGGATCCCAAGACCTGGAACACACATGCGTGGCACACAGTAGGTACACAATAAGTATGTGTTGAATAAAGGACTTTAGAAAGCTGAGAGAGTTCTGGAATGTTCTTAAGCTTCTACAGTGTTCTTAAGAATTCCAGAACAAAGTACAAGCCGACCAGGGGTTGCCGGGACTCCATCCTGCATCACTCTGAGGCAAACCTCCCCACTGAAAGGTGCCCAGGCCAACCCCGCGGCTTACATGGGCGGGTAGGAGGTGGTGTTCTTCACAGAGCGCCACGGCTCTGCAGGCTGCGGAGGAGCAAACCGCAGGGATCCGAGAGGAGGCTTGGCAAAGGGGACTCCCAGGAACTCGGCCACAGGCTGTGCGGATCCTTCCAAGCGGACGTACTTCCCCAGGACTTTGCCATGCACGGTGGCCACCACAGGTGGCGAGGACGGGTGACCTGCTGGACATCGAGAGGAAATGAGGACACATCGCAGGTGCAAGGCTTGACCTGGATTCCAGGTGGGTTTTGCCACTTTCTAGGCGTGTGACCTTGAGTAAGTCACCTAAGCCCTCTAGGCCTCAGTTTCTCCTTATGTGAAACAGGGGTGAGGGGTCACTGTCCTTCCTAACTCACAGAGCTGTTTTAAGGAGCAAATTGGAATAGGAGGTGGAAAAGCACAGAGTCAAAAATAAATGCAAGAAGGAGAGCTGCTGGGAAAACAAGTCCCTTGGTCTCCCTCTGAGAAGCCCCTGGAACATTCATCTATTTGGATCCTGCACTGAGCCGCATGCAAGGTGACAGGGTGAACAGGAGGTGGCCCTTGTTCCCAGGAGCACGGAGCCTTGCAGGGAGAAGGAGCCACATACAGACTTGAGCCTAAATCCGGGAAGAAAGTGGTGGTGTCCTGGGAGAGGTACCTGTGAGGTGCTTCAGGAGGTACAAGAGGGGTGAGGCCATCGGACTGGTGGCACGTGGAGGGGCTGGGACCTGCAGCAGCAGGAGGACTTTATGAGGGGAGATGAAAGCAGGGAGTGGTGTGAAGCAGAGAGGAGAGAATGTGCTGAGGCTCGGAGACAGCAAAATGCAGAGCCTGCCGGGCAGGGCGAGTGGCCCGTGGGCACCAGGCGGAGGCTACGGGGAGTGGAAAATAACCCTGGGATGAGAGAGTGCAGGTCAGGGAGGGCCTAGAATGCCAGGCTGAGGGCTGGGGTTTTATTTCATGGACAAATAAGCAGCAGGAGGTGTTCTGGAGGAAGGGACATAAGCTAGAGGAGGACTCTGCCGTGGCTCAGAGCAGGACATCCAGAGGAGAGAGACTGGGGGGCAGAGTCCCGGCTGGTCCACTCCGCAGAGCAGACAGTTCTCCCCCCTGAGCTGACGTCCATGTCCCTGCAGCTTCCGCGTCAGTCCTGGTTCCACCTGCCATGGGACCAAGCTGACCTAATGTGATCTTCTAGGGCAGGTGGCCTTTCAGATGCTTGCTCATGCCACCCCCCTCCCAATCCTGTCTGGATTCAGTGACCTCGATTTCTCTAAGCATCCTTCCCAGGAAATTATTTCTAGCCTCTTGTCCTCCCCACTGAGCTGCTTTGGTTACAAACATTCAAGTTGTCTTTCAATGTGTGTGGCCAGAACAGAAAAGAATAATTCAGATTTGGTCTCATAGGAGAATATCCAATGACATTAGAAACTCCTTATGCAAAACATGGTTACAAAACAGTATCTACGTCTCATGTTATAATGGCCAGTCCTATACTGTGGACATTTGGGTTGTTTTCTACTTTTGTCATTGCCAATTAAGACAAACAACACTGGGATGAACTTCCCTGGAAGGCTGTTCACTGACATGGCAATGGGGTGGCATTGCAGCTGTCTTGTTTTCTTTGTGATTTCCAAGTTTTCTGCCCTAAACATAGATTTATTTTTATTATTAGAAGACATTTTTTATGAAGAAATACGGCAATGTCTATATGGGATTTTGAAGGACTCGGTCCCTGACCAGATGTGGGGGACGTGGAAGGGAAGGAGATGAAAGAGCTGGCTTGTGAGGCTGGGTCCCAGTTCAGACAGGTTCAGTGTAGGTGTCAGGGAGACATCCTGTCAAGAGGATCCCACAGGACATGGGCACTTTAGAGTGGAAGGAGGTCGGGTGAGGGGCAGGGTAGTTCCATCTTCCAGAGGGTGAGGTGTGCACCATGGATGTGTGTGACTTCATCAAAGAGGCCAGTGTGAGAGAGAAGAGAAAGAACTAAAGATAAAACAGGGACAGCTACAGCCAAGACTGAGAACATGCATCCGAGTCTCAGCAGGAAAACGCCAGGCCTCACAGAAGCCCAGGAGAGAGGAGGAGGGTAAAGTCAGAGAAGAACGTACTAGGCCTGGTCTTTGTCAGCTCGATGATGACCTTCAAAGGGAAGAGGAGGTCAGAAGCCAGATTGCTAAGGGTAGAAAAGTAGGTGGAAGGGCAGGAGGCACAATCAAGAATGGGAACAACAGCAGTTAGCACTATGTTATATGTAGTGTGTACATAGTGGGCACTTGCTACGTGCCAGACAAACATTCCATTTCATTTAAACTAATCCTCATCACTGTCTTAGCGCAACCGGCAGTGTGTCAGTCTCATAAATTAATCCTCAAAAAAGCCTTGCTAGGTAGGCATCATCATGCCCATTTTACAGATAAGGAAACCGAGGAAGTAGAAGCAGCTTGTAAGGACTTGCTAAAGATGGAAATGGATGGCGTTGCCAGGGGTAACCAGAGGTAAAGGCATATTCTAGTCCACATTTGGTTCCTTGCTTACTCTGCCCTTACACGCAGTTCCAGGCCTCTCTCTCACAGTGTCTCCATCATAAAGACAGAACCCAGACATGGCCTGGGCTGTCAGGGCTGATGGGGGGACCCCTGGCTCTGGATGCAGGAGCCAGAGATAGACTAGGGTGTGGTTATCCAGGTGACCCTGGGCAAGTTGATTCCACTTTTGGAGTCTCGTCTATAAAATGGCACAGATGTAGCTCGAGGTCCCTCGCTGCACCCTGTATTTCCCACGTCTGTTACTGTTTGTACTCTCATGCTTCGCCACCTGAGGCCTTGCTGGTTCTGGAGGAACTGTCCCTCCTGGGGTCCAACCATCCCAGAACCCACACACCAACCACCTCCTTGATAGGTTTCCACACTCTGGGCCACCATCCACCTGCCCTAGTGTAGAGTAGGACTAAAACAATATTTTAGTTTGTTTGATGGTGACTTGTTTTTTGCTCTTAGCTAACAGCCAAATTCCGCTTCTGTACACAAAGCTTGCTTGCTTATTGCTTGATTACGATAAAGAGCTAAAACCATGCTCAAATGCAGTTTAAAAAAAAAAGAAAAAACCGCACCGCAAGTGGCTTCCCGATAGGGAGGCCGGCTGTGCAGGGCGAGTGTCCTTGGGGAGAGAATCTCCTGGGAGGGACTCTCTTGGGAAAGAGTCTCTTATCAAAAATAACTAGCAACAGACTCCAGCAAAAAAAAAAGTATAAAGGCTTTGTTTTTACCCCAGGGCGAGGTCCTGGTTCGTAAAGAGACCACTGCGTTGGTGCTCTGGGACCTGGACCCTGGCTCGAGCCAGCCAATAAACTCCTTTGCCTTTTGCAGCCTTGGACTCTGCCATTCTGTTCCTGGGGCGGAACGGGGAACCGGTTCTAACACTAGTCACCCCAGAACCAGGTGCCAGACAACTAGGGACAGCCCCTGTGCCCTAAAGGCCCCTGAAATTACTCACAGTAGCCAGTGCTCATCCTGCTCACTCTGCCTTGCCTCTTCCAGCACAAATCCCAATAAAAGCCCTTGCCCACTCCACCCTCCACTGCTCTGGAGTTGCTTCTTGTGCCCCACCCCCACCCCAGTGTGTGCCCCTCCTCCTGAGAACTGTGAGTAACAAACTGTCTTTTCAATGGCAATTGGCTCCTCATTCACTGCTCTGACCATACCTCGAATTTGCTATATGTACACGTATAACAACACCCCTCCATTTATCCATCCCTTTCCCCCACTTCCTCTGTAACAGGCACTATTCTAAGTACTTTATAAACATCCCATGTCATCCCCACAGCAGCCCAATGAGGTAGGTGCTGCCGGCATCCCTATGTTAGAGATGGGGTTACTAAAGCACAGAAAAGTCAAGTTCCTTGCTTAGGGACACACAGCTAGGAAGTGCTGAGCTGGGAATCAAACCCAGGCACTCTGGCTCCAGAATCCTTCCTTTTCATATTCTGCTACATCACTCTCCAAATCTGGCCATATCTGAACTAATAATCAAGGGGAAATTAGGCTGAGCTCTCCACATTCCTTGTGTGTGAGGCATGAGGTTTGTCCGTCACCCTTCTGCCTGTGGCACCTGCTGTGCAGTTTCGATCTAAGAGTGTTGTTTCTCCTACCCTGCGCCTCAGCACTGGCCAGGGCTAGCTGATCTCCACCACTCCAAGTCCAAGTCCAAAGGCGTGCACCTCTGCAGACCCAGACCTGTAGTGCCTTTTCCCTGTACATATCTTTGCCCACCTTGGCCCAGGACAAAGATTTCCAAATGTGCCCCTGATATTTGTATTTCAGAGGAACTCACCCCAAACGCAGGAAGTGGTTACAGTTGCCAGGAACAGAGCATAGAGCCACATCGTGGAAGGGCAGCAGCTCCCAGGGTCTGTGAGCTGTCCAGGTCTAGGTGCTGTGCTGACGGGCTGTGCCTTCCTGTCCCAGAGCCCAAGGGCCTGCCGCTGAGCTCCCATCCCCACAGCCCAGTGATCTACTCAGAGACAACAGAGACGCTCTCTCCACTATCAAAGATCTCCCTGGAGGTCTGTTGGGACCTCAAAGCCACTCCCATCCACAGTTCACTCTCTTTTAACTAAGTCCATTACAGATAGCCACAGACTCGTCAAATAGCTTGTTACATAAGGTTTTCCCCTTTGTGGGACTCTGACCTTAGTACACTGGGAGCTTTCCAAAGGCAGGCACAAGCCGGTAGATGCCTTCAGACAAGGAGGACCTTTGGTCTGCACAATGAACTTAACAATTTTTACAGCAACTCACAGCCATACAAGGGCTCAGCTGGGCAACTTAGGACACATCTCTTAGCTTCCCTGGGCTTGTATTTCATAGAGTTCAAGGCTCGTAAGTTTGGAAGTGATCCTAAATTCCATCTAGTCCTCTTCTGATACCTAAAGTTGCTTTACAATGTTCTTCCCATCTGGCCCAGCCTCCTGTCACACAACTCCAGGGTCAGGGAACTCACAGCTCTCAAAGCAGGGATTTTTGGATAGAAGGTAAAAATGAACTCCATCTCTCCACAGTCCCTGGCTATAACCATCCATCCATGTATCCACTCATTCTTTGAACATTTACCAAAATGCCTGACAATTGGCTGAGTGTTATGGATACACAGGTAAACTCAAGACATGGTTCATCTTATCAGGGAGCTCACCATTAGTAGATAAGACAGATGTGTGTGGTGAGGGGGTTGCAATGCATGTGAAAGCCCCAAATTAGGGGGATACAAAGTGCTCTGGGTACACCTGGGAAAGTGCCATTTACAAACTGCTGGGGACACAAGGAAGACGCTCAAAGGCCTCTTTCATAGGATCATCAAATGTCCAACAATATGGAATTTTTAAAATACACCCTGGTATGGCTGGTAAAGGAAATATTAATATTATGTTCTCACTCAGAGTAGTGATACACATGTCTATATATTGACAAGGAAAAACAGTTACAATCTAGAGTGAAAGGGGCAAAAATAGGTGATAAAACTGTTGCTCCTGCTTTGGGAAATGGTTTGGTAGTTCCTAGAAAAGTTAAGCACAGAGTTAGCATATGACCCAGCAATTCCACTCCTAGGTAGATTCTCAAGAAAATTGAAAATGTGTTCATACAAAACTTGTAGTCAAATAATAATATTATTCATAATAGCCAAAAAGTGAAAACAACCCAAATGCCCATCAACTGATGACTGCATAAGTAAAATGAGGTCTATTCGCATAGTGAAATATTATTCACCTATGAAAATAACATGCTACAAGATGGATCAAACTTGAAAACATTATGCTCAGTGAAAGAAGCTAGGCACAAAAGACTGCATATTGTATGATTATTTTTTATATGAAATTTCCAGAATAGACAAGTCCATGAGGACGGACAGTAGATTAGCGGTTGCCAGTGGCTGGGGAAGAGGGAAATGAGGGGGATGCAGTGACTGCTAGTGGGCATCAGGTTTCTTTTTGGGGTGGTAAAAATGTTCTGGGATTAGATGGTGGGGATGTTTGTACAATCTTATGAATATACTAAAGCAATATATATCTACTAGCAATATATATCTTTATTGGTGTAGGAAAATTCTATAAGGTTATACATCTAATTAGTATTACAGAACCATTTCTGGTGGTAATATTGTGAGTATTTTTACTTATTTGTACTTTCCATTTTTATTATTCATACATTCACTTAACAAATATTTATTGAATGCTTACTGGGTGGTAAACACAGTGCTGAGAGTTTCGTATGCAGGATCTCTGTTCTCAAAACACCCCTGTGAAATTGATACTAGGATCTCCTGAAGCTCAGACCTGGTGTGAGGTCACACATCCAGTAGGAAGAGCTGAGCACCGGACACAGCCTGTGTGGCTGCACAGCCCACACTCTTAAACCCTCTGCTTTGGTGTCAGTTTTTACCAAACAACCTTTGTTGTTGCCCCAAGCACAGGCTTGATGGCCAGGGGGGATCCTGTGCAGCCTCTCCCTTCTGGCTTCTCCTCCCTCTGCCTGCCTCCTGCACAGTGCCCCTGCCTTCCTGCTGATCCCTCTGGGTCCTTCAGGCTGCCAGGAAGGGTGGGGAGCTGCCTGCAGCCAGGAACTACTCAGAGGGCCAGAGGGTGACAGATGGTTAGAAACAGGAGCAATAGGGTTCTTGGGTTCTTGGGAGATAAATACCTCAGTGTATTCTGTTCCCACAGTTTCCTCTTGAGACTAAGCTCCAGGCACCCACAGTGGGAACTCACTTCATAAAGGACCCCTGACTGGCTGTTTTCCCTTCCCCACCTCACCTTCCTCTCCCGTCACTGTTTCCTGCGCTTGTGCTTGAATTCCTGTCTCAGGTTTGCTGCTGGGGAAAGGCAAAGGGTCCTGAGCCCCTTAGCCAAATGACCCATGTGGTCTGTATGGGTTGAACTGGGTCCAGCCAAAATTCATATGGGGAAGTCCTAAACCTCGGTAGCTCAGAATGTCACTACATTTGGAGACAGGGACTTTAAAGAGGTGATCACATTAAAATAAGATCACTAGAGTGAGCCCTAATCCAATCTGACTGGTGTCCTAACATGGAGAGGAAATTTATACCCAGAGAGATGCCAGGGGCACGTGTGCACAGAGGGGTGACCATGTGAACACTCAGCAAGAGGGTGGCCTCCTGCAAGCCAGGTAGGAAGGGCTCAGAGGAGCCCAACCCTGTCAGCACCTTGAACTTGGACTTCTAGCCTCCAGAACTGTGAGAAAACTATCTGTTATTTAAGTCACCCAGTCTGTGATATTTTGCTCTGGCAACCTGAGCCAACTAATCCATAGTCCCAACTCAATTCCTTTCTTCATGTCCAGAGGAAACTAAGGCCCACGGTTCAGGAAGGGTTGCCTCGGCTCACACAGCAACTCAATGGCAAAGTCAGGACCAGAAATGGAGGCTTTTGACTTCTGCCACATTGTGGATGAAATGGACGGCAGCCAATTCTCTTGCTTCGACACATCGGGGAGGTGTTCTAACTGCCAACCTTATCACAGGGCAAAACACTTTGATCTTGTCCACAGTGGCCTTGCCAGTTCATTGGTCCAGGGTGAGGGTGGTAGGGTGGAGAGGTTAGAAAAGGCCAGAGGCGGCGGCGGGTCCCTGAAGAGCTGTGTCCTGTTTCTGCATGTCATTTGGCAAGCTTAGGGAGACCAATGCTAACATCAGCAAAGATTGGGCAACCAGCAGCCATAAAGCACGTGACAGTCCCAGAGATGTCCATGGGTTCTTGCCCAAGGCCATAGGTTGTAGCTGAAATGAAGCTTCTGGAAACCCACATTCAAAAAGGGATACTCATTAGCACTCAATCTAGCCATGTGGCAGGCTGGTGAGGAGGCTCTGTAGTGGGGGTGGGGACTTGGTGACAGCATTAGAATCAGTCCCCAGAGGTAATTGACCTGGGCGAGGGTTCCTTCCTCCCTTAGTTTTATTGAAAAAAACACCAGCCTGCCACGAGGCTAGATTGAGTGCTAATGAGTATGGGCCAGATTTTGCCCTTGGGCTGTGGTTTGCTGACCCCTGATCTAGACTATGATAACTTTGCCCTCCTTAAGTTATGATTTCTAAAGTCGCCATGGGTGTTGATTGCAGTTGGCGGGACGGGGGAGGAGTGTGGAGAAGGGACCATGGCAGTTTCCACGGGCCAGGCCTGGAGGTGGCTCTCCTCACTCCCACCCAGGGTCCATTCCTGAGAACTTAGTCAGTCACATGATCACTGTGATTGCAACGAAAGCTGGGAAATGTCTGGTTGTGCACCAATAAGGATGGGACAGATCTTATCAAACTGCCAGAAATTTCTGCCATAAATAATATCCATTAAATAATGAATTTGGTATTGGGTATTTTTTTTCTAATAAGCAGCAAAGTAAATACATAACCTTTATATAAATGCTTTAAAGTTGTACACCATCTAAAATGATCTTGCTTAACTCCAGCAATAAGTGCACTACACTTAGATAAACGTTGAGCTTTGCTATTTCTTTGATTCAAATCTCAAGAGCCTACTTGTAAATTCGTTTCCTGTTTGCCAGGATTACTCTACAATGTCTTCCGTTATGCGTTTAAGAATAAAAAAGGGAGGAGGAGAAAGAACATGGTGGGTGCGGCAGGGCCGGGGCCTTCCCAGCGGCAGCAGGCAGAGAGGGAGACGATTTGCTGTCCCCCATCGCGGTTTTCATCGAGGAGCTCCGCAATGAGGATGTGCAGCTCTGTCTCAACAGTATTAAAAAGTTATCAACAATTGCTCTAGCACTTGGAGTAGAAAGGATGAGAACTGAACTGCTGCCATTCCTCACAGATACAATTTATGATTAGCCCTTGCTGAGCAGCTGGGAAATTTCACTGGCCTGGTGGGAGGTCCTGACTTTGCCCACTGCTGCCTCCTTAGGAAAGTCTGGCTACTGTGGAAGAGACTGTTGTTCGAGACCGTTGTTCGAGACCGGCCTGTGGAGTCCCTGAGGCAGATCTCCCAGGAGCTTGCAACTATTGCTCTGGAAGCTCATTTTGTGCCTCTGGTGAAACACCTAGCAAGCAGAGATTGGTTCGCTTCTTGTACATCTGCATGTGGTTTATTCAGCGTTGGCTACCCAGGGCCTCAAATGCTGTCAAAGCAGAAATCAGACAGCATTCCCGTTCCTTGTGCTCAGATGACACACCAATGGTACAACGTGCTGCTGCTTCCACGTTGGAATTTGCAAAAGTTTTGGAATTAGACAGTGTGAACAGTGAAATTGTTCCATTGTTCACTAATCTAGCTTCAGATGAACAGGATTCAGTGCACCTTCTAGCTGTGGAAGCTTGTGTCAGTATTGCCCAGTTATTGTCTCAGGATGACCTTGAGGCCTTGGTGATGCCTACACTTCGACAAGCAGCAGAAGATAAATCTTGGCAAGTTCGCTATATGGTAGCTGACAAATTTTCAGAGCTCCAGAAAGCTCTGGGTCCTAAAATCACCCTAAATGACCTCATCCCTGCCTTTCAGAACCTACTTAAAGACTGTGAAGCTGAAGTTCGAGCAGCTGCTGCCCATAAAGTAAGAGAACTTTGTGAGAACTTGCCCATTGAAGGTAGAGAGACCATAATTATGAATCAAATTCTGCCCCACATAAAGGAATTAGTATCTGATACCAATCAACATGTCAAATCAGCTCTAGCTTCTTTAATTATGGGATTATCTACCATTCTGGGCAAAGAAAATACCATTGAACATCTTCTACCTCTTTTTTTTAGCTCAGTTAAAGGAAGAGTGTCCTGAAGTTCATGTGAATATAATCTCCAATTTGGATTGTGTAAATGAAGTGATTGGAATCCATCAGCTCTCAGTCTCTCTTTCCTGTCATAATGGAGCTGGCTGAAGATGCCAAGTGGAGGGTCTGGCTGGCCATCATTGAGTATATGCAGCTGCTGGCAGGCCAGCTGAGTGTGGAATTCTTTGATGAAAAGCTGAATTCTTTATGTATGGCCTGACTTGTGGACCATGTATATGCCTTCCGAGAAGCTGCCACCAACAATCTCATGAAACTAGTTCAGAAGTTTGGTACAGAGTGAGCCCAAAATACTATCATTCCCAAAGTGTTGGTAATGGCAAATGATCCTAATTACTTGCATAGAATGACCACTTTATTCTGAATTAATTCACTGTCTGAAACCTGTGGTCAGGAAATAACCACTAAGCAAATGCTGCTCAACATATTAAAAATGGCAGGAGACCAAGTAGCAAATGTTCATTTCAATGTGGCCAAATCTTTACAAAAAATTGGACCAATACTAGACACCAGTGCTTTGCAGGGGGAAGTTAAGCCGGTATTACAGAAATTAGGTCAAGATGAAGACATGAATGCAGACTGGGCGTGGTAGCTCATGCCTGTAATCCTAGCACTCTGGGAGGCCGAGCCGGGAGGATCGCTCGAGGTCAGGAGTTCAAGACCACCCTGAGCAAGAGCAAGACCCCGTCTCTACTAAAAAAATAGAAAGAAATTATCTGGACAGCTAAAAATATGTATATATAAAAAAAAATTAGCCAGGCATGGTGGCACATGCCTGTAGTGCCCACTACTCGGGAGGCTGAGGCAGGAGGATCGCTTAAGCCCAGGAGTTTGAGGTTGCTGTGAGCTAGACTGATGCCACAGCACTCTAGCCCAGGCAACAGAGTGAGACTCTGTCTCAACAAAAACAACAACAAAAAAAGACATGAATGTCAAATACTTTGCACAGGAAGCTATAAGTGTTCTTGCGTTGGCATAATGAGGAACAGGAGGGAAAAGCCTTTACAAAGTTCTTATCACAGGTTTCTAGACATTGTGTTCTTAAACTGGGCGGCAAAAATATGGAAAACCTTCAAGATCTCATCCAAACAAACGGAAGCAACTTAGAAGAAATTAAATTTCAGTGACTTGATTCTTTTAAAGATGAAATGGGATTTTTTTTTACTGATCTTCCTTGTTGGGATAATTATTTAAAATTCTTATTAATCAA
Organism: Lemur catta; assembly: GCF_020740605.2. Lineage (NCBI taxonomy): Eukaryota > Metazoa > Chordata > Mammalia > Primates > Lemuridae > Lemur > Lemur catta. The sequence goes on along the minus strand of NC_059147.1, from coordinate 9,116,869 downwards.
TTCCTGACACTTGGTACAGTCATCTCTTGATTGTGTCCTAATGCTTTATCTGGCACCATCGGGGTTCCTGCATCCTCACTGTTTAATCAGGCCCCGGCCACTTAATATTCTGGACAGAGCCTGGATGGCTTGGATCCAGATGTGGAATGGAGTGATTCTCTTGATGGTTACATATATCTGTGTGTCTCTCCATCATTCCATAGTTAAATGTACATGTTTAGAATAACTTACTTCACAAATTTTCTATTTGGGAGATACACTGAGACTTAACTATAGTGAAAACCACATTTTCCTGGATTATGATGGTCTGCATTGGGGTCATGAAACAGGAATGTGGAAGCTCAGGGTTAATGTACTGGTTGTTTTGGTTTTTATTTGCTTGATTTTGATTGTAATCATGTCATTCAGAAACCTGAAGTGTGGATGCATCTTGCTGCTAAGTGTGATGTTGACACTTAATTCAACAGCTTACCACTGTGACTGTATTCAAAAATACTTCTCTCTTTCCTGAGAAACTTTTATTTTAATGCTTCCTAATAAGCAGTAGTTCTACTATTTCATTGTAAGATTGCATTTTTATATTTCAAATGAGTATAAGAACAACCACAGGTATAATACTGAGTAGATTTCCTACTCCTCTTGGTTCTGTTTTCAGGAGTATTTACATCTGGTCCCTGCTACATTGCTACATTGTACAGTAGCTTTCCAAACTGAAGTTTCATTGCTACTTTTTTAGCATGGGTGATGCTGGAATCTTATCATTTGAAGTGTTTGTTTTTCTACTTTTACAGTAAAACCTCATTAATTCTGAAATGTAAGATAATGAGTTAACCTGAGGAGTTTACTGAAGCAAATTAATAGCATTTAAGGAAGCCATTTGAACTACTTAAACAGTTTTAAAAGCCATCTTTAAAAAGCATCCATTTACCATGTGATATGCCAAGTACCAGTCTTTTTAATCATATAAGACCTTCCATGAGAATCTGTAGGAGGCCACACCTTTTTAAAGATACATTCAGTTTACTCTTTATCCTTCATACATATGTATGTATTTTGTGGAGAAGTTAAATTTTTTTAAAAAAATTATTTATATATTTCACCTAATCAAACTGACTTTATCTCTAATGAATTCTAGTTAATGAGGTTTTACTGCAGCTTATTTTTCTCTCTGTGCATCTTGTTATGTATTTGCTTGTTTTCATTTTGGTTTTTGAATTGCTGATTTCATTTACAACCTCCTAAACCTAGGAAGCCCTGCTCTGTTTTGTAAAGTTCCAAAGACTCCTATAGGCATTCATATATGTCAATAACAGTCAAACTGAGAACCAAATTAAGGACTCAGTACCCTTCACAAGAGCATCAAAGAAAATAAAGTACCTAGGAAAATATTTAACTAAGGAGGTAAAAGACCTTTAGAGGGAGAACTATGAAACACTGAGGAAGGAAACTGCAGAGGACGTAAACAGGTGGAAAACCATACCATGCTCCTGGATCGGAAGAATCAACATTGTTAAAATGTCTATACTACTCAAAGTGATCTACAGATTCAATGCAATCCCTATTAAATTATCAACATCATTTTTCACAGATATAGAAAAAATAATTTTACACTTTGTATGGAACCAGAGAAGACCCCATTTAGCAAAAGCAATTTTAGGCAATAAGAACAAAATGGGAGGTATTAATTTACCAGACTTCAAACTATACTACAAGGCTGTGGTTATTAAAACAGCTTGGTATTGGCACAAGAACAGGGACACAGACCAGTGGAACAGAACTGAGAATCCAGATATAAAACCATCCTCATGTAGCCATCTAATCTTTGACAAAGCAGACAAAAACATACTCTGGGGAAAAGAATCCTTATTCAATAAATGGTGCTGGGAAAACTGGATAGCCACATGTAGAAGACTGAAACAGTACACACAGCTTTCACCTCAAACCTAAGGTGTAAAACTATTAGAATTCTAGAAGAAAATGTGGGAAAAACTCTTATAGACATTGGCCTAGGCAAAGAATTTATGAAGAAGACCTCAAAGGCAATCATAGCAACAACAAAAATAAATAAATGAGGCCTGATTAAATTAAAAAGCTTCTGCACAGCCAAAGAAACTCTCATGAGAGCACACAGACAACCTACAGAATGGGAAAAAATTTTCGCATGCTACACATCCGATAAAGGACTGTTAACTAGAATCTATCTAGAACTCAGGAAAATCAGCAAGAAAAAATCAAACAACCTTATCAAAAAGTGGGCAAAGGACATGAATTGAAATTTTTCAAAAGAAGACTGAAGAATGGCCAACAAACATATGAAAAAATGCTCAGCATCTCTAATCATCAGGGAAATGCAAACCAAAATCACAGTGAGATATCACTTAACTCCAGTGAGAATGGCCTTTATCAAAAAGTCCCATAACAATAAATGTTGGCATGGATGCGGAGAGACAGGAACACTCATACACTGCTGGTGGGACTGCAAACTAGTGCAACCTCTGTGGAAAGCAATATGGAGATACCTTAAACAGATACAAGTAGACCTACCATTTGATCCAGGAATCCCATTATTGGGCATCTACCCAAAAGAACAAAAGGCATTCTATAACAAAGATATCTGCACCCGAATGTTTATAGCAGCACAATTCACAATTGCAAAGATGTGGAAACAACCCAAGCGCCCATCAATACATGAGTGGATTAATAAAATGTGGTATATGTATACCATAGAGTACTACTCAGCTATAAGAAATAATGGGGATATAGCACCTCTTATATTTTCCTGGATAGAGCTGGAACCCATCCTACTGAGTGAAGTATCCCAAGAATGGAAAAATAAGCACCACATGTACTCACCATCAAATTGGTTTCACTGATCATCACCTAAGAGCACATTTAGGAATAAGATTAATCAGGTGTCTGGCAGATGTGGTGGGGGAGGGGATGGGTGTATACATACATAATGAGTGCAATGTGCACCATCTAGGGGATGGATGTACTTGAAGCTCTGACTGGGGGGGGGGGGGCAAGGGCAACACATGTAACCTAAACTTTTGTACCCCGTAATATGCTGAAATAAAAATAAATAAATAAATAAAATAAAAATAAAATTGGAATTATACTGTCAAAAAAAAGAGAGACTCCTATAAAAATTTCTATATTAAATAATTACATAAAACCAAGTTGACTAAATACTTTTAAGTTTGTCATATCTTAGAAAAACAGAACAGAAATTTTAAATCAGAAATCATCTGCCTGCATTTTAGACTGCCAAATTACCTTGTAGTAAGTTTCCATTTTATGACTTTGGGCCAAGGATTAAATATTTTCCTAAGAAAAACTGTTTTACTGCACTCTCATTTTTTAACTATTATGCTATAAACATTTTAAATTTTAGCTTCATGGTTCTTTATTTCTTATGACCTGCAAGTTATGTTTCTCTTCATTGAGTTTCACATGTGAGAGACTTTGCCTTGATGCTTGAAACAATTTGCATTGGAACCATTGCTTTACTCTTTATTGGAAATGCTATTTTCATTGGTTTGGGGATAGACTTACGAGGTGCTGTGTATCCCCCTGGGGAACCCTGTGCATGGACTGTTGAAGGGAGAGACAATAGCTCTTGATTGCTCAAGCATGGGTCATGGAGCTCAGCTGGGGCCCTGTCTTTTGGGGGTCAGAGTGAGGAACTTCATTGTTTCTTTCTGACTTAAGCAATACAGAATCCCTTTTGTTAACAATTAAGAATTGTTCTTTGGTTGATTTTACCCATGGATTAGTTTTCCTGTCTTGATTTCACTAGAATATAAGCTCTAGGAGCTCTGTAAGGGCAGGGATTTTTGTCTGTTTTGCCTTCTGTATCACCAGCACCTGGAACAATGTCTGGTGTACATAATAGGTGCTCAATAAAAATGTGTTCTATGAATGGGGAGGAAAAAGAATTAAAAAGGAAAAAGGGTGATTCTGAAAGACATATAAAAATTTAGAACCAGGAAAGCTAAATTTAAATTATAACCTATAAAAGGCTCAAAAAAATTAAACTATAGATATATTATAAACTCCTCAGTGAATAGAGTGGCCTCAGTATAGAGAGGTGTTTTGTGTTTCCTTGCCCTGAGAATTATCAGTGTTCATATGCATTAATGCCCAGAACTGTCTGTGGCATCTCCTAATGGTACTGGGCATTAAGAGATGGGCAGGATTTCGAGAAGCAGAGGAGACATTGGCAGTGGTGCAAGGTAGGTTTAGGGGATGCTTGGGGAGGCCAGTTGTACTGGGTGTGTGAATAGAGGACAGAGATCATGAATGCAAGCTAAAGGAAGAGATTTCATCCCTGGACAATGGAGAGCCACTGAAAGGCTTTAACCCTGGAAATGACAGATGAAAAGGACGTTTCAGAAACTAGAATGTGGCAGAAGCAGACAAGCCATTTGGAGGACCAGCAGGGTTAGTTCTGAAAGGAAACCTCCTAAACACTCTTTGGGAGGATGGAAGATGAGTTCCCCTTTCCAAAGACGGTTAAGTTCTCTGCGTGTGAAAACTTAGCCTTTTCGGTTCACACAGGACTCAGCAAGAATAAAGCAGCTTCTCCAAAAAGCTGGAGCACACAAAGCTTTGCCCATTGGCAGTCATCTCCTGATCTGTCGTCTTTGCCGTATCTAAATAATAATACAAGCTATATTTTAAAACACGTTCTCTAGAAATAATTCTGAATAAGCCCAAAGATAAATGTATTATTAGATGCTCATTTCAGTGAACTTGACAATAATAAAAATTATAATAATTTGAATAACCAAAAATAGTAAATGGTTATATGATTTGTTGAGTATTCATAACATAGGATGCAATGTAACTGTCAGAAATATAGAAAAATATTTTTATTAAATGTTTTTTATAAAGAAGCAGTTCACCACTTCCTATGAAAGACAAGGAATCAGGCCATTTTCATTTCCTTCAGAAATTCTTCCAAAGGAGAGTAAAATAAAGTTGTTAAAGACACAAACCCACATGGACATGCAGTGGGACAGGAGATGGCAGCGTTTTGGAAGCTAGAAAGTTGACAGAGCAATGAGAACTGCTTTTAGAGCAGGGAATGTGGAAGTTAACACACAAAGAGGAGATATCCCCAAGCAAATACGAATGCAGAATGGAGACATAAAAGACTCTCTAATTTAGGGGTACAAGGTACCTGTGAAAGTGAGGGTGCAGGTGTCCCCCACTTATGCCTATGGAGAGGGCAGCTCTCCTCTTTGCGATCCACCCCAAGAACAAAGTGTCTCACCAGCTCTCTGCCTCTGCTAGGCCTAGCACTGGACTGACCCCAGGGACTCTGACTCCATAATTAATTAAAGAGAGCATCAGAAGGACTGCATAAAGTGTCAACATAATGTGATTTCTGTGCAAATATCTGAGTGTAAAAATGGAGAACGTCCCTGAAGCTCAGGGAAATGGCTGCCATAAAAATGCCTCTTAATGAAGTCAAGGCCTGGCCACCAAACTAGGGGTCATGACGACGGACAGAGTTTTCCCTGCCCTTGTATTACTAACTGACCATCAGTCCATTTTTCTCATTGAGGAACTTGTTTTCAGAAATATAGCTCTGTAAATTCATTGTGGCATATAGTAAAACTAATCAAGAAATTATACACTAATGAAGAAGAATAAGTGTATCAATCCTTCTAAAAATACTAAGTATATTATTCAGTTTTCTCTGGAGAAATAGAAACAATGGCATGTATGTATGACAGGAGATTTAATACGGAATTGACTCACACAATCACAGAGAAGTCCCACGACAGGCTGTCTGCAAGCTGGAGGACCATAGAAGCCAACGGCATGCCTCAGTCCACGTCCAGGAATCTCAGAACTAAGGGAGCTAATGGTATAGTACCCAGTTTGAGGCTGAAGGCCTGAAATCCCCTGAGAAGACTCTGGTGCAAGCCCCAGCATCTGATGTCCAAAAGCAGGTAGAGAAAAAGGCATCCCATTTGAGAAGGGAGAGAGAGAGAGAGAGAGAGTGGAGAGAATAACCCCCACCTCTCAACCTGTTTGTCCCCATGGGGCTCCCAGCCAATTGAATGGTGCCAACCACATTGAGGCAGGTCTTCTTGGCCCAGTGCACTGACTCACATGCCACGCCCCTCTGGAAACACCCTCATAGACACACCCAGAAATTACACTTCACCAGATATCAAGGTGTCCCTCTATCCAGTCAAGTTGACACCTAACATCAGCCATCACACCAAGCATTGACAAAGATATGGAGCAACTCTTACTTTGGTGGTAGGAGGCCAAACTGGTACAATTATTTTGGAAAACTCTGGGGAGTGTCTACCGAAGTGCACACCTGCAAAACCTACAGCCTATCAAACCACCCTTAGGTATATATCCTAGAGAAATGCACACACACATGTGGCCATTAAATGGTATGTTCTATAATAGTCAACTTTACAATATAATAATCTAAAACCAGAGACTATCTACTATAGACTGAATTATATCTTCCCCCAAAAGTCCTATGTTGAAGTCTCAACCACTAATCACCATATTTGGAGACAGGGTCTTTATGGAAGTAATTAAGTTGAAATGGATCATAAGGGCAGGATGTTAGTACAGTAGAACTGATGTCTTCATAAGAAGAAACATCAGAGCTTTCTCTCTCTGTGCACTGAAGAAAGGCCATGAAGGACACAAGAAGGAAGCTGCTTTCTATAAGCCAAGAAGAGAGCCCTTACCACAAACTTAATTGAGTGGCACATTGATCTAGAACTTCTAGCCTCCAAACCATGCAAAAATAAATTTCTGGCTGTGTTAAGCCACTCAGTCTAGGGTATTTTGTTATGGCAGCCTAAGCAGAGTAATGTACTATCCAAATTCCCAACAACAGTAGAATGGACAAATTATGGAATAGTCACACAATGAATGACTATACAGAAATGACAATGAACAAACTACAACTACATGCACCAATACAGATGAATCTCGTAAACACAATATTGAGAAAATAGCCAGATGCAAGAGTACATAATTCTATTTAGAAAAAGCACAAAACCTGGAACAATTGATATATGTTGCTAGAAGTGAAGCTAGTTATCATGGTGGGTAGATGGGCAATGAGGGGGCACTGAGAAGGGCCTAGAATTTAGCTCAAGATGGCTACAGGGTGCTAGTAATATTGTTTCTAGATCTAGATGATGATTATACAGGTGTGATCACTTAGTGACAATTCGTCAAGATACAATATAATATTTTATGTGTGTATATGTATATACTTTGTTGTATATATGTTATATTCAGTCAAAAAACTTAAATGTTTGTACCAGGTTTTATGAACTTATCTCTAGGGGAGGGACCAGACGGCTTACTATATGCAGGCATCATGTGCCTCGTCCACAGAGAGGAACCAGAATAGTAAGTAGATACTCAAATTTTGAACAGATTGTCAAGGAGAAAATGTGAAGATTTACCAGAGAAGTGATGGGAAGCACCAAAAGTAAGTCAGGAGAGGCTTTAAAGCAGCGTTGATGGCCAGGGACTGCCTGAGAACCAGAAGAAGCTCCTGGGTGAAGAAAGAATTTTAAAAATACCAAGAAAAAAATTTCTATTCACCTATAAGGACAAAAAAAAAACAAACAAAAACCCAGGAGATTAACAGCAGACTTCTCAGCAGAAACATAACAAGTCTGAACAGAATGGAATAGCATTTTCAAAGTACTGAAAGAAAAAAGCTATCAGACAAACATTTTATATTTCGCCAGAATAAGCTTCATACATGAAGCAGAAATAACCAGACGAGGAAATGCTGAGTGAAGGAGCGATCCAGGGAGTCCTTGGCTGTCAGCTCTGGCAGGTGCTTTTCCTGCTCCGGCTGCGGGCCAGGCCCAGGCCTCCAGGCAGGCGGGCAGCTCGGCCCCCGGAGCCCCTGACCCTGCCCTCGGCCCCAGCGGCGCCCACCCGCGGCCGGACGCCAGGGCGGCCACCGGCGCGAGCCAGTCGGCACCTCAGCCCGGGTCCCCGCTGCGCGGTGAGTGCTCCGCGCTGGCAGCCGCTGCGCTCTGAGCGCCACAGAGAAGCCGGCCCCAGCCAGCGCGGTCAACCATGTTCTCAGGCCGCGCGGGCGGCGCTCTCAGGAGGCCTGAGGAACCCCACGGAGAACCGCACCCGCCCGCGCGGGCACGCGGGCACGCGGGCACGCGAGCTGCCGCTGCCACGTGCGCGCGGCAACAGTTTCAAACAGCCGGCGTCCGCGGCCTGTTTGCGCACGCGCAGGGACGCCGGCTCCAGCGCGCGTGCGCGCCTCGTGCTCAGCGGTCTCGTTGGCCTCACCTGTGAGGGAGGAGGAGGGAAGTTTCTCGGTCCGAGCTTCTGCACAGACCGGGTCGGGTTTCTCCTGTTGGACTCCGGAGTTGGTGAAAGTTGAGGAGGGAAGGCGGTGAGAAGCCAGTGGGAGCCGAGGCGGCTCCAGAGAACATGGCTTCTTGCTGGAAGAAGTGTCTCTGCTGGGCCAGCCAGACCCACCCGCCGGCGGCCCCGGGACACGAAGAAGGAGCTGAGGCGGCTCCGAAGGAACTGACGGCTTCTCCGTCCAAGAAGTCTCTTGGCCGGGCCAGCAAGGCACACCCGCCGGCGGCCCCGGGACTAGTGGAAGCAGCTGAGGCGGCTCCAAGAAACATGGGTTCTTGCTGGAAGAAGTGTCTCTGCTGGGCCAGCCAGACCCACCCGCCGGCGGCCCCGGGACAAGTGGAAGGAGCTGAGGCGGCTCCAGAGAACATGGGTTCTTGCTGGAAGCAGCTTTTTTGCTCAGCCTGGAAGAAGGGCCCCTCGGCCTCGGACCCGTTGCGTGACTGCGGGTTCTCCAGCGCCTTTTACCATGTCCACCGTAAACATCTGAGACCTTTCCACCAAGCCGCCTACACGGGTGACCTGCTCCTGTTGGACCACATCGTGTGGAGCATGGAATGTGGCGTCAACGCCAGAGACAAGAAGAAGAGGTGCTGGGAACCGGGTGGCGGGCCCGCTGGGAGGCGGGGCTGTGGGTGCGGGGGAAGCTCCCTCCCGGGCCGGCCGCCACGTCCCCCGGGGCCGGGCTGTCCTCCCCCCCAGCCTCGCAGCCTCGTGGACGTGGGGACGTGGCGGGGTCCAGGCCGTTTTCATGAGCAGCAACACGGAAACAGAACTTGAGCTGGTTTCTGATCCACTCGCTGCATTGGCAATTCCAAAGTGATTTAACTAACTAAATTAAGTATATGCAGTGTTTTATTTTTTTTTTTTTGTTTTTTTTTTCATTTATGAAGCACACAGATGGTCACTGAGCAGTGTTTTATTTTTAATGTACACATTTTGAAACATAATATTGTATATAGAAGGAGCTGTAAGAAGAGAAATGATTCCCATTATATATCAACTTCAGGGCTGAAACGTCTTTGGATAAAATTCAATATCCATTTTATATTGACGTGCATCTATGTATATAACTCTTTAGTGAGGGACCTCAGGAAACTCTGAGGTGGGGAGATGGTTTCATGTTCTTGAGTAGGAAGACTCATTTTTCTCAAAATGTGAACTTTCTTCTCTCTGTTTATCAATTTTACATAAACCAAAGAAAAATATCAAGGTTTTAATTTTTTTTTTTTTTTTTTGAGACAGAGTCTCGCTCTGTTGCCCAGGGTAGAGTGAGTGCCCTGGCGTCAGCCTAGCTCACAGCAACCTCAAACTCCTGGGCTTAAGCGATCCTCCTGCCTCAGCCTCCCGAGTAGCTGGGACTACAGGCATGCGCCACCATGCCCGGCTAATTTTTTCTATATATATTTTTAGTTGTCCAGATAATTTTTATTTCTATTTTTAGTAGAGACGAGGTCTCGCTCAGGCTGGTTTCAAACTCCTGACCTCGAGCGATCGACCCGCCTCGGCCTCCAGGAGTGCTAGGATTACAGGCGTGAGCCACCGCGCCCAGCCCAAGGTTTTAATATTTTTGAGTCACACTGTCTTTTCATATTGTGAGGTCAATAAGATAGTTTTTTGTCATGGAGTGAACAAAGACATGCCCTTCTAGACATCAAAATGTGCTATTCACTTCCACAAATTAATCATTTACTAACAAACAAATCAAGGGGCAAATAAATGAAAAGAATAGAAAATCCAGAAATACCCAGGTATGTGTAAGAATTGAGAACTTGATGATGATATTTCATATTAGTAGGAAAAGATGAATTATTTATAAATGAAATGCCTGTTAACTGGAGAAAATCTGGTAGATTTTGGTGTCACAAAAATAAGTTCCCGATGGAATATAGCTCAAAAATTTTGAACATACAAAATGACACTGTGTCAGAAGTAAACACAAATGCCTATTTATATAGGTACCTTTTTATGTTGGCAAACACCTTCCTAAGAATGACCTCACAAGCATGCATAACCTGCAAAGGTTCATTTAGGAAGATACAAATTAAAACACCCTGTGTATAGAGAAAAATTAACAACATAAAAGACAACATAGTTACAAAATATTTGCAACATTAACATATATACACATACGCATACATATATCAGATGAAAAAATATATCTTCATGTAACAGTGGATTCTTTGAAATCAACAAGAGAACTCTAAAATATGGCAAAGTACTTTTTTGCTGATCTACAGGTGACCTGTGCACATAGAAACAAAAATTAGTGTTTCTGGTAAGAAAGAATTTAAGTTAAGTGGAATGAAATACTGTTTTCTATCCACAAATTTTGTGAGGATGAAGAGCAGTGATACTGAGACTACCGATTAAAGTTTAAGTTGCTGATGCTTTGTCACATAGACAATTTGGTGATGAGCACCACGCTTTAAAAAATATATAAGCCTTTTACCCATCAATTCCATTATACTAAAATCTCTTTAGGAACTAAATAGAGATACATGCAATTTGTTTTTCACAGCACTGCTTAAGGTAGCAATGTATTAAGAACCCATATGATGGATTTTGTAACTAAATTTCAATGCATCCCTAGGATAGAATAACATATGACCATTGAAGGTGTGTATGAATACAGAAGGATATTGGCATGTGAAGATGCATTTGGTATATCAATTAAAAAATCCATTGGATTATATGTACACACAAAGAGACTGTGGTCTGGTGTTAGCTGAAAATATGTACAAAATGAGATAAAATTTCGTTATTTCTGGTCCTTTGTATCATAAGTGAATTTTTTTTCTTTTCCTTACCTGTGATTTCTGCAATAAGCATGTATAAAAGGTCTGGTAAAAGTTTATTATTAATGAGATAATCCTTGGGGAGAACAGGAATATGGACTTGCACAGAAAAAAATAATTCTTTTTTAAAAATTTTTTTCTTGGATTGGTATCTTCTGTGAACTTTTAGCTTCTTCATGAGTAAAGAGAACCTTTTCTAGGAGCTTTCTAGGAAACTTTCTAGGAGGCTTCTTTAAAAATATTGAACTCCCAAATGTATTTATCTATTCTTTCAGTGTATTTATTCATCAAACATAATCTGCATACCTATTATGTAGCAGACATATTCTGTTATCTCTCCAGACCCTTCAACATTTTATGTTTACCTGCCCAGCCTTAGCAAGTTGAGGGAGTCAAAATTGGAGTAGTAGGACTCAATCTCAATTGAAGCCTTTTCCTCTCTCAGAGAAAAGCATTTCTGAAGGTAGAAAAGTATAAAAGATAACTTGCCCTTTTGAAAATGTATAAGAGTCTGAAATACTAATATTAATCATAAGAAATATCTGAATGAACATACAGTCTGTACATCTAACTATCAGATAAAGTAAGCCATACCCATTCATTTGAATCCTGAGTTTGCTTTGGCTTAAAGTTTGCTGAAAACTAAAGAATTAATTTTTGAAAAAATTTGTTGTTTCAACTCTCTGACCCAATAGTCCTTTTAAAGACTACAACTTATTTAAATTCCAGTCATATATAACTTCCAAAGACCTGTTATATGTACCACATTTCACTTAATGTAAGGCACCATAGATTGTGGGATGCCCCATTATTTTCTGTATCAATTTTTAAAATGTTGCCAATTATAGTTGTAGGATATCCTGAATAAGTGGCAGTACAATGTCTTAGATGTTACAGTGTGAGAAAATGAGCATCTGAGAATCATTGAAATACAATATTATCTCGAATGTTTAAAGCGTACTGCAAGTAGATGCAATTGTAACATTTTACTTAAAATGTTCTCTTTGGTAAGTAGTAGTAATGGTAATTCTTACAGTGTCTAACAATCATTGAGCTGTTATTTGTGGTAGGAGCTGGTCTAAGTACTTTGCATAGATTGTTATTTAAGCATGATACTGCTGTCCTGTGAGATAGCTACTATCGTCATCCCCTTTTTATTGATGAGGAAATTGAGGCACAGAAAGCCTATAAGCCATAAGCTAGTAAGTAACAGAGCTTCAGGTAGGATTCAAGGCCAGTTTGAACTTGGCCAGAGGCCAAGCTCTTCTTTTCAAACAGGCTGCTCTTTCACATAATATAGCAAGCCATAAGAGCTAATAAATTCTGTACTTTCTTCCCAAGAAAGTTAAATATTAGTTTTGAAGGCAGGGGAATAACATGCTACTTAATGTTTACAATTGCGTGAATCGTTGTATGTTTTGAGATAGTGCACTACAATTTCCTAAAAATCCTCTTCCTTATGTAGGACCGCTCTACATCTGGCCTGTTCCTCTGGCCGGTCAAAAGTGGTGACTTTTCTAGTAAAGCAACGATGTGAACTTAACATCCGTGACGGCGAAGAGAGGACAGCTCTGATGAAGGTATGTGGTAGCCAACTCAGCATGAGATGGATTTGATGTAAATACATAGAATCAAAATGAGTTTATCTCATTTAAATATAACTAGTTGGCAAAACCTGTGGAGTGTTTATTTTGAATTCCTGGAATTTATGATCTGTTTCTTGGTCTAATACTGACAGGCCGTCCAGTGCCAGGAAGTGGAATGTGCAGTTTTTCTGTTGGAACAAGGTGCCGATCCAAATCTTCAGGATGTCTACGGCAACACTGCTCTCCACTATGCCGTGTACAATGAGAATGAGTTGCTAACGGCAGAACTACTTTCACACCATGCAGATATTGAAGCCAAAAACAAGGTATAGATCAACCAGCTTTATTTTCAAACTATTTGGCATGTATTTGTTTTAACATTGACATATGCAAAGGTTAGCTGTCCATATTTGGAAGCTCAAACATTCCCTGAATGAAGATATTTTGGAATGACTTAATTGTCTAAGATTTTTCTTTAATTATTGATATTTTTAAAGAGGCATTAGAGGGTGCAGCTTTCTTTTATGCATTTGTGGTAAATATTTGTGAATGCACTGAATTTCTTAAAGGTAAAACTTTTTTCCCAAGTGTTTTTTCCCACCCCAGTTTTTTTTTCTGATCAGTGTAAAACAACACAGGAAAATAAAATTTGCCCACAAAATAGATTTTATCTTACAACTCCAGCAAAACCATTGCATTTTACTATAAATGGAAATCTTGCTGCTATTAACAATTTCCTTAGAAATTAATGGTACGTGAAAGAGAGAGATCTCTCAGTGGCAAGGCTGAAAAGGGACAAGTGGAAAGGGAAAAGGAGAGCATCAGAAACCTGCAGGCCAATTTGCAAATTAGATAATTGAGGGAAAGTATCAAAAAAATTTTTTTGATTTTTTTTTTTTTGGCCTTTTTTGTTTGTTCGGTTGGTTTTTCCAGTTTGTTTTTGTTTTGTTTTGTTTTGTTTTTGTTTAGACAAGGTGTTCTTCAGTTTTGGGGATAACAATTTTCAGTTTGGAAGAGAGAGGTAATGAGTTGTAAACTTGACTAGAGATAGTTTTAGGAGGATCTGAGGAAACCAGATTCGTCTGAAACAGGTGGTGGTGAAGTGAGAAACACTTCAGCAGAGAGAAGAACAGAATAATTAACTGCTTGTCCTACTCTGGCAGAAACGGTCACTTAGAAAAGAGTCTAAACTCTGCTCTCAGATCTAGAAAGTCTTGATGGGAAGGTGGGGGAGAAGGAGCTTATAAATAGCAAAGTCAAATTGCATTTTGAGTTTACTAGTCCCTGTTCGACCCCTACCCAGGAGAATCAAGGAGTTTTTAGTAAATGACTCTCTCACTCTTTCCTCTTCTTGCCAAATCCCCAAATGATAAAAAGGATTGGCCTTGTGGGTGACAAATGAGGCTGAGTTGATTGTCTGCTGCACTAGTTCTCACCTAGAGTTGTACATCACAGTGAGCTGGGGAAATTTTTTAAAAATCTGCAAGTCTAGGCTCTCCCCTGAAGATTTTGATTTGGGAAGTCTAATGAAACCTGGAAATGTATATATAAAAATAATTCCTTGAAGCCAGGCATGGTGGTATGTGCCTGTAGTCCCAGCTACTCAGGAGGCTTGTGGCAAGAGGATCGCTTGTGCCCAGGAGTTTCTCCTGGGCAACATAGTGAGAACCCTGTCTCTAACAAAAAAAGAAAAAACAAATGTGCTTGAGATTCTGATACACTTTTGGTTAAGAACCACTGCATAAATGTCATATATATATTCACATGTCTCAGAAACCTCAGAAATCTCTAGACAAGTTGGAGTTTGATAGGTACTACTTCCTTCAAACCTCTCCTTTCTGATCACATAATATTAGCCTGAGTTTGATCTTTCTCTGTCTTGTGGTTGGACAGTTAAAAGTATTATTGGCAGCATTGATCAGCTTACAGAATAACACCTTTTTCCTTCCAACCATCGTTCACTGCCATTCAGAGGGTCTTTAGGAATTTCCTTATGGGTAGTTTTTCAATAAGTAGGGGCAGGAACTTTCAGAATTTCATGTCTGTTGTGATTTGGGTGATTAGATCAATAAATGTTTATTGCAAGTAGAATTTTCTCAATTAGGATAGGAGCAAATCCTGACCCATTTTTTAGTTGAAGCTGTATCATGGACTATCTCAGTATGTCTGTTAAGTTCATATAGCTTTGGCATAATCAGGATGGCATTTTTAAACACTGAAAACCATGTAGTTAGTACGAATACATAAGAATTCTTTTAATAATTTAGTTTCAGCAGTCCTATGAGCTCATTATCCGTTTGGTCAGCAATTTGGGAAAACTAAGTACAAATAGATTGTAAATGAGTAAATGTTGTAAAAATTCTTGAGATGGGTATCATGAATCTTAATAGCAATTTGTATTACGTGGCAGGATTTGACTTTTTTAGTAAAACACATGATACTAAATAAAGGAAAGATTTTACATGCAAATACTTGTTTTATATACAACTATGTGGAAACACATCCATAGCAAATATAAAAACACAAGGGCCATTACCTAAATGTGGGCCATAGGTATGTGTGGTCTGGCTCCATAAATGGATTCAACATGTAAAATTTGGGAGACATGCAGAGAAATATGGATTTCAGGCTTCTCTTAAAGAATCAAATCTGGTGTCCCCTGAGCCCATCTTACCATTTGGTATGCAGTTCCAGTGCTGCACCTTTATACGAGGTGTATGTTCTCCACTTTGCTCCCCTGCCCACTTAGGTACTTTACGTGCTTAGGTCACCTACTTTGCCTCCCTATTTTGATAAAGATTTCAAGGTTTTCAAGATAGTTTATTCTTGTTCCCAGTATATAGTCTCTATATTAATCCCTCAGTAATGGGGTTGAATTTTAGAATTTAGAGGTTCTGTTTTTTTGAAAGATTGTTTTTCTTTTTATATACCATAAATAATGATTCTCCCATTAGAATGCCTATATACCTTTTCAGGCTAATCCAGGTTATAGTTGGATAGGATATGCATATTGCAGACAACACTGTATCTGTCTCCTCAGCATTGTCGCTTTAAAATGCAACTGATTTTATTTATGTTTATTTTTATTTTATTTTACTTCAGAATATTACAGGGCACAAACGTTTTGGTTACATAAATTACTTTTGTACCATTTGAGTCAAAGTTAGGAGTGTTCCCATCCCCTAGATAGTGTGCATTGGACCCGTTAGGTGTGAATTTACCCATCCCGTCCTCCCCACTCCCTCCTGCTTGATTTCCAATGAATGTTTATTTCCAGATGTGCACACAAGTGTTGTTCGATTAGCTTCAATTTAATGGTGAGTACATGTGGTGTTTGTTTTTCTATTCTTGTGATACTTCACTTAGAAGAATGGTCTCCAGTTCCATCCAGGTTAATACAAGAGGTATTAGTTCACCACTTTTTATGGCTGAGTAATATTCCATGGTATACATATACCACATTTTGCTAATCCACTCATGTATTGATGGGCACTTGGGTTGTTTCCACATCTTTTCAATTATGAATTGTGCTGCTATAAATATTTGAGTTCAGGTGTCTTTTTTATAGATTGTCTTTTTATTCCTTTGGGTAAATACCCAGTAGTGGGATTGCTGGATCAAATGGTAGTTCTATCTTTAGTTCTTTGAGGTATCTCCCTACTCCTTTCCATAGAGGTCGTACTAGTTTGCAGTCCCACCAACAGTGTATGAGTGTTCCTGTCTCTCCATATCCATGCCAACAGCTGTTGTTTTGGGACTTTGTGATAAAAGCCCTTCTCACTGGTGATTAGAGATGTTGAGCATTTTTTCATATGTTTGTTGGCCATTAGTCTATCTTTGGAAAAATTTATGTTCCTATCTTTTGCCCTCTTTTTAATGAGGTTGTTAGATATTTTCTCGCTGATTTGCTTGAGATTCTAGTTATCAGCCCTTTATCAAATGTATAGCATGCAAATATTTTCTCCCATTCTGTAGGTTTTGTATTTAGGAGCCAACTGTAATGATTGTTTCTTTGGCTGAGCAGAAGCTTTTCGATTTGATCAGGTCCCATTTATTTACTTTTGTTGTTGCTGTGATTGCTTTTGGCGTCTTCATAAATTCTTTGCCTAGGCCAATGTAAGAGTTTTTCCAACATTTCCTTCTAGAATTCTGATAGTTTCATGCCTTTAGTAGAATTCATCATGGTAAAAATACTCCTTTTAGATCAGTGTTAGAACTTTTATTGATAAGCCATTGTATTTATATTTCTGATTTCTATTTTGCCTAAAATAAAAAATAATTTTAGGTAGCAATTAGAGTGGAAACCAGAACAATGGATTTTTTAAAAAGTAGGTATGCAGTAGGGTCTGGGATTATTATTATTGAGAATTAAATTTCATGCAGAGCTTTCTAACAGCTAAGATAAACATCGGTCACTTGTAATAGGAGAAACCCCATGGAGGATTTCATAATAAGCAACAAAATTTAACTTGTAGCCTATGTCTTTTAACTCAGAGCCCATTTCCTTAGTGACCCATTTGGAGCAGGAGTGCCTGACGTTGGCATCTGGGATACTGACACCATTGATAGAAGAGAATCAAGCAAGTTTGTGTCACTTGGAGGAGACCTCCACCTTTATTGGAAAGCTCTCATAACTGTATCCCTGAAATTCTCATAACTCAGATGTTAATATCTGCCACAAAAGTTTTGTCAAATAGGGATTAGGCAAAGTCGAAGAGATTTCTTGAATACTGGACATAGAATGCACAATTTTATAATATTTCCCAAACAGATCATGGAATATTTCTGTTGGAAGACAGTCTTTAAGGTCTAGTAAATATTCTTTGGAATATATTAATAGTTTAAGAAACACTTCTCTAGAGATAATAATTTAGATTATCAATTTAATAAAAATACTTAAAGGATTTACTACTGTGTCCTAGGGTTTGGCAATATAGAGAAAAGATACAGTCCCTGCCCTCAAGAAGCTCTTGGTTTAGATGGGAAAGCATAAACTAATTGCAATCCACCATGCTAAATGGGGAGTGAGAGAGGCAGAGATTGTTGGAACTGGTAACTGTTTGAAGCGAGTTGTGGAGATGCCAGGAGTTAATGTGGTGAGATAGAAGGTGGGAGTTGGCAAGGGCAGGAGCAGCGTATGGGAAAGCACAGAGGGATGAGCAGGAAGGGACTACTTTTTATTTACTTTCTACATTATATGTGTAGGTTGATAGGGTCTTCTATACGGTTTTGAGTTCAGTTGAGAAATAATATAATTTTGTGAATTATCAGTTTTTTTGGTGCTTCACAGACTGACATGACGCCACTTTTACTTGCTGTGAATAAGAAAAGCCCAGCGATGGTGGAGTTTTTACTAAAGAAAAATCCAAATGTAAATGCAGTTGATAATTGGAAAAGGTACAGTAGTTCTTTTTTTTTTTTTAAGCTGAGTGATATTCTGGAGTGGTAATCACACATCAGAAATATTAAATTAATAAGATTAACTTGTAATCGTTGGGATATAGTACAAAATATCAACGCAAGTCATGAAGTAGAAAAGCAATTATATTTGGACTAGGCAAGATAAAGGACAGTATATAGTCGGATGCATCTTCTCTTATTGTATTGACTGATGTGTGTTATTTGTAATCTGATGGTTTTGGTCCTATGATCTTATATTATTAGCTAAGGGGGTTTTGTATTCATTTTATTTTTTAATGACATGTGGACTTTAACTTTCAGTTTATGCCTCAACATTGAACTTCTTAATTCTCTTCTAGTGTTTTTCTAACCTCCCCTTATATACTTTTCTTTTAAAAATGCTATGTCAGACCTCCATAGGAGTTACAGGTCATTTAGTCTTTTCGATGACTCTTTTCTGTAAGTTGCTTCCTTCGAATATTGATGTTAGGTGATCCTTAACTGACTCTTAATTGCTATTACCAACTCCTGTGAGTTCATCAGTTTCTTTCCTTTTTCATTTCTAGTGTATTTTTGATGTTTTTCTTTTTAATTTACTTGGGCCAAGGGAAAAAAAAAGATAGCTTAAATTGGATAAACTTTTCCTTTAATGAAGACAAGCCATGGGTGGGTAATGAAGAGAAAAGAGATAGGCTTGACGTTCATAAGACTAGGTTTAATCCCTAGTTTTGCCACTTGCTAGGTGTGTGACCCTGGGAATACTACTTAACACTGAACATATTTTTCTGATATGAAAAGGAAGATAATAATATATCCTCCAAGAGTGGTTGTGTGCAAATAAGATTATATACAGAGAACATTTAATTCAGTGCCTAGCACATGCTTGTAAGCATCATGAACTGAAATTACTAGGACTACTACTAATACCGTTAGTATTATTGGTGTTTTAAGCCTACAGAGAGCTCTTATTTGTCTGAGCCTGAATTACAATAGCTGACTGAATTACAATCTATGACATCAGACTAGGGAAGTCATGGTGAAATCTTCCCTGAAATCTTTGCCTACTTTTGATAATTGACATCAGCATAGTTTCTTGCTCATAAAAGGAGTTTAAGTTAGCAACTTTACTATGTAATACCCCAGTGGGGCAAGAGGCTTCCTTTCTGTTCCTTCCTTTTAGCCTTGGTGGAAATTTACAAAGCACCCAAGATGCTTATGTCTATTAGTACATATAAATGGTGAAGTCTACACTGACAGGGAAGATCCAAATTGATAAAGTTTATAAAATTAGCTGTTTAAATAACTTCACCAAAGTTCCTCAGGGTGAAATCATCTGTCTGTTATTTTAGAACTGCCTTCATGCTTGCCTTACGTGGGAAATCATTAGATATAGCCAATCTTCTTCTGCTTCACGGTGGCATTGATGTCTCTCTTAAAGATATGAGTGGATGGACTGCAGAAGATTATGCTGCTTACAGTGATTTTAAAATGTAAGTGTTTACTTTAAAAGGAAAATTTAACACTGTACTGAGGTTTAAAATAATTATTATAACTATAGCATCTTACACATCAGGTAAGATTTCATAGTTTGGTTCAGGTAGTTTTGGAATGGCAGTGAGTTAATCCACTTCATCAGCCAGAAATCAAGCCAAAGGGCTAGACTAGTTAGAAGTAGCAAGGGGCACAGGGTTCTTTATTTCAGGACTTTTAAGACGTTTACCCCTAGGGATCCCAACGTTGTACATCTCATTCCAAGTATAACCCCTCTGCGTGGGATAAAAATAGTGTCACATCTTTGGTTTTTCTAATTAGTTGGGTCTTGGAATGTCCAGTTTAGCAGAAAATCTTTGTACTGTCCCCTGGGGGCTATCTCCTATCTATCCCCTCCTTGAATTTTTCAAGAACCTAAGGGGTTCCCTAAGTCCAAGGGAGATAATCTTCTTTTACAAGTAAGAAGGAGGAGGAATAAAGACATTCTAATCATTCTCTTATTTCCGTTGATTCTGTTGCTGTATTGTTGCCATTGAAACTGGTCCTACAATGTGGTGTGATTTTTTTTTTTTTTTTTTGAGACAGAGTCTCACTCTGTTGTCCAGGCTAGAGTCCCGTGGCATCAGCCTAGCTCACAGCAACCTCAAACTCCTGGGCTCAGACAAATCCTCCTGCCTCACCCTCCCAAGTAGCTGGGACTACAGGCATGTGCCACCATGCCTGACTAATTTTTCTATATATATTTTTAGTTGTCCCTATAATTCCTTTCTATTTTTAGTAGAGACCGGGTCTTGCTCTTGCTCGAGACTCTTGCTCTTAAACTCCTGAGCTCAAACGATCCTCCCACCTCAGCTTCCCAGAGTGCTAGGATTACAGGCATAAGCCACCTCGCCCAGCCAATCTGATGTGATTGACCTTTGCTACCAGGATGCCCTGACTGATTCACATCCCTCAGTCTTCATGGCAATGCATCCTTAGACTTCAAAATTACAACATATTTTAGTTCACATACATATTTTTATATGCTCAGCCATTGCTTCCAAAGCACCAGCATTGTGCTCTGGTAGCTGGGCCTCCTAGCTTTAGCCACACACATAGTGAGCAAATTGACCCTTCCCCCCATATTCAAAACCTTATTTGGAGTCCCTGTGTTAGCCTAGTCCTTCTGTCAGTTATTCTTTGAGGTTCTTTTATGGCTTTTCCTTAGCAAATAGTATATGTGATTGGTCTGTTCAGGTAATGTTGCAGGAAGAGATCGAAGCTTCCTTTCTCCTTTGTTACCAGATTTGTACCCCAAGGCCCCTTTCTATCTTGTGTGGCAGCTTTTCTTAGGTAGTGGAAAGTCCCATATCCTCCTTCCCCAGAGTAGTGGTCACCAACTTGTGGTTGGCCCCTGAAGTGATTGGTTTCCATAATCATGAAAATCTCCTGAGCTACGTGTATCTCTACCTCAAGTTTTTAAAATATTTTAAAATTCTACCTGACAAGGAAGCCCTTCAGAAGAACTCTCTGAATCTAAAGGAGGTGAGTTGGAACAAACATGGCTAAGCCCCATCTATGACTCATCAGCATCCATGTAGAAGAGTAGGGCTTGTGTGGGCAACACATATACCAAAATTAGGAGAATACCGAGAAGATGACCATGGCCCCCACCCAAGGATGACACTCTCATTTGTGAAGTATCCCATATTTTGTGGAAGGTCATTTGACTACTTGCTGACTAGCTCCAAGGATACTGTGTGAGTCAAAGCAAAGTGGGTGGCCCTCAATATTGAAATTAGGATTTTCACTATGAAAATATCCGTGTAAAATACCTATGAGATGAGAACAGAGAGGAGTAACCTGTGAGATGTTATGTGCAAATATTTTGTCAGTATGTATCTCGGAAATGGCAAAATGTCAATTTGCATCTCCTTCATGGAACATGGAAAAAAAGAAAACTAAGGTTTTGTCTTCCATGTCAGTTGGAGATAAACATGCAGATGAAGCATCATTCTAACAAAGATCTGGTGGTTCAGAGTTTGGTTAGGTAGAGAAGGAATAGTAATAGTTCAAGCCAAATCTTGACATTTATTTGTTTCTGCCCTTGGTGCAATTGATGAGCTTAGTAAGAGGGGACACTTATGTTATCTAACTCACCAGGTCGGCGCCTCCCACCTGTAATCTCAGCTACTCCTGAGGCTGAGGAGGGAGGATTCCTTGAGCCCAGGAGTTTGAGGCTGCAGTGAACTCTGACCATATCACTGCATTCCACAGTGGGTGACAGAGTGAGACCCCAGCTCAACAACAACAGAGACAACAACAAAATTATGTTATCTAATTTACTGATAAATCTATTCTTAAATAAATTTTGTTGCAAATTATATAATAGCTGAGATACCCTCAATTACAAGCCACAAAGAATAGAACAACTACCATCTACGATTAGGACTTAATAACATTTTCTGAAAACTGCAGCATGTGACTATTAGAACCTATGAAGAAATGCACATTGGGTTTTATTTGGGATTCCAAAATAGTGTCAGCAATTAAGTTCAAAAACAAATTATTCCATTGCTTTCTCTGAGCACTTTAAAAATGTTATCTTGTTAAATGTTCAAAACAACCTAATGAAATAAGGCAGTATAATCCTTATTTTTTTAGAAGAAGGCAGTGAGGCTAAGAAAAGCAGCTTGTCCAAGAACAAATAGCTATTGCTTATAGAGCTAGGACACTTTGCATTATATCAAGCTAACCCTATTTAATTTACTGAGCTATACTGGTCTGAATTCGTCACTACTTGAACTTACTTTTTTTCCTTCTTTAGTTAGAAGCTTATAAGTTTGTAGAGCATACAAATTTGAAGTGTATGGCATAATTAAAGTTCTGATCTTAGCTCTGATATTGTCTGAAATATGCTAAGAATTTAATGTATTTGGTAACTGTTTTTCATATCGGTATTCAAATAGTAATTTTATTTATTATGTCTTGTATACATAGCCTTTACAAATGCATTCTAATAGAGGAAGCAGGAAGTGGCAATGAGAGCAGCCAAAATTCTTCTAAGCATCCTTCTCAAAAGAGCAAGCCAGGTAAGAATTCTGATAGTGAATTTGTCTCAGTGCTCCTACCCTAGGTAAAAAAATAAGATTAAGGAAGTTTTGATCCCAAAAGTGCAGGTTAAAAAAACAATGTGTAAATCGCATATTTTTTATTACAATTTCTTTCTTTAAATTAACTTCTTTGGTTTAGAATTCAGAATTATTGAAGAAGTTATTTGTAAGTAGTTTATAAATCCAGTTATCTGAAAAAAATTAGTTTAATTATGGTCCCTAAAACCCTATATAATATTTTTGTATAAATAAGAAAAAAGAATTTTAAGTTAGTATGTTGCATGTTTCCTCTGTAATCACATTATACTAAATGGGACTTGTTATAAAAATGGATCTTCTACTTAATTTTTATAATAAATGGTTTCTATTTCGTAAATGAATTTAATTAGAGTTGACCCTTGAACAACCTAGGGGTTAGTACCAATCCCCAGTATAGTTGAAAGTCAGCATATAACTTTTGACTCCCCCCAAACTTAACTACTAATAGGGTACTATTGACCAGAAGTCTTACTGGTAACATAAGCAGTCGATTAACACATATTTTGTATGTTACATGCATTATATACTATATTCTTACAATAAAGTCAGCTAGAGAAAAGAAACTTACTAAGAAAATCATAAGGAAACCTATATTTACTATTTATTAAGTGGAAGTGGATCATCATAAAGGTCTTCATCCTTGTCATCTTCACGTTGAGTAGGCTGAGGAGGAGGAGGAAGCAGAGGAAAGGTTGTTCTTGTCATCTGTGGGTGGCAGAGGCAGGAGAAAATCTGTGTATGAGTGGGTCCCTGCAGTTCACATCCAGTAGTGTTCAAGGGTCAGCTAAATTACATAGTGATCTGTGTCATGAAAAATGTAACTGTCTTTAAAACTGGGAACTCAAAAATACTTTTCTGGTACCATACACAAATGGCCATAAGAAATGCAAGACTTAGCCAGTGTGCACCAAATACCACTAGGAGATTGATTTTGAAAGATGCCTCCTGCGTACAGAAGTCTGAAAGAAGCACAGGTTATGTTTACATATTCTCATACCAACAAGGTCTCAGCATTATTGACTTCATTTCCCCCTAAGTGGAAACCGAATGAGATAGATTTCGTTAGAACAAGATGTGTTCTTCTATCTGCTGCATGATTGTCATGATGACAGTAATTTTGTTAGAAGAAGATAATCTGTTATCATTAGCAAAAAGATTATCACAATAAATATTCCAATAGCCCAACTCTAGGCTCAACAAATTGTAACCAAAGTACAAAAACGTTTCACCATAACAAGATTGCTACCATGCTACCTAGGTGTGACACCTAATGCATTACACAATCTGAACTGTAGGAGGACACCTTTGATTTCTTATATACTTATGAAAGAACTATAAGTTTGTCTTTGTAAGTGGCAGGGACATGGTTTTGGTCTTTAAGGTGTTCCTAATAGAATAGAGCTGCCCCTATGTAATTTCTGTCTTTTTTCAACAGAATTTCAAAGAGGACATCTTTCTTTCTTTATTCATTTGTCCATTTAACAAATAACTCTAAAGTGTCTTTTAGGTACTAAGCATTTTTCTAATGTTGCAGAATACACACATTTAAAAAATACAGTCAGGAGCATGTCATCATTGTTGCCATTTTTTATTATTTGTGCTTTACTTAGTGCTCACTGGGTACCAGATGCCCTCTGGGAGCTTACAGTTATCACTTACTGTGTAATTGTAATTTATTATGTTCAACATGTGCCCGACACTTTCATTTCATGGTGAGGATTGAAAGCTTTGAAAAAGTGGATAGGATTTAAAGTAAACATACAGAGTGAGGGGAGATTTGCCATGGAAATAGGCAGAAGGAACATCTGGCAAGACTACATGATTGGCAGAAAGAACAGCATGTGCAAAGGGTAAGAGACATGAGTGAACTTTGCAGGGTTTGCAAGCAGTTCAATTTTGCTAGTGCAAAAAGTGTGACATGGGAGTGGTTGGGAATGAGGTGACTACCTAGGGAAGGCAAGCTTAGGGAAGACTTGTTAATACTATAGAAATGAGCAGATCTTATCCTGTAGGCCATGGGATATTTCTCAGGTAGAATGCTTTCAGCTGCAAATAATAGCTGACCTAAGGAAAGTTGGCTGAAACAATAGGCACCAGAGTTGTTTGGATGTTTCAGTGATAGCACCAAATCCCTCTTGTTGTCCCACTTCCAGCTGTGTTGCTAGCAATGTTTTGTTTATGTCTCCTTTCATGGTCGGCTAATTAGCAACAGCTCCTATCGTCATGTTCTCACAAGACAATATCTAAAGGCTGGAAGGGCTGCTTTTCTTCATATGTTTCTTGTAAATAGGGAGAAAACTCAGAAGCTTGCAGTAGACTTCCTGAATGTTTGACTGGCTGAGTTATACCACATGCTCATTTCTAAAGGAGGCGTGGGAAAGTGGATGTAATTCGTGTGATTAGCTTAGAATAATCATTTCTCTTTTTGGAGCTGGGGAGGGGTACTGAGATGATAAATGTCAAAGTAGAATTGTGTTTCTCTAGCAAGAAAGAAGGAATAGCTATTGGTTAGGGAGCCAGCAACGTTTACTGCAGAGATTCATTGGAGAACTTTGAGTAGGGGAGTGAGAAGATTAGATTTGAGTATGAGGGCATTCTGGTTATGGTCTAAAGCAGGGATGGGCAAGGTTTTTCTGTAAAGGGCCAGATAGTAAACATTTCAGGCCATGTGGTGTCTTGTCATATCTACTCCACCCTGCCACTGTAGTGTGACAGCAGTCATAGATAAGATGCGAGGGAATACGCATGACTGTGCTTCAGTAGCACTGTGTTCACCAAACCATGTGGCAGGCTGCTTTTGGTCGATGGCCTGTAGTTTGCTGACCCCTCATATAGGGGATAAATGCAAAGTAACCCCATAAAGAGACTGAGAGACAAAGGAAGTTTTTGTAGTAGTCAAAGCCATAATTTCCTTGTCCACCAGTCCTGAGACTAGCATCCGTCTATTATGAGGTTTTCAACTATCCATCTGTGGTGAAATAAAGTTAGGAAGCTCTGTTTATTCATTTTTTTTAATGTAGGTCTTTTTCTTGGCATTCTACATTTTTCATTAGTTTTACTTAATGTTCTTTTTAGTTTAAGAAATAAGCATAATAGTTGGTGCATTTCTTTTCCCTGTGAAAACCATCAGTTAAGGGCCCATGTTTAGGAAATATAAACATAAAATAAGTATAAACTAGGAAATATAGCAGAACATGTATTTAAATTTATTTTTCCAGTGGCAGTAGAAATACAAAGCAGAGGCAGAAAAGAGGTATAGTTAATATGATTTAGCGATTATTGAATGCAAAAAGTTAGGGAGCAGAGAGGAATCTCAAAGGATTCTTAAGTTTCCAGGTCATGCACTAACGTTTAAACTGGACAGGAGGAAGGGGAGTAGGAAATTGTCAGGTGAATAGAGAAGAGCAGCAGGTCAACAAGGAAGACTACCCTTTCTCTATATTTGTTGAGTTTAATGGACTATTCATGTAGGTATTTTCAGGAGGCAATTGGATAGTAGGCATTTCTAGCTGGAGGTAGAACTCTGAGGTTGAAGATGCAGACTTGGAATAATATTGTTATAATAATTAGGCAGAGTCATAGATCTGAATGAGCTTGTCCATGATGGGAAAGATTTAGAAGGAGAAGGTGGCCAATGACAAAAACCTGGGAATATCCACATTCTCCAGAGGAAAAGGAGGTAGTAAAGAAGACTGAGCAGTGGCTAGAGAAAAGTGGGAAAGGCATCAGAGGAAGTGATGTAAAAATTTTTTAAACAGTGAGAATTTCAAGGAGAGAGTATCAATTTTGACAAGTAAGATTACTAAAAAGTAAGTGGATCAAACTTTTTTTTTTGAAACAGAGTCTTGCTCTGTTGCCTGAGCTAGAGTTCCGTGGCATCAAGCTAGCTCACACTGACCCCAAACTCCTGGGCTCAAGCGATCCTTCTGCCTCAGCCTCCCAAGTAGCTGAGACTACAGGCCCAGCCTGATGCACAATTATTATAAAAAGGAAATAAACCCTGCTGAGTTGCTAAAAATTGACTGTGACTTTTTTCACTTTGTTTCTAGAAACTTTCATACTACAGAAGATATTCTCGGTCATCAAAATTCTCTATTGTTTATTTTGGATAAAATAGGATTTTTGCTTGTTGTACATTATTTTCTGACATCATTGTTTCATCTACCCCTTTTATGTTTTTGTTCAAATGGATATAGAAATACAGATATCTCCAAGGCAAATATCAAGAAAAACATACTAGGGAAAGGTATTAATACTGTGAAATCACCTTTTGATTGTAGTCACATATAACACATCCACTTTAAACAATAAAAATTTCATATAATGCGGTTGTGTCTGGGCTTCCCAAAACCATCCCCAGATTTGGTGATTCACTACAAGGACTGGCAGGACTCAGCAAATAGTCATACTCAGGGCTTCGGTTTATTATAGTGAAAGGACACAAAGCAAGATTGGCAAAGAAAAATGGTGTCTGTGGTGAAATCTGGATGAAACCAGGCACAAATTTCCAAGAGTCCTCTCCATATAGAGTTACCAGGATGTGCCCAATACACTTGACATCAAATTTTGACAACACATGTGCAGTGTTGTCTACGAGTACCAGAATCTCATTAGAGACTCAGTGGCCACGTGTAGACATCCTCTCCCCTGCATGCACCAAAACTCCAGACTCCCAAAAGGAAAGCAGCTATTCAGAGTATACCATGTTGGTTGTCCAAACAGTTTAGGCACCCTGAGCCACTCTTACCACTTAGGGAATGGTAGGAACCCTCCCAAATCCAAGTGCCCTAATGCCAGCCGAGGGTCAGCCTTGCAAGCAGGTCTTTCTAAGGATGGCATTCTCCTGCCTGCTTGATGAAGTCTTTTCTGCACAGCAGTTGTAGCCCTGACTTCCATTTTGGTGCTGCCTTAAAGTTTTATATTAATAGCAAATAATAAATATAATGATATAACATGGGACTGGTTTCAGTTGCATTATCCATAATAAGTTGCAATGCTGGTTACTTTTTTTGACTTTTGGTGAATATTTAACAGGTATTTGTATATAAGATGCTATGGCAATGTTAGGTAATTGTAATCTGTCCTTTTTGGTAAACCTTTCAGTAAAATTGTTGGATGAAATAAGCATAATGATTTGTGATTTGAAATTAGAGTCAAAATGTCTTATTTTAATTTATTGGGATGCTCCAGTTTAGATTCATATTGTGTTAAATTCCTGTTTCTTGTTTATAATTGCAAAATAAGATAACAGAGTCATTTTACCTATTACCTTCTTGCCTAAGTGTGCAATTAAAATTATTTGCTTTATGTGTTGTATATACTTCAATTTGAGAGATAATGTCCATACTCTGTTACTTTGATCTTTAATTATCTCCAGTGTTCAAGCTGTCTCTTGTTATAACATATGGTAATAACAAGCTCAGTGAATCTCTTTTTTAAAAAACTTAATAACGTTATTTTCTAATGCAGTTTTAAGTTCATGGTAAACTTGAGAGTAAGGTACAGAGATTCCCATACACGTGATGCCTCCCCCACAGGCATAGCCTTTCCTGTCATGAGATCTCCCACCAGAGCGGTACGTTTGTTACTATTGGTGAACCTACATCGACACATCATTGTCACCCAAAGTCCATAGTTTACATTAGGGTTCACTCGAGATGTTGTGCATTCTGTGGGGTTGGACAAATGTATAATGACATGTATCTACTGTTGTGGTATCATATACAGAAGAGTTTCATTGCCCTAAGAAATCCTCTCTACCTACCTTTTCATGCCTCTCTCCCTCCCCACTTACCCCTGGCAACCACTGATGTTTTTGCTGTATCCATACTTCCACTTTTTCCAGAATAGCTACATATAGATGGCATAATACAGTGAGTACAGTGGGTATCTTTTTGAATATTTAAAAAATTGAAGATCCAAGTAATTCCATATAACCATTTAAGATATTCTTTGTCCTTGCTTTTGTCTTCCTTTTTTTCTTGTTCATCGGTGTAGGATCTGATGACATATGCTTTACATGCTGAAAAAGCATGATTTCTATAGACATTTGCCATGTAATAGGGAAGGCTGAGAAAAATGATGTCATGCAATTCTACACAGCACATACCTGCTGTATGAGGTGGGTCCAGATGGACCGTAGTAATGGAAGGGGACAATCTCAAGATGTTGTACTTCATCAAATTGGGATTACAAAGTGTTTTATACTGACTTTGCCATTGGAAATAAGACCAGATGGTGAATACTATAGGTGAATAAATATGTTCCTCACTGATCCTCTTCCTCTGAGGGATGAGTTTGACAACAGTCTGTATTATTACAGCATGGTTCACCTACAACTGGATTGTCTGTCATAAGGAATGCCATGAGGGTCACATGTTTTCCTCTACATAAAATGAAGAGAATTTTTTTCCTCCCACTAGGGAGAGGAAAAACTGTTGGCACATTCTTGGAACTTGAGTAAATTGAGAGTTTTATTGATATATATTTTTTCATATTAGCTAGCACTCCCTGGGAACTCGCCATGCCTCCCCAGGATTTCTTCTTAAGCTTCTCTGAATATGAGGTAGGGATAAGCCCTTAAAGGAGTGATCATTCCCATGGTTCTGTGGAGGTATTAATAAATGGTAGGTGAATTTGAGCCTTGTTTGCACCATGCATAGGGCAGAGAAAATCACTAGAACTAAGTACACTTACCACCATGTTCTCCAGAAGAGGATAGCAAGAGGAAGTATATTGATGTCTGTTGAGGTCTCCTCTGCTGGCAGCCAGGAAGTCTTTGCAAGGGTTCTTGTCCCTGGCCTGTTTCCTGCGTCTTGCCATGCAGACACAGCACAGTGCCCACAAGCTTAGCTTCCTTGTAATAGCATGTTTTATCCTACACTGAACAGAGCTGGAGAAGCTGTGTTGTGTCACAGCAAACTAAGTACAGTGGTCCCCCCTTATCTATGGGGGACACATTCCAAGACCCACCCTGGTGAATGCCTGGAACTACTGATAGTACTGAGCCCTATCTATACAATGTTTTTTCTATACATACATATCTATGATAAAGTTTAATTTATAAATTAGTTACAGTGTGTGATTAACAACTATTAATAGTAATGAAATAGAACAATTATAATAATGTACTGTAATAAAAGTTATGTGAAAGTGGTCCCTCAAAATATCTTCCTGTACTGCACTCACCGTTCTTGTGGTGATGTGAGGTGACACAGTGCCTGTGTGATGAGAGGAAGTGAAGTGAATGTCAGGGGTGTTGTGATGTAGTGTTAGGCTACTGTTGACCTTCTGACTGGATGTCAGAAGAAAGAGCATCGCCTCAGGTGATCCTGGATCATGGAGCCATGGTGATGTTGACAGTTGGATGTAAGGGACAGACGGTGCCGATGGCTGCAGGTGGATAGCATATCCAGGGTGGACACACAGGACAAAGATGATTCATGTCCTGGGCACAGTGGATCGGGATGGCTCCAGATTGCATCATGCTCCTCAGACTGGCACACAATTTAAAACTCATGAATTGCTTATTTCTGGATTTTCTAATTAATACTTTGGACCATGGTTGATGATGGGTAACTGAAATTGCAGAACTCAAAACCATGGATGTAATATTGTGAAACATATGTTTGATCTTCAACCCTGTTTCCTGGCATATGACTTCTAAAATCCTTAGAATCTCCAAAGTGATGTCTTTTTGTATGCTAATGACAGACTGCTGGCTGGCAGCCCCTAGGTAGCTTTAGGTTGGGGGCTGGTCACCAGAAAGACCAAGGCTGGATTAGAGAGTTGGGATTCCCAGGCCTACCCCACAAACTCCTGGGAGGGGAGAGGGGCTGAGGGTGATATTGATCACCAAAGGCCAGTGAAACAATCAGTCATGCCTATGTAGGGAAGGTTTCATAAAAGTGTAGGACTGGGTTCGGAGAGCTTGCAGATGACTGAACACTTGGAGGTTCCTGGAGGGTGGTGGATCCTGGGAGGGCATGGAAGATCCACACGGCTTCCCTATCTATACCTCACCCTGTGCATCTCTTCATCTGTACCCTTTGTTATATCCTTTCTGATAAGCTGGTGAATGTAAGTAAATGATTCCCTGAGTTCTGTGAACTGTTCTTGCAAATTAATTGAACCCAAACAGGGGGTCATGGGAACCCCAACTTAAAGCCAGTCAGTGAGAAGTTCTGGAGGCCGAGATTTGCCACTGCTGTGGGTGAGGAGCCTTGGGGACTGAGCCCTCAGCCTGTGGGTTCTGATGCTATCTCCAGGTAGGTGGTGTCAGAACTGAATTAGAGGGAAGCCAGATGGTGTCTGCAGCAGAGTTGATCGCTTGCTTATTGGTAGGGAAAACCCCACACATTTGGTCATGGAAGTCACTTGTGTTGATTGTTCTTGTGGTGTGAGAGCAGAGGAAAAACACATTGTGTGTGCTTTTTTCCACACATATAGTGGTTGGGGGGACTGCTGTATACTGTGTTCTGACTGCTCCCGGTCCATTGGTCCAGAAATCACGCTCTTTGACACTGTTCGCTCATGATACCGATTCTGCTGATGATACCCTTTCTGTCAGTCTGTAGGGTTCAGTGAGGAATATGATTATTCTGATTATTATACACAGCAGTTGACTTGTGGGTATCAAATTTTGATAAATCCCAATCTTCCTTGCATTTGATAAATACAAAGGGGGGAAGTAAGTGTTCTTAATGCATTAGTTGCCTATCAATAGTATAATTAATATTAATTCTATTGTAGTCTCCAGGTATGGTACTAAAGGAATACTTTGTAACAAAGTTTTGGAGTCTTACGCTTTTGTTTTAATAAGGTCTAAAACATGCCCAAAACTGTGCATGCATTTTTTCTTTTTATAAACATGGACTCTTACTGTGTTGAACTCCTGGGCTCCTGAAGTACTCCTCCCTCCTCAGCCTCTGAAGTAGTTGGGATTACAGGCACATACCACTGTGCCCTCTTCTGTTTTTAATAGTTTACATTTTTCTATTGTTGATTTAAAATGTACCTTATTTTTTCCTTAACAGAGGATGATGATAGGAGATCTGAAGACTCTTCTAGCAGGTAAGATTTTACAGATTTTTAAAAATTAAATGTTTACCAGTCAAATACAGAGAAAAAGCTAATATTTGTTGAGTTTTCTACTCTGGGCTAGAGACCATATTATGTGCATCATCTCATATAGTCATCCTAGCAGCTTTGCAAGGATCTGTGCTATGATAACCAACTTTCTACTAATTAGGAAACTGTGGTTCAGAGAGGTTGATTAATTGGCACGTGATCCCACAGTTAAGAAGTAGCTGACTCATGATTTGACCATCAGCCTACCTGGCTCCCAAATCCCTTCACTTGCCCCTCAGCATAGATCGCTAGAGACCTGTGCAGCACTGGGAAGAAGGTACACATCCAAATCGGAGCAATTCAGAAAGGCAAATTTAGTTCTGTTATCTTTCATTGAGAGTTTTCCTTAGAAGCCTGACTAGTCCAAGAGTTTGTCCTAATATATTTGACAATGTCAGTGGTACCCAGTACCTTGTGTTTGCCATCAAAGGTTTTAGGCCAGATCTCACATACCTCTGGCCATAAGCCTTTACATAAGTGAGACCAGGCAAGGCCCAGAGAGGAATTATTTTACTATAAGTGAAGGATATTTATGTACAGATCATTTTATTAAGTATGTTTAGCATTTATTTAGTGGCTATTTCTAATTGATTTCTCTACTTACTCACTTTCCAGTTTGAGTTTCCCTTTAGACTAGAACTCCTGCCTAGTTCTATGTTGTTGTTGGTTTTTTTCCTACAGCCTTTTTTCCCCTTCTATCACTTTTTCTAAAATCTCTTTTTTTAATGTTTCTTTTGTTATATAATTTTTTCCATTTCTGCCAGGTAAGCATTTCCCATTTTTCTATAAATAGAATCAAAAGAACACAGAATTTCAGGATTTTAAGGGATCTTAGTAACTAATCATAGTGCCCTCTAGTACTTTAACCTGCGCTTAACATGCTGGTCAAGTGATTGTTCAGATGGAGAGCCCGAACTCAGAGAGATTAAAGTGACTCATTTGGAGATAGTAAGTGGCAGAAATGAGATTTGAACTGAGGGTCCTTAATTCAAAGCCCAGTACTCTTCCTTCTTTATCATCCCATAGGTGAGTGTTTTTGTAATAGAAATGGATAGTGGGTCTAGTGAACCCAGTGGAAGAGGATGAGAGTGGAATTTGCTGGTGAACCCAATGGCAGTAGAGAAGAATCTAATGAGCAGGAGAAGGCCAAGTTTGAAGAAAAACAACACTGTGTTGGATAGGAATAAGGATTTTAGAAAAGAGACCAGAATATTGGGGTTCATGACAAATTTGATAAAGAAATATCATGGGAATGAAGGACACAGGATGTTGGGAGGTATCTAAAAAGGCACATTAAAATAAGGGGTCCAAGGGAGTCCTTAGCAGGCTGCTGGTTATTTTGTTCACTGGGAGGAACTGACAAACTTGAAGGCTTCTGTTGAAAGATGTTGAAAGAATTTTAGCCACTGGGAAGAGTTTCTACAGCAGATAGGAGGGGGGCATCACCTACTTCTACCCCAACTTACAGAGGGGTGACTTAGAGCCCCTTGAGTACTAGGGGGCTGGAGGTTGCTGAACTACACAGATCTGTGGCCCAGGGCAAGTGTCCCCTCCCCTGTGCCTCTTTCCCAATTTGCGGATACCCTTCCCATGGACATGTAGGGTAAGGACGGGGTAGGATTGGCTGGCAAATCAGTCATGGAGCTTCACTGGGTAGTTGGTAACATGCTTGTTTTCTGGGAATGGGAAAATAGAGATCTCTTACTCTTGGTCATTTGAGCCCAAGCTTTCAGGAATGTGTACTTTCATAGGCTTAAGATTGAAAGGTTGGAGATTGTCACTGAAGCCTGCAGAAGAGGAATCTGAAAGTGGGAGCCCACAGAAAGGAAGATACTTAGACAGTACTTAGGGAAAGAGAGGTACAACTACCAGGACTCTCCAGCAGTCCCTCTCTCCTTGGTCATGTGGGTGCCTATAAAGGTTTTTAATGGCTGGCTTCCCAGTTTATGTGGACCTGAATAGTAGGACCTATGTAGGGAAAATAACTGGATTTTATAATTTTTAATGTTTCACTCTTTCTGGGAAGAGTATTCTGAGTAACCACATGTGCCTTTGTTCTTTGACTTAGTAGCTTTCAAACATTTCCAAGGACTTCCTGTACTGTTTTAGGGTAAAGGGAAGCAATGGAGCCTTCTTAAGTGGTTTCCATGCTGAAGAAACAGGACTGCCATATTTCAGTGACAGAGATTAGTTATTGAACTAGAGATGGACAATAAAGAAGGGACAGTGTATCTTTCTACCTTTTATGAGGTTATTTGGTTGTTTCCAGTTCAAGTCACAAAAGTTACAGCAGCCATGAATTGGATTTTCAGTTCAGCCTTCAGGACAGACAATTTGAGTAGTCAAATTATTCTGAGGCTCTGCCGGTATATTGGTTGCCACTAATTGTTATGAAACTAAGAGTGAGTCTTCCTTGAATATTTCCTAGGTTGGGAGAGGTGGAGGCAGAAATAGGTAACTAAAATATTTTTTCAAACAGAGGACATATTTTAATTCTGCCAAGAAA
This sequence comes from Lemur catta, assembly GCF_020740605.2. Classification (NCBI taxonomy): domain Eukaryota; kingdom Metazoa; phylum Chordata; class Mammalia; order Primates; family Lemuridae; genus Lemur; species Lemur catta. The sequence continues at coordinate 9,082,431 of NC_059147.1, read as the reverse complement.
CATTTAATATGCAGATAGCTGACCTTTCCCTGGATTTTGTTTTTGTTGTTTGGAGGGAGCACTTGGATATGAACCAGAACTTTAAAAAGAAAGAAAGAAAGAAAGAAATCACTCATTTTTGTTGTATATTTTTGTTCTGAAATATTTTCAGTGAACTGGGAGTTGATGTTTGTCAATCATGGCACTCGTCAGATGATGAAGACCCCCTTGGTCCTGAGCCCAAGGTAAAGTGTTCTCTTGTGAAATTAATTTTTCTGCTCTGAACCTAGTTTTTTATAGTATTTCCTCATGAAATTTAACAGTGGTAAAGGGTTGATAAATCCTTTGAGGGAGTGGGGGCTGCAAAAAGAATGGACTGGAAAATACAGAGTGACAGAGAAATTATATTAGCAAAAGGTTTCCCACAATAGAGGAAATACGAAATTTGGTACAGGTTTATTTGGAAAGTATTTTTACTGTGATTTTTAAATCCTACTGACATGACTTTTATAGTACTTATATATACATAAATATTTGGATGCAATTGCTTATTATACTAATTATGGAATCTCTCTGGTGCCTTTTAGGTCCCAAAATGTATAGCACATAGCATATGATTTCTTTTCTCCTGGACACTTATTATTTTGGTATCATATAGTTTTTAGCAGAGATTTTTCTCTTATTTCTATTCTTGGTTCTGTAATTAGTCTAAAATAATGTTAGAAATTGTGGAAATTTAGCTGGGCATGGTGATACATGCCTGTAGTCGCAGCTACTTGGGAAGCTGAGGCAACAGGATTGCTTGAGCCCAGGACTTCAAGACCAGGCTGGGCAATGCAGCAAGACTCCATCTCTTTTAAAAGCAACAAAACAAAAATTGGGGTCATGTAGAAATTTAAATTCTCGTTTTAAAAATCGGTATTACAATGGATTCCGGTGTGTTTTCTAATTCATTCCATTAGAAGTATATTCACAACTCTTCATCTAATTGAAGAATACATGTTTTGCCCCAAATAATAACCAGTTCTAGAAGCAGAGACTCTTAACAACCTTATGGGAAGACTTTCATTTCAGAAGTTTTTGCATTGTAATTTTTAAAAATAGCCACTCAAAGACCTTGTATTACATTCTAAAATTTCAAATTCCAGAAATTTTTGTATTTAGTTATTTCAATAATCATTTTAAAGATCCTGCATTACTATGAACTACTAGAGGTTAAGAATCCTGGAGTGCCTAGAATAAAGTCTTTCACCTAAGAAGCATTTTAATACTTTTTTAATGTGAATAAATGAACAGAGAAATGGATTTCTATATACTGGAATGTTACAAGTAGTATATATAATATATCTAATCGTTTAATGCAGTTCTAAAATGTGGCTTAAATTTATATTCCCTTTGAATGCTTAATATGTATAAGTTCAGGTGACTTATGTTGAGACAATGTATCCCAAATAAGAAGGAAATAAATGAGAAATATGTAAGTAGGAAAGAGAGCTATAGAATATTTTCTGGTATCTGCCAACTGGAAGCTTAGATTAGGACTTTAGATTAAAATTTCTTAAACATTTTTTTAGCCCCAACCCCATGTTCTATTAGATACACATTTTCAAGCCATACATTACTCTTTCTAGTCCTGATTATCAATCCTTTCTCCAAGTAGAAAGGTGATGAAACATTTCTTTTTCCGTTTTTCTCTCTCTGTAGTTACAGTGTTACAGCATTCAGGTACTGGTAGATGGCCATGTTTAACTATTAATAATTGAACATCTTATTTTACAGTAATAAGATTAAACTCTTTATTACAGAAGTATTTACAAAAAATTAATTGTAGGATAAAGAGTAATCAGTGTCATTAGGGATCTGTTACATACAAAAGTCTCTGTTCTATCTATATCTGTATTTTTCCGTGTACCTTATTGCACTGAACATTTTTCCTTTTCTTCCTTCATACTTGATAGACTGGTCATGTCTTTCTTTTTTTGTTTGTTTTTCCCTCCTTCCCCACTTTTTAACAATGATATACCCAAGCCTACGTTTTTCCTTCCAGAACACATTTCTTCATTGTCTGTTAAGTCCATCTCTGTCTCCATTGTCAGCACATTTAGTTAGGGCTTTCTCTTCAGCAGCTGTGTGTGGCTTCCATTCATCAATCATTGCCCCACAAGGTTTATTCTTGCTTTTCTCTTGGAAGGAACTGAATTTATACAATTATTTATATTTAGATTTTTGACAAACAGAATAGAAGAAACTTATTCTGTTTGTAATGCCAAGCCATTTCAATAAGATACTACTAAAAACTAAACTCTCACCTGTTCCCCCACAAGAGGTCATTCATGCAAATAGAAATCAAGCAAACACATTTCAAAATCTAACACATAATTAATTTACACTTCTTTATGTTAGTTTTTTCAATAATACTCTAAAGCATCTAGGGCTACATTTTTCTTCTAGGTTATTTTGGTTGAGAAAATAATCTAATGGATATCATAGTGTTTGTATAATAGCCAAGTAGGAGTGAAGGAAGTAACATTCTGAGGAAATCTGTATCAGTTCTCATAATCCTCACCCCATGACAAGACGCAGGTTAGTAAATGACAGAGTTGAGCTTTGAATCTACATCTGAGTGGCTCCAAAACCTGTGCTCTTTGTTTTAGACCATATAGTAATGGTAAATATTATAATTATTTTATTCAATTTGATACTTGTTATTCTTAAAGGTGTATTTTTTTTCCAGGTTAACTCAAAATCAAACTTAAAGGAGCTATATATTGCTTTTCTGAAAAGGAAAAATTGTAAGCTATTTGAAGATTGCCTATTGATGTGTTATCTGTTAGAACCTTGAGAACAGGAATTCTGATAGTATGAAGCTGTGGTTGAAAGCCTTCCCACAACGTCAGGCAAAGTCCAGGGCTTTTTTCATCCTGCCTTTCCATCACCTGACCCTCTTCTGAAACCGTCTCTCAAGTCTTTAACAAACCCTGGTCTTACAAAGGTAAGTTGTTTTTTTCCAAAACCTTTTCCCCCCATGCTTTTCCCACATACCATCCCCATGATCCTCACAATGATGACAAGGATCCTAGAAAGAAATGGATGTCATCAAGATCATAATAAAAAACAAGGGTGATCACAAGAGAGAGAGAGATGTGCAGGATTGAGATTGAAAAAAGTCGGTGACAGTCAGCAATTCTTAGGTTTGCCATTATGGAATGCAATCAAAATCTATTAATTTTTTCTCAAACAACTTATTATCATCAACTCATAGGATTGCCAACAGACTACACAAAACTACCTTGGGAAGATGATTTTTTACTTTTATAAACACCTCCAGCAATGAGGAAATTTTGTATTATTCTCAGAAATCTTTATTAACTTTAGTATTCACAGTGTTAAACATTGACATAAATTCTTTCATCTCTAAAACTTAGGAATCCTGTTGATTTGAGTTTTTAGTCCCTTACTTCTCTCCTCATGTGAATATTCAGTCCTGCTGGCAATCGTAGGTGTACTTGAAAACTTTGAAATCTTCAACTTGACAATTAGCTTTTTTTTTTTTTTTTTTTTTTTTTTGTGAGATGGATGGCGTCTGGCTCTGTTTCCCTGGGTAGAATGCAGTGGCATCATCACGGCTCACTAAAACCTCAAACTCCCGGGCTCAAGCGATCCTCCTGCCTCAGCCTCCCCAGTAGCTGGGACTATAGGTGTATGCCATCACACCCAGCTAATTTTTCTACTTTTAGTAGAGACAACGATCTCACTCTTGCTCAGGCTGTTCTCAAAATATTGAGCTCAAGCAATCCTCCCTCCTGGGTGCCTCGGCCTCCCAGAGTGCTAGGACTATAGGCATGAGCCACCATGCCCAACCAGCTGCATTTTTTTATATGAGATCCTTTCTCCAGTTTTTAACTGGCATCCTATATGGTGTAAATAGAAAATTAGAGCTCTTAGTGTGATGTTGTAATAAGAAAACCACATGAATTTTAAACTTGGGTGTTACATTTCTTTCTATATCATAATAGTACTTAAAAATGCCCCATAATTCTATAACCACATAAGCATTTCTCTTCTACCATTTAAAACTTTTAAGATGAATTTTTCCTCACTTTTATTTTTATTTTTACTTTTTTTTTTTTAAGAGACAGGCTCTTGCTCTGTCACCCAGGCTAGAGTACAGTGGCAAGATCAAAGGTCACTGTAACCTTGAACTCCTGGGCTCAAGCAATCCTTCAGAGTAGCTAGGGCCACAGGAATGCACCACAATGCCTAGTTTTTAAAAATTTTTTGTAGAGACAGGTCTCATTATGTTGCTGGGCTAGTCTTGAAATCCTGGCCTCAACCAATCTTCCCTCCTCAGCCTCCCAAGCATGGGGATTACAAGCATGAACCACTGTGCCTGGTTGTAAGATGAATTTTTAAAAAGGAGTCTTCTTGCAGCATCTTGAATTGGTGTTTTAAAATTAAATCTTTTCGTTAAATTAAAAAATTCACATTGCCATAATATTCTAGAAATAAATACCTGGATATAAAAGTATATTTTATATCCTCAAAACAAATGTTGAAACACATAATTGAAAACCTGAATCCCATGGTTTTGTTTCCCTCCTCTCCTTGTCATTTTCAAAATTTCAGAGTTTTGTATAGGTTTGCACTATTTAATTCTACCAGATTACTATGTTTATCTTCTTAACCCCATATGCTTTTCCTGAGTTAGGTCATCTACTTGTACTCCAAATATATTTATCCAGATCTCTCTTCTAAGTCCCCTGTGTGCCTCAAATTTCATATGTCCTAAACTGAAAACCTTTTCCTGACTCTGTAATCTCCTCTGTCATCTGGCTTCCCCATCCTAGTAAATAACACCATATGATAAATAGCACTGAAACATTGAAAACTCCTGCACTCACTTCAGCCCTCCCTCAGATCGCCAATCCAATTACTCACCAAGTTCTGTATTTTCTGCCTCCTTACCATTTTTCATATCTTGTTACCATAATTCACTCTCTGACCTATGAGTTTGAAATACTGTTTCCAGACCCCCACCCCCATGTTCATCTATCTTTACATTGCTGCTAGGGTGACTCTTGGTAAATGTATCTGTGATGATCTAAGTCATCTGCTTATTGAAGGATCCCACTACATGAGGGGGACAGTTCACGTTGTAGATGACGCATGTGTTTTGTGGTTTGGACTGATTCTCCACGTTCTCTCTCTGTCGAGTCCCTCTAACCATGTTGCAGTTTGACCATGTTACTTTGGTGCCTCTCACTTGTCATGTTGTTTCATGCCTCATTGTTTTGCTCATGCTGCCCTGTCTAGAAACCCTTCTCACCCTTGCTCTATACTTGATCTATCACAGTATGGCCCTGTCTTTGCAGCATGTCCTGAGCTTCCCAGGTGGAATTGACTGTTCTCTCCTTCATGCCCTTACTGTCCTGTATTCACTTCAGTTGTAGAGCTAGTGAATTTTCCTTTTCTGTTCCTATTTGTTTTCGTACATCTCTACCCCCACTTGAATATAGGGCACAGTCTGTCTTCTGTTACTGTTTTGAGCTTCTCCCAGCATAATGGTTATGATTTGATAGAAGCAGTCAATGTTTGTTTGCTTGGTGACTGGTTTAGTGGATGAGCGAGTGAATAAATAAGATGTTTTCTGAAGTTGTTGTTTTTTTTTTTTTATAGGAAGGACGAAAAAAGCCAACACCTGGAAAAAAAGTAATATGGTATTGGTATTATTGAAAGTGCTCCTTGAGAGCAAATAAATAATGACAGTTTTATTTTCGTGTAAAAAACTAATAGAGGTGGTAAGTTAGTAGTGATTATCTCTGAAAATATTTCTATGCTTAAATGCTGTTATAAAAAATCAATTCATGTGTGTAGACTAAATATAATATCCATTTATTTTAAATACTTCTCTTTTACTGTTTTTCTATATACTACTGACTTCTTCCTGAAACTGCTTCAACCCTCTGAAAATTCTTTCTTGCTATTAATTTTATTTCATTAAAATCTTCATGAGTGGAGATAGACTTGTATATATATTTAAAATTCATAGTAATAAGTGTCTCATAAACGTGTCTGTGAATAACCTTCTATAGATATATCAGGAGAAGAGGAAAATATAAAATTTCCATTGGAACCTGAGGTACTGTCTATCATTGTTATTATTTTAAAATATAAGCATTGAGTGATGTTAAAGCATAAAAGGGGGTGCTTTACTTTCTCTGGTCTGCATATGCCTGTAAGGAATTATTTTCTTACATTTTTCAGCCAATCATTAATAAGGTCAATATGGGCTAACTGTATTACCACTGCATAGTAAATCCTGCCAATTTGTGGGATTCATTTAAGAAGCCAGTGCAAAAGGATTAAGACTTAAAAGTGACAAGGAATCAGTTTGGGTTGTGAAGTTAAGTTTGTCTAAAAACTGAAGAATTCTTCCTGTGGCCAAATGTATGATTCTGTGGTCTATATGGATGTGTAAAAGTCCTAATGAGATTCAGAGAGAAACAGGTTTTACAACATAGAACTTGAAAGGCTAATGCTTGGGACTTGAAAGAATTAATGTATTGGGATTGTCCAGTGTAAATCTGCAAGGAACATTTCAGGAGAAGGAAAAGCATGGACAATAGGAAATGTGCGACACTATCCTAAAAATAATTAGGTTTAGTGGTATTTTAATACAATAAGTAGAAATCATTTTCAAATATAGAACACGTTGAGTACCTCTGTGGTATTCAACAAGCCATGCTTATAGTAACAGAAGTATAACATAATGAGGACAGATTCTGAGGGGACAACTGTGGGAAGAGACGGGAAGGGCTTGACCCTTCAATAGAAGCAGCTGCTACATAGTGGTACAAGCACCAAGTGGAAGTCAAAAGACATGTTACTATCCTGGTTCCATCATTTACTAGAGCTGTGAAATTTTGGAAGAAATTATTAAACCAATTCAAATGTCAGTGGCCTCATTCATAAAAATAGTGCTAATATCTACCTCTTAGGTATGTGTGATGATAAACAAATGTGGTAAGAAAGGTGGAAACATTTTGTCAACTGGGAAGTAAATATGCAAATGCAAGACAAAATGATCACAGTTGTATTCAGGGACTTAATCAATGTGGAGGATCCTTTTTGTAAAATGAAGGCAGAAGTGTCCAGAAAAGAATGGGAAAGTTAGAATGGGTAAGTTTTTTTTTAATTTGCAGTACGTTAAATTTCAGCAGACTAATACTGGAGATGGGCTATAGGGATATAGTGATTTGGCACTAGAGACCTTCCTGATGAGATTTTAAATCTTTGACCTTGAATAAATGTCTGTAACTGAGTAGCAACTAGGTGCTAGACAGTTATACACTGATTATACAAGATGAAGCCTTATGCTGTAGTAGAAGGAGCAGAAAAGAAATAAACAACAAACACCTATAAGTCACTCGAAGTGCTACATACAAAGAAAACAGAATGTTCCGTTAGACTATTGAGGAAGTTTATAGTTAGGATGGGGAGGGGGAGTGGAACTCTACAGTCAGAGGAAATCTTTCTGAGGGGGACATTTAAGCTGATACTGAAGGATGGGAAGGAGTCAGCCATGCGAGAGTCTAGGAGGATGACATTCTGGACAGAGAGAACAAGGAATCATATTTGTTCATCATCTTACTCTTAACATTCTGGGATGACCGGGAAGCAGTAAGTGAGGTAACCAGCATCGTTATCATCATCATCATTTTTATTATTATACTGTGTAGAGAAGAAAATGTGCAAATAAGTGCCTGGCACATTTTTGATGCTACACAAATCAGTGTTCTTATTCTTCCCTCTTTATTAAGGCTTGCTATACTTTTTTGAAGTCATTTCTTAATTGGGAAAGAGTTACACACTACATCTAGAATTTGCTTGCTTTTATTTAAACGTTACATAAAGAGAAGTTTTTCTTACCACCCTGTCATTTTATTCAACCATTTTTCCTGTCAGTAAAAATTTTATCAAAAAGTACTTAGCTTTATTTCAAGCCCATGTTGACCTAAATGAAAGAGCTGCTACACTGTTCTGTTGACACTAAACATGACACACTCCAAAGTGTCTTATCATATCCAGTGTCTTACTTTTACACTAAAACGTGTCTATAATTAGAAATTTTTTAAATGGTTAATGCTGTATTATAGCAAGTGTATTGTATTTTTTAATAATTGCCCTCTGATTTCTGGTGAGCAATGCAAAGTAGAGTTAGGTATTTTGAAGTTAGATCTTTGTTGAAATATGCACGTAGCTAATGTTGTGTCTGAGTATGTGTCCTTTGGCATTCCATGCCTGTTTACAACATCAGTAGCCATCTACAGATGAAAGATAAGCTTGATCTAGAGAGCATATACGAGGTTCATCAGTAACGTTTTGGTTGTCAATACATGCTTCTCTTATTTTTAAGTTTTATTGTTTTTATGGTAGGAAAAGGAGATTTTTAAATACGTGATAAGGAAATCTTGATGCAACGCATTATTACTATTAATTGAAACTCATTATTGATATTAAATCGAACAGAATCTCTCCGAGCATCTCCCGCCAACACCTGTTGTTCCTTTCGCTGAGGATGCAGATCAAGAAGGAGAAAATACAGTAAATGAAGAGGTAGAAGGTGAGAACTGTATTTTATTTTTTAAAAAAGTCATTTCACAGAATGTTTAAAAACATGAGCACTGATATATTCGAATATCTGAGAAAGTCACCTATTAAATAATGCATAGTAAGAAAAAAGAGCAGTGAAATGGTGATAAGTTGTGTGTCTTATCCAGGGTCAGCAGCAGAGTATATTGAGAGAGCCACTGAAGGAGCTGCATTATTAGTTCCATTTCAAGAAACTCGAAGACCTGAGGAAGGTCAGGAAATAAGGAAGAGGAAAGGATTAAAGGGGAATGAAGAATGTGGAAGGCAGAGAGTACAGGAAGTACATAAAGGGAAAAGAAGCAGGTGTATATAATGGAGGGTGGTCAAATAAAATACTTCTTTAGAAAAGGAGGAGCGGGGTATTAGAAAAGTGGGAAGAGTATAAAGTGAACTTCCAGTACCAAAACATGTCAGAGACGTAGAGAATTTCCCTACTCTTCCTGTCTCCCCCTCTGTAGAGAAGGCATTAAGCACTGAGGCACCGGATCGTGCAGGTCTGTGTTTTCTCTGCCATAGAGGAATACAAGCATGTACGGTCAGGCATACATGTGTATAATTTAATGTCATGCAGAATGTTTTGACATCGTAGGAGAGTCTCCTGTAGGCCAAAGTGAGGGAACTGGAAAGAAGAAGAGAGTGGAGTTAATTATGAAGAGATCGGGGAAGCTATAGTGTCATAAGAAGTCCATTAAAAACTTTATGACTTAGAATGCAGATTCAGTTTGGGGAATGTGATAGGGAGGAACTTGAGACTAGATTCCAAGAGGCTAAGTTCAGGTAAAGAAATGTGGAAGCACACTCAGTATAGACCAGAGCTTCTCAAACGTTAATAAATTACCTGGGGACCTTGTTTAAAAAGCTCAGCAGCTCTCAGATTCTGCATTTCTAGTAAGTTCTCAGGTGATGCCAATGCTGCGTCCTTGGGCATGCTCTGAGTAGCAAGGGTATAGACTTCCCTGTAGAGAGATCTGGAAGAAGAGCCATTGGATAAGAGTTCCAGACAAATAACAGGATCATAATTTCTGGGGAGAGCAAAGAGAAAGAAATAGAATTTGTAGATGTAGGATACTGCTGCAAAATACAGCAGGAAGAAGTGATGGGACTAATCCATCAAAAGAATGTAGAAGGGGGAGAATCAAGAGCACAGATGCAGAGATTGCTGTTGCAAAGGAAGAAGGACTGTGCTGGGCAAGAGGGAGGAAAGAAAGAAGTCAGCTGGGCAACTTTGGAGTTAACGATGAGGACACTTGAGAGAACTCACTTCCGATGGCTCCTGTGTATTTGCACTCACACAGAAGATGAGATGATTGCTGCTCCCAGGATGACTGGAAGCAGGAAGGAGCGCTAGAGTTGAGGTAAACCACAGCGCCTCCTGTCTTCTCTCCATAACTCTCAGGCATTTAAGATACAAGTTGCATTTGTATTAGTTAATCAAATGAGAGTAATTTGAGTATAGAAGCATTGGGTTTTTTTTTTTAAAGAAAGCTAATTTTTTAATAAAATAGCTGTTTCTTAAAATCCTCTGTGGAGACTAACATAATATACCATACCAAAATAATTTTAGAAAAAAAATTTGTGGAGTTTATTCTTTGAATACTGAAATTGTTAGTTTCAATAAATATTGTACTAGTTTAGAAATAAGAAGGTTGTTATTAATAATATCTAATAATTCTGTGGCAATTCAATTGTTCCTTTTTGATAAGTATTTCAGTATTCAAAGCTTATGCACTATTTTTAGCTGTGCTTCATATACCTTCTTGCATGAGTGGATCAAGAAACTTTAAGATGGCTATACCAGAAATTAAAAAAGAAACTGATAGTAAACATTGAATCCATTTAATTATAGAATCATCACTAAGCCACTGTAGAATTTATGGTTTATAGGACAGAAGAAGCATAGCAATAGAAATGTCTAGAGCTGAAATTACTGTGGCAAGTAATAGGCATTGCCTAACTGCCAGCCAAGGAAATGTATTACAACTCTACCCATCTATTTTGGTATTTCATCTTTGTTCAGTGAAAACTTATATATTCCTGTTTTATATTTTATTTCTTTAATTAGTGAGAAATTGAACAGCTTCTCATGTATATTGAATTTGTATGGTTATTCCTTTTCTTAATTATTTGCACAGACTCTTACTATATTAAGAAATTGTTTCTTCATCTAAAAAAAAGAGGGCTACAGTAGAAAATAGAAGAAATGTAGGGGCTTACCAGTAGTCCACACGGGTATGGAGAAACATGAATATTTTCACAATGTTAACTAGTATGCCACAAGTGTCTATCCAAGCTGATCATTTCAGAACACTATCTCTGATGAGAATGAATGATACCTTCAAATGAACTGTCATCATAACTGTGTACTTCCTAAATTACAGGACAAATTGAAGAACATGATAAATACCTGTACTATAATGGTATAAATGATTCTGAAGGGGGTGTATTACAGGTATGCTGTTGCATTCTGCTATTGACTTTCACATTTATTCTCTCAGGATCGTGATTTGCTCTTCTGATTAATGATCACTTTTCTCCTCATCAGTCAGCATGTCCACATTGGTATAGGAACATTTTTCTATTTTAGTTACAGTCATTTGAAACATAATCTCACTCTCAAAATCTTAGCTGCATGTTTTATGAAACCTATATTCCTGTGTTTCTTGAGTATATTTGTCATGTTGCTGTCCTTAATAAACAAACAAAAAGATACCCCAAACTAATCATTTTCAAAGGGAAGCGTGAGGATTCAGCTCCATACTAACTGCATGGATGTGTGGTTGACTTTGTTGTATGTACATATAATGGATCATATGTCCCTTTTGCTTTTTAGAGCCTCCCAAGGAAGATCTTCCTTTGAAGGTAATAATTTGTATATTTTTATCTTGACTTATCAACTATATATTGTATGAAATATACATTATTTATTAATGATTTTGTTTCAAAACCCACTCAGCCTACAATAGAAGTGAAAGATTCTGTTGTGGATGAAGCAGTAGGAATGAAGAATGTAGAAGAATCCCCTTCAGGTAAATTTTGCAATACAAGTTTAACTCTGGAAAGAAGTAGATGAAAATATTTGAATTGCTCAGTCTTCTTATTTCTAATTCTTTTTTCCCCAAATTTGATGGAAGGATTTGACAAAAATAATGCAGATGTTATGTCTGGTATCCATGTTTAAAAAAAGATACAAGCTTAAGGAAATAGATTTTTTAAATGTAAGCTATAGCTGAGATGTTTCTGTGTTTATGTTTTGACACCCTAAATTCCCAGTTTGGAATCCCTGTACTTGTTAGGGAGTCATAGAGCTGGATTATGAGACTCTAAGTTTTCCTCTGTTGTCGAGCTCAGCTCTGGAAGCCGGGCTGGAGTAGATTGCAGATCGGGATGTGAACCTCATCTCTCTGTGTATTCCTGGAAGTCTTGGAGAGTTGCCTTCTGATTACCTGGGTTTTACCTGTACTGGGAATGGACTCTCCCCTTGTGCAACCTACAGCCAAACAACACCTTTTAGCAAGACATTTGTATTCTTCCTTTACCCAGAGCATCATAGAAATAAGAAAGAGAATGAGGAAAAAGAGTTGTTTTGTTTAGGCTAGTATTTACCATAAACCTGGGAGTAGGTACCAGGATTATGTGTAGATTTTAGGACGGGGTTTCAAAACTAGGTAGAGATCTAAAGCTTGCCTCCTCAAACACAGTGTGGTTTCATTGCCTTATTTTTGCAGCTCTGAACTCACGAGTATCAGTTATACCTGTATGCAAAGCAACAGAAAAAAGCACCTTCCAAAATCAAATATTAAGTGATTTCTTATGATTTCTATGACTTTATGTATGAGAGAATTGACTTTCCCCATGTTAATGGGAATCATTGGGAATTTGCTATGTGGTATCTCCTCAGCTGTGTCCACACATGTTTCTACTGTCATTTTAAATTTTGTCTGGTTCCTGAGAGTTCTGTTCATTTATTGGGTGGACGCATTTTTTTGTGAATTTTTGACATGTTTGTATGCCTGGAACCTGGTCACACCTAGTGTCTCCCCAAGTGGTTTGTTGAAGTTTTGGATAATTAGAAGCATTTCTTTTTGTTTTTTTTGAGACAGAGTCTCACTCTGTTGCCCGGGCTTGAGTGCCGTGGCGTCAGCCTAGCTCACAGCAACCTCAAACTCCTGGGCTCAGGTGATCCTTCTGCCTCAGCCTCCCGAGTAGCTGGGACTACAGGCATGCACCACCATGCCCGGCTAATTTTTTTGTATATATTTTAGTTGTTTGGCTAATTTCTTTCTATTTTTAGTAGAGACAGGGTCTTGCTCTTGCTCAGGCTGGTCTTAAACTCCTGAGCTCAAACGATCTGCCTGCTTCAGCCTCCCAGAGTGCTAGGATTATAGGCGTGAGCCACCGCGCCCGGGCTAGAAGTATTTCTTAAAAAAGTAAATATCCTGTCACAGATTAAGGTCCATTTAAACTCGCAATTTATAAGATAAAAGTCAATGTTATTTTTCTGCCTATTTTTATAAAGCCGATAGCTTTGATCTAGCTGTTCTACGTTCATTTTTAATCAATATATGCATTTGTCAGCAGAACAAGATTTGGAAGTGACATCAGAGCAAAAGCAATAAAGGCTTGAAGGAAGTGAAAATAACCAGCGTCGGGTGTGTAAAAATTTAAATTTAAATTCTTGGTTTAATATTGCTTTCTGTGCTTTCATAACGTAGCACAGTCCAGATGAAATTACCTTTCAGTGTAGCCTTTTAGAGTCAAAGAACATAATTTAATATTTCACCTTAAAAACGTTTTAACTAGTTATAAAACTTAAAATATTCTTAGACTGTGTAGTAACTTATAGCTAATCTTTACCCTTGTCATTGAGGCAAAAAAATTCTGAAATTTTCTGAATTTTTATAACCCCCTACCTTGATAAAGAAGGTCACATCTTACATTGAATCATATTATTAAGCAGTGGAAATGATGAACAAATGAACAGCGATGGCCGCTGAGTTGGACTGATGTTAAAGGGGTAGTCATTCCCAGTGGTTCAAAGTTGCAATTTTATATTGCCAGTCACTAATGCCTAGGTGAAAGGTTCATTCTGCCTTAATGGTCTCTAGTTGACTTCAGTGTCTCCATTCAGGGAGATAATGGGGTCTTAAAATCAACCCACCTGCCGACTAACAGAATCATGCCTTTCAGAATGGGACCTTTACTGTTAGGATAGAAACAATAACTTTCTAAATGATTGCAAGGCAGGAAGTCAGTCAATATTATTACATATTCTCATCCACTGTCATTAGTGGACCTTAGAAAATGCTAGAACTGGTCTTAAACAGATAGCTGATCTAGATACATCACACTATCATATTATGACATATAATTTGAGTTAAAATTTAAGAAGTTGCTTTTCTTTCTGATTGGTCTTGATTTGGGCTCCTAATAATTATTATTATTAATAAGTGTGCCTACTCTCCAGTTAGTAATCTTTAGAAAAAGTACTTAGGGATAACTGAGTACTGTAGGGGCTTCACTCTTTAAGGTATGGTGAGGTGAAATCTTTCTAAGGGAGGAAGCCTTTATAACACTACAGATCATCTGCTAATTCGTTTTTGGTAGATTTAACACAGAATGAATTAAGTTTAATGCAAATAAACAGTGACAAAGTTAAGTTTGCTGCTTCATGTTTTCTCCTGTATTTTAGGCTAAGGCAAATTATTTTTCACTTTTTAGTTACCATCCAGTGATTCAGGAATAGCTAAACACAGATTAAGAAATTTAGCAGACAAATTTTCATTACTTTCTAATTTTCTTGATTCCTTAAGGAGAAAGTTTAAACACATGTACCCTGACAGAAAAGACATCTGAGAAACAGAAGTCCATTAATGGCCCACTTTTGCATCTGCAAAAATTGTCTCCAGAACCAGAACTGAATAAGGATTGTGACAGAGAAGTTGTATCTAGATAGCCAGCACTTCATGCTGTGCAAAAGTCTGAGGAAATGTCAGTCAAACCAGGCAAAGTAGAGAGGAAAAGTAATTCAGAACTCATCACAAATGAGATGAAGCAGAGTTTTGCTGAAATTTGTGAAAAATACAAACTTCTTGGTTGTTCTGATGAGGAGCCTCTGCAAGAGAACTCTGAAGGAGCAACAAACCAAAAGGAAATACTCCCTAACTTGACAGATCGCATGCTCGATTATAAGAAAAAGGATGCATCTAAAGTGCCGATCTCTGGAGAAATCCAGGCACTTCCTGAAAAGATCCCCGTCTCAAAAATGACTTTCCATGTCAGTCATACTCTGGGTCCTCGGAATATGCTAAGAAATACACAAGCATGGACCCTGGATTGGAGAATGTGATTTCTTCTCCATCACATAGTGACAAAATATCAGAAATACGTCTAGAGGAAGAATTACAGCAAGACATGCAAACATTTAAGAATGAGGTGTGGCCGGGCGCGGTGGCTCACGCCTGTAATCCTAGCCCTCTGGGAGGCCGAGGCGGGTGGATCGCTCGAGGTCAGGAGTTCAAGACCAGCCTGAGCGAGACCCCGTCTCTACTAAAAATAGAAATAAATTATCTGGCCAACTAAAATATATATAGAAAAAATTAGCCGGGCATGGTGGCGCATGCTTGTAATCCCAGCTACTCGGGAGGCTGAGGCAGTAGGATCGCTTAAAGCCCAGGAGTTTGAGGTTGCTGTGAGCTAGGCTGATGCCACGGCACTCACTCTAGCCTGGGCAACAAAGTGAGACTCTGTCTCAAAAAAAAAAAAAAAAAAAAGAATGAGGTGGGCATGTTACAAGCAGAGCTTTTGTGGCTCTGGAGAAAGAAAAAGTTCCACTTCAAAAAGAGGTAGGGCTTCACTTGCTGCTGCTGCTTTTTGTTTTTTCTCTTTGTCAATTATCTGATCCATTCTGAATTTCTACTTCTGAAAAGTTCATGTATGTATAAAAGAGAGTGATCTAAATATGTAATTGTGTGTAGAAGCAGATTATTTCTACTATCTAAATGATAATTCAGGGAAACTTTCTCATAATTTTTGTTCCTTAATCATTAATCAACCTAAGTCTTCCAAGTGGCATTAGGATTGGGAAACTAATTTAGCCATGTAGCCTGTGACCTTCTGAACCAGGATAAGCATAAAGGAAATTGCTAAAACAATGTAATAACCTCTAGGGTTTTTCCCCCCTATTGAATAAGACGAATTGCACTTATTTAAAGCAATAAAATGGGAATCCAATGGAAAGGGAGCAATGACTGAGAAGAAATATAAATATGTATCTGGCCTTGAGAGTTGTAACAAATGAATAATCTCAGCCAAAGGAATCTGTTTAATGTGCTTTCGTGTGTGCAAGTTTATCTGTTTAACTCAAACTGTTGGAACTTATAATTCCATCATGGCCACATTAAATATTTTTGACAACAAATATATATATACATCTACATATTTTTCTAAAATCACCTCTCTCAAATGTTTCTGTTGAATCAGACCTTTATATTATATTGTTTAATAAAGTCTGCTAAGTTTTGGGCCATGTATGATTTTAAATGTTCAGGAACTTCATATTTGACTTCAAAGTAGAAAGCTGACTTCTGTTCATGGAGTTTTAGAAGACAAAAATCTGGACAAAAATCTGGAAATAATCTTCTTTCAAAGTAAAATTGGTTGAGATTTCCCACTCCCCACAAAGGTGTTAGATTATTTTGCCAAAGTCACATTTTTATCTGATGAATTTGATGAATTTATCTGGTAATATATCAGATTCAGCATTATGGAATTGTATTATCTCCTTTGGTGCCATAAAAGTAATGCCACTTGAGGAGCTTTGGAGGAATCATGAAATCTTTCTTGGTTTTACTCCCATTATCAGTAGATAATGGAGTTAAAAGAGATAATTACTAGGCCGGGCGCGGTGGCTCACGCCTGTAATCCTAGCACTCTGGGAGGCCGAGGTGGGTGGATCACTCGAGGTCAGGAGTTCGAGACCAGCCTGAGCCAAGAGTGAGACCCCGTCTCTACTAAAAATAGAAAGAAATTATCTGGCCAACTAAAATATATATAGAAAAAATTAGCCGGGCATGGTGGCACATGCCTGTAGTCCCAACTACTCGGGAAGCTGAGGCAGTAGGATCGCTTAAGCCCAGGAATCTGAGGTTGCTGTGAGCTAGGCTGACGCCACGGCACTCACTCTAGCCAGGGCAACAAAGTGAGACTCTGTCTCAAAAAAAAAAAAAAAAAAAGAGATAATTACTTATACTGTATATCCCCCAGCTATAAAATGTTATGGTTATTGAATGCAAAATTTGGAAAGCATCTCACTTTCCAGAATTCCACACTAGCAACTCTGCACTTTCACTCTGTTCCTTGTGTTGTGGCAAACTTTGCTTCCTGTATTTCAGTGAGCACCTTTACTTTTTTGATATCCCAGGATCCAAATGAAAAAAAGAATGATAAAGGGCAGTGGGGAAAAGAATAGCTTGGTGCAGAAAGGGGAAAGCTTCCTTTCTGTTCCTGAAAGCCCACCATGTCACATCCTCTAAATCTGGCTGCTTAACATAAAATCCAGGTGGTGAAGATAGAAGCGGGCATGTTTTGTACCTTTGTCTTTTTATTTCTCTGTTTCTGCCAGTCAGACGGGGTGAAAATTCATATTAGATAGTGAAGAGTGGATGGGAGTAAAAACACAAAATTAAGAAGCACCCTTTTTGAAATTTTGGAAAATTGAGACCTTAAAAAAATTTCAGTGATAAAATTACAACAATTATATCTTATAAATATGTAATTATGTATAATGATAAAGTAAGCACAAAATATTATCATGCTAAAATCATGACAAACTGAGTCAAGTGATACAATCAATGAAAACAAAAAAAAGTTACTTTTATTGAATAAAGTAATAATTATTCTTCGTATCAAACTTTGATTAAAGGTTAAAGAAGAAAAGAAGCACAAAAGTAATGAAATGGTGGCATCAGAAAACCTCTACGATGGTGCTGCTGATAACAGTGCCGAGGATGGGGTAATTCAAGAAAGAAAGAGTGGAAAACCTGACCGTCAGCACTTTCCTAGGAAGGAGAATAAAGAGTCTGATAGGTGAGCCTGCAGCACGATTTAACACCCAATAATTGTTACTGTGCTGTAAAACTAATTCTAGTTTGGGCTGATATTCATGATTGACTCATTTTCTACCTTTACTAGGGATATTCAGCCTTGCCTGGTAAGCATAAAAAATGCAAATTAACAAACGATGAGATACCATTTTATCCAATCCTACCGATATTTTATTAAATAATAACCAGTGTTGGCAAATGGGAGGAAAAAAGTGCCTTTTTGAAGGGTAATTTAATAGTGTGTATCAAAATTTCAAATATGTCATTCCTTTAACCTAACACCTTCACTTCTGAGACTAGATCCTACAGGAAAACGTGACTTGTGTAAACACACACACTCACACATTTTTGAGGATATTTATTGTATATCATATATAACATACAATAGGCACATATATATAAAGTATATATAACATGTTAAGGATATGTATGTATGTTAAGGATATTTATATAAATATGTTACACATATACATATGTATGGTAAGGACATTTATCATAGCACTGTCATATCAAAACATTGGAAATAGTCTAAACATCCATCAATAAAGAAAGTTAAATTGTCATACTCGTAAAATAATCTATGCAACCATTTGAAAAATGAGGTTAGATCTATAGTGTACTGATTATTTCATAGTTCAAGTATATTTAAAGCATTTAGATTGATGACACATCTTAAGCACATTGTGTTAGAATTCTTATAATGTCTGCTTAGTTGCAAATGCAGGCTACATGCTTGCCACTCTGCCTTGTTACCAGCAAAATTGCTAGTTATTAAGTTTTTGTGGTTCTCAATTCATGTGTGCTCAAATATTGGATCCTCAAATTAATCTGAATATTGACAAGGGATTGCACATGGGTATCCATCTTCCATATAAACATTTCAGTACTTTAGTTAAAACATTAAAATACTTCAAAGGATCTTTGACCTGCCAAACCAGGAGTTGGCCACCTTTTTCTGTAAAGAGCTGGACTGTAATATTTTAGGCTTTGTGAACCATAGAGTGTCTGTTGTTATAGTCCACAATCTGTCATAGATGGTATGTGAATAGGCATGACTGTGGTCCAAAAAAACCTACTTTACAAAGACAGGCTGTGGGCTGTATTTGGCCCACAAGCAGTAATTCACTGCCCCCTGTGCTAAAAACCAGTGTGCTGCTAGTGCAGTGAATCATCTTCTTAAGGGTACCCTGCATGCATGCCATTCTCCTTCCTTTTAAAATATAATGTATTTTAGTATGCACCACACCCTATTTTTCACTAGTGACTTCATATTATATAATTTACAAAAATTCAGTTTACAAAGATTATTTTCTACATTTTTCCCCTTTTATTCCTGTTATAGAATCAATATTTTAATATGAGTAATTACTTTGTATATTTGATAAGTATAGAGTTGGATGATTTTTGCCAAGCAAGAAAAATACTGCCCTTTAAACTGCCTTTAGTCTTTTTGTGATCTTTATTTATAAGCAGAGCAAAATGATAATCAGCCTATAGAATCAAGAAACGTTCATGGGGTCTCGTAGTTGTATAATTTTATAAATTTATTATTTAATACCTTGGTCTGGCATTTTAAAAAATGCCATATGTATATAATTAGAAAAACCTTTGAAGTGTGAAAATATACTATGTAAGCATTATGTAAGGATTGAAAACTATGGCTAAGCTGAAAGATGATTATGAAAATTAGATCATGCATGATCAGTCACTTAGGTATGATGCCTTTGAAAGAACTGTCTGTACTTGTGGACTCAGATTTCCTTTCCATTCACTCGAACTCACTCCGGTAATTTCACTCCCACCACTCCTCCAAAACTATTTTTCTGAAGGTTTCTACTCACTTTCACTTTAATAAATCTAGACATAATTTCCCAGACATAATTTGATCGAACCTATCAGCAATATTTGACCCAATGGAAGACTCTCTCCTCCATAACTCTTTCTTCAACTTGGCTTTCAGGATGTCAGTCTCTCACCTGGGATTCCTCCTGCCTTTGTAGTCCTTCCATCTTAGCCTGTCTTGGGAGCTTCTCCTCATGTCCCACCTTGGACACATTGAACTGTCCCAGGATCAGTGGGAGGTAACTTAGAGACATTTTAAGGAAGAAAGATATGAAACAATAATTGAATAGTAAGTGTAAGATCAAGGGCAAATGTGTGGCAAAGATGATGAGAATAAAGAATATATTTTTGTGACTTCTGGTGGCTTTAATTTTCTTTGTATGGTTTTTTTGGTTTTTTTCTTTTAAGTTTTTTAAATTTCTATAGATTTAAGGGGTACAAATGCAGTTTTGTTGATGGATATAATATATAGTGGTGACTTTTGTGCATTTAGTATAACCATCACTGGAATAGTGTACATTGTACCCGTTAAGTAATTTTTCATTGCTTATCCCCCCTCCCACCCTCTCAGGCTTCCAGGCCTCCACTGTATACTGTTCTTCTATGTCCATGTTTGTACTCGTTATTTAGCTCCCACTTAGAAGTGAGAACATGCAGTATTTGACTTTCTGTTTGAGTGATTTCATTTAAGATAATGCCCTCAAGTTCCATCCATGTTGCTACAAAAGACTGCTAGCTAAACTAACCAAGAAAAAGGGGAGACCATTCAAATAAACACAATCAGAAATGAAAAAAAGGAGACGTTACAACTGATACCACAGAAATACGAAAGATCATCAGAGACTACTATGAGCAACTCTGCTCTCACAAACTAGAGAACCTAGAGGAAATGGATAAATTCCTAGAAATGTACAACCCTCAAAGATTGAACCAGAAAGAATAGAAATCCT
Organism: Lemur catta; assembly: GCF_020740605.2. Classification (NCBI taxonomy): domain Eukaryota; kingdom Metazoa; phylum Chordata; class Mammalia; order Primates; family Lemuridae; genus Lemur; species Lemur catta. The sequence goes on along the minus strand of NC_059147.1, from coordinate 9,061,907 downwards.
GAATAGACCTATAATGAGTAAAGAGATTGAATCAGTAATAAAAAATAAATTTCCCAACCAAAAAAAAAAAAAAACAAACAGAAAAAAAGAAAAAACTCAGGACAAGATGGATCCGCAGCCAAATTCTGCCAGGTATACAAAGAAGAACTGGTACCAATCCTGCTGAAACTTCTAAAAAATTGAGGAAGCAAGAATCCTTCCTAACTCATTCTATAAAGCCAATATTACCTTGATACCAGAGGCAGACAATGGCCTTGATTTTCTGAGTAATTCAAGGATCCACATTTGAAGAATCTGTTACACTATAGATAACATTTTATTGCAACTAAATTTCTTTCAAAATGTATTATTTGTTTTGTTTTAGACTATTCTCAGCCTACTTCCTTCATTAACAAGTGGGATAATTTTATTCATGCAGATTAATGGTCTTAAAGCAGAACTAGAAGTGGTATCTCCAAAATCTCTATGTCTGCATACCAGGAATCAAGTTCTTTAACAACAGTCATTACCTATGAAAACGATACAAAAGAAATATGAAGAACTAAAGAAGAATAATAAGTTGGAACAGGAAGTGGTAAGTCTCAAAAGTCACATGGAAAGGAATATGTTAGAACATGGTCAAGTAGGACAGCATAAACAGGAGATGGAAGAAGGAGGAAGACTGGATATAGTAGAACATTTAAAAGAAGGCAATCTACAGGTTAGTTTACTTACCTGGAATGTGCATTCATTCATTTCACTGCGAAATATATTTTATATACATATACATTACATGTGTTTCCTCTACTTCCCTTATAGCAATTTGTCTTGTTGATTTCAAGAAGGAAGGTGTCGTCTGTTTCTCCCTTTAAATATTTCAGTTTTGCATGATTATTATAACTAAATTGATCTTTCAGAAAACTGATTCTTCTTAGAGAATCATTTGATTCTTAAGTTGTCGTAAAACAAGACTATTAGGAAAATAAAAAATTATGATTAGGAAGTTATGCCATATTCTTGAATAGTTCTTAAGTTGCATTATTTAATTTTTTAATTTTAAGTTGATTCTACTGTTTTTGAACTATCAAATTACATGAGAACTAATATAAAAATTATTCAAATTTTTTATAATTCAGATTTATTAGGTCATTAAATATGAAATGTCTGATTTCAAATGAAAGTTTAGTTCATTATATCTCAAACAGGAAGCAGTAAATTAATTAAAGTGTGCACCTAAACTATTGACACAGTTTTGCCATCTTAATGGTAGTTTGTTTATGCCAGCAGCAAAAAAGGCTGGAGAGTGAGTGGTGATGAAATAGCAAAAGGTATTTTCCACAGCTTGTTGAGAATTGAATATTTTTCCTTGCAGGAAGTGGTCCAAAGCCTGGAAGAAGTGGTAGTCAGTTGGTGCAAGGTCTGGTGAATATGGTAGATGACAGGGAGTTTCCAAGTTCAGACTCTGTAGTTTGAGCAGCATTGTTTGTGTGACATGTAGTCTTGCAAGAGGATTGGCCTGTCTCTACTGACCAATCTCAGCTGTTTACTTGCAAGCATCCTCATCATTTCATCCAGTTGGTTGCAGTAGACATCCATTGTAATTGATTGACTAGGTTTCATGAAGCTGTAGTGGATATCAGCGCTGGACCACAGACACCATTAGCTTTTTGTGGTGAATATTTGGATTTGGACTGTGGTTTGGCACTTCATATTTATCCAGCCATTGTGCCAAATGCTTGCCATTGTCAAAAGAATCCATTTTTCATCACTCATAATATGGTATAGAAATGGGTCACCTTTATGTTGTGACAGCAAACAAAGGCGAGCTTCGAGATGATTTCACTTCTGACACGTTTAATTCATGTGGTACCCATCTATCCAGCTTCTTTACCTTGCTGATTTGTTTCAAATGGTCCAGTATTGTTGGAAGAGTAATGTCAAACCTTGCTGCTAATTCATGTGTAGGTTGAGATGGATTTGCTTCCACTACAGCTTTCAGCTCATCATTATCCACCCTGATCTCAGATCACCCATGTGGCTCATTTTCAAGATTAAAATCACCAGAATGGAACTTCTCAAACTGTTGACACACTGTGCATTCATTAGCCACATCCTTCCCAAACACTTCATTGATATTTCGAGCTGTCTGTGCAGCCCTGGTTCCACAGGACTCATATTTGAAAATAACACGAATTATTGACTTATCCATGGTTTCACAAAAATTGCTCGAAAATAAAACTTTGAAAGATAACCACAGGCCGGGCATGGTGACTCACACCTATAATCCTAGCACTCTGGGAGGCCGAGGCGGGTGGATGGTTTGAGCTCAGGAGTTTGAGACCAGCCTGAGCAAGAGCGAGACCCCACCTCTACTAAAAATAGAAAGAAATTTTATGGACAACTAAAAATACAAATAGAAAAAATTAGCTGGGCATGGTGGCGCATACCTGTAGTCCCAGCTACTCAGGAGGCTGAGGCAGGAGGATTGCTTGAGCCCAGGAGTTTGAGGTTGCTGTGAGCTAGGCTGATGCCATGGCACTCTAGCCCGGGCAACAGAGTGAGACTTTGTCTCAAAAAAAAAAAAAAAAAAGAAAGAAAGATAACCACAGACCAAACCGTGTGTTTGAAGAAATGGGGATGTATCTTCATAAGAAAAATAAAACAAGAAGTGTCAAAGTGAAATGCCAAATATCAACAGTCTAACTTAATACTTAAGGAAATTAGACATTTCATACTTAATAAACTTGATTCTGATTTAATCATCAGTTTAGTTGATATTGATGATAAATATTTTAACCTTCAGCTTCTATTTTCACACATTTAAAATTGATCTCTAAATCACTGGCTCAAAACTAAAGGAAAGAAATATCCAGTGATTATTCAGGTTATAATTATTCTTAAAATGTATCCTTTTGATTTGTTTTAGACACAAGCAGAATCACAAGAAGACTTAGAGTGGCTAAGACACAATCATACTGCTCCAAGAAGTCAGCTCAAATGCAGGACTAAAGATTTGAAATCTGCTCTTTCCAAAAAGAAACCTCAAAAAGACTTTAATGAAAACAAATTGGAAATGCTAAGCAGCGCTATCTTAAAAGAATTAATACTTAGAAAATTTTTGTCCAATGAACTAAACAAGTAAGTCAAAACATAGAATCTTGTAAAATAAATGGAGTTCATTGATTTGCCTCAAAAGCATAATTTTTAGGGAGACACGTTCTTGAAATTAGTGCTGTTGACTAGAAAAGGTTCACAAAGTCTGTGAATTTAGAAGGGAGACTGTTTCTTCTCAAGGGTTACACCCTGCAGGCTGGCCATCCTGACAAGCTGGGAAGCAACACAGACACTTCAAGAAAGAGAGGGGTAAGACAAGAATGTATGCTGAATGGTTGGCCACGTGTACATATTCAACATGTCACAGGAGGAGCTATGAATATTGTCAGGGAGACATACACACATGTATATGAGGTTTACAGGTATGTACATACATCCATGAGCACTTTGGGGTGGAGATTTAAGATGCTAAATGCGTTATAAATGGGTCCTATATGTAAAAAGGTGAAATGTAGGGCCTGAGTCCATGAACTGCACATGCTCAGAAGACCAGCCAGAACCAGTCTACGGCTGGCAGCCATTTATAAGAAGAAACTGTCTGTGATCTGAAATAGCTGTCGTATCAAAACCATAAAAACAGGAGGAAGGGGGAGGGAAGGAAGGTGAGGGAGGGAGTAAGCCGAGAAGTCTTCCAGCCTTTTGTTCTTCTCAAGTCAGCTTTTGAAAATCTCTAGTAAAGATTAGCCAGGGGAAGGGGGGATAGCAGCAAATGCAATGTGGCCAGACTCTGTCCTGTCATGGCCAGGAATTTAAATCTTTGGGGTCTTTTAGCCAAAGGAGGGTCTGTTAGTCTGTTGAATGGGGGTCAGACTTTTATTTAAGAGTCCCCAGTGGGAAGGAAAAGCTAACTAGACTATATAATTTTGGAAAATGATGTTAGTGAATGAACTTACCTTTAAAAATGTTAGTCCAGGGCAGTTTATGTCTCTCTGCCTTTTTGAGAGTTTTATATGGCTTTTTCCCCCCTTAATATTCTCATGTAGTTAACCCGATCTCTTAGTCTTTGAAGCTTTCCAATTTAGAGAGCGATATTGTTATAAAATTCCCATTAGCATTCCCCTAAGTAAAAATATCAATGAGTTCAACTATTGTGTGGAGGTTACAACTTAATGCAAAAGGGTCAAGTACTAGTGCTGCTCCGGGCACATTCTGGCACTCAGTAAACTCTCCTTGGTTGCGATCTTTGATATTATCACCACAGGGTGTCTGGAGAAAAACTATCCTCTACAGTGTGTCTATGCATAGACATACTTGGGGAATAGGAAATGATGAACTTAGGGATGAAAAGAAGTATAATTCCCAAAGTGGTTAAAGCTCATATCTTGGTCAGCCTGAGGGGGTGTGTGGAAAACAGCAAGGACAGGTCCCCCTCTGCTGCCTTGGTAACCATGCTAGGAGCTACCTGCCTTTGCAGCTCCTTTAGTTCTTTCTGATCACCACCTCAGCACTCTCCTTCTCCCCTAGGTGTTGCTCTGAATTACTCCTCAGTGCCAAGTGCTTAATTTTTCCTAGAAAATGGGTGAAATGTACAAAGGTGGTGAAAACAAATGCTTGAAAATGTCTTCGAGGGATTTTTTTATTAAATCTCCAAACTGGTTTACTAAATATAAGTATTTCTACCTTTTTTTTAGTTTGAGTTTTTTAATCTGTTTTAGTGTTACAGGTTTATTTCATTCATAAAAAGTATTTATCTTGGGTTCCTTTAAATAATAAATGTACATATGTGGTTAAGTATTGGGATGTTTAAGGAGTACAACATGATGTTTTGATATATTTATACATACAAAATGTTTATTATTGTCAAATTAACAAATTCATAATCTCACGCGGTTGCCCCTTAAATACAAGTATTTCTAAATGACATCCTCCGGAATCTTACAAGGAGAGCCATTCCAGAAGGTAGCGAGTGTTGCCTGTTAAGCCATCCACCATTGGTACCCATTTCTCTCCCCTCCTTCCTGTGTCTGAATTACTTGTTTGTTAGAAATCCCCCTAGAAATGCTTGTACTCCCTTAGAACAATTTTAAAACTGTACTTCCATACAGTAGGCATGCTCTCACCCATTTTCAATGTTAAAATACTGTTTATTGGGAAATTTTATTTACTCCTCTGACAATTTTTTAAAAGTACAAGTCGTTTAGGAATCATGTAGGGAAAATGAAATACTAAGCATTTGTGTTTTGCAGTCTTCACAGAGTTAATGAGACGCTAGCAGAGGTCAAGACCAACCGTCTGGGGGAGAAACAGAAGACCGGATCTGTATCTGCTAGTCCTGCTATGAGGCCAGTCCTGCAGTCACCTTGGGTTGCAAATCTTAATGAACTTCAGCTCTCAAAAGAAAATTTATTCCAGGGGAGAACATAGTGATCCCTGCCTCAAGCCCAGAGACTACAAATAACAGCCTAGTGAACAGCTTGACCAAGGTAGGTTAGATTATCTTTTTTCTTTAATTTCATATTTCTGATATAATTCTTATTTTGAATGTGGGTGAAATATTTAGTTGTTTAATTGGCTTATGCATGTTAAATAAAGGTCATAATTATCTGTGTAAATAAAGAAAGGAAACGGAAATCTTACATTTTCCTAAGTCTATGGAGCCCTCATTTTCAAGAGATACCCATTTGTTAACTTTGGTCATTAAATGTAAGTACACGGACACATTTTAAATTTCTTTAAAAGCTGCATTTAAGTTAGATTTTAGCGATTGAATATCGTTGCCTGATAACTAAAGGTATACTGTGAGATGCTTTGGCTTACTTTCTACTTGATTTTCATTTGGTCGTGGTTCATAACTCTTTTAAAGTTTTCTTGCGTCATCTCAAGTTTTCCATCCCTAATCCTAAGTGAATGCTTGGCATCCTAACACTTAGCCACAAAAGGATGTTAATTATTAAAAATGATCCAAGATAAATAATTTTTATGAATACAGTAAACCTGTAACACTAAAATAGATTAATTCTGTTTTTAAGTTAAAACTTTTGTCATTTTCTTATGTAAGAGTATATCCTTAATTGCTATTGTACTTATGGCATTTTCATCTCAATTTTTGTGAAATGTGTCTACTGCTAGGGAATTGTACGGCAGTTTTTAAACTGTTAAGTCAAGCAAATATATGGATTTTTAAAATGAAGTTTACTTATGTGTCTCTATTTTGCCATCACTGGAATGATTGATGACTAAGATGGCAATGATATCAACAGTGTTTAAATGCAACTATTATCAAACAGAATCAGTGACGTTCTTCCTGGCCAAATTCCTGGTGACGCTACACATGGTCCCCATATCCCCTGGAGATGTATTAATAACAGGAATCTCCCCATCCAACCATGTGATTTCACTCATAGTAATAATTTCTAGGGATCTCAGAATGAATCCAACCATGACAAGCTGTATCACTTGTACAGCTGGTAAGAGAAAAAAAATAGTTCACCTATGCTTGACCTAGTTTAAGATACGTTTCTAACGCTTGACCATTTTGGGACTAGAGTGAAAATTTAAAAAGCCAAGCTCAGTGGTGGTGCCTCTAGTCCCAGCTACTTGGGAGGCTTAGGCAGGAGGATCACTTGAGCCCAGGAGTCCACAGCTGTAGTGCACCATGATCGCACCTGTGAATAGCCAGCCGCTGCTCTTCAGCCTGGGGAACATAATGAGACCCTGTCTCTAAGAAAAAATAATTGCAGAAACCATAAAACATTTGTTTGAACAAAAAGAAAGAAATAGGAACTAGTTTTCTTTGTGTATCATTATTATTAAACTTCCTATTTCAATCAGTGCACATTGGCTTATGTTTTGGTGGTGGTGTCATGCTCATCTTAATGCAGAGAAAAGTAGCATAGGCCCTTGTTAAACGAGGTCTCAACCTTGTCTCTTTACCTGGCTTCATGTCCTAACAAATCGCAGAAGAGAAAATCTAAGGTTCAGCCAACAGCTTAAAAGTTCAAATTAAATGACTCTTTTAATACCTAAATTATAAGATCCTCGCTAGTTGATATTTTGTCATCACTTTGTTAGCTTCCTTTGTTTTACTTTTCTAAACAAATTGAGATAACCAGGGTCTAAGTGCTTCAGAGTCATAAAACTGGACTACTGGGTACAAAAAGATGTGTTAAATACTTCTGTAAATTGTTAAGCATGATATGATAACGGAAATCTTAAAAATTTATTGCAATTTTATAAAAGATGAAACTTATCTGGTTTAAAATTTTATATTTGTATTAGCTTTTATCAGGAAACTCAGATCATGTATCATTTTACAAGATGATGATGAAAGAGTGTGTATATGCAGATGCAGTGCAAGGGTTTTTGAGGATATATTCTCCCCTTAATTAATTTTGGGGGGGGAAAGAGGTGTTTATTTTTAGGATTTCTAGACAAGTTGAGAAATCATTTATTTAAAACTTAATGTAGGCCGGGCGCGGTGGCTCATGCCTATAATCTTAGCACTCTGGGAGGCCGAGGTGGGTGGATCGCTCAAGGTCAGGAGTTCGAGACCAGCCTGAGCAAGAGCGAGACCCCATCTCTACTAAAAAAATAGAAAGAAATTATCTGGCCAACTAAAATATATATAGCAAAAAATAGCCGGGCATGGTGGCGCATGCCTGTAGTCTCAGCTACCCGGGAGGCTGAGGCAGTAGGATCGCTGAAGCCCAGGAGTTTGAGGTTGCTGTGAGCTAGGCTGATGCCACGGCACTCATTCTAGCCTGGGCAACAAAGCGACACTCTGTCTCAAAAAAAAAAAAAAAAACTTAATGTATGTATGGTTTCCTTGTGGGGCACTGGTTTGCCAAATCACATCAGACTTAACACAAAAGATTAAAAAGCACTGTTCTATTAAGCTACAAAGACATGTCCCATAATCACTGCAGAATGCCTTGAAAGAGCCCTTTATTACAGTTGTTGTTTACAAAATTCTTAGAATTATGGAAAGAAAGTGGCTTCTAGAATTGCTGGAAATTTAATTATTTCCACTATGAAAGCATCACATAATATGATGAGAGATGATAACGTACTATCCAAAATGATTTTTAAAAATGGGGGGGTGGGCTTTGGATGGGGCATTGCAAAACAACAAGATGTTTAGAGATTTTTAGCTATGATTCTACAAAGTAAAATGTTAAAGATGGCATTCATACTGAATTTGTTTATCCATCTGCTTTATTTGCAAGATTTTAGCATTTTGTGCTATTCCTACTCTGAGGTTCTATCTTGGTATTTGTTTTTTAAACTTTAAGGCAAATAATTATAATTATTTCTCTAGTAATGTATTTCAGTTGTGATTGTTGAAGCAAGTTTCTCTGTGTTCATAAAATGTAGCATTTATTGCATCTCTCCCCCCATTACATGAAGTCTTGCCTTGCCACTTACCACCATTGTAGTGATAACAGATTACTAAGAATATGTCTTGCTAATGTTTACTTTTGGTTTTCATGTTCTAGTTTAATTCTGGGGTGCTTGATCCTATATATGAGAAGTAATTTTAGAGTTTTATTGGTTCCTTATTCCATTATATGATTATATACCACCAAAATTAAAATTAGCCTGCACAGATGCATCACTAGTTCACTGTTTTTGAACATAGTATTCTTTTCTGATGACTGAAATCTTAAAAAAATTCCAATTTTATAAAAGATGAAATTTATCTGGTTTAAAATTTTTTTATATTCAAGAGTTGCTAAGGACTTGTGTGACTAACAGATTGCATGTCACACAATACTCAGTACATGTGTTTTTAAATGTTCTAAATAGGAAGACTAATTTTTACATAGATGGTTTTTGGATTTGGGTGCATTACTGATACTTTTCAAACATTTCTAATTATTTAATTTTTTTATTTCTCAAATATGCATTCAGTTTAGAAACTCTTTCTCAATGTGGTTATACAGATACATCAAAGCTAAAACAATGTTTCTAAGACTTTCACTTTTTACACGATGGAATATCATATCTCAACAGAATATTGAATTACATTTCTTCCCAACTAAAAATAGGCCTGTTTGCATCACTAAGGCAGTGCCTGTCTCCTCTGAATTTCGACTCTAATCAAACTATCATAATGGTTATGCTAATTACTCATAAAGCAAGGACAGAGTATATTATATCGAAGACTTGTTTATTATTTCAGTCATAGGCACTATATCATTCTGCCTATCTCCATTTTATCTGCTTAGCCAAATGCCAAGTAGTCATTTTATCCCTTGAAAGTTTCAGGTAATCTTTCTACTTCTTCCAATTCTTTTTCTTTCTTTCATTTTTTTCACAAAGTCTTCACATGTGTGTTCCTGTACTTAATCCTTCAGCTCCTTGATAAACAAACCTTTTCCCAGTTCTTTTCTCTGTGAGAAAATAGTTGCATTTAATATTTACAGACTGACTAGTGTAATTTCCTTCATACATTGAACTACTTACAAGTTGATATTGAATTGCAATGGTTTAAATCGACAGACTTATTTGATCCCATTGCATTTGCATGCATACTCATTTTTATAACATCTGAGTGCTCCTTAAAATAGAGAATGATGTCAAATTTTAATTTAAATACATCAGTAGTTACTGAAAGTGTATTGACTGTGGAAATGTGTGCGTGTGCATGTGTATTTATCAAATTGGTCTGTAAAAGAGAATGCAGTAGTATTTTCCAACCTGTAATCTCAAGTATAATTTAACAATAGCCTGGCAATGGCTTATCATTGCATGAGGGAACTTTATATTTGTATTTGTTGGGATTTGCTATTGTTATTGATTTCACTATGTTTCTTTTTCTAAAATCTTCCTTCTAACTCTCTTCCTCTTTCAAGTGAGGGTTGTGTTGAAGAATGTACAGTAAGATTATAAAGTCAAGGAAGAAGAAAACATGTCCATAAGCGTTGTATGGTCACCTTTCTTGGTGGGGCTCTGGTAGGGTAGGCAGCAAATGACATTCTTTTTCCCCTTCTGAGTTCAGAACACAGGAGTCAGGCAGGTGGGCATCAACATCCTAGCCTTGTCACTGACTCATGATAACTAATGGGAGGATGTGGCTCAGCTGTGCAGCCACAGGGGGCTTCTGAATACTTCATCCCAGATCAGGCACTTACCCACACGGTTGAAAGTGCCTGAACAGAAGCTTGACACCTGTAGCAGGAACTGGGTGCTTCCTGCTAAGATGACAGCAGAATTGAATCCATGTCATTGTAGGCAGACAGATCTTTTCAAAGAAGGGAGGCAGAGCTCCAACAAGCACATTCAATGCACTTTGCCCAGATTCACCCAGTCACTCAAGAGGAAGGTAGAGAATGTAAGTCCTCGCTTGGAAAAATGAAGGTTCTCCTATCATTTCTGCCTGGATTTAAATTATAATTGAAATTAACTCCATGTCTCTGTATGTACCAACTAATGGTGAGAAATTAGACTGCTGTGTCAGATGGTAAAGAGAAACCTGGTTTGGTTTTCCATGTTGCTACAAATAACTCACAACACGGATAATTCATTTGTTGATAGATTTTGGTAAACCGAGGTTTATTTGGAGAAAGTGAATCATCCTTTTAAGAAAGAACTTTATTTCAATTTGCTTGAAATCTTCAACTAAAAATTTTCTCCTTCAAGTTCTCTGTTCTGTAGTTTAAAAATTTGTTCTTTATAAATCGAGTACAGTGACTGCTACTAACTGACGTTATGCTATCAATTTGTGTTCCTTAATTTGTATTTATAACTTTAGAACATACAATTTAGTTAGAAAGCTACTTTTTTATGTCTCCTGCCTTCACATTATTGAGCTACGTGATAGTATTACGTATGCATTTTTGTCTGAGTTACATCAAAAAAAATCTATATATTTTTTCTGAAGATGAAGGAAGTAACTGGCATAGAACGTCAGGCTCAGTAAGACATAAAGCTCATTCCTGGTTTGTAGTGAATTGGCTTGTGAGCGCAGGCAAGCTACAAACTCTCTCTGAGTTGCCTCTTATGTAAATTTAGGGACTTTTACTACATCAGTGACATTCGTACCTTTTCAAACATTTTTTCAAAGAAGAGAAAATTTTTAAAACATTGCATGAAACAGTATTACATAGAACAGATAAAAGCAGAGCTGTGTGGCTAAAGCAGGGCTGGGGGCTCTGAAGCTGTGACTTCCTTATCCCTTAAGCCTGCAGTGTCTTCTGTGGAACCTTAGATTTCTGTGGGACATCGGTTGAGAACTACCAGTTATGAGAGACTCCTTCTAATTAGCTAAAATCCACTGGCACATTGTTCTCCCGTGTGTAACTTCCTCCACGTCCCCTAGTTACAAAAGTATAAATAAAGCAACAGATGTGCTCCCCTTGTCAATACTGGACTTCAGGCTGCCTCCACCATCTGACACTTAATCCCCACCTGGAAACAGATACAAAGGACACGGAGAAAGGAGGAGCATTTTTATTAAAAATACTTTATGTATTTTACTCCATAATAAGGTCATATAACTTCTGATGTAGTGTTATGCATAAAATGAAGATCAGCAGTTGATGAAAATTTTTTTTATTTCCTCTAGAAATGTTCAGTTTCTCCTGGGCTATTGCTGTACACACTCCAAAACCCATTGATGGCAGCCGCTGCCTCCCACAACTGAATAGGACAGTGATTAATGTCACCAAGACTTTTTTTTCCTCCCTTCTCCATCCATTATCTGAAGTCATTCAACTGGACACAAGAATTATGAATTTTTATTGAGGGAAATATGAGGAATGTGTGAGATTTAATGGGAAAGTAGGAATAAAATGAAAGAAACTTTTAAAACATCATTTAATATGTGCCAGTTTTCACTTGTCAATATCAGCAAAACCACCCCAGCCTCCCACCAGCCAGAACAAAACTGAGGGATCAACACTCCAGACCCTTTTCCTCGACTTCTGGGTGCCACTCCCAGAGCAGCTGCCTCCCAGTGTTCTGAGTCTGTCCCTTTTCCCTCTGAGCTTTTACATCTGACCTGGTAACTGTTTCCCAAAGGCAGTTGCCCTCGGCAGTCCTTTATGTCATAAAGAATCCAAGGGTCAGTGAAAGGCTGGAAGAGGATTGATGTGGGGGGAGCCCCTCCAGGGTTGGAATAGAGGCACCAACTTCTACCCTGTACTCTTGAAGAGTTAGGGGGAAAGGGACCTCTACTAAACTTGCGATACAGAATGTATTCTCTAGAGAGCTAAGACTTATTCAGTACAAACGTAAGCACTCTGTCAAGAACAGTATTTCATATTTATCTAAGTAAAATATACATATGGAAGTAGTTGTGGCTGGGGTATAAAGAAGTAATAGAATCTGTCACCCATGATAAGTAAATATTTAGGAGAAGTGCTTTTGGGGGAAAAGATAGTAACTTACCTCAGTAGTCCCTTAATTGAGTTATGTTGCAATATACATTTTACATGTGTTTATCAGTGGTAATGTTAGATTATTTCAATGAAAGCTCTTCCCTTTATCTGGTGCTGAGTTACTACTTTTACAAGACCTGGCTACGAATGCTATCACATAAGTTATTTTATGAAGCCTGTCTGTAATGTTACTGTCACAGAAATGTTGTGGAAAATAGTCTCTTAAAATATTGGGAAACTTGTTAGTCAAATATTTGTAAAGAAATTGGATATGATATTATCACTCTGTATGGAAATTGTGCGTCTGTAGTTTGAGATTGTAGTATAGGATTTGTGAGAGCTGGACTGTGTCATCTTCATCTTGTAATTCCAGTGCTTATCATAGTATGTTAACACATGGTTGTTGAATAGAGAAGAGGGAAAAAACCAGAAGCTCTGATACTTAACCACAATGATAATTCAATGTGTAACTATGGGCAAATTATTATAATAATTTTGTATTGTAGTCATACATACGTATTTTTCATTCTTATTAACACTGATAAAGTTCTCAACTCTTTTTTCCTGACTTACCCTTAGTTCCTATGAAATTTTTTGGTAAAGAAAATAATTCTTTCTTTATCCATCCAGGTGCTGCCAAATTGGAATCTGGAGCCTCTCCTGTAGGGTAGCTTCTCCTCCAAGATCCACTGATGAAGGAGGCCTAGTTTGGAAAGCGTCATCAGAATATATACCAATAGTAAAAGTTAAAAAAAAAATGTGTATGATCGGATAGACTTTTAAGCAGATATTGCAAATGAAAACCAGTGTTATTGAGTATGACATCCTCAGACTGTCCAATGTCAGCTGTTTAAACAGCCAATCAATGAAGTGTTCACGAATACTTTAGTGAAGTTAATTGATAGCTTATTTGTATTTCATGATTTTTATGACTATACGTAGTGATAGATTTAACTTTAGACAGATAGCATTTTGTCTCCTAGTACTGTGGTCATTGTCAATGTTTGGATGTATTACAATTGTTATAGGGCCATCAAACTTATATAATTGTAATTTTAAGCATGGATTTATATAGATGTTTCCTCATGGAGAAATAAAATTTGCCTAAGGCTTTTCACCTTTTATTTTCATCCATTCATTCCTTTATTTTAGATTAACTTTTGGAAACAGTCTTAAAATTAGAGAAAAGTTTCAAGTTTTAGTACAAAGAAGTTTTTTCCTCGGAATCATTTGAGATGGAATTGCTGACATTCTGCCATCACCCCTGATTACTTCAGTGGGTATTCCTGCAGGTCGGGACATTCTACATAACTACAGTGCAACATTCATGATCAAAAAGTTAGCATCAATACATTCTATCATTTAATCCTTGGATTCTTCTCAAGTTTTGTTATTCATCTATAATGTCCTTTATAGCAAAAAGGATCCCATTCAGATTTGTGGATGGCATTTAATCGTCATGTCTCTTAAACTTCTTCAGTCTGAACAGTTCTCCTCAGTCTTTCCTCAACCTTCATGACCTTGAATCTTTTGAGAATAAAGTCTAGTAATGCAGACTTTCCCTACACTGGATTTTCTGATGTTTCATTATCATTGGATTTAGATCATCCCAGAAGTGATCCTGTGATCTTCTCTTTGCATGCTATCATGTGACCTACAATCTGATTTGTCCTATTACTGGTGATGTTAGCATTGGTCACTAATGGTGGTATCTGCTGGGTTTCTCCTCTGTACTATTATTTCTTTCACCTTGTAATTAATTAGTATGGGGGGTAATTTGAGACTATATAAATGTCTCTGTTCCTCATGAAACCTTCAATATCTTCATTTGTATTAAGGATCCATGGTTTATTTTATTCAATGGGCTATAATTTATTAATAATTTTAAAAATTTATTTTTCATTTTAGAACTATTCTATTTTGACAATTTCAAACTTACAGAAAAATTACAAGAATAGCACAAAGAATTCTTGGATACCATTCCCCAGTTGTTAACATTTTACTGCATTTGTTTTATTCTTTATCCCCTTTCTCCTTCTCTCTTTCTAGATAAATAGAAATATAGGTATAGAATACAGATTTTTTTTTTCTGAATTGTTTTTAAGTTGAGGTCCCCAGCTATTTGCTGACTCTTGGCTGGCTACGCTCAAGTCCTAGAGGTTGCCTACAGTCTCTACAGGTTATTCACAGTTCATGGCCAGGTGGACTTCCTCAACGTGGCTGCTTACTTCATCAAGCCAGCAAGGCAAGTCTGTCCACTCAGGAATCAGGCTCACCCAGGATAATCCCCCTTTTGATGAACTTAAAAAATAACTGATTTGGTACCTTCGTTACATCTGCAAAATTCTAATAGCAAGTCACACTCAAGGGGAGAGGATTATACAAGGTGAGAAGTCCAAGGAGCAGAAATCACAGGGGCTAGCCTGGGGTCTTTCCTATAATTGTAGTAATGAAGTTCCCTTCTCATAGTAGTTTTCAGAAGTTTTATCATGAACGAATGTTGCATTTTTACTAGGTACTTACGTTACATCTGTTAAGGTGGTCATTAAAAAAATAGTTAAACGTGTTTGAATTGCATTACATTATCTGCATTTGTAAGATAAACTGAAATTGATTGTGATATGATTTTGGTTTTATACATTGCTGCTTTTGGTATGCTAATATTTTGGCTAGGACCTATTTTTTATCTCTGTAGATAATAATACAAGGAATTTTTTAACAATTTATATCCCTTCAAATTTATATCTATTGTTGCTTTGCATTTTAATTCTGTCTTATAATTTTAAAAACACTAGACATTTTGATAATTTTTATATGATACTGTCAGTATTCACTTAAATTTAGCTACATATTTAATACTTTGTTTTATATTCCTCCTGCATCTCAGAACTTTCATCATTCTGCTGGTAGTGTACATCCTTTAGAAGTTTCATCAATGAAGTCCTCTTAGTAATGAATCTCAGTTTTAAAATGTCTTAATTTATCCTCATTCTTGATACATTTTTATTGGCTAGACAATTCTAAGTTGGTAGTTAATCATCTTTCATCACATGGAAGATGCCATTCCACTGTCTTTGGGCTTCCATAATTGCTGTTGAGAAATCAGCTTTTTGTGTAAATGTTCCTCCTGTAAATGTAAGCTATTCCCTGCCCCTGTCCCTGTCTCCCAGCAACTTATCTTGGTTTGGATTCATTTGGCTTCTTGAATCTATGCTTTGATGTCTCCAAACATATCTAGACCTTGTTGATCTACCCTCTGCATTTCTTAATCTCTCTGTTTCCCATGGTTTTGGAGGGCCTCTTTCTTACATTCTGAATTACTTTTTTTACTTTTATTTCATCAATTGTCTCTTCCACTCTGTCCAGTCTGCTGTTATCTGACCTGTCCATAGAATTTTAAATTTAGGTTTTTTTTAAGAACACTTTTTATTAAGACCATTATTGGTGAAATGTTGTAGACTTTTAAAAATATCCCAGAATCTACTATTAAAGAACAAATGCCAGGGGCTATACACTAAGGCATAACAGCATACAGTTCTCTGATGTGTGTATGTTCAACTTGTCATTTGTCTCATTAAATCCATCCATCTTTTCTCCAATTTAGGTAAAGGTTGTAGCAAAATGTGACATTTATTACATGAGTGGCTCATACAATGAGAGTGGCTCTGCTTCTGAATCTCGTTCATGCCACCTTCTATGCATATTGCATAATCCCTACAAGATTACCAGCTGATGGTTCCAATTTTACAAGAGAAACAGAAATGAAAATCTTATCCTTGTGATTAGTCCTGTCATTGGTAGAACTGTGACTTATTTATATGCTCAATGGGCTACAGAGGAACAGCACATTATGTGTAATTAAACTAGAAAAAGCATTGTCAGATATTCCCAGGCATGAATGTGCATTTAAACTTTCATAGTAAACAAATATACTTTTAAGTGAACATTTCCCCATGGTTAAAGTCAGTTATTAAAATAGTCCTTTCCCAAAATTAAGGCAGCTTTATGCTGTAAAAGCATGAGTTCTTTGTCAAAAGATACGTTCTTCCATCTTCATCTATTGTTGCCAGCTGTCAGCATTTTCTTAAAAGGTCAGGTTTTCTTCTTAGCCACACCTGTATGTGGCTTGTTGGTTGTCCAGGTGTGGTTTGCAGCTTAAATGTCTAACCCTGTCAACCAAGAGTTCCACTGTTGTTTCACAAGGCTGACCGTGCTGAGCTAGTCCTAGTGTTTCCTGCACATCTCGGCAGATCTTGAAGAGGCGACACTGAAACTTCTCGTCCCAGTCATTCTTGCTTTTGTCACCGGTCACCAGTCTCGTAGCACCCATCACGTTGGTCACAGCACTACATTCAGCAGGAGGGTTTATAACCGTAATGTGGGAAAGGGACTTATGCCAGCAGAGCCGTCCTCGCCCCCTCGAATACAAGGTGGCAGTCAGGTATGTCTCCATCTGGGGAACACCATTCCCATGGTCTCGAGGGTGGCCCTGCTTTCGGTGGTATGAGTCTGCTTCTGGCACCTGAGAGTGGGGGCCCAGAAGAGGAGCAGAAGAATGAGCACAGGCCTCAGAGCAGGGCTATGTGTGAAGCCTCAGGGTGCCCTGGGCCCTGCTGCTCCAGGGAACTGGGGGGGGGGCTGTCCCACAGAGCCCCCAGCACCCTTGAGGCAGCAACATGGGCTTGGGGCTTGGTGGCCGCTGCTCTCTCCACTGTGCCCCCACCTGTCTGTTTGGGGGGTCCTTGCCGCCCTCACGTAGCATCTGCTTACCTGGGCCACCCACCTGGTGGAGTGTTTTTTATGTATAGAAGTTTTGCTTGGGTTTTTTACAAATCCGATAAAATAATATTTATAGTTTTCTGTTCTTTGAAGAGAAAAAATTAGATGTATATAGATATATAATTTTTTGTCATTGTCTTCCTCTCTTTTCCACTGCTATAATAGAATAACACAAGACTGGAAAAATTTAAAAGAACAGAAATTTATTTGGCTAACATTTCTGGAAGCTGGCACCTGCATCTGGCAAGCGTCATTCCATGGCAGAATGCATCACATGGTAAGGACGACTGTGCATGACATAGAGAGGAAGGGGGCCAAACTTATCAGGAGCCCACTCCTATATAACCAACCCAGTCCTGAGGTGGCAACAATGACAGCATGAACCCATTTATGAGGACAGAGCCCTCATGGCCTAATCACCTCAAAAGCCCCACCTTCTAATACTGTTATGCCCATTAAGTTTCCAACACATGAACTTCTGTGGAAGGTTCAAACCGTAACTTTATGCTTCTGGCCCCCTAAATTTGTCTTTCTCACATGCAAAATATGTTCATTCTATCCTAATGGCCCCAAAAGTCTTAACTTGTTCCAGAATCTAGTGAAAAGTCTGAAGTCTAGGCTTTCATTCCAATCAGACATGGGCACGATTCATTCTGAAGCAAATTCCCTCCAGCTATGAGCCTATGAAATCAAAATAAGTTATCTGCTTCCAAAATGCAGTGGTGGGACAGGCATAGGGTACACATTCTCCTCCCAAAAGGGAAAAATAGGTGAGAAGAGAGGGAAACTTCTCCCAGGGAAGTTAAAAACCCAACAGGGAAAATAACATTAAATCTGAAAGTGGGAGACCAATCTCCTTCGATTCTGCGTTCCATATCCTAGACACACAAGGGGCAGGGGTGAGGCCCTCAAAGCCGCAGGCAGCCCTGTCCCCATGGCTTTCTTTGTGGGGCTCAGTCCACTGGGCAGTTCTCATGTGTTGGAGGCTCATGCCTGCAGTCTTCCCAGGCTGGAATTGCACCATGAGGTCCCTACAGTTCTGGAGTCCTGGTGGTGGTCCTGCTCCCACAGTTTCACTATACATTATCCCAGTGGGAACATTCTGTTTCAGCTCTACCCCCAAGAAAGGTCTGAGCCCAGCCCCCAGGTTTTCTGCATCATCCTTTGAAATCTAGGTGGAGGTAGGCATATCCCTACAGTCCTTGTGTTCTGTGTGCCTGAAGAATTAGCACGGTGTCAATGCCACCAAGGCTTACTGCTTACATCTTCCTGAGTGGTGGATCAAGCCACACCGGAGCCTATTTGAGCCGTGGCTGGCACATCCAAGGGGCACTGCATCAGAATGCGGGCAGCAGAGACCTGATGCCTCTCCTGGAAGCAAGCCTGTGCAGGACCTCCTCAGCCCATCTCCCAAAAACCCTCCTTCCTTCCTAGCAAGCAGTCTGGGCCAGAGAAGGGTGGAGAAGCCTCAAAAATCTCTGAAATGCCTTCATGGTTTTTCTCCCATTGTCTTGATGAATAGCACCTGGCTCCCTTGTAGTCACGGTAATATCTTCAGCAAATGGTCTGTTCCCCCCCGCCACCCCCAATTCTCTCCTGAATGTGTTTTTTCACTGTCTACATGGTTAGTCTGGGAATTTTCCAAATCTTTCTGTTGTGATACTTTTTAAATTCTCAGTTCTATCTTCAAGTCATTTTCCTCCTCTTGTATTCCACTGTATGTGCTTAGAAGTAACTGTGCAACAGCCTGAATACTTTACTGCTTAGATATTTCTTCCACTAGAAATTACTCTTAAATTCTATATTCCAAGAAGACTGAGGACATGGACACAATTCGGCCAAATTCTTTGCTACTTTGTAACAAAGGATGGCTCTTACTGCAGTTTCCAATACCTTTTTTCTCATTTCCAAGACCTTGTCAGAATTGCCTTTAACATCCATGTTTCTGCCAACATTCTGATCACGACCAATAAACCTTCTCTGAGATGGTTCAGACTTTCCCTGCAGCTCTCCTCTTCTTCTGAGCCCTCACCTGAATCTCCCTGAATGCTTCATGTATGTCAGTCAAGTCTTTTTCTAGCCGATTTCTCCAGGTTCTTCCAGCCTCTACCCATAACCCCGTTCCAAAACCTCTTCCACATTTTCAGGTATTTATTATAGCAAGAGTCCACTCCTAGTACCAATTTTCTGTCTTAGTCTGTTTCCTAATGCTGCAACGTGATACCACAGACTGGGTAGTTGATAAATAACAGAAGTTTATTTGGCTAATGGTACTGGAGGCTGGGAAGTGCAAGGGCATGGTGCCAGCATCTGGTGGGACCATGCCATCCTGTAAAGCATCACATGGTAAAGATGTGTGTGCACAAGACAGAGAGGAAGGGGACCAGACTGTTCAAGAAACCCTTCAGAGGATAACCAACCTACTCCCAAGATATCAGCACTAATCCATTTATGAGGGCAAAGCCCTCAAGGCCTAATCTAACCTCTTAGAGCTCCCATCTCTTAATACTGTTACGATGGCAACTAAGTTTCCAACTCATGAACTTTTGCAGAGACATTCAAGCTGTAGTGATCATTTACTGAGGATCTGCTGATAAGAAGGCATAAGAGAAGAGATCCCTAATCACAAAATGGGGCCAGCCATGGTGGTACATGCCTGTGTTCATAACTACTCAGGAGCCTGAAGCAGGAGAATCACTTGAGCCCAAAATTTCAAGGTCAGCCTGGGCAACATAGAGACCTCATCTCTAAAAAAGAAAGGAAACAGAGAGAGAGAGAGAGATAGCAAGCAAGCAAGAAAGAAAATGGGGACCAATGTACCTTAGTTTTTAACATATGAATTTTATAGATTCTTAATGTGAATTTTTAATACATGAATACAGTGAAAGTTTCCATCCACTCTTCTTCCAGGAATAGTTACATGATCTGCAAGGAAGGGAGGGTATGTCACAGTCTTATACATGAATATTTTAGTAGCATTGTCCATAATAGCCAAGAAGTAGAAATAATTTAAATGTATACCACTTTGTGAATGGATAAACAGAATGAGTATATCCATACAGTGAAATACAACGGCAGTAAGAACTATTGATACATGCTTTTTTAAATGGATACCATAAAAATCTCTGCTAAGTGAAAGAAGCCAAACATTAAGAATACATATTTTATGATCCTATATACACAAAATTTTCAAAAAGGCAAATGTTTGAAGACATAAGTAGATTAGTCTGTGCCTAGGGGTGGGGGTTAGGATCAGGAGTGACCACCAACCAGCACAAGGAATCTCTGGAGTGAAGGAAACATTCTAACCCCAGAGGGTGGTGATGATTGTACAGTGCTCTCGAAATTATTGAACAGTAGTCTTACAGTGGGTGAGACTGTTTTGGTATAAATTACATCTCAATGAAGATGTTTTAAAAGACAAAATAAGTGGCTATTTGAAAAGGAAAATAATATACGTTTGAGAAGAGGTAAATATATACTTTAAAAGTGGTCAAATATAAATTTTAAAATAGAAGAAGTCACAGTAATTATCCAGTTGATCAGAGGGTAATATGGCATTGAAGATCTCTAAGGCTTATGGCATTTGAGAGTAAGATATTAAGTATCCTTTCATTAGTTTTTGATTACATGACATGAATTCCTTTGATTATAGCAAGGCTAAATTTTTCCTTATAATTTTCTGTAATCATACTTTTATTCTCATTATATTATTATGCTATAATGAAGCCTTTCTAAGGATTTTACTTCTTATAAGGATTTTCACTTTCACTCAATTTTAGAAGGGTTTTCACTTTCTCTTACAAGGATTGAAGTTATTCCCATTACTGTTGCAGAATCTTGAGTGAAGTGGAGTCAGTGGTTGGTGGAAAGGGGGGCTGTCCTGGTGGTCTGCAGCAAGTGAGGACTGCATGCTAAGTGAAGACTGTTACGAATCTTGCAGCTCATATTAGCCCAGGGGTTTCCCAGTTCATACTTAAAGTCCTAAGGTTAAACTGTGCTGTTTCTATGGAGTGATTTGTGGCTTCATCGTGATTTTCCCTCAGTTAATTGTGATGCCACAGGGTGCCCAACTTTATCCTTTTAGACTAAGATCAGTATAGGGTTCTAAAATCCTAGGTGGGCCGGGCACGGTGGCTCACGCCTGTAATCCTAGCACTCTGGGAGGCCGAGGCGGGTGGATCGCTCGAGGTCAGGAGTTCGAGACCAACCTGAGCAAGAGTGAGACCCCGTCTCTACTAAAAATAGAAAGAAATTATCTGGCCAACTAAAATACATATAGAAAAAATTAGCCGGGCATGGTGGCGCATGCCTGTAGTCCCAGCTACTCGGGAGGCTGAGGTAGTAGGATCGCTTAAGCCCAGGAATTTGAGGTTGCTGTGAGCTGGGCTGACGCCACGGCACTCACTCTAGCGTGGGCAACAAAGTGAGACTCTGTTTCAAAAAATAAAATAAAATAAAATAAAATCCTAGGTGTTTTCTTCTCAGCTTTTACATCTTGAGTAATAATGTTACCAAAAGCTCGGCCACTTGTCCACGAGGTCGAAGAAGAAGGACAAGCAGATTCAGGAGGAAGGAAAGAGAGTTTACTCTGCTGGCAAAAGAGGAAAAATCGTAGACCTTGTCTTCTCAAAATCCAAATTTTTCCTGCACATTCGCAGAAATACAGAGCTTTCAAAGGATGGGTTCTCGGCTGCAGGCAATTATTGTTCAACTACGGTTGATAATTCCGATCATCCCATCTCCCTTGAAGACAATCTCATGACCTCTGCCCAGGATCTCCCTGTACCAGGATGGGCTGGGCCATATCCTGTTGCACAAATCAATAAAAGACTTGCCCCTCCCAACCACTGGCCTGAGGCAGGGATGCAGGCTGCAGTTCTCAAACAGGAGTGGAGGATGTTTTAAAGAGACAGAAAATATTTGTGCCATTTTTCTCCAGGCCATTCCCTCTGTTACAATAACTTGGAGATTTTTCAAGCTTATGATTTATGTTTATTATTAAGTATAAACAAAATTATTTCCAAACCTTTGTCTTATTTCAATATTTAAAGTATGTTTGGGTCTGTTTCGGTTGTGTACTGTTTCTCCGTTTCTCACTGCTGGCGAATCCTTTCCTTGTGTATTTGGTTGGCTTTGTCTGTGCTTAGTGCCCTTGGAAATTATGTGTGGTGATGCCCAAGTCCTGGAGTTCAGGTGCCTTCCTTTAGCGAGGATTCGCATTTATTGCAGCCTGGTGCCTTAAGCCAAATCCAAAGCTTGATGTTCTTTGGAATCCCAACCCCCTTCTCATAAATCCTCTCTCCTCCCCAGGCTGAAAATCAAAGTGAAGACTGATTTCTTTTCCCTTCTTTTTTTCTATTCAACTCAGTAACAAGACAATCCTGTCTAATACCCTGAGGATGAGGGTGGGAAAGGGGTTTTGTTCTGGGTAGTATCTGAGGATGTAGATCTTCTAGTTTAATGTGGGGGGAAGTTTTCCATAAGGCCTTACACCTTTATTGAGCCCTGGGCCTTGACTTAGGTTCCCCTCATTCCACAAGACTATAAAACCAAAGCTCATGTTTGTCAGGTTCAGCAAATGCCTTCAAAAACATAGTGGTTTTGATGGGCTTGTGTTCTGTTCATCTCTGGGAGTGTCTGCTTTCCCCAAGGAATTTTGATTGGAAACTCCCCAGTATCTTAACAGGTGTTGATACATCTATGGTATTAAAAAGTATCTTATTCAGCATTTGAAACCATACTGAGGGAAGCACTAGTCCTAATATTGTAGCTTATCATTTCCAAAAAAAGATATCCTGGGTTTGTTTCATTCATTCATTCATTCATTCATTCAAGCTTTTGTGTGAGAATTGATTTGCATCCTTACTGGCATTACAGATGTGCTCTGACATTAGAATCATAAGATATTTGTTTAAGAATGGCTGATGATGTTTTTCAGATCCTAAATTCCGGTGGAATGGTCCATGCCAACTAGTTTGAAGACCTCCGCAGAGGAACCAAATCAGCCTGAGAATGCAGTTTCTTCATCTCCTGATGCCATGACTTCACCCTACACTCTTCAACCAATTAATGATGCCCTCACCTCGACCCACTACTTGTTCAAACCCTTTAAAATTGCTAGTCGTCAGCTCCTCAGTGAAGTGGGTTGGTGACATCCTCCCATCTCCTCATTTGTCTGTCTTACAATTAAACCTCTTTCTCTGCTGTAACCCTGAGTGTACTGACTTGCCATGCTCCAGACAATGAACATGATGTGGCTACAGATTGAGGTAAGCTAGACAGGAGGCCCCTCACGGGCATTTGCACATGGGTCAGTGTTCCTTAACCATCTCTGCCAGCCAGGAGAGGAGCCTGGTTCTGTTGAATCTGGGGCCGTCTCAGGAGCTGTCCTTGCTGGTGGGGTATTGTCGACCGTCCGCGTAGGAGCTTGCTTGCGGTGGAGAAGCAGTTTCTGGGTTTACAATACGCCTTTGGTGAGTTCTCTCAAGTGCAGCCGGCACCGTCTTTCCCTTCTCCTGATGTGCTGTTCTCCTTGGAGGTCTTGTAGCCTCTTGGGAGGTCTTGTTGATCCTCCCTCCCCTTTAGGAAGGGCCTTGTTTGAGAGGACTTTCCCTAACTGGAAGGACAATAAAGAGCACTGTCCAGGAAAAGTACTCTTGGGCCCTCTGGGTCTCAGTTCTGGAATTGGGTTTTGAAATTCTTATTGTGAGCCCTCGTGTTTTCTTTATCTTGTCTCATTTGCGTGGGAACCCTGATAAAGTTGCCAGTGGAAGCTCAGTGGGCCTTTCTGGGGGACCATGTTCTGTTTTGTGAGTTGCATTCAGTGAGCCCTCAAGCCGTAGCCAGCGGCAACTCAGCAGCCTACATTAAAGTGATTCTCTGCTCTTTCCATCATACTGAGTGACTGTCTCCTAGATTACCGGCTGGGCGTCATCCCTTCCCACCTTGAGTGGATTGTGGACATCACCTTGGATGTCTTTTATTTATTTTTCTTAATTGCTTTGGCTAGAATTCTAGTGCTGTGTGAATGGAGGTGATGAAGGTGGACATCCATGTCGATGTCTGATCTTAGAGGAAAAGCTTTCGGTCTTTCACCATTGAGTTTGATACTTGCTATGGTTTTTAGAAATACATGGTATTCATTATGTTGAGGTGATTTCCTTCCATTCCTAGTGTTTTGAGCTTTTTCCCATGAAGGGTGTTGAATTTTGTCAAATACTTTTTTGCATTAATTGAAATGATCATATTGGTTTTTTCATCTGATGTAGTATATTACATTGATTAATGTTTGTATGTTAAACCATCCTTGCCCTTCAGACCCCCTTAGCACTGCTTTTGTACCATCTCATAAGCTTTGGTGTGTTATGTTTTAATTTTTGTTTATCTCTAAGTGTTTTCTAATTTTCCTTGTGAGTTCTTTCATCCTTTGGTTGTTTGAGTGTGTTTTTTAAAGTTTCACAAATTTGTGAATTTTCCAGTTCTCCTTCGGTTGTTGATTTCTAACTTCATTGTGGTAGAAGACACTTTGTATACCAGCTATCTTTTAAAATCTATTGAGATTTAATTTGTGGCCTAAGATACAGTCTTCCCTGAAAGATGTCCCCTGTGTGCTTGAGAAGAGTATATGTTGTTCTCATTGTGGGTAGAGTGTTCTGTATTTGTCTGTTAGGTCTTGTTGGTTTATTGTGTGTTATGTCCTCCATTTTCTTACTTATGTTCTTTCTGGTGGTTTTATCCATTATTGAAAATGGGGGTATTAAAATCTCTAAAGATTATTAAGAAACTGTCTATTTCTCCTCTCAATTCTGTCAGTTTTTGCTTTATATTTAATATATTTTTATGGTGTGTAAATGTCCATAATTGTTATACTTCTTGCTATATTGAAACTTTTATTAATCTACAATGTCTTTTGTCTCCTGTAAATATTTTTTTATTTAAAGTCTTTTTTCTGGTATTAATATAGCCACTCCTGCACTCTTGGTTGCCATTTGCATGCCATATCACTTTTCTTATTATTTTTAATCTATTTATGTCTTTGGATTTGAAGTATCTTGTAGATAGCATGTGGCTGGATCATATTTTTTATCCATTCTACCAATCTGTATCTTTTGATGGGAAAGTTTAATTCATTTAAATTTAAAGTAGTTACTGATAAGAAAGGATTTACCTCTGTCATTTTTGTGGTTTGTTTCTGTATGCCTTATAGATTTTTTTGGTCTCTCATTTCCTTCATTACTGTCATCTTTTGTGCTTTATTTTTCATAGTGAATTTTTAAAATTCCTTTCATATTTTCCCTCATATATATTCTGTAGCTCTTTTCTTTGTGGTTACCATGGAGATTCCATTTAACATCCTAAAGTTATAATGCTCTCACTTGAATTTATAGTAGGTTAACTTCAGTAACATACACATTTTACAACTACATCCTCAACCCTTTTAGTTACTGATGTCTTAAAACTACATCATTGTACTTTGTGTCCCCCAAAACATAAATAACTATTGAAAAAGCATTAGTCCCTTAAATCATAAGAAAACAAAAGGTGGAGTTACAAACCATTGTTATAATAAATACTAGCTTTTATAATTGACCATGTATTTACCATTATTGAGATTTTTTTTTTTCTTTTGAGACAGAGTCTCCCAGGCTGGAGTGCAATGGCATCGTCATAGTTTACTTGCAACCTTAAATTTCTGGGCTCAAGAGATCCTCCTGCCTCAGCCTCCCAGGTAGCTGGGACTACAGACTTGCTACCACACCTGGCTAATGGTTTCTATTTTTAGTAGCGATGGGTCTTGCTCTTGCTCAGGCTGGTCTGAAATTCCTGAGGTCAAGCGATCCTCTGGTGTCAACCTCCCAGAGTGCTGGGATTACAGGCATGAGCCACAGCACCCATTCTTTGTATGGCTTTGAGGTACTGTTTAGCATCCTTTCATTTGCCCATGCCATGTGAACATTGATCTCGCAAGCTAACTGGTCCTAAAATTAAAATAGAGCTAGGTGGTCATTTGTTAACTAGAGGTCACCCTTGTACTCTGTGTTCCCTGAAAACACATTAGAACTTTCACAGCTCACTTGAACAAACCAATCAGAGCTCACCTGAACCAACTAGTCAGCGCTGACCTGCCTTAAGCAATCAGGGATCAGCTGCCTGTGCTAATCAAGGCTCAGCTGTATCAACCAGTCAGGGTTCAGCTGCATCAACCAGTCACAACTAAGCAAGTTTTAATCCTCCTTTTGCATGAATAGACCTGATTGGGAACCTGGGTGGAAACTTTTGCTATAAAATTGGGACCCTCCCTTTGTTCTCTGTTACACACTCTGGAAAACACCTTCATTTTACATCAAAGGCATTTGCAAACTGTTCACAGAAATACATTTTTTCCTCAAAAATTCCTTTTCAGAGAACTTTTGTTCACGCAAGGAATCCCTTAAGGCTGTCAATGCCCAAACATTTCTTGCAGAGCAGGTCTAGTCATACTAAACTTCCTCAATTTTTGTTATCTAGAAATGTCAGTTTCTCCCTCACTCTGAATGAGTTTTAGCAGCTGTGGCAGGATTCTTGGTTGTCAGGCTCTGGATCTAGACTGCTCAGGTTCATATCCCAGCTCTGTGACCAGGGCTGACTTCATGGGTGTGAGACCTGTGCAGTCACAGGTTGTATTAACGCTGTGCCATTGCTGTCTTCAAATTCTTTATAAGAAGTTTTAAGTAAGTGTCCACCATTTTTATTTTGCACAGGGAATTATGTAGCTGGTCCTGTCTATCTCTTTCTAGCTCAGTTTTCTCGTGCCTTGTGTTGACTTTCATGGGGTTGATAACAAGTATACACCTCCTAGAGTTTCTGTGGAGATTATTTGATGTAATGATGGAAAGTAGTTTATAATGAAATCATAATAGATGTTCAGTAACTTTTAGTTACTATTGTGATTATTGTTATAGAGTTTAAAGTACAATCAACAGATCATCCAAGGCTGATGTGTCAACGTCTATAAGATCCATCAGGCTGGTCATCTCTCGGTCGACCCATGCAGTCCCACTGCCAAGCACCTGTTGGGGAACCACGAACATGAATCTGACCTCGATCCTGACCCTGAAGAGCCCGCAGTCTCACAGGCAAGCCTCTAGTCACATTTGGCCTGAGGGCTGTAGTTTGCTGGCCTCTGCTCTTCAGTGTCACCTCTTCTCTGTGAACCAAAAGGAAAAAATGCGCTGTTTCTTCCCCTCACTGAGGCTGTGTGGGATCTCTGCGAGGCTGTCTCAGGATGAGCAGCTGGGGTGTGAAGGTTCTGCACTGGGGCCCTGGTAAACTTTCTCATGGGCTGAATCTTCCGCCGGCACAAAGGGAGGAAGCACCCAGGCTTTTTTTTATCAGCTTTCCAGATGTGGGGCAAGAGGGGACAAAAAAGGGGTGAGGCTTAAAAAGTATCAACAAATATCAAAAAGTGGAGACAGACTCCCCATGACAGTGTTTAGTGGGGTCTTGCTTTTTCTTTGATCTGATCTGACAGTCTCTTTAAATTTGTATGCTTAAATCATTTTCATTTAATGTGATTATTGACATGATTAGATTAAAATCTGTCATTTTAGTGGCACTTTAAATATCTTAGGTTTTTTTTTTTTCTTTCATGCTGTTTGCTTTAGGATTATTTTTAATGATTCTATTGTTATCTCCACTATTTGTTCCTTATTCATATCTATTTTTCAAAATCTTTAGTGGTTGTCCTTCATATGCCATATATTAATACATCTTTGATTAATCACATTATACCTTCAGATGATATAATACCAATTATAAGAGGCTTACATCAGTGTACTGTAAATTCTTATTTCCCATTTTTGTGCTATTTTTGTCATTATTTTTGCTCTGAAGTATGCTCTAAGTTCATAGTACATTGGCACTATTTTTGCCAAAGACAGTGACTTAATGTAAGGAAAAGTATCCAACCTTTACTTTAAAGCTTTTTGTAGTGTTCACTTTGTTGGTGTAGATCCAGATTTTTTCCTTGTATCATCCACCTTCTGCATGAAGAACTTCCTTTCATATCTGTTGTAGCACAGGTATGATACCAATAAATCCTCTTAGTTGTTTGTGTGAAAAGTCTCTTTTTCTCTATTTTTGAATAATATGTTTGCTGGATATAGAATTTTGAGTTGCAAATTTTTTTTTTTTTTGTCTTGCATAGTTTCCAGCAGCCTTCTGTAATTCTTTTGTTTTTCTGTATGTAATGTCTTTTCTCTGTGGCTGCCTTCCATATTTTCTCATTATGTGTCTAAACATGTATGCTAATGTTGTTGTTTAATGCTATATGGGGTTCTCTATTCTAAGATCCATGTTTTGATGTGTTTCATTATTTTTGGAAAATTCTTGGCATTATCTTTTCAAATATTTTTTTCTGCCTGTCCTTTTTCTCTTTTCCTGGTATTATAGTTATACATATGTTAGACCATTAGCTATTATTCCATGACTCTTGGATGTTATGTGCTGTTTGTTTTTTGTTTATTTTTCCCCCACTCCTTTTTCTCTTTTAAGTTGGGTAATTTATACTGATCTACCTCCAAGTTCACCCATTCTTTCTTGAACTGTGTTAGCTTTACTGCTGAATTCATTAGAGGCATTCTTGATTTCTATTAGAAATGGAAAAAAAAAAAAACCCTAACATTTCCATTTGCTTCTTTCTTATAGTTTTTACCCCTCTGCTGAAATTTCCATCTGTATTGTATGTTTTCCATATGGTTATTTTAAATTCTCAGTCTATTAGTTCTAAAATCTAGGTTATCTCAGAATCTGGTTCTATAGATTGCTTTGTCAATTGTAAATGGGTTTTCTCCTTGCTTTTTTGTGTGTGTTTGCAATTTTCTATTCAATGCTCAACATCATGTGTTAGAGACTACAAACTGAAGTAAATAGCATTTATGACTAGAAATGGGCACGTTTTATGTTCTACAACTGTGTTCCCAACCCCCAATCCATGGCTCAGTACCAGTGCATGGCCTGTTAGGAAATGGGCCACCCATCACTGCCTGAGCACCACAGACCCCACCATGACACCACACCACACCACCCCACCCTACCCTAACCCCGGTCTGTGGAAACAGTGTCTTCCGTGAAACTCATCCCTAGTGCCAAAAAGGTTGGTGACCACTGTTCTACAAGACTGATTCTGCACATGAGCATGCATGTGTGTGTGTGGAATTAAGTTGTTGTAGTCAGGAGATGAGTAGGGCTTGGGTTATGTTGTTGCTATGGTAATTTTAAGTGCACCGTTGGCTTCAAATTCCTTTAATGTTACCTTGTGCTTGTGCTTACTCTGGTGTGCTGTGTAAGGGTGGGGATTCTTCTGAAGGGCTTTTGTTAATGCCTTGGTCTACTCCTCAGGTTTAGGCCTTCCCTGGGTACCTGTTGGTACTTGCTAATTCTGGTGACGACCAGGAGTGCTTTCTCTTGTCTTGCTCTAGCCTCAATCATAGGCAGGCTCTGTGTTCCTCAGTCTTGGAGATGGAACTTTCTCAGTAATCCTTCCCCTCACCAGCAGTACATACCAATGAACTGGACCCAGGATGCTTTGCTATCCATCACCAGGGGTTTTTCAATTTTTCCTCAGCCTCAGTAGGTCTCCACAAGTGCTTTGAGGGAGACAAGGTTTGCTGGTCTCTCCCCAGTAGTTGAAGGATTTTATTCTTTGGGGGAGTATGGTCAGAGCAGGGCTCAGGGCTGCACGCCTGGAGGCAGGCTCTCTCCTGTCTTTCTCGGAACACCCGAGAGAGGTCCGTGAAGAAGTTAGTGTGGGTTTACACTCCCCCTTAGGTCTGTGGTTCCTAGGGATTTTATACTCTCATACTAGGATGCACTTGGCCTTTAACACTTGATTAAAATTTTGAGAGGTTCTACTGATTATAGTGACCTTCTTTTCAGTGTACAGGTGGATTGAAGCCAGTGTTCACACAACACACATCCTCCAAGGCGCCTCTGTTCTCTTACATTGCACGTAATCATTTGCCTTCTCATTTCAGCTCTTTTCTGCAGGAACAGTAATAATTTTTAAAATAATCCAGCTTTTTCTTGCTGTCAGGGTAGGACTGACACTCCTTAGAACACTTTACATCCCAGCAGATTTGAAACATCACCCCTGAGATTCTAAAAGAGACAGTTTTAGGATAACACTTAAGGGTCTCATTGCAAGGTCATCACTGCCGGGAATTGAAATGGCCCAGGTTCCAGAGGGGTTAAGGCCAGCTGTTGGAAGGGACAGCCTCACAGAGGGGCCTGGGAGGCCACTGTGTATGCTGAGGAAGGTCCTGCACAGCTGTGTGAGGGTCAGTGAAGGCCACGCAACACTGCCACAGGTCCCCATGGCCCCTCTCCCTCCACCGATCCAGGTTCATGCTCAGCCTGTGCCACCTCCATCTCCACAGGTAACTCCAACTCGAGGGAGGACTGCTGCACTCGGGCCATCCCCGGTCCTACCACTGGAAGCTGTTGGGGCTCAGAGACACGGGGCATGTGCAGGTCCCCTCAGCACCTCCCAGGGCCCAGCCTGCTGGGTGCTGCTTGTCTAGAGGCCAAGCCGTCCCCAGCAGAGGCACATTCCTACTGCTGGCGCCTCCCTCTCCATCCTCCTCTCTCTAAGGAGGAAGCACTAATCTCTAGCCAGAGACACAAACACTGATTTGGCCTCCAAAAGAACATTTATTCCCACGATTGAGGTCACAAGCGCAAAAATTGCATCTTTCTGGCCTCTGTCCACCCCCAGCGGACAATTCTCCAGCCCCACAATGCGATGCTGTCTGACCCACGATCACCTGCTGTAGAAGAGCCCTGTCTTGGCTCCTCCAGGCTCCAGAGGCTGGCGGGGCCTCCCGTTCACAGCTCAGTGCGTTCTGGCTGTGGTGGCTTCTTGGCAGCCTCCGTGCCCAGGAGCTTGGTCCAGAAAGACACTTCCTTGTCCTTCAAGCTTCTGGGCTGCCTGCGTGGGGACATCAATCTGCAGGTACCCTTCCTTCTGGTCGTACGCTGGCCAATGGGGCAGTCCCTCCCCATTGGGGTTCCTGGGAACAGAATCAAATAGAAACTCCTTAAAGCTGCTGTGTGGTCCCAGCAATCCTCGGAGACTTGCGGGGATCTCCTGGCTCATGTCTTTCCAGAGGCTTGTACACCTCCAGAGACGGGGAGCTCACCATGTCCTGGGGCAGCCTGTCTGTTTTCAGAGAACTCTCGTTGTCACAGCACTGTGCTCACAGGGTGGGGAGTTTGGTCACTCAAACTTTAGAAGCTGCCCCTCCCTCTCCATAGATCCACCTGCCCCCACCGACCCTGTCCCACCTTTGCCACCAGCCTCACCCATTCCGAGCAAAGCTGGCCCAGAATTTCATCACCATCTTGCTAAGTTTGATCTCCTCATCTGAAGCACCCTCTGTGGGAACAAGAAAAAACCTTTTGCTACTCAAAGTTGATTCATGGTTCAGCCGCGTTAGTGTCACTTGGGAGCTTGTTATAAACAAGAGTCCTGGTGAATACTCCCCACACACGGAGTCACAACCTGCATTTCAGGAAGTTCCTGGTTAATCCCTGTGCACTGTAAGGTTGGGGATGACTGATCTAGAACTCAGCGATGGGCGTGCAGCCAATCCATGCCCGGCCGCCTTTGTCTTCTGTGCCCCCCACCTGCGTCCTCCCCACTCAGCGTCCGAATGCCTCACGCCAGGCTTGGCTCTGCAGAAATCCCAACTCTCGGGGTTGCTCTCCCTTGGGTCTTTTCTGAATCTCCTACACACAGCACATTTTCATATTACGTCAAACAGCAGAGCTGCAAATGTCCCAAGGAATCACCAGACTGGGAGATGCCCAGAGGCACTGGTGTGTCATGAACAGCCATGAGGCGGGTCACGGTCATCTGTTGCTGCTGAGAGTTAAGGTATTGAACACATTTGTGAGAATTTTTCTTTAAAATACTATGTTATTAAATATTTTAAGTTAAAGATACAAGATTTTATCAAGCAGAGAGACCGAAGGACAGACGGCAGACACACATTAGACCCAATTCAAGGTTAACACCAATTCTAACCTGAACTTCACTCACATTCTGATACGCTCTTGTGAGAGGGAAATGGAGTAGTGGCATTCTGGCCCTAGATCAGGGCCCTGCAGGTGACCCACCTCTGCCTTACTGATGTCACAGGCCAGGATTCTGAGAGCGACCTTGGCTGAGGGCACATGAGTGCACACCCTCCTTCACGCGCGTTAGAGCAGGAGGAAGGGTGGGGGCAGCACAATGTCATTCAACCCTGTTACAGTGAATCGGGGAACTAAGACCAGGACGGAAGGAGAAATTGCTCAGGGCCTCCAAACCCAGACTGGAACCCACATCTCCTAACTCCAGGCTCACAGCCACCAAGAGCCATTACCTTTTAAAAATGGGGCTCCCAAGACAGAGAAGATCTCATCCCCGTGGTCCCCTCTCACCGTCTTGGGTTTCATGTCTGATGAGAAGCTTGGGCGATACTGAAACTCATACATGTAGGTGGGGGCTCCGGCATCTGAGAAGACACGATCATGCACAGGTCCTGTTACCAGACACAGCCCTGGGTGGTGTCAAGGTCCCCGGCCCTGCAGGAAACCCCTGGTGATCAGCACAGTAGAGAAACCGTTTCAGGAAAGCTCAGTGACTTGCTGCGGGCTGCAGAGCTGGTTGAGGTGGAACTGGGGTTTGAGCCAGGTGTTTGTTGACTGAGTGAATGAAATTTATTAATGAATACTGAATGAATGAATGTTAAATCCCCGGGTCAGCCCATTTATAACAACTATCATTATAAGGACACTGGCTCCTTTTGCTCCCAGGTGCATTCACACACATGAAAATCTACGTACGTGCAGTTTACACTACTACAGTTCACTGAAAACAGACTAGTGCTCATGCAATTGGAGAATATCCGCAACTTGATAGGAGTCTTCTATGCAGCCTAATTTTGACCATTTCCAGTGTTTTTCTCACCCATTCTGAGAAGAGTGAAGCAATCCAAGTTGCGTGCCTGAAAGTGAGGTTATTGAAAAACAGAACTATGCAGAGACAGAAGACGCTGGCTCCTGTTTCTCAAGGATCCACAGCACTCAGGGCCTCGTGTTTCACTGTCCTTTCACACACCCCGCTTCCTGCTTGGCCCAGCGAGTGTTAAGGTGTTAAGGCTGCCGTAGAGATGAGCAGAGGCCGTGGAAGGGTGACCCTACCTCTCTCCTGTCCTCTCTCCTCCCCCCTGCTCTCCCCCCACCAAACCCACTCATCCAGGCCCCAGGGAGACGTCAGTTTCCCTACTGACTGGCTCACTGAAGCCACCAATCCCTGCTCCTCCAGGAATAACTCATGGGCAACCCAGCCCTGCAGCTCAGCACTTTGCTTTGGTCACAATGTCCACTGAGGAGTGTCCCTAAGAGGGAAAGAGTCAGGCCCCAAGTCAGGCTGGTGGAGAAACCTGACAACTTTTCCCCCCTTGGGTATAGTAAGAAATTTGTAAAATGCAAAAAAGGAAAATGACCAAAACATCACTCATAATCCCGCCACTCAGAGAAAGCCTTTGTTAATATTTCAGCATATCTCCCTTTTATGTGGATAAAATTTGGATGATACTATATATGTTATTTTGTAACATACTAAATCATCTCTTAACATCTTTAAATATTCACCCACAAAAGGACCTAAGGATATATGTTACCCCATCGTGAGGACGAAGACTAACTTATTTAACCATCTCCCTCGGCCTCCATCACTGCACCCTTGGCTTAACAGGAATTGTTGTTTGGGATAAGCCATCCTTCTGAGGTCTGTGATGCACTGGTTAAATGGCTGCTTCAAGATCAAGTGGAACTTGCTAAAAGTAGGGTTTGACTTTGCCTCTGCCACTCAAACATTTTACAAAGGAACTCAGAGCCCAACCATGGAGGGAAGACCTTTTGTGAACGACAGAACTTATTTTAGGAAGCATGTTTCCCAAAAGATATTTTTTAAAACTTCTAACTTTTTGTCCAAAACAACTGAGATTTATAAAATTCCTACAATTATAACACAAGTTTTCAAAGGAAACTAGGGCACAGATCTGGGCCAGCACAATCAGGAAAAACAGAAGCAGAGACAATAAGGAAAGAGTTGGTAATCAAAGATATGAAAATTAAAATGTAGTGTGATATCTTTTTTTTTTTTTTTGGTGGGGATGGTTTATATAATTGGCTGCATTATTTTGATTTTTAATTATAGTGTCTGAAGTGAGAAACAGAGTTAAGAAATCCACGCTCATAGGATCAGGATGGCTGATTAGGCACAGGTAGTAAGTACCTGCTCCGTGGAGAGGAACAAGAACACTAACCATACTCTCACATTTCAAGCAGATCAACTAGGAGACAATGCACGAGTGGGAAAGGACAGGGTTCAGGGCCACTTGCCCAGCCGGGGCCTGGCCAATAGCCGAGAGAAGTTCCTGGATACAGGGACGCAGTAAGAGAGAAGCCCCCAGGGCTCCATTTGCGGAGACACGTTTTTACAATCTTGGCTACAAGAGACCCCCTGACCCACACCGGGCTTGGGCCTCGCATGGGAGCTGCCTGGGGACTGGGCAGAGACGCTGTTCCAGAAAGGGGCTCACATGGACTCCCACAGGCGTCTGAGCCTAGAGCAGCGTGAGCCACGTGCTGTTCTGAGAGCCTGATACTGGCGACCTGTGGGCACAGCCCCAACCGCTGCACCACTCCCAGGAGGACACAGGAGCCCAGGAACCCCCAGGCACCCCTTGGAAGGTCCCCACCACACTCCTGTGGGCTGCTGAGACTGAGACATGGGCAAACAGCCTTTTCTCTATTTTCTCGCCCACACTGCCTGCCCAGGTGGGGCCCCTGCATTTCCAGTCACAGGTTCAAGGTGCCATTTGAGAGTGTCATGCTGGGATGCACCCAAGCCTTGGGCCAGGTTTGGGCTTGAAGCAGCTGCTGTGCCCCGGAGCCCAGTGAAATTATGCAGACTGGCCGATCTTAACCCTGTGTGCCCTGCCTCGCCGCCTCCTGCCCACAGAAACCACAGAAACGGCTCTTGCCCTCACGCCACGCCCACCACCTTCCAACTGAACCCAGCGCGTCCCCATGTGGCTCCCTCCCCATGACATGGAGTGTCCCCTTGTCCTGGATCTCTGAGTAATAACCACCTTTTCAGTGGCAGTCATCTCCTGATCTGTCGTCCTTGCCATGCCTAAATAATAATGGAAACTATATTTTTAAACACTGCTTTCTAGAAATAATTCTGAATGAGCCCAAAGATAGACGTATCAGATGCTCACCTCATTGCAGCTGACAATAGCAAAAAATGTGATATAATTTGATTGACAAACACTAGTAAATGGTTAAATAATTTAGTCAGTATTTGTACCATGGGATGCAATGTAGCTGTCAACAATGTAGAAAAATACTGTTGTTAAACATTTATGTTGCCTGGGCAAGGTGGCTCACGCCTGTAATCCTAGCACTGTGGGAGGCCGGGGTGGGTAGATCGCTTGAGCTCAGGAGTTGGAGACCAGCCTGAACAAGAGCAAGACCCCATCTCTACTAAAAATAGAAAGAAATTAGCTGGACAACTAAAAATATATAGAAAAAATTAGCCGGGCATGGTGGCACATGCTTGTAGTCCCAGCTACTTGGGGGGCTGAGGCAGAAGGATCGCTTGAGCCCAGGAGTTTGAGGTTGCTGTGAGCTAGGCTGATGCCATGGCACTCTAGCCTGGGCAACAAAGTGAGACTCTGTCTCAAAAAAAAAAAAAAAAATTTATATAAAAATAGCAGTTCATTACTTCTGGTGAGAAAAAGTCAGTCAACGTTCATTTCCTCCCCAAATTGTTCAAAATGACAGAAAAATAAAGTTTTTAAAGATACAAAACCACATGAACACACAGTGGAAGAGGAGAGGACAGCATTTTGGAAGCTGGAAATTCGACAGAGCAATGAGAATCGCTTTTAGAGCAGGGAACCTGAAAGTCAATGCACGGAGTGGAGGACTCATCCAAGCAAATACAAATGCAGAATGGAGACAGAAAAGGCTCTCTGATTTACAGGTACTACGTACCTGTGAAAGTGAGGGTGCAGGTGTCCCCCATTTATGCCCATGGGGAGTGCAGCTCTCCCCGTTGAGATCCACTCCCAGGATAAAGTGTCTCACAGGCTCTTTGCCTCTGTCAGTCATAGCACTGGACTGACCCTGGGTCTCTGACCACCTAATTGCAACAGAGTATCAGAAAGATCTTGGCAGGTGTCAACATTATGTGATTTCTGTCCAGAGATCTGAGTGTCAAAAAGAGGAAGCTCCCTGAAGCTCAGGGAAGCGGCTGCAGTAACAAGGACTCTTGATGAAGTCAATGCCTGGACGCCAAACTAGGGGTCATAATGAGAGACAGGATTGTCCCTGCCCTCATACTACCAACTGACCATCAATGGTCCATTTTTCCCATTGAGGAACTTGTTTTCATAAATGTACTTTTGCAAATCCATTGTCGCATACAATAAAACTAATGAAAGAATTAGATAGTAATGAATAACAATCAAAGTGTACCAGTCTTTCTAAAAGTACAAAGTGCGTCAGTCAGGGTTCTCTGGAGAGACAGAAACAATGGGTATATGAGAGTGGATTTATTAGGGGAATTGGCTCACATGATCACAGGGACAGAGAAGTCCCACGACACACCGTCTGTAAGCTAGAGGACTAGAGAAGGCAATGGTGTAGCTCATTCCAAGTCCAAAAGCCGCAGAACTAAGGAAGCTAACAGTGCAGCACCCAGTCTGAAGCCAAAGGCCTGAGAGTGCCTGGGAGGCTGCTGGTGTAAGTCCCAGAGTCCACAAGCCAAAGAACCTACAGGCCAACGTTAAAGAGTGGGAGGAGGAAAAGGCATCCCACTGGAGAAGGGAGAGGGAAAGCAGAGCGAATGAATCCCCCCTCTTCTGACCAACTGGCCACCCCCCCCCAGTTAATTGGATGGTGATGCCCACATTAAAGCACGAATTCCTCTCCCAGCCCACTGACTCACACGCCAATCCCCTCTGGAAACACTCGCACAGACACACCCAGAAACAACACTTCACGAGAACACCGCTGGATAGGCATCTCTCTGTCCAGTCACACTGACTCCTAACATTAACCATCACACCAAGCACTGACGACAATATGGAGCAACTCTTCCTGCTCGTAGGAGAGCAGGCAAATATAATTACTTTGGAAAACTTCTGGGAGTGTCTACTAGAGTTCACACCTATAATCCCAACAGCCCAGCACCCTCTTAGATATACATTCAAAAGAAATGCATGCATGTAGTCATTAGAAAGTATGTTCTAGAATAGTCAAGGTAACAACATTTATAATAATCTAAAACTAAAAACTATAATGGACTGAATCATATCCTCTCTAAAAATTCCTGTGTTGAAGTCCCAACCCCTAAAGCAACTACATTTGGAGATAGGACCTTTATGGAGGTAATTAATGTTAAATAGGTCATAAGGGTAGGGTGCTAGTCAAGTAGAATTGGTGTCCTTATAAGAAGAAAGATTAGAGCTTTCTCTCTCTGTGCACTGAAGAAAGGCCATGTGGGAAACAGTGAGAAGGTAGCTGTCTACATCCCAGGAAGAGAGCCCTCAACAGGAATCAAATTGTCTGACACCTTGATCTTGAAATTTTAGCCTCCAGAAGTGTGCAAAAATAAATTTCTGCTGTTTAAGCCACCCAGGGTAGGGTATTTTGTTATCTTAGCCTGAGCAGAGTAATGCACTCTCCAAATGCCCAACAACTGTAGAATGGATAAACTATGCCACATTCCCACAATGAATGACTATACAGAAATTATAATGAACAAACTACAACCACATACAACAATCCATATGAATCATACAAACATAATGTTGAAAGAAGGAAGTCAGTTGCAAGAGTACATGATTCTGGCCGGGTGCGGTGGCTCACGCCTGTAATCTAGCACTCTGGGGGGCCGAGGCGGGTGGATCGTTTGAGCTCAGGAGTTTGAGACCACCCTGAGCAAGAACGAGACCCCGTCTCTACTAAAAATAGAAAGAAATTATATGGACAACTAAAAATATATACAGAAAAAATTAGCCGAGCAAGGTGGCGCATGCCTGTAGTCCCAGCTACTTGGGAGGCTGAGGCAGGAGGATTGCTTGAGCCCAGCAGTTTGAGGTTGCTGTGAGCTAGGCTGACGCCACAGCACTCTAGCCTGGGCAACAGAGTGAGACTCTGTCTCAAAAAAAAAGAGTACATGATTCTGTTTAGAAAAAAATACAAAACCTGGACAACCCACTCTATGCTGCTAGAAGTCAGGCTAGTGGTTACCGTGTGGCAAGAAGGGGGTAGTAGGCAGGGTCTGGGTTCTGTAAAATTATTTCTTGATCTGGGTGCTGATGATGCATGTGTGATCAGTTAGTGAAATTTATAGACATATATTTTGCATACATGTATATATGTATGTATGTATACCTGTATGCTTTGTTGTGTATGTTATATTCAGTTAAGAAACTTAAATGTTTGTATGTGGTCTTAAAAATTGGTGTCTAAGGGAGGGATCAAGATAGCTGACCAGATACAGGTATCCTGTGCTTCTTCCACAGAGAGGAGCCAGAACAATAAGTAGATACTTAGATTTTGAACCTGCTGCCTAGGGGACAATGCTAGATTCACCAGAAAAGCGATGGGAAGCACCAAAAGTAAGTAAGGAGAAGACTGAAGGCGGCTTGCAGGGCCGGGGACTGGCTGAGAGCTGGGAGCAACTCCTGGATGTGGGGAAACAGTAGGAGAGAAACCTTCAAGCCCCTACATTCTGAAATGAGCTTCTACAATCTAAAGGCCATAGATGACAAACCCACAGCTGACCTCCTACTTAATGGGGAAAAGTTGAAAGCATTTCCTACAAGAATAGGGACAAGAGAGGATTCCCACTTTCATCACTTCATTCGCTATAGTACTAGAAGTCCTTGCCAGATCGAGAGAATAAAAAAGAAAAGGCATCCACACTGGAAAAGAGGAAGTCAAATTATCCTTGTTTGCTGATGATATGGTCTTATAGGTAAAAAACACTAAAGACTCCACCAAAAACTCTTAGATTTTATAAATGAATACAATATGTTTCAGGATACAAAATCAAATCAACTTACAGAAATCATTAGCATTTCTATTCACCAATAATGATCTAGCAAGAACCAAATCAACAAGGCATTCTCATTTACCATAGTTAAAAAAACCATAATAAAATACATAGGAATATATTTCACCAAGGAAGTGAAAAATCTCTACAAGAAAAACTCCAAAACATTAATGAAAAAAACTGTAGATGAAATGAACAAATCGAAAAATATTCCATACTAATGGATCACAAGAATATAGCTAAATTGACCATATTGCCAAAAGAATTCTACAGGTTCAAGCAATCACTATCAAAATGCCAATGTCATTCTTCACAGAATTAGAAAAGTAATTCTAAGATAAATGCCTGTGGAACAACTCAACCTGTCATCTAATGCTTCGCCAACAGAAGTTTTTCTCAGGAAAGTACAAAATTACTGACAGACTAAGAGAGATATTTGGATCTAGAATCGGGGAATGAATTCAGCTGTGGTCATTCTGCCAGATCTCAGCAAAACAAACTTGGTTGCTTGAGTTTGTTTTGCCCTATTACATGAGAAAAGTGACTCCAGATTTGGTCATTTCAACTTTGGGGTCTTACAGAAGGCAGAGGAGTATAGTTGTTAAGAGCTTGGACTCAGCAGATGGACTGGTGGACTTTTGTACTTGTTAGCTTTACTGTGCCTTGATTTCTTAATTTTTAAATAATAGTACTTCAGGGGTGAGGCTTAAATGAGATAATTCACATATATGGGATAGTTATCATGTGACAAAATCAATTAGATAATGTTTAAGACATACACGTTGACAACTGATTATTTAAAGATTACTCCTTAAGTTAGGGAGATTGGCTTAATTATTGAAAAACAGATGTTTATATACATTTAGTAAGCCAAAACACAGTTTTTTAATATTTTCTCTCCCTTAAGCTTTTCTCCATGGAATCCTTCTGTACATGACGAAGCCAGAGAGAAGACGCTGACTCGGAAAGCAAGCAGGTAACCATTTTGAAATGGCTACCTCACTGTTTGTTTTCTATAATGTCTTCATTGGAGAATGCTCATTACAGAATAACTTTTTGGGAAACAAGTTTGTACAGTGCTAAAATCTCATCTTTTTTTTAAATGTCTGTGTTTGTACCTAGAAGAAGCCTGAAGAACAGCACAATAAAAGTGTTCATGTTGCTGGCCTGTCATGGGTAAAGCCTGGCTCAGTACAACCTTTCAGTAAAGAAGAGAAAACAGTAGCAACTTAACAGATGGTGAATCTGGTGCACCATGCACTTTCCTGCTGGACTCTGGCCTGGTTAAAGCTGACCAATGGCAAAGGACTGCCGCAAGAGTGAAACTGGGAATAATGACTGACGATCAGTGTTTTCCATGTATGCGTAGGTTCTAACAGCAGGTTTTGGAAACCTCTCTCTAAGTAATACATTCCTTCTGTCAGAAGTGTCTTAGGGTGGTTATCTAGTTCAGTACTCCAAATTATTGGGGACCTTGCGGCTTAAGTATTTTTCTGAATATAATGCTAAAGGTAAGTTGCATTCATTTAAACTAATAAAGCAGACAGAATTCAACAGTATTTAATAGTTTTTAAATCAGTGGTTTCAGTTGTACATGTCAGGAAGTAGAGAAGAGAGGTATGGACAAAGCAGGTTCCATAACTCAGCACTTTTCAGTGGAAGATGTTTGAATCTCAGTCTTCAGCCTGCTGTCTTACTGATTTATAAACTGTTATCACTGAGAAAGGTATTAGTCCAGTGAGAAGAAACCAGAACGCAAATCACTTACTGTATTTTTATGGAAGAAGGGAGAAAAAGTGTTAAAATGGTTTCTAATGAAGTCAGATATTTAAATGATGAAGGTCCAATGTGTTTAGTAGAGACAAAATAAATCAATAAATGATTGTTCTTTGTCATTTATACAGAAAATTAAATACCCTTTTCTCAATATAACTAAACAAAGACTAATTTATAAATGCTGTATTGAAAAATACACTTATCTTCATATAAAATTACAGTAGCAGTATCTTCAGGGGTTTTACAAATACTTTTGCAGAACACTATTCTAATTGAACAGTGTAAGTTTCATATTTCTCTCACAGCAATACGAAGTTACCCAGTAACTTTGTTTATACTGATTCAATTTATAATTGAATTTTCTCCCTAATAAGATTATTAATTCAACTTTAAAACTGCTGGAACAATGGTGATTAGTAAAAGTATATAGATATTTCAGTGGCAGTTAAATAATATTTTCTAATTTGTATAAATGGTACTATGTACTAATAAAAACCTAAATTCTCCAACCTATTTTTTTAAACTGCCAGGAATACACCCAAAAATATTTCAAAATATATCACCTTAGTAGACAGACACGTCTTTTAGATAACTACCTCCTAAAGGAAGAGGTCATAATTTTTCATATTAATCCCCTCAATTCAACTTGATTGAAATCTTTACTTAGCCAGCTGATTCCTAAATAACAACAAAAAACTGGAGAACTTAAAACATATGCCCAAAAGGTGGCTATGGAGACTTTAACAGTTTTAAAAAAAGTACAAAAGCATTAAAGAAAATATTGGATGTTTAGCCTGGAAGTTTTGTACTTAATAAAATTCACATTGTAGAAAGTGCTATCACAAATATACAACAAAATCTGGGTTACAAAAGCATGTGTTTTACAGCCCTAAAGTGCCACCACTTATACAGGTTCATTCAGACATTGCACAACCGAACAATCAAGCGCTGCATCACACCTAATGGGGAAAGGGAAGAAGAGCACAAAGGGAACAGGAGACCTGGGACCTCCAAATCTGGGTGTGCTCTCCTTTGTTCTGATTTAGGAATGCAGAAATCTCACACTCCTACCAAGTGTTTTAGGAGAAAATACCTAATTTTTGCTTTTCATGAGGACTAGAGCTGACCAGAAAACAGGTAGGGATGAATCTGAAATATAGTCCCTCTGTTGGAGCATGTCAACAGAGACCTCTTACACTCATATGTGAGAACACTTTGTCGTCAGTAGTACTTGTAAAAGCTTTGCCAAAGAGATAAAAATCCAACTCTGGATTCTAAGCAGCCTTGATGGTAAGCACTGAATTGGCAGAGAAAAAGGCAGATGGGATGAATGAAAATATCCTATGGATACTGGAAGCAGTCAATCCAATTTCTCACAAAAATGTCCCTTCATGTTACTAGCAGGCTGTAATTGACTGGCTGGATTAAGGAAAAGAGCTCCATAATCTAGATGCATTAAGTGATGCTACTAAACAGTTTGTGGAAAGACAATTTCAATAAAAGAGACTAACCTCAGTGGGAACCTCGGTCATTAGCTACATCTTGGAGACGGCGTAATAAGGCAGAACAATTTTCCGGGCAAATTCTTTTCGCAGGTGATTCACTTTCATCTTCCAAAACAATCCCTCTCTTTTCAGTTGGAGTTTCTACTGTCCGTATCATACTGCTAATTTCTCTCAGTCTCTATGGTGGGGAAAAAAATAGATATTAATATAAAAACTTTAAAATGCTAATGCACATAGCTCAGTATTAAGTCAAAAAATCTCAGATGAGTTCAGCAGTTTACCTGGAAAAATCTGAACACCACCCTTAACAGAGAAAACAAACACTATGTATCTTGCCAATTTCACTTAGCTGGCTGAGACTGATGACTATTTGGGTAAGGGCTGAGTATTTCTATTTCTAACAAGCTCCTCTGTAGGTATTTTGCTATATACATTTCTATAATGTGTGAGTTCACAAATCTGTGATTTTTTGTAATTATAGAGAATCACATTGCTATGCCACATTTAGTCACTTAGACACATATCCATTTTTCTTTTTAAAAAACTATGATTTTGGCCAGGTGCAGTGGCTCACATCTGTAATCCTAGCACTTTGGGGCCGAGGTCGGAAGACTGCTTGAGGCCAGGAATTTGAGACCAGCCTGAGCAAGAGCAAGACCCCAACTCTACAAAAAAGTAGAAACATTAGCCAGATGTGGTGGCACATGTTTGTAGTCCCAGCTACATGGGAGGCTGGGGCAGGAGGAT
The DNA here is from genome assembly GCF_020740605.2 of Lemur catta. NCBI lineage: Eukaryota > Metazoa > Chordata > Mammalia > Primates > Lemuridae > Lemur > Lemur catta. The sequence continues at coordinate 9,018,522 of NC_059147.1, read as the reverse complement.
CGCTAGAGCCCAGGAGTTTAAGGTGACAGTGAGCTATGGTGACACCACTGTACTCTACCCAAAGTGACAGAGCAAGACTCTTAAAGGAAAGTTACGAATTTTATACAATATCATACCCTTTCTTTCAGTCTAGTATTACTCATTTTTTAGTAGACATTTTCAATCAGGATTTCACTAGAGAAGTAAGCCTTTATTTTCTAAAGTACCCATTGTAGGTTATAAATTAGTAAGATCTAGAATGGTAACAGTTATATATTAATATTACCCTTGAGAGAACTGAGAAAAGTTACTCAAATTATTTTCTGTGCAGTGGACTATTCAAGTTTCATAAGATACAGAAAAGCACAGAAATTCATTATATACAAAAAGAATTCTATATGTTTTCTTCATGTTCTTTTTTTTTTTTTTTGAGACAGAGTCTCGCTCTGTTGCCCAGGCTAGAGTGAGTGCCGTGGCGTCAGCCTCGCTCACAGCAACCTCAAACTCCTGGGCTTCAGCGATCCTACTGCCTCAGCCTCCCGAGTAGCTGGAACTACAGGCATGCACCACCATCCCCGGCTAATTTTTTTCTATATATATTTTTAGTTGGCCAGATAATTTGTTTCTATTTTTAGTAGAGACGGGATCTCGCTCTTGCTCAGGCTGGTCTCGAACTCCTGACCTCGAGCAATCCGCCCGCCTCGGCCTCCCAGAGTGCTAGGATTACAGGCGTGAGCCACCACGCCCGGCCTGTTTTCTTCATGTTCTAAACAGCAATAGAGCTCAGACCTTTATTTTGTTTCATAGAAATCCATTCTATAAATTTTTTAAGTCAATAAAACGATCTGGGTAGATTAACTGCATTCAGAAGGTGCTCTCTGACTTAGAAGGTTTCTTGCAGCCAACTTCTTCACTGTATACAAAGCAGCACCTACGCTGAGAGGGAAAGACGTCTCGTACACGTGCAGGAGAATCAACAGCAGCCAGCAGCATTCACCACATCGCCCACAGGTAGCAGTATGTTGAGCTGGTTGATCTAATAATGAGAATCTCTTATATTTATGAAACTCCTTCAGCTCTATGATTCTTTGTTTTTAATACTGCATTTTATTGGGCTATCTTAGTGGCAAAGGCATGCCACATAGCCTATAGAAGAAAGCTATGTAACTAATGTAACTGTACTTTCTTTTCTTTAGATTACTAAAATTATTTCTACATAGAAATATAAAAAGGACAAAACATAACAAGGATGTATTTCACTGAATACAGACCTTGGGCAGATTAAATGAGAAGAAAAGCAGAGAAGATAAATAGTATCTAAAGACATATGATTAAGTATATTTGTTTGAAAAAGATGCAAAAAAAAAATCTGAACTACTCTGAGGTTGATCATTCCCACTCAATTTAATAAATATGTTTCATGAAAAATATAGCTCAAAATACAAGCATATACAGAATAAGGGGTTCTCAGTTCCTAATTCAGAAGAGTAGCTTTAGGTGGAAAAGATGTTGTATAAGAACAAAACTGATGGATTTTCCATTTAAAAACAGAAGAACTAGATGTTATAAAGAAATTCAAAATACCCTCTTATGAAAAGGTGATAAAGAATCTGGGATTAAAACACTTCAGAAAATTTTCAGTCAGAAACTTTTCCTGGTACATATTATAGGTTGACAAAATTAATACCTGAAAATTTAAATAATATCTAGATAAATAATATTGTTTTCTTACCTTTCGCATATATAAAAAGCACCCAAGAAAAATGGAAAATTTCTGACACAGTACAGGGCTGTCACCTTTGGGAGAGAAAAAAAGTCATAAGACAACAGAAGAATTAAAACAAAAGACATCCCAAGTGACTGTAAATTAGGTGTGAAATAAAACCCACAGTTAGAGGGAGTGATACTATAATAGATTCAACTTCCCATGGAAAATATGCAAGAAGTTCTGCCCCAACAAAATATTGGTAGGAAATAGCAGGGACCCAGGGAAAGAGCTTATCTCAGAAAAAAAGAAAATTCAAAGAACTTTTAAAGTTTTTTGAGGTCAAGATAGGTAAGGTGGAAAATAAAAGAATAACAATAGTTCTTTTGATGACATTAGCAAGGCCATGTGCTTTAAGACTCCTAGACACAGTCAGATATTTCCCATGTTTAGTGGTCTATACCCAGGGTAGCTAATTGGTGAAAGTCCCTACGTCTGACTTGTGCAGTCACATTTTTGGTTGCTTAAGTGAAAAGGGAAAGTTTATGTAAACAAAGACCCCATATGTTTTCCAATATGAAAGCCAACCTCTTCATAGCTAACACAATGAAAAGCAAAAAAAAAAAAAATCATTAAAAGAAAACTATTGGTGAGAAAGATTATTTATGAGATCACACTTCTTTTTTAAGACTAGCAAAATAAACTGAGAGATCAAGACTGTAGCACAAACAAATGTGTATTACCGTAACAAATAAAAACATACCACTGTTTTCTTCCTCTTTGTTGACGAGGTTGCTTCTCTTGAGGATATTTAAAGATATCCTGAAAAATGGGTTCATATTTCTTAAAAATTACAGCAGAAACAGTTAAGTTTCTTTCTAATTTCTCCGTATGTTCTCTGAAATGGGGTAGATTTGCCATGTCTTCCCACTTCTCCATCTTATTAAAAAATTCAATTAAGCCAATATTAAAAATAAAAAATGAGATATTTTCTTAAGTGACATAAAGGTAAAGTATATAAATAACTAAATCAGAATTATCTCATTAAATTACTTTTAGACAGTGAAATCAAATCACAATTATGTCTCTGAATAGATTAATCTCTGATAGGTTGGTTTATTCCTCTGATCCTCCTAATCTACTTTTTCTTTTTTAGATTACCTAAGATTTTTTTTAATTATGAAATATTTTAAAATACAAGCAAAATTAGCAAGAATAACATAATCGACATTCATATGTCCAACTGGCAGATTTAACAAATATTAACATACTGAATACATTTCATGTTTGCTTCAGATTTCTTTAAAAACTAAAAACACTACAGAAACAGCCAAAATTCCCATGTGTACTCCTCCCTAATCCCATTCCCTACCTTTCTTCCCCAGATAACCACATTCCAAAGCTAGTCTTAATCCTGCCTATGTACTCATACTTACCACAAATATATGTACCCATAAGCAGTTAAGTAGTTACATAAATGGTATCATATTGTAACTAACATTCTGCAACTTGCTTTTTTCACTCAATGTTTCTGAGATTCATTAATGTTGATACATAAGATCTAATTAATTCATTTTAAACTGCTAAAACATTCCTTCATATGAATATACCATGACCTTTTGCATTTATTCCCCAACCAATAGAAATTTAAGCTGTTTTTAATTTTTCATAGTAACAAAAAATGCTATAATCAACATATCCTTGTACATGTTGCAGGAGTTTCTTCAGGAACTACCCCAAAGAGGAGTCAGAGAATGTACACCTTCAATTTTACTAGGTACTGGCAAAGTTCCCACTAAAGTAGTTACGCCAATTTATATTCTCACAAATGTACGCCAGCAATATAGAGTACCTGTTTCCCTGCATAAAGACCTAACTTGGTACTATCAGATTCCAAATTTCCCCAACCTGATGAGAATGAAACATTGTCTTGTTTTTACTTTGAATACTAGTACGATTGAACATCTTTCCCTGTATCTATTACCTATGTGAGTTTTGGCCTTTGTGAAGTCATACTGGTTCCTCATTTTTGTTGATTAACTATTTGTTAGTAGTTCTTTATATAATTCTGGATACTGATCCTTGGTCAATTTTATGCATTGTAAGTATCTTCTTCCAATCTGCTCCCATAACCCACTTAGTCCATTATGGCCAAGAAAGTAAATAATCTGAACCCACAAGTAAAAATCTAAATATAAAAATTGAGTTTTTGAAAGGGAAATAAAACCAAAACGCAGGATTGTATTATTGGCATTAAAATGTTAGGTACGTTTAGTTTACTATAGTTTATTATGAGGATTCCATAATATGACCTTCACTTCTAAAGTTCTCTGACAGTCTACTAGGTTACTCTGCCTCTAGTTTTCTTCTTCGTAATAATTGCACTTTTGCATCCTATTTATTAATAAGTCTATTTCTGCATGTTCACAGTCTGGGCATTCAACTCTCTATGCAATGCCTTTTGTTCTTAGGCCTAAATATACCTCAGGATGGAGTTAAAGTTAACAAATACACTATAGTTAAAATATTACATGTCCTATTATTTTAATAGCAAGGATTTTTTAACCATTAAGTCCAAAAATTTTGACAGCGTTAATTCCCCCCAAAATGTCAACCATCTTTTTTCCATTAATCTGTAAAAAGCCATAAAGAAAAATTCATCCAGAAGACACAAATAAGTGTAATCAATTCAATTATACAACAGATAAAGCAACTTCTGCCTCTTCTTTAAACATTATTTGACCCTTACTGATTGATCATAATAGTGTCACTTAGCCCACAAACAGGAAACTAGGAAATATTTACACGTTCTGTATATATTATGACCCGAGTCCTGTGCATGTAGTTCTAAGTATAATACTATAATACATAATATTTTATTTACCCTTTCAACCTAGAGTGTCTCCTAAAGTTTCTCAATAGACTTATTTAAATTTCTCCCAGTATTACACTATGAATCATAACCTTTAGAAGTAAACTCTTTCATACAAGTGCCTAATATGTTAAAATTTAAATATTTTCACCAAAGAAGTAAAATAAAATGGAGATGAACTTTGATGTAATAAAGGAAAGTCATGACCCAGCTTCTAAATTCAGCATTCCACAGGTACAAATGCTCAGAAAATGATGTACAAAGAGAATTCTTACTATCCCTGATTTATGAGCAATTATATTAGTCATACTGTACTTTTCAAACTTTAACAGTTACCTCTACTTTGAACATGGCAGGATTCTAGTTAAGGATACAAGGTTTCCTTCAACTGTCCCTTTGCTCATGGTTGGAACAGATTTTCTGCAAGCCACGTATCAGGCACATGCTAACCAATGAAGATCATTTCCATGTAAAAGAAAAGAAAATTGATTTTTAGTTAATGAACTACATATACGTTGATACAAAAAAATTCTTAAGTTTAAATTCAACATGTTTTTTCTATGTTTGTAGGAAACTATTTTCCAATGATGGCCCTATCCCATGTGTTCTTCTTATGTGACCCTGACATTCTTCCACTGAGAGGTAGGGATCTGTGTCCCCTCACCTTGCACCTGGGCAAGGGTCAGAGTTCCCTCACATTGAATAACTGGCTCAACCATAGCACAGGTGGACGTGATGCTATGTAATGTCAAAGATAATAAAAGGCGATACAGAGTCCACCTGGCACTCTCTCCCAGGACATGTGTCTTGGAAGTCCTGAACCAATATGTAAAAGGTCCAGATACCCTGAAACACCCTACTGGAGAGACCTCATGGAGGTTAGTCACAGAGAGAGAGAAATGCCCAAGGAGCCCCAGCTGTGTCAGTCCCTAGCTGCTCAAGTCTTCCAGGTGAAGCACCAGTCACTCTGAAACAGAAACACGACATCCAGACTATGCCCTGTCAGAATTCCAGACCCACAAAGTCTGTGAACAATCTACATTGTTGTTGTATGACACTAAATTTTAGGGTAATTTGTTATATAGCCATAGTAAGTGAAACAATATTGTTATGTATTTTTAATCCTGCTCAAAATCTACAATAGAGAAATAAATGCAAAATTAAGCTTGAATATACATCCTGCTAATTTTATACATAATCAAAACATATACATGAATAAATGAAACTTATTTTTGTAAACTTATGGGCTATTGTGGATCCATTATCACAGCAGTCCCCAACCTTTTTGGCACCATGGACTGGTTTCATCGAAGATAATTTTTCCACGGATGGGGGAGGGGGTATGGGGGATGGTTTGAGGATGACTGAAGTGCATTACATTTACTGTACACTTTATTTCTATTATTACTGCAATGTAATATGTAATGGAATAATTATACAACTCCCTGTAACACAGAATCAGTGGGAGCCCTGAGCTTGTTTTCCTGCATCCAAACAGTCTCATCTGGGGGCGATGGGAGACAGTGACACCTGAAGTGTGTTGCTTATGTCCAGTCTACTCTGTAACCTCGTTTGGTTGCTGTCACTGCAGAAAACCCTTTGCATCCCCAAAGACAGGATGTTGGAAATGGAAACAGGCTTTTCAGTGCTTTTGTGGCAATCTCAGGATATTCCGCCCTGACTTTAATCCAGAATGTGTGGAGATTTGAAGTTGTCTCATATTTTTAAGGCCACCGGGATTTGTGATCTCAAGCAGTTGATCCTCTTCTAGCACGGACAAAGTCTATTCACCTGGCTTATTCACAAATGGGTCATGGATCCATTCCTTCCTAGTTCAGGGAACTTTGTGGTTGGGAATTAATGCTCAAACTCTATTGAAAGCTGAGATAGGTGATCATGCACCAGCTGGGAGAAAGAAGGCCCTGGCTCAGCCTCTTTCAAAACCTCTGATAACATTTGAAACATGTCAAAAATCCCAGTGTTCACTCATCACCCCCATAATTCCAGTCTGACTTTGAATGCAGCCACTTTATCTGCCGACTTGAACACAGTTGTCATTCTCTCCTGAAGTGACAGATGGAGTTTGTTGAGCAGGTTGAATATGTCACATAAGTAAGCAAGTTTTGCGACCCATTCTGTGTCACTGAAATGTGCTGCCAGTGGTGACTGTTTTTCTAAAAGAAATCTCTAGAGTGGCTCTCATAACTCAAAAACCCTGGCTAGTGAGCCACCTTTAGAGAGCCGTCTCACTTCTAAGAGCAGATGTGCGCGCTCTGTGTCCATCTCCTCACAGCGCTCCGTGAACAGACATAAGTTAAGGGCGTGTACTTTAACGTAGTTGATAATTTGAATCACATCCTGCAAAACGTTGTTTAGTTCAGGTGACATTTTTTGGTTGGCCAGCATTTCTCTATGGATGACACAGTGCGTAGACTCACATTCAGAAGTGACCTCCTTGACGCAAGTAGTGAAACCAGAAAGCCATCAGTCATGGTAGCGGCTCCATCTGTGCATATATTGACACAAAATGACCCATTCAGTTTTCCTGATATGTAATCATTAAGACCTGAGGCCGGGCGCGGTGGCTCACGCCTGTAATCCTAGCACTCCGGGAGGCTGAGGAGCGTGGATTGTTTGAGCTCAGGAGTTCGAAACCAGCCTGAGCAAGAGCGAGACCCCGTCTTTACTAAAAATAGAAAGAAATTATCTGGCCAACTAAAATATATATATAGAAAAAATTAGCCGGGCATGGTGGCACATGCCTGTAGTCCCAGCTACTCGGGAGGCTGAGGCAGTAGGATCGTTTAAGCCCAGGAGTTTGAGGTTGCTGTGAGCTAGGCTGACGCCACGGCACTCACTCTAGCCTGGGCAACAAAGCAAGACTCTGTCTCCAAAAAAAAAAAAAAAGACCTGAATAGTTCTGCAGCTGTGGTACTGGTTGGCAACAAAAGTGCACATATCCTCATACACATCCTCCTGAAAAATATATTGCGGAAAAACAAGCATTGTTGCCTTGTCAACAATGGTACACTTGTCAACCTGGACTGTGTACCATGCTGACTCGTTAATCCTCTCTAACAATTGGGCCTCAATATCCTCTGCTATTTCATGAAGTTATGGTGCTAGCCGAAAGAGGAACACGTGCCACCTTTTGAACTGCACCCTTTCCTAAAAGTTCATGGCAAATGTCCTTAGCAGCAGGCAGGATCAACTCTTCACCAACAGTAAAGGGCTTCTTAGCTTTAGCAATGCGGTTAGCCACTAAGGATCATGCTCTCAGTACAGACACATTTGATAAAGTTCATGAAGTGGTGGCCTTCAATAATTGCTTCTGTTCTCTGTGTTCATGTTTTTTGCCTCTGAAAAACTCCCAAGGTTTTTCTTTTAATGCAGGGTTCTTGGTCTCTATGTGACAAAGCAGTTTTGAAGTTTTCCTGGCCTCAATGGCTAGCCAGTCGCCCCATATTGTACAAAGCTGGCTTGGAGAATGTGATCACCTGTTGCAATGAACCTGCAATTTAAGTAGGAGTCTTAGCATTTTCTTTTTAAATGCAACTTTCATTTTGTTGGCAGTCTTAGAGTCTCCTGCTGTCTCATCACTGGGTCTTTCCCCCTTTTCAAAGAAGCTCTCCATCAACAACATTTGTTACTCATTGTTGCTAGGGTTAGCTTGTTGGCTTACTAAAACCGTGACTGAGACAAGTGCGTGGTGCAGGGCGGGGGAAAGAGGCACAGATGGAAGTAGTAAATAAAATAATGGACGGGCCACACACGGACTAAAATAAGTGTCAGATTCTGACTTAAAGCCTACCACAGATGCACCTGTACAATTGAAGTACATCAACTCACTTGCCACTATAAAGCCTGCCACCAGATGCAGCTCAGTTGTCACTTGCCACTGACTGATAGGGTTCTGATATGAGTCTGCAAGCAATTGATTTATTATGGTCTCTGTGCAGTGAAAATCTGTATTTGCAGCTGCTCCTCAGCGATAGCATCACCACCTCCGCTCCACCTCAGATCATCGAGCCATTTATTGGGTAAACTGGGCTAAAGAGCTGAGACTAAAGTCAGTAATCAAAAAGATGGAATAACCAAACATACTTTCCAAAATAATTTACTAACCATCTATTCTGTGTCACTAGACTTTACACAGCATAACCTCTATGAGTTGAAATACCTCAACTGTACGGGGATAATGCTTGTTCTGTCTTATTTACAAGATCATCCTGAGAACAAAGGAAGAGCTTGTTTGAAGGCACTTATGCCCTTCACCAAAAAAGAGTCCTTCACTTTCCCTAAACACAGGAAAGCACTGAGGGATGAACAGGAACATGGCCTACTCAGCTGGATCATGCAAGTATATGAAAGAGCTTATAAAACTTGAAAGCACTGTCCATTTGAGCACTTTATGTGCCCAGAACAACATATCACCTTATTTAACCTTCAAAACAGCTCTGTGAGGTAGGTACAAATATCTCCAGCTTACATATCACAAAACTGATAAGTAAATTGGTTAAGTAAATTGTTTAAAGTCACCCACCTCTGTCAGGTTCTAAAGCCACCATATACTGCCTTTTCTCTGCAGATACAACAACTGGGAGAGAGAACTAGTAATTGAATTAAAATTCTACGAAAGGAACTATAAATTAAAAGAAATTTTAGCAGGATGACACACAGGCAAAAACACCACATTCTATTTAAATAATACCTTGGTTAGGTCTTCATGTCCTGAGCCGATTCTACAAACTATTAATGTTTATATAAAACTACCTGAGAAAATCGGATGGCATCAAGTTTAAATGCCACACACACAGGCAAACAGCTGATAAACAATCCGGACTTCCGTGTCACCTCCCATTGGCCCGCGGAGGGGAGGTGCCTACAGAGTTGACAGTCACTGGCTAGAATGGCCATTTTTTTCGTTTGCAAACCCCGTCAGAAGAAAGGGACATAACATCCTTGGATCACGGCAACAACAGGAGTCCTGTGCCACGTCTAGGGTGACCAAAAGGTCCTCAAGGCAGTTACAGTGCTGATTCCTAGGGCGTCTATATCCGGGTGGGCAGAAAGCGCATTTCATCTGGCCTGGGAAGATTAGTCTTAATTTGTTGACACACACACAGACACAGCCCAAAACTTAACAACGCGTTTGCTCAAAAAGACACAATACCTGGGCAAAGGCAATTTGGTACAGTAGGAAAAGAACAGAGAACCCTGGAGACCCAGGCGCTAAACTCCGGTTAATCGCTGTGCAAAAATGGGCAAGTTCCCGCCGCTTCTACGTACGGTCTTGACCAACTACACCTGTGCACTCCACTGACCAGGTGGGTGGGGAATCAAACGAGTCACAGAGACCCCTTTCTAATCGTGACCCCAGCGTCATCTCAAGCCTCGCTGCGCTGCTTTAGGGCGCGAGGTGCTCCCCATTCTGAACCCGAGAGGGAGGAGCAGCGAGAGCGGGTTCACCTTCAGCGCCGCTAAGGGCCTTTGAAACGCCTGGTTTCCAGGACTGCGGAGCGCGGAGGATTCCCGCCCTCTCCGGGCCGGGACCCCGGAGCCAGCGGGAGGGTCCCTGAGGGCGCCCCCGGGTGGGAAGGCACCCATCCCCGCGGCCGGCACGCCGACCGGGCCCGGGAAGCCGCTCTGCTCCCCCTAGCGCACCTCCAGCGTGTAGCTCTCGCTGATGCTGCGGTAGCTGCCCCAGGCCTCGGCCCGCGCCGCCTCGTCCACGTTGAGGCGGCTGCACAGCTCGTCGAACCGCTGCTGGGTCTGAGGCGCCGGCGACTCGACGGGCTGCGCGGCGTCCTCCGCCTGCCCGTCGTCGTCCTCCTCCTCCTCCGAAGCTGCCGCCGCCGGAGGGGGAGGCGGGGGCGGCGGGGACTGGTCACCTCCGGACGGCATGGCGCACACCGGGCAGCCGGTCCTCAGATGAAGTGTGGGCCCGGGCCCGCGGCCATTCAAACCGCGAAGGGCCCGCCCGTCGGCCGCCAGCACCGCGACTGCGCCGCCGCCCACTCGCCGGGCCCCTTGCAGGCCCCCGTAGTTGTGAGCACGGCCTGCTGGGAAACGGAGTCCACGCCGGCGGCCCGCGGGGGCCAAAAGGCATGTTTGCAAAAAAAAAAAAAAAAAAGTGAGATCTTGTAGTCTCACTTGGGCTGAAATAAAGGGCTTTCGCATTTTAAGTACATACCTCCCCATCGTGAGACCATTCAGCAAGGCAGACGTTTTTTTTCTGAGGGGGTGGGGCGCTGCAGTCATGCTAGGGACTTGGCCTTAAGCTGCCAGAAGCCTTGCTAGAGCTCGGTCCTCTCAGTGCAGAGCTTTGAAAGGAGTCTTTACGTGCTGAGAGTTCTGTACTTCCCACCATGTGGAGAGAGCCCAGGGCCCCTGGCCCTCAGCTATGCTGAATCAGCCAGTTTGGACGCAGAGCCTCCAGCCTTGAGTCAGGCCGTCCCGTCTGATTCTGTATGAGATGCAGCAGAGAGGAGCCTTCCCGCTGAGCCCTGCCCAAATTGTAGCAATTAAAGTCTGTGGGCAAAAGAAATGATTTTCTTTTTGTCTTAAGTCACTAAGTTTTAGGTTGGCTTGTTATACAGCAATAAATAATCAGAACACTGATTAAGTATAAAATATGTAGATATCGATTATCAGGAAGGAAAATCATTTAATAATTGAATATTTTTCTTGGTAATTTTTTATGCTTCCTCTAATCTCACAACTTTTTTCATTTTTTTAACCTCAAAGAGCTAACATGATGGAAGAATTGACATTAGAGATAGGTTTTAAGTCATAGCCACTTTTGATGATGGAGGTTAACTGACTTGGTCATAGTTTTTGAAAAAGGAGCTAAGAGTTGAAATTACATTCCTAGACTAGTCTTACCAAACATTTCTTTTCCTTATCTTGCCTTCTTCTCCTCCCAGAAGCTGGAATGGCCATCTTGAAACACAAATCTGATCACATCTTCTCCTACCTAAGTGGTTTCCTGCTACTCTTAGCACAAAGTCTACACTTTCCACACCTACAGGTTCTCTCCCTCCTGCCCCTTCATCCTCATTGAAAATTACTCTCTCATTCTTTCCCACCCTTAAATGTCTATTGAATATTCTCATGGCACTTGTTATAACCATAATGAATTATTCACATATTTGTTTCATGTCTGTTGGGTTCTGGGCTGTAACTTCAGTGCCTAATACGGCGTCAAGCATTGAGTTGACTCTCCATAATATTTGTCAAAGGAACGACAGATTATGATCATTGAGACATATCTTCAGATATTTTAGATGTAAAATCCTTACTCTTGTTATGATCTGATAGCCCAATTATCTAAAAATAATTTTTCCTTTGCCTTATACAGTTGTCCCTAATATCTATAGGGGATTGGTTCCAGGACCCCATGAATACCAAAATCCGTGGAGGCTCAAGTCCTTTATATAAAATGGCATAGTATTTGCATATAATCTATGCACATCTTCCCATATACTTTATATCATCTCTAAATTACTTATAATATTTAATACAATGCAAATGGTATTAATAGTTATACTGCATTTTTTATTCAAATTATTTTTACTGTTGTACTATTACTTTTACTGGCTTTTTTTTTTTTTTTTAGTATTTTTTTATCCACAGTTGGTTGAATCCAAGGATACAGAATGCACAGATATGGAGGGCTGACTGTATGTATCATCTTAAAAAAATATGGCTTAACTGTGAAACTTCACATAAATCTTTTATACAACAAAACACAGTGGTCTTTAAACTTTTTGGACTGTTTCCCTAAAGGAATTACCTCCTGACATATTTTAAAGTTGACATCTAAAACTTTTCATTAAAGATTTGATTAGGTGCAGAGGAGGTAATGTCTAGCATTGTAACTATAAACCCTTTAAAAGAAAACTGTTACTAAACTTCAAATATATCTAATGGACTCCAACTCATAGCAATGTGATACTATCATCCATTTAAAAAATACATGAACAACATTTTCTTTATTAAGTTGAAATTTTATGTCATTCCTTTTTCTCCTTTAACTCATATTTCCATTGTACTATTTCTCAAAAATTGTATCCTATTTGTGCTTAACAGTCTTTTATTATCTCTTTCATATTTCCCTTCAGCAAAAATGTACACTCCAATTAAATTTTTCAAGTGTCCTGATTGATTGGTTGATTGAGGCAGGGTCTCACTCTGTCATCCAGGCAGGCTGGAGTACAGTGGTGCCGTCATAGCTCATTGCAACTTGATCTCCAGGGCTGTAGCAATCCCCCTGCCTCAGTCACTCGAGTATAGCTAGGACTACAGGCATGCAACACCATACCCAGGTGATTTTTTTTAAAAAGTTTTTTTGTAGATACAGGGTCTCACTGTGTTACTGAGGCTGGTCTTGAACTCCTGGCCTCAAGCAATCTTCCCACCTCAGTCTCCCAAAATGCTTGGATTACAGGTGTGAGCCACTGTGCCTGGACTTTGATTTTTGATTCTAGTAATTTGAGTCTTTTTTTCTTGATCGGTCTACCTAAAATTTTGTCAATTTTTGATTATCTTAGTCCATTTTCTGTTGCTGTAACAGAATACCACAGACTGGGTCATTTTTAAGAAAAGAAATATATTTCTTACAGTCCTGGAGACCAGGAAGTCCAAGAGCATGGGCACCAACATGTGATGAGAGCCTTTTTGCTGTGTCACAGCATGGCAGAGGGCATCACATGGCAAGTGGGCAAGAGTGTGTCAGCACAGGTCTCTTTCTTCTTCTTATAAAGCCACCAGTCCCATCATGGGGGCCCACCCTGATGACCTTACCTAATGTTAATTACCTCTCAAAGGCCCCCTCTAATCAACATGAATTTGGGGAACACATTCAACCAATGCACTTATCTTTTAAAAGAACCAACTTTTGGTTTTATTAGGTTTCTCTATTTTTCTATTCTCTATTTCATTAATAGTAACTGTTCTAATCTTCATAGTTTTCTTCTGCTTGCTTTGTGTTTAGTTTGATCTTCTTTTTCTAATTTATTAAATGGAAAGTCAGGTTGATTTGAATTTTTTTCTTAATGTAGATAGTTACAGGTATAAATTTCCCTCCATACACTGCTTTGGTTGCATCTCATGTTTTGACATGTTGTATTTTGTTTTCATTCATCAAGATATTTTCTAATTTCCATTGAGATTTCTTCTTTGACCCATTTGTTATTTAAGAGTATGTTGTTTATTTTCCACATATTTGTGAATTTCCAAGCTTTGTCTTTGATTTCTAATTTCATTCTATTGTTAAGTGGAATGTTGAGTAGATATCTCTCAGATTTAGGTGGTTTATAGTGTTGTTCAAGTCTTCAGTGTTCAATTGCCTAGTTGCTCTAGCCATTATTGAAAGTGATTATGTTGAATTGTGTATTTTTCCTTTCAATTGTGTTAATTTTTGCTTCATATATATTGCATCTCTGTTGTTAGGTGCATATATGCTTATAATTGTTATACTTTCTGGTAGATTGTTGAGCTTTTTTTATCATTATAAAATGTTTCTTTAGTAATTTTTTTGTTTTAAAGTTTATCTGCTATTGGTAAAGTCACTCCAGTTTTCTTATGGCTACTGTTTGCATGATATGCAAAACAGAAAAAGTGTCTGTGATATATCATGCATTTATGATATATATGATCTGTATAATTCATAATATATACATTAGATTATGATAAATCCAAGTATGTCAAATCAGTGGAGATATTATAACTATTAATAAATGACACTAGGACACTGAGTTACTCGTTGGAAAAATTTAAATTACAATTCCAATCTTATACTATACGCTACCAAAACAAATTCTAAGTCAACAAAGACAAATATTTTTTAAAAATAAAGAAAACAAAGGTTAACATATATATAATTTGGGAGTGAAAAGACTTCTGTGGAAAAATAAAAAACTGAAGACAAAAGATAGATATTGAAATCACATAAAAATTTTAAATGTGCATATTAAAAAATAAAATTAATATGCAAACTGAGAATTACTATGCAGACTGGGAAAAATATTTACCACTTATATAACAGTATGCAAAGAACAGTTAACCCACAACAGAAGAAATACAAATGGCCTATAAAAAGATATGAAAAGACCTTATTAACATGTTATTGATAATCAAAGAAATATAAACTAAAACAATCTATTTTTTATTCTTTTTTCTTTTTTTTTAAAGCCAGTCTAATTTAGCAGTGAGAGGTTGAATACCAACTTTAGTGACACTAATGTTAATAAGTTCTGATAATCCACTACCATCGGACCAGCTGACAATCTATTTTTTAACTATTAAATTGACAAAGACTTAAAAAAATTATAATGCTCAGTGTTGGCAAAGAGACACAGGAAAAGAGGTAGTATTATGTTCTGCTGTTGGGTTAAAAAATAGTATAATCTTACTGGTGTTAACATTTGAACATAACTATTTCATGACTATTTATTTTAATGAAAGAATCATACATATATGCAAAGATTTAACCATAGACACACTATAGTTTAAATAGCCCTAAACTGAAAAATATCTAAATGTTCAATAACTGGCATTAAAGTATAATACATCTGTACACTGGAATATTAGAAAGCCCTTAAAAATGTTGAAGATTCAATGAAATGGAAAGATTAATCATGATATAGTAATCTTTAAAAAGTAGGTTAAAATGGTATTACAGTATAATTCTATTAATATATAATATGTATATGCAAAGAAAAATTACCCAAAGGTTAACAATGATCTCTGTTAGCATTATGGGGGGTTTTGTTTACTTTGTGCTTCCCTACCCCCTTGGATTTTCTGTCTTTTTTTTGCCTAAGAAACAAAGTTAATTTAAAAAATTATCAAAATATTACTTATGCCTATTAATTTGGCAAAGATTATTTTAAAAGACAATACACAGTATTGGTAAAGATTTGGGGATAAATGGGCATGCAAAAATGTATGCTGCTAATGGTAGTATAAATTGCGACTAACAGCTTCATTGTCAACTTGGCAAAATAATCCAAAATCCTTAAAAACAGAAGTATTTTCAGTTCAGGAATTAAGCAAATTATTGGAGATGGATGCCAAAATGGACATATGAACCCAAATCCTATTTTTAAGTACACAAATAAATTACATCTGTATGAGCTAATACTATGTATTAAGAATCACACTGCAGGATTCTTATTTGACAAAGGACAAAGGTCAGTATATTAAGGGCAATACACTAAATATTATGTATCATAATAATGCTGATTTAATATAAAAACATATTGTATTAGTTTCCTAGGGCTGCCATAACAAATGATCACAAACTAGGTGACTTAAAACAACAGAAATTTATTACCCCACATTTCAGGCCAAAAATCCAAAATCAAGCTATTGGCAGGGTTAGTTCATTCAGGAGGCTATGAAATAGAAATGTTTCTTGCCTCTCTCCTAGCTTCTGGTGGTTGCTGGCAATCCTTGGTGCTCCTTACTTGCAGCTGTATCACTCCAATCTCTGCCTCCTTTGTCACACACATGGCCTTCTTGCCAGCGTTTGTGTATCTTCTCCTCTCATAAGGACACTAGTCATTGGATTTAGGGCCCACCCTAATCCAGTATGACCACAACTTAACTACTTACATCTGCCAAGACCTTATTTCCAAAATAAAGTCACATTCTGAGGTTCTGGGTTGACATGAGTTTTTGAAAGATACTATTTAACCCACTACATGTATGTAACACAGACATACAAAAGACTGGATGTATATATATCAACAGTGTTTATCTCTGATTGGGTTTATGGATAATTTAAGTATATGTTTTTCTGCATTTTAAAATGAATAGCTTATGTACTGAAACTGCATTTATATGGAGATTAAATTGTAAATTCACTGTGTAGGGTGATTATGTGTAGTCAAAAATCACCTTTTTGTTATAAGCTCACAAAATACAGAATACATCATTTACACACAGTATACCTTCTCTCAAAAACATCTAACATAGGCAATTCTTCTTCCAGCACTGGAATAGATGACTGTTCCTGTTCTGGGTGAGAACTAGATGAACTACTAGAAGTAGTTGGCTTGTGTTTATATGCTATGTTGTACAAAACAGAAAAAAAAGATTTTCTAAACATGAAAGTATAGTTCAATGTGTTCAAGTTAAATGGGTATATGATGAGACTCCACTACTTTATGTTTGTAATTGGAGGATAAACTACTTTCTTTTCTTTTCTTTTTTTTTTTTTTTTGAGACAGTGTCTCGCTTTGTTGCCCAGGCTAGAGTGAGTGCCGTGGCGTCAGCCTAGCTCACAGCAACCTCAAACTCCTGGGCTCAAGCAATCCTCCTGCCTCAGCCTCCCAAGTAGCTGGAACTACAGGCATGCGCCACCATGCCCGGCTAATTTTTTCCATGTATTTTTAGTTGTCCAGCTAATTTCCTTCTATTTTTAGTAGAGACGGGGTCTCGCTCTTGCTCAGGCTTGTCTCAAACTCCTGAGCTCAAACAATCTGCCCGCCTCCACCTCCCAGAGTGCTAGGATTATAGGCATGAGCCATTGCGCCTGGCCCTATTTTCTGTAATGTTTATAAAAATCACTACCAATAATGGCAATGAGTTAAGAAAAATTCTTAACAGCAATGGAAAAATAATTATTGATTTCCAAAATATACTTCTTAGAGATTAGGTATGTCTCTGAGTCTTTCTGGAGTTTTTAAAGGTCCAGAAGTAAACTTAATAAAATAACATTTACTTTTTGGCATGGGGTAGAGATTGGGGTTTAAGAATTTGAATTCCAGCACGAAGGAAGCATTTTCTATATTTTGCAACCAACAATATCAATGGGTCGACAATGAAATTAAATCAAACATTGGCAACATTTAAGATGATATTGTGGGCTGGGTGTGGTGGCTCAGGCCTGTTATCCTAGCACTCTCAGAGGCCGAGGCAGGACGATTGCTTGAGGCCAGGAATTTGAGACCAACCTGACCAAGAGCAAGACCCTGTCTCTACAAAAAATAGAAAAATTAGCTGGGTGTAGTGGCGCATGCCTGTAGTCCCAGCTATTTGGGAGTCTGAGGCAGGAAAATGGCTTGGGCCTAGGAGTTTGAGGTTGCAGTGAGCTATGATGACGCCACTGCACTCTAGCCCAGGTGACAGACTAAGACTGTGTCTCAAAAAAATAAAAAAAGATATTGTGGATATAATTATGATTATGGTCAATTTCTGTCTTTTAAAAATTCTTCCAATGCATACTTTCCTTTCAAAGATTTATGACTATAGTTTCTTTCATAACTGAGGATAAATTATACATCAAATTAAATTTAAAAAGTATTGTCATGTATAGAGGCTGACATCATGGGTAGTCAAAGAATATGTTTAATAAAAAATAATTAAACTTCCATTTGCTCTATAGAACATCATAGAAAGTAATTTAATAAATTACAAATGACTTTTTAAGACGTTTGCTCAACTACAGAAAGCAAATTCAGACTACACAAAACACAACTGGTAAATATTGCAAATGTCCAAAAGAAAAATTGGACTAAGACTTGAATCATGAAACCTGAAACAAGGGCTATAAATACAAGGCAATAACAGCTATAATTCTTTTAGTAACTACCAACACATACGTGAATATCCTTTCAACTGCAACTTTAGTATTATGTAATTCTACTGATTTTTTTTCCTTATAACCCTTAACTTTACACAACCATATGTGCATGTTTTTTTTCCTTAACTGATAACTGGATTTTTCCCCAATCAATACTAAATAGAAGTGTCTTCAAACCTAAGAGAATGTTTAAAGTTAATATTAGCCTTAATGCTTTGAGAACTGTAATTGCCTTATTACAGAGAAAGAGAATTACTAGGAAGTTAACCAAATTCATTTGACCATAATTAGGAAAATAGTTTATCTCATAAATTTGATATAAATTAGATTTTAGTGACAAGATCTAGAGATTTTTTTTCCTTTTTTTTTTTTATTGGGGAAAGAAAGGAATAAAGATCATGTGGGTAGAACTAAAGGGAAGAAGAGAAATATGGATGGTACTGAAATACTCCACTGGCAAACTAAGTTAACTGTGTTTGAAAAACTTTGGCTATCTCATAGGTGTATTCTAGTTAAACAAAAGTGCAATACTGCAAAGGGAAGATACTAAATATGTAATATATCATTTCCATGATGAAGAATTGCTACCCACTTCTCCTGGATGGGCATTATAGTGACTATTGCTAAGACATTGCATAAAGGACTATCAATTCAAAGTACTATTTTGGGAAAATACAAAATCAATACAATCCCAATGGAACTTATATAATTTTGTAAATACATATAACACTGTCTCTCTAATAAGGGGTTAGTTATTTTACATACAGAAACATAATTTACTGGTAAAGGTCTTGGAAAACCTAATACAATTGCTTAATTCATGACAAAGCAACAGTTGTCAAAACATACTGAAAGTTATTTTTTCTGTAGGAGAGAATTGGGGTGCTTTCCCCCCTAAATTTATCCCCTTGCAAAAGTTACCACTGACTTATTTGAGTACCAGAAAAATGCTAACATTTATCTCTCCATAGAATGTAAATATTTTTATGTCTAACTCAGTTCTAATTGTTTTAAATGTATATGAAGGTGAACCTGGACCTCTACCGTGTCAGAATAATAGCAGCTTTAGCAGGAGAAATTGTATTACAAATCAATTATCAGACAAATTTTACATGGTAAAGGGTTTTAAGAAATTGAACAGAAGCCTTGGGCTTCATTTTTGTGGTTTACAGGTATAACTTGTACATCTTTTTGAGATTATTCAAAGTGCATTACAAAATGGGCAACTCAGTATATTTAATATAAACTGATAACCCAACACTGATTCTGGGCAACATTCAGTCTGCTTATACCTAGAAACTCAAAATGAATTTAGACGATCTGCATATTACTTTACCACTATTTGTTAATTTTGGAATATTTCCATGACATAAAACACAAATAGAAATCTACACAAATAAAGCAAACAAACAATTTCTTTTACATGAAGTATGCTGTGTTGAAAGTTCTTTTCAGTGGCATTTCATGAGTTTGCCTTTTCTGAACCCTGGAAACAGACATTACTCATCTGAGACATAATTATTTCTAATAGGAGGCCAAACTTTGAAAAGTTAAAACTAAGTATGTCTATAGGGTGCCAAAGTCACTTGACACAGGATTATTTTATGACTTAATTTTACTGATATCTGAGTTAAGTTCAGCAAAAAGCAAGTCATATTTCTTGCCAGATTAACATGATATATAGGATGTGTTTAAAAAACCCCTGAAAACAAGTACAGAATTAGAAACGAATGTAAACTTCCTAAACTAACTCAGCTGAGGTAACAGGTAGCCAGTTAAATTGGCTGATTGGGAAACTTATTTCTTCTTTAAAACATACTTGTACCTGAATTGGAAACATCAGCAGTGCATCACAACACTAGAGCATTTTCATGTAATTAAAGCAATGGATGGTGATGTAGATTCTACAGCTTTCATGACATTCATTAGCTGCCCAAATTATTGCTGAGTTTTGATCTGTAAATTATAGGTGTCAAGGAGGCTGTAAAACTATATTCAAATTAAATCAGTAATATGCATAAAGTATTCTGTGTTCACTGCAAATATATTAAATATACAACTCTTATTGAGCATAATTTTCATAAAATTAACCCCCAACAAAATTATAATGCCTTTTGTTGTAATTTTACACCTTTATGTATTTGATAGTACATACGAGTTCAGAAACTTATGAATCTTAAGAAATAGTACATGCAAAACGTCTCTGAAAGCAGTTTGCACTTCTAAACAAATAACTGAAATGTTCGGTCAGTAAGTTATTGATGCACTCAACACTGGGGTATTTACAATTAATAATTAAAGAAAAAAATCCAAAATCAGTTCATAATTTAATGCAGAGTCTGGGAATCAGTCTTCATTACTAGAATCTGAATCCTCAGATGATGATGATGTACTATCAGAGCCCGATGAAGCATCAGCTTTCTCTGAACCCTCATCTGTGCTGTTTTCATTGAGAGGACTTGGTTCAGTACCCCCTTTGTCTTCCTGATCTCTAACTCTGGAATCTTCTTCCTTTACTTCTACAGACTTAGATGAGCCTAAGTCGCTGTTTTTGTTTTTCTGTACATCAAAAGTATTGGACTGGGACAAAGTTGGAATATGAAGATTAAGGCCTGGAGTGAGAAGCATCCCTGGGTAAAGTATGTTAGATAGTAATAGTGGGTTAAGAGCTAATGGGTTGGCAGCTGCAGCTGTATTTAATGCAGCAGTAGCGGATGTTGAAGGAGAACTCGACACAGAGTTTTCTCCACCATGCTCTGAACTTTGGCTCTCTGTCCTTTCTTTTTTTCCTTCTGGCTCCTTAGAGTCATTTCCCTTTTTCTCTTCTGTCCCAGATTCTGTAGGCTTTGTCAGGAGTCCTCCCATGCCCAACAGATTTGGTAATCCAGCCATTCCTGACAGTAGCACGGGGAACATAGCAGCCACGTTTTTAGCTTCTCCTCCAGAGGAAAGGCCAGCAGGCATTCCCATCAGCCCTGCAGTTACTTGCAGTGACTGCAAGTTTTGTAGGTTTTGTTGTAAGGCCTGAAGAGTTGTGAGATCCACACCTGGAAGTAATCCATTGGCTAACAAAGGATTGCCTGAAACACTGGTGGCAGATGCAGCTGCTGCTACTGTGGCCTTCGCGACTCCACTTTTAGGCCGTCTCCCCCGCCTGCTCACTTCCTCTCTCACAACGGGACCAGTGAGTATACGTTCATACATGCTTTCTGGAAGAAATCCCTGGAAGTAACATATATTCATTAATAGTAGCTACATAAAACAAAATCAATAGCTATTAGCTCATCATGTAAATACCCTATTAAATATAGGTAATTATTTGTAAATTGATTCTGTATTGATATAGCTCTTCCACTTTCCATTTTATCATAGGATAATGGAGTAGAAAGAGGCTGTTAGCCTTCCTCCATATTGTGAGACATAAGTTTGTAGAATAGTGCTAGAAAACATAGGGTCCAAAGAAATTTTTTCATGGGTCTTCCATAACCCTTACATGTTTCATATCAGCACTTGTTCTAGAAGACCAAAGAAGTGGCCCCCTTCTCATTGGGAAGAACAATAAAGAAAGGATAGGGGAAGTGAAAGGTGAAGGTTAAAACGAGATGCCTCACATGGATTTTTCAACTGTCACTTTGGGAATAAGGGAGATAGAGCCAAGCTGAAAAAGATACTTAGAAGAGGGAGAGATCACCTGGCTCAGAACAGCAGTAACACCTGCAGACTGGGAACCACAGAGTCCAGGAAAAGGACGAGCAAACTATGCTACTTTCATGTAATTCTCCCATGATTTTCTGGTTCATGGAATATTTTATTAATTCTTAACGTAAAAATCAATCTAAGATATAACTGAATGGCATCTAATTTTTTAAATGATGTATGAGTTAGTATTTGTGAAATACTCACAGACTGCTTAACAACATCTCCCCATTCAGGAGCTACTCCATATTCTGAATTTTCTTTTAGAAATCTACATAAATCTTTCAAAGGGGGAGCAAATGCACCTCCAACCTATAAATGAAAAATAGATTGTTAAATACTCAAAACACTATTAAATATGAAACTATTTCTTGCTTTTATTCTATGTTCTATAGTTTATTTCTTTAAAATATGTACTTTTTGAACCACCTTCAATCATCTTTATGATATTAAAAAGGACCACCACAACCCATATGGATATTGATATACTATATAAACATGTGGGTAATGTAAATTTTAAATGTTTTGAGTCCAATAACTGGAATATTAAACTGAATAACTACCATTTACTGTGTACTTCCTATGTTGGATAGGCAGTATAGCCTAGTTAAGAGTACACTCTGTGGAGTCAGACTTACCAGCTATGTGAATTCGAGCAAATCAGTAAATCCCTTAGAGCCTCAGTTTTCTGATCTGTAAAACGGGGATAACGATAATACTTCCCTCATAGGGTTTTATCAAGATAACGTGAGACAATTCAAGTGCCTTAGCATAATGCCTGGCACGTAATAAATATAAGTTATTCTTATATGCCTAGTATTGTGCTAAGGACTTTACATGTATAACTTATTTTAGTTCTCACTACATCCTTCTTAGATAATATTATTTCTATTTTTCAAAGGAAGGAACTGAGCCTCAGAGAATTTACGTAATTTGCCTAAAGTCAGCTAATAAATGTTAGGGTCAGGATTCAAACCCAGGTCTCAAAAACCCATATTCTTATCTATTACGTATATTGACACCCTGAAGTACTTTGTATGTGAAAAGTGATAAAACCAACCAATCATAAGGAAATTAAAAAAATAAAAAACACTACATATGATAATTAGTATGACATGGAGACAAAATATTATTTTAAGTTTAAATTAAGAATATTATATTTGGAAAATGATTTACAGTTACCAATTTAATGGCCCTTTGGAATCTAAAGAATGTCTTAATTCCTTCTTCCATACCCCATTAAATCAATTAATACTATATCTTGATAGGATATAGATGGTATTTAATATGGTCAGTTATATTACCTGCAAATATTCTTATCTAGTATTCTTATATTCTTTACTTAGTCTCTGTAATTTCTGTTGCCTTCTCCTTTTTATTATCTCCTTCATTAAGCTTCAATTTAAACTGGAGGCCCCCTTGGGGGTTTATGAGAATTTAATAGGTATTCTTTTCCTTAGTAACTCATCAATCCGTAAGCCTCTACCCTACAGATTCAAGACAATAAAGAACCCTAACAAATTAAGGGAAATGAACAGGCCCCTTATGAAGTTACAATAATTAAAAATAAAATTTAGAATGTTTAATTTCAAACATAACAAGTAAAAATTCAAAACTGTTTCATTTCCTTAAAACTGGCTAAGACAAATTCATTCACGATATTTAGTAAGAACTTTTGGTGTAAGATGAAGTGCAAAGATTTGTAACACAATCTGTGCAAGCACAAAATTTAAGTAAAATGCTACTAAAATGTCACCTTGCTCTTTCTCTAAGGCATCTATGTTATCACTTTAAAATGCTAACAAAAGCTGAATAAGCTATCTCTGCAAAATTGGGGGAAAAATTAGCATTAATTTTAAAGAGTTGGTGTATACAATATTAAAACTATTTTAAAAACAGTTTTCTTGGCCAGGCACAGTGGCTCATGCCTGTGATCTCAGCACTTTGGGAGGACAGGCAGGAGGATCACTTGAGGCCAGGAGTTCAAGACCAGCCCGGTCAACACAGTGAGACTTTGTCTCTACAAATAATAATAATAAAAGAAAAAAATTGGCTGCACATGATGATGGTGCACGCCTGTAGTCCCAGCTACTCAGGAGGTTGAGGCGGGAGGATCCCTTGAGCCCAGGAATTTGAGGTTGCAGTGAGGTATGATTGTCCCTCTGTAATCCAGCCAGGGCAATAAAGCAATACCCTGTCTCTTAAAAAAAAAAAAAAAGTCTTCTTCTAATTCTAATATACCTTATGAGAAATTCAAATATTTTTATGTATTTTTATCCCACCAATGAGGACATTTAACAGAGAGTAAATCATAACGAAGGAATTAACATGATCTATGTAAGGTATTGATAATTTAGTTTGTGAACAAAAGAACTCAGTGAGAAATTTGATGTTTGTATTGAAGCCAGTTGTTCTTTCTTATTTATTTTGTTACTTATGAGAATAACAGTGTGTCAAAAATATACATTTGCAAAATGGTGTCACAAGTCTTCTGTCTTGTACTTTGTGAGTTAAAAGAGATAGATACCAATCCAAATGTAAAACGATTGGAGGAAACAAATGTTGAGCCATATCTGGTTCAAAAAGAGACTTCAGAGAAACCTCAACCCTTACAATTTATCAATCAGTAAAACAAGAAGATAAGCACAAAAGTACCATTAGTCTACAAGTTACCTTTAAGACATTTTATTTTCATCTACCAGAAAATTACATAATGTACTGATTTTGACGTATTACATAAAGTGACAAGAAACTTTAAGGCCATCTCATGGAAAAATCCAGCAATAAATATATAAATTTATGATGCTTATGATATCTCCATAGATGAGAGTTTCTCAGCCTTTGCACCTTTTGGATTGGTACTGATGTGTGTGTGGGGGTGTCCTATTGTAAGAAGTGTAGCAGCATCTCTGGCTTCTACCCACCAGATGCCAGCAGCATTCCCTCCCAATCACCTCCCCACCCTGCTGAGTTGTGGCTACTAAAAATGTTTCCAAACATTGCCAAATGTCCCCTGATGGGCAAAATCACCTCTGATGAGAACCACTGCCTTGGGTACAGTGCTGTTGTGCAAAGGTACAACAATATGCAATGGCACTGCTTAGACACAGATATGTTAAGTGATTTATTTTATTTAATGATTTAGACAATGATGTGGGATTTTAAATTATAAGGCATAAAATTATAGTCCACCTCTTTTCCCACAAATCTGCTAAAGTCAACCCCATTTCCAGGTCTGTTAGAAAATACTCCTGCATAATGAAATAGTGTTCTAGAGATCTCTTAAATAGTGGCTCAATATAAAAGATTAACAACAAACATTTAATTACCTTTCTAGCATTTCTTCTGTTAATCAGTTGAACACGTTCTTCTCCAGTGAGACTATTAATATCTAATTTGTTGGGGTTTCTGCAACGATGCCTTTTTTGTTTGGGCCTTCCCTCATGAAGCTGCATTCTCTAAAATACATAGACAAAGAAAACGTCTTTAAAATCTTTGTGCAAAATTACTCAAAATATTACAAACGAGCCTATCCAAGTAATTTAATCCTACATTATATAGAAGCATTTACCATTTAGTTATTTACACTTTAAAAATATTTAAATTTTTAGGTTTGATGCAATTCTGATCAAAATACCAATGTCATTTTCCACAGAATTAGAAAAAACATGGATGGGCATGCTTGTAGTTTTGACTCAGGTGGTGCAAAGGCAATTTATTGTGACTAAAACATTTGTGCTCCCATAATATTCTGAAATAAAAAATAAATAAATAAAAAATAAAAATACAGTAATGAGGCACTCAAAAAAAGAAAAAAAGAAAAGAAAAAACAATCCTAAAATTCTGAAAGACCACAAATAACCAAAGCAATCCTAAACAAAAAGAATAATCCGGAGGCATCACCTTACCCAACTTCAAATTATACTACAAGGTGATAGTAACCAAAAGAGCATGGTACTGGTGAAAAGTAGACACATAGAACAATGGAACGAAGATAGAGAACCTGGGAATAAAACCATACACCTACAACCAACGGATCTTTGACAAAGCAGACAAAAACAAACACTGGGGAAAGGATACCCTATTCAATAAGCGGTGCTGGGAAAATTAAGTAAACTCATGAAGAAGAATGCAACTGCATCCTTCTCTCTCACTATGCATAAAAATGAACTCAAGATGAATTAAAGATTTAAACTACCCTTGACATTGACCTAGAATAAAGAATTTATGACTAAGACCCCAAAGGCAAATGCCACAAAAGCAAAAATAAATAAATGGGACTTAAACTAAAAAGCTTTCACACAGCAAAAGAAATAATCAACAGTAAACAACCTACAGAATGGGAGAAAATATTCACAAGCTATATATCTGACAAAGGGCTCATATCCAGAATCTATAAGGAACTCAAACAAATCAAGAAAAAAACAACCCTATTAAAAAGTGGCCAAAAGACATGAACAGACACTTTTCAAAAGAAGAGGAAAAAACAGCCAAAAAACATGAAAAAATGCTCAATATGACTAATCATCAGGGAAATGCGAATCAAAACCATAATGAGATACCCCTTTACTCCGTGAGAATGGCCATTATTAAAAAGTAAAAAAACAATAGCTGTTAGCAAGGATGCGGTAAAAAGAGAATGCTTATACACCATTGGTGGGAATGTAAATACAACCTCTATGGAAAACAGCATAGAGATTTCCCAAAGAACGAAAAGTAGATCTACCATTCAATCCAGCAAAAATCTCACTACTGGGGATTTACCCAAAGGAGAAGTCATTTTATAAAAAGGACACCTGCACTCATATGTTTATCGCAATGCAATTCACAATTGCAAAGATATGGAGCCAACCCAAGTGCCCATTGACTGAGATAAGTGGATAAAGAAAATGTGGTATATATACACCATGGAAAACTACTGAGCCATGAAAAGGAATTAAATAATGTCTTTTGCAACAACTTGGCTAGAACTGGAGGCCATTGTCTTAAGCGAAATAACCCAGGAACAAAAAACCAAACACGGCATGTTTGGTTATAAGTGGGAGCTAAGCAATGGGTATACATGGTCATACAAAGTGACATAATTGACATTGGAGACTCAGAAGTGGGAGGATGGAAGGGGTGCAAGATGAAAAATCACCTACTGAGTACAATGTACACTACTCAGGTGACAGGTACATTAAAAGCCCAGACTTCTCCACTATACAATTGATCCATGTAACAAAAATCCATTTGTACCTGCTAAATCTATTAAAATAAAATCTAAAAAAATATTTAAACTTTAAATATTTTAATAAGAAGTACTGCATAAATCTTTTCTTCAAATTATGCATTTAAAAAATTATTCAAGGCCATCACAATGATGGCTCTATATGGAAGTAGTGTCCTTCCATTGGCTCTTGACGAGCAAGATTTTGTTAGTCTATTTTCTTAAAAGACCATCATATTCCTAGAGTGATACCTGAAGGGGTTACCAATGATGTTGGAGCTGTTTCTTTGCTTTCTCTTCTGGTAAGTTTCTTTACTTATTGTATAGTTATTTTTCCTCTGATAAGTTTCTCCAGTAGGTAATTCTTCATCCTGCACCCTCTTCCTAGCCTCCCCCTTCTGAGTCTCTAATGTCCATTATGTCACTTCGTATGACCATGCATACCCATTGTTTAGCTCTCACTTATAAGTGAGAACCTGGGGTGTTTGTTTTTATGTTCCTGGGTTATTTCAATTAGGATAATGGCCTCCAGTTCCATCCAAGTTGCTGCAAAAGACATTATTTAATTCCTTTTCAAGGCTGAGTAGTATTCCATGGTATGTATATACCAATTTTCTTTTCTTTTCTTTCTTTTTTTTTTTTTGAGACAGAGTCTCGCTCTGTCACCCTGGCCAGAGTGCCGTGGCGTCAGCCTAGCTCATAGCAACCTCAAACTCCTGGGCTCAAGCAATCCTTCTGCCTCAGCCTCCCAAGTAACTGGGACTACAGGCATGCGCCACCATGCCCGACTAATTTTTTCTCTATATATTTTTAGCTGTCCATATAATTTCTTTCTATTTTTAGTAGAGACAGGGTCTCGCTCTTGCTCAGGCTGGTCTCGAACTCCTGAGCTCAAATAATCCACCTGCCTCGGCCTCCCAGAGTGCTAGGATTACAGGTGTGAGCCACCACGCCTGGCCTACCAATTTTCTTTATCCACGTATAAGACTTTCATTGTGCTGTGACAATTTATAATTTATTCTAGCGGCTTTCATTTCTCTTCATCTCACTACTTGTTTTTATCATTTTTTCTCATGTAATCCTCACAATACTAAAAGGTATTCTTATTTTACAAATGGGGAATCAAGGCTCAGATTTGTTATCTTCCTCAAGGTCATACAGCTAACATACAGCAGAGCCAAATTAAGAAAACATAGGTGGCAAACACTCTTTTTTTTTTTTTCTTTTTTGAGACAGAGTCTCGCTCTGTTGCCCGGGCTAGAGTGCCGTGGTGTCAGCCCAGCTCACAGCAATCCCAAACTCCTGGGCTCAAGCAATCCCCCTGCCTCAGCCTCCCAGGCAGCCGAGACCACAGGCATGTGTCACCATGCCCGGCCAATTCCTCTATATACATTTTTAGCTGTCCATACAATCTCCCTCCACTTCCAGTAGAGACGGGGTCTCGCTCCCGCTTAGGCTGGTCTCGAACTCCTGAGCTCAAACAATCCGCCCGTCTTGGCCTCCCAGAGTGGTAGGATTACAGGCGTGAGCCACCGCGCCCGTGGCAAACACTCTTTCCAATAAACCACACTACTAATCTGTACAACTGTTAAGAAAGCAGTGCTTAATGTTTGTAGCTATTTTCAACCAATCAGAACATTGCAAGAAACTCTTCAATATGACATAAGAGTCCTGCCACAGCCTGAACCTATTCTGCTCACCTTTTCTATTGATTTGCTATTACCCACTCATTCCTCCACGTTCTCTGGAATGTCAGATTTATTCCATTTTACGAATATGCCTTATAGTTATATTCTTTTAACTGTCTTCATAATTCTTTTTTTAAATATTTATTTCTTCTAGGAAAATCATGATTAACTACACAATTCTTATATAATGCCTAAAATATCCTTCTTTTGTGTTAGCCTGCTCAATGCCCTCTTTTTTCATCCACTAGTAAAATGTCAGCTCTATTTTCTATCTTTCCGCAGATATTTTACTCTGCTTAAGCAGAGTTGTTTTTATATCTGTTCCCATGACACTTTATACACACCTCTATTACATTCTACACCATGTTATAATTATTTAGCTTCAGAGCTATTACAATAGAGTATGAGAGCCAAGAAATCATTAATGTAAAGTATCCTTGGGAAGGCAGAAAAATTATATATTCTTTAGTAGATGGAACAGATACTGCCCTTTAAAAAAAGTTTTATTTAAAATCTTATAATAAAGTTATACAAAACATTATGATAAAAGGTTTATCTGAAGTGAAAATGATGAATGGATATAAAAATTTAATAAACTCTTTTGCAGTTAAAAAGAGAAAGGTATGATAATCCTTCCAAGCCTATGGTATAAATGTCATGAGGGCAAGAACTTTATATTGTTTACTATTACATCCTCAATCCCTTAAAATAGTAATAGTACATAGTAGTAATGCAATAAAGGTTGACTAGGTAAATGAATGTTATTTTCTAATACGTTAAATTATAGGGTTAAACTAATGATTCTCATTATTTTTAGAATTGAAGTATTTGCCCTGTGATTGCCCATTACATTTAGAGAATACCTCTCCCCTCATAAGAGAATTACTTGGCATTTATTTTTTTAATTTTATTTTATTTTTTGAGATGAGGTCTCACTGTCACCTAGGCTGGACTACAGTGGCACAATCATAGCTCACTGAAGCCTTGAATTCCTGGGCAGAAGCGATCCTCCTGCCTCAGCCTCCCAAAGTACTGGGATTCCAGGCCTGAGCCACCATGCCTGGCCCATCTTCTTTTTTAATCAAAAGGAATTAAATAAAACCTTGAGAATTTGTGGCATCCTTTGAGTAAACTAGGAATATGAAGGGCAACTAAAAGCCAAGACTCAGGCTCTCTGTTTTATACTATTGGGTTGTTTCCTGGTGACAACACCAGCAATATAAAATACTGCATCTAAATATATTAATATAGACACAAAGACCATTCTGGGACTGGAGATTTTGTATTTCCTTTTCATGAAAAAAAATAACAAGGCAATTAATGTTTTTTCCTGTTAATAAATAATCACTTTACCTTTATACAGTACTTTTTATTTTTCAAAAGATTTTCATTGGCACAGTGGTTCATGCCTGTAATCCTAGCACTTTGGGAGGCTGAGGAGGGAAGATTGCTTGAGGCCAGGAGATTGAGACCAGCCTGAACAAGAGTGAAACCCCATCTCTACAAAAAAATAGAAAAATTAGCTGGGCATGGTGGCATGTGCCTGTAGTCCCAGCTACTTAGGAGGCGGAGGCAGGAGGACTGCATGAGCCCAGGAGTTGAAGGCTGCAGTGAGCTATGATCATGCCACAACACTGTAGCCTGGGTGACAGAGTGAGACCCTGTCTAAATTAAAAAAAAAAAAAGAAAAGAAAAGAAAAGAAAAAGATTTTCATTTTAAAATCATAGATTTAATAAATATTTTCAAGGAGCAGGATACTATTCTGTGTATCAGGAAATACGTGCTTATTCTGGGGATACAAAAGTGAATAAGACATAGTCCTTAAGAAGCCCATAGGGTAGCAGACAGCTTCACTTGGGTTACCCATTTAATCTTCATAATGGAGGCAGACAGAACAGGCCTGCTAACTTCACTGTGTAGAGGATGTATTTTTACTCTTTTACCTTACAAAGTCAGTGATACCCAAAGTTTCATATATTAGCATCTGATAGTAAGGTACTGGAAAATCAAATAATAGATTTCCAGGAGTAAAAAAGCCATATGCCCATAAGAAGACAGTATTTCAGAGGATAAGGAGAATGCAAATAAAACATAATGATTCTCATCTTTGATTAGTGTAAACTTGTGCGTCGGGAGAGGCATAGGAGGCGTGCTCTTAAAGCTTGAAGGAAAGCTTAATGGTACTAGTTTGGACTCTGGATTTAAGAGTTTATTTGCTTTGCAGACTTGGACTATTTACTTAAAATTTTAGTGTTTCAATTTCTTTGTTTGTAAAATAATTATAACAATGCCTCCTAATAAAAATAATAAAGTTGTTGTGAGTGTTCATGCATGTTAAGTGCTAAGTATAACGGCAGGCATATAGCTAAGTTTCAGTAAATGTTTACTATGATCGTTATTATTTCCAAATAAATTCCTTGAGAGAAAGGATTAAAAGTTTTATACCTTTGCAACCTTCATTGAGTCTAACATAGTACTCTATATGAGAGTGATTTTTATTATTAAATAGTTGTTGAATGCACAATGGAAAATGACACTGTAAGATATCATAGAAAAGATAGTAATTATTTTTTCTGCTAATTTTCCTAAATCTTAAGCAGAAAACATATTTAGCATAAGTGGATGAAAATTTATGCTTCATCATTGTAGGTCTGACAAATCACAGAAATAAAATATACCAAGATTTTTAAGGTATCACCTACAGGAATAAAAGCTCCTAAATCTTCCACATAACCTGGGTGCTCCTTAAGCCATTTTTCCAAATCCTTTCTCTTCGGTGCATCATCTCCTGCAAGTCTTGTCCCATCTTTAAGATTAATAACTGGAACTGGACTTTCCGTATCAGGAATTCCTTTAGGTTGAGTGTAGGACAGTGCTGGATTTATCCCTGTGGAAATCTGTGAGGTGGTTAAGCCTAAAGTAACCTGTAGAAAAACACCAAATGAAATTTTTATTTCCATGCTTTATCATTCTAATTTTGGTTCAATGGAAAAATTTTTTGAAGAGAAAAAAAAAAGTTGTTGCTTAAAATTCTGCCAAATCTTTTAAACTTAAAATTTTCATAAATCTTGGCCAGTGTTGGATTCTGCTGAGATACAACAGAAAACCATATACTTCTAATTTCCTTATTACTATTATTCTATTAATACTAAACATTCACAAAGAGCAATATGTGTATTTACTAGGACTAAATTTTGGACTCAAGGATCAGTGGTTTTTAAGTACCTTTACTTACATGATTAGGTGGTTTACTTTTGTTAAAAAAGAGGATGTCAACACCTTCTACATTCTTCCTCCTTCCTCGCCTTTTTTTGACTATAGGCTGGTTGTCTAATATCACCCCATTGGCACCAAGGGTTGATTGAATGGAAGTACCTGTCAAATTAAAATCATGCAAAGCAATAATGTAAATCTAGTTCTTATACAAACTGAAAGTAATCACTTTCCTAAATATATAGAAATGTTAGTTCTTATTCTCAAATTAAAGACATCACCCCCCACCTCTCATTTAAAAAGTTGAAGAACTGTAATCTAGGCCTCTTTCTACTTCTGCCTTGTCTTCTCAATTTCTTCCCCATGATATTCACACACCTTCTTTCCATTTGTCTTTTAGAGGGAAAAGCATGACTTTCTCTGGTCCAAGACAAATCTTTCCCCCTTCTTTGAACCCATTAATTCGTACGTTTTCTAAAAGCTTACTTTTAATATTTATCTCTGCTTTTTCTTGTGCCAAAATATCTTTTTTCTACATTAGATTCTTCTTCCAAATGTAAAAATATGGCCTAACTCCAACAAATAAAAAATAAACTTTCAGCCGGGTATGGTGGCTCACACCTGTAATCCTAGACTCTCGGGGTATGTGAGATAGGAGGATCATTTGAGGTCGGGAGTTCCAGACCAGCCTTAGCAAGACCTGGACCCCATCTCTACTAATAAATAGAAAAAATTAGCCAGATGTGGTGGTGCGTGCCTGTAGTCCCAGCTACTTGGGAGGCTGAGGCAGGAGGATCACTTGCGCCCAGGAGTTTGAGGTTGCTGTGAGCTCTGATAATGCTACTGCACTCTAGCCCAGGTAACAGAGTGAGACTCTATCTCAATAAAAACCTCATTGACCTTTTTATAACCCCCAAAATTTTGAAAGATTGTTCTCTACTATGTTCCTTTTTTTCAGGAGCAACTCATTTCTCAGTTTCCCATAGTCCATTCCTGCCTCAGCCTATTTAAGGTATTTTCCTTAAGGTTACCAATAACCTTTTAGTTGTCAAAAAACCCTTCAGATGTCAGTAGGCATTTAATAAAAATGTTTGTAAGAGATATGAATGAAACAGCTCCACATGTTCATCCTTTCTCCCGAGAAGTATTTTTTAAGTACCTACGTACTAGGCAGTATGATGGTTCAAAGACAAATAAGACATTGTTCCTTTCCTCAAAGAATACACAATCTTGAATTCTCTTATTAGAAGAAAATATTATTAAGGGTGAGATTCTTGTTTAAAATAGTTTACATGCTTGTAATGAGAAATGCATTTTCAATCATTTAAGGAGAATTTACTGAGCAAGTCCTGTTTATACCTGAATAAGATGTTGTCCTTTGGCTGGCTGTGTAACCATGTGGAAGTCATTTACCTTACTCACATCTTAGTTTCAAAAAAGTTTCTTAATTCACATGGTAAGGAAAAACTAATTACAATAAATAAAAACCATTTTTGAAAGTACTGTAGGAATGGGACATAACACTATGGAAAAAAGGAAAAGATTTTATTATATTCATATAGTGAATTTTATTATAATCAGATTAACAAAATATCACAGATATTTTTTGATATCATACTGTGGTTGTAGGAGACGCTGGTGGAGGTAGGTGGTTGGGGCAGGGGGCGCATGGGACTTTCCTGTGTATTTTTTTGTATCTTCCTGTGAATCTATAATTATCTCAAAAGAAAAAGTTATAAAAATTAAAAAAAAAATGCATACATCAAAGAAAAATAAATAGAAAAGAAACTGCTAGGGGAAAAAAGATATACCTGAAAGTCACTGTGTACCCCCATCCTCTATTCCACTTTCTTCTTCTCTATGGTCAGTACTATCCTGAATTAGGTATTTTTCATTTCCATGCACATTTTAAAGTTTTATTCATGTTGATATATAAATATGAACACTATACAGTTGTTTCTTGGTATGCACGGGGGATTGGTTCTAGGACCCTCATGGATACCAAAATCCAAGGATGATTAAGTCCTTTCTATAAAATGGTATATAGTATTTGCATATAACATATGTACATCCTTCTGTATACTTTAAATCTGCAGACCCAACCCCTGGGCCGCAGACTGGTACTGGTCCATGGCCTGTTAGGAACCAGGCCGCACAGGAGCCGAGCACAGGACGTTAGTGGTGGGCAAGTTGAGTGAAGCTTCATCTGTATTTACAGCTGCTCCCCCCATCACTCCCATCACTGGCTGAGTGCCACCTGCTGTCAGCTCAGCAGCAGCATGAGATTATCATAGGAGCGCGAACCCTAAGGTAAACTGCACGTGCGAGGGATCTAGGTTGTACGCTCCGTATGAGAATCTGATGCCTGATGATCTGAGGTGGAGCTGAGGCAGTGATGCTAGCACTGGGGAGTGGTTGCAAATACAGATTATCATTAGCAGAGAGGTTTGACTGCACAGAGACCATAATAAATCAATTGCTTGCAGACTCATATCAGAACCCTATCAGTGAGTGGCAAGCGACAATTAAACTGTGTCTGGTGGCAGGCTTTAAGTCAGAATCTGACACTTATTTAGTCTGTGCATGGCCCGCCGATTATTTTATTTACCATTTCCATCTGTGCCTCTTTCCCACCCTGCATGCTTGTCTCAGTCACAGTTTTGGTAAGCCCATAAGCTAACCCTAGCTAAGATGAGTAAAAAACAAATGTCACTGGAGAGCTTCTTTGACCCAATGATGAGACAGCAGGAGACTCTAAGACTGCCAACAAAATGAAAGCTACATTTAAAAGAAAATACCAAGAGTTCTACTTAAATGACGGGCTCACTGCAACAGGTAATTCACATTCTCTAAGCCCGCTTTGTATAATATGGGGTGACTGGCTATCTAATGAAGCCATGAAAACTTCAAAACTGCTTTGCCACATGGAGACCAAGCACACTGCATTAAAAAAAAAGGCTTGGGAGTTTTTCAAAAGAAAAAAACATGAACACAAAGAACAGAAGCAATTATTAAAGGCCACTACTTCATCAAATATGTCTGCCCTGAGACATCATTCTTAGCGGCTAACTGCATTGCTAAAGCTAAGAAGTCCTTTACTCCTGGGGAAGAGCTGATCCTGCCTGCTGCTAAGGACATTGGCCGTGAACTTTTAGGAAAGGGTGCAGTTCAAAAGGTGGCATGTGTTCCTCTTTCGGTTAGCACCATAACTAGATGAACTGATGAAATTGCAGAGGATACTGAGGCGCAATCGTCAGAGAGGACTAATGAGTCACCATGGTACACAATCCAGGTTGACAAGTCTACCACTGTTGACAAGGCAACAATGCTTGTTTCTGTGCCATGTATTTTTCAGGATGATGTGTATGAGGATATGTTATGTGCACTTTTGTTGCAGCTACAGAAGTATTCAAGTCTTTGAATGATTACATATCAGGAAAATTGAATGGGTCATTTTGTGTCAGTATATGGCTGGATGGAGCAGTTGCCATGACTGGACGGCTTTCTGGTTTCATTACTTGGGTCAAGTTTCTGGTTTCATTACTTGGGTCAAAGAGGTCACTTCTGAATGTGAGTCTGCACTGCATCATCCATAGAGAAATGCTGACTAGCTGAAAAGTGTCACCTGAGCTAAACAACATTTTGCAGGATGTGATTAAAATTATCAACCACATTAAAGCACATGCCCTTAACTTCCATGTGCTCGCGCAGCTCTGTGAGGAGATGGACGCAGAGCACACATCTTCGCTTACACACAGAAGCGAGACGGCTTTCTAAGGTAGATCACTGGCCAGAGTTTTTGAGTTCCAAGAGCCACTCCAGAGATTTCTTTTAGAAAAACGGTCACCACTAGCTGCACATTTCAGTGACAAAGAATGGGTCCCCAAACTTACTTGTGTAACATATTCAACCTGCTCAGCGAACTCCATCTGTCACTTCAAGGGATAATGACAACTGTGTTCAAGTCGGCAGATAAAGTGGCTGCATTCGAAGTCAGACTGGAATTATGGGGGTGACAGGTGAACACTGAGAGTTCTGACATGTTTCCAACATTAGAGATTTTGAAACAGGCTAAGCCGGGGCTTTCTTTCTCCCAGCTGGTGCATGATCACCTATCTCAGCTTTCAAAAGAATTTGAGCATTACTTCCCAATCACAACGACCCCTGAACTGGTAAGGAATGGATGGATCCGCAACCCACTTGTGAACAGGCCAAGTGAATCAACTTTGTCCATGCTAGAAGAGGATCAACTGTTTGAGATCACAAATGATGGTGACCTTAAAAGTATGTTTGAGACAACTTCAAATCTCCATACGTTCTGGATTAAAGTCAAGGTGGAACGTCCTGAGATTACCACAAAAGCACTGAAAAGCCTGCTTCCATTTCCAACATCCTATCTTTGTGAAGCAGGGTTTTCTGCAGTGACAGCAAGCAAAATGAGATTACGGAGTAGTCTGGACATAAGCAACACGCTTCTTCAGGTGTCACTGTCTCCCAGCACCCCCAGATGAGACTTAGTTGCAGGAAAACAAGCTCAGGGCTCCCACTGATTCTGCATTATGGTGAGTTGTATAATTATTTCATTATATATTACAATGTAATAATAATAGAAATAAAGTGCACAGTAAATGTAAAGTGCTTGAATCATCTGAAACCACCCCCAGCCCCACTGGAAAAACTGTCTTCCAGGAAACCGGTCCCTGGTGCCAAAAAGGTTGGGGATCGATACTATAGCACATTTTAGCTATAATAACAATAACTTTCCTAAAACACTGCTTTAGAAAGCACCATTCTTTTCATAAGAACTTCTCATGGCTTCCTAGTCCAGATATGAATGAACTGCCTTGCATCAGCTCTATTCTTACATGATCGTTAACCCCAAACCCTGCCCTAGATCTGTTTTTGATGCTTTTCCTAACTTAGATTCTAAGCAAGATCTGATCTGCTAGACATCTCTCTCTGCGGTAAAAATTTACATACTAGCTAGGTCAGTTTTATCACAAAACCACACAATTTTCCTGACACCTAGTCTCTAGTTCATGCTATTCCCTGCCCACCTTCCAGCCCTACCACCAACCCAATTTTCCAGAAAGGCAATTATTTAATCTTCCTCCTATCAAATCCTTACCAAATTCAATTCCATCTCTTCCACAGCACTTTGGCTAAGTGTCTAGACAGCAGTGAATTTCCTCTTTGCCAACATTTGTTAATGTTGGCAATAATGTTCTGTGTAGCAAAATATATTATCTTTTTAATGTATTATCTAATATTTTAATGTGTAACTCTCGTCTACCAAGCATCTGAAAGGCAGAGACAGTGTCTTATAGTGTCCTTCTTTTACTTTACCTTTAGTGCTATCTCTGTGCTATCTAAAAAAGAGAAGTATTATTATCTATGGAATTCTTATTGAAGTGTACATTTTTTTAAATTTTAGATACGAGGTCTCGCGATGTCGCCCAGGCTGGTTTCAAACCCTGGGCCTCAAGTAATCCTCTTGCCTCAGCCTCCCAAATAGCTGGGATGACAGGCATGAGCCATTACACCTGGCCCAAAGTGTACATTTACAAACATATCCTATTTGGCCAATTCTTTCCTTTCATTATATACTAACCTGACTTATTTCTGACGGTGATTTTAATAGGCATTACTAATTCATTTTATACCAGAATCCAAAATGAAAAACTTAACTTTATTTTATCAAGTCTGTATTATCTTCATCTTAGATGTAACTATAATAACATTAAAAATAGCTTCTATTGAATACCTACTAAGTGCTAGATACTGGACTAAGTTTTACAAATGCTACCTCAAATCATCAAAAATAGAACAAAAACATAGATGTATTATTAAGCCCATTTTACGAATGAGATCAGAAACATTAAGGCACTTGCTAAATGTTACAACAGCTAGAAAATGACAATTCAACCCCATGTTGCTTGGCTCTGCCATCCTTTATCTGCTATTCCAGGTAGTTTCTGGAATGGGATCTTTTTTTTTTTTTTTTTGAGACAGAGTCTTGCTCTGTTGCCCGGGCTAGAGTGCTGTGGCATCAGCCTAGCTCACAGCAACCTCAAACTCCTAGGCTCAAGCGATCCTTCTGCCTCAGCCTCCCAAGTAGCTGGGACTACAGGCATGTGCCACCATGCCCAGCTAATTTTTTCTATATGTATTTTTAGTTGTCCAGCTAATTTCTTTCTATTTTTAGTAGAGACGGGGTCTCATTCTTGCTCAGGCTGGTCTCAAACTCCTGACCTTGAGCGATCCTCCCACCTTGGCCTCCCAGAGTGCTAGGATTACAGGCGTGAGCCACCGCACCCGGCCTGGAATGTGCTCTTGAGTTTTGTCCTCTTGTTATAATCTATGCTATTTCACACTCATTCATTAGTAAATTACATTACATCTCGTATCTTTACTCCAGGCTTTCAGATAAAATTCAGGTGGTAATTATACAATAATAAAAAAGGTGTGGCTTTAGGAAAATGAAGGATTTCAATAATAGCATCTGTTAAGCATCTAATTCTACAATCTATGAGTACCTAATTTTAACATCTGTTTAGCATCTAACTCCATGCCACGTACTTTATATATGTTACTTTATTTAACCCACCCAGCAATGTCACCTCTCTCCTTCCCCACACCCCTCATTTCACAAACAAGAAAAGGCTTAAAAATGTTAACAGATTTCCCAAAAGTCATGCATGAAGACAGATCCAGGTTTCACATTTGCAGTAATTAAGATGGATAAGATAAAATG
The DNA here is from genome assembly GCF_020740605.2 of Lemur catta. Taxonomy (NCBI): domain Eukaryota; kingdom Metazoa; phylum Chordata; class Mammalia; order Primates; family Lemuridae; genus Lemur; species Lemur catta. The sequence goes on along the minus strand of NC_059147.1, from coordinate 8,979,814 downwards.
CTTAGATAATAATGCTATCTCATATGAATATTTGAGATTTTAAATATTTTGTATAGTTGTAAAATTTGTGTTACAATTGCTACTGATATTATTAAAAACAGTATTATATACTGAAGAATTACTTATAGGTGAAGGGTGTACAATCTTCAGCTGTAATAGCAACAAAATGATTATGATAGAAGTATCAATTTCACTTTACAGTGGAGTTCCAAGAGTAAGAGTAGTAGTATTATTAAGCATCACTTAGGTTGGGAAAAAAGAGCCCACAGCCTATCTTCCCTATCTGTTCCCATTTTTTGGTGAAAAGAAAGAAGTCTTTAATAATAAAACTGTAATTATAAAGCATAGCTTAGGGGACCTGATTTATACTTTAGCAAAGAAGTGTAGTTGATTCATATTTGAACTGCATTTCATACATGTCTGAAAGTCTAGTAATTGGAAAATTATACTGAATGGTTAGTGGATGTACAAAAGACCAAAGAGATGCCGATGAAGCTGAACTAACTAATTTGTAATTAAAAGTGGTAATAGCAGCATTTTAAAATAGTGATCAATTCAAGACACTACTTATAATACAGCATTATTTTCCCAAATTGTAGGAATTCCATACACTGTGCACATGCACAGGAATTCTGAAATGTTTCCAAGTATTGCCTGGCAACCAGACTTAGTAGAGTACTGAAATAGAGTCCTTACCCTTATGTACAAGGAAGGTATAATGGAAATTCAAGTCATTCATCTGCTTTAATTGACAAGCATTTTTGGGAATTAGTATGCTGTGTTCTACACATTAAAACTCAGTTGATCTTGAGTATCATTCTCAATTCTTGACATCATACTTTCAGAGCGATGTAGACAAATTAAAACACAACTAGGCCAAGATAAAACAAAACCAATGTCTAATGCATTCCTCAATGCCTATAGAGCACATAATACACGGCACCAATTAGGCATTTAATAAATATTTGTTGATTCAAATTATCAAAGCTTAGAAGAAATAGAGATAGTCTGAAGGGGAGATCTGATCATTGCTTTCAAAATGTTAAGATGTATCATGCAGACATAGGACCAAGTTAATCATGTGTTGCTGTTAAAGACAGAACTTCAACCATTGAGAAGAACCTATCTACAGCAGGCAAAATTTACTTTCAAATAGGAAGGTATTTTCTGACAATTAGAGCTGTCCAACAATAAAAAGGGTTGTTTAAGGTAGTAAGAACCTTGTTCCTGCAAGTATTCCACAAAGATGAAAGATCACCTTTTAGGGATCAAGTCATAAATAATTTCTGTATCCTGTAGATGCATGAACTATACAATCTCTTAAGTCTTTCTAAACTTCCCATTTTAATTACTGCTACCTATCACCGTTACTTTGTGATTTATTTATTTATTGAGACAGGAGTTTGCTGTCACCCATGCTGGAGTGCGGTGGCATGGTCACAACCCACGCTCAAGTGATCCCAGGCTCCCAGGCTCAAGCAATCCTCCCACCTCAGACTCCAGAGTAGCTGGGAATACAGGTGCACGCTTCCATGCCTGGCTAATTTTTACATTTTTTGTAGAGATACGGTCTCTCTATGTTTCCTGGGCCGGTCCCGAACACCTGGCTTCAAGCAATCTTCCCACCTCAGCTTCCCAAAGTGCTGGGATTACAGGCGTGAGCCACAGTGTCTGGCCAGTGATTTAACTTTTTGTTTTAAAATTCATAATATACTTTCATACTGAAATTGAGTTTGAGCTTTCATCTGTATAAAGCAACTTGATAAAATGATGTTTCCACACTATTCAAGCCCCCAAAACTAAACTGCCCTCTGTGCTTTAAAATGTTACATTAAAAGTTCCAACAAATACTTATTGATATTTAAAATTATATTGATTATTCTACAGACTTAAGAGAGGTCTCAACATTAAAGGAAAAATGAATTTTTACTATGAGAGTCTATAAAAGATTTGGAAATGACAGGGAATGTTTCATAGTAAGACAGTTATTATTTGCATATTCACCTGATACTGGCATAGATTTTGGAAAATTGGCGAGGCTGGTCTCTGACGCATTTTGAAGCTCCCGAAGTCGAGTGAGGTACTGCTGCTGCCCCATAGCACCATCTTCGCTATCCAGTGGTCTTTTCTGAGCAAGCCCTTGCTTTTGAAAGGTCAACTTCAAACCACCTTCCTGTTAAACAAATACCATTATTGAGACAGAAGCTGTTAAAAGAAAATCTTACTGCAGGATATTCAGAGAAGTTTTTTACTTAGAATAAAATGAAGTAAAACCCTTGAGACATTAATGAAATTCTCTTCCCATTCATAAATCAACTGAATAAAACATTTTAATCCATTTCAATAAGGAATACTAAATTTTCTATCTTAGATGAAAAAATATAGGTACTCTATACACTTTTCTGAGCAAAACAAAGTTGTTCGTATGACAAGTGCATTGTAACATTTTCAGATTTAGACATACATCTCCATGTACGTTATGCATGTGACATTTTGGAGGACAATACCCATATTTTAGAACGTGAATAATCAATTAAGCTTCAAAAATCATTAAAAAAATTCAACATTATTGATAATAGAACATGCTAAATGTTTAAAACAGAAAGTATACTGACATACCATTTAAACAGTATATAAAAGAACCAAACAGTTAGAAATTGTCACACTGTTTAAGAAAACACCTTGATCAGAAGAACTATTTCAGAAGCATAAGGAGAGAAAAATATTTAATCATGATCCCTCTAGTAGAATATTCAAGTTTAATAACCTGGGTATCAGACAGAAAACAATCCAAATACCAGGAAACAAGTACGTGAAGGAAGGAAGAGTAAGAGCAGGCAGCCATTTGCAGGAAAAGCATGCTGCACACCGCAATCGCAATCAGGCCCTAGGGCAATAAAAATACACATACGTCTTTGATTTTCACTGTAAACTCCTTTTCTCGTACATGCTTCTTCACCTTTGACATCTGTGTTGACTGATCATGTTCTTCTTTAACACCGGCACCTGGGGGAGTGGGTACACTGGGCTCACTGTATTCTGTAGCTGCTCCAGGACTATCCAGCAGTTTTGTGGTATAGAAAGAGGCCACTGTGTTAGCATCGTAACTTCTTCTAGCTGAAGGCCACTTCCCTTTCAGAACTGTTTGACAAATACTGTCCAGCCGATTGATCATTACACGATCCTAGAAAAGCGTGCAACATCCAAGTATAATTTTAATAACTAGGCCAGACCTTTGGAGATCAAATAGCCCAAGAACCTTGATGGATTTAACCCTCCATCAAGACTTTATACGCCAACATATGTGCATGTAGCAAGCATACATATTCTCACATATATATTATAATTCTGTCAGAAGTTATTCAAGTACAAATTCCCTTTGGGGAAATTCAAAAATATCATATCATAGTTTTCTACCATTTTGTTTTTATAATTACAAAAGTAATACAGTTCCTTATAAAAAATTCAAACCACTTAGAAGTATATAAAAGAGTATCCTCCATTTCCCAACCTCATTCCTAAAGGCTTAATATTCCTGTACCAGCCGAGTCACATAATGGAAATTGTATTAATTCAATCTTAGCTTCTGCCACTGAATGAACTTTTTCCTAGGTCACAACTGGCTACAGTAAATTTCTTCAAGGAGATTCAGTTGAAAGCACCTATTTCATAAACAGGAACTTTAATATTAACTTGAATATAAGGATTCATTATCTTTCATTCTAAACATTCTAAGGTTATGTTGAGAAGCATACACATTTAAGTAGAACTAATTTACTTGATAGTAATAATTTATACTTTTGATGCTAACAACATAAAATGTCATCCTACATTTTACAATGACCTATTTTTATTTTTCTACATAAGAATATCTACCATTAAAGCAACATAGGAAAGTACTAGAAAATGACCCATCTCGACAAGAAATTATTCCTTTACCTTTGGCCAATATGAGGCTGCCAGCATGTATCCACCTTGTAAGATATAAGCAGACTCTGGTGTCCCATTGTTCATCTGAAAACTATCCTGAGTCTCATCATGGGTCGTGCTCAGGGACGCAACGCTTTCTTCATCATAGGCTTTCATGTGAGGGGTACCTTCTGCTAAGAACAATTACAACCACTTTAAAAAGACTTCATAAAACAACTCTGTATATACTTTAAAAATCTTATGCAAGTAAGTACTCAAAAATATCTGAAAATGAAAAAGTTAGAAGTAAAACCAAATGGTCAAAAAAGGGAAAAAACTCACCGAGAATACAATAAAGTACCCATTATTTTTAAAATGAATCCTGATTGGTAGACTTCATCTGGACTGGGAGACTACAAATACATGGTGGGGACACTATAATTTTCTAAATGAGGTGACTCTGGTGATTCTTAGAATTGGGCATGTTGCCTGTGGCAACCCTGAAAGTTATGCCTATGCAGTTCTTCCAAGAGATTCTGGCTCCCGTGGGGTATGAGGTTCTTCATGCCAGAGTGGCCCCTATACATGCTTGACGTTGACTCATTTTCCTACGCCTGAACTGTTGGACCACTGCAAGAACATCTGCAGAAGGGAACCACCTAACACTACTCTGCTGACAAACATTTGTCATTGCTGACAAATGGCCTGTGAGATTCTTGTTGGGCTGTTTAATCTAAGACTCTTGGTGACTGTTATATATTATCATCTTTTATTTATTTACTAATAGACCTGTTCTTGTGAAAAATATAATATTAACCTTAAGGCAATCACAAAGAAATAAAGCTATTGTGTAAAATTTCTAGTTCAACTGTCTGATTAATCTAATACCTTGAATACTGAATAGGGACTGTGTACCAGTAATTCTAGTTTCCTTCCTTAGTGCTTTCCTAAGAAAATCTGTACGCAAAAAACTTGAGCTAACAATTTTAAACATGCTTAAGTTATCTGAATCAAGTTCTTTTCATTTTTACTTGAAAAGTTGTCTTAAAATCAAAATTACTTTATGCAAATACCTCGCTTTTGGACTTCTTCTTCTTCACTGTCACTTTCTTCTGATGAAGATGAAGAGGATGATGAGGAGGAAGAGGAGGAGGAGGAGGATGAAGAAGATGCTGAAGAACAAGATGAGGATGAAGAAGAACTAGAGCCTGATCGGGAGTGGGAACAAGAGGAGGAGGACGACGAGGAAGAAGATGATCTGGAAGAACAGGATGATCTCTCAGAATCTGAGTCAGAATCAGAACTAGACTCTGATCCTCTTTTGTGGACTCTCTGTTTCTTAGATGCTGGGTTTGGAGTTAGGGGTTCTGTTCTGGCCGCAACCATGCGTCTGTCTGTTTCACCTTTTCCACCAGATTTCTGGTCTCCAGTAGCCTGTGGTAAAATACCATTCTTTGGACTTACAGGCTCAGACTTTATTAGTGTCCTGGTTTCCACAGAAGACATAGATTCTTCTTCAGAAGACTGAGGCTCCTCTTTAAGGTTTTCACTTTTAACTTTTATATCCTCTAGAATAATACCTTTAGCATCTAGGAGCCTAGGTAGAGAGGTAAGAGGAGAAGCAGAAAGTGCTACTTGATATTGCTGTAAAAGTGGGGTAGAAGTCCTTGAATGAGCCATCTTACTTTGACTGTAGTTCCTTTGAGCTGCCATAAAAGAGAGTTCAGGATCACGAAGAATGTGGTAGTCTGTTCGGCTCACCCCGTGTTTGGCAGCACCAATAAGCAAATCCCTATCATGAGGGCCACATTCCCACCAGACTGGTAAGTCTGGATTTGGATGGCAAAGCTTCAAGCGTTCGAACAACTGTGGATGTCGAAGGGCTTGTTCCCGTACTTTCCTTAGAAGTTCAATGCGATACAAAGTCCTAGAAGCACGTTCTTCTGTGATAGGTTGAATAAAAATATTTGGATCCACCAATTCTACATTGAAACAGGATAAGAATATTAATCTCAAAAATTTTCATTTATAAGTAAATTATAAATAAACTACTACTACTAAATGCACCTCCATGCAATATCATTGTATAGTTCCCAACCCTTTGTATAGAAATACTAAGAAGTATTTCTTTTTAATATTTTTAAATGAAGAGAAATTTAAGTCTTAAAAACAAATACTAAAAATCATGTAACATAAAACACTGGATCTTAATGTAAACCGTAAGATTATTTTGGAAGTATATTAATATAACTAGGGATTTTCTTTTAGAAATTCCCTATGAGCTATGCCTTTACTAATACCTGTCTTAATGGAAGAGGAAAACACTTGCTCAAAATCACTCATAAATATAAACTAGAACTATTGAATGAAACCTCATAAACAAATGTAAGCTGGCATATCTCAAACTGCATGAGGTAACAGGGCATTGCCGTGAACTCACAGGGGCAACAAGGGCTTCCCTAAATTTCAAGGGAAACAGGTATGTCTATTAAACCCTGCACAAACTACTAGTCTGAAGTAGTTCAGTTTCACCATTAGATTATGCTACATTTCCTTTAGATGAGATTATATCTTTGCAAATTGGTTACTGGCACTTGGGAAGTACTAGAAAAAGATATGAGCTTGTTAAAATAATTCAGGGACCAATCTGAGGAGCCCCAAATGGCTAAACAATTTGAACAATAAATAATAGTAATATTGGATTGTAATCTATAGAATATCCATGAATCTGTACTAATAGGAATAACTGATTAAAGAGAGAAAGAAACAGGTTTTCCTTACAGCAGAATTCCACAATAAAAGCTGTTATAGACAAGATTTAGTATCTGATATGTACTACAATCATGGGTTAAAGTTTGAGAAAAAACAGGGTTTGTGAGGCTCCTCAAGATATTATATTTGCTAACACCATGGGAAAAGAGTAATTTTACAGTGGAAAAATGTATCATACTACTTTAACCAAGTGATTAAAATCATCAGTCATAAGACATTACTGATATCATGAACGACATGATATTACATTATGAGAAGGACACAACATCATTTTTGTGGTATTCTTGCCCAAAATGCATAGCCTAAATCTAAGCATATGAAAAACAAGACAACTAAAATTGAGGGATATATAGCAAAGTAAGTAATCAATAGTTTTCAAAGGTATCAAGTTAATAAGAGACAAGGAACAACTGAGAACCTATTACAGACTGCAGGAGAAAGAACAACAAAATATGACATAGGATCTTGGAACAGAAAAAGGACATTAGTAGAAAAACTGGTAAAATTCAAATAGGTATTTGGTTTAATGACATTGTACTAACATTAATTTCTTGTTCTGATAATTACACTATAATTAATCATGTAAGATTTTAACATTAAGAGAGGCAGAGTGAGAGATGCATGGAAACTCCCTGTATGTTTTTTTTGCAACTTTTGTGTACGTCTAAAAGTAGTTCAAAACAAAAGTTGAGGTGAGGGGGAACAAGGACCATGCAAAAATCAATATGGAACAGGAAACAAGGGTGAAGTACCCAGTCTACTTCTGAGATTTGAAAAGTTGTACAGTGCCCAACAGGTACACACATCCCATTACTAACTGTAGTTACTTAAGAAAGAAATCAAAGTATTATTTTTTCTTTCAATATAGGTAATTATGTTTTCAAACAATTACTAGATTTAGGACATAAATACTTATTAAGTTGGTAGATCTAATTATTAATTAAACAGAAATGTTACTATTTTTTTTTGGCCTTGAGTACTGTTGAAAAAAATTACTGAGACATTAAGGGCACTGTGAACTGAGGAAGTCTGGGAAACTCTAAATAAAACCTCAATCCCATGTCTTTACAAAGCATTAATATGAAATTTATTTTAGCATGAGATAAAAGCAAAACACAATATTCTTTGAGATACACCGATTATTGACCCATTTATTTTACCTTCTATTAATGTGATGTGAATAACGTCATTTGAGATACGAATAATGTTACTGAACAAATAAAACAATAGGCAGAAATATCCATGAAATGCACGTGTGCCTGCACTGGGTTAAAAGGGATGTCCAGCACACATTTCACTTAAACACTGAGGGTCTGTGTTCTTTCTGCAAATTGGACCATGTCTCATTGTTATAAAACAGCACTTTACCTAGAATTTTTTTCTCAATTTCTGTAACATAGAAATAGGTTTTTCTTAGACATTAAATAGTCACCAAAGCATGTTTGCACTAAATTAAACAAACTGATATTAGAAAGCAACTGCTACCTTCTACCTTGAGGGATGTGCACATTTTTATAAATGCTATAATTACATGCTTCTTTAGGGTGATACAGTTTCTCTTTTGTTTATAAAATACCTATATTAATCTTCCTTTATTTTTAAACAAAACTTGTTAGCATTATGTGTCTAATTGACTGGAGGCAGGATGGGAATAGACATGTTTAGACAGTTCTTTACAAAGAGACAAACAGAAGTTGAATCATCTATTTTTTTTAAGACAGAGTCTCACTCTGTTGCCCTGGGTAGAATGCAATGGCATCAGCCTAGCTCACAGCAACCTCGAACTCCTGGGCTAAAGCAATCCTCCTGCTTCAGCCTCCTGATTATCTCGGACTACAGGCGCATGCCACGATACCTGGCTATTTCTTCTATTTTTAGTAGAGATGGGGTCTCACACTTGCTCAGTCTGATCTTGAACTCCTGAGCTCAAGCAATCCTCCTGCCTCGGCCTCCCAGAATGCTAGGATTATAGGCGTGCCTGAACTATCTTTTAAAAACACTGAAAATGACCAGCGTTTTGTCTTCTAATAATGCAGTTAAAAACAATGTTAATATGGCCATGCGTGGTGGCTCACGCCTGTAATCCTAACACTCTGGGAGGCGAGGCAGGAGGATTGCTTGAGCTCAGGAGTTACAGACCAGCCTGAGCAAGTGCGAGACCCCATCTCTACTAAAAATATATAGAAAAAATTAGCCAGGCATGGTGGCGCATGCCTGTAGTTCCAGCTACTCGGGAGGCTGAGGCAGTAGGATTGCTTGAGCCCAGGAGTTTGAGGTTGCTGTGAGCTAGGCTGATGCCACAGCATTCTAGCTCGGGCAACAGAGTGAGACTCTGTCTCGAAAAAAAAACAAACAAAAAAAGACTAAAAATAATGTTAATATAACACACTTCTTTTAACAAAGCCTGGCCTTGTGGGTTTCTAGCTTGAAGATCTAAGCAAATTTTTGCAGAGGGGATTTCCAGAGTGGCATCCGTTGTAAGACAAGCAGTATCACTTGGTGTGTGTTCTCCATTAGATGGAGCTACTGGATGAGGAAGTCCAGGATCAACTGTAAGCTGAAAGCTTCTTTCTTTCTTCAAACTGCTTATCCAGTACCAAAGACAGGGCCTGCAGGAACCCCTCTATGCTGGGGGTGGGTGTCCCTGGATGTACAGTATGTGAGCCAAAGCGGGAATTTCCTCAGGACCTGGTTGCTTAGGCCCTCGGGACTGAATTCTTTGAAATTTCCCTCAAAAGGAAGTTCAATTTTGACATGTTTTCAATGAATCCGATCATCTCCAGATCTCAGAGAGTCAACAGCTGCTAATGAGGGTATATGATCTGTTCTTCCAAACAAGAGAGGTATATTTTAAAGATGGCTTAGAGGGTGGCCTGATGTGCTGCTAGATGTCAGCCCTGTCCACAAAGGCCACATTAATCTTCTCAGTGACACTGGAAGTAGCTAGAATCACTACATTGGAATCCCTGTTAATCTGATCAATTTGGGTCAAGACAGCATTAACCATGCAGCATTACCTAGTAACTTGGTTCTCACCCTGTAGGCATTATGGACAGCTATGAGCCTCTCCACCTCATCAATCAGCACAAACACCAGAGCATCTTTATCATCAATCAAATCATGAATCGTTTGGAACTCCTTAGTTACCAGCTTGCCACTCTCAGAAAACCACTTAGAAAAGAGGCTATGACTGTTTATTTCAATTAATTGGCCATACTGGTACCTGCTTGAAGGTCTAATGGTCAATTTCTGGGCTAATGCTTTCCACAGGGACGTTTTTCCAGTTCCTGAAGAACTGTGTTGAGGCAGCACCACCTGGTTCTAGGTGGTGAAGCTGCTGCCAACATTCTTGTCTGAAACAGTAAGGTTGTCATCACATAACCAAGGAGGTGTGATTTGACCTCCACATCATGCATTAGGCTGTCCCCAAGCCTAATGGAATTCAACTGCAGACAGAACCCAATGATTTGCTGCAATTATATTTTATGTCTCTTTCTCCGCATTTTCACTGCTGCGGCCAATTTCATTCAGCTGAAAGATGTGAAATGCAATAGTGCACGCATTTAATAGGCTATGGGTCTTTAACCTTTACTTCCATGTCAACAATAGACACAGACTGCACATTTCTGGCCAGAAAAGGTTCAAACTCGGTCCGTGTGTAATCACCAAACACAATATGATGTCTGTTGAGTAGCATTCTAACACTCAGCTTTATGTCTTGTTTGCAGTATTGTCTCTGCGTTGATGCACCTGTTGGCGACTTGGCCATACAGAGTAGCACCTGTTTCTGGTTACCCACAGCTTCCTCCAGTAGAGACCCGACCGGAGCGACACTGTCACTGTCCCCACTCTGAATCTCCTCACTCACATTCCTAATAAGAAAGCCCTACCTTTCAATGATTATTTAGTAAGTAACCCTTTCCCTTTTCTTGAAAAACTAGAATCAAAAGTGATGAATTTATTCACATCACTATATTGGTGATGGGAATTAAGAAAATTGAAAAAAAAAAAAAAAGAAATGAGCATCTCTTGGCAAGCATAAATAACAAAAGATGCAATACTTTGTCTTCTTAAACCCTTTTATAGTATTCCAATAGACCTGAAATCAGACAGAAACCTACCCCAAATTACCTGGTATCTGGGTAATCAAGTGATTGGCTACTCTATTCAGTGAACTGACAACAAATCTATTAGTAAATAAATTTTAAAAAGTAAAGAAACCCATGTGGAATTTAAATCCTTTATAAACCACTTATGTTTTGACTACAAAATAGGAATAGGAGGCCACTGGGTTTAACAGTCAGCAATATGAGCTATTTCTCTGGGCTTCGAGGACAATGAAATTCATCCCAGAACAGTTCCTTAGCTGAGTTGCAACACCATGTCTGATTAGTTGTCTTTTTTGAAGATGGCCCTGGGTGGAGATCTTTTCCAGAAAATTCTTTAAAATGTCTTATGAGTGGGGGCCTTATTCCTTGCAAAATTATTCAGGTAAATAATCCCTCTGGCACAATTCTTATGAGATGGACTCAAAATATAGGTTAGTTCTGTTTACCAAAACAAGTCCTTTATCTTCCACGTGCTCCTAATCATAAATCTACACTAAACACTAGCTATTTTCTTAAAACTCAGCATGTACCTTTATTCTCTTTAGGTCTCATTTTAACAGCAGAATTAAAGAATAGGGGATCTTTAAGCATAGTTTGCTTATAAATCTAAAAAATTGCTGGAAAGTTGAATTAGATCATATTGAAATTTCACATAAAAGAGATAAATTGGAAATTTCTGAATTTTAGTAATTTTGCTTCTTTGACTGAAATAAGGAAAAAAAGAATTTCTTACATACCTTCTTTGGAAGGAAGACGACAAACCCTCCGACACATGGACATAAATGCATACAAATATTTCTCCAAACTATCATCAGTTTTCTTATGTAGCCTCGCCATAGCTCTAAATTTTGTCCAATCAAATTGGCCTCTCTCAGGGTCAAAAACTACTCCAAATGTAGACACAACCCTGTAAAAGTCAGCTTCTTCTCTTCTTGTCCATCTATTTTGAATCAGATGAAAGAAAAAACCACATTAGTCACCAAAACGAATATTTATTAATACTGAATATAACGACTAAGATACAAACCCAAAACATTTCCAGTACCTAAAAGGTACCTACTTTAAAGGACCAAATACACGGTTATTGCTTTGTAAATACATTTTAAATGCTAGTTGACTCATCTATCCAACCATATTTCTGTTAGTATATACTGTTCCTTCAGACAATGATAGTTTTTTGCATTTTTACTATGTGAGAAAATATGCATAGCAGACATACAAGATTACATAAGATGATCCTGCCCTTCAGGAAAAAAGATAAAATGTTTTCAAACACATTTATAGTATCAGGTAGTATTTTATTGCTATATGAGAATTATAGAAACCAAAAGTTTTAGGAGAGCACAGAAGATGGAAGGATCAGTTTAGACTTGAGCAATCAAGAAAGGCATCACAGAGTTAGTGGCATTTCAGATGGGACAAGGCTAAGGTTAGGGAGGGAATGCTAGGAAGAGAGCACAGAATGAGCAAAGAGAAGTACTCTGCATTTTCGAGGGATGATGAGTATTCCAGATTGACAAGAATATGGCTCATATTGGAGACAAAGTAAGATAAGGTTTGGGTGATATTAGGAAATGTTCTAATTGCTAATCATTTAGTAATCTCTCTTCAGGTGCAAGCTCCTGATACTTTAAGAGGGTAATATTAGTATCATACACCATAGATCTCCAAACCTCACACTATTTGTAGAAACTTTTCCTTGCTTAATTTATAGGATTGTTGTGTAAATGGGAAAAAGCATATGGGAAAGACCTTTGAAAAATGTTAACAGGCCATTTTTATCATAGTGATACATTAAGAAGATTAACGTAATGAGGTTGTAAAAAATACCTGGGAAAGCAGTAAAGTTTAAATTAAACCTTCAGTGATGACAATAAAACTGGAAAAGATTAATTGAAATTACATAGGACACACACAAAAATATGACAGTGCTTACCATAAAAGTATTTACAACTTAGAAAGATAAGACGTAGAAAAGATGAATGTCATTACAATATCTTATATTGTTGTGACAAATGAATGATTATTTCGGTAAGTCACTATATGAGTACAGAAAATGGAGGGAATACTGTGGGCTTGACTGGTTAAAAAAAATGAATACAGGAAATGGGCCAGGTGCTGCGCTCAAGGATGGGCTAGGTGTGAACTAACAGGTAGGAAGAAGGGTACTCTAGGTGATGGGAACAACATAAGCTAGGGTATTGAGTTAAGAATAAGTAGGACATTCTGGCTGAGGGAATAGTAGTAAAGTTAGAAATGCAAGCTAAAACCTAAACTGAGGAACTTAGGTACCTAGGACTTTATACCTGTACTAAATAAGGAGTCATCATCAAATGCCATGATAAAACTAGTATTTTAGGAAGATTAATCCAGATCTGACAGACTGAGGGAAAATGTGTGTAGTACGTTAAAGATGGCCACAAATTCTTTTCTACTCTTCCCCTTAAGAGGTGGAATCTATTTCCCTTTCCCTTAAATCTGGGCTGGCCCGGTGACTTTTTCTGACCTTCAGTCAGTGGCAGAAGTGACACTTTGTAACTGCTGGGACTGGGCCTTAAGAAATCTGCCGCTTCTGCCTTTGCTGTTTGGAATGATCTCTCTTGGATCTCAGTTCCTAGCTGGCAGTTAGCACTAACGGCGAGCCATGTGAGTGAGGCTACTTTGAGTCTTCCAGCTATCTCAGAAATCCAGCCAACAGCATATAAAACAGAAGAGCCCCCTGGTCAACTCACAGAATCAAGAAATATAAAAAATTAATGCTGTTTTAAGTCACTGTGTTTTGGAGTAGTTTGTTACATAACAATAGATAACCAAAACAGTATATTTACACAGGTAGTATTATTTGAAAATTGAGGCTAGGATAGCTAAAATCTTAAGTTTCATATTAACTAAATTGTGGCCACAATCAATGTGCAGCAAATGAATAATGATTTATCTTCTAGAGAATATCCAAGGACTCAGGTTTAACAAAGAGGCCAGGTTATTGCTAATCATGCTATTCTTTTCCATGTACTCTATCCTTTTTAAGAAGTTAAAGCTTTAAGATGAGAGAAGTTTGCCTGTCTTCTTAACAAGTCTCTTGTAATTTGTTCCCTTTCACATCAGTAGTTCCTGGCCTCATCCTTCCATATAAAGCCGAGTTGGACTTGCCTTCCATACATTCCTATATTTCATAAAGGTCTTAATGTAAAATATAATAGAGCGGAATTTATTTCATATAATTTAAACTTCTGTTCTACTGATAATTCAATTCTTGAGTTTGCTCTGCACCTTCCTTTTTTAACATTTCAGCTTTCCTAAACATGACAAAGAATGATTAAAGTATGGCTAATAACTATAAGATGCAATAATCTTTGTAAGTTTTACCATACTTATGCACACATAAGTGTGTAAGTATATGTGTATGTATGCACAAAGCACACATACAAGCTGGTTTACGTTTTTCACAAAGCATGATAATTACACCCTGACAGCCTTTAGAATGAACGACTATATTTAGATACTATTAATACATATTAAAAATATATCTAAATATCTATTGTCTTACCTCTGCTGTCTTTCTATCTTGGCTGCCATTTTAGGATTTAGAGTGGCTTCTTCATAAAGAGGCTGCATTACACTGGCAGGCACTGAGAAAGTTGGCTGTATCTGCTGGGTTTGTCTGTTTTTATTAGTACGCTGATATGCAGTGATGAGACGCCTCAAACGTGTGGTTAAAGCAGACTGAGTAGGCCAATAAATTTTATCACCCTCCATCAGCTGACCATCTATATTTAAAGAAACTCGTGTTAATAATAATAATTTTAAAAACTAAAGAGATATGGGCCAGGCGTGGTGGCTCATGCCTGTAATCCTAGCACTCTGGGAGGCTGAGGCGGGAGGATCGCTTGAGCTCAAGAGTTGGAGAACAGCCTGAGCAAGAGCGAGACCCCGTCTCTACTAAAAATAGAAAGAAATCAGCCAAACAACTAAAAATAGAAAAAATTAGCCGGGAATGGTGGTGCATGCCTATAGTCCCAGCTACCTGGGAGGCTGAGGCAGGAGGATCGCTTGAGCCCAGGAGTTTGAGGTTGCTGTGAGCTAGGCTGACACCACGGCACTCTAGCCCAGGCAAGAGAGTGAGACTCTGTCTCAAAAAAAAAAAAAAAAAACCAAAACTAAAGAGATGCTGTATGAAGGTCACAAAAGTAGATAAATTTCTCTAATTTGAAACTTTTTTTCTTCAATCTGATTATGTGGGATAAAAACAACCAAATTTTTCATCATAAAAAAAAGTTTTCTTTTAATTACAGCTCTAGAATACATAACAAACTTTAAAGGCAGTTCAAAGTAAGTAGGACACAGTGGAATAAAGAGCCACAATGTTATCTATTTAAAGGGAATTTCATGTGCACAGAAAATACAACTCTTAGATTTCCAGGTCTGATACATCATGCTGGCTGGCACAAACTCAATACTTGAATGTAAACAAATTAAAAACCAAACTGAATCAATGAGAAGTTATATACTGTAAACTCTTCTAATTGATGCCTTCTGTATTAAATTTATCCCAACTTAACTACAATCAAAACATTTCTTAAGTCATTAGGAAGGAACACATTTTTAAAAATTGATTTCATAGATGATTACAATGTGAATTTACAATACTTTAGTAGTAAAGAAGTAAATGCAATTTACCTCCATCTGCTATAACAAGATCTCCTGGTGAGGAAACATCATCCTTTTAAAAGAAAATAGAAATTCGTCATAGGGTAAGTGGGTGAAGATACATAGAAAAGGAAAAGAGAACCAAACTTCTTTATAATAGAGAACTTTTTTGCAATAGAATTTTAAATAATTTAGCAAAAATAAAACTTAATTACCTATTCTCCATTCTCACCCTTTCACACTTCTCTGTTGAGTTTGAAACTTAGGCCAGTCATTATTTACTTAAATTATTTCCTTTTCTATGACACTTGTAAGCCAGTTTCTTTTCCTCCACCCTTCCTCTAACTGAGTATGCTCTAGGTTTTACTGTTAACCAAGTGTGTTTTTTTCTCTTTCTTATATCAACTCTCAGATAATTTATTCTCATGTTTGGCTATTAGACAACCTACAAATCTTTTCTTTTTCAGCCTTTAAACAGTTTGCTTGTCCTGTAGAATCAGTTTTTATCTGTCAACAGAGCATCTTCAATTAGGAATTGCAACATTATTTTATATTCAGAAGTTTAGCAACTTTTACTAGTTTCCACTGCTGTTTTTTTTTTTTTTTTTTTTTTTTGAGACAGAGTCTCACTTTGTTACCCGGGCTAGAGTGAGTGCCGTGGCATCAGCCTAGCTCACAGCAACCTCAAACTCCTGGGCTTAAGCGATCCTACTGCCTCAGCCTCCCTAGTAGCTGGGACTACAGGCATGAGCCACCATGCCCGGCTAATTTTTTTGTATATATATTTTTAGTTGGCCAGATAATTTCTTTCTATTTTTAGTAGAGACGGGGTCTCACTCTTGCTCAGGCTGGTCTCGAACTCCTGACCTCGAGCGATCCACCCGCCTCGGCCTCCCAGAGCTAGGATTACAGGCGTGAGCCACCGCGCCCGGCCATCCACTGCTGTTTTTAAAAAGCCTGAAGTTAGAATTATCCCTATTCCTTTGTAAGTAGTTCTTTTTCTCTGGTTGCCTGTATTATCATTTCCTTTTTGGTGTATCTGCCATCCACCAGGATGTTTCTTGGAGTGGATTTAGTTTTATTTTATCCTGCCAAGGTTTATTTTATTTTTTGAATCTGAGGTTTCATGTTTTTCATGATGTCTGAAAGATTCTCAGCTGATATCTCTTCAAAGTACATCTTTCTTATTCTCTGTAGTCTCTTCTTCTAGAACACCTATTGGATACATGCCAGACATTATCATGCTATCCTCCTTGTTTCTAAATTTTATATATACATACACACACACACACAAAATCCATTGTACAGGTTATTGGTTTATTGCCTCTCTGCTCCAAATTTATTACCTCTCCAACCTTTTGCCTGCTCTAAGGAAAAAGATCTGAGCTCTTTACATGTTTTTTCCTCTGACAGTCAATGTGACGTTAAGCTTTGTCAGCAGAGGACACTGGAGAGACACTGCAGGAGGAAAAGGGTTTTAATTCCTGGTTCTAGTGAGCTCCTCTGCTGCTCAGCTCCCACAGCATAGGCTGCTTCTCTAGCGCCTAGGCTCCTGCCATGTGAGCAGCTTCTTTAGCAATGACTGGCCAGGAGCTTTGCCCGGCAACCTTCCCTTGGGCAGTTTTGTAATGCAGTGCTTCCAGTACGACACTTTGCCAGGAAAAGCTTCCTTGGAGGGCAGATTTCCCACATGTTCCAGAGGGTGTAAGTTCAGTGAGTTGTACCGGTGTGGCAGCACAGCAACTCTTCTGTCATCCAGTGAGACACAGCTATGTCCTCCCAGTCAAGTCTGCATTTTGGCCATGGTGGGGATGGGGCTCTTCCTTGGGTGCTCTACCTCAGCCCTAAGAGTGGTGGATGCTCCTTTTATATGATTCTCCTATATTTGTTAGCGTTCTCTTTACTTTTTATTAGCCAATTGCTCATTACTCCAATCCCCCTATTTTAATTAATAATTCTTTACATCGTGATTTCTCTCTCCTGATTGGGCCAAACTGATCCATCACACTACACTATGGATAACTTCCTTATATGTTTTCCAAATCATTTCTTCTCTCATGAACTGTGTTTAATCTGCTTCTCCAGCAGTATGTTAAGCTATTTATTTGTTGAGTTTTAAATGTCAATAAATAAATGTATTTTCCATTTTTAGAGTTACATATAATTCTTTTTCACATCTTCCTAGTCTTTTAAAATCATTATCTTTTCCTGTGTTCTTGTTTCTTTCTTTAATGTATTTAATCATTTAAAAATTTACTTATTTTTTATTTCAATAGATAAATTATCAGAAGTTCTCAGGGGTCTAATACTGTTCTTTATTGTATGGTAAGATTCACTCATGGTAAACTGTTCTGCATACATTTTTAAATTTTGGATTCTGTCTTCATTTTATGTAGGGCTTCATCTTTAGGACTCCTGCATAATCTGAATTGAATTTTTTCTTCTAGAGTTCTTTTTCTTTTTCCCTTTTTGTTTATACCAGGCACCTCAGGTATATTACCAGCCAAGGATGGACTCCTTTTTATGTTACAATGAGGGCTACTGGACCACGCAGATGAAATAAAAGAATCAAACCATGAATTCAAGAAAAGGCAGGGCTATGGTTATAAATTCTCAGGCAAGACAGTATTTTTCCTACCCAGAGCCCATGATGAGATAGATTTCCTTGTTATTTCTCTGTGCTGTTTATCAGAAAGTACTGGCCTTTGAGAGTCCTAACCTTATATAGGATTTCCGTTCTCACTGCCCAGACACTGGAGTAAGCCTTGTCTCTTGTCCTCATATAGGCATCAATATCCAAGCCCCTTAGCTACCAAGACCAGCAAACCCTACCTGACAGCTATAGCATCATCTGGTCTTTTACCATGCTCTCATAAGTATTATAGAAATTCCTCAACTCCTTTAACATCTTTTTCCCCACTCCACAGGTTATTTTCTGAATTTTCATCCAACTCTTCTACCTTTTGACATTCTATAAACAGAGCACTTAGAACTATGCTTTGGCAGCTCAGAATTCTTCTAGGCTCTACCCTCTATTTCAAACCTCTTCATGTAGGTATAGGTTCTGTCTCTTGCTGTGTATCTTTACTATCTAGTTCTCACTCTGCTTTGGGAGTTTGCCCCAGGACACTGTTTCTTAGCTCTAAGAAGTGCAGCATGTGGGCAAACCCCACCCCATCCACATGTCCAAATCAGCCTCCGTCTTATCTAGAGATCAGGAGAATTTCTGCATGATTATTTGTGACATCTGTCAACCCACTGATCACTTACCTAGCTAATCTGACGAATAGAAGATTTATATGTAATAAAAATGAAAAACATACAAAAACAAACAAAAGAAATCAAAGAATACCTAAAATTGAGGATTTAAAAATATGATCCAAAGCATACCTCTATATCATCTTTAAAGATGGTTGGGGCAGGCTTGTATTCTGGATCTTCCACATCCCTGGTAAAATATCAACAAATGCTATCATTATTGTAATAGACTTAAAATTTCTCTTGACAGGACAAACAAATGGAGTCTTATTGGAGGAATTTTTTATTTGTTTTAAAGGTCAAACTGAAGTCTCTGTTTTCTAGCCAGAGAAGCCTAAGCCACAGCATGAAGACTATTATATAACAAGTAAGAAGAAAGCTAGTTCTAACATATCCTTACTCCAAAGTTTACTTTTAAATGTGCTATTATTAACCTCCACATGTGTCTTACTTTTCTCTTTTGGTCAGAAAAGAAAGATTATGTAAGGCCTTAAATCAGGTACAGATGGCCTTCCCTATCAGTGGGTTTCACATCCATGAATTCAACCAACTGCAGATCAAAATATTAAAAAAAACTGTGTCTGTACTGAACATGTACAGATTTTTCTGGTCATTATTTCCTAAACAATTTACATAAGAACTACTTAATAGTATTTACATTGTATTTGGTATTATAAGTAATCTAAAGATGATTTAAAGTATACAGGAGTATATGCATAGGTTATATGCAAATACTATGCCATTTTATATAAGGGACTAGAGCATCTTCGAATTTTGGTATCTGCAGGAGGTTCTGGAACCAATTCCCCACAGATACCAAGGGATGAATATATAAGGAAGAACATCACATTTCTCAACCGTAATATCTTTTCCCTTCTTTTTCCCCCAATGCCCCTAGAATTTTACAAACTTAATGGCTATGATAGACTTGCTGAATGAAAAAATTAAGAACTCATCAAAAAGAACACATGTGGGCAGGTCCAGTCTATTCCTTGATCATACTCTGTTGGATAAGCACTAACTAATTAGAATATCATTAGCTCTTTTGGATTGTAAACTCCAATTCTCTTACTGCTACATCATTTAAAGATAAATACCACCAACATAGAATATGCTGATGTTGCATAGAAGACAGAGAAATATGGAGAATTCATGCCTCCGAAATGTGCATACCCATCCATATAATCATTTGCTCTCTGTTCCGCAGCAACTGCTTTGTCATCAGGTTTCCCCACTCTTTCCAAGAAGCATAATGCTGGGTCTGCTCGAATAGTGTTGTATTTTTCATAACCTGGAAGCATCACCAATTACAAAAGTAAAAAGAAGAAAGGTATGTAAACATAAACATTCCTTATATTTACGGTACATGATATTCCTAGACTAAAGGGACCATGTATTAAAATGATATAGGTTAAGTATGTTTTCTAAAAATTATCACAAATATTATATTATCTGGTAATATGTATCCCTAAAATTTTACATTAATCAGTTAATATAAAAAATAGGATAATCTGATCACACACACACACACACACACATTTCATGTTAAGAACTCTTCCTGGGAGAGGAAGTTGTGTGAGACTTTCAGGAGATGAAGTTACATATGCTACTCTCATGAGGAAATGTAGTGACTGACAGATACAGTTTGGTAGTGTATGTTTTCAATGCTATACACATGACACAGCTGTTAATGGAATAAAGTTGTAAGTGGAAATAAATATACTGAGAACCAGCTGAATTACATTATACTTAGAAGGGGATCTCACGTACCTTACTACTTGCTTACCATGTTTAAAAACTCCAATAAGGAGTGACTTATCAGCATCAAAGTCCCACCACTCAGCAGGAACTTCTGAGTGGTCTGGTTCTGGTACCCAAACATCAATGTCACTTTAAAAAAAATTATACAGCATTATGAATTACTACAAATGAGTTAAAAAGGAGGCAAAATTTTATCTAGTTGTTAAAGCACTGTGGCTTTTAGGAAAAAGAGGTTAGGATTTTATTTCATTAATTTTAAAAAATTTCCATAATTATCAGCAATTAAAATTATAAAATTGCACAATTACAACAAAGATATCATAGAATGAACTAATATTGTTAAGCTGAACAGAAGAAGTAAGTTCCAACAAAGTTTACTACACAATTCTTTTAAAGACTCTTATTCTTTCCACTGATTTTCTTTACTTATAGACAAAGGATTCTATTGGAAAGCAGAGACTTATTCGCCCAACAACTTGGCAAAAATCATCTGGTTCAGATATTTCATTATGCGTATGATGACAGTGAGGCCCTAAAAGGGTAAATGAAAAGCTTTAGGCTGCAAAACCAGTAATGCCTCCCCTAGACTACTACTGCTAAGAAAATCACACTGAAAATGGCAAAGTTGGATTCATAATCTGATTAAAAGACTCAAGTGCTATTATTATGCTGTATATAAATAATACTGTGCCATAAAATAACAACAAAATAAAGTACTAAAGACTAAAATAATAAATCCATAAGGCTTTGGTAATTTGGCTGTTTCTATGAGTAAGAAATAACCACAGCACTGGCAATTTTGCAAACATAATATTCTTTTTCTTTGCTCATCACTTGAAATTATTTTCCCAGAAACCTTTTGCAAGTAATATCTCTAAAGAGATAAAGATGTCATGTATAGGAGTGAAATATTCATTTTTTACCATAGTGATTTAAGCCATTGTCTCCTTTAGCCTAACATTAATGTCTGATAATCATTACCAAATAAGTATCATTCATTTATATATATATTTACATTTTCTTATATTCAACAATGAAAAGGCAGAGACTGGATAGGGCAAATTACTGCAGAAAATCAAATACTACAGTTGAGAATTTCCCTATTTGATATGAATGAATTATGATTTTCAAAGAATCATATATAATAAAAAAATTATACAAAGTAATACTAAGTGGAATCTCATCTCTTTGTCTTGGTACCATAATTTCACAAGTTATTAACAAAGATCTACAGATTTGAAGAAACTGGGAATTTCCTATTTATAATTAAGTTATGTGGCAAAAGTTTATTTATAATTTGGTTGTCTTTGGAAACTCAAGATAAATTTTCATATAAAAATCAACTGATAAATGATCAACATGTTTCTAGACTAGGACAAGAACCCAATATTTAACCACTAATATGGTTGAGATAGAACACACTGGCAATAAAAAAAATTATAAGATTTATAAAGTAAATAAAAAATGAATAAGAATTCACTTTTTATTTTTCACACGTTTTGCTAGAAGAAAAAGTTTTTAACCCAAGGAATCTGAGGATGTGGATGAAGAGATCTTTCTTTAGATTCTAAAGTAATTCGTAAGCACTTTAAATGAACACCTACCTTATTTTATCTAATTTTGCTTTAACACAAAAGCATCACAATTGACATATTTTTAAGCTTAGTGCAGAAAAACAGAAAAAGAATGATTTTCTGTGATACGGCAAAGTTGGAAAAGAGAGATGAAGAGAAATACAGTTAAAGGAAATATTTTTGAATGGATTCCTAACTAGAACTAAACAAACCATTAGCACTGAAAGATAATAAAAAGAGGAAAGAAGATTGGAGATAGAATCCCAGAGGGGGGAAAGAAAGTGGGTCAGATAATTCCCTTTGCCAACCACCAGGTGGCACTCAAAGTTCAAAACATTGTGATTATCATCTGAGGCAGTCAGTTTTCCTGCTAAGAGGAAAGGCAATCAGTACATAACTCCTGGTTCAAGTGTAAGTGCTACATGCACGTTAGGTGTCTGTGAACTGTTGGGGAAAAAGATATAATAAGGTGGATGTGTACCTGTTGTTGATTTCTGTTTTAAAGACTTAGTTCATGTGGCATCTCCTGCATGAAGCCTCTTTTGACTTCCCCAGACTAGAACATTCATTCAAAAGATACTTAAACAAGCACTCGCTATGTGCCAATAATGGCAGTAATAAATTAAGACAGACATGCCCCTGCCTTTATAAAGAGGTACCTGCAATAATATGTGATGGGTGCTGTGACAGTGTATCTGTATGTACCTAACCCAGACTTGAGAGGTCACTAAAGTCTGAGTCAATGTCAGTTGAGCAAGAGGGAGGAGTGGACGAGGGGGGAAAGGGGAAAGAAAATATTCCAGCAAGAATTTAAAGAACTGAAGTCGAGACTAATTAATTAATCACAGCGCATTTGTGAAATATGGATCTTAAGTTCATGCGAGAGGCAAGGGACGGAGATAGGGATTTGGAAAATATCAACATACAGACAAAAATTGAAGCCACAGAGATGACAACATGCAAGAGTAAGTGACAAGAAGAAAGGGCCCATGTGAATATTCTTTAACATTTAAGAGAGATGGAAAAGGAGCCTAAAAATCAGCAAGCAGAAAGCTAAACAGAAAAACCAGAGGAGAATGGTATCACAGCAGCATTCTAAAAGAAGGACTTGGTCAACAAAGGTAAACTGAGTAACCATGATGGTACAGCCATCATATTTAGAGTGGGTGGTCGAGTGAGGAGACAGAAACTGCACTGTAGTGCAGTAAACAGAGAACGGGAGGGAAGATAAAGGAGATGGCAAATACTGACACTTCTAAAGTCAGTCTGCCTGTGAAATGAAGGAGAGGAATAACACGGTAGTTTGAGGGGATACTGGGGCCACAAGTGTCAAGTGTCTGTGTGAGTGTGTATGCTAAGACGAAGGAGGTGCAAACATGTTAAAATCCAAACGAGAAGCCAGAAGGGAGAGATTAAAGACGGAGGAAAGGAGGGATAACCCACCAAGGGCAGTCCCTGGGAAATCATAAGCAGGTCAGATCCAGTCAGGCCAAGGCAAAGGAGTCAATGAGTCAACAAGTATTTACTGAGTGCTTCATATGTCCCCTATTCTAGGTGCTGAGAATATAATGATCAGTAAGGCAGGTGGTATACTTAACTTCAAGCAGCTTAACTTGGGGTGGAAGGAGAAAGATGATACAAAAGTAATTTTTAAATAGCAATCAGCATTATGAATGAGATAAAATAAGGGTAAGTAGCAGCGAGTGACTGGTGGGCTACTTAAGACGGGATGGGCAGGGAAGGCCTATCTGAGAAGGAAAGACTTGAGTTGGGACCTGAATGATTTGAAGGGGCAGATGTGTGGAAGATCTGAGGAAAGAATATTCGGACCAGGAGGAATAGCATAGACTGAGCTTGACGTGTTGGAGAAATAAAAATACCAGTGTGGCAGGGGCATGGCAGGTGAGGGACAGACAGAGTGTAAGAAGAGGTCACAGACTTACGTAGGGCCTTGTAGGCCACAGGGAATTTGGATTTTATGCTAACAGAAATGAGAAGCATCTGGAGAGCTTTAAGAAGAGGAATACCATCACCTGATTTTTACTTTAGAAATATCATGCTGGCTGCTGTATGAGGGACAGGCTGTAGAGAGGCACAAGTGGAGGCAACAAGACTCAATTAGGAGGCCACTGCGAAAGTCTGACCATGAGATCATGGTGGCTTGGACTAGGGATTCTTTTTTTTTTTTTTTTTTTTGAGACAGAGTGTCACTTTGTTGCCCGGGCTAGAGTGAGTGCCGTGGCATCAGCCTAGCTCACAGCAACCTCAGACTCCTGGGCTTAAGCGATCCTACTGCCTCAGCCTCCCTAGTAGCTGGGACTACAGGCATGAGCCACCATGCCCGGCTAATTTTTTTGTATATATATTTTTAGTTGGCCAGATAATTTCTTTCTATTTTTAGTAGAGACGGGGTCTCACTCTTGCTCAGGCTGGTCTCGAACTCCTGACCTCGAGCGATCCACCCGCCTCGGCCTCCCAGAGCTAGGATTACAGGCGTGAGCCACCGCGCCCGGCCTGGACTAGGGATTCGACAGAGGAGATACATTAAGGGAGTTTCTTTTCCTTTCTTTGTTAAATGAATGATATTAAGGCATGCATGTCTGTCTGTCAGAAGAATGAGCCAATAAAGAGGGAGAAGAAATGATCCAAGAAAGGAAGGAGATTACTATAAAAGCCCTTAAAAGGTAAGAAGAGACAAGCTCCAAGGCATCAGGTTTGCCTTAGGAGGAGGAACATTTCTATTATATCCTGAAGAAAGGATTAGGTGACATATACGGAGATAGAACTGAAGGTAGCCTGTTTGATTGTGTTTATTTTTTCCCAGGATATATGTAGCAAGGTCATTATTGGAGAGTGGTGACAGGGTAGAAAGATGGTTTGAGGAAAGAAGTACCAAATGGTCCTCTTAAGGAGTCGGAAAATGAATTTACTAGCCACAGTGGTTGAACAGTCTATGCTTAATCTCATTTGAGATCTATGCTCATAAATTTGAAGGGAGTCCATTCAGCATAGCTTGATTTTCTCCACAAATGTTCACCTGCTTAGGTACAGGCAAGAAGTGAATGGATATTTGGGTTTAACCTGAGATGGGGTTGTGACAGATACGTAGAACAGAAGGAAAGGCAGGCAGAGGGAGTTAAGGATTTTACTTAGTAAGTAGAGTGCTGCACTATGGAATCCAGGTTAAATAATGAAGAGAGAGGGGGCATGAAAGTGGTGGTGGCGAGTGAGTTAAGTGGTGAGATGTGGGGACATCATGATGAGGTTAGAGAATTTTGAGAAGTACTCAAGCGAGTTGGAAGGAAAGAGGTAGTGATCAAAATTCAGACTTGAGAAGTAGAGCTGTTCCTGGTGATGGCAAGATCAAGCGTATGACGAGGTGAGCATGTGGCTGTTGTGGGGAGAAAAAGAAAGATGACTACAGATAAAGGTCAAGGAACTGAGAGACCAGGCTGCTGAATGGTTCATATATGGATAGAGAAGTCAGTCACCATAAAACTTCTTCCACTGTAATAGGAAGGAAGAAGAAAAGAATGAGCACAGAAGAGTTAAGTTTTAGACTGGTGGCAGGAAGCTGAAGGAATTTCTGCTTGATGACTTGCTTACACAGAGGGATTATCAGTTGCTGAGAATGGGGGGGTTGAGCAGTGGGTTTAACGTGTACAGAGGGAGAGAGGTTTTCAAAATAGACACTTGTAGAAAATAGACACTTATAGAGAACGGAGAAGAAATTTGGGAAAGATTACTTTGTAGTATTAAGAGGCAAGATGAGATCAGAAATAGAAAACTCCTAGTGGCACCTCCCTGGTAACCTATACATACAACAAGGCACTTATTACATTGCACTGTAGTTTTGTTTGTCTATTTCCTCCTCACTGAGACCATAAACTCCTTAAGGATAAAGGTTGTGTTTTGTATTTGTATTCCTAGTACTTCACAGTGCCTGGTGCCTAGTGAGTACTCAAAAAGTGTTTCTGTAGGAAGGAATGAATCAGTTATTAAATTTGTGTCTGCTTTAATGGCATATAGGTTAGATGTCACTCTTAATATTGCTGCTACTACTGTTGTTATGTTATGACTTTTAGTGACAGGCCAAAGATGAAAGTAATATAAGAAAGGCAACAAATTGGAAAGGGCTAATTCCTAAGTTTGATGGATTTTCCTTGTTGAAAATTTCACTGAATAAGGAGCCACCTAATAATATACAATATTCTGATCATATAATTCGTGCCTCATCATGTTACTGAAAAATAAATATATTATTTAAGCTCGGTGGGGTTGTGTGTACCCGTAGTCCCAGCTACCTGGGAGGCAGAGGAAGGAGGACTGCTTGAGCCCAGGATTTTGAGGCCAGCCTGGGGACCACAACAAGACCATGTCCCCATAAAAATAAATAAATAAATAAATAAATAAATAATTTAATTTACCTTGCATCAACTCCATCAAATACTTTCTGACACTCACTTCCAATGACTTCTTGCTTTAGATAATACAGCATTCTTACACGAAGCAAAACCCTAAAAACAAGGGAAAATAAATTAAAAGGCACAAAGATATTAATGATTAAAAAAAAAATTCATCCATGGGGATAAAATTAGGAAGGAATTTATATACAGATTTTTCATAATAAAATAATAATTATTTGATTAAATGAATCTTATTATTACCATATATAAAAAAGTTTTCTCCAAAATCTTCACAATCATTATGATTTCATATTAAAGCAAGATATAATGAGATCACTTGGAAGGCAATTTTACTATCTCTTGGTAAAAACAGTGAGAAAACAGGTACAATGTTTGCTGAAGGATACTTTATAAAATTAAGATTAGGACTGGAACTAGACCATGCTGTCTCTGTACTCAAAATCAGCATGCTTTAAGATTGTTAATAAATTCAGAAAGGTAAACATTTAAAGAGTTGTATCCAAAATATCCTACTACCTACTTATTACAGTGGTGTTTTATATGTTTTTTGTAGCCTTCATCTTGAAGTAGCTGCTCAGGATTATATTTTCGAAGCCATTCTGCTTTCTGTATATCAAATGAGCTCGTTTGAGTCTTTACTTTCTTCCCTTTCCGACCCCGGGGTACAGGAGCTGACAGACCTGTTAAAATGAGAAGGACATGTGAAGTCAGGAGCAATTTGTATAAAGATACGCAATTTGAAAGATTTTTTTCAATGAAAGAAATTTCTGGAGACTTTTTGAGGTCTGTACAGGTTATACAGAGATCTTTAAAATATTTTAAAATACTAATAATACTGACCCAATTACAAGTCAAGATGATGGTTTTGCACATATTAAAACAATTTCCCCCAAATACCTAATAATTCTGTATCCCAAATTAAGAGTAATAGTTCTGATTTCTTTTTTGTTTCAAAACAGGTTATATATTTTTTTGAAATAAAAATGGTTTTGGTCTCTTGCTTTTCAAAATTGATTTTACTAATAAGATGGATTAGGTTAGCCATTGGGGGTCCCTGTGCAAGATAGCTGAATTCATTTTATTGTATTTCTCTGAGATTTTTGTTGTGAAATATTTTAAAAATACAAAAAAGTACTGCTACTATTCATGTTCACATATTCCATATTTGCTCAGTTTTTATTAAAGGAACTACTATAGTTGGAAGGAAGTAGTTCTCTCACATCCAATTTACTTATTCCTTCCCAGAGATCACCACTACCCTAAATTTGTTTTTTCAGTCCATGCATGTTTATATTATTGCTAGTTATGTTGGAAAATACTTAGCATTTAGGTTTTCAGACATTACATTATGCATGTAATCCTGCAACTTATTATTCTCAATATTTCTTTGAGATTTATCCATACTGATTCACAAGGCTCTACTTCATCCATTTTAGTTGCTGTGCAATAATTTATTGTATGGCTATACCCTTCGTGTTTAATATTCTTCCTTGATGTTTGAGTTGCTTTACTTGTAATTTTTCACAATTACTAACAATAAGGTTTGACTCCTCCTTCCAATTCTTATATCTCATTTATCTTTTCTTTGCAATATTATACCAGGTAGGTACTCCATTACAATGATAAATAGAAGCACTATGTGGATCTGTCCATTTCTTCTTATAATTTTGGCAGGATTTTTTGTTTTTTGGGTTTTTTTTCTGGCCTTTATATTTTGAGACTATTTCATTAGATGTATATACATTCACACTTATTATATTTTCTTTTATGGATTGTTCCTTTTGATTATTAATGTCTTTTTTCAATACCAGTTAATGCATTCCACCTTAAATTCCTTTGTTCTATGTCAATATTACTACAACAGTTCTATTGGTTTAGCATTTGCATGGTATTGTTTCTTGCTAAATCTCTATTTTTAGGATTCTTATTAGGTGTTTAATATCTCTTTGAAGTATAAAAATGCTGATTTTTTCCCCATCTAACAATTTTTATCTTCCAACAGGTGAGGACATACATAGTCTGCTTACATATATTCCTGTTGTTTTTTTTTTTTTTACCATTTTATTATTTTCTATCATTCCCTTCTTCTTCCTGTTATTTTACCAGAATGGTAAATAGTTCTGCATTCCAGTCCTTTCTACCCTTGCTGGCTTGGAAACTAAACAGTGTATACTTTAAAATATACATACTTAAATTTTCCTAATAAAATTTATATTCTGTATTTCTAATCTTTCTAACAAGATTTTCTCATATTCATCAATTAATCCTTTTTACTTTTTCATCTCTTACATGTTCATTTATAATTTATAGGTTTGTTTGTATATTCAATGTTTTTACAGTACCTTATTCTTCTTTAAAAGTCATAATATATACGAAGTATCTTTGAAGATATTAACAATAGTTCAAAAAAAGTTCTTTTTCCCTTTTGTAATCCTTGTTTTCTCCAACTTCTTTTTTTTTTTTTTTTTTTTTGAGACAGAGTCTCGCTCTGTTGCCCAGGCTAGAGTGCCGTGGCATCAGCCTAGCTCACAGCAACCTCAAACTCCCGGGCTCAAGCAATCCTACTGCCTCACCCTCCCGAGTAGCTGGAACTACAGGCATGCGCCACCAGGCCCGGCTAATTTTTTCTATATATTTTTAGTTGTCCAGCTAATTTCTTTCTATTTTTAATAGAGACGGAGTCTCGCTCTTGCTCAGGCTGGTCTCGAACTCCTGAGCTCAAATGATCCACTGGCCTTGGCCGCCCAGAGTGCTAGGATTACAGGTGTGAGGCACCGTGCCCGCCCCCCCCCCCCCCCCCCCCCCCGGCCTCTCCAACTTCATTTTAATGGTTTGTTTGTAGTCCCTTTCATGTTCGAGACTTGCCTCGAATGTCTGATAATCCTTGGCTATGTTTGCTCATATTTAAGGATAACAGATTAAAAAGGTGATAGGTAGTGAAGCTTAATGACTATGGGCTCACTGAAAGGTAATTGGCTGGGTTTTTTTTATTTTTATTTTTTGTTTTTTCTGTCATTATTTTTAGGTTTGGAGCTGGTAAGATTCACCAAAGTCAACTTTTTAGTTTTTCTCCTTTATTGTCTTATCAGCCAGTATGTGTACATTCATTTAATCCCCCTTTAGTAGCTCCACTTCTCAACTACCAATGCAACTCAGAGTTCCTCTATTTTGCTCTCCAGAGAACAATAGTTGACGAGGGTGTATTTAGGGATCCGACACCTTTTAAATAGCTTTGAATTAATGCCCTATCCTTTCACACCCACTTCCAGAGAGGTTCCTGATGTCACAAATTCCCGAGACTTTTGGGAAATTTGTAAAGACCAGTTTGGTTTTTGTCTTTTCCCACTGCTGACCTAAGATTCAGCTCTCTCAAGTTAGCTAAGTCAGTTATCACTGATATTTGCTTCTAGCTTCCAAAATTTTGTTGCAATTTCCTCTCCCATTCTCCATGTTTTTGAGAGTTTATGCCTCTTTAAAAATTATGGAACATAAGCACATACAAAAGTAGATGGAATAGTAAGATGGATCCCCATGTCCCATCATCCACCTTCAGTAATTATCAACTCATGGCCAACTATGTTTATCCCCCAATCTTTCATGTTATTTTGATGTAAACCTAAGATATTAGTTATTTCATTCATAAATATCTGAATTACCTTTTAGTGCTATCTAAAAGATAGGCCTCAGTGCAAAAAAAAACTACCATATTATCAGCCCAAAGGAACGCAATAATATCTCCTTAATGTCAACATTCAAAATTCCAGTTACCTAATAAAGATAATAAAAAGTTTCTCATGGGTTGTTTATTTCAATCAGGATCAAAATAAAGCCCGTACCCTGCAACTCCTGGCTTCTACCCACTAGAGATTAGTAATGTGCTCAAAGTTGTGACAGTTTGCAGTGGGGTGTGATCAGAGTTGGGATTGAGAACCACTGTTTTTTACATACCCTCTCCATTGACTACCACTCTCATAATTTATTTGAAGAAATAAGGTCTTTTGTAGAGTTTATAAGCTTAATGCTTTACTTTTATCCTCTTTATAAGTGAGGTTTTAAGGAAGAGTAAATTATGTTTGTGTGATTGTTCTATCTTTAACCAGAAGTCAGCTCTTCATATTAATTAAGTTCATTTTCTCCTATTAAGATAGCCTTCATTGACCATCCTATAAAATAGGTACTTATTGTTGTTCTCCATCCATCTCAGTAGTTTATTTAGTTCACAGTAATTACCACAATCTGTAATTAATTAATCTATATTCTTACTATGTCTGTCCACTTGGCTAGAATGTAAGGTTTGTGGGCTCAGGGATCTTGTCTATCTTGTTTCTTATCTTTCCAGTACCTTGTACAAGAAGCACACAGCAGGCATTCAAGATACTTTTTGATTAAACAGAACAAAATTGTAACAAATTAAGGGCACAGTAATCTTTTCTTGTTTTTGCAGAAAATTCTACTTTTTATCCTATGAAAGAATTATTCGGTGGCTCGTGCCTATAATCCTAGCACTTTTAGGGGCTGAGGTCACAGGATCACTTGAGGCCAGGAGTTTGAGACAAGCCTGAGCAACACAGCAAGACAAAAAAAAAAAATAGAAAAATTAGGCAGGTGTAGTGGCAGGCACCTGTAGTCTCAGCTACTTGGGAGGCTGAGGCAGGAGGATCACTTGACCCTAGGAGTATGAGGCTACAGTGAGCTATGATCACCACCACTGCACTCCAGCCTGGACAATACAGTGAGACCCTGTCTCAAAAAAAAAAAAAAAAAAGAATTACTTTACACAGAAAAGAATGTTCTGTTATCAAAGCTATGGAGAAAATAGTACTTAGATAGGATTGTAAAGTGGTATAGCCACTTTGGACAGCAAAGTAAGTATGAAGATGTAAAATGTGTATCAATGTTTCTCAAACTTTAATATGCATACTAATTCCTGAGAATCTGTTAAAATGTAGATTCCAATTCAGTAAGTCTAAGGCCTAATATTCTGTATTTCTAAGGAGCTCCCAGGACATGCTGATGTTGTTGATCCATAGATCACATCTTAGGCATTAAAGATGTATATAAGCTATACTTTAATAATTCTATTTTTTTATATCTACTTTAGTGAAAGATGCATTCATATGCACAAAGAGGAATGTACATGGATCTTCACTGAAACTCGTTTAATTGTCTAAAGTTGTAAACAACCAAAATGCTCATACTTAAAGCGGATGCTAAATATAGAATATGCATACTATGGAATACTAAGCAGAACTTATAAAATGACATAGATCTCTAGGAACACAGACAGAAAGGCCTCTAAGACAGATACACCGTTGGGTCAACAACTTCCAAACTGATACATATTGACTTGACAACAATATGTAAAACCTACCAAACTGATAACACTGGCATTTTCTGAAACTGGAGCTTGAATTGGGGGTGAAGGTTAAGTTTCTTTAATTTTATCTGTAATGCTTTAGTATTTCATAGAAGAATATGTTAAGTATTACTTATATAATTAAAAATACATTTAAGAACAAAATAATGTTCTTACCTAGGTGATTTTGTAGCTCTCGTGTCTGCCCATCTTCAGTTGGAGTAATGAGATCCCATATGAAACCTTTAATTTTCTCATCTCCTCGGTAGTGAACAAGGCAATATGCTAAGAGGGCTCGGCAAATTATTTCTACATCATGCTCATTTAGCTGCCTTTTAAAACGGCCATGAGATAGAATCTCTCTCCATCGGCCCCACCTGGTTAAAGAAAGCATTATTTAAGTTGTAGAGAGAAGAATATAACTCATGAATAAAAGACATGAAAAACTAGAAAAAAAAAATCGTTATTAATAGAATTTGCTTATGAAGTTATTCCCCACATGTGTAAAATGCAGAGGCATGGTAGAATCATTTCTAGTATATTTTATTCAATAATGGATAGTATAACATTATCCAGTTGGTATTACTGAATATGCAAATTTGAAAACAAAGAGTTTGACGTTAGTGATAGATTTAGAATTTAAACACTTAAGGCTATCCCAACATTCTGCTATTAAGTATATGTATGGTAAACACAGAAATTCCGGGTAAAGATACATTTTATTGATTCTAGCAAGATAAAAAAAAAAACACGTGAAAACAGTATATATTCTCTGTAATTTTATATACCAAACATCAAAAATAATATTTACCCATAAACTAGCAGGTTTTTCTCGACTCTAAAGCATTCAGTTCTTCCATAGCCGTTGGAACGATCACAGGGTCTCCGGAGTTTGGGTTTTTCATCTCCTTCACTTTCAGCTTCAGATAATTCAGCCAATTCATCTTTTGTGGCACTAAAGGGTCTTGTTTGCTTTCTAATTCTTGGAGTATCAATAACCAAGCTGTTCTATAAAATTTAACAGCTATTACTTAGAGGTTCTTTTATGATTTTGCTTATAACAATGTTCTACATTTTCACCTTTCAAATTGTGCAAACAGTAATTACAGAAAGCGAGAAAAAAAGAAATTACTAACAATTTCACCAACCTACGAAATCAACTTAAGATTTCTTATATTCCTTTAAAATTCTTACTACCACATTTGTATAATTTTATGACATTATAGCCATAGGATAAAAAGAATTTGGTATTTCGCATTATTACTAATATAGATGTTATTGTGCCACAATAATCACAAAATATATTTTAAGCTGAATTTATGCTTTGTAACTTTCTTTACTTAATTCATAATTTAGTTTAGATTGTTTTCAATTTTCAAAATATATAATACTAAAGTAAATCTTTGTGACATAAGTTTATCCTAAAGATAAATCCAAAAGAAGGGAATACCTAGGAATGGAAATATTGGTCAAAAGTTATGAATATTTTACAATGCTTTCCAAAAGAGTTTTACTAATATACAAAAAGCAAGGCAATAAATCTATTAACCTATGTTCAATTCAGTTTAATTCATTCAAAACAACTTAAGTTGACACACTTTTTGCCTTTACTGAGAAACTCCTCTAAGTGAGGCACTATATTAGGACTGTGGACATAAAGATAGATAAGATAGTTCCTTTCCAAGGAATCGATAGTCTTGAGTCAGACAAATGTGTAAATAAATGTTATCCAGAATGAAATATTTTATTATACAAGATGGGTACAAAGGAAGTCAAAGAAAACTTCACAAAACTTGCAGTATTAACTAGAAAGAATTCTTGAAGAATTAGAAGTAGTTTGCCAGGCAGCGAGATAAGAGATAGCATTAGAAGTAGAGGAAGGAGCAAGGGGCCTGAAATGGCATCTGATGTTCAGGAAATGCTTATATCCTAGAGCAGAAGAAGATTAATGGTAGAAGAGAAAGCAGGGACCAAACCATGAAGGTTCTGGCATACCATAATACATACATAGTGCATTGTATTTAAGGGGTCACATGATGTTAATATGTCTTATTACTGGTTTTTCCACTATAAAGTTACTACTTTTCCTTTTGTAACTAATAAATATTTTGGAAGATATACTTTGAGAATACATAAATACTGTTTCTCCTTCCTTAAACTTTCACCCACTAATCTTAGAATTCAACGATGGATCCTGTCTGTTACAATTATTACTATGGTGGATTAATGGTGATTTTCTATTTCCCTCATTCCTTCTACATTTATTAAATGGAATTTAATAAATAGAAGAGTTGTCCCTTTTTCCCGTTTTCCTCTTCCCAGTTCCTTTTAAAAATAGTATTTTTCTTGAGTGAAGTTTCAAATGCCTTTTGCCCATCATCTTTTGAGATTTTGATAAATTTTTCTGATCAACTTATATTACCTTTTACAAAAATGAGAATATTATCTTTCATACAGATATCTGCTACAGTGTCAGTAGTCTCATTGTGCTTTCATTTTTCCATTACATAATTCTGTCTTACATAGTTGAACATGCCAATCATTTCCTTTGTGATTTATAATTTAGAATATTTTCCCACCAAATATTTGAAATCTAGTTTCTTCTATTTTTCATGCTTTGATTAAAAAGCATTATAAAAATTTTAATCACAAATTAGAGTTTGCATGGCATAGAGCATAGTATTATAATACCCCCTCCAAAGCTAACTTAATATCCTAATTACCATTTATTAAGTAATCCTTCTTTCTTTAATACTATTTCTATATTAAAACCTTATAATTTGGTCTTTTTTTTTTTTTTTTTAGACAGAGTCTCACTCCGTTGCCCTGAGCACAATGCTGCAGCGTCAGCCTAGCTCACAGCAACCTCAAACTCCTGGGCTCAACCGATCCTCATCCCTCAGCCTCCCAAGTAGCTGGGACTATAGGTGCACACCACGATGCTGGGCTACTTTTTCTATTTTTAGTGGGTCTGGCTCTTGCTCAGGCTGGTCTCAAACTCCTGAGCTCAAGCAATCCTACCACCTCACCTATCCAGAGTGTTAGGATTACTGGCACCAGCCACAGGCCCAGCCAATTTGGTCTTTTTGTTCTTATCCTGTTGTTTGTTCTTTGTATCTTTCTGTTAGTACTATATTATTTAAATTACTGTTGCCTTATAATATATTGACACTATAACATATAGTAAGTAATGCTAGTCTTTATTGTACTTCATTTTTAGAAAATTATTTTTCTACCAAAATATAAATTAAAAATGTTATTACACCTGTATTAAATGACTATATGCTTTTATATAATATGTTATTAATTTATAAAATCCGACTGATTTCACCCATGTCTTTGGTCTCTGACTTTATGTAATACCACACTCACTAACTCAAAATTCTGCCACAACGTCTTTCTCGTTTTGGAATATACTAAGTTATTTACACCCATAGGTCATTGACATTTGCTCTGCCACAAAAGCTTTTACTCACATCTTTACGTTGTGTTGGCTCTTTCTCATCAATCAAATTCTCAGTACACATGTCCCCTCAGAGTGATCTCCTTTGTTCACTTTACCTAATGCTACTTCTACTTGTCCAGCATTCTCTACCATCTTACTAATTTCTTCACTCTCTAAAATTATTTTATATATGTTTATTGCTGTCTTACTGACAAGAATGTAAATTACTAATATGTTCTATTAAAAATCATAGAGATCACATTGTACTATTGTTTTGCATCTCTCTCTGTCTTGGAGCTCTATGTTAGTATATGGTATATAGTACATAAGGATGACAATGATTATTTTTTAAATTATGGCTTTATACAGTATAAATGTACCATTGCTCTCCTATAGGAAATTTAGTTCCTAAATTTTTTTTTTTTGAGACAGAGTCTCACTTTGTTGCCCTGGCTAGAGTGCCGTAGCGTCAGCCTAGCTCACAGCAACCTCAAACTCCTGGGCTTCAGCGATCCTACTGCCTCAGCCTCCCGGGTAGCTGGGACTCCAGGCATGTGCCACCATGCCCAGCTAATTTTTTCTATATATATTTTAGTTGGCCAGATAATTTCTTTCTATTTTTAGTAGAGATGGGGTCTCACTCTTGTTCAGGCTGGTCTCAAAGTCCTGACCTCGAGCGATCCACCCGCCTCGGCCTCCCAGAGTGCTAGGATTACAGGCATGAGCCACTGTGCCCGGCCCTAAATTTTTGTTATAATAAAAAAATGCTGCAGGGAGCGTCACTGTACTACATTATTATTGTACATGTATGCGTATTGCAGTAGGACAGATTCCTAAGCATGTGTTAAATATTCTCCCATTGAAATTTTGAAATTATTTTGTCAAGTTATATGAAAAAATTGCTTAACATTTTGATTTGGGTTGCATTACATCTATAAATTAAAATTTCTATGTTTACAAACTAACTCTTAAAATGTTTAAAATATTATCAAGTGACAAATCTTCCAACTAAATTTCACTTTACTGAAATCATATACATCTTTCTTTAGGTATATTCCTAGCTGTTCTATATCCTTTTTTCTACTGTGAAGCAGATCTCCTCTTGCATTGTATTTTTCTACTTCTGTTAGTACTGATATTTAGGAAGGCTAAATGGCAATTTATCTTCTATCCAGTTAATTCACTAAACTCATTTATGAATTTTCATAGTGTTTTGCAGATTCTACTGCTTTTATTGGTATATAAATATATTATATGCAAATAATTTTATAATTATCTTTTCAAACTTATTTGTTGTATACATAATTACATATTTCTAATATACATTAAACAATAATAATTATGTCAGTAGAGTTTTTCCCAATTGTAAAGCTTTATATTTTAAAAGGCTGTCTATCAAAAGAGATCCCATATATCAATGCTTAATATAAAATTCCTTTAATCATCTAGCTATTACTGTGATAATAGTAAGGCTCACAAACATTGATTCCTATACTATCATAAGATAGGTATCTTAGTAAGTAAACAGGTCTCTTAGAAAGAGAAAATGCTATTATTATCAGCTCCATAAATTCTATTTTAGTTTTTTGATCCTTTCTTTCTTAGCTCTGAGGGAAGTCATAAAGGAAATAATTTTAAAATGCCATTTTCTTGACTGCATTTTTTCTTCTTTTATATTCTACTAGATCATCATTAATGGGTTCTGACACCAAAAAAACAAAATTATAAAGCAAAATAAATGTAACCTATGATTTGAAGGCATTAAAAAAATTTTTAAAAACATATCATAATTTTAAGAATGTTGATTATGCCCAAAAGTTACACTTTCCCTATATTACAACCCATTATGACAGATACCAGAAATATTAAATTGAAGCAATGCATGACTTGGTTCATTCTACTACCCTACTTCAACTTATGTATGTAGAAATTTACTTCAGTAACTGTGTAGTTGAATACCTTATAATATTACAATGATATTGCAAAGCATCCCAAAAGAAAATTGTTTTGAGGGGGAAAGAATACTTACTCTGCCACTGATGGCATCTATATCTATTTCTGCCTTTTTAGCCCATTTTTGCCAGAAGTTTGGATCATCTAAAGAAATATCTGTCCGGTTTCCAGATGCCACGAAACTCGCCTGAAATACATAATGGCAGTTTTTCAAAATGTTTTGAAGCTTAGAGGAAAAATCTATCAAAGTATGCTTAAAACATTACCTCCTCACATTTACTGTAGATAGAATTTGAATTCTGCATACACATATATTCAAAGGTTGTTTCAAATCCAGTGGTCTGAAACATAGCACAGCAGCTGCTTAAGGCAAAGGCTTAATGCCAACACAGACTGGAGTTTAGGTACAGAGTTAAATAAATTATTAATGTTGATTAACTGAAACATTTGGTAAGCAAGGAGCAAATCTTTTTGGTGAGGAAGCTACAGAAGACAGAGATATGCTTTCTAAAACTACTACATGAATGTTAAGAAATTAGGTTAGAATAAGAATTTCAAAACCTGCCTGCACTACACAGTTCATTTTCAGGTGTATTCTTACATTATTTTTATCACAATTTCAGACAGTTATATCTCCTAAAGAAAATGCAACACAGTATATGGGAAATAAAGAAAAATGAATCATCTTCTGTCTTTATTTTAAAAATTCTTTTCTTTACAGCAAAAATATTGCATAATCAAAATTTAAGAAAATACAGGGGAAAATAAAGAAGACAATAAGTGATTATTTTCTTAAATATTGTAGA
Organism: Lemur catta; assembly: GCF_020740605.2. Classification (NCBI taxonomy): domain Eukaryota; kingdom Metazoa; phylum Chordata; class Mammalia; order Primates; family Lemuridae; genus Lemur; species Lemur catta. The sequence continues at coordinate 8,941,797 of NC_059147.1, read as the reverse complement.
AATTATATTAAATAAAACCTTTCAGTTAGAGGAAATTTTAGATGTTACACTTAAGCATTATTTACAACTTAAGTCACTGAAAATAGATAAACCACATCAAAGAAATGTCTTCAAAGTGCTTTATAAAAATGAAAGAAGCAGTGAAGATACACAATGCATTAAGAAAGAAAAGGGCCTGAAAAATACATGTCAATGTTATAAAAATAAATAGAAGAATACGCTCACATAAAAGTCTTCCAAAGGAGAATATAACTAGTAAATGGCTTTAAGATAGTGCCTAATTACCTGGGATATAATCAAAAGATAAAAATCTTCATTAAAAAAACCATCTTGATAAAATGTTAAAATGCAGAAAATCCCACATTAAAAAGGTAATAAAACTGTTAAAAGCAAACAAGCCATTTATGACATTCAAGATAACTCGCAGTTTAAGCACTAATTAATACCAAGGAATAATATTTAAAAAGTCTATCTTTAACATATGGAAATGTATAAATGTGATGATATGATATCTGGAATTTGATTTAAAACCATACAAAAAATAAGTGGTATGTGATGAAACAAGTTTAGCATGAGCCGATAATTGTTGAAGCTGGGTGATGGATACACAAGATTTCATTAAAATATTCTGTCTATATCAGTAGTTTGAAACTTTATAAAAAGTCTAAAAATGAGTAGGAAAAAAATTAAAATGTTAAATGCCTCCTGCTGAACTTCAGATTCTGTTCATGTCATTGTTTACAAAGTAGTAAGTACATTCATTCATTCCATCTAGTATTTTTTTGAGGGTCAGCTTTTAAGATGCTTATATAAAACAAGAATTGGGAGGGCGTGGTGGTTCACACCTATAATCCCAGCATTTTGGGAGGCCGAGGCAGAGGATTGCTTGAGGCTGGGAGTTCCAGACCAGCCTGTGCAACAAAGCAAGACCCTGCCCCCCCATCTCTACAAAACAATTTTGTAAAAACCCGATGTAGTGGCACATAGCCTGCTGTCCCAGCTACTTGAGAGGCTGAAGCAGGAAGATCGCTTCAGCCCAGGAGTTCAAGCCTGTAGTGAGCTATGATGATGCCACTGCACTCCAGCCTGGGTGACAGAGTGAGACTCTGTCTCAAAGACAAAAACAAAACAAAAAAATCTACAAGTGTTTAAAATGTGTATTTTGCTGGCATATTTATGAAATAGGAGTGACAGGAATAAATGCTTTAATGAAATGAATTTAAATTCCTTTTTTGTTTTTTTGGCTTACTCTAAATTATAGCTTAAATATTACAAAACTACTGAAAAACAGTAATTTTTTATTTTTTTGAAATGATGAGTGTGGTAGGCTGAATAATGGCCCCCAAAGATATCTGGTCCTAATCCCTGGAACCTTGTGAGTGTTGCCTTATATGGCAAAAGGGACTTTGCAGATATGATTAAGAATCTTGAAATAGGGAGATAAGCTTGTATTTTCCAAGAGGGCCCTAAATTTAATTACAAGTGTCCTTATAAGAGGGAGGCACAGGGAGGTCTGACTCTAGAAAAGGAAAAGGATATGACACGACAGAAGCAGAGATTGGAGTACTGTGGCCACAAGCCAAGGAATGCAGGCAGTCTTAGGAACTGGAAGAGATAAGAAACAGATTCTCCCCTGGAGCCTCCAGAATGAACCAGCCCTGCTGACACCTTGCTTTTATCTCTGTAAGACTCATGTTGGACTTCTGACATCTAGAACTATAAGAGAATAAATTTGTGTTGTTTTAAGCCACTAAATTTGTGAGAATTTGTTACAGTGGCAACAGGAAATAATATGAGACACCTCTTAATGATAAACCACATATCATAAAAACTCATATGTCCAACTTGAAAAAGGCTAACTAGCTTGATAAAATGCAAACAACATAGCCATCATCATTGTATAAAAGTATATGATAACAATTCATCAAACTGGTACGAATGAGTATAAAGGACAGACATCTAACTACATTCAATTCCTTAACTATGTGGGGACTTTGTTTTGTTAATTCAGAAATGAATTTCTCATAACTGAGGACATATGATACTTTAAAATCTTCGTTAATATAAACTCATCAATTTTCAGGAACAGTGAAAAGTTCACTTAATGAAGTTCACAGGGTTTAATTCCATACTACAGTTTCACTGATACATGTCTCTTGAGATTTAACCAATCCAGTAAATGAGTATTTGCTTTATACGAATTGGAGAACATTTAACATGAAAAGCCATCAAATATGAAAAGTCATTAAAAGGAAACAGATTTTAAAGCACGTTACTTTTTGGTTACTTACCTAAAAAAAAGAAAATTCTATGGTACAGTGTATAATCATTTTTATTCTGCTACCAGACAACTGTTCATAATTAAAATAATTTGGCAGTAAGAAACTAAGCTTCATAATTAAATAGCTTTTATTACATTCATTATAAGAAAAATGATACATTTATTTTTCAAATAAAAAATTTTTTAGATTTCTAAATACTTCAAGATGCTGTTAATTGGCATATAACCTATTTTCAGTATGACTTACATGATTCTCAAGGATTGCAATAATGGATTACAGCTACAGAAATGAAATGCCGGTTTGTAGAAGATGTCAGCAAGCAGAGGTTTAGTGACTACTTCCAAACGATAAATCCTAATATCCTAGTCTCCCCCCCCAATTACTTTTCTTAAAATGCATTCCTTCAACCATGAAATCCCTATATTACTTGCAAGGGAAGACTTTTTTTTCATGGTGAAATTCATCTTCCTATGACAGAAAGTAGCAAAAAGATAGTTAAGTACCATAGATGGGCCCTTACAAATAAGCAATCCACCTGAAGCATGATTCAGACGGTTTTGTTTTCTTTGTAAATTAAACAATTCAAAGTTTTTTGTTATATACCAAATCTTAGAAAAAAAAAAAAAACAGAATAGAAATATTTCTATTTTTAGAGCCCACCTGACTGCCTTTAAATGAAAGTATCTCAAAACAAGGCTTAGGTGATATAACCACTTATAAATGAGGTTACCAATAATGAGTTCTATTTGATGAGTATGTACTAAGTCTAAATATTCTCATAAGCACTCTGTTCCATATATGTAACTCCTTATTAAATACTATTTGATAATGTAAAGAAACACAGATTGGAATTACTTTATACAGATCACTGAAGACAACTGCAGTCTTTGGAAATTCCAAGAAAAAGTGTAAAATACTAGAAACTTTACACTTTTGGTGCCACTACATAGTGGCTCCATATTCCATTATGCCAAACGTCCACCATCTAGTGGCCTTTCCACACAACTATGGGAATGAACAAACCATTTGGGGAATGAACAAATTATAAAACAACTACAGCAATCTCTCTGGATTTTCCTCAGCTATTGCAATATCTCTTCAGGCCTCTCTCTTTTCAAATGTAACAGTTATTCCATGGTATGAGGGTTTAAAACAGATATTTAAATGCTTAAGCATTTTTAATTCTCACAGCATAGCTCATTATGGTTAGAGTACATTTGAATCCTCTAAGTAAAATAATACTGACATAACACTTTACAGTAAAGTAGGAAAGGCCAAGCATGATTATTATTATGATCTCCTCTTTAAAGACAAGACCCACAGAGGTTAATTGTCCAAGGTCACTCAGCTTATGAGTCAGAATTCAAATTCTGGTGTTCTGACTTTCCATGATTATCATCATTAACACTGTAAATGAGGCAGCCTAGAATCACATGTGGCCGTTATGCTTTGTACTTTTAAGGAGAATATCTCTAGTTGAGCCTAATCAACAAAGACAATAACAATGACTGATACCTTTTCATATGAACTAGACTTCAGATAATTTCAAACATAAGGGAAAAATGTCTGTACATAGAGTACAGAACCAAGGAATCAAAAGTAATTAAGATTTCCCAGAAAAGAAACTAGAGTCAGGGCACATATCCACCAAATCATGACTAGTTTTAGTTTTCATCCTAATATTTTACTTCTGCAGTATTCTTTTTGTTTCCAAAATACTTTCTTCTGCTTTACTCTCTATTACTTCCAAATCTACATCTGTGTCCTAGGCAAATCTTCTAGACATCCCCAGTTGGATGCCCTGTAAATGTCACAAATACAACACCTTCAATATTTTGTTTTATCTATAGGAATCTCCTTTTCTTGCATTCTCTATCTTAATGCACCATGACCCTCCTAGCTACTCAAGCCAGAATCCTTAAGTCACTGTTGATTCTGCCTTCTACAAATTTCTCACTGGTCATCAAATCTTACTGAATTCAAATGAGTCTCCCTCCACTACTCTAGTTCACCCATCATTATTTCCTACACAGGCCTCTTAAATGATCTCCCTGCCTCCAGTCTTTCCCCTTCCCAAGCTGTTCTCAATACTGCTGCTAGAGTTAAATTTCTAAACTAGATTGCATTATGTCCAATTTCTACTTGAAATGCTTTAAAACCTTCTTAATTGCCTCAGGATCAGGTTCAAACTCCTCAAAATGGCACACAATGCTCTTCACAATTTGGGTCCAATGTCCCTAACTCCTTCAGTTTCATCTCCATCTAATTCATCCTATGTATGCACATATGCCTATGTTATGTTCCTAAAATGTTCCTTGTAGTTTAGCAACGTATGATTCATTTAGGTGGGTTTCTCTTTCTCTTTGTAACATAATGATATCCAAAATTCTTTCAAGACTCAGCTTAAATGTTATTCTCTCTGCAAAGGTTTTCCTTATTCTCTGGCTCTTTCATTTTATACAGAATTAGTCATTTCCTAATTTATAAAATTCAGCATATTTAAACATTTAGAGTAAGAGACAGTTAAATTTTTTCACTAGAAATTGTGAACATCACAGCTATACTTATAAAATAGCATTCACTGTTACCTTAGCAAATGTTGACCCACGTCCTTCTGATTCAATTGTGATAGTTTTTGTACGACGCAGTAAAATCTGATCAATGTCCTCTTCACAGAATTTAGAGCCTTCATCTTCTTCCTCCATAATGGCACCATAAGCACCTCTTCGAAGCAAATCTTCTATTTCCTTTTTGGAAAGCTGTTGAATCTAAAGAGAAAATAATTTTGGTAACAATAATTTTTCAAAGTTCATAAAATGAGAAAGTATCCCTAAAGAATGTCAAAGAACACAAGAGGTCGTATTTAAATTGCTTTTGGGGTTGGGATGCACATAAGAGAGAAGTCACTGAAATAGTATGTTGAAGCTGTTGACTCCTCTTTGCTATCTTTAAAATAAGAATTACCCATCTCCCTAAAAATGGCTTTAGTTAAAACAAAGTGTAAGGCACATGTAACCCATCAAGGCTCTTTGTTAGTACTAGGATTCTGTTACTGATACAAGCCCAAGATATTAAACAAGAATCTTGAGGAAAAAAATGCCAAGAATCATCATTTGTAACAAGACAAAGCCAATACTAGCAGTTTGACACTAAAAAAGAATTTGAAGAAGTGTTTATATAAATAATGCAAATATTTCACAAATTCTATTTTGCTATGCCATGATACAAATGTCTTAAAAAGAGAGCAAAGAATTTCTATCTTGAAAACACATTCTTAGAATTCAAAAGCTATGAAGCTACACAGACAAAACAAGATTCAAAAGTATTAACTAAACATAGCTTTATTCTGAAAATGTCCCCTCACATATAACAATGTATTTCATGTTCAGTATGACCAAAATTAAATGATATACTACCAGGGGTAAAATTAAATGCAAACAAAAAATAACACAAAAACCCCAAATGAAAAAAGAAAATACACATACACCACCAACGTTACTTTCTCTTCCACTCATGCTCTGTAACACGGCCTTATCTAGGCCCAGCTTCAGACTGGCTCGGTCAAACATCTCTCTCTCATATGAGTTACGAGTTACTAGTCTGTAGACTTTAACTGCTTTGTTCTGACCAATTCTGTGGCAACGAGCTTGGGCCTAGAAAAAAATGAAAAGTTATAGATTTAATGTTTTTCTCAAAAGGCATTTAATAATAAACTATATATATGGAATATAAACATATGTATGAATTTTTAGACACTCTTAATAATTAGATATAACCTTTTTCTAGAAATTAAGGTAGAGCTTACCAGAATGAGAAATAATCCCACAATCAGCACTAAATCAAAATTTAAGCTTATATTTCAGAGAATATAAATCCATGAAGAATTATTGTGTTTTAATGGAGGTGTAATCAATATAATTTTAGACAAGAAAATCTATGAACAGATTTTTTAGTTCATAGTAATTCAAGCTTTAAAGATTTAAAGTCCAACCCTAAATTCTAAATCTTTTTCTACTGTATAATTGACAATCTTTTCAATATCTTTTTCTTAAGCTGGGTAATTTTTAAGGTGGAAAAAACCCCAAGGCAAATAACTCTGGAGATCTAAATTTTATTTAAATGGAGGACAAACTAATTATTTAATATGTACGTACACGTTTGAAGTAGTGACATCAGAGATATATAAGAGCTTCACATTTTATCTTGAGTTTTTACTAAACTTAAAATTTGATGATAAATCTTGACTCCAAAGGGCTATAGACTAGAATCTATAGTCTTTCTCCCAAATTATTAATCACCTTCCCATTATTTTCAGGCACATTACATCCTAAATTGTGGCTTTAAAATTTATAGGTGGGATTGATGCTTTCTGTGTTGTTTGTTTGTGTTTTTGAGAAGAGTCTTGCTCTGTCACCCAGGCTGCAGTGTAGTAGGCACCATCATAACTCATTGCAGCCTTGACCTCCTGGGTTCAAGTGATTCTCCTGCCTCAGCCCCTCAAGTATTTGAGACCTCAGGTGCACGCCACCATGCCTGGCTAATTTTTTTATTTTTCATAGAAACGGAATCTTGCTATGTTGCCTAGGATGATCTTGAACTTCTGGGCTCAAATGATTCTTCAGCCTTGGCTTCCCAAAGTGCTGGGATTACAGGTGTGAGACACCATGCCCAACAAGCCCTTAACTGACATCTTTATTCTATCCACATCCATTTTGTGACATTTGCAACCAAGAATTGTTAATGGGCAACTTTGCTCTAGGTCTAGAGAAAGTATAAGAGGTCAAATATTTTATTAGTCTGTAAAGACTAGATCTACTTTAGCAGTTAAGTAGGAAAAACCAAGTGAGAGGGAGAAGTTGGGGGGTTCAGCACAGTTTTTCCAATTCCTCCTCGGGTTCTATATGAGTTAAATTATTTTATTTTAAATTAAATTTTAGAAAATCACATGCACTGTGGGCAATTTTAAGTATAAATATGCATTTCAAAGGTATAAATTATGATTTTGGTTTAACCTAGAGATTGACAAACTATAGCCTATGGACCAACTCTGGCCTGCCAAGGAAAAATGCCTTTTTTTTATTCTTAAAGGATTATGAAAAACAAACAAGCATGTGTGATGGAGACCTCATGTGGTCCACAAAGCCTAAAATATTTCTAACTGGTCTTCTACAGAAAGAGCTGGTGCCTGGTTTAATCTATTCTGGATAAACCTTTGACATTTTGAACTAGCTTATATATAGTTACATAAATGAGTAATTTAAGATATTTACGTTTTGACCCAGGTATATTCTCAAGACCATTTATTATATTTGGTTTCATACCTATTTAAAAGCAATGACATGACAGGTCTGAACGTAGTGGGTTATCTCGATCGATTGTTCAGTTAGTTACAGATCAAACTCCTTGTTCTATAATTTCCCCCCTTCTCACTGATGTACTTGACTAGTCTTAAAAAAAAAAAAGTAATAATGTAAATTGCAGTACATTAAGACTACCATAAAGAATAAAAAAATTCCTCTTATACTTTGTTGTCTTCTCATATTCCTCCTAGATGCTTATCTTCTGCAAATTTTGACCCCCTTTGACCACTCTAATTAATATTCTTATGTTTCTATAAAGTCCTAGTATAGTCATAACTGACATGTATGCCTTTGTTTTCTAATATTTTATAAAAAGGCATACTACACTCTCTCTTAATTCTGTGCTTACTATACTGTATGATGATTAGAAAATAAAACTAGGATAAGAACTTATTTTTAAGGATTAAAGTTCTGAAAATTTTATTACAAATAAGTTATTCTTAGAGCTTAGGTCTCTCTCAAATTTACATAATATTCTTGAAACAATAAAAATACTGTGTTCAAGTGCACCTTCTTATAATTTTGTAAGACATTATTAAAAAGCATACTTTGTTATATTGAAATTAAAATAATTTCACCTATTTGGCACAGATATTTCACAGGGAAACATACATGTTAGTTTGTTGAGATAAAAATAAAAGATATGGATTACCAAAAATAGTAGCATGATTTTTTTAAAAAATCACATTTCTTCTTAGCCATGTAATTTATTTACCTGAAGGTCATTTTGAGGATTCCAATCAGAATCAAAAATTATACATGTATCAGCTGCAGTTAAGTTGATGCCCAACCCACCAGCTCGGGTACACAGGAGAAAAACAAATCGATCTGAATCAGGTTTACTAAATCGATCTATAGCAGCTTGTCGAAGATTCCCTCTGACTCTGCCATCAATTCGCTCATATAAATATCTATGAAATAAAATACAATAAGTTTAGATAGATGAATATAATGAAAACGAAGACACATTCTATCAAATATAAAGTCTATTTTCCTGAAACATTATGTTTACTATAAAATTAAGAAGCAATATCACCCCAATTAGTTTCTATGGCTTTATACTTTTTGGTGTGGGTGCCAAGGAGGAAACACAAACTAATAAAGATACAAAACCTCTGCATTCTGGCACATATGGGAAAAATAGCACTATAATTAATATCATTAAGAAGTTAGAATAACAAAAAAGTCCATAAGAACTACTTTACTGATCTCATAATAAATTATTCTTATAAGAAGTAGAGATTTTCACAAGACTTTATACAAGAAACCTATGAATATTATTGTCCTTAATCTATGTTACTCTTTCAACTGAGATACTTGCTTCTACAGTATTACCTACTGAGGGCAAACTGCAGTGCTGTCAAATTCTTTATAGTCATTACTATAAAGTAATTATCTTTTAATTTCTTTTATCCTTCCCGATTTAACATATACAAAATGCAAAAATTACAAGACACCAAGAAAAACAAAGTACAGAAAAATTTAGGAGCTAAAAGAGGAATTTAAGCGATATACATGTGACATTTGCCACACTTCCTCTGGTTCGAGACACTTCTTTCCACATATGATTTACTAGTTTTATAAGTAATTCCACTGTTATCTCTAGTACCTCCAAAATGGAGATATGACTTCTAATAATGTTGCTTACGACAATAAAGAAACTTGAGGTTTTCCATGAAATTCATTATAATAGAAATTTGGAAGTACAGTTTTATATTTGTATAAAGTGAATAAAGAGATCAAGAAAATGTGAGAATGGCTATTTTTAGAAATATTGCAATTCAATGTTCCTACCACTTATATGGTATAAACCTGAGAATAACATACATTTTGAAATGAGGCTAAAGGAGCAGAACACTGGCAATAAAAATGGAACTAGAAACAAAACAAAAAAAAGACTATAAAATTGCTGATAATATAAACCAGTATAGACATTTCCTTATGTATAAGGGTCAAAAATCTATTGAATTAAAATCTAGAGCTGAAATTTCTAATTCCGTTTTATTAATATATTAATAGGTTGATATCAGATTGAATCCTAATGTTCTGATAAAATATCCTATGATAAATATGCTATTTGTCATAGCCTAAATACTGATTAGACACCATATATATATATATATATATATATATATATATATATATATTTTTTTTTTTTTTTAGACAGGGTCTTATTTTGTCACCCAGGCTAGAGTACAGTGGTGTGATCATAGCTCACTGTAAACCTGAAACTGGCTGGCTCAAGCAGTTCTCCCACCTCAGCCTCCTGAGTAGCTAGGGCTACAGGTGCATGCCACCATGCCTGGCTAATATTTTATTTCTATTTTTTGTCAAGACAGGGTCTGACTACATTGCCCATGCTGGCTGAAAGTCCTAGCCTCAGGCAATCCTTCCACCTTGGCGTCCCAAAGTACTGGGATTATAACAGGTGTGAAACACTGTATTTGGCCTCATTAGATAATAGTTAAGACTATCTTACTGTCATGTACCAATAAACAAAACTGAGACAAAAATCCCACATTAAACAAATTGGAAAAGATTAAAGGATGAACAAATTTTACATAGTGCCTAAGAATAAAAGTATAACTTAAGGTTCTAATTATAACGATGAAATAGATCCAATACGCTCTTCAAATCATTTTTTTAATTTTGAAGATGGCTATCTTAAATATAAGTCCATTTAAAGTGACATTATTACCATGAGGTTTACAAATCAAGTAAAATATACACTACTAACCCCATTCCCAGGTCAACAAACACCTATCAATTTGCAGGATTTTTTTAATCAGTCTCATCACCTCTATCTACTATTGCAATATACGCAGGTCAGGAAAACACACAACACATAATCCTAAGCAATCTTTACTTACAGATTTGAATGCATTCTTATTTAGGTAAAGAGAAAGATAATAAGCTGGATTATAGTACAGTGCTGCACAAATCTTAATAACATACTTACTGTAATTCACAGCACAATTCAATGGATTACACAGTATGCTTTACCTTTTATGTATGAGATAATCCTCTAGGATGTCAAGGCAGCGTACCATCTGAGAGAAGATGAGCACTTTATGACCTCCTGCTTTCATTTTGGGAAGCAATTTATCAATAAGGACCAATTTACCAGCAGACTGGATCATTGCTTGAAGATGAAAATCAGAAGCACCTGGATTATATGTATCTCTAAATTCTCCAAGTATTTTCTCCTCAGCACCTGACAATGATACACATTGCTTTTGTTAGGATTATTTATGTTTTTGGCTAAATCTCCACCAAAACCAGACTGTAATTCCATTGACGACACTGACAATGTCTTAAGTATCTTTTTATTTCCCAAACACCTAGCATAATGCCTTGCATAAATTTATGTTTGCTAAATCTTTAATGAATGTTATTAGGGAAAGAATGAATGAAACTGTGGTCCTAAGCCTGGTAAGTTATATTTTAAAAACAAACATCTATTATCTAAATACCAATCTTAGCTGTGGTCAACACTGAAGAAAGATCATAATTAATCTGGATGTGTCTATGAGCATCTTGTTAGCCATCAAAATAAGGAAACAAGAAAAAATTAAAAGAGAAGTCATGTTATAGGTTCTTGCTGCATACTTCAGAAAGTCTAGGTCAGAGTTAAAGAGGCTTTCTGAATTCCTTCGCTCAGCCTGTCTAGCCATGAAAGAGTACAAGAATTCCAGGAGAGACTTCAGTTGTCTCGAATGAAGTAAGTACATTAGGAGTATATTCCCAGGAATAAGTGAAAAAAAAACAAGCATTATACAGAAAGAACACTGGTATTGAACCCGACAAGACCTTAAAAATCACATTATTACAGCACAAAAACTAAAACACTAATTGTGGTACCCAGACTGGAAGGAAACCAGGAATGAAATGTAAATACAAAAGCCCAAAGATGAGTTTTGCTGTCATCATCCATGAGAAAAATTAAACTGGAGGGGGAATTTCAGTCCAAATCATACTGAACAAACTCATGCTCTTGTAACCTGGTGTGCTAACACCAGACACTACAACAAAGTAGTTCACATTGTTCCAGATTCTGAAACATTTGTAATCCCTCAGAATACAAGAAGACAGAGTTGTAACCTCCACCAGCTGCAGTGGTGTTTTGTTTGTATTCATTAGTATTTGCTGAAAGGAAAAAATATTCATTGTAATCCTTTTTAGCTACCTTTGATAAGATATGGATGATTACAGCATTTCCTGAGCTCCATCATAGTATTGACCAAGTTAGGTACATTAGTTTGTCCTGCTCCTTTGGATAAAAATGAAAAGTTTTTCTCCAAAATAGCCCGGTAGTATTTCTTTTGAATGTTAGTAAGTTCTACTTCAATGATGGTTTCTTCTTTAGGTGCCAACTTCTTTTCCACATCTTCTTTTAATCGTCTCAACATCATTGGTTTCAGGATAGCTTGAAGTTTCTGTACCTGAATAAAAAGATACATAATAAGTGTATATTTAATTATACAAAAAAAAATTATAATGATAAGAAATTTGATGAACTTGTTTACAAAGAGCGATAGGATACCTGTTCCTCTGTTTTCAGATCACCAAATTCTTGCATAAATGTTGATTCCGAAGGAAATCTTAAGGGTTCAAGAAAGTGAAGAAGACTAAATAGTTCTTCAACTGTATTTTGGAGAGGTGTGCCGGTCAAAAGCACCTTATGTTCCTACATAAAGAAAGAACAATTCACATCAAACATCATAATACTAAGATTATATGAAAACTGACTTAGGTTATCAAATTTCCAGTGTTTGACAAGCAAATATTTTTCTGGCCATAATTTTCAAGAGTTAACTCAAAATATATCTCTACCCACAAATCTTCAGTAATATACTTCCCTAACCACTTTTTAAAGACTTTTTATCATTCTTGTAATACCTCATTTTGTATGCTATTAATTTTTACTCATTCACGCCTTTAAAAATTCTAAATAATTTTAGAAGCAAAGAAATAAACTTTATAAGAACAAAGAGGGTATTTGTTTCTTTTGTACTCAAGTGTTCTTGGCACAGTAATTTGTATACCAAAGAGTACTCATTATTTATGATTTGGATGACCATCATTTAACTTTTTATGCAAGAACAAATTGTCAAATCATTGAGGTCACAGTCCATGATTGTAAAGGATGCAATATGCTTCTAAACTAGAATGTCATTAAAAATTAAACATAATACCAACAGAAGACTATTTTTAATGATAGTACAAATTATCATTTAAAATTTCATTTGACAAAACCTCTAAATCCCCAAACTAAATATTTGTCTATGTATCTGTGCATCTGCAAATATATGTATATGCTAGTAAACAATCTAGGAAGATACACATCAAACTGTAAATACTACAGTGAGTAGTCAAACTGGGTATGGGGCATAGACGGAGAAGGAGCACTTTAATTTTTTACTGTATGTCGTTCTGTACATTTATTTGTTCAAATGCTCATGTACTAATTATGTGATATTAATTAAAAATCAAAATGTTTTAAAAACCACTTTCATTTGAAAAGGAGCAAAAACACTAACAAAAAGATGACTTTAAAAATCCTTATTAATTATAACCAACATATGTTAAACATGTAGAATTATGTAGGAACTCTTTTACCATAAATGATCTGAATAATAATATAACTTTGGCAAAAGGGCTTTTTATGAAGGAATTTATGGCTTAAAATTTATGGTCTTATTTTCTTTTCAACAGTACACACTCTACAGAGGTTTCTTTGTCTTAATTTTAGAAATTAATTGCTAAAGTTTTGTGGAGGAAAGAACATAAACATTTTTAAGTCTTAGAAAGCAGGTATAATTTTTTTCCTTACCAATTAAAGACAAAAAACCCCAATTATCACAGAATTCAGATATATCTATACTCTAAAATTTAAAAATAATAAGTTTTTAGCATTAACTATGACTCTTTATGACCTTTTACTATTAACATATAGATAAGAAATTGAAGTCATAGTGATGGTATTAAGTTACTTACCAGATTCATGAGTTTCAGACCTTCTAGGAGTTTACAATTTTTATTTTTTAACCTATGTGCTTCGTCAATAATCACACATCGCCATTCAATTGCATTAAGCTCTCCACAGCCCCCAAGAATCATTTCAAAAGTGGTGATGATGGCTTGGAATCTGTAAGCTCCTCGAATGATACGCCCCTAGAAATTATCAGATACAATAATTGGCTGGAATGTCTTAATTGCCTTTTTTATTCCTGTCACATGGCATCTAATGACATCTGCTATAAAACATTTTCCACTGAAATTTTTATATATGCATAGACACTTCCTTACAATGAGCAGTTTTAGCATTAAAACTATTAAATTGCTGTTTTCAATAACATCAAAAATTATGCCAATATAACTATATTATTTATAATTGTATCCAAATAAGTATTCCCTGGTAAAATGTTTTATGATAATTTTTATGAATTATAATAACAATTTTGGTCAAGAAAGAAATGGTCATTATAAAATCTGGCCAATGAGATTCCAGTATAGTGTTTATTACTTAACATGTATGAGTTCGTTCACAAATGATAAATAAGCAGTGAATAATTAGCCATCCAAATAATTTATTCAGCAAATATTTATTGAGTGTCTATGTGCCAGACCCTGTTCTAGTTGCTGGAGACATAGCAGTAAACAAAACAGACAAAAATAGTTATATCTAACTGCAATGTACATTCCAATGATTCTAATGCAGGATACAGTCATTAAGGAAATAAACCAAATATTTTTTAAAATAAGTAAGTTGGAAAGAAGACAAGCGCTGTGGAGCAAAATAAAACAAGAATATATAAGGTTGGAGATGACCACCGCAATTTTATATTGGGTGGTTGGGAGAACATTATGAAAAGTGACATTGAGCACAGATCTGAAGATCAGGAGGAAGCCATGTTGTATAAACGAAAGCATTCTTGGTAAAAGAAGTAGGAAGTATGAAGGCCCTAAGGTGGGAGTATCTTTGGCAGTACTCCAGTAACAGTAAGAAAGCCAGAGTGGTTGAAACCCAGTGAGTGGGGAAGGGATGAGGCAGACTGGATTGGGACTTGAAAGCTGTGATAAGAACTTTGGCACTCATTCTGAGCAAGAAGCTATTGAAGGGGTTTGAGAGAAGAAGTGCCATGATTTGACATATGTTTTTAAGAGTCCCTTTGGTTGTTGTGGTGAAAATGGTCTGAAGAGGCCCAGGACACGATCATAGAGACGGGTTTAAAAATTGCCACAGTAATTCAAGCAAGAAATCATCTTTGGAGGCCATGAGAAGTGGTCAGTTCTAGATATATTTTGATGGTAGAGCCAACAAGATTTTGTAATAGATATGGAATGAAATAAAGAGAGGTCTCAAATTTAACTCTAAAAATTTTAGCTTGAACAACTGAAAGTTTGTGCTATTATTTACTAAAGAGAGGAAGTTTGGGATTTTGGTTTTGTATATGTTAAATTTGAGATGTCTATTAGCTATAACCACATGGAGTTGTTAAGCAGGCATTTGGATATGACTCTGGAATTTAAGAGTTTAGAGTTGGTGGTATAGATTTAGGAGTTTCCAGCAGTACAGATGGTATTTAAAGTTACGTGTATGAATGAAATCTCTAAAAGAATGAGTATAAATATAAAAGAGTTTGAAGACTGAGCCCTGGGTCACTTCAAAGTTTAGATACAGAGAAGAAGGAACCAATAAAGGAGGCTTGAGAAATAATAAGTGGTGATGTAGGACAGCATGAAGTCCTGGAATCTAAGTGAAGAGAGCATTTAAATAGGATTGAAAACATAAACTACTGGGTAGTAAAAAAAAGGAAAGGTTAAGAACAATTGTGACTTAGGTTTTAACTCATAATAAGCTACTTAATTTTAGATAAATTCATGTTGATTGCATACACTGAGCATTACGTTGAATAATAGCTCCAGTAGAATAGGTATAAATTATAAATTTATGGCATTTATACGGCTCTAAAAACCTGGGATGTAATATATTCAGTTAAGTTGATATCGTGTTTAACAAGTGCTCTTGAGCTTGACTGACTTGGGTTTATTAATCCCAGTTTTGCTCTGTGGTTTTGGGGCAACATATATGACTACTTTATGCCTCAGCTTCCTCATGTTTCAAACAGGGATACTATTATCTATTTTACAAGGTTGACATTACCAAGATTAAGTGAAATAATATATGTAAGCTATCAAGTAGAATGCCCGGCACATGGTAAATACTCAATAAATGTTTGTGATTATTAGTGTTATCATTTCTGTTACTTTTCCCAGGGCAATTAGAAAAGTTTTAGCATAATTTTAGCACTATTTTAATTTGAAGCTATTTGATAACTTACAGAGAGAAGTAAAATATTCAGTTAATTTACATTAAGATATATTTGAGAGTTTACTCTAAAAGTTATTTCTAAATTTGAAGTACAAATCTACTTATTACATGACACATCTTTATCTTTGGAAATTTAAAATCTATTCAGACAATATCCTTCTAGAATCTATAACATTTAACACAAAGTACAATTTTTAATATATACAATTCAGTTTATTACACATCAAGAATCTTTCAGGTTTTTGGCTATCATATTTATGCCAAACTCATATGACAAATATAGTAAACTTGTGACTTTGTTAAAAATCTCTTGAAGTCTCAAGATTTTAGTTGTGCCTTTTGTAAAAATTGAAAGGGTTGAACGAAATCATTTTTATGATACCACACAGCTCTAAAATTCTACAAATGTATGATTAAGAATAATAATAAAACATTACAGAAGTGAATCAAACTATAACCTAATTAAGATATGATAGACTCCAAAGGTGCAAAAGTGATAGTTTTCAAGTGAGGAATAATTAAAGGATTATATAGATGCTTAACTTCATATAAAAGTAATTGTTTCGACCTTGGAAGTAGAAGGAAAATGAGGTTACAGGAACAAATCAGTTAATCCATTTTCACCCTCAAATAGGCAGAAAATCAGTTATACCTGGGAGGCAAAAGTAGGCGGCTATACACATTATCTTATATCAATTTCTATCATATCCCATGACTTGGCCATGCATTATAATGATACTTTTAGAATAGAATAAGTAAAAGAAAAATATTAAGGTGCTTTTTGGGGTAGAGTGCTAGGCAATAAACTTTTTCCAATTAAAAAGTACAATTCTTTGTGAATTATATCTATTGATTTTATTTCTTAATAAAGATTTTTATCTAAAATGATTCATATTAACATTCAAGAGTATCTTGTCCAAGGCTATTTTGCATTTAAAAATAAAGACTGTAACTTGGCACTTCATATTTTATAGTCTTAACTTTGTTAGAAAATTCTTTATTACGTTGTCATCTCTTTGTTTTATGGTATGTGTATTTAGGAGGAATAGGAAATCCTTTCCTAAAGATTTAACTGCGCAAACCAAAATGGAAAATGTGCCTATAAAATACAGGGGAGAAGAAAACCATCAAGTTACAACAGTACTGAAATAACCAATCCTAAGGGGAAAAAGATGCAGGTATGCTTGTATTGGTATACAAAACAAACCAAATTTTTTTAAAAGTCCAAAATCAAAACCCATTGAACACGAAAGAGAACCTATGGTCTCACCTCAAAAAGCATTTAAACCAATGGTGTTCAATGAAGATTTCAATTTTAAAATTGTAGGAAGAAAAGCTGAAGGACAATCAAAGAGATAGTTATTATTCTAAAAATAAATCCAATGTGTATTTTAAAACAATTACTAAAATAATTATTCTAGCTGAAAACGTAAGGATTACGATCAATTTTGTACATTTGTATAAATCAATATACTTCATTAGGGTGTATTAAACCATTAAACTGCCTTTTGCATTGTTCTCTTCAGCTACTAAAATTTATTATAAAATAAAAAATGATGAATAAAAGCGTTTAAACTAAGATCTAAGTAGGCAATCAAAATCTATCTTAAATTTGAAAGTAATTGGTATGTAAAGCTTATCTTTTTCAGCCCTAGCCTTTCAAACAATAAACAAAATCATCAATAACACACCTGTGAGTCCCTGAAGTACATCTCATATTGCTGTATCATCTGTCTGCTAATCAGGCTCCCATGATAAACCACAACATTAATATCAGTCCACGTACGAAATTCTCTCTCCCAGTTTGCAATAGTAGAAAGTGGAGCAATAATCAGGAAAGGTCCTCTTATACCAGTCAGAAGGATTTCGTAGAGGAATGTAATTGATTGAATGGTTTTGCCAAGACCCATTTCATCTGCTAAAATGCAGTTTCGTCTGAAATAAACAAATATATTATCCATGCATACATTGGGTTTTTTGTATACTACAATGTTTTAAAAGATAAATAAATACACAAAAATAATCAAAGATCAAATAATAATACTTGCATTTATAAAAATGTAAAAGTTGCTAAAGTGCAGAGTAGGTTCAAGATTATAAAGGGACAACTAGAGATTTTTGTAACTCCAAAATAAAGATATCACCCATTAGATATTTGACTTTTTAAAGAGTGAGAAGGCAAGACCAAGCAAACTAAATATGTTATTTATTCTGGAGTCATCTATTAAATACCTTCTATCTCTTAGGATGGCATGAGAAGACGGGATACAAAAGAAACAAAACATGTTCTCTGCCTTCCAGGGACTTATATCTATTAGAGAAGCAGACATGCAAATAAATATATAGTCATGCAATGTGCCATCATAGAAGCACAAATAAAGCACTGGTTTTCACCCAAGGCTGTGCATTGTAAGAGCTTACAAATCGTGGAAAAAAACCAGATACTCAGGTCTCTTCCCTGTACATTCTGATTTAAGATGTATAAAGTAGAATGAAATCAGATGTAATTAAAAAAAATAAGCTCTACAGATGATTATGGCACGTGGCCAGTTAAGAATTATCAGTATAGTTTATTATGGAAGCTCAGAAGGGTAAGTATCAGCTTTCACTGGAATAGATGACAGAAGACCTCCTTCAGAAAGGAGGTCAGTGATCAGTAGGATTTGGCCAGAGAGCACAGCAAAGGAGTGGAACTGTAAAGAACATGGACCCAAACCTGGTTAATATGGTTTTGAAGGGAGGGAGGGGCAGGGGGAGATTATTGAGATAAGTAGAGTTATTAACAAAAGAGGTTAGACATCATTCTACTATGCAACGGGAATCACCGAAAATTAAAAAAGAAACGAGGAGATTAGGTTTGTATTTTAAAGTTTACTCTGGTAACTACTGTGGATATTAGAGGATGAGGTGACTAGAAGCTGGAAAGCTAATTGGGAAAGTACCATTAACAGTGCAGGGAAGAAAGTGTGAGCACTTGGTCTACGGGAAGAGAGACTAAGAGCAGAGAACTGATTCCAGAATTAATTATGCGTTAGAATGAATTGGACCTAGTTACCAAGTAGACATACTGGGTATAGGATGACAGCCGTACTTCAGTTTGAGTGACTAAATGAACTGTGTATTATTAACTAACACGGAAAACAGAGGAAGAACAAGTTTGACATGGAAGCAACAGGAAACAATTAATTTTGAATCTGTTGTGTTTAAAGAATCATTGAGACAGACATTCAGGTAGCAAGAGGCAAAGAGAAATACGGGCCTAGAGTTCAAGACCTTAGTTAGAAATAAAATATGGTACCATTAGAATATTATTGCTAAGGGAAGGCATGCGGGGTATAGAAATGACTTAGGGAGAACAAACATGTAATATGAGAAGAGAGCAAAAGAGGAAGAAAGAAAAGAACCTGGGGCAAGAAAAAATAACATCTAAAGGGCAGGCAGAGGAAGAGTAACCAGCAGACTATTGAAAGGAATAGTCATAGGTACTGGAGAGCTAGGAGAGAGTCACATCGTGGAAGTTGCTGAGTTTTAGAATGGGGGGAAAGTTTATAAAAGAAAGGAGTATCAACTATTATCCAATGCAGCAGAGGAAGTAAATTAGGGCTGAAAAATATCCCATAGATTGGGAAACTAAGACTTTCAGAAAGGAGATAGAAACAAAACTCAGGCTACAACAGGTTGAAAAGAGAATGGGAGATGAGGAAATGAGAAGAGCTAGTGTAGGCTACTCTACATAGAAACGTACCTAGGAAGTTACCAAGAGGGTTCAAGGTAGCTAGAAGAAAAAGCAAAGCCAAGAGAGGGTTTGTATTTTCCTTTTTTCCTTCAAGACAGGGTCTCACTCTGTTGCCTGGGCTGGAGTGCAGTGGTGCCATCCTAGCTCACTGCAACCTCAAACTCCTGGGCTTAAGCAATCCCCCTGCCACAGCCTGCTGAGTACCTGGGACTACAGGTGATGCCACCACACCTCAATTTTTCTATTTTTTTGTAGGGGTCTCACTACATTGTTCAGGCTGGTCTCAAATTCCTGGCCTTGAGGAATCCTACCACCTTGGCGTCCTGCTAGGATTACAGGCACCAGCCACTGTACTCAGCCTCGTTTTTCTTTTTATAGATAGGTCAAACTCAAATTTGTTCATAGACGGACAGGATGGCAATAATCTTCAGGGATGGCTTGAAAGTAAATGTAAAAGAGAAGGATGATAAGTGAAGTGAGATTTTGAGAGGACTGGATGAGATGGTATGTCAAGAGTTGGGGTGGCTGCATTAACACTGGTCCTGGGGAAGGACCCTTTAACTTCTAATACAAGAGGATAGAGCTAACAATGGCTATGGGTGGGAATACATTTGTAGGCTTGGATATGAAGGCAGGCAAGAATTTGAATGAAATTCACTTACTGTCCTCCGGTTTCTCTATGAAGCAGTCAGACATAGAGTGAAGGGGATAGACTTGTGATTAAAGGGCTTGAAGAAAGTGGTGAAAGTTTCAAATAGGTAGCGTAGGAAATGGGAACAGGTACTGATGAGGGAAGGCAAGTTAAAAAAAATGTTTTAACTATTTCACCTGGATGTTTCTCTTGGGAAAAATGATCATTAACATTTAAAAAATATAAACCAGGAAAAAGAGGACTGCAGGTCCCTCTCACTCCATCTGAGTCTTGTGATTTACCATTACTAAGTTAAAAAAAAAACTCAGAAGAATCATGTGAGAAGTAAAAACACTGAAAAGTGATTTTCAATGAAAGTGTCATCAAATTTTGCTGTTATTACTAAGAATAGTGCCTTCATTTGCTCTTTTGTATACACTACTATACCTCTTTCTCAGTCATAATACCACGATTTTACAACTGTCTTTTCATCTCAAAGAATGTGAGATATGTTCTACAAAGCATTTATAAGAATGGGGCAATCCGTTACTAGGTCCCCATATTTTACGCTCCATTTCTTATCAATTGCTGACAACCTACTTCTTTGAAGACTTACATTAACTAACAGAGATCTATGTAATCTCACAGGTGTATCTTTCTCACAACTCAATCTCACTAACAAGAACCAATTGTTAGCAGATAGTAACATGGGTTGGGAAGCTGAACATAGAAAATGTTCTGTAACGTAGAAGATGTTTCAGGAGGTATTTCAAATTTAATTATTAATCAACATACCAATTTTCTTTTATTCTGATTGGTACACATCTAAAGAAAGCAACTGTAGTTAAAAATCCTAAAATGTAATTTACATATTTTCCTGAGGTAATCTCACTTTAAATAATGAAGACTTCATGACAATAACAACATAGCACCATCAGTATCTATTTTACATAATATATTTTGGCACATATTAAAAAAAAACACTAAAATTTTTTCTGTGAAGATACACTACATACCTATTGTACCAATTGAACAAGAGCCAGTTGAGTCCTTCAAGTTGATATTCCCTGAGTTGATTGCCATTTTTATAGTCCCTGGATTGATCTATTTTCTTCCAAATATTAGAGGGAGGACGGTCCTTTGTGGAAAAACAAAGAATGAATTATGTATATCAGACGATTAAATCTTCCATGCATCTCACTCATGGCAAAAAGCATTGCTTTGAAAATAATCCTAGAAGCATAACAATGTATAGTGTTATGATGAAATTTTATATAACATTCAAAGGTCAAATTAGTTCCTACACAACTTTCAGAAAATTAAACATTTTTCCCAACTCATTCTATAAAGTCACGATAACAAAATCAGACAAAGACATTATAAGAAAAGAAAATTATACACCAATATCCTTCATGAACAAAGATGCAAATGTTCTTAACAAAATTTTACCAAATGGAATCCAACAATATATAAAAGGGGCAATAAATCATGACCAAGTAGGGTTTTTACAAAGAATGGAAGGTAGGTTTAAAATAGAAAATTAATGAATGCTGATCAACAGACTAAACAAAAATAATATGATAATCTTAACAGATGAAGAAAAGGTATTTGAAAATTTCAAACTCTCATCAAATTTTGAATAGCAGGGAACTTCCTCAACCTGTTAAGGCACATCTACAAAAAAACCAAAGCTAACATCATACTTAAAGGTGAAAGACTGAATGAATGCTTTCCCCCAACATCAGGAATAAGGAAAGGATGTCCACTGTGCCAACTTGTACTCCATATTGTACTGCAGGTTCTACTAAGTGTAATCAAGAAAGAAAAACAGATGAAAGTCATCAAGAATAAAAAGAACTAAAACTGTCTTTATTCATAGAAGACATGATTTGTCTACATAGAAAATTTTGTGGAATCTACAAAAGAAAACTAAACTAAGTAGTAACTTTAGCAAGGTTGCATAATACAAGATCAATACACAAAAGTCAACTGTATTCTATATGTGGCAACAATCATAAATACATTTTAAAAAAACAATACCCATTTTAAAATAGCATCCAAAATACCAAATATTTAGGAATGTATCTGACAAACGTTGTGTGAAACGAGTATATTTAAAACTACAAGACACTGCTGAAATTTAAAAAGAGCTAAATAAATTAAGAGATATATCATTTTCATGGATTGAAAGACTCAACATTAAGTTATTACTTCTTCCGAAGTTAAATAATAGATTCAACACAATCCAACCAAAATCCCATCAAGGTTTTTGTAGAAATTGGCAAGCCAAGTCTAAAAGCATAAGGAAATGCAAAGGACCAGAAATCGCCAAACAACTTTGAAAAAGAAGAATAAAGTTGGAGGACTTAGACTGACTGATTTCAAGACTTGTAAAAGTCACAGAATTAAGACTATGTAGAATTGATGTGATGATAAAAAAACAGGTTAGTGGAACAGAATAGCTGGTTCAGAAATACACCTATAGGTTATTTAGTCAATTGATTTCTGACAAAATTGAAAGGCAATTCAGTGAAGAAAGGAATGTTTTTCAACACAACAAATGATGCTATAACAATTGGATAACCCTGAGCAAAGAATGAACTTTGAGCCATGCAATTGCACTACATACAAAATTAACTCAAAATGGATCACAGACTTAAATGTTACCTAAAACTACAAAATTTCCAGAAGAAAACAGGAGAAAAGTCTTTGTGAACTTGGGTTATGTAAAGATTTCTTAGATATGCCAAAAGTTATGAAAAGATAAACTAGACTTCATCAAAAGAAAATTAAGAACTATTGCTCTTCAAAAGATATTGCTAAGATAATGAAAAGGAAAACTATAGGCTGGAAGAAAATATGTGCAAATCATATATCAAATAAAAGACTTGTACCTAGAATATGTAAATAAATCTTAAAGCTTTAATAAGAAAACAAGTCAATAAAAAATAGGCAAAATATTTGAACAAGTATTTTATTAAAGAAGATTAATAGTAAATAAGCACATGAAAAGATGTTGAAAATCATTAATCACTAGGCAAACGCAAATCAAAACCTCAATAACACATAATTACAAACCTGTTAGAATTGCTAAGATTAAAAAGACTAATGATACCAAGTTTTGGCAAGGATGTGAATCAACAGAACTCTCATTCACTGCTGGTGGGAATGTAATATGGTATGACGAATTGGAAAAAATTTTGGCAATTTCTTAAAAAGTTAAACATACACACACCATATGACCCAGCCATTTTACTCACAGGTATTTACTCAAGAAAATGAAAGCATATGTCTATACACAGACTTGTATACTAATGTTCATAGCAGCTTTCTATTTTTTTTTTTCAGCTTTATTTCTAAGAGCAAACACAAAAATCATCAAAAGGTAAATGGGCCAAAACTTACGGAATACTACATTACAATAAAATACTACTCAGTAACAAAAAGGAATGACCTATCTAAACATGCAACAACATGGATCTCAAAATAATTATGCTTATGAAAAAAGCCATATGAAAAAGAACATATAATGTCTATTTACATAAAATTATAGAAAATGAAACATAGTTGATAGTGACATAAAAATCAGTAGTTCCTTAGAAATGGGGAGTGGGTAGAGAGAAGGAAGATTTATGAGGGAGGGATTACAATGGCACATGAGAACACTTTTGGGTATAGTAGTTTATTATCTTGATTATAGTGATGGTCTCATATGTCAAAACTTGTATGAGTTATCTCACTTGATTGTTCACAGTTACAGTTTGAACTCCTACTTTCCCCCCTTCTCACTACTGCACTTGACTAGTCTTAAAAAAAAAAAGGAAATCACGGAGTGGTGCTGAAAAGGTAAATAAAAAAAAAAGAAGAAAGAAAATAAGAAATTTAAAAAATTTAAAAAGGAAAACTTATAAAATTGTATACCTTAAATATGCACAGTTTACTATGTCACTTCAATCTCAATAAACCTATCTTCAAAAAGGATGAATGCTGGCTGGGCATGGTGGCGCATGCCTGTAATACTAGCACTCTGGGAGGATCACTGGAGCTCAGGAGTTTGAGACCAGCTGGAGTAAGAGCAAGACCCCATCTCTACCAATAATAGAAAAAATTAGCCAGGTGTGGTGGCATGAGCTTGTAGTCCCAGCTACTCTAGCTACTCGGGAAGATGAAGAGGATCGCTTGAGCCCAACAGTTTGAGGCTACAGTGAGCTATGATGACACCATGGCACTCTAGCCAGGGTGACAGAGTGAGACTCTGCCTCAATAAAAAAGAAAGGCAAAAAGGATGAATAATGTATATCAGATTTTCTCACATATATTTTAAATCTAACATACAAATTACTACCTTTGACCATAATATCACTTTTGATATTTATGGTACAAAGCATCTCTTTCAAAAGAAATCTAGAAGCATAGAAGTATAACATTATATGTAAAAAATTTTTACTCATTTATATATATAGTTATATTTATTCAAATATAATTTTTCTTTCTTAGCAATAAAGGGCTCTGTCATAAATTTATTCTGGAAGGCTAAAACATAAATTTTCAAGATTCCTGAATAGGTAAAGAAATAACATTATCCTATCCTCAAATTAGTAGTCTAGGTTGTAGGATAAACAAATTTCTTAGAAATAAGCAAAAGGTTTCCTATTGTCTTCAGCTTTAAAATTATATTATACCATTACTAATCAACAAAATTACACTTCTGAAAATTATCAGGATAATCAGTAAGTGTATAGTAACTGTAAGTGAAAAAGAAAACACAAGCTATCAGTATAATGAAAATAGAACTGTTTACTAAATTCTGCTGCTACTTAACACAAATAAGATTTACTAAAGAAACATTTTTTAAATGATACCTAATGAACTTTAAAATAATTAATATACAATATTTTAATTAATGCTTAAATAATTTCTACATTAAATTATATTCTGTATAGTTTCTTTTCAGCAACCCAATCACCATTAATATTTCCTTACTTTGGGTGAGGGAAAAATTTTAGTTACAGAATCTCTAAAAATATATGATTTATATGCTGTTTTATTTAACTGTAATAGGCCGGGCGTGGTGGCTCATGCCTGTAATCCTAGCACTCTGGGAGGCCGAGGCGGGTGGATCGTTTGAGCTCAGGAGTTCAAGACCAGCCTGAGCAAGAGCAAGACTCCGTCTCTACTAAAAATAGAAAGAAATTATATGTACAACTAAAAATATATATAGAAAAATTAGCCGGGCATGGTGGCTCATGCCTGTAGTCCCAGCTACTCAGGAGGCTGAGGCAGGAGGATCGCTTGAGCCCAGGAGTTTGAGGTTGCTGTGAGATAGGCTGACACCACAGCACTCTAGCCTGGGCAACACAGTGAGACTTTGTCTCCAAAAAAAAAAAAACAGTAATAAACTGGCAAAAAAATCACTTACCTCCTACATTATTTACCTAGGACAGACTAGCATTGCTGTCATCAATTTTACATTAATTAAGGGGATTAATTCTATTGGCTGTACCCCCTTTACCAAAGACTATACTATATATTTAAGGCATCTCTAATTATTGAAAAGCTCCAAAAGAGCTTCTAATGTGCACTTTTGATTAAAAACTACTGACCTAAAGAAACAGCTTACTTGAAGAGGCTAAAGGTCAGGTTACCACCAAGGCATAGTCCCCATCCCCAAAATAAAAATCTTTCCCTTCCACAACATCCCTTGACAACATCACACTCCTCTCTGAATTAGTTGATGCTTCTGTTTTCCAGTTCAAGGAATAGTATTTAGATGTTAAAAAGAATGGGAGTAAACTGATATGTTTTTGGTAATAGCCTATGGGCATTATTTGAAAATAAAATAAGAAGACCAGAAAATAATTATTATAAAAACAATATGATCTCTTCCATGGAATATTTAGAAATATACAAAAATATGTTTATCAGGGCAGGTTCCCTCACTCTGGTGTCAATCCAAAAGTAATCTGGCTCCTGTCTTTTTACACATAAACTCCCTCTTTGGTGAAGAAAAAAATTTCTTTCTTTTTTTCTTTAGCCAACTTAACATGGGAAAATAGTGGATAAAGAAATTTCTATGACCAAATTATATCTGAAAGAGAACAGGAAAAAATGTTTAATAAAATTGTCACGTCTCAATGTGAATTTCTTTTGGTTGGCTCCCAAAATTATAACAGATTCATACAGCAGCAATCATGGTTAAAAGAAATAAAAGTAAAACACTATACAATTATTAGCAATCTCAAACTTACCATAATCTTCTAGAATTCTATGGTTTCTGTACTAGAAGAATCAATAACCTACTGAAGGGGTTTTTGTTTGAGAGGTGGGGAGAGATATGCATATAATCAGTAAGAAATCAGTGTACTTGATTTATGTAGGCCTTTAACAATATTCTATATAAAAGGCTCTCCTAAAAATGAAGCTACTATGGAAACATAAACTATGTAGTTATTGAAGAAATAGTGGGTTTATAGAAAAGAAGGAAAACGTAGGCATAATATGTACTTTTCTTTTAATAGAGAATTGATAACTCTAGCAGCATAAAACAGACTAAGGAAAAAAATTGATAAATCTAGGACTGGAATTGGTATTATTGAAATTTATATAAATGATATGAGAGGAGTAATGAGAAACAAATTCAGAGATGAAGTAGAAGTATTAAATGGAGAAACTTTTCTGGAGGGAAATTGGCAAGGAAGTACTTATTAAAATTGAAAATGACATATACTTTGACCAAGCAATTACACTTCTACATTATCTTACAGAAACATGTACAGGGGCTTGATGTTCAACATAGCATTGTTGATAATAGCAAAAATGGAACATTCACTAATAAAATAGCTAAATTAATATACATATATAGCAATTAAAAAGAATACAGTATTAATTACAAAACAAGGACTAAACAGAAAATTCAAAGTAGACACTAAATCTACTAAATTAAGAAGTGCTAAGATTTTATGAAGCTTTTTAAGACAGGTTCTTACCAAATGTCTTGTGTCAGGCCTTGAAGCTTGCAGTTGTTCAAACTCCTCTATTTTTGCAAGATCTACATCTTCTTTTAGTTCCCAAGTACTATCTTCATATGGCAATGAGCACCATTTTACTAAGTAGTAAATAACAGGCTGTAAAAAAATTTTTTTTCATTTTACCATTTTGAAAAAGAGAATAGTAAAAAATAGCTTAAACGTATTAAACTACATCAATAAAAACAAATGAAACATTTTTTAGTGTTTTTAGGCCTTAGCTTCTAAAAAGTGCTAGGTTTTACTTACTTAAAAAGTATTTTACCAAATATTTACCTCACCAGTATCCTTATCTTCACAAAAAGACACTTCTAATACTCTGTCTACTTCAACGTAGTCTGGGTTAAATGGTTCTTCTTCCATCTAAAATTAAAAAGTAACTTAATTGAGATCAGACAAAGAAGTGGAAAGGTACAAGTAGAAACAAATTTACTAGCGTTTCACTACAGAACATAAGTTTAATTTCAATTAAATTTCCAGTAAATGGAATTCTTCCATTTTCATTTCCCAAAGATATTGAGGATATTATGAATAACCATGTTATAAATAATAACACCAACCAAATAGGAGTAAAAAATAAGGTACTCTAGACAAATAAGTTTGTCTAGAAGACATATTCCTTAAAAATACCCTGAAAGCAGCCTCTATACCTTTCCTTTGCTACTTTACTCAGGTTGCAAGAGTTGAAGACCAATCATCCCACATGTTTCTCAGTTGTATCAAACACTCTTTATCTTTCCCTGATGGTTCCTATCTATGCTCAAGACCCACTTATCTCTACTTAAGCTACCCCAAACTCAATTGCACTCATTATTCTTCAACCCACATGTCCTCTTGTATTTTCTAATTGCATTAATGGTAACACAGCTCCCTTTCCATGGCCCACACTCAGTTACATTGGAGAAGTCATCTTAGAGTCCTTTTTTTTACCACCTCCCACATCTAATAAGTCACCAAATCGTACAGATTCTAGTTTTAATTGTAACTCAGATTGTTTCCTCCTTCCTCATTCTCACTTCTTACCTGGACCTTTACAAATAACCCCAACTACCATCTTGCATCCCTCTAATCTGTTTTTCACATTGTCCCCAGAGTGATCTTTCTCAAATATAAATCTTACAAATTGCTCCCTTGCTTAAAATACTTCACTGACTCTCCCATGCTTGGGGATCAGGTCCATATTAGTTTTTTTTTGAGACAGAGTCTCACTCTGTTACCCAAGCTAGAGTTGCTATGGCGTCAGCCTAGCTAACAGCAACCTCAAACTCCTAGGCTCAAGCAATCCTCCTGCCTCAGCCTCTAGAGTAGCTGCAACTACAGGTGTGTGCTACCATGCCTGGCTAATTTTTCTATTTTTAGGAGAGACGGGGTCTCACTCTTGCTCAGGCTGGTCTTGAACTCCTGAGCTCAAGTGATCCTCCTGCCTTGGCCTCCCGGAGTGCTAGGATTACAGGTGTGAGCTACCACACCTGGCCCCATATTAGTTTTTGTGGAATAAATGGAATCCTATCTTTTCTTCCAGCCTCACCTCCCATTGCTTGTCACATCTTTAACCCAGATTTCATGCTCCAGAAGTAAAAAACATGATTTTTCAAACTCCATGTTCTTTCACACCTCCACGTGTTTACCCTCATTCTTCTTTCTTCTGACTAGACTGCTGTCCCTTGTCTTATCTGCTGGGCTAATTCCTACTCATCTCTGAAAGTCTTACTTTCAACAGCTGAGATCAGCTTTCTTCGCTGCCTCTCTTTCTCTGCTTATCCTCTAAATGCTGTAGTACTCCATGGCTCTGACTTTAGTTCTCTTCACTATCTTAAACCTCTCTTGAATGATATTATCATGCCTATGGTTTTATATAGGATACACCTGGTAACAAAGTACAATGCTGAACACCAGAATGGTAACTTGGTACTTTAAGATTAAAAAAAAGTGGTAACTGAGGTGATAGAAATGTTAATTAGTTTGAGGTGATTATTTCACAATGTATAGGTATATCAAACCATCAGATTGTGTATCTTAAAAACATACAATCATCAAATGTACCTCAATAAGCAAACTAAAACAATACAAAGGGAAACTTCACTAGTTAAATGGAAAGAAAAAAAGGAAAAAAAAGGAAATTTGCACAGTTCCTTTTTATGTTGTACCCTAGTCAGGGAAGAAAAGTTAGTCTTCATGAAAAATTAAAGACCAATTAAGTCCTTCTAAAATCTTCAGCTCATTAGGAACTTCTAGATCACAGTAAACAGGTGAGAGATTTTTGAGGAGCTGGGAGGACCTCCCAGCATTCACAACTGATAAATTATTAGAATATTCATATGTTTGAGGTAGATTTAATAATTACAAAGGAGATAACAATAATTTCATGGTGGAGATATCTAGCAGGTACCACCTTAATGTAGTGATCAAAGTTAACCACCAGTAAGGGGGCAAACAGATATCATGTACCACCTGATATCATTTACTGAGAATAAAGCATCACTTCTATGGTGTTCTTTTAAAAAATGCCTAACCTGAATTGTGATGAAACACTACGCAACCCCAAACTGAGGAACGTTTTACGAAATAAATGAGCTGTACTCTTAAAAAATGTCCAAGAAATGAAAAACAAAGACTTGACTAAGGAAGACATTACAACTAAATGCAACATGCGATGCTGGATTACGTTCTGAACTACATAAACACACACACTTTTTTTATACCATAAAAAACACTAGTGGAACAATTAGTGAAATATGAATAAGGTCTGTAGATGAGATAATAGTACCACATCAATGTTAACTGTACTATTTTTATGTAAAGCAATGTATTTGTTTTTAGGAAATAAATACTAAAGCATTTACAACTCACTTTCAAATGGTTGAGAAAAAATGTGTGTGCATGACAGAAAGAGAGATGGAGAGAGAGAGAATACAAATGATAAAGCAAACACGGTAAAATAATAACATTTGGAAATCTAGTTAAAATGTGTGTGGGAATTTGCCTTATAATTATTTTGTTTAAAAGAAAAAGTTTTTTAAAATTTCTAATTAAAAAAATTTAGAGGAATTTAAAACTGCTCTAAAAAAATAGTGCATTTGAAAAAAATTTAGAGCAGTAAAGAACATCGAACCATTTAGAGAGGCCTAGCAAAGTAAATGAATTTTTTCAATGATGCTCTGTTCACACACACACAAGGCTGGTATAGAAAATATGCAATATATTTCATGTACTGAAAAATCTTATTTTCTGTTTATTTGCAACATTATTGCCTCCTTTACTTGAATAACTTTGCTGATAAATTCTTTGTGATATTAACACACCCATATTCAACTCTAACTATTGAAATACAGGCTAACTTAAAAGTACAAACATTATCTCCTGTTCTGAATTATCAGTGTTCCTGTTCCAGCTAGTCTCCAAACTAATTTTGGGAAGAGAAAAATACTATATGTAGATAGCATTTGTATTCAAATATCAACGTTGGAAGCCTAAGAATTAAAATAATAATTTTTGATAAATAATACTACATGTGTTCAGAGTCCAACACATAATAGTCTTATTTATTTTTTTCTTACGTCTGCAAAAAAATGTGCTCTTTGTGCTTGTCTCAATTTGAATCGTTTGATTTTCTGCTGGATCCTTTTATCTTTCAAAAGTTGCTGTTCTGTGGCCCACTCACAGTGAAGATAGGAGCTAAAATTTTTATAAAAGCAATATATTAGAATAATACAGAAAACCATGTATTTCTAGATGTATTTTAATCATAACATCCAATGCAAAATATTACTTTCAACCTTACAAATAGGAAGCTTATCATTTCATTTAATTTTAATAGACTCCATATAGTTTCTATTATAAAATAAAGTCAATGTGATCACTATATCCTAAGGAGATTGTACTCTAAAAGGTCTACAATTTGCCATTATAGAAACAGAATGATAAAATGATTAAAAGTTTAACAGCAAGATGTGATTTATCTTTTATTTTTTTCACATAAATAGTTTTGTCATGATTAGAAAGCTGATTTGCTTTGAAACCAACATAATTTTAGTTAAAATGCTTTCATGGAGGTATAGAGAAAAGTTGAAAAGTAAACAAAAAAAAGAATAATGATTTTCCCACAATTACCAACTCTTAATTAATTTACCTAGGACCAAGATTAAAATTTAAACTTCTAATGTCAAATCATCACATTGTGTACAACTGACACAAAAAACTTAAAGATCAGAAATGCTTTCCTTTTTTAAGAGATAAGGTCTAGCTATATTGCTCAGGCTGGCCTTGAACCCCTAGGCTCACACAGTTCTCCTGTCTCAGCCTCCTGAGTAGCTGGGACTACAGGTAGATCAGAAATGTCTTTTATAAAAACAATACAAGTACAATGAGTAATGTCTCTAATTTATAAAAGCATATTTTATAAAGATTCCTGCATTTTGATAATATTTAACATTTTCTGGGGGAAAAAAATTGAGTTTTAACATGAAAGGTTTTCAAACAGACCGTTTTCACTTTTTAATGATTTTTAGGTTCATGCAATTATAAAGAATAAAAATTATCATTAAAAATGTATATAAAAATGAAAAGCATAATTAATTTTAACTTTACGTATTTATATATTATTATTAAATATATTAATTTATATCTCAGTCGACATCTTTTGATTATTTTTCTAACTCAAATACTTACTAATTCTTGTATTTTACAAAAAATTCTTCTGTATCAATCATCACTCCAGGTGATATCTAAGAAAATAAAATCAATAATTGTGACTCTTTTAAACAAGCCAGAGAATATAAAGTGTAAAATGTAATGCACTGTTACTTACTTCCTTTTTTACAATTCTAGAAGATAGTATTTTGTCTACAATTGCAGCATCTTCTTCACTAGGATTCTCCTATGCAGATGAGGGGAAAAAAACAAGATGGAATGCATTCAGAAAAATCTTTTAGTTGCCACTTTGTGTGTTTATGAATAACACTAATATTCAACAAAAATTTATTTACATAAGTGCTGGGCACTATGATAAATATTAAGAATACAAAAATGGAAAAAATACATCACCATTGTTATTATCTCTGTTATCATCTACGTCATCATGATCATAGTAAACAGTTGTGATTTTTTTTTAAAGGCAGAGTCTCATTCTGTCACTGGGCTAGAGTGCAGTGGCATCATCATAGCTCACTGTAACCTCAAACTCCTGGGCTCAAGCGATTCTCTTGCCTCAGCCTCCAAGTTAGCTGGGACTACAAATGCATGCCACCACACCTGGCTAATTTTTCTATTTTTTGTAGAGACAGGTTCTTGCTCTTGCTCAGGTAGTTCTCAAACTCCTGGCCTCAAGCAATCCTCCTGCCTCAGCCTCCCAGAGTGCTAGATTACAGGTGTGAGCCACCTCACCTGGCCCCATATTGGGCTTTTTAACCTGCTAGGCATTATTCTAAGCACTTTTCACATATTAACTAATTTAATCTATCATCATCTCCATTATTACCACCAAGGTCTCTGGCTCACTCAGCTATCAATGAGTGGCTTACAATGCAGACAAGGGGGACTAAAAGAATTATAGAAGAGTAAAGTGCATATGCAAGGCATAGAGGTGTCAAAACATGGCATTCTGGTTAACTATGTTCATAAAACAGATGGCTAAGTTGCAGGAGATGAAAACAGAAAATCCAAAGGGCTTTAATATACTATGCTTAAAAGGCATCATTATTTTTATAAGATTTAGGAAACCCCATTCAATCTAGCAATTCCACTACTAGGTATCTACCCATAGAAAAAGAAGTCATTTTATAAAAAGGACAACTACACCCAAATGTTTATTGCAGCACAATTCACAATTGCAAAGATATGGAATCAATGTATGAGTAGATAAAGAAAATGTGGTATATGTATACCATGGAGTAGTTCTCAGCCATAAAAAGGAATGAAATAATGTCTTTTGCAGCAACTTCGATGGAATTGGAGACCATTATCCTAAGAGAAATATTTCAGGAATGGAAAAACAAATACCACATGTTCTTACTTATAAGTGGGAGCTAAACGAAGGGTATACACAGTCATAAAGCAGTGTAATGGACACTGAAACTAAGAAGCGGGAGAGTGGGGGGAGGGGCAAAAGCCTATCTATTGGGTACCTTGTACACTATTCTGGTGATGGGTATACTGAAAGCCCTGACTTCAGCATTATACAATTCAGTCATGCAAAAAAACCCCACTTGTAACCTCCTAAATCTACTGAAATTTAAAAAAGAGAAAAAAACCATTAGAGGAGTTTTCAGTAGAAAAATTAATGTGATTAGACTTGTAATTTAGAAATACTTTGCAGAAAGGATAGAGTTTGGAGGAGTTTTAGGAATATATATTTAGGAGGTAGAAAATGTGGTGACAACTTGGATGAAGAAGCAAAGGAAAACGAGGAAAGGATAAATCCTTAGGTTTCTAATTTGAATGACAGTCAACTAATAATATGGAATCCCGGAGGATAGGTTGGAACAGTTTTTAGGAGGAAAAACAACCTAAGTATTTTATAGAATTTATATTGGTTTAAAATGTTTTATAGTCATAATCCCAAATATGCCTTACCACAAATAATTGTAAAGGCTGTTCACCAGGTAAAGGAGCTGAATTCTTTTTTATTTTCATAGAGCATTT
This sequence comes from Lemur catta, assembly GCF_020740605.2. Taxonomy (NCBI): domain Eukaryota; kingdom Metazoa; phylum Chordata; class Mammalia; order Primates; family Lemuridae; genus Lemur; species Lemur catta. The sequence continues at coordinate 8,907,789 of NC_059147.1, read as the reverse complement.
AACCTCTTCTTCAGATTGTTTCCCTTCAGCATCTTCTGTGTATTTTTTTCTTTTAATTTGTCGATTTGATCTTCTTTTCTGTAACGAACCACAAGGATCAGATTGATATATTTTGAAATAACAGTTTTTAAAATCACTACCCCTAAAGTCGGCAATTTTATACATTAAATTTTTAAAATTACATTCAATGCTCATCTTTTCCTCTCTTTCTTTTTAACTAAAGGAGTATAATTTGCCCTTTGCCACAAGCTTACAACCTTCCTAAAGTTTTACTTCCAATAATTTCAGATAACAAAGATTAGTAATACCTTTATTACCTTTCTTTGGAAATTGTTAAGAATAAAGGGGTCTCTCTTTTTAAAAACTATTTCACACGTTGGGCAAAATATGCTTTATTAGTAATACGTTTATTACTGTATTACTTTTCTTTAGAAACTATTGTTAAGAATAAAAAGTTATCTGTTTTATTTACGTATGTCACATCTTGGGCAATACATATTTTAAACTATTAATACTTTCACAGTTTTGCCCCAAATCTAAAATGTGTATCAGATGAATACTGGCTAAATAATTAACTGGGGACATGAACCTAGAAGAAGACATTAAATAATATTTGCCAAAACTTGTGAAACTGTGTTTAAAGCAGAATAAAATAAAATAATATAAAATATTTTAAAGTAAATATACAAGATAATAAAGAATTAAATCTACCAAATAAATTAAATTTGAATGAAGGAAGAAATTGTTTCACTAACCTTACTAGCTTTCCTTGAAAATAAAGAATATCACTATCATCAAACAAAATTAAGCCTTTTACAAAGTATTATAAAGTAATATAATTTTTAAATAATCTAAGTAATTTAAAATTGGGACTCAAAATACACATGGCTTTACTTACCTCCCTAAATATCTAATATTTGTTTCAAAAGTTTTGTATTGCAAGGAAAACTCAAAAAAAAAAAAAAAGACTCACAAAGTTACAAATCTTTTGATGTTTCCACTATAAAAGCAAAATCTCAAGTTGGTCTGAAAATTCAAAGGGGCTTAGATTTACTTTTTTCACTTCCCTAAAACCTCGTGGAGTAGAGGCAGCCCAGCCAACTGTTCTACTGCTCAACATTTGGTAAATCTATCCTTTCTTTATTCTATTCCATTTTCTTCTATATATTTAGTAACTTTCACAACACTCCCCAAAAATGGAACGAGCAAAACAACCCACATGTTCTTCTTTTGGTTTCTGCCTGTCTTCTGTTTGCCAGGTCTTTCATTTATTTCCATAGCCATGACAAAATTGGCTGAGTCAGGGCTGCAGTGTGGGTACAAACTCTTATTTATATCAAGTAAGATTACAGTGGCCTTAACATCATGCTGCTGACTCTTTCTCTTATGAAAAGTAGAATATTAAGAGAAACAAAGGCACTAATATGGTCAGTCAAATGTGTTAGACAACTCCACACCTCATTTAGGATGAGTCACTGTCTCTTGGCCATGAAGACATTTAGATTTTCAAACCTCAAAGTAACACTTCTATAGGAGACAGGCAGGTGGGCATATAAAAATTATAATAAAAGGACTACTAGAAACCAAATTTTCCCACATCCTATTTTGGAAAACATATGTATTATTTATTTTTCCCTGGTGAGGAAAATTCTATGGATTTCTAATGCTAAGCTAAAAGAATATTTAGAATTCTATTATGGGCATGATATAGTTCTTAATGTTCAAGAATAGTTTAAACTAATAAACCACTGTGACGTTTATTATTCTAAAAATAACACGTTTTGATTAATGTCTCACTAGGCATGACTTCTAAATAATGAAGTTTGAGAATAATTCAGTACATTTTTGGAAAATTCTGTTAGATGTTTTCAGTATTATAGTTTCCTTTCTGGTCACTTAGGTATCTGTTAGTACTTAGAAATATCTCAGTTAGGCCGAGCGCGGTGACTCACGCCTGTAATCCTAGCACTCTGGGAGGTCGAGGCGGGCGGATTGCTTGAGCTCAGGAGTTCAAGACCAGCCTTAGCAAGAGTGAGACCCCGTCTCTACTAAAAATAGAAAGAAATTATCTGTCCAACTGAAATATATATATTGAAAAAATTAGCTGGGCATGGTGGCGCATGCCTGTAGTCCCAGCTACTCGGGAGGCTGAGGCAGTAGGATCGTTTAAGCCCAGGAGTTTGAGGTTGATGTGAGCTAGACTGACGCCATGGCACTCACTCTAGCCCGAGCAACAAACCAAGACTCTGTCTCAAAAAAAAAAAAAAGAAAAAGAAAAAGAAATATCTCAGTTAGTCTTTAGTAAATAGTAAATGAGTGACCTGAAAGAATCCTTCAAACTCACAAAAAGTGCACACCCAGGTAATTCTTCACAAAATAGAATGAGGACCACTTATTGTAAAACTCCTCCTTTATCCTATGAAGACTTTATCAATCTAACAGATTAATTAAAAGGTCCATGAAAGTATGAGATTATAGATGATTTTACCATAAATTATATGCCACTAGGGTATATAGTTATACATTAACAAGGTAAAGCCAAGCAAGGTCTCACTCTCGCCAGTGATCTTTCTGTCATACAACATCTTTACTAGTTTAAAAATATAAAAATTAATCTGATGTCCCTATTTTTGGCTAATGTGCTTTTTTCTGGCTTTCTATTTCCATAATGTTTTTTAAAGCACAATTTGAAATATGGATAAATTCTCCCTTCTAATTTCTTATTTCTACCTTGTCTCTTATGCGTTAAAGGCTTCCACACATCAGCCCATGGTACTTTGCATAAGAAGACAGAAGCATTATGCTTTTAAGTAACTAATATAGTACTTCACTATGATAACATATCACTTCTTTCCTATAATGATCCTAATAGTATGATCTGTTGCAGGGGCTATCTATCTATCTATCTATCTATCTATCTATGTATTTATTTATTTATGAGACAGAGTCTTACTCTGTTACCTGGGCTAGAGTGCCATGGCGTCAGCCTTGCTCACAGCAACTCAGACTCCTGGGCTCAGGCAATCCTCCTGCCTCAGCCTCCCAAGTAGCTGGGACTAAAGGCATGTGCCACCATGCCCGGCTAATTTTTTCTATACATATTTTTAGCTGTCCATATAATTTCTTTCTATGTTTAGCAGAGACAGGGTCTCGCTCTTGCTCAGGCTGGTTTCGAACTCCTGAGCTCAAACGATCCGCCGGCCTCGGCCTCCCAGAGTGCTAGGATTACAGGCGTGAGCCACCGCACCCCGGCCTGGTATTTTTTAAAAACATTTACATCTCTAAATATAGTTGGACTTCTGAAATAGTCTCTATTAAGATTAAAGGTAACAAAATTAAATACCAAATCATATTTTTAGATTTCCACCTGACTCCAAAGCTTAATTAGTTTCTAAAATTTCAAATCTTGACAATCCCCTGCTGTGGTTGAAAGCTATATGGACCTTTCCATGATTTATATGATGACATAATTATTATATAATGACACTATGTCAATCATAGAGATTTATAACTATTAGAAAATATTTCTTTCCTTCACCATTTTTTGTGTGTGTGTGTTAAAACAACACACCTGTCAAAGCAACCTCATACTATAGTGAAAAGCACGGAAGAAATGTACATGTTGACTATCCTACTGTTTCATTGTTTGGTAACGGCATAATGGAAAAATGGCCAGCATTATTCTAGTAAAAATTAAACTAAATTTTCTCATATTGAATAAGTTAAATATAAGTTTGCCTAAGTTAAGGATAACATATGAAGAAAAAGCCAGGCCATATAATATTAGGAGCTTCAATCACTGCCCTTACCTCAACTCTTGCAGCAGCCCAGGAGCCTTGAGCCACTACTCTCCCATTGGATAAGAAGCTGCATAAGGAAGAAGAAAGGCCATTCAGGGGCTTTCTGGCCCCATAATTCAACAAATGCCACCACCCCTACGGCCTACAATTGTATTTTAATTATTAGAGGGCAGAGGGTGGCCTGAATTATTATGACCTTCACTATATATAATTTTTAACTTGACAGAGTTATTTTGAATATCCACCTATTCCAAAAGCAAAAAAGGCAAAATGTACAGTATTTAGGTCTACATTAGGGGATTTTAAGAATAATTGTTTATCTTTTCTTCAACAGAAGCACAGACTAAAGGAATTATTTCTAGGAATGAGTCAATCCATTTGCTTTGTCATTTGTAGGTGATTTAAAAAGTTAATATCTCCATCATTAAGTTCATTTGAAAGCACTCTATAAGTACAGGATAACATCACTAGATACTTCTCCATACTAAAAGCCATCGAGGACTTTGTACTGTTACTTAACCTCTTTGGGCTTCAATTTCACTATCTGAAAAATGAGGGGTTCTGAGAGAATATGTAAGTTTCCTCCCACATCTAATATTCTATGGTAATACTACTAGGGGCATATTGTAATAACGCTATCTTATAAGTTCTACCATACAATAAAATGTATTTTTACTATTAAACTACAGTGTCAAAATCTATAAGGCAACATTATGCTACCTAAGTAATCCTAACAATGTTTCTTCTCTCAGAAAAAATTTTAATACTCACTTGAGAGTCTTGATCTTTCAATGTATGCTGTGGCATCTGCTCTGCATCAGATATTTCATCTGAAGACTCATTCTTTCTTTTTTGTTTCTTACCCAATGTAATAATGAGTTTGCTGTTTCAAGAGGAAAAGAATAAACAGTAAGAACTCTTTGCATTTTCCCATTTTTGGCCAAATTAAGATTGCCATGATAAACTTTCTTCCATTTTATATCACTTGCATGTCCAATCAAGGATGATAATTGCCCTGAAATCCATAATGACATTTTCAAAACATAAACTCTGTTATAATGGAACAAACATAAACCAATACTACAGTTAACGTATTTCTAAGCATTGAAAGGCAGACAAATCCTATCACTTGTTTTTCAGGCTCAAGATTACTTTTCATGGGAAAAATTTCAGGTGATATAACTGTATTTAATAATAAAAATAATTCATTTATTATCTTGCAGATTTGGAATGAAGCATTTTTTTCTCTTATTAAATTCCACTTACTGTCCTTGAATCCCTCCTATTCCCTAAAATCATCTACTTCTTTCTATCCAACAGTAATTTCTCCCTTAAGTATGAGAATTTAACAATTGTTCTTTAATTCCTTCATTTATGTTAAGGCTTATCTCAGCTTATTGTGTGTTCCTGAAGAGTAAAAACTATTATTTCTTATATTCCTACAGTATATATATATATATATATATATATATATATATATATATATATACATACACACACATACATACATACATATATATATACATACATATATATATATACATATATACACACACACACAGTATATATATATATACAGTGTATACTATATATATACACACACACATCAGTATATCTTTATATATGTATGTTTATATACATTAATATTTACACAAATACATATTAAATAGAACTATCTAAAATGAAGGTTTTTTTCTTTCCTTGATGCAGGTATAAGTACAGAACTCCACATTTCCTTATCTGCTTCAACAGACACAGGGACATAATCTTTTTTCAAAAATTTCGATAAATTTGTGAGTACAGATGTAGTTTTGCTACATGGACATACTGTATAACAGGGAGGTCTGGGCTTTTAATACACCCATCACTTGAGTAGTGTACATTGTACCCAATAGGTAATTTTTCATCCCTCAACCCTCCCTCTCCCACCTAGACGCATAATCTTAAAGCACCACACTAATCATAAACCACGCTAATTACTAATCAGCAAAATTCTATTTTAGTTATCTGTATTCCAAAAATTGAAAACTCACCCAATACTTTCGGGTATATTCATCAGAAAAATATCAGAATTCTTTCAGCAATTATTTACTTACATGGGAGAACTTGGAGGTTAACAGAATGCATTTCGAAATCATAGGGTCAAAGATTTAAACCTTGACTCCTCCATTTACCTATTCGTGAGACACGGGGCAAATCAATTAATCTCTTTTAGCCTTAGTTTCCTTGCCTGGAAAATAGGGATATTATAGTAGCTATTTCCACTGTTGTTGAGAATTAAGTAGGATAATTTATATTTGCTATTACTATGTCGTGACACACAATAATTTCTCAACTAATGGTAATTACTTCTAATTATTATATGCCAGGCACTTTCCCAGGTTCTAGGAATTGAAAATAAAGTGACACAGTTTCTAACCTTAAAGTATCACAGACTATGATCATAGTTAAAATGCTACAGTGGAGGTTAGCTTAGGATGCAATGTGAACTGAAGAGTATAAAGGAGGCTTTACAGAAAAGATAAAGTTTGAGATAGGAATTGTATGATGAACAGGAGTTTAACAGGTAGTGAAAGAAGAGGCAGGGTACATTACAGAGAGGGTGATACTACAGAAGAATGAGGAGAATATGTAGTAGAATCAGTGTGACAGGAACATATAGAGTACACACAGAAGGATGAAGCAGAGAGCTGGAGAGCTATATAGGGTACAGATCACAGAAGGCCTTGTATGACATATAGAGAGCTAACATTTTAAGGTCAGCTTTTAAAATTTTTAAGAAATGGGGTCTTGCTATGTTGCCCGGGCTGGTCTCCTGGCCTCAAGGGATTCTCCTGCCTCAGCCTCCTGAGTAGCTGGGACTACAGGCATGGGCCACTGTTCCTGGCTAAGGTCAGTTTTTAAGCTCCACAGGGCAAGGGGTTTTTTGTTTGTTTGTTTGTGTTTTGAGACAGTCTCACTCTGTTGTCTGGTCTAGAGTGACATGGCATCAGCCTAGCTCACAGCAACATCAAACTCCTGGGCTCAAGCAATCCTCCTTCTCCTGAGTAGCTGGGACTACAGGTACGTGCCACCATGCCTGGCTAATTTTTGCTATTTTTAGTAGAGATGGGGTCTCACTCTTGCTCAGGCTGGTCTTGAACTCGTGAGCTCAGTGATCTTCTCCCCTCGGCCTCCCAGAGTGCTAGGATTACAGACAGACAGGTGTGAGCCACCGTGCTCGGCCGAGGGCAGGAATTTAAAAGGAACCTCTCTTGTTCATCATTGGCAACAAATGTTTAATGAATAGACACTGAGATATTTTGAATACATGAAAAAATAAAGCAATTGGAAGATAAACGAATTTTAAGCAAGGGAACAATGTGACTATAAGAAAGTAAAATGTAAGGCAGGGAAACCAGTAATAAGGCAAATGACAACTCAGGTGAAAGAAAAAAGTGTAATCTAGGGCCATGGCAATGTGAATGAAGAAGTGAAGAAAGATATAATTTTTTATTGTGGAAGAGGACTCAACAGGACTTGGTTATTGACTGATGTGAGGCAAGAAAAAGTTGTAGAATGATTTCTCCCTACGTTATTCCTGTATTGATATGATTACCATGTTCAACAGGATAATGGTAATTCTTACTTGATGTCCCACCTGTAGTGTTCTGAATATGTGAAGAAAGCAAATAAGAGTAAAAAATATAGCTTACGTTGGAAGCAAAAAAGCAGAGGCATACAAGAAGATATTCTGAAACATTAAGGAACCAACCATAGTTACACTCCATTCCTTTCCATCACTTTCATTGTTTATTTCCTCCCTCTACTTGTACCTTTTCCTTATTCTCGGTTCCCTCCTAAAATAAAAATTTCCCTTGAGGCTATATTTACTGTTAGATACCACATGATCTTGTTCCTCCTCCTTCTTATCCACAAGTTCTCAAAAAAGTCATTTCCGTTTCATTCCTCAACCCACTATAATCTGAACTCTTGAAACTAGTCTTCATATTCATAGCTTCCACTTAATCAGTGTTTACTATGAGTCAGCCTCTGTGCTGACTTTACACGCATTCTCTCACTTGATGTCCATACAACTCTGAGAGGCAAGCATTATTATTTTAAAAGGAGAGGAAATTGAGGTTTAGAGAGGTGAAATAACTTGCTCAAAGTCGTACATATAATAAAAATAGACAGAAATTAAGTATACCTTACTCCAAAGCCTGAACTCCTAACATCTAAGTCCACAAATGACCTTTAAAAGCCCAAATCCAATAGAAATTTTTACCTAGTGACTTACAACTAACACTGTTTCCTTTTTGTACTCTTCTTGACTCCATGATGCAACAGTCTTCTGGTTCTTGCTAAAATTTCTCTCCCTAAATTTTGGCTCCTTTTTCTCTATCTACTCCTTCAATGTTGGCTTTCAGCAGCATTCAGTCATTGACAACTCTTCTCTGCCAGTCTCTTAAACTTTGGTGTTTCTCGAAGTTCCGTCTTCAGCCTTCTTCCCTCTCTACAAACTGTGCCTGGGTGATTTAATTTAATCTATTCTTAACTACCACTTAGAAGTTAAAGATTCTCAAATCTCTTATCTCTAGCTCAGACCTTTTCCCCAAACTTCCCCAAACCCATATAATCAATAGCTTATTAGACATATCCATGTGGATATGTCTAAAAGGTATCACAATTTTAAAATGCCCCCAAATCCAATCCTTCATTTTCTGTAAACCTAATAGTCCAACAGTCTACTAATATTAAAGTATAATGTAAATTCAGAAAAATGCACACATAAGAGTACCACTCAGTGAATTCTCTCAAACTGAAAATACCTGTCTAAACAGCTCCAAATCAAGAAATAAGACATTATTAGCTTCCCAGAAGCCCCTTCTCATGCCTCTTCTAGTAAGAATCTACTCCTGAGGGTACCCAATAACCTGCTTATGATTATTTGCTACATCCTAGGACACTTGTCCAGATGATTTTCAATGGCAAGGTCACAGACAATACTAAGTAAAATTGGGTAGTAGAAATAGGAATATGATACTTTTTCCTACTTGCTATCCCTCTCCAACCTAAATGGGTATTTTCAACTAGTCTGTAGATGAGAACACCACTAGTAAGAGGAGACTTTAGTTGCTTAAATAACAATTTCCCATGAAATGCAAATCAAATCCTGTTAATACAATGCCTTTTAATACATTGCTTAACAAGGCATTTTCTTGATAAGCTAAATGAATTATGTGAAATACATATTCTGATACAGTATCGATGTGGCTGCTTAAAGGCTCAAGTCCCACTGAATAAAAACTTCAATAAAATGAGAAGCAGATATTTAAATTTTTGTTAAATTTATAAATGATTATGAAGCAGTAATGCTGTTCCTTTACAGTGGTAGGAGGAGATTAAAGGAAGATTCTCTAAGGACAAAGGACTAAGCTGCTTAAACATTTTTATAGATAAATATTACCTAAATCTCTAGAAAATAAATCCTAATTAATAGGTATTAACTACCAAACCAAACTTAAATACCCACCCCCTCTGGTGGTGGGGATAGGTTAGATAAAAATGTTTCCATCACACCTGAGATAAGCTTTCATTGTCTTAATTGTTAGAAAATTTTACCTAAAAACAAAAAAGGAACTTATATATTTTATTTTCCATATATTCTGTATTTTTCATCCAACATTGTTCTCTAGGCCTGGAATAGCATCCTATTTCATAACACTCATTAACCATTTTTAACAACTCAGGCAAAAATCTTTTTCAAATTCCAACTTTGTATGAGATATTTCAGATACAGCAGTTTACCACTGAACCTTTTTAAGTCTAAAATGTTACACATGCCCTTTCTATTTTAAAAGCGTACATGTCCACGATAGGAAAAGAGGCCAATTCCGAAGTTATTCTTGACTGACATAATTGTGAGTTTAAAAAAAAAGTATAAGCCAAGTGTGGTGGCTTGTGTCTATAGTCCCAGCTACTTGGGAGGCTGGTCACTTGAGCCTAGGAGATTGATGCCAGCCTGGGCAACATAACAAGACCTCATCATTAAAAATACAAAAAAAAAAAAAAGTGTGTGTGCACACACTTTAACTATATACATATATTTAAAGATTTAAAAATTAGGATTATTTACATGGAACACTGAATCTTGAACACCCTAAAGTCATATCAATTTGTTGTACATTCTAAAATGGCACCTAGGTAATACTATAAAGGGGAACAATTAATTAGGTTGTTATCAGATCAGTAGTTCCTAAATGTGTGGGGCAGGCTTTATTAGAAAGCCATCTATTTAAAATACGAATTCCTCATAAGGAAACATCAGACAAACTCAAATTTAGAGACATGCTACAAAATAGCTAGCCATTATGCTTCAAAAGTGAAAATATCTTAAAAGAAAAAGACTGAGTAATTATCCCAAATTGGAGGAGACGACAAGATGCAATATAAAATCCTGAATTGGATCCTGGCCAACAAAAAAGGGGAACTGACAAAATTTGCATGTGGTAGGCAAATTAGTTAATAATATTATATAAATGTTTATTTCCTGGTTTTGATAATTGTGCTATGATTACACAAGATGTTAACATTTGGGAAGCTGGGTAAAGAGCCTAAGGGAACTGTGACTTATTTTTGCAAGTCTGACATTATTTGAAGATTAAAATTTTAAAAAATAATAAATCAGATTTGTGTGTCCCAACCTCAGGATTCTGATCCAGTTAGTGGAACCCTAATGTGACTGTTAAAATATTCCCTATGAATTCTGATGCTCTACCAGGTTTGGGAAACACTAGCTCAGAGAATGTTAATTAGTATAGAAAACTCTAGGAATAAATATTCAGGATAATGAAATTATTTTAGAGAGCATTTAAAATTTCAAAGTGCCTTTGGCTACAATATCTCAGTTGATTCTGAGAAAAACTCTAAGATAGGCAAGGGAGGTATTGGTTCCACCATACAGATAATGAAAGTTCAGCTCTAAAAGATGAAAAAAAAGGGCTGGGCATGGTGGCCCATGCCTATAATCCTAGAACTCTGGGAAGCCAAGGCGGGAGGATTGCTTGAGGTCAGGAATTTGAGACCAGCCTGAGCAACATAGTGAGACTCCATCTATACAAAAAAATAGAAAATTTAGCTGGGCATGGTAGTGTGCACCTGTAGTTGCAGCTACTCAGGAGGCTGAGGCAGGAGGACTGCTTGAGCCCAGGAGATTACAGTGAGCTATGATGATGCCACTGTACTCTAGCTCAGGCAACAGAGGGAGACCCTGTCTCAAAAAAAAAAAAAAAAAGAAAGAAAAAACTACCAAAGTCACACATCTAGTAAAAGACAGTAAAAGTCTCTTTATTCCTAGATTACTATTTCCAACATATCTTACTGACTTTAAAATAAAATGACACATATATTTCAACCAGTCAGCAGATATTTAATATCAATAAACACAGCTTGGGCTGGGCACGGCGGCTCACGCCTCTAATCCTAGCACTGTGGAAGGCCAAGGTGGGAGGACTGTTTGATGTTTGAGGTCAGTAGTTTGAGACCAGCCTGAGCAAGAGCAAGACACGGTCTCTACTGGAAATAAAAAAAATTAGCCAGGCGTGGTGGCATGCTCCTGTAGTCCCAGGAGTCCTCGGGAGGCTGAGGTAGGAGAATCACTTGAGCCCAGGAGCTGGAGTTTGTAGGGAGCTATGATGACAGTACTGCACTCTAGCCAGGTCAACAGAGCAGTACTCTGTCTCAAAAAACAAACAAACAAAACAAAACAAGAGAAAATACAGTTTAATGCCTAAAGAGAAATATAAAACTATATTATCTTTTAGTAAATTTTTAAGATTTAAGTTTATCTGACTTTCAAGCAACTGGATATCTCTATTGCCTATAAAATGACAACAAATAGCCATAAGTGTTATCTGAAGGAAGTCAGATGTTTCAAAAACAGAAAAAATAAAATCAGTTAAGTAATATACCCAATAGAGTTTACTGTATTAATTCTAAAATAAAACTTCTTTATAAATGAAAATAAAATTTTGTTAAGAATACATTCTTCAAATAAACTGACAGTTTGCTATTCTAAGGAGAAATATCTCCAAGGTAAACAAGTAACAAAGTAATACAGAATTTAAAATGGAATATATTAATAATAAAGGCTTTATGCAAGCTTTTTTCTTTTTTTGGAGACAGGGTCTTGCTCTGTCACTGGGGCTAGAGCGCAGTTGCACAGTCATAGCTCACTGCAGCCTAAAACTCCTAAACTGAAGTGATCCTCCTGCCTCAGCCTCCTGAGTAGCTGGGACTTCAGGCATGACCCACTGTGCCTGGCCAAGTTTTGTTTTTTAAAAACATTAAAGAAATCTGTTATCAATGTTAACAAAATGTAACAACAGATATTCAGACAAGTAAAAAAACTAAATATCAAAACATGGGTTGTTTCTGACAGCAAAGGGCAATTTCAGACTAAGGTATGAATGTGAAATGTTAATTCATTTGATAAGTATAGGCACTAGAAAACTGCAGTATTTATACTTGACATGTCTATATTTGATTTCCCGATGTAATTTATGCACTCATCTAAATCCTGCCCACATGTTATTAGTAGGTGCTGTGTAACAAGCTGCAATCTACACTGTATCAATCTGTAATTGCCCCTGTTCATTCTCTCATTGCAATAATTGGACAATGAATTGTACCAAATTAGTACATTTGTTGTAATTAATATACCCAAATCATCATAAGTGAAGAAAACAGAAAAATACTATTTCACATTTTTTCTTTGCAAGCCAAGTGAAAGGTACTGAGGCAATTTTAAAAGTCCTCAAATATAAACCTTTTTGAAAAAGAAACACATTTAACTTGGTGAAATGACTCCCATTTAAAGTTCAACTCAAGACTTCAGCTTAAACTCAACTTAGAAAAAACAAGTTATAAAAGGGTTCTTTATGTTAGTTAAAACTGTAATCCTTAAATATGTGAAAGTAACATTGTATTATAAGCGTTTGATAACTTGGACTATTCATTACTTCCTGTTTAAAGTTGGATATCATTCTTTACAAAAAGGTGAAATTCACTGAGTTGTTTTCACTAAGGATCCAATTATTAGTTAAGTATTAATCAGTCAATATATTTATCAGCACAGCTGAATTCTTAAAACATATAATTTTTTTTCAAATACTAACATTTCTGCAATCAGATTCATTTAATAACCAAAGATATGCCATAGTTTTAACTGGCAATATTTTTTTTCTTTCCTTCTGACACATAAAATAATGCTGTATCTCATAATCAATTAAATTCAGTACCATATGTACAACTTTTTGCTAATGATAAACCTTATTTGTATGTTTCATGTAATGGAAAAAATTTTTTAAATGGAACTGTAAATCTTATTCAAAATTCATAATAATGTGTAATGTATATATTAACTCTTTCCAAAGATGAATATGAACCAGATTTTCACTGAGTTTTATAATTTAGAAGTATGCAGTAAAACCAGTAAAACATTTTATCTGCTTGGCTTTGAAAAATTATAGAACTTATGTCTACTAATGGCATATAATTAATTCAAAAATCATAATAAATGTATACCATGCATTTTTACAACTGCTTTTCATTTATTATACACTAACAATTAATGAATACATGTATATTTTATTCAAGCAGATATTATTTCAAAATTCCTATCAGTTAGAAAAACTTGAAGCAGAGCCCTATGTAACTTTATTAACAGACTATAAAGTGACAATTTCTAATCTTTTTTCTCTCAGATTTTGTTATTATTTTTCTTTTAGATTTTACTATATAAATGGAAATGTCTCTTTAAAGATGTACCTGTGTACATACATGTTAGTTTTGTTAAAAAATACATATATATACATGTGTATATATGATAGCAGGTGATTAATAAATGTTATTTTCTTCCTTCCTTCTTGAAAGTTCAAAAGACTAGCAAACAAAAGCACAAAATAATTGAGATCTAATTTAATGTTTTATTGTTTCTTTTCATAACATGATTTATACATAATTTTTACTGGAGTTTGATAAATATATCTACATTTAGATATTTTCTGCTTTAACTAAAGAGAAAAGTTATTTCTAGTACCTGATAACTAGTATTCCTGCAACAAACAGAAACAATAATTATGAATAATACAAAAAGGAAAGAGTTTAAGTTTAATCATGAAGAGCGATAATTGATTAAATTTATAGGACTATGAGAACATTTTTAAGCACCAAGCATTCTACTTATGTCAGTTAAATAATCAGTAACATAAAGAAGTAAATTCTGACAACATGGAAACATAATTTAAATGTCACAGTAATAAATCATAAATTTAAAAATGCTTCAACCAAATCGTGTGAAATCTCATTATATAATCTAAAACCAAATAGAGCTGTAAGAAAATTCTACTGGAGGTCTCAGAATGAATTTTACTAATTTATTTTAAAATATAACTACTATTACTAAACCATTAGTTTTGTCCCTGTGGTTTTATGCATGAATTAGCTTGCCATTTTTGCTCTCAATTTAACAAATCAAATTCAATCATTTGGTATCATTTAATATTTGATCGTCTTTCCATTCATTCATTTCATAATATTCCTTCCATTCCATTCATGGAGCATCTATTATGTACCCACTATTACTGAAGGAATACCTGCTATTTTACGTGAAAGGCAGCTTTTTAGAAGCTGACTGTGAAGGTCATGAAAAATATCAAAGCAGAAAAACGTTGCTTTCAAGTCCTACTTCACCCTTCGTTTTGTACCTGCCATTTCCATTTCAACTCACACCCTTCCACACAACCATGAACAAAGTCCTCAAATGCCAGGCATATTCAAACAAAATTTATTTATCCTAAATGTTACCTTAGATAACCTGATAAGCAGAGGCATGCTCATGTCAAAGATTATTCTCCTTAACAAGTAGCAACCATGCTTTCCTGTTTGATTTGTTTTTAGGAACAGAGCCTTAATGGAAGGAGAACCTAGGTAGCTAAATGGCTTGAAGGAAGGGGTGTGACTTCTAGCCTTGGCTGTTTCCTTAAATAGCTACATGTTATTTATATTTTCAGAAAACAATAATGGCTAACATTTACAGAGCACTAAGCATATTCCAGGTATTGTTTTATATGCTTTAAATGTTATTAACTGATTTAATCCTCAAAATAACACTGTAAGGCAAGCACTACCATACCTCCATTTTACAGACGAGGAACATAAAGCTTGAGGAGCTTAAGTATTTTGTCTGGTGTTACACTGAGTGTAAGTGATAAAACTAGGATTTGAACAAATGCAACTTGCAACTGGCTCCAGAGCCAAAGAATTTAAGTATATTATCATACTGCATACCCAACCTAACTCACAAAATTGTAAAAATTAAATGAGACTACAAGAAAGTGTTCCGAAAAAGATATTCCTTGCATTGAAAAAAAAAAATCAATCTATAAAAGTGACAAATAATGAAAAGGTTTCAAGCACATTAGCAAGCAGAGGCAGTATTATTTTTCTTCAAATTAGTCTTCCTAGACTACATCAAATCACATCTATGGGTTAAATAAACACAATTACTGTTTACAAATTTTAGTGGCTTTTTAAATTTATACTTCTCACTGTTGGTGGTTAAGCTGCATCATACACTGCCTTCCAAATTAACTGATATCAATAATTTGATATTAATAACAGCCTAATTCTGCTAAAATAGAAAAATAAGATTTTTAAAAGGAAATGTTTAGTATATCATAAAATGCTGCTAGTTAAAATGATGCAACTGAACTTTATTTAAATGATTCTTCACACAAAAATTAAAAACTCAGCAAATTCAAAATTACAAAGTATAGAGGCTCATTGAAACACACAGTAATGAAATATTTCAATTGGCTAATACTGGAACTCTGAACAGTATGCAAATTTCATTTATTCCAACTATGCCTTTTCGTCCAACATGATGATCATTTTTGTCTTTGACTGATACAGATGGTCAAGATACTGTTTTACTCCAACAACTTAATAACACACAGGCAAGCTTCAATTTTACTTGCCTGCCTGCCACTTATAAATTCCTCTATCGAAAAGGCCTATATTTCAACAACTTTTCTTTTCTAGCAACTACTCAATATCTCACCATGTATTTAGCCAAAACGGGAAGAATATCATTTCCAGTACAATCCTCATCTATTTTCTCTGTTTTGTAGAGACTGCACCTCTAAAAAAAGTAACTGATCAATGCTGTGCAATATTAAAATAATTTATTGTGAATAATCTACCAACTTCTAATAAAAATACAAATATCACAAAAACAATCAGTACTCCACTGCAGTGCTACTAATCTCCTACCCTATTAATTTATGTTTTCTAAAAATCTGTTTGTCTCTAATTTAATTCTTTCTGATTTTCCCTTATGTACAATGTTTTTTTCTTAAACCAGATTCACTTCTGGTATCTTTTGCCTCTAGCTGCTCCCCCCAAATTTAAAGTAAATAATAGTTACTATAACTTTCGAAATCCACCAATTTCCTCTTGATTTATGCATTGTTTTTCAAAATGTTACCCTTCCAAATGGTATATTATTTTGTCTAGATCTCTGAGCCAAGTTAAAACTGAAAAACCTTAATTGTATTAACTTTTAGTATAGCAAAAGATTAATATGGGGTTTCCAAAATTAAAACTAGATAGAATTTTGGAAAAATAAGTTACTTTCATACTAAATACCTTTAAAAAATAAAAGGAGTAGAAATCTAACTTTCAAATTTCATTTTAGCTGTCTGCAAATAAAATGCAAAATCAATATTACTTATTGATATATTATAACAAGAGAGGCCATATTATTTAATGGTTTGGAATGAATGGCATCAGAACCAAACTAAATAATCTGGTGGTTGCATTTAAAATGCTAAGAATTAATGTGGTTTATAAATTTAGTTCTAAATATCTATATAATGTACCAATAATTTCTTAAGCAAATGAAGATTTTCATCAGGGAATTCTTTCTTTATTGTGTATTTTTGTGTGTGTGAAAAAGAGAAAACTTAGATTACACACTTCATGTAAGACTCTACATAAAGCCTTCAGAAATGACCAGATAGTCCTGCAAAAATAATTCTAAACTATGTTGACCTTAGATTATGTAAAACACACATATAAAGCAAATAACATTGTATTTTATTTATTGAAAATGTATTAGATAAGCAGTCAAATAAAAATACATAGGATTAATGTATCCTTTTAGAGCAATTCTTTGTTCTTAATAATTCTCTAGGAGCATTAATCCTCATCTGGCCTCTTTATTACATAAAGTAAATCAGAGTCTGTATGGAAGTAAATTGGTAAGAGCTGGGAGCTGCTTATTGTTTATATGGTCTTAGTTCTCTTGCCATTCCATTTAGTCAAAAGTTGTGGGTTTATAATGCTGTATTTCATGTTTCCAAACTATGAGGTGCCCAGTGAAGCACAAGTACAACTAAGAGGTAAAGAAATCTTACAAAGAATTTCAATGCACGTTCTGCGAAGAAAGTAAATTTGGAACTGGCATAGCAATATGGATTTTATTGTTTTTTTCCTGTTTCATTTTCATATACTGAAACATTTTCCTATCTTAAATCCCTTTTACTAATATTAATGTACAAAAAGCTATGTTCACAGAACAATAAAATTTAGGAGATCCTGGAATATTATCTAATTCATTCAAAAAGGAAATAAGGCACACATGGTATCTAGCAATTTAAAGCTAATATGGGAGTAAACATATCACATTCAAATGAAAAGCAGACGGTTAGACAGGTTGCACTTTCAGAACAAATTGAGGGATAGACACACTTGAAGCTTTGACTCGGGTGGGGCAAAGGCAACATATGTAACCTAAACATTTGTACCCCTGTAATATGCTGAAAGAAAAAAAAAATAAAAGAAAGAAAAAATTGAAAGGAATTAAATTTAATTCTTAACCAACTTACCCAATTTTTGTCTTCTCTTTTAACTTAGAACAAGTTTTTGGTTTTTTGTTGTCTTTGTCCTTTGGCTTGGATTTCATCCTTCTACCTTTCTTTTCCTCTTTTCCTTCAACTGAAGCACTAGGAAAGTTTTCAGGGCTCATTACTCGTGGAATATTGCGTTCCCCACGCTCCTTTGCTTTTGCTATGGCCTCTGATATTATGCGATTAGCCTTTTCTTGCTTGCTTTCTGATTCCACCTTTTTTCTCTGCTTCTTCTCAGACATGACCCTCACCTGGGTATTCTGCAACTTAGTATATGTCCCAGAACCATCACTCTTCTTGGAAGATGGAGGCTAGAGAAACCAAAATATATTTTTATAGAATATACCAAAGCACATCTAAAACAACTGGCATAAATATCTAAATTTTTTAAGTTAAGCTTAAATAGAGAAGTAAAATTACATGAGCAAATGTTTATGTGAGTGCTACATACAAATTTAAAATTGAGACATTTTGCTTATCTACAAATTAGTATAAACAGCTCAACTGCTACTTTTTAAAATGAGGGTTATGGAAGGATAATATAGATTCACTGATATTTTTCACAGCATTCTTGGTTAGTCGATTCAATTTTGTCCTGTAAATATAGTTGATTAAAATTTTATCCTGTAAATATTCTGTGCTTTTGGAATACAAGTCTTTTCTTTGGTCTCTACTCCAAAACTCTGAACATTATTAATAAATTTAAAAATAATTTTAATTTAGAATGACTACTCCTTACAGTTTATTGTGATTTTTAGAAAAATAAATCCTCTCTTTCAAGACTAGAACTAGAACCTGAAATCATTTAAATCATTTTAATGCAGCAACATAGCTAGTTAGTAAACAGACATTCCCATACTTAAAATTAGAGAAAGTTTTAGTTTTCCCATGAAAGAGTTAAATGTGAATTTTTTTTCTTTTTCTATATCATAATTATTTTGCTCAGGCAACTCGGGAAAGAAACAAGTTTTATAGTTTTACATTAAAATTATTAATATTTTAGCAATATCACAGGAAGCAGATCAAGAGCATTTTAAAAAGAATTTCCTCTTCAAACACGCATTCATCCACATATACTTAGATCACAGTTTTGTTATGTTCTTACCCGTAAACATGCCTCTGACTATAGCAAAGGAAAAAAACACCAGGAATTTCCAAACACATTTTCATGCTGATTCCAGTGTGCTTTACTGGATATCTTTTCTATACCTGCCTCATCAAAGGTTTCATAGCAGTGCTGCAGCACTGGGAAAGGAATGAGGGTTTAGAATCGTTCACTAAAATGCCACCTTAAGGCCTACAGGCTATAACAAATAACCAAGACTCGAGAAAACAGCAACAAGCTCAAGATGGCGATGCAGTACGACTCCCGCAGCAGCAGCCAGTAATAAGGAAGGTTATTCAATCCCATTAGCCTTTTAGCCCAAAGAACCCCTCCTCCTCCCACTCATTCAGGCTTTCACTTACCCTTCCTCTTGGCCTCTTCACTGAAGACATTTTTGGCGTCAGACAAAGGCTTGCCCTCTGCTTTTCCACCACCCCAGGCAGTGCTCAAGAAAAAAGCATTGAAAGAAGATTCCTAAATGGCCTATTTAGCAAGCTCCAACCAAGAGATGCACAACCCTCCACAAATACACATTTTGATTTATCAACACATTTCTGCCTTGGCAAGTTTGTATCTACTGTTCATCCTATCTAGGTATGAAAAAGGCTGTAAACACTCCTAAAAAGCTGAGTTTCCTCAATAGCTGTAAGCAGATAGCCAGATTCCAACAAAGCACAGAAAGAAATGAATGCACAAAGCATCAAAATGCATCAGCATGAATATTAGAGATGTCGTTAAAAATACTGACTCCTTCTGCGGAAGTAGGCCAGCAGATGGTGCTACCAGTTATTATTCCATTAGACTCTGCAATTTAACCCCCAATGGACTGTTCTTCCCTCCATGTAACACATTAACTCTCACTCTGCCATTTCCCCGCAGTAAAGTTTTAAAAAATATACATAAAAATCTGATTTTAAAGAATCATCTGAAAACTAAAACTGTGGTGAAATGGCATTATGTGGCTATCAATATTTAAAAAACAAAAGCCAATGTAATTTTTACTAGAGAAAAATACTTTTCTCCATGATACTCCAAAATATTTAAAATATGAAAATAGCTCAGATGAGTAAAGGGTTAAAGAGCAGGTCGTGCAAATGAATACATAACAAGTGACTTCTCTTTAAGAAATTAGATAAGGTCTCGTGATTTTTTCCTAACAAAAAGCTAATAGTGTTATTTTGAAAATAGAGAAATAAAGTTATTTTCATTTAAATTCTAAAAAGAGGCTTAAAATTTTGAAATGAACAAGAGCTATTTATAGAGAATTACTAACCACATTAAAATTTTTTCATTCTCTTAACCTAAATGAATACATTAATTTATTTTCCTAACCTAAAAAAAAAAAAAACTCATAAAACCTTCTTGACCTTTACTCTTACATTCTATTTTAACTGAACTGCTAAGTTTTTTCAGATAAAATTTTAGGTTTAGTCCCTTGCTAAAAACAAATAAGTAGCAAGTCCACTTGAATTTGATCATCAGTACGACTTTTCTTTCTATTAAAATTGACAGTATTTTAATAAGCAATGCCCTTTAATCAAAATTTCACTACTTCAAAATTTAAGTTTACCGCTTTCCTTTTTTTTTTTTTTTTTGTGAGACAGAGTCTCACTCTG
The DNA here is from genome assembly GCF_020740605.2 of Lemur catta. Classification (NCBI taxonomy): domain Eukaryota; kingdom Metazoa; phylum Chordata; class Mammalia; order Primates; family Lemuridae; genus Lemur; species Lemur catta. The sequence goes on along the minus strand of NC_059147.1, from coordinate 8,887,316 downwards.
TTGCCCAGACTAGAGTGCTGTCGCGTCAGCCTAGTTCACAGCAACCTCAAACTCCTGGGCTCAAGCAATCATCCTGCCTCAGCCTCCCGAGTAGCTGGGACTACAAGCACGCGCCACCATGCCCGGCTAATTTTTTCTATATATTTTTAGTTGTCCAGATAATTTCTTTCTATTTTTTTTAGTAGAGATGGGGTCTCAATCTTGCTCAGGCTGTCTCAAACTCCTGACCTTGAGCAATCCTCCCACCTCGGCCTCCCAGAGTGCTAGGCTTACAGACGTGAGCCACCACGTGCAGCCTTACCGCTTTCATTAATGCCATTTTTTTAGCTGGTCTTGGCTAGTCTCGTGATATCACTATCAAAGAACATTGTTTTTGGTATTTTTTTTTCCTTTTAGGAACCAAAGGCCTCAAAACAGAGCAACAACACTATCTGAACAGTGTCCTAGAAAAACCAATCTGAACAGTTTGAGAGATTACAGGCAGAGGACCAGTAAGAGCAAAAAAAGGATCTTACTGCCTTGAGAGGTCACTGATATGAAAATAATAATAATAATAAGACTTACTGTGTACTTACTAACTGCCAGGCATTATTCTAAGCATTTTATGTGTATTAATAAATAATTGAATCCTGAATGATAATGGAGATAAGGGGAGTAGCCAATAGGAGAGAGACTCTTATAGCAGCATTACAAAATGATAGAATGGAACTGAGAGAGCAAACAATTTCAAAAATCTTAATGGTAACAATAGGAACTAAAACAGTGATTACTATATGCCAGGCACAATTCTTAATATTTCATATCTATAGGTTCAATCTTCAAAACAACCCTGTGAGATATGTACTACTGCTATTCTCATTTTATAGTCAAGGATATTGAAGCATAGTGAAGTGACTTGCACCTAGGATCACACAGCTACTGAATGGTGGAGCAGGGATTAAAAGACAAGAGGGCCTCATTATGGAGACCATGCTCTTAACCAATATATTTTATTAATTTGGTTCAAACATCATAATTTACAGAGACTCATTTGAATACAAAAGAAAGTAAGTGACGTTCTCAAAATTGCAGAGATACTAGCAATAATGCTAGGATGAAATCTGTTTTTTTTCCAGTGCCCTGTCAAAGATACAGCAATCAACTAGATAGAGGTGGGGTGTGGTTATGGAGCAGGAAGAGCCAGTACTTGGTTTCTAGGCCAAGAGAAGGCAAAAGAAATAGGAAACCTAGTCAAGAAAGAGTGTATATCATAAGTTCAATTCTTGTCATACTGAGTTTGAAATGGAGAGCTCTAGCAATTGGAAATTAGGGACTGGATCCTTAGAGAGAGAGGTCAGGGCTGGAATATAAGATGTGGATTCCCCTGCTGTTCCCTTTCATTACTTTTAATTCACTGACATTCTCCATTCACAGAGCTAGGAGGAGTGCCAAAATATCTCACTTCTCCTATAAAGTGTTTCAATAGATTCTATTACCTGATTCAAAATCGCAATTGTTTAACAATAAATCTTAACAGTAGACGATAAAGAATCTGTGATCAAACATTTCTTCTACTACTGCAATACAGTATTTTTAAACTACATTCCCACAGAACATCAACATTCAGGTGTTAAATAACTAAACATTGTTAACACTGGTCATTTCCCAATTCACCCATACCCACAAACATACAATGCTATGGATTTTTCTCCCCCTTCCCCCCTTGTCTAAGCAGTCATCAAATTGTTAAATCTACTTAATTGTACTTCGTTTTCTCTTCTTAGTTCCCCATAGCTCCTGCTGTATTAATTTTCCACTTACTAAAGTTATGTTGTAGTTATGTAGGAAAATGTTCTTATTTGTAGAAAATATATACTGAAGTCTTTGGGAATGATGGAGCATCAGGTCTGCAACCTACTCTCAAATGGAGTATGGTAGAAGAATTTCTTTGTACTACACTTGCAATTTTTCTGTAAGTTTGTGATTTCAAAATAGAAATTATTGGCTGGGCCCAGTGACTCACACCTGTAATCCTAGCACTTTGGTAGGCCGAGGCGGGAGGACTGCTTGAGCTCAGGAGATTGAGACCAGCCTGAGCAAAAGCAAGACCCCGTCTCTACTAAAAATAGAAAAATTAGTCAGGCGTGGTGGCGTGCACTTATAGTCCCAGCTACTTGGGAGGCTGACGCAAGAGGATCACTTGAGCCCAGGAGTTTGAGGTTGTAGAGAAATATGATGATGCCACTGCCCTCTATCTACCCAGGGTGACAGAGCAAGACTCTGTCTTAAAAAAAAAAAAAAGAACAACAACAACAACAAAACCAAATTATTTAAAAATTTAAAATAAAGTGACAGGCCTTGCTCCCCAAGAACCTGTATACTAAATGGTGGTATAAATACATAAAAGGCACATATATTAATATCCTATCTAAATATTCATAAAAAAGAAAAAGATGATATCACATCTAATACATTATTTCGATAGCAACTGGGAGGAGTACATGAAGACTAGGGATATCATATTTCAGTACTGGGGAAACTCAAGGATTTTACAGTATAAGTGTTTTTCAAATGACAGGTCATTCATTACCTAATAGCAATTTATGATGATATAAGTTTAGAGGGTCCAGACTAGCACTAAAAAAAAAAAAAAAAAGTTAAAAACAATATCCAGGTTCAGTGGCTCAAGCCTATAGTTCCAACTACTCAGGAGGCTGAGACAGGGGGATAACTTGAGGCCAGGAGTTCATGACTAGACTAGACAATGCAGCAAGACCCCACCTCTTAAAGAAAAAAGACAGACATAACTAAATGTAACAAGTGGATCACTGCATTTGGTTGATATGTCTTTTAAGTCTGGGTACTGACCTGAATATGCCAACAGTAATAACACATTTATATTTAACAACTGGGGAAATATAAACTTTGACCAAATGTTTGATTACAGAAGAATTAATAGTTTTTTTTAAGGTGTGAAACTGGCTTTGCAATTGTGTTTTAAATTGTCTTTTAGATAGATAAACTGAAATATTTACAGATGAAGTGATATAATGGAGATGTGCTTTAAAATAATCCATGGAGGGGGTGGGTATGATAGAGGGTAGTATATATGCAACAGTGGCCATAAATTGATGGCTGTTGTAGCCGGGTACGGACAGATAAGCTACTGTGTACATTTGAAATGTTAAAGAAATTTTCAAACAGTTATATTCTGGAAAAACAAGTAGTTTGGCATGACAGGAAAACTAGATGCATTTTGGAAGAATGATAAACAACAAGGACTGAAATGTAACGAGTTTATAAAAAGTGTTACAGGTAACACTAAAATATCTAGACTATGTTAAAGGAATTAGGGAATCAATAAATGATTATATAGAAAAGTAACAGGATCAGATTTTTAAATTTTTTAATAATCAGTTTTATTTTGTACCTTCCCATCTTTGTACCATTTATGTATTAATTAGATATGGGGTCTCGCTATGTTGCCCATGCTAGATTAGTCCTGGGCTCAAGTGATCCTCTGGCCTCAGGCTCCCGAGTACAGGCATGCACCACCATGCCCAGCTAGAATCAGATTTTTATTTTATTTATTTATTTATTTATTTTGTTTTTGTTTTTGAGACAGAGTCTTGCTCTGTTGCCTAGGCTGGAGTGCCGTGGCATCAGCCTCGCTCACAGCAACCTCAAACTCCTAGGCTCGAGCAATCTTCCTGCCTCAGCCTCCTGAATAGCTGGGACTATAGGCGCCTGCTACCACACCCGGCAATTTTTTCTATTTTTAGTAGAGACAGCCTTTCACTCCTGCTCAGGCTGGTCTAGAACTCCTGACCTCAAGCAATCCTCCTGCCTTGGCCTTCCAGAGTGCTAGGATTACAGGTGTGAGCCACCCCATTTGGCCCAGAATCAGATTTTTATATACAGGGTTGCTATGCAGTTTCAATAAAAATATCAGAATACTTGAGGAAAAATTTTTGATTTAGAAAACGGCCAACATGATATAAAAACAAGTAAAATTTAACCTTCTATTTTACAATAGTTTATGTTGCTTTTTCAACATTTCCAAATGAGTCAGAAGTATATTTTTAAAACATCAAACCACAAAATCTTAGCAAGTTCACTACTTATTGACAACATTAAATATGCTGAATTCATCAGTCCATGAATTACCTCTGACACCAAAAGGTACTCTTAGCATAATTTTGTGATTAAGGGAATGGGCTTTGGAGTCAGCCAGCCCTGGGCCCTGGTCCTAAGTTTCATCATTTACCTGGGCCTCAGCTTCCTCAACAGTAAAATGAAGACAGTAATAATATCTACCTTATAGAGCTGTTGTGAAACCTAATAGATAGTGCTTAGCATGGAGCTAGGCACACAAATACTCAGAGATATTAGGTATTATTATTGTTATTGCTGTGATGTGATATTGCACTCTTTTCAGTACATGATATCAGGGAGTATATGATGTCAATGTCTTATTACTGGTAATTGGTTAAAGTAGTTAAGTTTGGTCACTTGGTTAAAGTAGCATCTGCCATGATTCTCATCTGTAAATGTCTTTTATAATTAATACATATCTTATGGGGAGATATTTTGAGACTATGCAAATATCCTGCTTCTCACATGCATTTGCCCAATAATTCTAGCACGCTTTGATGGCTCTTTTTTTTTTCTTTTCTTTTTATAGGTTAGGGGATACAAGTACACTTTTGTTTCATGGATATAAGATGGTTTTTTGCCTGTAGCAATTATTACTATGGTATTTGCCTAATGGGTAATTTCTATTTCCATTTTTTCTTCCACATTTTCAATTAGAATTCTAATGGTAAACAAGAGCTATCTATTAATTAATTACAATACAGAATTGTGGATATTTATTTTATTCTACAGGTTATAATCTAATACTATGATTATTTGTTAAAATTGTCCTAGCACTGGCCATTTACAGCTCCTACAAGTTAGTTCCTGTGTTCATCTGACATACTCTCATCAAATTTCAAGTACTTCTTTACTTTATAGCACTGTAAGATATTCCAGGTTAATGGCAAGAAATAAGAAATAGTTTAATGAAGTGGTTGGGATGGAAGCCATACTACAGTAGGTTTAGAAGTAAATGGGAAGAAAGGAAGTAGATACAGTGAGTGAATGGCAAATGCTCTTCCTAAATAAATGAAGGGAAAATGGTACTACAGTCGAATCAGGAACTTGAGTATGTTTGTGGGCTACAGAAAACCAGTCAGTAGAGTGTTAAAAAGAAAAACTAGAGTGAGTTTTATAATTTGATTAGAAAATTTAAAGCTCTTTCCATACAACAATTCAAAATATCACATCACAGATAAAAAATGGTAACATATAAATACTGCTTTGGCAAATTATATGAATTCTCCAAAGCACCTTTTCTAAAATGCTTTGAGGGGTGGATGGAGGGACTAACAAAGAAAAATTATTGAATAAGTTGCTCAATAAAACATTTTTCTTCCCCCAAATTCCCACAATTTCTTTTTTTTAATTTTAAATTTGATTTCATGATATTCCTATTTAGTAATGACCCCCCCCCAACCAAATATTATTCCTAACTTTGCAGATGAAAGAATTCAGGCATAGACAGGCCAAGAACCTATCACACTGAAATATCATGCTTTAAAGAGTTCAACTCTTCAAATATCATTTTGCTAAGTATTATCTTCACCTACCATTCCTACATAGGTGACTGTTGATAATAAAGTTCATAAAGCATTAAATGTATGGCAATCTATGAAATCTCTTTTCCCTCTTAAAAAAAAATTATGATAATCTATTAGGAATCAGTAACCTTTCCAAAGTAGTATACCAAGTTGTAATCACCTATTCTTCCCCAGACTAAGAGACAGATTGGAGTGTTGAGGCAGTCTGACGAAACCCATAGGTATTGCCTTGATAGTTTCTCATAAAATCCATAGGTATAGCTTTGATAGTTCCTGAATAAGTAGAAGGGCAACAGTGTAAGCAAATTAACCAAACAGTTGCCTAAGTGGCTTGGTAACACTAACCATAATGCTCTAAATTCTTTTGACAATGTTTCCAACTGTCTTAACATAAATACAAAGGAAAAAATCTCTTTGGGGGTTTAAAGGGGGACATTGAGAATTGGTTTTACTAAAGTACGCTGGTTTTTTGTATACAATGCATTATGAGTAATTAATATTTTAATTTTCTCAGAAGTCTGAATTCTATACAAGAAGGGCTAACATCTTGACAGCAGGGTGAGTGGGTATGGGGTGGATAAGAAAGGAAAAGTAGGGAAGTGGGGGATGGATAATAGAGAAAATAATTCTTGAAGTATGGATTATACTTATTTCCACACCATGTTCCAAAGAGAATAATATTTAGATAAAAAAGGATAAAACTCCAATGTTGGGTCTGAACCTGGTAGAACAAAGCTACATTTCTTTTAAGAATAGGAGAGAAAACTTGAGCCCTTTGAAAATTTATCCAACAGATTCTTCTTTTTTAGCTTGCACTAAACTTCTATTAATATAATAAAATATTTCCAGTTTAAATTTGTGAACTGGTGCCATCTGGCCTACCTCCTGGGTTCCTACTGACCTTTTGTTTCAGTTTAATATCTCTTCAGGAACCCTACCATTAGTTCTTAATTAGCCCTCCCCCCAAAACATGCTGATTTAAGGAAAAAAACTTATGAGGCCGAATCTATAAATGACCACGTATGTGTGTGCACAAAAAACAACTAAAGTACAGTCATGCATCACTTCACGATGGGGGTACATTCTGAGAAATACATAATTAGATGATTTCATCATTGGGTGAACATGATAGAGTGTACTTACACAAACCTAGATGGTACAGACTACTACACACCTAGGCTATATGGCATAGCCTCTTGCTCCTAGGCTACAAACCTCTACAGCATGTTACTGTGCTGAATACTATAGGCAACCATAACACAATGCTAAGTATATGCATATCTAAGCATAGAAAAGGCATAGTAAAAATATAGTATTATAATTTTATGGGACTACCATCATAGATGCAGTCCACTGTTGACTGAAATGAATGATTGTATAAAAGATATAGTTTATGCCTTATGAACTAAATGAATGTATGGCATAATAAGCTGGCCATAAAAAGTAAATGCAATCTTAGACTGCACAAACAAAAATATGGTCTATAGAACAAAGGGAGGCAGTAATTGCAATATAGTCTCACCAAGAGAAATGTATTTTGTCTTGATTTAAGAGGAACATGAACTAGAACACTCATTCAAGACATTATTTGAACACATGCTATTTGCCAGACATTGCTATAAGTGCTGGGAAAAGAAGATAATTCCTTTTCTAATGTAGCTAACATTTTAGAGAGAGAGGTAAGCAAAGAGGAAAAATATCAGTTAAGGGTAAAGATTATGCAAGGAATGAAAATAGAATGAAGTGATGAAAACCAATAGAGTGACCATTTTAGAACAGACTCAGGGGAAGTCTCACTGAAGAGGTTCCATTAAAACTAAAATCTGTGTCCTCTATACCTGAAGCTCAACACAATACATGTTACACAGAATAAAAAATATTTGATGAATGAATGAGTAAAAGGATGAATAAAATTCCAAAAGGCAGTATTTTTCTAATACTTATTTGTGTAGTAAAGAGCTTATCCTTACCCAAAGAGAGGTTTGGCTTTGGCCCCTGGCTTCTCAGAGGTAACCTATGATGCCATCCCTGATAGGAGTGTCTTTGTTTAGGACAGGGGCTGGCCACATCAGAAAGACCAATCATGTGATTTAGGGTAGGGGCTTTAGATTACCTAGTATCAGTGGACCTGGAGGGTGAGATCAACCATGTGGGCAATCAATTAATGAATCATGCCTATGTGATGGAGCTCTGATAAAAAAAACTCTGACCATGAGGCTCAGGTGAGCTTCCCTGGTTGGCGATAGTCCACATATATTATCACACAGCAATGCTGAGATCTGATTCCATAGGGAGAGGACAACAAAAGCTTTGTGTTTGAAACCCTTGCAGACTCTGCTTTATGTATCTTCTTCCTTTGGCTAATTTTACTTAATAGCCTCCTCCTGTAATAAAACTTTAAATGTGAGTATAATGCTTTTCAGTGGGTTCTGTGACTCCTGCTAGCCAATTCTTAAAACTGAGGTGATTTGGGGAACCCTCAGAATTTGCTGTTGGTGTAAGAAGTGAGGACAGTCTTGCAACTGTGCTAACTCTGCAGTTTGGCTAACTCTGAAATAATACTCCTCAATGAAAAAAAGTTTGTAGGAAAATAAAGAGAGCTTGATCTGCTATCTTCAAATGCTAACTCCAATTAAAAAGCATTTCAAATTTTATAAGACCTATAAAAGAATGAAAACCAGGGTTGGCAATGATTCCATTCTATCAAAGATTTATCTATAGGAAATCTGGACTGAGAAAATTGCTTCATTAAATATTCCCAGGCAAAAGTCTAAATAAAATTTGTATATAGGAACACTTCAGCCTATTTCCCAGGCTTAAGTGCAGTGGTACATAGTTCACTGCAGCCTCAAATCCCTGGGCTCAGGCAAGCCTCCTCTACCTCAGCCTCCTGAGTAGCTGGGACTACAGGTGCGTACCACCATGGCCTAATTTTTTTAAATGTTTTGTAGAGATGGGGTCTCACTACATTGCTCAGGCTGGCCTCGAATTCCTGGCCTCAAGTGATCCTCCTGCCTCACTCTCCCAAAGTGCTGGGATTACAGACATGAGCTACTGCGTCTGGCCTGACAATGTCCTATTTCTTGAGCTGGATACTGGTTATGAAGATGCTGCTTGTCTAAAAACCAATCAAACTGTTCACTTATAATCTGTGTATTTTCTGTATGTATATTATACCTCAATAAAGTTTATATTAAAAGATTAAAACTCAAATTGAATACTATTATTTAATCTTATTAATCTGAATCTGTGTTATATGTGGCTGGACCTCCTTAATCCTACACAATTACCTAATTACACTTCTTTCTACAACTTACTGCTGGGTCTTCCAACTCCCATTCCAACTCTCCTTCCCCATTCCAAACACACCACCATATAAACTTAACACGTATGCAGGCACGTACACCTCTTTTCTAGGTTTTAACCATGTTATAGATTGACTTCTATGTCTGTGCAAAAGACTTTAACAGAGTCTTCACAAGACATGTGGTTTTGGCCAATACACCCATGAAAAGATATTCAACATCATTATCCGCTAGGAAAATACAAATTAATACCATAACGAGATGCCCATACACATCAAATTATATGGCGAGGAAGGAGTGCTGGCAATTTCATACACTTGTTTTTGGGAATGTAAACTTTTGAAACAGCTTGGCAATTTGTTATTAAGTTAAACATACACTTAACATGTGACCCAGTAATCCCATTCTTACATACTTACCCAAAAGAAATGAAAACATATGCACACACAAAAAAACTGAACTTGAATGTTCATAGAAGCTTTACTCTTAATAGCAAAAAACTAGTAAACAACCCAAATGTCCATCAAGAGGTATATCAGTAAACTGTGATATCTCTACCAATTTATTTATTTATTTATTCAAACTGGAATGCTAATCAGTCATAAAATGGGGCAAACCACTGCCCTAGACAACATGACTGAATCACAAATGCATTACGCTGAGTAAAAGAAGCTGGACTCAAAAGGCTACATACTGTATAATATCATTTATATGACATTCTCAAAAAAGCAAAACTATGGTGGCAAAAACCAAATCAGTGGTTGCCGTGGCTAGTAGTTGAAGGAGGGGTTACTATAAAAGAATATGAGAAAACTCCTGGGCTCAAGTGAACCTCCTGCTTCAGCCTCCCTGGGACTACAGGCATGTGCCATCATGCTCAGCTAATTTTTGTTTTTTTTACAGATGGGGGTCTCACTATGTTGCTAAGGCTGGTCTCAAACTCCTGGCCTCAAGTGATCCTCTCTCCTCAGCCTCCCAAACTGCTTGGGATTACAGGCGTGAACCAATCTGTACAGCCTCACAACAGTATTTTAAATAAGAGGTTGAGAAAATAATAAATTTAATACAGATACAAATATAATAGAAATACAAAATAGTAAATATAAATACACTTAAATATAGGTCACATATACTTGCAATATTAACTTGTAATCTATTTTTTTGATCTTAAGCATTTAAAGAAAAATGTATTTATCTTCATTTATACCTCTCCTACCATCCTAAATGACACAGAAGTAATTACAGAGTCTACAAATGCACTGAAGTCCGACAAAAGGCTGTAAAAATACTTTGCTAATTATTCAGTTTAATGCAATCATCTAAGGCAACATATTAAAACCAAAAAACAAACACAGCAGCACTGGTTTAAATCATGGATTCAAACTACAAACACCAATATCTCTCATTAATATGGACATGTTAATCAACAAAATAATAGCAGATCCAACACAGGAATTTATATATAGATATATACATATCATGAGCAAGTGGGATTTATCTTAGAAATGCAAGGCTAATTTAATATCTGAATATAAATTAGTATAGCACAATATATTTATCAAAAGAATAAACAATAAAAGCCACATATCAACTCAAGTGATAAAGAAAAAGAATTTGACAAAAGTTCAACACTCTTTCATGATAAAACCTCTCAAAAAGCTAGGAATAGAAAGGAACTTCCACAACCTGATCATGGGCATCTAAGAAAATTCCACAACTAACATCCTACAGTACTTAATGGTGAAAGACTGAATGCTTTCCTTAAGATCACGAACAAGACAAGGATATCTGTTTTTGCCACTTCTATTCAACATTGTACTCAGGTTTCTAGCCAGGGTAATTGAAAAAGAAAAAGAATTAAAAAACATCCAGATTGGAAAGCAAGAAGTAAGACTATCTTCATATGCAGAAGACATGATCTTCTTTATTTAAAAAAATCCCAAGGAAAATATTTGCAAACCAAATATCTGGTAAGAGGCTTGTATCTAAAATATATAAAGAATTCCTACAACTCAGTAATAAAAAGGCAAATAACTCAATTTAAAAATGGGCAAAAGATCTTAATAGGCATTTCTCTGAAAGAAGATTAATGGCCAATAAGCCCATGAAAAGATGCTCAACGTCATTATCAATCAGGGAAATGCAAATCAAAACCACAATGAAATACCACTTCACACTCACTAAGGTGGCTATAATACAAAAGACATACAAGAACAGGGTGGGCAAGTATGGAGATATACCTCAGACACTACTAGTGGGAATGTAAAATGATGCAGCTGCTCTGGAAGTCTGAAAGTTACTCAAAAGATTAAACACAGAATTATCACATGACCCATAAATTCCATTCCTAGGTATATATTCAACAGAAATGAAAACCTGTACATTCACAACAGCATTATTCACAATAGCCAAAAAACTGAAAGCAATTCAAATATCCATCACTAACAAAATGTGGTATATCCATACAACAGAAAATTTGGCAATAAAAAAATGAGGTACTATTACATGCTACAACATAGGTTAACCATGAAAACATTATGCTAAGTGAAAGAAGCTCATCATAAAAAAATCACATATTGTATGATTCCATTTATTTGATACAGAATAGGCAAATCCATAGACAGAAAGTAGATTGCTAGTTGCTTAGGGCTTGAGCTGGTAGGAGGAAGTAGAGAGTGACTGCTAATGACTATGGGATTTCTTTTGAGAGTGATAATAGTAAGATTTAAAATACTCATTTTTGCTGTCTTTACTTTTTAATCTTCAAGAATACTCTTTCTTTTTTCCTTCCATAACCAGACATCTCAAAATAGTGGGCTACAGTTGAAATTTTGATATTCTTACTACTTATGAAATCCTTTTGATTTGATTCTTGTTCTTCATAATCTATAAAAAGTCCTTCTAAAAGCGCCACCAATTATTATACTTCCCATAACTAATCAATAATCTTTTGTCTGTTTTTATTCTCTTCAACATCTTAATTTTTGACACTTGTGCTCATCATTTTTTCTGAAATCTGTTTCTATGGATTCAGGGACAGCATAGATCTGATTTTTTTTCTTTAATTTCTTGATTCTTCTTTTTTCTTTCTGCCTCACAAATGCAGGTTCCCCAAGATTCTGGCTCAAACTTTCATTTCTCACTCTACATTTTCTAGTTCAATTATATTGTCTCATCGCTTCAACTATCTGTTATCACTTTGTAGCAGATACTCCCAAAATACATATCTTCTGAATTTTAGGTTTATATTTTTCAATTGACTATAGACCTTCTCCACCTAAAGTATTCACACAGCCTATGTTTTGTTCCACTTCGAAACCAGGTTATTCTGGTATAGCTCTTTTTTTTTTTTTTTTTGAGACACAGTCTACTCTGTTGCCCAGGTTAGAGTGCCGTGGCGTCAGCCTAGCTCACAGCAACCTCAAACTCCTGGGCTCAAGCAATCCTACTGCCTCAGTCTCCCAAGTAGCTGGGACTACAGGCATGTGCCACCATGCCCGGCTAATTTTTCTATATATATATTTTTTTAGTTGTCCAGCTAATTTCTTTCTATTTTTAGTAGAGACGGGGTCTCGCTCTTGCTCAGGCTGGTCTCGAACTCCTGAGCTCAAACGATCCGCCCACCTTGGCCTCCCAGAGTGCTAGGATTACAGGCGTGAGCCACTGAGCCTGGCCAATCTGGTATAGCTTTTATCGTGGATTTTCCCTGTCCAAATCTTCACTTAGCCTGGCATGCAAGGCATTCCACATGGCACCCATCTAACTTCCCAAATATTTCCAATGGGGTTAAATAGGCGTTAATATTTACCTTATTTTCGTGAAATCCCTCTTTTAAATGAATAAACTGTTACAGATATAACCATCTTCCCCATTCCTTCTCCCTTCCTCTTCAGATGTTTATGGATACATACCACTATGATGAAGTTACAGAGATGCATACTGAAAAGATACCTGACAATATCAGAATAGTGGTTTGCTATGGAAGGAATGGGAAGGGGACTGCGGGCTTCAACAGTTATCCATATTTTCTTTAAAAACAAAAAGATTTGACACAAATACTACATTCGTTAAACCTAGGTGGTAGGTTTATGGGTGTCTGAATACTATCTTCTACACTTCTCTGTTTTTGCACTGCTACGTTCCTTTAAAAGTACTAACATATAGATTAAGTTGATTCAAGACAGTCTAGAAACTGGTATTTTAAAATGGCTACATCATTGTGATTCTAACAGATTTTAAAAAGTATTATGAAGGTGGATGGTTGTTGAATGTATTATAACTGCTGAAAAGACATGTGTTCCTAAAACAAATACAAAGTTAGTTAACATATCACAGTCTCAAATATATACATATGTATATGAATATTCATACGTATATGGTATTAATTTTAAATACTTGATCTTAGGAATTTCCAATTCTACTTAACAAATTTTAATGAAAAGCAAGTCTTCTGAAACATTTAGAGCTTTAAAATAGAATTAAGGACATGTATATATGAAATCTCATTTAAAATACTGATAAAAATTAAATGTGCTCTTTCACAGACAGGAGGAATTAGCTAGATTTCCTCCTTGTAGCTCAAATTCCTATGTATATTTAAATAAGTACTGAAGTCTAATTAATGAAGGGTTTTTCTAAGAACAAGAAATGTAGAAAAAAATTGGCTCACCTAAAACACATGATTATGATTTAACTCTAACACATATTGAAATGATACAAATGGCATTACACCCAGATGAAGAGTCCTTGCCAATACTCTTTTTCCAGACAATGTCAGTTTCCATGAAGTGTCTCCCAGAGATCATTCTTTGAAGTTAAAATAAATCAGACCAACCAATTAAGAATAAAATCATTAAAAAAGTAAAGCCTTATAAATGTATCAATTTTTTTGCACTAAAAGCAAATACTCTTGCATAACTAAATTAAAGCAGCAAATTGCAATGACAGTGTACATGCTTAAGCATGCATAGTAAAAAATTTGTTCTACTATTTCTAATCAGAGATACTCATCCTCAATAACTTTTTGAGGATTATTACTATCAACTAAAGAAATTAAATAGTGCTTTAGATGTTAACTCACTCAATATCATGCTGAGACACTACACTTACCTTACATGTAGGAAAAATTTTAAAAACGCATTTCGACTTGTTTACATTAAGCCCACAAAAGTCTGAGCTACTAAAAAAAAATCAGTTTACAGTGAAACTGAGCAAAATATAATATTTTAGTTTTAATAGTTTCTAATATTTATGATATTGGTCCGCTCAGTCCTATAAGTTTCATATAATCACTTTAATATTTGCTTAAGTATATCATATAAATTACTACACCACAATAATTATTGTTCCTAAAAAATCTTTACATGACAAGTATGATTACTTATCACTACCTTCAGCCAAAAATTAAGATTCTGAAATAAGAATCTTAGAGAAATTATGGCACTTATACTTATTAAAGATGCCTGTTGCAATAAATATATTATTAATAAATACCAGAATAATGCTGATATGCACTTAAGAAATTCACAATGCTGAAAATTAAATATATCCCTTCTCTACATTTCATTAATTCTCCCCTTCAAAAGTACTATCATCTATAATCCCCTTAATATATAACTAAAACAGTTTCCAAATATTTACAATTCCTCTCATGTTGCTCTTCACTCAAGATAAAAGAAATTTAAGGAGATCCTTAACATCTCACTTGTCTCTCTCAAATTATGTAAAAACTTTCAATGTACCCTAGTTGTAGCAAATATTTTCCCGGTAGGAAAAGTAAATTGGGAAAGTACACTGAAACAAAGGGAAGATAACATTCCAAGAATGTCAGAGAGTAACACAGGCTTTTTATAGACCACTGCTCCTCACAGGACACCCTGGCAATGAGAAAATATACAAAAATTTGTATGCCATGCTTTAATTAGTGATTTTTTTAAATGGCAAAACAATAAGACTAGGTATAAGATATATATCTCATAATAGGCTTGAAAAAATAAACTACAAATAATTCATTTTAATGTATTAATAATTTGACAAATATTTTTTGAGCCCCCTTTAACTGCGAGACAATGTGCTAGATGCAGAGGTATGTAAATACGTATTAATATAAGACAGGTAAACAATTTACTATTAATATAAAATAATAAAATATATTATAATATAATATGTATGTCTCCAAGAATTTTAAGTGGTATGTTTTTAATTCTCATATCATGCTCTAGAGGGTTAAAATATTTCAGAGAGCTGATATTTTAAGTGAAATAATTTTAAAAAATGAAGTAGCTCATCCTAACAATTGGGAAACTTGAATATGGATTAGATTTTAGATGACATGGAATTAATAGTTATCTTAGGTGTGATACTGGTTGTACAGAAGAATCTCCTTATTCTTGGGAGACGTATGATGAAGTATTTAGAGGTAAAGTCTCATGATGACTGCGATTTACTTTCAAATCATACAGCCAAAGACAACCAAATCTTACCTATTCTTCTATAGACACAAATAAAGCAAATACGGTAAAATGTTAACAACTACTGAATCCAGGTGATTCACACATATGTATTCACAGAACAATTTCACTTTATTTTTTCATTTATTTTTATTTTTCAGAGACAGCCATGTTGCCCAGGGTGGAGTGCAGTAGCTATTCACATATGTGATCAGAGCATACTACAGCCTCAAACTCCCTAGGACTGACAAATATTAGGGGTGAGACTACATAAAAAAAGAGTTAAGAAACAGCTATGTAATAAAGAAAACAATGGAAAAGGAAATAGCATCAGAGAACCACTTTAGATTATGCCAGTAAAAAGCTACATAGACTTTAACGGCTGGGTGTGGTGGCTCAAGTCTATCCCAGCTATTTAGGAGACCAAGGCAGGAGGATGGCTTGAGGCCAGGAGTTTGAGACCAGCCTTGCGAATATAGCAAGATCCTGTTTCTACAAAAAATAAAAATATTAGCTGGGCATGCATGTGCCTGTATTTCTAGTTACTTGGAAGGCTGAGGCAGGAGGATTTCTTGAGTTGGAGGCTGCAGTGAGCTATGATCCCACCACTGCATTCCAGCCTATATAGACTTTATATCTCCCTGGGCCTCGTTTTCTCCAACTGTTAAATTAAAAAATATTGATTAAGTGAGTAAAAGCTCCTTCAAGGTCTAAATTAAAAATCCTTAATGCAAGGAATCATCATTATTAAACAAAAAATTGACCCTGCAACTTATAGCGCATTTTCAAAATCACTGTCACATTTATTAATCAGAAATTCCAGAAATAAAATGGGTACAGTGGAATATACCTATAGTACCAGCTACTCAGGAAGCTGACGCAGGAGGATCGCTGGAGTCCAGGAGTTCAAGGCTGCAGTGTACTATGTATGATCATACCTGTGAACAGCCCCAGCACTTTAGCTTGGGCAATGGAATAAGACTCCATTTCAAAAGAAAAAAAAAGAAAAGAAAGAAATCCCAGAAACATACATCCACATATCACAGATGAGAAAAC
Source organism: Lemur catta (assembly GCF_020740605.2). Classification (NCBI taxonomy): domain Eukaryota; kingdom Metazoa; phylum Chordata; class Mammalia; order Primates; family Lemuridae; genus Lemur; species Lemur catta. The sequence continues at coordinate 8,870,846 of NC_059147.1, read as the reverse complement.
CACAAAAGTAACTTGCATAAGACTATGATAATAGACGGCAGGGCCAGGACTTGAATTCAGTTATTCTGACTCCAAATCCAGTGCTCTTCCCGCTTCAAAGAAACTGACATCTGAAAACCTACTCCAAAAGATTTACTGTCTAACACTGGAATTGAGAAACAAATGACTATTGCTAAGAATAAAGAGGAAAATTATCTATTCTTCTCCTTCATAAATAGCTTATTTGTCTACTGACAAAAATTCATGAATTCAACTTTCTAGTCATTATGGCTTATTTCCTATAGCAAGAGATACAACCACTTGAGTAACATCAAGAAAGTACTGAAAGTCCGTGACAAAATGAAACAGAGTTAACAGTGAAATTTTTACAAAAGAAAATATAACACCACTTTAGAAATCAGATTATCTGATTTTTTTATTGCAGGACTACATTCTCTAAGAGACCTATGGATTTAACTTGAAATCATATGAAATTATTTTATAGTAAATATTATATAATTATTTAAATGATTAAAAAATGTTGAATTATATATTAGAAAATCATGACTTCTTTATTTTTTCTTAATATCTACTTATCTCAGATGTGGGTTCAAATCTTGGGGCTGTGATTTATAAGCTATGGTACCTAGAACCTGGTTTCTTCATTTATAAATTAAGATGCCACCACTAACATCATTGGATTGTTGTGAGGATAAGATGTGATGACATATAAAAAGTACCCAGCACAATGCCTGGTACAGGACAGGGCTTACTAAATAATTGCTGAGTAAATGAAAATTTTGTTTTAAAAAAATCGTTGAGTTTATTTAAATTGTTTAAATATGCATTATTTGAGAAATCTGAAACTACAAGTTTCAAGTTGCCCAACTCTAACTCACCACACTCTAGATCACAAGATGATTCCAGCATAAAAAGCAGAGAGGAGAAACTGAGCAGAAAAATAAGGTACTCAAGCAGATTTTTCATAATGTGAGCTTAGAAAGTCATAAAATAGGCCCTTGTTAATTCATTCTTTAGTTAAAGGAGCTTTCTGTTTGGAGACAGGGTCTTGCTAGGAGCATCTTCTAATTGACCTTTACGGTTTGTGGTAGGCAGAAGTGGCTTCCCCCAAAGATATCAACCTTCTAATCCTCAGAACCTGTGAATATTTTAGGTTATATAGCAAATGGGAATTCAAATTGCAAATGGAATTAAGGTTGTTAATCAACTGAACTGGCGGATTATCCCAAATTATTCATGTGGGGCCAATGTAATCACAAGGGTACTTATAAGTGTAAGGAGGAGACAAAAGAGAGAGAGTTTAGAGTGATACAATGTGAGAAAGACTTGACTAGCCATTGCTAGACTTAAAAACGGAATGAGGCCACAAGCCACTGAACGCAGGCAGCCTTCATAAACTGGCAAAGGCAAGAAAGTAGATTCTCTGTCAGAGCTTCTAGAAAGAAACACAGCCCTGCTGACATCTTGATTTTAGCCCAATGAAATCCATTTCACACTTCAACTCCCAGAACTGTAACATAATAAGTATATGTTGTTTTAAGACACCTAAATTTGTGATAATTTGTTACAACACAATAGGAAACTAATACATGGTTGAAAGTTCCTTCCAGCTCAACAGTCCCATATTCTAATGCAACAGATAGTAGTGCGGGCTCCAGAGTCCTACTTCCAATATTTGAATCCTTGTTCTACCACTTCCTAGTTGTATGACCCTAAGCAAGCTATTTAACCATCCTATGCTTCAAGTTCTTATTTGTAAAACAAATAGATAACTCTATTTGTAGATCTAGAACTCTAGATCTACCTCCTAGAGTTATTGTGAAAATTAAATGAGAAAATATATGTCAATATACTTTCATATATATGTAAATATACAAGAGTATATATAACTGTTCAATATTTATTAGGTATTTGTATTTTTATTATTATTCACAATTATACAAATCTTCAAAGGAAAGCTTATCAGTTCTTACCAAAGCTTTTAAAATGTACATTTGCCACGATTTTTCTAGGAATCTAATCACAATTGCACACAATTTATTGATAAAGATGTTCATCGTATTGTCCAAGAACAACAAACCAGTTAAGTAAATTATGGCAGTACCATGTTATGAAATATGATTCAGTCATTAAAATGGTGTTATAAGTCTTCCAATTAGGGCCAAGATGGAGTAATAGGGTCTGGATTTACCCTCACACTTGAAACAACTGAAAATCCATGCAAAATATATGAAACAATAGTTTTTAGATATTGGCCATCAGGCAACCCAGGACAGTGATCCCTAAGAAAAGAGAAACAAGTGAACTAAGACCTACTATTGCCCTAGCTTACTGCAAGCAATGTTTCCAAATTTCAGCACAGAACAAGGAGCAGGAAGTCGGGTGGAATCTGGCAGGCTTCCAGAGTTGAGGAGACAGAACTTGAAGTCAAAGGAACCCAAGGCTAGCTTATAGGGCAAAGTTCCAGAGATGAGAAAGTTTCACAGAGAAAGACCTTCAGAGATCTTCAGAGGCCCCCCTAAAGATTCTAGACAAGTAGTGATCAGCACTTGTTTGTGAAGAAACTACCCAAGCCCCCCCCCACCCCCCACCCAAAACCCCACCATGTTCCCATCAGCCAGAGTGGAAAACCAAATAACTCACAAGGCATTGGATAGATAACTCATAAGTCTATTGCATCAGTAGCGGGGGCAAAATTAGCTCTAAAGATTGCTCTTGTCCAGCCTGACAAAGCTTAAAAGTAGATTTCAAAAAGATAAAATGATCCCCAAATAAATTAACTGCATCTCAGAACAAAACTCAAGAATTTTTACAGGAATGCAAAATTTTCCAACCCTCAACAAGGTAAAATTCACAATATCTGGCATCCATTCAAAAACTATCAGATATGCAAAGAAGCAGGAAAATACAACCTACAATGAGGAGAAAAATCAATTAATTGAAGGAGACTCAGAAATGACACAATTGACGGACAAGGATAGTAACAAGAGTAACTATACAGCATTCCAAATGTTCAATAAGTTAGAAGAAAGATTGAGTATGTTAAGTAGAGACATGGAAGATATAAAATGGATGAAAATGAGAATAGTAGGGAAAGGACATCCTCTTCAATAAATGGTGCTGGGAAAAGTGGATATCCATGTGTAGACGAATGAAACTAGGTCCATATTTCTCACCATATACAAAAATATACTAAAAATGGGTTAAAGACTTAAATGTAAGACTCAAAATTATAAAACTACTAGAAGCAAACATAGGGGAAATGCTGTAGGACACTGGGCTTGCTTCAAGGCAGAGATTTTATGGTTAAGATCCTAAAAGCACAGCCAACAAAAACAAAAATAAACAAATGAGCCTATATTAACCTAAAAAGCTTCTGCACAGCAAAGGAAACAATCAACAGAGTTGAGAGACAATCTGTTGAATGGGAAAAAAAATATTTGCAAACTATTCGTTCAAAAAAGGACTAATATCCAGAATATACAAGGAACTCCAACAACTCACAGCAAAAAAACAAACAAAAAAAACCCATTGAACAGTGGACAAAGGATCTAAATAGACATTTCTCAAAAGAAGACATACAAATGGCAAACAGGCAAATGAAAAAAATGCTCACCATCAGTAATTATCAGAGAAATACAAATCAAAACCACAGTGATATATCATCTTACCCCAGAGTTAGAATGGCCATTATCAAAAAGATAAAAAAATAACAACTGCTGACAAGGATGTGGAAAAGAGACCTCTTATATATCTTTGGTGGGGATGTAAATTATCATAGTCATTATGGAAAACAGTAAGTAAATATTTTTTCTTATTTTAAAAATCTTATTAAAAGATAATTGACTGTTTAATGGAAAAATAATAGAAATGTAGTATGGAATTTAACATATGTAGAAGTAAAATATATGTCAACTATAGCACAAAGGCCAGGAGGGGAGAAATAGAAGTATACCATTATATTGTTCTTATACTGTTAAATGAAAAGGTATACTGCAATTAAAGAGAGACTGTGATAAATTAAGTATGTACACAGGTTGGGTATCCCTTATCCAAAATGCCTGGGACAAAAAGTGTTTCAGATTTAGGATTTTGCAGATTTTGGAATATTTGCAGTACTACTGGTTGAGCAACTCTAATCCAACAATACAAAATTTGAAATGCTACAATGAGCATTTCTTTTGAGCATGACTTGTGAGTGTCATGTCAGCGCTCAAAAAGTTTTGGATTTCAGAGCATTCTGAATTTCAGATTAGGGATGTTTGACCCGTACTATCATTCTTAAAGTGACCACCAAAATAATAAAGAGTACTAGATACTAAGTCAACAAAAGATTATTATTAATATGTGTGCCAGTTCCCAATTTATCACCTCTTAGGTCTAAATACATCCTTCATTGCTTGCTCTGCAATAACTGAGTTGAAATCTGTATATTTTTTCTTTGACAGCTGGCAGAATGTTAAAGTTTGTTAGCAGAGTGCACTAGAGGATTACTGGAAGATGAAGGAGCTTCAATTCCTATTCCAGTGTGCTCTTCTCATCAGGCTACAGAAGCACTAGCAGCCAGCAGCACACAAAGCGCCCCAGGGACAGCTTCCCCAGACACCTCAGGTAGCCTCACAGCAAGTTCTGCTACTTACTTTAAATATGTTCAGTTTATTATATGTGAATTATATCTCAATAAAGCTGAAAATCTGATATAGAAAAAAATAGATAAATGGATATAAAGATTAAAAACATGTATCCCCAAAACGTAACAAGTAATGATTTTAGTTGATGGGATAAGAGGTGACTTTTCTTCTTTATGCTTTCTAAAGTTCTGTATAAATACTTTCAATGAATATGTATTACTTTTGTAGTTGTCAAATGTCTATTTCTTGTCACATAGTAGGCAGTTGACAGATGCTTGAACTAAATTGTTTTCATTAATATATATTTTCAATATTACCAATTTTCAAAGGAGAAACAAAAAAATATCTTACAAAGCTAGGTATAACTGATATTTTAGCATCTACCAATATTTTAGATTATTATATGTATATACACACATACTGTATATCTACATTTGACAAGATACAATAAGGTTATATTTTTAAACACCAAAGACATAGTTATTCTATAGTAAGAAAGAGAAAAATAAGAGTAAAAAGAAAAATAAGACATAGTTAAAAAATTTAAGACAATTAAAAGCTACATACACAAAAAACTTTTAAAAAGTATTTTTCAGTAACTGAAGACAACCACTAATAACTGTATTTATAACACAATATGTTAAATATGTCTCTGATCACAGTATGGTATTGCTGTCATTTCTGATCACCCTTAAACACTACAGAGCTTAACCTATGAAAGGTACCTGCTAACTAGTTACGTGACAGTAAGAAAGTCATTTTTCTAACTGATTTTTGTATATGAAGATAGAGTAACACCTTGTTCAGCTCTACAATTGTCTGAATCTATGAAATGGTCTATGTAAACTTGTACTCTTTTCGAGTATACAGACATATATCCATGTAGGAAAAAAAAATCTCTCTTAAAGATTGTCCTCTTTCCATAATTTGTAAGGTATTCCTGCATAGTGAATGTGCAATATACTTGCATAGTAAACCACAGCAAATGATCAGATCTTATTTAATTGAAAACTGCAGTCCATGCTTCCTATGTGCTTACCATTTCTTTCCATCTATTATCTATACCATATTGTATTAAAATATTTCCTTAATTTAAAATCATTTCAGTCCAATTACCCAAATAAAGAAACCTGGTCACCCATATTTAAGTATTCCAAAATAGCTTTGTATCCATGCCATAATAACAAGAATAAAGTCTGATACCTCTGTAGGTCCTAACACATTATTTTCAATTTCAGATATTAATAAGTAAATGACTGAGTAGCCCTAAAGTATCTGGGAATGTACCTCACAAATAACATTAAATACAACAAAATTTTGTTAGACCTACTTTGAAGTTTGGCTTCAATCTCAGGCATTTCACATACTGCACTAATCTACAAATTTCTCACCAACTGCTGGGTTTTCTCCACTCCTGGAATTTACTTCCTGTTCACCTCTAACCCTTAAGTATGTGTGCCAGAGGTCAACAGCCTTAAAGCTACTGTTAACAACTAGAGTTTCTGTTACTCTGATTCCTGGCAGGCAGTGCAGAGCTTAACTCTTCTACAATATAGTACATAGTTTAATAATTAAAATCATATTTCAGAACTAGCTAATATTCTACAATTTCCCAGTTAAAACAGAACATTTCAATCTAGCTGATTTGACAGAAATGTCAAAACCAAAAGCTAATCTAGTCCCCTTTAACTAAAAAACCAAATAAAGAAATTCCTAGACAGAATTTCTATTTTGTGCTTTGGATTAGTCAGACAATTAAGAATTTTGAAACTTCTTATAAGTAATACCATGCCAAATAAATAAAGATTTAAACAAATTCTGTTAAAGGGATGGTACCATATAAAAATTTTAATTATTCAAAGGAATAATCTAAATATTACTTAGGTAGTTTTTCCTCTCCTTTTTGTCTAGGATATAAGTGAAGTAACAAGCTTTAAAAATTGTACATGTATCTGATGCTTTTTAGACTTAGGAAAAGTTACTACCAAAAAAAAAAAAAAAGAGGATGGGATGCTCTGAGTTCAATAGGTATGAGCAAAGTACAACAAATTGTTTGCTTTAGTCTTACATAAATTTCCCGTTTTTATAATAACATACATGAAATTATGTTTCTGTTGAAGATGATTTCCAAATATCTAATGTGTTCCAATGAAGTCTTACTTAAGTGAGGGTCATTCCTAGAGGTAAAAAAATAACTATCAAAACTTTGAACATACCAGACCTCCCTACAAAAATCTAAGATTTGTCTTCATCTTTTACTAACAGAGCATTCTACCACCATTACCATTATCTTGGGGGTGGGGAGAAGCCATGTAATTAAAGTTTTTGATGTTTAATAAAATATATTCTAACTATCTGGAAAATATACTCATCTATAACAAATAATTCTCTGACATTGAACAGTGGAGGACTTGTCATATTTCTTTACCTTTTGATATGTCCTATAATGAAACCTAAAATTACAACCATAGACTTTTAAGAGTTGAAATAACCTAGCAATTTAGTCTATTTTCTACCCACTACAGAAATTCTTTCTGTGACACATCTGAGCTATTCCATTTCCCTGTTTTCAGTGAAAGAGCATTATTTCAGGGGCAGGCATAGTGGCTCACACCTGTAATCCTAGCACTCTGGGAGGCCATGGCAGGAGGATCGCTTGAGTTCAGGAGTCCAGGACTGGCCTGAGCAAGAGCAAGACTCTGTCTCTTCTAAAAAAATAGAAAGAAATTATAAGGACAACTAAAAATATATACAGAAAAAATTAGCCGGGCATGGTGGTGCATGCCTGTAGTCCCAGCTATTCGGGAGGCTAAGGCAGGAGGATCACTTGAGCCCAGGAGTTTGAGGTTCCTGTGAGCTAGGCTGACTCCATGGCACTCAGTCGACAGAGGGAGACTCTGTGTCAAAAAAATAAAAAAATAAAAAAAGAAAGAGCATTATTTCAAACTTCTTCCTTACACTAAATGATAATATGCTTTTATGTGACTTCCACTTATTAGGCCTAGTAATGACTTCTAAAGTCCTTCAAACATTTGAAGATAATAATTGGGTTTACCTTTAGGGCATCTATTGATACCATCTTACACATCAATCTTATAAAAAGTATCAGAACACTTCTGAAAGGAGTATCTATTTGAGTTTGTTTTGTTTTGGTTTTTTCCCCTCTGCTAATAGATAAACTGTCCTCAATATAGCCAGAAAACATGAGAGGAATGGTTTTCTCCACTTAAAGGTTGTAGAGCAAGTTTTTGCCTCATCAATAAGGTAGATTTTTTAATGGGAAGGAGGAAAAATCATTTAGTACATTATTATTATATATTACAATGCAATAACATACTTTGAAGTAAAGTGAAAGTGGTTTAAGACCACAGATAACGGAATCCAGTGTGGACACTTACTGGATGAGTAACTTGGGGTTCATTACTTAATTTCTTAGTACCTCATTTCCTCTCATGTAAACTGAAGGAAAAAAATCATACCCAAATGAAAGAATTATTATGATGGATCAATGTGTTAAAATAATATATGTTAGGTATTTAGAGCAGTGTTTGGTGCAAACTAAGAGCTATGTGTTACCTATAATTTTTTATTACTATGTGCCTACTTTAATTTCTATTATTATGGCAATATATGCAAGAAAATTATAAAGATATTTTAACTACCTTGATTCAGATTTTTCCAGATCTCAATAATAAGCTTACTTTTATACAGTACTTTAGCAACTTGAGAATGGCAAACCATTCAGCCATTCAAAACCATTTTCAGAAAAATATTTCATGTCATGAAAAATATATGCAACATATTAATTGGAAGGTTAAAAAGCAATTTTCCAAAAAGTAAAAACTATATGGTCTCAACTTTGCTTCTTAAAAATGCAAAAATATGTAGGTGCAAAAATCGCAAAAATATGTAACCTTCAGAAAGAGACACAACAAATCTCACTGAAAACTTAAATAAAATGTCAACAGTGGTTAGCTTTTGGCAATATTACAAGTGACTTCTTTTTTTGTGTTTGTTTTATATATAGTCCAATGTCTTATAATAACCATCTCATAAAAACAAATTTATCAGAAAAAAAACAATATCTTAAAATATGCCATACTCAGGCTGTTTAAACCTGTCTTTAAGTTTTTTAAAGTTTGTAAGTAAATTTCTCAACCTTCAGAAAAAATTCAAGGTAGTAAACAAAGTAAGAAATTCATCAGAATACAAAAGCCAACAAAGCATTATGTATAAGCACATTCTAAAATTCTATTTCCTGTTTTGATTTCTAGTTCAGCCATCCCACATGACATGTTTCAGCGCTACAGAACTTTTATGCTAAATTTACAAACATCAAGAGATCATACAGTGCTCCATATGTTATTTCCACTTCACAAATATGACAAAAACTAAAGATTGTGTTACAAAAACAGCATAAAATATGTCATAAGAGAGCAATGAAAAGTTTATAGAGCATTATCCTCTCAAAATTCCTTTGCTCCAAAAATTAGAGATGAAGATAAGCTAGTATCATCTCTATTTTATGTTACATCTCGTACATACTTAACATTTAGACACACTTGCTATAGCTTCTCACTTTTTCTCTTTTCTCTTCCTCAGATCAATAACCTTCCCTCCCCTTGCTCCACCCCCTTCTTCCATCTCCTCCTGGCCTCTTCCCTCAGGTCTCTTCCTTCTGTGTTTAGCCTCCTGTCTCTCCTCTTTTTTAAGTGGTAAAATTCTAGAATCAAATCAGCAATGTTCACTGTTGTTAATAATTGACACAGATTTCAGGATACTCTAAGATATTTGAAATGATATCTATAATCACCCAGCTTTAGTTGGAGAACAAGAAAATGTAAGGCTTAGAAATATTCTTTAAATATCCAACCTTCTCACTGAAGCTTTCTCGAATTCTAAATAGAGTGTCATCCATGATTTTTCATTAAATTAAAGAATATCTTATTTTGGCTATAACAAAATGTACCTCAGAATTATTTTGATAAACTAAAAAATTATGATATTTTATTATTTTTAAATTTCGTAACTTCTATACATATGTAATAATGCTAATTTAGTCTAAAAGGAAATGACTGCATTAAGAGACAGAGCTAAAGAAATCTGACAAAGAACCCAGAAAAAAATTTCTTTCCATAGAAACTGGGGAGGTATCATAATAATATAAGAACTCCTTATTAATATAACATTTCAGCTCTATAGTAATCATAACCATCCAGAACATGCCAAAAATTACTAAGGCAAAAAACTTATATGCTCTGTCAAGTTTTGTCATAAAACTCACATATTAAATCATTTGAATTTCACATATTTAGAATATGTGACCTATAATTCAGTACATATAAAACTGATATGCAATCCATAATAATAATCCCCTACCCTCTCTACCAGTCCATCTTTCCTCTTCACCCCGACAATCAACCAATCCCAAATATCACTTTTTACACTAAGAAGTAATAGGAATCTCAAGAACAGACTTTCAGTAAGTCAAAAAGTATCCCCAATGAACTGCCCTTTATCAGTTTTGGCATGTAAAAAAAAGAACAAGAAGTTAGCAAAACAAAACAAACTCTGAAACAAAAAGGTAAGTGATTTAACCTATATTATCAATGTAGAATAAGATCTATATAACGTTACTTATTATGGGTCTGAAAACAACTTTTGAGTGCTATCTATACGCTAGCATTAGAGGCTGCTTTAGTTATTTACAATTACTGTCTTTTCATTCCAAATCTATAAAAAGGAGTCATTATTTTTATTCATTTATTTTTTTTGAGACAGAGTCTGGCTCTGTCACCTGGGCTAGAGTGCCGTGGCGTCAGCCTATCTCACAGCAACCTTAAACTCCTGGGCTCAAGTGATCCTCCTGCCTCAGCCTCCAGAGTAGCTGGGACTACAGGCATGTGCCACCATGCCCAGCTAATTTTTTTCTGTATATATTTTTAGTTGTCCATACAATTTCTTTCTATTTTTAGTAGAGACGGGGTCTCGCTCTTGCTCAGGCTGGTCTCAAACTCCTGAGCTTAAAGGATCCCCTCACCTCGGCCTCCCAGAGTGTTAGCATTACAGGCGTGGGCCACCACGCCAGGCCCAGGAGTCATTATTTTTTAAAGCCAAGGAAAAACATTCAGAAAAGCATGAATTAAAAAACAAATAACAACAACAACAGGAAACATGAATTTTTTTTTTTTTTTTTTTTTTTGAGACAGAGTCTCGCTGTGTTGCCCAGGCTAGAGTGAGTGCCATGGCATCAGCCTAGCTCACAGCAACCTCAAACTCCTGGGCTTAAGCGATCCTACTGCCTCAGCCTCCCTAGTAGCTGGGACTACAGGCATGCGCCACCATGCCCAGCTAATTTTTTTCTATATATATGTTTTAGTTGGCCAGATAATTTATTTCTATTTTTTTAGTAGAGACGGGGTCTCGCTCTTGCTGAGGCTGGTCTCGAACTCCTGACCTCGAGCAATCCACCCGCCTCGGCCTCCCAGAGTGCTAGGATTACAGGCGTGAGCCACCGCGCCCGGCCTAGGAAACATGAATTAAAATGATGACAGGCCTTAGAAAATTAAAATTTAAGAAAATGTTAATCAAATCTATGCCTCATAACTTCAATTATACACTAGACAAAATGATTGGTCAAACTAGTCAGAAACCTACATGAACCTAGAGGAGCCTAGGTTCAATCAATGGAGAGTTTTTCCAGGGTCCTTCTAACTCTAATAAAGATGCTTGATTCTCCTCCAGCAGAGGGAGCAAAATCATAATACTCAATTCATGTCAAAAAAAGTGGGGTAGAGGGTTTATAAGTGTCTCTTAAGAATTTCTACATCTATCTATAGACATTTTAAAAGATATGCTGAAAATACTATTTGAAAAGAACTAAAATCAACCCAGTGGAAAAGACAAAGATTTTATCTTTTTCAAATTCCTAAAGGTTTTGAAATGAAACACTGGCCTCTAAATATTTAATTTCAAGAGCCAGGGTATATCCATTGTCCACTGAATCTCACAGGTAACCAAGGAATTGAAACATTTTATGAATCCTTAATTTAACAACAGAATTTCATAAAAATATAAAATAGTATATAAAATTCACTTTATTATAAAAGTAATATATTCACATGACAAATACTGTAGAAAACAAGTGAAAGAGAAGTATAATTGCACTACCCAAAAACAACTTATTCCTTTCCAATATGTTTTCATATGCATATTTTCATACCATTATTTAAAAAGTATAGTTAAAAAACATGTATTAATTTATTACATGCTAGGCACAGTTCTAAACACTTTTATATGTTATAACTTATTTCACAAATGAAAGTTGAAGAAAAAGAGACATACAGAAATTATACAATTAGCTCAAAGTCACATAGCTAGTAAGTAACAAGAGCCAAGACTATAACCCAGGTAATCTGGTACCAGAGCCTATACCCTTAACCACTTTATTGTGATCCTAATTTTGAATTACTCTTTATCATTAACATATTCTCAGTGTTAGTCCTTGAAGTCTTTTTAATGCCAATAGTCCATCTAAAATGCATATGATAATGAGCAATTCTATTTCCAGTTACCTCTTATAAATACAGTATATTACTTTTGCTACATTTGTGTTTACTTTTATATTCTTTACTATACCACCAAATTGCTTTCCAAAATATTTGTGCCAATTAACAAAGCCATGGTAAGTATCAATTTCACAATAAATTTGCCAGCATTAACATTTAAAATTTTTTTCTAAGTAACAAGAAACCACAAAACCACACTCCAAATTGAATTTATCATTAAAGTTGTATATTATTTTTGTTGTGTTTACTGTTAATTTCCTTTTCTGTGAACTTCAGTTTATATGCTTTATCTAGTTATCAACTGAGATCTTAAAATTTGCTAATCAATTTATGAGTTTTTATAAGAATATTAACTCTATGTTCATCATATTTGCAATAAAATTTTCCAAGTCTCTTTTTTCCTTTTAATTATGATTAAGTTTGTTTTTGATAAAACAACCTTCTATTGAAGATAATCATAATTAAAAGTTACAAGAGGTCTTGAAATCTTATAATTCTCTAAATACAGAAGTTAGTCTATTGCTTTGAGCACATCAATCAATGTAAGTCTTTCAATATAAGACTTTTAAAGCAATATAAAACTATATCAAAATATACATGTGCACCTAATACAATTACTGAATGAGAAGTCTTAACTATGTCTCAAAATTAACTCAAAGAGCTACATACCTGTCGCTGTAAACACAGGCGATTTCTGTCATGTAAATGCTGATGATTAGAAAATGATGAATGCCAATTCCGAGCCTGACTTTGCAACTGAGTCTGAGTCATATCAGAAGGCCTTGTTACAAGATGTGAAGTAAACTGCCGATCAAGGTCATGATCTAAAACGTGACTTGAATTATCCTGTCCAAATGTTGACTCATCAAATTGGGGAAGAAGACCCTCCTGAAGGAGGTCCTCTGGGTCAAGTCCTGTAAATGGCTCAGTTTGAGATTCCACTTGATGAAGTAAATTCTCTTCTAAAGATGAAAAGCCATTAGTTTCTACATGATCATTGAAATGGCCCATTTGAGTTCCGGAGTCAACAGGATCTGGGAAGTTCATGTGCACAGGAGATAATTTTGAATTGCTATAATTACCCTGAGGATGTGACGAATGCAACATTTGGAAATTATTTGAATTCAACGATGTATTGGGGTTTAGGACATGCTGAGTGGATTCGTGCTTGATTCCCCTATGAGGTGAAAAGGAATTACTTCCAGTAAAATCAGGTAAAGTCTGATTTGTATGATTAGGTGCAAGAACTGCAGAGGACTGAAGGAGACTGTTTGGTGATATATGATTACTGGAAAAGGAATAATGTGAAGAAAACTGCTGTGAATTACTGACAGAACAAGAAGTCATATTTGGGGAAGGTCCATTAAAACTTCCTTCTTGATGATTGCTACACTTGAGGAAGTGTACTGAAGGATTTGACGTTTGAGAAAATTGCTGCATTGAAAGAGATTGCTGTGAATTAGATGCATTAGTAATTTGTGGTGGGTGGTTAACATTGACTCTGGGTGGACCAGAAACATTAACATCCATAAAGTTTTTAGACTGGCTAAGAGAATTTTGCCCTGGGTTGAGATTATTTCTGTTTTGTTGTGATCGTAGTGAAGTGCACTGTGTTTGTTGTTCATTGGCCTGAAATAAGGCAAAGTCATGGTGTGCCACGAAGCTTTTATTCTGATGCATAGAATGTGAATGTCCTTGTTGGTGAAAAGGAGATCCATTCTGATTTGAAATGCTAGTAGCTGTCTGGTGGCCCCACATTGGACTGCCATCTGCTACATCTGGAAACAAACCATTGGGTTGATTTTGTGGGTGGATTGGAGAACAATTAAACTGAGAGTGTGGAGATAACACATGTTCAGCTGGACTACCAAAAGATTGATTAACTTGATGAAATTTCATTGAATCAAACTGATTTAACTGTTCATAATCAGTCATCTTCTGATGTGTTGGAGTACCCTGAACATGGTTCAGTGAATCTATATGCAAAGGTTCAAATTCTGCACCCAAGTTCAATTCATCAACTAGTGAAACGGGTCCTGGTTGTACAAATGCATCATCTGACAAACCTTCTAAGGTCTCACCAAAAAGATTGGCTTCATCGAAAAAGTCCATCATTGGATCTGTCATCTTGAAAATTCAGTAACAATCTGGGCTGTTCACTCCAAATAGAGTATATTCAGCTTATCTGTAGTAGATATTACTGGATCATTTCCAAAGGTCAGCTATTCCAAAACAGGTCAACATTCATTATTGCTCTAGACAATGACATGTCGTGAAGTGTCAGAATCCTAGAAAAATAAGAACAATTTAAATTTAATGAGTATTCATTAAACTTTTATAAACAAAGTTTACATATTTTAAAAAATGACATCTCAGTATACAGTATTTTTTTGTAGAATAATTCATTGCAAATACCTCATTAATATTCCCTACGAGGGAAAAAAAAAGGCTCCCACAGGGGACATAACTATATGTACATAAAAGTAATAGTATTAGCTGTGCACGCCTGCAGTCCCAACTGCTTGGGAGGTTAAGGTAGGATTGCTTGAGCCTGGGAGTTTGAGGTTGCAGTGAGCTATGATGATGCCACTGCACTCGCTAGGTGACAAAGACCCTGTCTCCAAAAAAATAAAAAATAAAAAAAATGAAAAGTAATAATAATCACTACTTCATTTTGAAGTTCATATATTATGATGAAAGAATGTAAAGTATACCTGAGAATAGTATGTCACATTCTCTCCCATACCATGAAATGGCCATCACTTCCCAGCCCCTCTAGCCAATGTATAAAATATATATGTATTACACTTCAAAGTTATGTCTTATTTAGATAGCTGACATCAAACCTTCTTAAATTAGTAAGTACATTGTGATCTTTTGCTCTAGACCCCTTGAGCAGATAAATCTGTTACTTCATAAGGTATATGTGGAAATGTGTCAAGAACAATAACTGTATGAGGTCACAATAAGCTGGCCCAGAACAAGGTAAGTTAGCTGTCGGGTCAGCTGACAGCACAGACATGTGCTGGGGGACATGGCCACATATTGCCACTCATGATCCTCTTGCTCATGGTGATCAAGGATGATCACTGTGGAAGATCAGCCTTCCTGAAAGCCAACTGATTTAGATATCCGTGAAGCAAAAGCAAGCACCTTCTACTAATAGTTGTGTTCATTATTCTGTCCCTAATTCCACCCTGTTAAATCATTTGGAACATACATGTTGCTTATTATATTTACTAAACTATGTAAATAAATGTGTCCTGAGAATCAAGTTGATAAGAAAACAGTAGCTTGAGCTAAGCAATAAACTTGTCTTGTGATAGTCTCAAGCAAAAAATGATTTATGTAAACAGACATCCCTAGCTTACTGTGGTCCGACTTACAATTTTTCTACTTGATGGTATGAAAGCAGTATGCTTTCAGTAGAAACCATACTTCAAGTACCCATACAACCATTCTATTTTTCACTTTCAGTATAGTATTCAATAAATTACATGAGATAGTCAATGCTTTATTATAAAATAGGCTTTGTGCTAGATGATTTTGCCCAACTGTAGGTCAATGTAAGTGTTCTGAACGCATTTTTAAGGTAGACTAGGCTAAGCTATGATGTTTGGGAGAGTAAGTTAGGTGTATTAAATATATTTTCGACTTCCAACATTTTCAACTTACAACAGGTTTATCAGGACATAACTCCATTGCAAGTCAAGGAGCATCTGTATATGTGTATATATACATACACATGCTATTTATGTATAGAAAGGACCTAACAGGTTACCTGCTAATATGAAATGGCTGACTACTATTGTTCCAGGCTTGTATTAGTGCAAATATTTTTAACAAAGATAATTTATAGTTCTGTGCCCACTGTCTTAAATAGAGAGTCAAAAATGGAAGTTCTTGCTCCCCTATGTATTATTTGAAAATGAACAAAGACCTAAGACACTTTTCCAGAATTTCTATTTTTAGAGGTTCAATTAGGAAATATAAATTTCCTAAGCAAATTGTCTACAAGTTTATTGCTTAGCTCAAGCCTACTGTTTTCTCATCAACTTGATTCTAAGGACACATTTATTTACACAGCTTAGTAAATAAATAGAATAAGCAATATGTATATTCCAAATGATTTAACAGGGTGAAATTAGGAACAAAGTAATGAATAGACCTGTCAATAGGAAGGTGCTTACTTTTGTTTCATGGATATCGAAATCATTTGGCTGTCAGGAAGTCTGATCTTCCATGGTAGATGAGCAAGAGAACCATAATACCACAAATGAAAATAATTTTTAAAAATCTGAGAATCAGGCCGTGGCGCACGCCTGTAATCCTAGCACTCTGGGAGGCCGAGGTGGGTGGATTGCTCAAGGTCAGGAGTTTGAGACCAGCCTCAGCAAGAGCGAGACCCTGTCTCTACTAAAAATAGAAAGAAATTATCTGGCCAACTAAAATATATATATATAGAAAAAATTAGCTGGGCATGGTGGCACATGCCTGTAGTCCCAGCTACTGGGGAGGCTGAGGCAGTAGGATCGCTTAAGCCCAGGAGTTTGAGGTTGCTGTGAGCTAGGCTGATGCCACGGCACTCACTCTAGCCCGGGCAACACAGCGAGACTCTGTCTCAAAAAAAAAAAAAAAAAAATCTGAGAATTAAATAGCAACTCTATATTAATTTTACCTAGAAACTGACTTATCAATCATAATGGTATATAAGTACTTTAATAAAAATATACTTTAGAAAAAGTAAAATACAAATAGAAGAAATTATTTTTCCAGATTTTATAGTTGTGAGACCAAGAATATGGAGGATTATGTAGTCTGAACTGAACATAGCATTACCCAAAAAATAAGGTAGGTTAAGTAACTTCTCCAGAACATACCTTATATTCAGCTTCAGACACTAGACTGGGGAACATCTATGTATACCTAAGCTATTAATAAGGAAAGCAATGTCTTACGATTATGCATCAAGATACAACTTAAGGAAAAAAATGATGTCAAATTATGACACTATGCCACTTACAATTATTTTATTATTAATGACATAACTTTAAACTTATTTAGACTTAGACTTATTCCATGGGATTTGACAATTTCTTCTGTATTAAGGTGCTTTGCTTAGCTCATAAAACATTTGATTGTTGCTTTGCAAAAACATGTGGAATTGGTTTTATTTCTTTGACAATGAATATTTGCTTCATTAATGTCAGATTTATGTTGCTCTGTTTCTGTGCCTTTCTGCATACTTGATAACTTTTTGGTTAAATGTTGAACAGTGTAATTTCCAAAGACATTTTAAACAGGAATTAAATATGTGTAGTAGTAACAATGTACATAGCACAGATGAAGTGATGACAATACAAATAGCTATGACTAAGTTTGTGTAGGCACAGACAATAACTACTCCTCCATGACAGCTACCTAGCACAGTGCCTGAGATACTTCCCAATTTCAGAGATATTAAACGTGAAAAAAAATGCATCTTATAAATGACTGAAATAAGTTCTTGAATATTAGAATGTATTACTTCAAGAATTCAGCCCACCCTCTAGCCTCACTTGCTGGGGCAGGTGTGGGCTGCTCCTCACCTGGGCACAGCTTGGCTCAGGTGATTCAGCTGCCTGCGGTGGGCTTGGTCTGCAAGGAGTGTGCCTGCTGGAAACTACCCCTGTAAGGAGATGCTGGGGTCTTGGCTAGGAAGGTGACCATTAACCTGTGAAGATTGCCTTATGGTGTGGGCATTGGCCAGAAGGACTGGGCTGGCACACCCTCAACACATCAAGATCCAGAAGCCAAGAGGGATGTCAGAATGGAGGTGCCGATCTGGGCTCCACCCCTCCAAAACCAAGAGTGCCCAGAGTGTTCGCAGCCTCTGTGTCAGGCTTTCCACTGAGGTCTGCCTATCCCCAAGACCACACAGTTTGTGCTTTGCTTTCATTCCAAGGATGGGCAGGCTGACCTCGACCTGCTCACCTGGCTGTGACCTCGACCTTTCCACCTAGATGGAGCTGTGTGCTACAGCTGATACCACAGCTGTTTGGGGGCAGCCTTCCTCTGCAGTGAGGAAATGACTCACAAGTTTTTGACTACTGGATTGCTTAGCACTTTTTGTTTTAATGTCCCAATTCTTAAGTTCTGCCGTTGTGGTATTCTAGTGCTAAATATAATCTTTTGGCAGAGTTTTTTAACTGCCTAGAACCCAAGATCCTAAACTTTTTTTTTTTTTTACTATATTTAGATTATATTGTTTTTGGTTTTTTTTCCCCAAAGGGGGAAAATCTAGATGGAAAAGGAAGTTATTTTAAAATACAGTATGAGGTTAAGAATTAGCATTAGGAACATGGGCATTACAGTTGAAGTTTTAGAATTTCAACTGGAACTACTGTTAAAGTTTTAAGCAAGAAGTATTAAAGTGAATTGAAAGATGTAATGCACTTTTCTTCAAAGGAAGTATTTCTTTATGTGTTGGCAAAGCTTGAGAATAAATTGGTCTCGAATTGAAAAAAAAAAAAAAAAGAGAGAGAGAATTCAGAACCCAGAACTACAGAAAACTATTGCCCAACTGTAGATTAGATTTACTTGAATGATATAAGTTCATGTATTTCTACGTATTCTTGTTGTGGTAACAGTGAATTTAAAATATAAATATAAAACATTCTGAATTTATACTGATTTACTATAGGCTTGTATGTTTGTTTTATTCACTAAAAATAGAGAATTTTTAAAAGACTATTCTGGAAATAAATTTATGACATACCACAGTAGTAATATACCACAGGAGAGACTGGTGTGGTCTTTGAATTTTTGTACATTATGGAAGGTTAGCTAAAACAGACATTGTTTTCTACATTTATATAACCTGAGGCTTACCCAAAATATAAGATGTGGTAATTTTAATTAAGAAAATAATATTATTTATTCATCCAATATATATTTATTGATAGATAACTTCTAGGTACTAGGATGATGAATAATAACTGAACTCTAAAGGGGGATACAGACAAACAGATCATTACCAACACATGTTATTTGTGCTTTGATAAAGGCAAGCACAGAGGAGGAACATCTATCTAATAGTAAAGAAAATGGACAAAGACACCAGTATTATAAAAATAATAATACTATAAGAAGAAGATCTACATTTCATTTGTGACAAGATAGTAGTCAATTTTAGTTATAAAAATAGGGACTAAAAGATAATTATAGAAAAATTGCCCATAAAATCCACTAAACCATGTTTTCTTATTTGAATAGTTATCCTACAATTGTTACAATGCTCAAATTCCTCTTTAAGATCTATTGTCTTAATTCATTATGGTAAAGGTCTGTACCATTCTCCAACTTTATAAAAACATCACATCAGTCTAATTTTAACTTATTTAATTAAGCACATATTTATATACTGTCCATTACATTCAAAGGATCTTTGCATAAACTACAAAAGTCCTTGCTCTCAGGAAGTTAACTCTAAATAGGGAGGGATAGGGGATGGCATAAGAAAAACACAATATATGTTGACTAAAATATGGTAAATATGGCCTAAGAGAGGTATAAGTTCATCTATAAAGTAATTCATAAAGAGAAGAGAGTCTACTAGGCCAGTTATTCAGGAAAAGCTTCTTGGAATAGGTAGCATTTGAGAGGGTCCTTATAAAGGGATTAGAAGAGGAATCTAGGTAAAAGATTCAGAAATAAAGAAATGGCAGCAAGGAAGTACATGTTTAGGGAACAATATGGCCATTGTAGAGGGTATATAAAGGGAGAAAAATGGAAAGTAAAGCAATAGAAAATAAAAGCAGAAATATAAACTGAAGCATTGCTATATGGGACCTTATCAATCATGCACATTAAAATAGTATATATGGGGGAAGATTCCTCTAAGGTTGAGACAAGTCTTTAGAATCAAAATCAAATTATCTTTATTTCTATATTTATTCAATGCCAACTGTATGATGAACATACAAAATGGATTCAAATTTCAAAATTCTTGCCTTCAAAAAACTCATCATGTAGAGAGAAACAAACCATATAAACAAATAGTGTGATATATGGCTTAGTAGAGATATATACAAAGCACTATATTATGATACCACAGATTAGATAGCAATTAATATATCTGGAAAAGGTCAGGAAAGACATAGAGATGAGGTAACATTTGAGTTGGTCATTAAGAGTAAAAATAAGATAACTGAATATGCAATCTGTAACAGAATTTATAGATACAAAATTACTTCCGTGGAAACTGACTTTCCTCAGTGTCTAATAGTTGCTTTTGCTTCAAGACATGTCTGTACTCTGCAAATAGATTCCTTAATATTTTTCTAGTAAAAAATTAGTCTTCCCAATATATTCTATACATTAATAGTTTTGTTACACCTCATAATCATTGATCCCTGCCAGATTATTCAGTCCTCTAGCACATCTATACAGGATTAAATTTGTGTTACATTAACTTTTACTTTGTTTATGCACTACTCACAGTTACTTAAAAACCTATACTTAGGGAAAATTCAGTTTCGGATTTATCTCCCATGGAAAGTCTCCTGACTCATGTCTCAGAGTCCAGTACTCTATGAACACCACGAATCATATCCATTGTAATAAGATCAGCTATTTTCTCTACTAGACTATATATCCTTAGAGAAAAGGAATACCCTTACCATCTTTGTATCCCTAGCATGTTGTCTAGCATACTAGTCATGTAATAAACTTTTGCTAAATGAATGCATGGGAATTAGAAAAAAGATTAGACTTAAATTTTTCAAAACAAAAAACAACAACAAAAAACTCTAGACCTGAGTCCTGGCTCTACCACTTTCTAGCGGTATGACCTTGAGAAGATGACATAATTTTTGTTCTCATCTGTAAAGAAAAAAAACAAAAAAAACCAACAAAACGTAACAATAGGAAAATCTATTAACTACAGTCCTGTCTAACTTAAAGGTGAATTATAAAGTGATAGTAAAGGTAAACTACTGTCTCTACCAGTAAGTTGTAATGCCAATTTAGGTTAGGAAACAGGGCTTTTATTAGTACAATCCTCTCACTCTCTTGCATTGTACCTAAAACTGGCAAGAGCACAAAGAACACTGTAGAAATGTCCAGAGGTGAGGCAGGACATGGCATTTTGGGAACTACTCAATAGTGTAGTGTGGTGAGAGAATTCTATTAGCCAAATGAAGGAGAAGTTGAGAGGTAAGCAGAGGTTAGATATCCAAGGCTTTATTTATTAGCCTTGTTAAGAAAACTGGATTTTATCCTAGAGGCAGTAGGGAGCTATTTCACTAGTTAAAATTTCTTCTCTAACTTAATGTTTGACTAACATTTTTCCTATGGTGAAATTATTCTCACTGGTGGCTATTAATATTTGAAGTTATTTTTAGAAAGTGAATAGCAACTCTTTCTAGGACAGTGACCAAAACACCTAAGCTGTACTCAGAAACACTTTTTCAAATAGAATGATAATGATAGGGGATATTAGTCATTTTAAAGACTATCCTTACTTGGCAAAATAAAAAGCTGGCAAACTTAAGTGACTTCACCATTTCCTTTTTTTTTTTTTTATTCTTATTTTTAAAAAAAGCTGTTCTGTGAACTTGTAGAAAGAACTCCTGTTATGGCATTCTAACTATACCTGAATACCTATTAAAAAGTTCTTTACATCAAGTCAATTTTCCCCCTGCCTCCCTAAGGCATCCCCTTTGAGATTATTTAAAATAAACCTAATCCCTTTTACTTACGACAAACCTTCAAATTCTTAAAGACTTATGTCTCTCCTAAAACTTCTCTTTTCAAAGCTATAGGCTAAATATTTCCAGTTTATGGTATGAAAAATTCTACCTAAAAAGGCCATAATAAAAGGTTTAATGTTTAAAGGGATGAATCTTTAACTACTGGCACCCAAATTACTCATTTCCTTATTGGCTCCCCTAGGGCTTCTAAGTACATGACTGGTAGACAGCAAAGAATTGGACAAAGTTTACTAGCTTAATGCTAAAATCATGTGAAAATATGCTAGTAAATAATAATAACCACACTAGAATAGTATTAGTTAAATTAATTTTCTAGAAGTGTACCACAGAATTTCTATCCTCAACCTGTGTGGCTCAGTATTTATGATCAGACTAAATGAAGGTGTAGGAACTTTGCTTAACAAGGTGATTTTAGGTTGAGAGAATTAATACAATAGTCAATAGACTCAAGTTACCAAAGAATCTTGAGAAGATGGAGTCATGGATCAAATTTAATAATTTGTAACTATCAGGTCCTGCTTTCAGCACAGATAATCAACTCTACAAGTACACTGGGGTTGCAAAGGAAAGTAACATGAATGAATATGGCTGGCCAGAAGAGAACTAGCTAAAAAGTACAAAGGTGTAGGCTGCCAGTAGTCAACTTAATTGTTGCTTCTAATTTTTAAAGAGGAATTGGAACTCTAGACTTCTATGGGAAATTTCCTGATTTTAAAATGTTGTCAACAAATTCAAATCCTTTATATACCATGCTCTTGGATAGAAAACTTCATATTATAAATATGTATGAGTTCTCCCTATGCTAATTTATGAAATGAATGTGGTCTCAATAAAAATGCTAAGTTTATTTCAGAGGTAGACAAGGTGTTTCTAAAGTTAACACAGAAAAATGGGCAAAAAGCAAAGCCAGGAAAAGAGCTTAAAGAGAAGAGCAATGAGGAAGAACTAACCCTACCAAATCTCATATATCAAAACACAATGGTATTAGTAGTACATGAGAAGGCAGGCAGATCAATGATACACAATACAAAGTAATTTAGTAGCTCAAATTGGGGGCAAAATGAACTATAAAATAAACAGGACAATTGAGTGACCATTTGGAAAGAAATTATAGTTAGAACCCATACCTTGCTTCTCAAACCAATATTAATTCCAAACAGATTAAAGGTGCACAAATGTCAAAAATGAAAAACCAAGAAAGCGCTAGCAGAAAATATGGAAAATGATACCTTGGTTTTCATCCATGGCACGAGATCTGGAGGTCATTAAAGATCCATGGATTAAATTATATCAATTAAATAACTTTATGAAAAGATTCATAAAATAGATTATAAAAGAAAAGTAGCAAACTGTGAAATAATATGTGCAACTTACTCACTGATGAAGTACTTATTTCATAAAACATCAAAGTTTCCTATAAATCAGAAATAAGAAAAATACCAATAGCCTAGTAGAAAAATGGGCAAAGGATACGGTCAGTTTATACACTCATTTAAAATAAGAGAAATGCAAATTAGAACCATATTGATGTATTATTTTTCACCTATCAGACTGACAGAGATTCCAAAGTTTAGTAATACATGTTGGTGAAGCTGTAGGGGGAAAAAACCCTCTCATACACTCCTGGTAAGAATCTAAATGGTAAAACCTCTAAGGAGACAAATTAGCTAAAATTCATAAATTTTTCTTACTCTTTGCCTAACCAAATTCTGTTCTAATAATTTATTCTATGAATATGCTTATATATGAGTGAAATGACAGAAGGTTATTTATTGAAGCATTATTTGCTCCAGCAAAAGACTGAATATAACCTACATGTCCATCAAGAGAATAGTGGTTAGACAAAATGTCATATTCATATAGCTGGTCACATCAAATCTGGGTATTATATCCAGACCTGAGTATCCCATTAAAGAAGAATGTGGACAAAATGTGACATATTCAAGGAACAGTAAACCAGACTGGTAAAGTGATTGGAAATCACGCTTCTCAAAATTTCTCTGTCCTCAGTCCTCTTCTTTTCTCATTCTAGATATTCTCCCTAGGTAATGTTATCCTCCATCATCTATATGCTGACAGCTTTTAAATCTTTATGTTCAGTACCATCTTTCCAGCTACATCCTGGACTTCCAGGAATTTTCTCATCTTCAGTCAGCAGCCTCACTCTCTCCACATATTCTACAATCTAATTGCATCAATCTACCTGTTATCTTTCTAACATGTCCTTATTGTTCATTTTGTCATGCCATTCCCTATGCTATCTGTGGGCCTCCAAATGGAAGATCTATAATAATAAAGACTAGAAAATTACAAGGAAAATTGCTTTGCCTTAATTTAAGAAATTTAAAATAGAGCTAGTCAAGGACAAAGATAATGAGCTACTTATCAATAAGATTGCATACTCAAGTTAATCAAGCCCTCAATAGAGATACTATGTAGAGGACTCTAGCAGTATATTGGTGACTGATTGGCTAACCTTTAAAGTCCCTTCTGATTTTGATATTTTATGAATCCTGACATATGAGATTACTTGGCTTTAGTATAGTACCCCAAAGTTGCTTATTAGGTTTCAACAAGGTTTATAGGCCTATAGAGCAATTTATACTATATCTTTAACTGATCTAAGAATTCCAAAATGTGTTCCTTAAATCTGAATATGATATTAAATTACAGATCGTCCCCAATTTATGATGGTTAGACAAGATTTTCCGACCTCATGATGGTGTGAAAGTGGTATGTATTCAGTAGAAATCATACTTTAAGTACCCATACAACCACTGTTTTTCACTTTTGCAACAATATTAAATAAATTACATGAGACATTCAACACTTTATTATAAAATAGGCTTTGTGTTAGATGATTTTGCCAATTAACCATTGTAGGCTAATGCAAGTGTTCTGAGCATGTTTACTGTAGGGTAGGCTAAGCTATGGTGTTTGGTAGGTTAGGTGTATTAAATGCATTTTTTTTATTTTTTTATTTTTTTGAGACAGAGTCTCCCTTTGTTGCCTGGGCTAGAGTGAGCGCCGTGGCGTCTGCCTAGCTCACAGCAACCTCAAACTCCTGGGCTTAAGCGATCCTCCTGCCTCAGCCTCCCGAGTAGCTGGGACTACAGGCATGCGCCACCATGCCTGGCTAATTTTTTCTATATATATTTTTAGTTGTCCAGATAATTTATTTCTATTTTTAGTAGAGACGGGGTCTCACTCAGGCTGGTCTCGAACTCCTGACCTCGAGCAATCCACCCACCTCGGCCTCACAGAGGGCTGGGATTACAGGCGTGAGCCACCGCCCTTAAATGAATTTTTGACTTAATATACTTCAAAATAATCCTAACTGGGGGAAAAAATCATCCTATAAAAATAGGATAAAATGTCGTACTAGAAAGGTGAAGTTCAAGTGATAAAAACCCAGGTACTAAAGTTGTCACTTAACCTACAGAATAAAAAAATCATTCATAAAGTACAAATTAAGCAGAGAAAAAAAAGATTTGGAAATAATAGCTAACCACAATCTAAATATGCATCATTAATATAGTTTTAGCAAAAGCAAATATATTAAAGCTATTAGAATATATTATCTTCTAACTATAGAATTGCACTACATTATATAATATGTGCCAGAAAATGCTCCTATTATATATATTGGTCAGACGGTTACTATAGCTTTTATTTAAGTAAAACTGAAAAGGTTTTGATATAAAAAGTTTATGGGCAACTTCACTGAAATTAAAACCTTTTGTGCTTCAAAGGACACCATCAAGAAAGTAAAAAGACAACCCATGGGAGAAAAGGCAGAATGGAAGAAAATGTTTGCAAATCATATATCTCACAGGGGACTTGTATCTAGCATATATAAAAAATTCCTACAACCCAAATTAAAAAATGAACAAAGGATCTGAACAGATATTTCTCCAAAGAAGATATACAAATGGCCAATAAGCACATGAAAAAAAAATGCACAATATCATTAGCTATCAGGAGAAAGTAAATCAAAACTATAAATGATATACCACTTCATAACCACTCTGATGGGAAAAGAGAAACCCAGAAAACAACAACTGTTAACAAGGACATGGAGAAGTTATAACTCACACATTACTAGTGGGAATGTAGCTGCTCTGGAAAACAGACTGATAGTTCCTACAAAGGTTAAACATAGAGTTGCCACATGATCCAGCAAAAAGGTTAAACATGTAACTACCATATGATCCAGCAATTCCACTGCTGGGTATATACCCAAAGTAAATGAAAGCAGGGACTCAAACTGATACTTGTATGCCGATGTTCACTCCAAAATTATTCACAATAGTCCAAAAGAGGAAACAGCTCAAGAGTTTACCAACTGATGAATGGATAAATGTGTTATATTGATAAAATGAAATATTATTCAGCAAGAAAAAAAAATGAAGTACTGATACATGTTACAACATAGATGAACTTTGAAAACATTATGCTAACTGAAAGAGGCCAGTCACAAAGGACCACATATTATGTGACTCCATTTATATGAAAAGTCAAGAGTAGGCAAATATATAGACAGAAAGTAGATTAGGAGTAAACTAGGGCTGGGTGTTGGGTGG
Organism: Lemur catta; assembly: GCF_020740605.2. NCBI lineage: Eukaryota > Metazoa > Chordata > Mammalia > Primates > Lemuridae > Lemur > Lemur catta. The sequence continues at coordinate 8,844,312 of NC_059147.1, read as the reverse complement.
GTGGGTGAAGGGATTGGTGATTGGTGAGTGTTAGCTACAGGTTATGGGCTTTGTTTTTTTAGGGTAATGAAAATGTTTTTAAAATTGGTTGTGATAGATAAATACCTTAGAATATTCTAAAAGCCATTGAATTATACATTTTAAATGGATGAATCATATGGCATCTGAATTATATATCAATAAGCTATTTTAAGAAGAAAAAATTATATGGGCAAAATTATTATAAACTTATAATCTTCTGTTATATCTTTTGGATAAGGATGAAGGTTATGGTGGTCACTTAAAAATTTACTTTCTTCAACTGAACTGCCAACTAATTGTACTTGGCAAGGTAGATTTTTCTGAGAAAAAGCAAATGCCGTTACTTTGGAAGATTTGATTAAGGGACAGTGGAAGTCTATAGATATTCTCAAATAAAATATTTTACCTATCCAATGCAACTTTGAAACTTATGACAATGTTAAAATAAGCTAATATGGTAAAAATTACAGTCCTGTAAAATTTTAAAATGAATAAAAACTCTAGGGTAAACATTTTTTAAATGACTCGAGAAAAAATTCTTTTAAAGGTATGCTATTGTGATCATATTAATCAATCAAGATTTAAAACTTCAAAATTTAACTAAAATGGCCAGGTGCGGTGGCTCAACGCCTGTAATCCTAGCACTCTGGGAGGCTGAGGCGGGCACATTGTTTGAGCTCAGGAGTTCGAGACCAGCCTGAGTAAGAGTGAGACGCCCTGTCTCTACTAAAAAATGGAGGGAAATTATATGGATAGCTAAAATATATATAGAAAAATTAGCCGGGCATGGTGGTGCATGCCTGTAGTCCCAGCTACTCAGGAGGCTGAGGCAGTTGGATTGCTTGAGCCCAAGAGTTTGAGGTTGCTGTGAGCTAGGCTGACGCCACAGCACTCTAGCTCAGGCAACAGAGTAGACTCTGTCTCAAAAAAAAAAAAAAAAAAATTAAAATTTAACTAAAATGATGCTTACTGACTCTGTCACAAATGATAAACTCTAGGAGATGCATATTGTCATCCACGAAGTTCCTTATTATTAGAGACCTGAAGAAAAATAAAAACCAAACAATCAACAAAAAATCCTCTGTTTATCCTACATACTTGATAACAATGATTAAATGATACAATGCACATTAAAATGCTTTCCATACAAAAGCAAGATGTGTTTATTATCATTAATAGTAGTAAGTGATGTTAGAATTGAGGAAGAGTTTGCTTTAAAATGTCACATGACAACTCAGGAAATACTAGAATATCAGTGAAAAATGGAATTTGAAATTTAGAATATTTTTCTAGAATATTTTTTAAAAGAGAACAGGAAGCCCAGAGACTTTTGAGCAATAAATATTAAATGAAAGGATATTAATATAAATTAATATGGATTCAATATTGTCCTTTAGTTTTTTAGGGCTAGCCCTTTATAAAAGGTGACAAGAACCGCTAAATTCTGTTTCCAATAAGGATTGAAGCAGCAAGGACCTGTACTCTTCCCATTCAGGTTCTTGTTTTTGGTTTTTTTTCAGACAGAGTCTCAGTCTGCCGCCCTGGCTAGAGTGCAGTGGCCTTATCATAGCTCACCGCAACCTCAGACTCCTGGGCTCAAGTGATTCTCCTGCCTCAGCCTCCACAGCAGCTGGGATAACAGGCATGTGCAACCATGCCCGGCTAAGTTTTCTATTTTTACTAGAGACAGGTCTCGCTCTTGCTCAGGCTGGTCTTGAACTCCTGAGCTCAAGCCATCCTCCCAACTCAGCTTCCCAGAGTGCTAGGATTACAGGCATGAGCCACCACGCCCGGCCCCCCATTCAGGTTTTAATATAAAATTTTCAACCTGATTTCTCCTTTCCTGGGGACCTTACCTACTAGAATATAGACATTCACATACCTGAATAACTGAGTCTCCTACCTACAAGCTGAAGTGCTGAAGTATTTCTGAACAACTTCCCTCAACTACATCATAAATAAATCTAAAATTATTAGAGGATGTTCCTTTTTTTTTTTTTTTTTTTTAGAGATGGGGTCTCGCTCTCTTGCCCAGGCTGGAGTACAGTGGCACAATCATACTTCACTGCAGCCTCAGCCTCAAACTCTCAGGCTCAAGCAATCCTCCTGCCTCAGCCTCCCGAGCAACTGGGACTATCATGCTACCATGCCTGGCTAATATATTTTAAAATTATTATCATTACTATTATTATTTTTCAGAAATGGTGTCTCACTATGTTGCCAAGGCTGGTCTCAAACTCCTGGGCTTAAGTGATTCTCCTGCCTCAGTCTCCCAAAGTGCTGGAATTACAGGCATGAGCCACCATGCTCACCCAACATTACTTTTTTAAAAGTTCCTCTACTCTTTCAGATTTCTTTAAGTTGAAAAATGGTTGGTCCTTGTAAGGAACAGTAAACAAACTTACTGTCCTTACTGTGTCTTCCTTCCCCACTTCCACCTAGTAATTCTTACTTCTCTCTCCTGAGTCATCAATTTGTTTCATTCTACGAGATCATTCCCATCAGCATACAAGTAAGCTGTTATTTCCCTCCAATTTCCTCCCTTCTTTCTTCCCCTTTCCAACAAAACTTGAGAAACTTGTTTATATTTGCTATCTGCAATGTATTTTTTGCCATTCTCTTTACATCAAGTATTACTTCCATTATTTCACCAACTGACCTGATCAAGGCCATACTGACCTCCACATCACTAAAGCCAAGGGGCATTTTTCAGATATCATCGAACAGTATCCATCAGCAGCATTTGGTACAGTTATCAACTACTTCTCCTTGAAACACTTAACTTCACTTGTTAGAATGACATTCATCTGGTTTCTTTCCTACTTTTTTGACTGTTCATCTTCAGTCTCTTTTATACAGATTCAAATATATAAATGTTGGAATACCCCAACCTCTTCTCTTTTCTATCTGTACTCACTTCCAAGGTGATTTCATCTAGTCTCATGGCTTTAAATATCATCTATATATTGGTGATTCCCAAATTTATATCTACTAAGTATATATCTCTATCTTAAGTCCAGGCTTATATACCTAACAAACTATTGAACTTCTCTTAGACACCTGATGGCAACTAGTAGCCTGCTATTTTCCCCTTGCCCTGTTTCAAAATAGTAGCTAGCAGCTAGAGCAATCTTATTAAAATGCAAGTCATTTCAGGCCACTCTTTTCACAACTCTCTAATAACTCTTTATCTCACTCACATTAAAAGCTGAAATCCTTACTATGACTTGTAAATTCATATATTACAGCCCACTAGCCTCAAATAAACAGTTCTCTACCTTCACTTCTGACTACTCTTCCCTCTTGCTCAACCCCTTGCTTCAGCCATAATGGCCTCTGGTCACTACAAAAGCCAGGCATGAGAGCAAAATGTCAGAGTAAGCAGCTCCAAACATCTATCACTCCACAGAAATATCAAGAACCAGGCAAGAATTGTCAGAACCAACTTTATCAGAACTCTGAAAAACAGCCAAAGATTTACAACAATGAAGAGAATGCTGAAATTAAAAAAAACAAAAAGGCAATGTGGAAAAAAAAATACTCCTAGCACGCAGGGAAATGTATATTAAAACACTGGCTAAACATAAGCTAAAGTAACAGAGACTTCAATGACTACACACAACAAGAAATACAGTCATGGTAGAAAACACAATAGTTTGAAGAAATCACCAAATAAATGATTCCAGCCTTGAACAATCAAGAATAGCAAATGCTGGGGGAAGGGTGAAATCTTATTTCCAGAGTTACCACACCCTAATATCAAATGTCCAGTTTTCTCAGACACACACAAAAAAACTCAGAGCACACAAAGAAGTTAAGAAAGTGTAGCCCATTCAAAGGAAAAAAACTTGACAAATTGTCCCTGAAAAAGATAGACAAACATTGGACTTAATGGAGAAAGACTTTATTTATTTATTTTTTTATTTTTTTTAGAGATAGAGTTTCACTCTGTTGCCTGGGCTAGAGTACTGTGGCATCAGCCTCACTCATCGCAACCTCAAACTCCCAGGCTTAAGCAATCCTTCTGCCTCAGCCTCCCGAGCGCATGCGCCACTATGCCTGGCTAATTTTTTTTTCTATATATATTTTTAGCTGTCCAGATCATTTCTTTCTATTTTTAGTAGAGACGGGGTCTTGCTCTTGCTCAGGCTGGTCTCGAACTCCTGACCTCAAGTGATCCTCCTTCCTCGGCCTCCCAGAGTGCTAGGATTACAGGCCTGAGCCACCGCACCCAGCCGAGAAAGACTTTAAATTGAGTGTCTTAAATATGCTCAAAGAGCTAAAGGAAATAATGGCCTAAAAATGACAGTAAATGAAAAAATGGTATATGAACAAAATGAGAATATCAATACAAAGATAGAACACCTTAAAAGTAACCAAATATGCACCTGTAGTGCCAGCTCCTCAGGAGGCTGAGATAGGAGGATTGCTTGAGCCCAGGAGTTTGAGGTTGCTGTGAGCTAGGCTGATGCCACAGCACTCTAGCCCTGGTGACAGAGTAAGACTCTGTGTCAAAAAAAAAAAAAAAAAAAAAGTAACCAAATAGAAATGTGGGAGCTGAAAAGTATAATAACTGAAATAAAAAATTCACTAAGTGGAGATTTGAGCAAATAGAGGAAAGAGTCAGCAAACTTGAAGACAATTGAAATTAGCTAATGAGGTTCAAAAAAAAAAAAAAATGAAGAGAATAGGGCCTGAAAAACATGTGAGATAATATCAAGCAGACCAAAGTAAACATTGTGGGCATCCCATAAGGAGGAGGAGGAAAGAGAAAAGGGCAGAAAGAATATTTGAAGAAATAATGGCTCAATTTCCCCAAATCTGATGAAAGACATGAATCTACATATACAAGAAGCTCAAAAAAAACTCCAAACAGGATAAAATTCAAAGGGATCTGCACTAAGCCACATTACAGTCAAATTGTTGAAAGACAAAGACAAACAGAATCTTGAAAACAGCAAGAGAGAAAAAATTTGTCAAGTACAAGAGATCCTCAAGAAGACTAAGTAAAGTTCTCATGAGAAACTATGAAGACCAGAATGCAGTGAGATAATATATTTTAAATGCTGTAAAAACAAAAGAAAATTGTTAACCAAGAATTCTATTATTTTTGTTGTTGTTGAGAGAAGAGTCTTGCTCTGTTGCCCAGGCTAGAGTGCCGTGGTGTCAGGCTAGCTCACAGCAACCTCAAACTCCTAGGCTCAAGCAATCCTTCTGCCTCAGCCTCCCGAGAAACTGGGACTACAGGCATGTGCCACCATGCCCGGCTATTTTTTTTTCCTATATATATTTTTAGCTGTCCAAATCATTTCTTTCTATTTTTAGTAGAGATGGGGTCTCAGTCTTGCTCAGGCTGGTCTCGAACTACCGACCTCGAGCGATCCTCCCGCCTCAGCCTCCCAGAGTACTAGGATTACAGGCGTGAGCCACCACGCCCAGCCTAACCAAGAATTCTAAATCCAGAAAACTATTCTCTAAGAATGAAGAGGAATTAAGACAGTACAACAAGTGTCTTGAAGAAAAGCTAAGGGAGTTCATTATAAGTAGAGCTGCTCTAAAAGACAAGCTTAAGAGAGTCCCTTAGGATGAAATGAAAGAAAATGAGAGAGTATCTTGAAGCCACATGAAGAGTCAAAGAATGTTGGTAATGGTAGCTACATAGGTAAATACAAAAGCCAGTATTATTGTACCTTTGGTTTGTAACTCTTTTTTTTCTTATATGATCTTTTTTGTTCTCTTTTCTTCTTTGTCTTACAGGCAACAGGTAGGATGTTCTTATTTGATCTTAAAGGCAAACAAATAAAACATTCATTTTAAATCTCTGTTAATGGCTGGGCATAGTGGCTTATGCCTATAATCCCAGCACTGTGGGAGGCCAAGACGGGAGGATTGCTTGAGACCAGGAGTTTGAAACCAGCCTGACCAACATAGTGAGGTTTCATCTCTACCAAAGGAAAAAAATTAGCCAGGCATGGTTGCACAGGGCTGTAGTCTCAGCTACTCCAGAGGCTGAGGCAGGAGGATTGCTTGAGCCTAGGAGTCTGAGACTGCAGTGAGCTCTGATGTAGCCCAGGCAACAGAGCAAGATCCTATCTCCAAAAAAAAGAAAAAACAAACAAACAAACAAACAAACAAACAAAAAACCCAAACCCTCCATTAATGAGCATACAATATATAAAGATGTAATCTTTGACAATAACAATACAAAGCCAGAAGGACAGAGAGTTTAGGAGCAAAGTATGTGTATACCATTGAAACTAAGTTGGTATGTAAAATATGTTGTTAAAAGTTTTGTTAATTGTAATCCCCAACATAACCTTTAAGAAGGTAACTAAAAAATAGGTAGAAAGGGACAGAAGGGAATTAAAATGATATACTACAAAAAAAACGAAATCAATAAAAAAAATCAGACAATAGGCCGGATGCGGTGGCTCACGCCTGTAATCCCAGCACTCTGGGAGGCTGAGGCGGGAGGATCGCTCGAGGTCAGGAGTTCGAGACTAGCCTGAGCAAGAGCGAGACCCTGTCTCTACTAAAAATAGAAAGAAATGATCTGGACAGCTAAAAGTATACATAGAAAAAAATTAGCTGGGCATGGTGGCACATGCCTGAAGTCCCAGCTACTCAGGAGGCTGAGGGAGAAGGATTGCTTGAGCCCAGGAGTTTGAGGTTGCTGTGAGCTGGGCTGATGCCACAGCACTCTAGCCTGGGCAACAGAGTGAGACTCTGTCTCAAAAAAAAAAAAAAATCAGACAATAATGGATAAATTAGAGAACAAAGGGCATACAAGACATAAAAAAGTAAATAGCAAAATGACAGAAATTAGTTTTTATTCTAAATGTAAATAAATTAAATTCTCTATTTAAAAGGAATAGATTAGCAGAATGGATAAAAATAAAACCCAAAACATGATCCATCTTATATGCTGTTTACAAAAGGCTCACCTTAAATAGGAAGAATTAAAAATATATTCCACGCAAATAGTAATGAAAAGAGAGCTCAGTTGGCTATATTATCATCAAACAACATACTTTAAGTAAAAAAGGTTACAAGAGATAACGAAGAACATTATATATTGCGAAAAAGGTTCAATCCATCAAGATGACATAACAATTATAAACATATACGCACCCAACAGACCCACAAAATTTATGAAGCAAAAATACACAGAACTGAAGGGAGAAATAGACAGCTCTACAACCTAGTTGGACAATATAGTTGTAAACAGTTCTACAACAGTTGGAAACTTAAATACACCACTTCAATAATGGATACAAAAACCAGACAGAAAACCAAGAACAAAATAGAGGACCTGAACAACAGTATAAACCAATCAGACCTAACATACATATACACAATGCTCCCCTTAACAATAGCAAAATATACATTTTTCCAAAGAGCAGATAAAACATTCTCCAGGATTGGTCAAAATATTAACACAGTTTGAAATATTACATGTATCCAAAGTATCTTTTCTGACCTCTAAATCAGTAACAGAAACAAAACTAGAAAACTCACAAATACATGGAAATTAACAAACTCTTCATCAATGGGTCAAAGAAACAAGAGAAATTAGAAAATACTTCTATTAGGCAAGTGAAAATGAAAACAAAACACAGCAAAATGCAGTGAAAGCAGTGCTCTGAAGGAAACTTATACCTGTAAACTACTACATTAAGACAGATCTCAAATTAATAACCTAACTATATACCTAAGGAGATAGAAAAAGCAAACTACACCCAGAAGTAGCTGAAGGAAAGAAATAACAAAGGTTAGCATAGAGATAAATGAAATAGAGAAAGGAAAAAACAGGAAAAAATAATGAAATCTAACATTAGTTCTCTGAAAGGATCAATAAAATTAACAAAGCAGACAAATCTTTAGCTAGATTGACTAACAAAAAATAGATGACTCAAAGGACTAAAAACAGAAACAAAAGAGAGGGCATTAACACAGACTTTAGAGCCATAAAAAGGATAACAGAATACTATGAACAACAAACACCAACAAATTGGATAACATAGATGAAATGGATGAATTTCTAAAAATACTACCAAACTACTAAAACTGACTCAAAATAGAAAATCTAAACAGACCTATAACAAGCAATACTGTATATTTAAGTTTATTTTCCATTTACATATTCACAAATGTTTAAAAACTTTATAGATTTCCAAGAAAAGAATTTATAATAGAAAACAACCCTACCCCAAACAAACCAGAAACATAAACTTCATCAGGAAAAAAGCTTAATATTCATTAAGGAATAAATGCAAGAAAGCTACAAAGTAGTGGGCTTCATATTTTAAAATAAAAATTTACCTGAGATTTAATTTTTAAAAGTTATTTTTCCTCTTCAGGATATCAACCATAATGTTCCACACCTAAAATATCTCAAAAAAAAAAATTATCCTCAAGAAGGTCATTATGTTAACTCTGGGAGTATCACTGTCTTCATTCTTTTATTTTTCAGGCTATTATGACCTTAACATAGAACAGCATAAGTCCTAGCAAAAATTAGAACCTAAGAGAAAAATAATCCAATTTGTAATAGTTATCTGGAAGTACATCCTTCTTAATTAGTTCCAGTAGCTAATTAACAACTATTATTCTATCAGTGTATAATATACAAAATCATTATGGAAGCCCACATGATGAGCCCATTAGCTTTAATGCCGTGTATTCCATGTTTATACTACTTTATTGAATTGCATCCATAACCGCTCTATATATCCTTGACGTTTCTGATAATCTAACTGCATTATCTATACATTTGCTATGGTTTGAATGTGTCCCCCAAAATTACTGTGTTGGAAACTTAACCTCCAAAGCAACAGTGTTGGGAAGTGGTGTCTAATTAAGAGGTGATTAAGTTGTGAAGGCCCTGTCCTCATGAATGGATTAATGTCATTATCACAGGAGTGAGTCAGTTACCTCGAGAGTGGGCTTGTTATAAAAGAGTTCAGCCCCCTCTTGCTCTCTGGTTGAGTACTCTCTTGCCTTTCCACCTTCCACCAATGGATGATGCAGCAAGAAGGCCCTTGGCAGATGTGGGCGCTCAACCTTGGACCAGAACTGTAATAAATAAGTTTATTTTCTTTATATATTACCCAGTCTGTGGTATTCTGTTATAGCAACACAAAACAGACTAAGACAAGATTCAACTGTTTAATTAGAAAGTGAATAGGTTTTGCCAATCAATTAGAAAAATATCTGGCAGATATGAGTCAATCATGACACAGGTGAGAGAGCTCAGGTATGGTTTCCAATTCTAACCACCATCTCTAAGCTGTGCGACCTTGAGTGGTTCTTAAAACCTTTCAGTCTGTTTCCTCATCTGACCATCTACATCACAGGGTTTTAAAAGGTTGCAGAGTTCAGAAAGAATATATTCAAAGTCCTAAAGTACAGTAAGTGCTTGATAATTACATATTTCCCTCTCATTGACCTATAAAACAAGGAACATAGATTAAGATTCTTTGTTGACTTGCTAAAATATTACCAAGATCCAAGCCTGTTATATCTGATTGTATTTTACTTATTTTCATTTTTAAGATATTTAAAATTATTTATACTAAGCAGCAGTATCATAACATGCCTAAATTTATTTTTGGCCTTCCCAACATATATACTTGCTATTTTATTACTTCCTAAAGTTATCAATGCCCCTATGCCCTTATTTGCTTCCTCCATAGGTAATCTATGTTTCAACCACATTGAGATGTTGCCTGAATTCATCAAACCTTCTCATACCTCTATTAATACGTACAGGAAGTTCTCTAGGCCTACAACATTCCCCCTACCACCAGCCTTTCTCCATTTGATAAAGTAACATCTTTGAGATTAAAGTCAGATACCATCTCTAGGAAGCCTTTAACACATACACATACCCTTCAAGCTGTTATGCACTAATTTTTTGTACTCCATACCTTACGTACTATGTTATCATTCTTAGTCCACTTGTCTGTTTTTCCTACTAAACAATATGAGTGCAGAGATGGGTTCCTACCCGTATTTGTACCCTTAACATCAACAAGCATAATTCCTGACACACAGTGAATACTCACATGCTTTCGGGAATTTAATAATGCCATAACACAAAACAAAACTCCTCAATCCTTTATAGCTATTGCAAAAGCTGAGATTCAAAAGTATTCTTTTAAGCAATGAAATATCATTTTTATAACTTTAAGAATGGCCCCAGTGAACTATACACTTAAAATGGTTTTAACCAATGGCTTTAATCAGTGGTAAACTTTGTTATGAATATTTTATCACAATTTTTTTAAAAAGCCCCAGTGATCCCATTTAAAGTTTAATTCCCAGGTATCCCTGCATGAAAGAATCCTACTTTCATTGATAAGGAATTCTACAAGGGACCCTACAGCACAGTAGTTTTAGGGGCTCTGGAAACAGACCAGTAAGGTTGGAATCCTGGCTTCATCACTTACTAGCTATATAATTCTAGGCAAGTCACTAAATCATTTTGAAGCTCAGTTTCTTACCTGTAAAATGGGGATTGTAACAGCACTGATCTCAAAAACTATCGTAAAATAATCCACATAAAGCACTGCGTAAACAGTGTTTTCAAACTGTGCTTCTTGGAGTACTGGGTAATCTTCGGCCACTGAAAACAAGAGATGACTTCCCTTCTTCCATTTCCTCCCAATAACAACTCAGCCTGAATATTCTGCTTTTATTTTACAGATTAAGATTTCAGGTAGGATTTTTGAAAAACAAAGAATTCCTTGGTTTAAAAGAACTGAAATCCATATATCAAAATAGTATTCATCTAATGCTTATATTATTAACAACTCCGTCTGCAGATAGCCATTTATTAAATTCAATTATTTACTTTGTTAGCATTCACACTTAATTTAGTTTTACTTTGCATCTCACAGAAAGGAAAAATCTTAAAAACACAATCTCACCTCTACCTATGGCAAGAACTGATTGAGCATAACTAATTTTGGGCTAATACTGAAAACAGATTACAAGTTTTCTAGTTGCTACTGAGTCAGGTCAAGCTGTTTAGCTGAAGAAGTCCTGAACATCAATCAAACGAATACGAAATTAAGTCTAAATATTTATTCTAAAGCCATATAAATTTTGATTAATGTTAAAAATAGGAAACTGATTTGAATGTAGAATTGTCAAAGGTTTGAAATATAAAAACTAAAAACTAAGACCTACATTGATTATCATCATCATCTACCTTGCAGGGTTGTGGTAGGATTTATAAAAAATACATTCAAAATATAGTAAGTGCTTAATAAATGTTGCTTTCCCTCTCATACCCATCATCTCCAGCATTTCTTTTCTGCCTTTCCAAGAACATAGAGTCATTTAAACCCTCCAATGGCCAACAGGCTTCTCCAGCCTTCCTCAGTCTCTTTTGCCAATAGTCCCTAATGCTGTCCTCTCATCACCCTCATTACCTTGTTACTTTTTTCATTGACAAAACCCACCATACTGTATTATCACATCACTATAATTTTATCTCCAGTCCAATTCAATTAACATTTTCTGAATATTTATATTTATAATATGCCTGGCATCTTATTTATAAAAGGTTAATACCAATTTATATACCTTACCTTCAATGTGGCCCTTGCCCCTCGTTAGAAACTTTTTTTGTTTGTTTTGAGACAGAGTCTTGCTCTGTTGCACAGGTTAGACTGCAGTGGCATCATCATAGCCCACTGCAACCTCAAAACTCCTGGGCTCAAGCGATCCTCCTGCCTCAGCCTCCTGAGTAGCTGGGACTACAGGTGCAGGCCATGACACCCAGCTAATTTTTCTATTTTTTAGTAAAGATGAGTTCTTGCTCTTGCTCAGGCTGGTCTCAAGCAATCCTCCCACCTTGGCCTCCCAGAGTGCTACGATTACAGGCATGAGCCACTGCACGAGGCCTCCTTAGAAACTTCTTAAAATTTTTTAATTATTATGGATACATAATATTTGTATATACTTTAGGGTACATGTGATGTTTTAATACCAGCATACAATATGAATTAATCAAATCAGCATACTTGGGGTATCCATCACCTCAGGCACTTATCATTTCTTCATGTTAGGAACATTCCAATTCCATTCTTTTAAAGTATACTCTAACTTATTGCTGATTATAGTCACTTTGGTGTGCTATCAAATATTGTTCATTCTATCTAAGTATCTAATTATATTTTTGCATCTATTAACCATCCCTACTTTATCGCCCCTCCCTATTAGCCTTCCCAGCTTCTGGTAAACATCATTCCATGCTCTGCCACCATGAGGTCAATTGTTTTAATATTTAGCTCCCACATGAGTGAGAATATGCAAGATTTGCCTTTCTGTGCTTGGCTTATTTCACTTAACATAACGTTCTACAGTTTCATCTATGTTATTGCTCCTTAGAAATTTTTAAATCCATTTCTATATATGCTTCTAGACTATCTCACTGCAGTTATTTTATTATCTCCCCTCAATCCTTCAATCCTAACTTTCCCGCTCTCACCCAAGGATAATCTTACCTCTTAGTCTTCTGAGGTTTTCTGGTTGAAATTAACCAATCATCTTTTCAGAAGCAAGTACTATACTTGTCTTTGCATCTACCCTTTTATTTTAGCTATTCTCCAAAGATAAATCTTTCACCTCTTAATATCATTCCATCAAGCCTTTCAACGGGACTTTTACCGACGCATATCCTTTTTCTCTTCAGCTTCTTTGATCATCACTTTCTAATTGCCTGCTTCCCTTCTAACTTCGAGCATTAGCAGATTTTCCCTATCTTAACAAAAATGTACAAACCAAATCATTCTATTAGTATTCTTTCATTCAATGACAAATATTGAAAATAAGTGGTCCACTGCCTCCATTTTCTAAATACCGATTTGCCTGTTAACCTCTTGAACTTTGTAGTTGGCCAAATAAAATTACTGCAACTATACTTTCAAAAGTGACTAACAAACTCCTAGACAAATACAAATGCTCTCCCAATCCCTCTTTGAACACTAACACTTGCTACCACTAATCAAAATGACAACAGAGGCCAAACACAAATGCTATCTTCTATATGAAGCCTCCAATTGTCTATGTGTTCCCATTTACCATATACATTTAGAGTCTGAGTACCTTAAGAATAAGGACCAGTGCCGGGGGTTTACACCTGTAATCCTAGCACTTTGGGAGGCAAGGGCAGGAGGATTGCTTGAGCCCAGGAGTTCAAGACCAGCCTGGGCAACATAGTAAGACCCTGTGTTTACAAAAAATAAAAAACAATAAAAAAACTTATCTGGACATGGTGGTGTGTGCCTGCAGTCCCAGATACTCGGGACCTCGAGGCAGGGGGATTGCTTGAGCCCATAGCAGTGAGCTATGATCACACCACTGCACTCCAGCCTGGGCAACAGAGTGAGACCCTGTCTCAAACAAACAAACAAACAAATTAATTAATTAAAAGGACTATGACTTATTCATCTCAGGTACCAGCTACCACTCTGCTTGGTCGATAATAAAAGCTGTTTAAATGTTTTCTGAACTCAGTTCAATTAACCCCTTCATGTACTAGAAATTCGATTAGCTACTATGACACCACACTACCTGGATTTTCTTTCCTATGGTTTTCCTTGCTTTTCTGATTGATTTAAAGTAGTTTAATAGTAGATATAATTTTCTATGTAATGATTTCATGTCTACCAAATCCACTTACTTAGCATTTAAATTCAATCAAATCTTGACATATTTTCTTTGACATATCCTCCAAAATGTGATTTCACATTTAAATGTTTCAGAAATTCAAATCCATTTCTTTGGAATACTATAAATTATTTCTTTAAATTTTTTTTCTTACTAATGATATAAAATAAAAATATAAAACCCAATTTCCCACTACTTTAAGACCATATTGCATCTTAGTGCCCTTCTTAAAGTCTCTGACCTAAGGTATACTAAGAAAGCAATAGCTTGGGTCTCTTTTTACATAATTATATGTATTCCCTAGATTTTTTTGATTAAACTTTGGGTATGTATTTTTTCATTCTTCACAAACCATAGCCCTTAAAATGATACATCGTTCATTCTATTTTAAAAACTAAACTTTTTTAAGGATCAAGAAAGGATAGGGTCTCTTACAATTTCACTTCAAGAACATAAAATTGTATTCTGTCAGAATGTGCTGTAATCCAATGGGTATTCATTTTTGAACAAAATCTTTATATTTGTTATTTCATATTCCTTTGTAATATATCTAATTTAGGTAGAAATAGCTATTCATCATCAAATATTCATCTCTGAAGATTAAAAAAAGAACATAAGATGTTTCAAATATAGCAGTATTTTAATTAAACCACATAACTGAGTGGAGTAAATGGCACTCTCATACGCTGCTAAAAGGAGTACAAACTGGAGCAACAGATTAGAAAACCATAAGGCATTATTGCTAAAGTTGAACATATGCATATCTAGGACCAGTTTTTCTACTGCTAAGGACACATTCCATAGAAATGTGTACTCATGTGTATCAAAGACACATATACGAATGTTCTTATCAGTATTATTCATAATAGTCCAAAACTAAAAACATGTCCATCATACATCAGAATAAACAGCAATAACAATGAATGAACTACTCTGGCACAGAAAATCACAGATTAGTCTCACAAAAATAATGTTACTTAAAAGAATACATACTATATGATTCTATTTAATAAAGTTCAAAAACAGGTAAAACTTATCTATGGTTTTAAAAGTCAGGATAATGGTTTCTATCTGGGAAGGTAGAAAGAGAATAATAATTAGAAAAGAGCACGAGGGAAGATTTTGGGGTGCCAATAATAATAATGTTCTATTTTTTGACTTCAGTGATAGATGAACAGAGATGTTTATTTTGTAATAGATCATAGCCTTATAGATAAGATTTACATACTTTTTTCCATGTTTTTCATACCTTTAGAAAGTTTTTAAAAATCCTAGCACTTTGGTAGGCCAAGGTGTGAGGATCACTTGAGGTCAGGAGTCTGAGACCCCTGTCTCTACGAAAAATAGAAAAATTAGCTGGCCGTGGTGGCACGTGCCTATAGTCCCAGCTATTAGGGAGGCTGAGGCAGGAGGATCGTTTAAGCCCAGGAGTTTGAGGTTGCAGGGAGCTATGATGATGCCACTGTACTCCAGCCTGGACAAAGGAGTGAGACTTTGTTTCCAAAGAAAAAAAAAGTTTTAAAAAAAACTTAACTGAACAAGATGAAGCATAAGTAAATAAATATTTATAAATCAACATTTAGAGTATATGTCACTGAAAAAAAAAAAACTAGCAAGCAAATATTGAGTGAACTTTGAAAGGACTTCAGTAAATTCTATATACTACTAATTTCAACAAACATTCACCAAACCAGAATAAGTATATTCTTATATTTGGATATGCAATGAATTCACTAAATTATGGAATCTCTGAAATAGTTATGGAATCTCCCTAATACTAAAACTTCAGGCAACTCAGATTCTCTCTGTACCTCAGTTGCTTCAACTATAAAGCAGACTAAATAAGTACACCAAATCTGTAATTTTAAATTCCTAGATTTGTTTTAGGTACAGGTGTTCAGTTCCTTAAATGAAAGAAAAAAACTTTAATGAATAAATATTTAATTGCCTTTTTAAAGATAAACATTGCAAAGACAGCAATGTAACTGGGGGAAAAAAGAATAATTTTTAAACTTGACCTGTTATATGGCACAAAATTTCCAGATAAAACAAACTTCATGCAAAATATATGAAACCTAACCATTAACCTATTTTTTCTCTCCTCAACTAGTAAGATACTAGCAGTTATCTTCCAGAATCATAGTCACTGATTTCCAATAGAATAAAATTTAATATACTTTATACTACTGCTGCTTCGTCAAGTGAAGCAATCTGAAATGACCATTGGACATGAAAGATAATCTTTATTCTAGTTTCAAACCATGCCCTTTTATAGCAATAACAATGTTTAAAATTACCGGTTTAAAAAAAGTTTTATAGTAAAAAAAAACCCAAAATCAAATATTTGCTTGGTTAACTTCACTTAATAATGCCAAAGTATAACAGAAACATCAGTATCGACAGCTATTTACTAAGCAATAGCTTGCAAATAGTAATGACCCAAGCTATGATTTTTACTCATAAGCACCATTAAAGGAGAAGCCTCATTAAAAGTTATAAATTTAATATCAGACTGCCTACAAGCTAATAACTGAAAAGAATGCTACTGTTCTGAGACTATCAAGACTACAAAACTTTTGTATTCTGCACCATCACCCAACTACTATATATACCCATATAACACTATATTTGAGTTTCTCTCAAACTTTCATATCTCATATAATCTGTATTATGTAATATTCACAAATAAGCTTTCAAAAAGTGAAGTGTGGCCCAGGTGCGGTGGCTGACACCTGTAAGCCCAGCACTTTGGGAAGTTGAGGTAGGAGGATTACTTGAGGCCAAGAGTTCAAGACTAGCCTGGGCAACATGGTGAGACCCTATCTCCACAAAAAAAAAATTAAAAATTAGCTGGTGCAGCGGGAGGCACCTGTAGTCCTAGCTATTAGGGAAGACAAGGCAGAAGGATCACTTGAGCCTGGGAGTTCCAGGCTGCAGTAAGTTATGATTGTGCCACTGCACTCCAGCCAGGACAACTGAGCGAGGCCTTGTCTCAACAAATAATATAAAATAAAAATTAAAAATTTTTTAATAAAAAGTAAAAACAGGGCTGGGTGCAGTGGCTCACGCCTGTAATCCTAGCACTCTGGGAGGCCGAGACCGGTGGATCGCTCGAGGTCAGGAGTTTGAGACCAGCCTGAGCAAGAGTGAGACCTCGTCTCTACCAAAAATAGAAATGATTTGGACAGCTAAAAATCTATATAGAAAAAATTAGCTGGGCATGGTGGCGCATGCCTGTAGTCCCAGCTACTCTGGAGGCTGAGGCAGTAGGATCGCTTAAGCCCAGGAGTTTGAGGTTGCTGTGAGCTAGGCTGATGCCACGGCACTCACTCTAGCCCGGGCAACAAACCAAGACTCTGTCTCAAAAAAAAAAAAAAAAAGTAAAAACAAAACAAAAAAAGAAGAGCATTGTTAAAAAGACCACCTCAGCTGCTGTTTTTCTAACATTAAGCTTGCTTCCTCCTCTCAAATAACACACTGTCATATACTATGATGCCACACTTAAAGCTAAACCTATCCTGACAGAGGCACCTATCATTCACATAAAGGCAGGCCCTTACCTTCTGAAGCACTTATCTAGGGATGGTGTTCAAAACTCAGTTTCTTGCCAAACCTTTCCTTTCTCTCATCTTCTTCATCTCAGTAAATCACACAATATTATCTATCTAGTTCCTCAAGCCAGGAACCAAGAAATCATTTTTGACACCTTTCTTCTAACATCCAATCCATCACGAAGCTGTCGATTGCTCCCCTTTCTCCAACCTCACCACCTTCTCTCTCTCTAGAATATAGACATATTTCCTTTTACTTTACTTCATCTCTACAGCTGCCATCCTAGTTCTGGCTATCATGTCTTACCTGGATAACCCTGGTATTACAATAACTTTACTTTCACTCTTACCTTTCTCCAATCCATTCTCAAAGTGGCATTTTAAAAGTTTAAAGCATATTACTTATCTGCTTCAAAATCTTCAATGACTGTAACACCCTTAGTAAAACTCACAAGTCTTTTTTTTTTTTCTTTTTAGAGACAGAGTCTAGCTGTTGCCCGGGCTAGAGTGCAGTGGCACGATCATAGCTCACTGCAACCTCAAACTCCTGGGCTCAAGGGATCCTCCTGCCTCAGCCTCCCGAGTAGCTAGGACTACAAGGCACACACTACCATGCCTGGCTAATTTTTTCTATTTTTGGTAGTGATGGGGGTCTCGCTCTTGCTCAGGCTGGTCTCGAACTCCTGATCTCAAGGGATCCTCCTGCCTCAGCCTCCCAGAGTGCTAGGATTACAGGCATGAGCCACCATGCCCACCCCCACAAGTCTTTAACATGCCCTGCAATCTACTCTCTGCCTGCCTCTTTCATTTCATCTTACATGGTTTTCCTCCTTACTATGCTCCTGCCACCCTGACTACTTTCATTTCTTCCAACATATTAAGTTCTTTCTTGTCTCATAGCCTTCAAACATATTTTTTTCTCTTTCAGGAAACTCTTTTCCCTCTTTACCTGTCTTACTTCTTACTGTTTCCACTTAAATATCACCACCTGAGAGAGGCCTTCTCTGACCACACAATCTAAAATTCTACCCATTTTTCTCTCTCAGCACTCCGTACGTTTCTTTCACTGAATTCATCGTAAGTTGTAATTTTACATTGACTTACTTGTTCGTTATCTGTTTCCACTATTTGACTGTAGGTTCCATGAAGGCGGGGATCACTTATGTACTTAATATATTAATATTACATATATAATTAATAAATTAGGGGAACACTTAATGCATTTGTTTAATGAATGAATGGAAGTGAATGACCTCAAGTCCAGAGAATAAATTACAGCTCAAAATGGTCTCCCCGTCTCTGGATCTCCCATTGTCACTTGATCAGCTTTCCAACTGTTTCTAAAAGGTAGGAGAGCAAAAAGTGTTCCTGAAAACTTGAAGGTGATACAATAGAGGGAATGTCAAGTTGTATGTGATATGTCAAATAAATGAGACAAACAATAATGTTAAGATCTCATGAGAAGAAGAAATCTCTAAGGGCTACAATGAGAAAACATGATTTTATTCATAAGGTGCAATCTGACCTGAGTATTCACAGACTGGTAAAATTGCAAGAGGTGGAAAGTAAGGGAGTAAAGCCCAAATAAGAAAGTAAACAGAGACACAAAGTGCTAGAAGACAGTTAAAAAACAGGAATGTGGCAACTTATACTTACAAAGTAAGCATAAAAAAGCTAAATCTTACATTAAAATATCTATATCCTGAGTGTGGTGGCATACACCCGTAATCCCAGCTACTCTGTGATTCCTTGAGCCCAGGAGTTCAAGACCAGCCTAGGCAACATAGTGACACCTCCTCTCAAAATAAAAAATAAAAATATAATAATAATAGAAATCTGTATCTCATGTTAAGACTACACTAACTACAAAGCATTTAAAAGGTTAAAATATCATTCTATCTCATCAGTGTCCATAAATTTCTTCTGATTCCAATCTTGGCTTCTGAAGTTTTCCAAACACTATAACATGCGTAGTTTTTTACTAACTGCCTCAAGTTTCCACATTCCTATCCATACTCTTTATTCACTGTACTAAGTGATTACTTGATGAAATTTCCCCAGATTATTTCAGTCATAATTTTTTCCTTTATAGACTCCAACTTCTTTAGCAATTTGTTTTTCTTCTGTTATTTACAGTAGCTGGCTTTTTGTTCTATTACATTTACATCAGTGATAAACATATCTAACCCTTTAGAAAATTTATAATTTTCACAAATACCAAAATTTTTATACTATTCATAGTAGATTCAATAGATTTTACTTTTAAATCTATAATGCTACTTCAGTTTCCGCCTCTTAAATTCATATATTAAGCTTCTCCTTCAGTTCTACCTTGTTTCTATAGGTAAAACAGGCCTAGCACAATGTCTTGTAGAAGGCATTCAGTTGCAGTAAGTGAGGAGTTTGGAGTAAAAGGTTTCTGAAGATACTTCCAAGTTGAAAATTATATAGTTCCATTAATCTTAGCTTGTCATGTGCTTTTTCCATTGACAACACTGCTTTCTTCTCTGCATTCATTACTGCCCACTTGAGGTTTTTCTTTTAAAAATGATTTGTTCAAATAAGGTCAACTGTATCACTATTTATTTCAAAACTTCTGCCTTTTTACACTTAAAATCCAAATATAGGTTTTGTACTTCAGAGGACAGACCTCTTGGGATACTTAGAATCCTAATACTGTAAAATTGGAGGTAAAATAATTTTATACAGGAGAAAACTATGGCTCACAGAGGGCAGGAAATTTGACTGTATCTACACAGTTAAGTGACAAAATCCTGATTCTCTCCAACCTGCACTCTGTCCAAGTCAAGAAGAGAGTTTTACTGGTTGTACCAGCACTATGTTTTTTTCTAATGCAATTTCCTATGCGCTTAGGATGGTGTGTCCTCTTGGTCAATTACATGTTGTTTTTGTTTTGTTTTGTTTTAAACTGCAACACCTTATCCACTTCCCTTAAACTGTTCAGCGATGACAGTTACCTTTAACCAAATCTGGGAGGCAACTACTGTTTTTCCCAGTACATTTCATGCCTATATTATGTGCTGTAGAGTTTACAGGAAACTCCCCAAGGACTGAGACCTGCCAATACTTTGTAGTATACTATAACTATCTAATGTGAATTGTTAAAGCAATAGAAGAAACATTAAGTCTTCAGAAAAAAAGATTTAACGTGTTATGAGCAATACACGTCTTTCATTTAACAACTACTTATCAAATATCGTATCAGCAGGTTCTGTGCTACCTGCTGTTAGCAAAAATTCAAGATCTCTAAATCCAAGAGAAAAGAATAAACATTCTGATCATCCTTTTCATTGCCAAAAACAAAAACATCCTCCCTCCTCAATGTGAAATCCTCCCTTAAGTTCACCTTCTATAGATTGGTTTGTAGACTCAGTGGGTTTTTTTAAAACCACCTATACAGGGCTGGGCACAGTGGCTCATGCCTGTAATCCCAGCACTTTGGGAGGCCCAGGTGGAAGGAAGGATGCTTGAGGACAGAAGTTCCAGACCACCCTGGGCAACACAGTGAGACCTTGTCTCTCTAAAATATTAAAAAATTAGCCAGGCATGGTGGCATGCATCCATAGTCCTAGCTACTCAGGAGCCTCCCATAGGAGGATCACTTGAGCCCAGGACCTCAGGGTTACAGTGAGCTATGATTTGGTCACTGCACTCCAGCCTGGGCAACAGAGCAGGACCCTACTTCTAATAAATAAATTTTTGAAGAAAACCCACCTGTACAGTTAGGGACAGAGTTTAGGCAGAAAGTAACATCCCACAAGATACGCCCTCTTTTCTGTTCAAGATTTTAGTTGGGTAAGTAGAACTGGAGAATTTTAAATCAGAAGAAAAGAAAAGGTGAAAAGTAGCATGCAAAATTGAGAAACTAAATTGTGATAGTGGTTTTATTAATGAAGATAAACTTTATTTAATACACGGGAATTCTGAGGTATGAATATTTCACATAAATATATAAAAGTCATAATAGCATCAAATCCCAAGCTTCGAGGAAAGTAACCGTGTAGCACTGTTAATATCACAACTTAAAAAAAAAAATTCTTGTCTACTTTGTTCTGAAAAGTTTTATTTTTCTTTAAAAAAAAAAAACAAAACAAAACAGCAAAACAAAACCAAAAAAAGAACAAACAGAAACCACTCTCTAAGCTGGCGGCTGCAACAGGCCAGTAAGACACCCAGGCTTTCCGGGTCGTGTTTGGCTTTGAGATGGATGTCTGCGAAGAGAGCCCTGGAACCACCCAGCACGTCCCACACCCAGACACCAAGAAAGCGGCGGCCGCCGGTCACAGACAGGGACTGCCGGGGTCCCGGTTACACTGCAGACGAGCAGAGGCCCTCGGGGCTGGCAAGGATCACAGGAAAGGCATTGCGGTCGGAACCCGAAAGGCAAGGCCTGGGAAAGCGCCGGGGGCGTCCCGTGCTCCGGGGCACCCAGTGCTCGCGCGGGACGCCCTGTCATGAGTCACGCAGGCGAGACAGCAGGCGGGCGGGGGAAGCGGCTGCAGGATGCAGGGAAGCCCGACCCTCGGGAAGGAACCGGGCGGGGGCGGGGGGGGGGAGGCTCCGACCTCGCGCGGGGCGGGGAAGGGGGCCCGCCTCACCCACGCCCTGCCCTCCCTGCCCTCGCCTCCATCCGACGCAACAGGCGCGGCGGCCGGGTCCCGACCCCGGGGTCTGCGGTCTGGGAAGCGGGGGCAGCAGCCCGCAGCCATGACAGGCGCGGGGCGGGCCGCCCGCAGGCTGGGCCGCACGTGCGGGCAGCGCCCCCTCCCCGGCCTCCCCGCGCGCCCGGCGCCCCCGGGCCCCAGCCCCTCACCTCAGGCGGCGGCGGCGCGGCCCCGCCTGCCCCGGCCCCCCCGGTCGAGCGGCGGCGGCGGCGGCGGCACGTACTCACCGCCGCTCGCTGGCTCTCGCGCTTCGCCATGACTGAGGCGCCCCCGCCGCCCCCCGCCTCGACCGAGACTGACACGCGCGGCTGGGCGGGCGGGGGCGGCCTCAGGCGACCACCCGGCTGACACAGCCCGCCCCCGCACCTCCCCGCCAGTTGAGCAGCGGCCGCTGCCCCGTGGTGCCCCCGGGCTTGCTCCCCACGCCTGAGGCGGCGGGTGGCAGCGGCGGGCGGCGGCGGCACTTACCGGCGGCGCGGCCAGGCCCCCCTGTCAGCGCGGGGCCGGGAGGGAGTGGAGGGAGGAGTGAAGGGGCACCGCCTCCCCCGCGCCGCCACGCACCCGCCTGATTGGCCCAGTTCACTCCCCCTGCGCGACCCCACCAGCCCCTGCGAGCGGCACTCCGGCAGCACCGGCGCGTCATTTGCATATTTGTGCCCGCGCCGCTGATTGGCCCGGGCGTGGAGGGGCGGCTGTGACCGCCGCAGCTCCCGCCGCCGCTCGGGCCGCGCCGGGCTACTAAAGAGGGGGGAACCCCCTCGCCGCTGCCCTGCCCCAGCTGCCCGGCCCGACCTACGGCGGAGGGCGGTGGGAGGCGGGGTCGCTGCCCTGCTCCAACATGGCCCCGCCGGGCCGCCGACCCAATCGCCGGCGCGGTTACTCCAGAAGCCCTGGGCGGCCTCGGGGCGGGGAAGGGCTGGGGCCGGGCGCCCTCTGGCCGGAGCGCGGGGCAGTGCAGTGGCCCGGACTCCCCTCGCCGCTGCTCCGAGGCCGCCACGTCAGGCCGCGCCCTCGCGGCGGCCTCGCCCCTCGCGCCGCCCGCTCCGCGTCCCCGCCGCCACGTCAGGCCCTGGCAGGCGCGGTCCGACCGCGAGCTGACCGGTGGCGGGGTCGGCGCCGAGGTCACTCACACGCGGGGCATCCCTCGGTCAGCCCGGGTCCTCCGGGGAACGATGAAGGTTTCGAGACTTCCTTTTAAAAGGGCCATGGGTTTAGAGCCACGTTCTCCTTTCGCTGAGACCCTGGTGACACACGCCTGTGCTGTCAAATCGGGAGCACTGAGAGTGCCGCGATGATGCAGCGATTCAGGCCAGGTGCTAAGCACCTGCGGAGGAAAAGGCGCACCTCGGCTGGGCGGAAACCTAGTCTTCCCGAGATTCAGGCTCACGTTCTAAATTGCACAGTTAGGGAGGGAAAGACAGAACAAACGCAAGAATTAAAAAAAAAAAAAAAAGTGGTGGAGGAGGATGACACTGCTTTAGGAGTAGGGGACGTATTGGAAAACCAATGGCCTATGAAGGCGTTAGGACACCTGGGTTCCCCCTGTGTCACTAATTAACTAAGTGACCTACATTAAATCATAACGTGTCCCAGGGCCTCGGTTTTGTCTTCTGTAAAATGAAGAGGCTGGACAAGTTTTCAAAAAGGCTTCCAGCTCTCAAATTCTATGGGTCTCTACTTTCGGGCCCTGAGCTGGCTTTATACCTAATAAAAAATTTAAAATCCATATTAAAAGGCGAGATAGACAAAACAATTAAATGTTTGAACTTCAGTCAGCCTACTTTATGGTTTGTGCAAAACTGTTTACCGTTTCAAATCCAGTGTGGATGATATTTAACATTCACCTTAGGGTTGACAGAAATCTCTTGAATTTCAGCCTTCACAAAAGAGTGTCACTGCGCTTGTTTATGCCTGACCAGAATGGAACGGCTGCGGTATACAGTAGTGGTAGTTGTCAAGTAATTTCATTCTTTATATTCCCCGTGAAGGCCCTCCAGAGCAGATCAACACAACTCTATTTAGCTGAGATACTGACAGCTGGGAGGAAACCCAGCTTAAAGAAAGGTTACAATTACAGCTTTGATTCCCTCAAGGATACTTAATAACAACCACATATTAGAATAAGAATGCACAGAAACAGTTCATCTCTGAGCCACCTACACTGCTGCTTATTTGAATACTCCTTTAGTTTGCAAACTCAATGTGTTGAGACCAATTTAAGGCCGGTAACATCTCATTTATCTGGCATCACAGCAGAATAAGACATCCCATATAAAAAAACTTCAGCTACTTTAAAGAACTTTCCTCCACATCATCTGATGAAACGCTTTCATGTTTTCTTGAACACGGCTCTCTGAAAATTACTTACAATTGATGATGGAGCAGCACTATAATTATCAACATTATTGCATTCCATTATGATCAATGAATGCCCTCAAAAGTATGTAGAATTTGTCCCTGTAATAAATGACCTCTACAGTTTTGTTTGTTTTTTAACTTATGTTGTTTTTTGTATATGTCTCCTTCCTCACTACTGGGTTGACACTTCTCAATTCTTTTACCTAACCACCTTCTTTACTACTTTTCTGAGACTTCTATGCTACCATGAACTTAAATACAGATAAACTTTTATTAGTTTAGACTCTCAAGTTTTGAGTAAAGATTTTCTGTAGGGTTCTCCTGTGGGTTAAATACATGACTTCTTGTGGTATCTATTTTAACTGCTCAGTGACTGGTTTTCACTTATTTCTCAGATTTTAGAGGTATCCTCAGTAACAGGTTTCTGGATATGTAGACTCTGGAAAAATTATTGTAGAGGATAGCTCTGAATCTCAGAATTTCCAGGCCAGATTAGTAAATATCACCCTCTGCAACTGACATTAGCAAGAATCAACGTGACCAACATCAAAATCTAACAACACTGGCCTACCATTCCAATTAGGCATGGACTGTCCAAAGCCAAGTGGTGTCCAACCTGGCCAGGCTCTCCAGGTCCCTCCCATGCCACTCGAGAGTAAGAATGACTCCATTCCTACTCAATGTCTTTCAAATCAAAAAGGCCCTGTATCAGTGGACACAATAATTGGGTCACCAGAAAGCCTGTGCTACGATGGAGTAGTTCTCCATACCTTGAATGAAACATTCTAAAATAGGTGTCATTTACTGAAATTTAACTAGTCCTAGGCACTGTGTTTTAAGGGTTTAGATTTCTTATTGATAAAGAAAACCCCCATCTATTACTTAGCACAGCAGCCACCTGAGACCCCCACCCCTCACGGAAGACCCACATCAGCATAATACTAACCCAACACCTGGCCCATCAACTGATCTATTACCTGGCACATCAACATAACACTAAATCTATTACCTGGCACATCAGCAAAACACTAAACCTATTACCTGGTGCATCAACAACCCTATTACCTGGTGCATCAACATAATACTAACCTATTACCTTACACATCAACTAACCTATTACCTGGCAGGCATTAGTCACCTGAGACCCCACCCCTTGGATCACCCCAACTTAATGAAAGTGGGAAAAATTGGGTAGATGGGGCTCAGAATTTGGTGGCGAGACCCCTCTGAGCCAACCGGCGAATAAACCTTGATTCTCCGACTCTCCGTGTGCCACTCGGTTTGTCCTCGGGACCACTCGCTGTAACACTTGCTGTAACATTATTTTATCTTATCTTCACAACCACTGTATGAGGAAGGGATTATTTTTTTCCATTTTGCAGATGAAGAAGGTCCAAAATCTTGCCCTGGTTACACAATCATTGAATAAAAGAAATAATATTCAAACTTAGAACTGTCTGGCCCTAGAGGCTGTAACTCTTAACCCTTATGCTATAACCCTCCCCTCCACCTGAGTTTCCAAGTCCATGTTTATCAAGCATATTTATTTTAGCACCTAGGAAGGGAGAATTCCCTGCATAGGAATGTTGGGTCAGGTTACCAAAAGAATATCCCACTATGAAAATTTACGGAGTTCTCCTGCAAGTTTGAGGAATATGAACCAATCCTTTAGTACCTGTTCACTTTGAGGTAAAACTGACATAATCAAGATCCTGAAACCGCAAAACTAAGGAATGCGACCTGCAAAAGTGATAACCACAGAATAGTCAGAACAACTTTGAAAAAGAAGAAAGTTGGAGGACTCACACATTCTGAATGCAAAACATGCTACAAAGGTACAGTAATCAAAACACGGTGGTACTGGCATAAGGATAGACATATGAATCAAGGGAATAAAGTAGAGTGCAGAAATAAACCCTTACATTTATGGTCAACTGATTTTTGACAAGGGTGCCAAGACATTTAAATTGGGAAAAAAGTAGTTTTTTAAACAAATAACTGGTGCTGGGACAACTGGATAGATACATACTGGAAAATGAAGTTGGACCCCTCACTCACACTACCCAAAACAATAAATCAAATGGGATCATACTACTACATGTAAGTGGTAAAAACTACAGAACTCTAAGAAGAAAACATAGGAGTAAATCTTCAGGATCTTAGATTAGGCAATGGTTTCTTATACATGACACCAAAGGCATAAGTGACAAAAGAAAAATTTTAAAACTTTAAAAGAAATGAAAAGAAAAAATTGATAAACTGAATTTCATCAAAATAGAAAAACTTGTGCTCCAAAGAAAACCATTAAGAAAGTGAAAACAAAGACAAAACACAGAAAGAGAAAATATTTGCAAATCATATACAGATGCTCCTCGACTTATGATGAAGTTACATCCCAATAAACCTGTGAGTTGAAAATACCATTAAGCTAGAAATGCATTTAATACACCAAACCTACCAAACATCATAGTTTAGCCTAGTCTACCTTAAATGTTTTCAGAACACTTACATTAGCCTACAGTTAGGGAAAATTATCTGGCAACACAGCACAACATGGAGTATGGATTGTTTACCCTCATAATCACATGGCTAACTGGGAGCTGAGGCATTACAAGAGAGAGTATCCACCACATATTACTAACCTGGGAAAAGATCAAGACTCAAAGTAGTTTCTACTGAATGGGTATCACTTTGACACCACTTTTGCACTTACGTCAAAAATCGTAATTTGAACCATGTTGAGTCAGGGATTGTCTATATCTGTAAGGGTTTAGTATGCAGAATATATAAAGCTCTTACAACTCAACAATAAAAAGATAAATAATCCAATTAAAAAGTGGCTAAAGTATTTGAACAGACATTTCTCCAAAGAACATATACAAATAGTCAATATGTACATGAAAAGGTGCTCTACACATTAGTTGCTAGAGAAGTGCAAATTCAAAACCACAAGGAGATACTATTTCACACCCATTAGGATGGCTATCATAAAAAAGACAGACAAAAACAAATGTTGCTAAAGATACGGAGAAATTAGAACACTTGTACATTGCTGGTGGGAATGTAAAATGATGCAGTCCTTTTAGAAAGCAGTTCTTCAAAAAGTTAAACGTAGTTATCATATGACCCAGAAACTCAAGAGAAATGAAAACATATGTCCACACAAAAACTTGCACACAAATTCATAGCAGCATTATTCATAATAGCCCCAAAGTGGAAACAACCCAAATGTCTATTGACTAATGAATGGATAAACAAAAGTGGCATATCCACACAATGGAATATTATTCACCCATAAAAAATTCAGTACTGATACATGCTACACATGGAGGAACTTTGAAAACATAATGCTAAGTGATAAAAGCCAAATTCAAAGGCTTGACTGTATAATTCTATTTATATGAAATGTCCACAATACACAAATCTATAGAGACAGAAAGTAAATTAGTGGATGCCCAGGCCTGGATTGGGGGAAAGCAGATGAAGAATGGAGAGTGATTGCTAATAGGTACAGGGCTTCTTCGGAGTGATGAAATCGTTTTAAAATTAGATTGTGGTAATGCTTGTACAACTCTGAATATACTAGAAACCACTGAAGTGTGAATTTTGTGGTAAGTAAATACCATCTCAATAAAGCTATTAAAAAATGTGATTTGCAGCCAGCAACTTCCAACTTTGTTATATTGTATACCTTAAATCTATATGAACATGTATTGAGACAAAAGAATATATTTTAATTATATTCATAAAATTAGTTGAATAATAAATGATTTTTTTAATCTGAAGATTGTTGTAGTGGTACTTTTATTTCTCATATTGAACTCATTGATTTTGTGACTTTTTTATAATTTACTTAATCTACATATATTTAAATATCTACACCATGTATATGTACTAAGGTAGGTGCTGTGTTGGCTACAGAAGAATGGACTTTTATTCCTATATAAATAATAACAAATTGTGCATAATAAATATATTATGTAAATATTGAATAAATGTGTGTGTATAAAATAGCTTCTCATTCATCTTTATTGACATTCATTCACAGGCTGATGCACTAAAGAAAATGTTCTTTCACAGACCAATGATAAGTACTTACAAAAATTAAAGTATGCTTTTTATTTGTTTTTGTTTCATTTTTTAATTTTTATAGAGACAGGGTCTCACTCTGTCACCCAGGCTGGAGTGCAGTGGCATGATCATAGCTCACTGTATCCTCAAACTCCTGGGCTCAAGCAATCCTCCTGCTTCAGCCTCCTGAGTAGCTAGGACTACAGGCAAGTGCCACCACACCAGGCTAAGTTTTTGTTTTTTTTTTTTCCTTGAGAGACAGGGTTTCGCTATGTTGGTTACAAACTCCTGAGCTCAAGTGATCCTCCCACCTCAGCCTCCCAAAGTGCTGAGATTACAAGTGTGAACCACCATGCCCCGTCTAAGGAATGCTTTTTAAATCTGCTACGTATTTTATGTGGGTTCATAACTTAAATGTTTTATACCCCATTATATTATAGAATATAACATGATTTTCATCTCTCTTCCATAATGAATAGTAGCTTGAAGAGCTCAGATACTTTTCCACTCTAGGAGAAGAATCTGAAAAAAAACTTTAGTTGATTCAGCAGTGAGTAAAAACTAACTTTACATTAGCCCCTGGGAGTTGTGAAACTTCCTTAACCCAGTGAAGAATACAGGCTCTTTATAGAACAGGAGTGAAGGATATCTCCAGAAAGTTCTTTTTCAGGCTCTTGTTTAAGCAAACAGAAAGGAGGGCTAGCTAGAATTTCAGCTATAGTTTAAAGCACCTCAAAGATCATTTAAAAGTATGCTCAGCACTGTTTTCAAATCCAGAGGCAGCTGATAATAACAACATTCTAAGGATATGTTTAGCCAGGGAGTTGTTCGTTAGACTCTTACTCCTAGGCCCATTTAATCAGGTACAGACCTTAGAGTCTCCAAGTTTTATCTCATTTATCCCCTGCTTTTAGCCAGGAATACACTTCAAAGAACGATCATACGTGACAGTTCAAATCTTACACTGTCTGCTTTTATAAACAGTTGCTTTTGTCCTAATCTTAAAAGGTCTTCAGGAAAAAGAAGCTTTGCTGTTTTCCTAGATAAAACATCCCTGAGCATCTCATTCCCCTCTCTTTGCGCATCTGTTTCCCTTTGGGTAATATAAGCACTCCTGGAGAAGCTGCATCTAAATCAAGTTTGGAGGGATCAAATGCATGAAATGTGGCTACTGTTAAAAAAGTGAATTCATTCAACAGGTGTTTAAAGAGTATCTGTGACGTGTCAGGTACAATACTAGGTGCTGAGAATACAACAAGGAACAAGATAGACATGGTCCTTTGGCCTCGTGGCAAATAATTTTCTGAAGTAAATAAATACCCACTAATTAATTATTTTTATTAATTTTGGTAACATGACCTTCATTGGAAGGTACTGTAATTGGTATGCTTTAAAAAGCATGTATGATCTATATCAGTGGTTTCCCCAACCTTTTTGGCACCAGGGACCAGTTTTATGGAAGATAATTTTTCCATAGACGGGGGTTGGAGAGATGGTTTCAGAATGATTCAAGTGCATTACGTTTATTGTGCAGTAAACCTCTCTGCTAATGATAATCAGTATTTGCAGCCACTCCCTGGTGCTAGCATCACCACCTCAGCTCCACCTCAGATCATCAAGCATTAGATTCTCATAAGGAACGACAACCTAGACCCCTTGCATGTGCAGTTTACAGTAGGGTTCAAGTTCCTATGAGAATCTAATGTCACTGCTGATCTGGCAGTAGGCAGAGCTCAGGCGGTGATGTGAGCAATGGGGAGCGGCTGTAAATACAGAGGAAGCTTTGTTCACTCTCAACACCTGTTGGGCCACTGACCGATACCAGTCCATGCATAGCGGTTGGGGACCGCAGATCTATACCATTTAGCCTATGGACTGATGGAAACTGTAAACATGTAGTTTTCTAATCAGTTGGTTTGTTTTATAGGTATTATAGGCATCATATTTCCAGAAGAAAAAACCCATCCTGGTGTAATTTAAATCCATCTTGTCTTGTCTAAGCTTCAAAAAAAGAGAAAATGGCATCGGAGTTCCCTGAATATTTCTTGACTCATTTTTCCTCACTTGTTATAGCCATGATTATAATTTGGTCACCATCTTTCTATGATCCCGTTGGCTGGGTTTTAAACCTTTACTCAGGTCTTGGGAAGAGCTTACAAAACTCATATATTATTGTTAGGAATAAAACAAATCCTTTTTCTTCTAACAATTACCAGTCTCGTATATATTTTTTGTAACAGGGTAAGTTTTTTCTTGCCTCACATACGGATTTGCATATTTAATGTACAAAAATATATGACATTATTATAAACAATTTTAAAATTATATCTTTCTCCCCCAGCTTTATTGGGGGATAACAGATATGCAGAAAACTGCACATAATTAATGTATACCATTTGGTGAGTTTGGACATATCTATACATTTGTATTATTACCATCACCACAATCTAGATAATAAACATATTTATCACCTCCACATTTTCCTGTGTCCCTTTGGTTATTTGGGGGAGCTGGGCTTAAGAAGGGTTATCTTTCTTATTAAGACCATGTTTTAAAGCACACCTATTTTATGAGGACATCATTATCATCTCTCATGTAAAAGCATTTGGAGATTATTGGAATTCTTGGACATTTTGGTTGAGAATACATATTAATTATAGTTGATTTCTTTGCACTGAACTCCATGGTTTTACAGAGGATAAGTAACAATACATGAATCATGAAAATTAATTCCAGGTTATAATACTGAAAAAAATTTAACTTAAGAGCAGTAGGATCTTAGAAAGTTTTGCTGAAAATAAATCAGTATATCCTTTTTCTCTGGCTACAATTAGATAACGGCCTCATACAATTCAAGCGGAAGTCTTGTGTGGAAACAAGGAAGGGAGCTTTCATGAAATCCATAGAAATATTTAGGTCTCATATAAGCACATATTTGATTTCTCCAACATTATAGATGATTGAGAAACTTTCCATCTTCCACAAAGTTTGGTTGCACAAAGACCTCAAACATAGTATATCAGAGAACTAAATGTCTGGGGCCAGTTCTACCATACTAATAGTCTGTATTGTATAGTTCTGCTACACTAATAACCTGCATTCAAGTAACGATTAACAACAGGATAAAAGACTAAGGGATTAGGCCAAATCCTCTGTATATCAAATATATAATTGAATTTTTTCCTTTTCATTGTTTATCTCTGTCATATAGGACTTGCCTAACATTTTTTTCATAGTTAGCAATTTTTGGCTAATCAAACGGAGCCCTCTTTGTCCAGCACACATTTCCTGGAGGATGCTTCTCTTTGCTTTTGCTTCGCAGTGTGTGTATTATTTGGCAAGAACATACTGAGTGATTTGTGTAAACTACAAGAAATGTCAGGCTGGCTCTTCCTCACTATCTGCCACTCCTCCTTCTAGATAACTAAAAGCTGCTGGAGTCTGTTCCTCAAATACACCACCCTCCTTGTCTCAGGACCTTGTCACCTTCTATTCCCTTGGCCTTATCATCGGCTCTAATGCAGCCACCCTTCCTCCTCCTCCTCCTTCAGGTCTTGCAAAAATGGTTGCTCATATTAGGGATCTTCTTTGACTCCTAATTACCCAGTTTATTTCCTTCTTAACTCTTATCATAGTCCTGTTTATATATTTATTTTTTGTCTCCAGTCACTAAAAAGAAAGTATCTTGAGGCACAAACAGGTTGAGTCTTGTTCCTCACAGTATTCTCAACACCCAGAATATAGGTGCTCAATAAATGTGTATTTTGCACTGAATGAACTGCTCACCCCACATACCGCTATTGTTCTGGCAGAAAAAACAGCCGCCATTTGGAATTCTCCCACTTGGTTTTGAACAAGACACTGGAAATGTCTATCAGAGGTTCTCAAACCTGACTGCATATTAGAATCTCCCGGGAAACTTAAAAATTATCTTTGCTCAGACCCTGCCTAGACCTAGAGGTGATGGATCTCAGCATCAGTATGTTTTAAAAGCTTTTTGTGTAATTACTTGTGCAACCAACATAGAAAAGTACTGCTATAAGCGACACAGAACTGAATAATTACCTTACTATCAAGTTTTAACCTCTGGGTGAGTCCTTCCTGTGTCACTCGGGTCAAGGGCATACCAAAGTGTTCTTCAGACCACTCTCTTAGCTTCTAAAAATACCTGCCTCGTTATCACAAAGGGGCAGCATCAGGCACAAACCAGATGAAAAATTAACCTCTCAGGAAAGAGAAAATGCATTCAGGTACCCTAGGCTCATCTGTTAGTACCTGTCCTGAAATCGTCAAACTAAAGGGGAAATGAAAGTTCCAGCACACTTTTCTCTTCCTTCTTGAAAGAAAGTCACCAACAAATCTCTTCATTTAGCTGTCGAAGTGAGAGGGAGGCAATCAATCAATCAATCAAGTACTTGAGTTACAAACCAAACAAAAAATAATGTTCATAGAAGAGAGAGGTGGCCAAATTCCATCCTTTTCCCTGGAAGAAATAGAGACCAAGTAGTGGTTGGTTCAGAAATGCTGGCTCACATTTTTTTGTTGTGGCAAACTCTAAACTTTAAGGCCTTACTTATAATTGGGCCTCTACCTTTTTTTTTTTTAAGAAAAACCAATGATTATTGATATTTTACTCAAACAATGTAATTAATAAACCATTTTCCCCCCAAATCAGAAATGTTAAAAACTATGGTCATGCTGGAAGTCAAATGGAACCTACTGTCCTCCTCCAGTCAGAAAAGCCAAATGACTATAATAAAATGAAGACACAGGATTAAAGGTGGAAATATAGGCCAGGTGCGGTGGCTCACGCCTGTAATCCTACCACTCTGGGAGGCCGAGGTGGGAGGATCACTTGAGGTCCAGAGTTTGAGACCAGCCTGAGCAAGAGTGAGACTCCATCTCTACTAAAAATAGAAAAAATTAGCCAGGCGTCTTGGCACACGCCTGTAGTCCCTGCTACTCAGGAGGCTGAGGCAGGAGGATCACTTGAGCCCAGGAGTTTGAGGTTGCTGTGAGCTAGGCTGACGCCACGGCACTCCAGCCCAGGCAACAGAGCGAGACTCTGTCTCTAAATAAATTAATTAAATAAATAAAATAAAAGTGGAAATATATGAGTTGTAGTTAACGCTCAACCACTGACCAAATAAATGAATGATCAGCAATTTTCCTTGCCTATGAAATGAGAATCATAACACCTATGCTGCCTGCCTCACATTGCTGTTTTTTCTTATAGATAATGTTCACAAGCATTCTCTGAAAATACTATAGTGTGCAAATGAAAATTACTGGTCTTCTGTCTTATGGGTGAACAACAAAAAAAAAAAAAGAAGAAGAAAGGATGAAAAACTCAGTGGTTACAATAATTAGAATAATTAGAAGTACTGATCTAGCATATACTGTGTGCCCAGGAAAGTGCTAAACAAAAAGAATGGTCCACACTCAATACGTGCTTTGTGACACACTTTTGGCATATACCCTCCACTAGGGAAACTGACCCATTAGAACAGTAGGTAGATTAACAGGGAAAGCAATTTCCTTTGCAGCAGGAGAAACTCAGCTCAGCCCAGTGCAGGAATAACATTTAAAAATCCACTTATTCAATGCCCAAAATCTGTTTCCACCCCCAGATATCAAGTTCTTTCATTTCCACTGAAGAAATCCAGACCTTGGAAGGGACTATTTAAATTCAGGGACCTTCTTATCAGTTAAGATTGGGGCAAAAAACCTGAACAGTTGTGAGTTAACAAGCTTCCATTCAGGCATTTTCAATAGATAAGAGGATCTGGAAAGTGGAAAGTTGAAAGCAGTTTTGCAGGTGATCCTGGGACAGCTTAAACACGAGACCTGCTGCCGCCTGACTTTTCACATTAAGAAGCAACCTTAGAAGTTGTCTGGTTGAGACTATGCTGGGACTGGCATGGGTTGGAATCCTGTGTGGTCAAGGCAAGTCTTTAATCTCACCTAGACGTAATTTCCTTATTTATTAGTAAGACAAAGACAAAAATAAAGCCAGCTGATAATTAATTGTTAGATTCATTCAGGTAGTGGCAGAGCACCTGCAAGTTGCAGATCATTATGAAATGTTGATATATTGTATCAAACCACATGAAACAGAAAAGCTTTTTAATAGCAAATATGACTACATTGTCTATGAGCAATGTTTTTTTGTTTTGTTTTGTTTTTGTTTGTTTTTTGTTGTTTTCGAGACAGAGTCCCGCTCTGTTGCCCAGGCTAGAGTGCAGTGGCGTCATCCTAGCTCACTGAAACGTCAAACTCCTGGGCTCAAGTGATCCTCTTGCCTCAGCCTCCTGAATAGCTGGGACTATAGGCATGAGACACTGCACCTGGCTGCAATATAATACCAGAAATAAGAACACATCTGTTCACCACAACAAAGAAAGAAAATCCCCCCAAACAAGCTAGTGAACTAGGTAATATGTCAGAATCTCTCCTTAATATTTCTACCTGTTCATTTGATTTATGCCTGGGGTTGGAGCTAGTGGCAACTATAAGCAGACAAGCAGCATCAGGCAAATGGAGGAAAAACTTAACATTCAAATTAGCTCCAGCCTTCATGGGCTGCAGATTGCAGTCTGCAATCCTGGGCTAATCACACCTTACACTAGAGCTGATCAACTCATCCAAAGACTTTCAAATGTTTTTGAAAGCAAGTAAACTTTCTCTTCAAAAAGATTTAAAATTTTTTTTCTTTGGCAGAAGCCCATGATGTAAAACAGAAAAGCAGAAGCCCTGAAGAGAAAAAAGAAAAAGGCTGAGCTGCCCTCCTGCAAGCCCTGGGATCCCCCAACCTTCCTCACCTCTAGCAGGCATCTCTGAAGATTTTCTGAGCCTGAAGGGGCACATTTTGAAAACCCTGAAGTCCAGCCCCCTCATTCTGCAGATGAGAAAATTAAAGCTCGAAGGGCTAGGGATGTATCCAAGGTTGCACAGTAAGTTTGTGGGAGAACCAACACTAGGATCCAGGCCTATGACTTCTCAGTTTAGCATTTTCCTCCACTCCACCAGGACTACTCAGACATGACTTGTTTCTGCAAAATAACCTATTGGTTAAAATAGGTGAAGCAGGACCTTGGTAAAGGTCAACTATCTAAAAAGTTTACCTATTCAAACTGTCAGATTGGTCAGATATCCTTCCTTTGCCTACCTTTCTTATCATGCTCCATGCTGCACCAAAATTATCTGTTTATGTCAGAGATCATAAATTGGTCTGTGCAGTGTGTACTTAACTGTCTTGAATTAGTCATTGATATTTAAAAATCAGAGTATTTTACCTAAAAATTTGGATTTCTAGCTTCTGTTGAAAAATGAGAAATTCTAGAACATTGACCTCCCATACCCAATTGATAGCAATCTCAAGAGCTGAGTAGAGGCATGCCCTCTTCAGTTTGTCACAGTCCCCACTAGTCCCTATAGCCTTATACCTATTTGTATCCATCACTGTCTGGCCTCTTCAGCCAATTGAGTTTTGACCCATGGTCTAAAGCTTATGTCCAAGAAGCATTTTTGAGAAGTGAATTTGTAGGAACAAAGGTAATCCTAGCTACAGAGGGAGGGGACACTCTAATTTCAAAAGATGAGGTAAATGCCATCATAAATAATACCGCTTCCCTGCATTGATTAACACATTAATTGCCATGTGAGTTGTATTTAACTCACTAGTTTTGAAGAAATCCAGACCTGAAAGGGGCTATTTAAATTCAGGGACCTTTCTTATCAGTTAAGATTGGGGCAGTTTGTGCAACACAAATAGCATCTGTGTTTGCTTTAATGGGGCCTCATGAAGCAAAACCCTGCAGTTGGTTTGTGAAAATCTTACTTGTTGAAGCTCTTACTTTTACAATTAATATTGACGATTTAATTCTAAAAATGTGGATTGCACTGCATGTAACTCAGACACAGAAAACAATAAAAAATAAATTTTTCATTAAATTAGAAAGGATTGTTTTGTTTTCAAAGTGTTTATTCTATTTTCGTAATAAAACACTGTGGCCCCAGGGAAAAAATGTTTTTTTTCTAGTGTGATAGTCAATGTGCTAAGAAGGGAATTTTCAGGGTTTCCTGAACTGTTTATTTTTCTGAGGGCTGTTAAATTAACCAGAGGCCAGTAGGACTACAAGCCCCAGAACTGCTTTCCTGTGTGTCCCCGTTTATGCCACTATCTGCGGCACAACTCCAAACACTCCCAGCCCCCAAGGAGGTACATCAGCAGCCCGCTTCCTGCATCCCAATGCACCTTACTCAGCGCTAGAGCTGGCTGAGAGGCCCAGGACCGTCCTTAGGACTGGGCAACGCGGGTGGCTTGAGAGAGAGGAAAATCCTTAAGGGGCAGCTCGGTCCAGCAGGGGCAATGCAGGCTCTCATCTCACCTCCTTCCTCCCTGCATTTCCCAAGATTGCCTATCTCTGCATACACCCCTTCTCCTTACTTTACTCTCCTTCCTAATCAAAACTTACCAAAGTATTAGGTGAACAAATTCACACAGAGGTCTTAATTGTGGATATCTGTCTCTTTTTATTTTAGCATTTTAACCTAAAAGTGTGTATTGCTAATAATAGAATTTTAGAGAGCAGGATTGGTTGGTGAAAAGAACATTTTAGAGATAAAAAGAAACTTACCCTCAAATTATACCACAGAGGAGGTTTACTACTTTACCTGAAGGGGCCACCATTTTATCACCTCCTGAAGTGGACTTAATTCAAATGCTACATTCTCAATGAGGCCTTCCCTAAGAGAGGCCCTCCCCGCTCCACCCCACACTGTCTATTGTATTCCCTGCTTTATTATTTTTCTCCCTATCACTTAGCACCACATGATATACTATGTTTTATTTATTGCTTTGTTTACTATCTCTCTCCCTGTACTAGAAAATAAGCTCTAAGGGATGAGGATTTCTGTTTGTTCACTGCTATGTCCCCAGTACTGTGACAGCACCTGGCTCATAGGAGGTCCTCAGTAAAGGTTCGTTAAATAAATGAACTAGTCACGCCCAAGCCCAGGTAACAAGGTGACAATGATTTCAACAGTTAATAGTCAGATGCAAAGTAGAACTTCTGGAAGGTGACTACATATTTTAAAGCTGGAAGGCAGCTCAGAAGTTCGGATGTCACCTTTCCTTTGTGTATATGGAAAGTTGTATATGTTGCAATGAACATATACATTTCCTTCCCTAAATATTTCAAGGATGAGATATATCCCTCTTTCTCCTCTTTCTTCTTTTCCTTTTCTGCATCCTCCACCTCCTTCTCCTCCCTCCTTCTTTTTTAAAATCTAGAACAGATGTAGGGTAGGTCATTTGGGAAGCAGGATGCTGAATGGGATGACCTTTTGCTTTTTCTTTCAAAATGCTGCATCATAAACATACAGTATGTACGGTGTGGGGTCTGTGTGTGTGTGTGTGTGTGTGTGTGTGTGTGCATCTTTAATTAGATTATGAACCTTTCTTCTTTTCCTCTGAGCTAACAATGATGGGGTTCAGTTTTTTTATCTGGAATGTGTCCTGGTAAGTACATGAATAATACCTAATTTGAAAAAGAAACAGAGACATCCCTGGCTACTTAATTCTCTAGCACTGCCTTCCAGCTGTCCTTTGGAAAATACTGGTTTATTATTTTTTTTGTTGGTGTTTATGTCTTTTTACTATGTTTCTTTGAATTCCCTAAACAGCACACTTAGAAAACTTTGGTTCACTTCCCAAATACAAACATCATGAAACCTGAACTTCTGGTTCAAGTATTCTAACCTGGCACCAAGGTCAGAACACAAATTGATGGATGCATCCCAGACCATTTTAGATTCATGATGGCAACACAGATGTGATTTGTGTTACACAAACTGACCAACATGCTAAACAGAGATGAAGCACAGAAGAATAATGAGAAACAGACCATTTTAGCACAAGAAAATACTCTATTCAAAAAAGTTCTTACCACTGTTGTGACCAAAGAGAAGTATCACCAGTGAAAATTTAAGACCGAGAGCATTCAAGATTAGGTTACTGATCCCCAGATCAAAGGAGTTTGGAGACCAGGAATGACCCTCATTCTAAATACCCAAACTTATGAAACTTCCTGGACATAGCCTTATGGCGGAACTTTTGATTCCAGTTTCTATTAAAAGTGGCAAGCTCTCCCATAGAATAACATACATACAAGGTTATCCATTGCAGTACTATTAGTATTGGCAAAAGTTTGGAACAACCTAAGTGATCACCTTAGGGAACTGGTTAACCAGATTATGTAACATTCATATAATACAACACAATAAAATCATTTTAAAAACTGTGAAATGAATTAGAATGATTTCAAATGAGAAAATCAAGTTGTGGAATGAGACTATGCCACCATGAAAAAAAAAAAAGGCAGAACAAGAATTCACACACATTCCTTGTATACGTATGTATGTACACACATTCCTTATATACATACGAAATATCTCTGAAAGGGTACGTAAGAGACTGAAATTATTGGCTTCTTCTAGAAAAGGCATTGGATAATGACGGACAGGGTTTGGGGGAGACATCTCACTGTGTATCCTTTCGATTTTTGAACCAAACAAATGTAATTCCTACTTAAAACAAATAAAATTAATATTTTGAAGGGAAATAAAATTACATGAAATGAGATTTTAACAAGTAAATCCTTCTTAATCTAGGAGGTATAGAGAAGGGAGTTCATTGTAACTTTCTTAAACCATTTCTGTAGGTTTGAAGTTTTTTCAAAATATGAAGATTAATTAATTATAATAATTTTAAAAAGAACCTCTACTCTAGGATGATGCGTTGGGTGCTTCCCATTGGGGACTGTCAAGGAAGAAGTGCCCAAGATAATTTGCTTGCTTCAGAGGTATGCTTCCATTGGCCTGAGAGCCAAGGGCAGAGTGGAAATCCCTTCTTTGCTGCCCTCATGAAATGGGTTTTCAACATTGGCAATGCAATTTCTGACTGTGCCATCAAAATCAGACACAACCTTCTCTAACTGAAAATGGCCAAGTCTTTGTGTTGGTTAAATACATGGAGGAAGAAGTGTCAAAGTTCACCCTTTTCCTCCAAACATTTAGGAAAGAAGTTAAATGCAGTCAAAGGTTAAATTTTGGGAAAATTCCCCTGGTCGACCTCTGGGAAGAGGAGCAGTCCCTTGAGGACTCAGAGCAAACAAAGTATTTCCTCTGTGCAGGCCCAGCAAGAACCCTGTGCAATGAGGTAGTTTATAACAGAGGGGTGATGTGGTGAGAAGAGAGGAACATGGAGTAGGAAGTCAACCTATCTGTGTTTCAGTCCTGATGCTACTACCTCAACCCTTGTCATATGTGCTTAATTTTTTTTTTTTTTTTTTGAGACAGAGTCTCGCTTTATTGCCCGGGCTAGAGTGCCGTGGCATCAGCCTAGCTCACAGTAACCTCAAACTCCTGGGCTTAAGCGATCCTACTGCCTCAGCCTCCTGAGTAGCTGGGACTACAGGCATGCGCCACCATGCTCAGCTAATTTTTTCTATGTATATTTTTAGTTGTCCAGATAATTTTTTATTTCTATTTTTTAGTAGAGACGGGGTCTCACTCAGGCTGGTCTCGAACTCCTGACCTCGAGCGGTCCACCCGCCTCGGCCTCCCAGAGGGCTAGGATTACAGGCGTGAGCCACCGCGCCCGGCCTTAATTTTTTAAGCCCAAGTAGCCTCCTCTATAAAATGGAATTATAATAGCTGCTTCACTCACCTTCTTGGGCTGTTGTGATGACCAAAAGATACTAAGGATACAAAAGCATTTTTAAAACTATAAGGCACTAAAGACCAATGTTAGGTATATACAAGAAAAAATACCTTTTGATAATAATTATGAAGTTGTCAATCAGAGGAGCAAATGCGATCTTTAGAATCAGACAGATCAGAACTTTCTAGCCCTATGTCCTCAGCTGGTAGATGACCTAACGAAAGTCCCCTCTGCAAGCCTTAGTTTTGTCACTGCACAATGGGGTTAATGCCACCTATTTAACAAGGCGGCTGTGAGAATTAAGTGAAGAAATGCACATAAAGTGCTGGGCACATACAGAATTCACAAGGATGAGTTCCCTTTCTGTGTACCTTGGGTAATGAATCACAGCCTCACTCAAGTGACACTCCATTCATTGATTTGCTCATTCATCAAAGTCTATACTATCTGCTCAATTTTTCTGTAAATCTAAAACTGTTCTAAAAGTAAAATCCCTTAGCCAGGTACACTGGCTCCTGTTTGTATTCCCAGCACTTTGGGAGGCTGAGGTGGGAGGATCACTTGAGGCCAGGAGTTCAAGGTTACAGTGAGCTATGACTGGTCCACTGCACTCCAGCCTGGGTGACAAAAGTGATATCTTGTCTCTTAAAAAAAAAGAATCTTAAACAAGAACAAATGGTTAAGTCTCTCAAAGACTCCCATAAAGGAGCAGATCCAGGTTTGGTGGGGCCTAAAGTGTATACATACTGGGGACTCTCTTTAGGAAAGGAATACATAATTATGAATTAAAAATTAGGTACAAGGCCTTGAAAGGCACACATGCAAGTGAAAGGCCCTGAAGTGGAAGCATAATTAGCTTCCTGGTAAATCCAGCTCTGCTCATATAGTTGCCCAATTTCTTTCCTTCTTCCCTTCGTCTTTGCCTCCATTTATCTAACTTCCACCTGGCCTACCGTTCCACACCCTCTGTGTACCAGGCAGTAACTTCATAAGTTTACATCCTGATTAAAAAATTGTGTGTTGATCACACTTTTGTCTAAATCATGATAAACTCACAGCTTTTCTTGATATAAAAGAACAAAACGATGTACACCAAACCTGTGGGTGATGTGCAAACAAGCTATGTGGGGCTGCTCCTTGGAGGCGGTAAATCATTATGTAGCCAGAGGCTACAGTTTTCTATTTATGCTTGTAAACACACCCAGAGGTAGGCTCTTCTATGATGACTACATTGAACAAATAAAATAATCTTCTCAGATGGAAAGATTTAACCACTTAGAGTGATTTAACCACTTAGAGAAAATGTTACACAGTCATGCATAATTATATATTTTATGCATATCATCTGATTTCATGTTCACACCATCTGACACAGCAGTAGCATGGTTTTATTAAAATCCCCATATTACAGATTGGAGACTGAGGCCTACAGTGACTTGTCAAGGTCACAGAGCTACTGGCTGGTAAAGCCAGGCTATACAGAATGACTCTCAATTCAGAGCCCTTTCGAAGGAAAAAGAAACCGTAATCTTCAGTTAATATAGCTTTTTACAGGCTCCACACCCAAGGATGAGGCTGGAAGTTTGACTCTGAACACTTCTCTTTCAATCCCCTCTCCCACAGCGCCCCGGTCATCCTCACATTCAGAGGACACAAAGACGGCACAGGCAGCAACTGCACAAAGAACCCATAGACAAAATAAGTAGAGGCCATTTTGTGGATAATTTGGAGATGGGAATTCGTTCCCTGGGGTGGGGGGAAGTTTTCCTCGGCTCACATTCTCCGAATGAGTCATCTAGGTCTATCCCGTTACTGGCAGAGTTCCTCACCTCTCCCCTTGCCGCGGGCAGCAAGATCACCCAGCCACAGCGACATCTGCCCTCCGCCACTCCCCTGCCAGCAGTCTGCACAGTCAGGGGCTGGCCGGGAGCTGCCGAGGCCGCAGAGGGAGGGGGCGAGCACGCGGCTCCAGTGGCTGCCGGCTTTCCCGGCTGACTCAAGCCACCACCGCCCGGCACGCAGCCTGCGGACTCCCAACTTCCCATTTCCCGGCCTCCCGGGTCGTGCTCGGAGCGGGAGCAACCCCCTCCCCGGGCGCGTCGCCTGCAGCCTGGGGGCTGCCAGGGCACCACGCCCGCCGGCCAGGCGGGCCCTCTCTCGGGACGATTAGCATCTGCAGTCCTGGAGGGGGCGGAATGTAGGTCAAGGTGCTCTCGGAAGGGCCCGGGGGAGGATCACCTGACCGCGAGGTGTGTGACTCAGCGGGAAGGGAAGGGAAAGGAAGGGGCGGAGCCGGAATCTCCTGCCCTGCAGGGCCTGCGGGGGAAGGTCAAGTTGCCTCTGGCTGGCTGGTTGTCAGGGGAGGAAGGAGGAGCTGCTAGAGACAGGAGAGAGAAAATGACCTCTGGTGACCTCTCTGCAGTGGAATCCAAATCCACTTCAGAGCGGGCTTGTCCCCCTCCATGCAGCTGAAATCACTCCCAGCTCAAACTGTCTGTGCGGTTGTGAAGACCTAATTAGCGGCCTCCTTGCCAAAGTGAGAAAGCAAGTTAAAAAGAACGCTCATCACTCCAGACTTCATCGACCCAGGCCCCCTAAAAAGAAAGCAAAGACACTGACTGGTACATCACACAAAGGCAGCCATCCCTATTAGAGGCAATTCGATCGCTTCCCCCAATTAATTCTGAATGTGAAAATTACTAACCCATTTTATTTTACGCGTCCACACGGCAGAGGCCTCCTTTCAGGGGTGCGGCAGTTGCTGCTGTTGCTGGAACGGCAGCTGCTCTGTCTGAGCCTCACTTCCTCTGGCTCCGGCTGCAGGTTCCTCCTGGCCAAGCAGGGAGTTTCCTCGTTCTCGGGGCTCCCGGCCCAGGCCTTGCTAGCCGGCCACCCTCGCCTCCCACCCCTAGCTGCTCACCACCCTCTGTGGGTAGCGCTTCTGGGACTCCCTAGTTCCATGAGTCAGAGCCGGACTGGAGACAGACAGCAGGCTTCCTTTATTAAATCAGCCTCCTGCCCTGTACACCATAGAGGGAAGCTATAATTACTCGTTTGGCCCGGCTCTGAGAACTGAGCCACAGACGTTTGACTAGGAGCGATGGTTCCTGATTTCTGCATTTATCTAGTGCACCCTAGTTTGGAAATAAGACTAACAGCTAGGGGTTAAGTGCCTGTAGCACAAATGTCAGACGTTTTGCATATGTAATGGGGTGCACTGGCCCTAGACGCCAGTGCAGATTGCTAGAAAAATTGCTCTATTAAAGCTGCCAGGAGTTTTTGGTTTGGTTTTGTTTTTAATGCCTCCTGCCTCATTGCCAGAGTTGCACTTGAGGCAGGCTGTTCTTGTTGATGTTGCCGGTTTACAGGAGAGAAAAGAAAAGGCAACAAAACGTTGTTTTGGGTCTTCAAGTCAGGATTGTTTTGTCCCTTAGGCATTACAGACACAAAATCTCAGGCCTCCCAACTTTTCTACTGGCCTACAGAAATGTTTGAAACCTGAAAAAATAGTTGGCCCCCAAATAAACAAGAAAACTACAAAATCAAAATAATACAGTCAATTTTCATGAACTGCTTTAGTATTCATTGATTCATTTCACTCCATCCATTCATTCATTCCTGCAAACATACATTTATTTCATTCATTCAACGAATACTTGCTGAGCGGCTTCCCTGTGCCAGGCAGGGTTATAGGCACCAGGGATATACAAATGCTAACCCAATTAAAGATGCAAACAGAACTAAGCAACAAATATTCCTGCCCTTGTGGGTCAACAATGGAGGCAATAGGCGGGCTATTGTCATCCTAGCCTGTCATCCTAGCACTCTGGGAGGCTGAGGCAGGAGGATCCCTTGAGGTCAGGAATTCGAGACCAGCCTGAGCAAGAGTGAGGCCCCCATCTCTACTGAAAATAGAAAAAATTAGCTGGGCATGGTGGTGCATTCCTGTAGTCCCAGCTACTCAGGAGGCTGAGGCAGGAGAATAGCTTGAGCCCAGGAGTTTGAGGTTGCAATGAGTTATGATGACATCACTATACTCTAGCTAGGGTGACAGAGAGAGACCCTGTCTCGAAAATAAATAAATAAATGAAAACTAGATGCAAAAAATAAGTAAATTATATGGTATGTTAGAGATAGTACGACTAACAAAAGAAAAACAGAGCAGGGTTAGGGGAATTGTTGGTAAAGGAGGAATTGGTAAACATCTCATGACATTTGAGAACAACATGTAGGTTAGATCTCTCTCACAGTGAACGTTCTCAAGTCTGCATAATGATTACTGAGAAACTA
The DNA here is from genome assembly GCF_020740605.2 of Lemur catta. NCBI lineage: Eukaryota > Metazoa > Chordata > Mammalia > Primates > Lemuridae > Lemur > Lemur catta. The sequence continues at coordinate 8,799,931 of NC_059147.1, read as the reverse complement.
TAACCAATCATAAATTAGATCAGTTACATTTGACTACAGTAAAATTATAACAATCCTTAAGTTTTGTTTATAATAAAAATGTGGGTGCAATTTGAACATATTTGATATGAAATAAAAAGTAAAAGTGCCATGGCATGTGACCCTCTCGTTCTGGGTAGGTACTATGGTTTAAATATCTGTCCCCTCCAAAACTCATGTTGAACTTTAATCCCCAATGTGGCAGTATTGAGAGCTGGGGCCTTTAAGAGGTGATTGGATCATGAGGGCTCTGCCCTTATGAATGAATTAATCCATCCACAGGAATGGATTAATGGGTTATCATGGTAGGGGAACTGGTGGCTTTATAAGAAAAGGAAGAGACCTGAGTTAGCAAGTTAGCACAAGCAGCTCCCTCACCATTTGTTGCCCTGGGCCTCCTCAGTACTCTTCAGAGTACGCACTAGCAAGAAGGCTCTCGCCAGAGATAGAGCCTCGACCTGGGACTTCTCAGCCTCCATAACTGTAAGAAAATAAATTTCTTTTCTTTATAAATTATCCAGTTTCAGGTATTGTGTTATGAGCAACAGAAAACAGACCAATGCAATAGGTAAAGGTGCTTCATTCAAGAATTTATTGGGCACCTATAATATAGAGGTTAAGGACTTAGATGTCAGAGGCCAGAGTTCAGATCCTGGCTCTATCATTTACAGTTGTGTGATTCCAGGAAAGATACTTAGTTTCGCTTTCCTTTCTACAAAATGACAGTAATACGGAACCTACCTTTTAGTGTTTCTGGAATGGTTAATTGAGATAATAAAAGTAAAGGTGTTAGTTAATGTAGCATCTGGCGATTAATAAGCAGTCAATAAAGTTATCTATAATTATTGTTGTACTGTTGTTGTTATGATGATGCCAATGAAGATAATGATGAGGTACCAGGCACTGTGTTGGGCACTGCAGACCCAGAGTTGAATAAGACAATGGTCCCAATTGGGAGAGGCTTTGCAAGCATACTGTGCTTCATTAAATCCTCACGGTCCCCTTGCAGGGTGATCCTCACTGTACCACCGACCACTATAAGCCATTATCTGGAAAGTCAATGAACATGAAGAGACCACATGAGATACCACTTAATACCTTTTCAGTTGGAAAAAATGAAGAAGTCTGATAATACCAAATATCAGAGAGGATACAGATCAATAGGATCTTTATATATTTGTTGGTGGTATATTGGTAAATTCACATTGTTTACCTAAAAATATACATAAGAACGTTCAGCTCACCATGTTCAAAGTAGTGGAAAGCTGGTAACAACCCAAATGTCCATTAACAGGAGATTAAGTAAGTACATGTGGAACATAATAGAGAGGATTATAACATAGTCATGGAATCATAGCCATATGCTACAGTATGGATGAATTTTAGCAACATAACTTTATGAGAAACAATTACATCCCAGAAGGCAACAAACAGTAGGATATTCTCTTAAGCAAGGAAAAAAACAACAAATCTAAATAATATGCCTCTGAGAAAAATATAGGGAATAAAACTATTTTTTAGAAATGCAAAGGAATGATAAGCTCCAGATTCAGGATGGGGTGGGGACAGCAGAGTAATAAGAAGGGAAGGACATAAGGGAAGAATTTGCAGTGGGTTCACCATATGATAAGCAAATGAATGAACATGTGGATGAATAGCAAATAACCAGATGCAGGTTGTGCAAGGTCCAACTGAACATGAAACCCAAGCCCATGCAGTTTGGTCATTGAGCCCACAGGCCTAGCCATCCTCATCCTCTCTCCTGCTCTGTGGGGAGCCCAGGGGGAAGCACTCTCAGACAGCTGACCTGCCTGCTGTCATGGCCAGGAGCAAACACTTTTTCCTTAAGATAAAATCTCCTCCAGGCCCGCAAGGCTGACACCAGGCAGAAGCACACGGTGTTAGGCCCAGTGGATTGACAGACTTTATGGACAGAACTGACTGGGACTCAGAGGCACACCAAGGGCAGTTCCTGACTCTCTTTTGTGCTCCTATTGCGGGGTCAGGGTTCTCAAGGCTCTGGGAGCTGCTTCCAGGCCCACCACCTCTGCACCCTAAAGCCATCATCAGTATCTATCACGAGAGAGCACTGAAACTGGAGTCAGGAAGAACCCAGAGCAAGTCATACGTGGTCAGTTTCTATTAATAGTTGTCCCCATTAGCTTAATTCTCTAAGCCTCAGCTTTTTATCTGTACAATGAGGACAATCGTATTGCCTTTGCCTGACTAAAAGGCATTAGTGAGGACCCCATGACACAATGGGGATGAAAGTGCTTATCGAACAGAAAGGTGCAGTACATCTGTACCAGAATATAAGCCCCTTGAAGGCAGGAACCTTATCTGACTCTTTCAACTGCTCTACTCCCAGGATTGAGGACAATGTGCTTGGCACATGGGAGGTGCTCAATAAATAGTTCTTAAATAAGTGGGCCACGCACAGTGGCTCACAGCTGTCATTCTAGCACTCTGGGAGGCTGAGGCAGGAGGACTGCTTGAGCTCAGGAGTTCAAGACCAGCCCGAACAACAGTGAGACCCCATCTCTAAAAATTAGCTGGGTGTGGTGGCGGGCGCCTATAGTCCCAGCTCTCAGGAAGCTAAAGCAGGAGGATCGCTTGTGAGGTTGCAGTGAGCTATGATCATGCCATTGCATTCTACCGAGGGCGACAAAGCAAGACTCTGTCTCAAAAAAAAAGAAAAGTGATTTGATTACAGATTAGAGTAAAAATGATGATGATGATGATTACTAATATTAATTGCATCTTGACTATGTGCCAGGCATAGTGCTTAGGGCTGTGCATGGATAATCCCATCTAAGCTTCGCAACAACTCAATGAAGGAGGTTATTCACATTCTGCAGATGAGTTAATGTGATTCAGAGAAGTTAGTAATTTTCCCAAGGCCACACAGTGAGCTGAATAGGTCATTACCAAAGTGATATAAATTTGCAGGTTCAGAGAAGCTGACCACCCGAAACTAGGTGGCCCTAGTGCCCGAGAGGCAGTGCTGCAAGTCACTGGATCTTGACAACTTTCTCACTCTTTAAGAACCCAATATTAAAGTGCAGGTGACTCTGGGAAACAGTCCAAGCTAAATATCTAATGAGGGAATAATCTAGTTTATCTGGTTGCTTCCTAAGTGTGGACAGTAGGGTTCTTTTGCAGGGAGGGATTCATGGGGGGGGGGCGGGTGGGGGGGGGTCACACACGGCAGATACAGGGGTGGTAGGACAGGAGCTGAGAAGGTGTCCAAGATGAATGTTGACTGCTTTGTTGAAAACTAGCCTAGGACTTCAGAAGAGCAAAAGTGTGTTTGGGCTCCTGAACTACCTTCATGGGGTGGCTGTCACCTAGCACCCTGGAAGGTAAAGAGCTGTATGACAACAGTAGTTTGTCTCCAAGAGGGTAACAGCATGGAGGACTTATCAAAGGGGGCTGTCTTTTATGTTGGACTTTTTCATGATAAGAATGTATTCATATGTTACTTATATAGTTAGAAGTATATTTAAATAAATGATAAACTAAATGAAGTGGGGGTGGAAGAAGGTTGAGAAAAGGTCACGGGTTGGACGCTCCAAAGCAACACAGCTTCTAAGACTGTACAGCCTGCGCCAGGCTGCAGCTCTCCAGGGCTTGGCTGATTTACTGGAGACGAACGGCAGCCCCCAGCCGTCCCAGGGCACGATGGCCAATGAGCCTGATCCACAGCTGGGGGGAAGTATTTGCCTTTGCAGTTGGCAGCACCTCCCTGCCTCCAAGCCTTCCTCATGAGAGAATCATTATGCAGTTTGGTCACATGCCCTATGCATTTTAATGAATGATTCAGGGGACAGACTCAATTTGAAAGAGGAATCGCTGCTCTCGGCTGGGTGAAGGGCTCTCAAGGGATGCTCTTGCAGCTTGGATGTTACAAGAAAAGAAAAGGAGGAAGCTCTTTCCATTTAGGAAAAAGAAGGGAAGGGCTGAAGAAGGAAGATCAAAAGGGAGGAAGGAAAGGAGGGATGGAAAATGGAGGGGGCAGAAAAAATTGCCTGGAGTTCAGAAAACAGTCCTCAAACAGATGCTGCCTGCCAGGCACTCCCCTGCTTCCTTACTGTCCACTTATTTACTCCAAACATTTAGCGCTTTATAAATGCCAGGACCACACTAGGCATGGGGGTTAAAAGACAATTGAGACAGAGTCCTTGCCCGAAAGGAGCTTGCAGAAAACCAAATTGGTTTGGTCATGTCAAGAGTAATTACAACAGAGGTCTAACATGGGGAGGTGGGATGAGTAAAAAGAGAGAGTGTTGCGCTCCCCCCCCCACCACACCCACAGGAGGCTGGGAGCTCCCTGCCTGATGGCGGTCAAGGGTTGTCATTTCTGAAGCACGCCCCACTCGCCAGATGTAAGGGTGAGTGTGCCACAGTTAGTATCTCACTGAATCCTCACAGTAATCCCAGGAGGCAGGTTCTGTCACTGCCACATTTTTTACAGATGAGGAAACTGCAGCAGAGAGAGAGCAGCTTGGCCAAAGTCACCCAGGGGTTTGAACTCAGGTCTGTCTGACTCCGGAGCTCTTGGCAGCTCAGCTCTGTGCTGTCAGCCAACCACTGGATGGGGAATGCTGGGGAAGGCCTTTCCCTTCCCAGGCTTCCTTCCAAGAACACTCTGAACTCCCAGGAGGAAGAGGTTGGTGGGAATCCAGATGTAGTCAGCGCCAACCAGCCTGGGAGAGGATCGGAAACCTCACTGAGCGGGGCTGTGTGTGAGACCTAGAGCCCAAGCAAGGGCAGTGGAGAGAGGAAGGAAGCTCGGGCTCACTGCGGTCAGTTGGGGTGGTGTGCCTGTTCCCAGCCTCCACACCGCAAAACACAGGGCAACAGATGCTCGGCAAATGGGTGTGTGGGAGTGAGACGTACCCTTACATGGCGGGCCGGCCGGCAGTGTCACCGAATTACTCAACAAAGCCACCTCGGCTTTGAACTTTGAGCCAGGCTCTGCTGGAACAGGGCATGGGGGTTGGGGTGGGGTGGCATTCACCACTGTGAAAAGGATGTCGGCCACCCCCTCTACCCCCGAGTGGGAGAACACAGCCTGGGAAGAAGCCAAGAAACTGGAAAGCCACTGCATACCCACATTCTCATGAATTTTTACAGCTGGAGAGAAAGAGCGCTACACAGGCACAGCAGGACTTTGGGGCTCTGGGCTCCATGCCGGGGAGAAAAGCAAGGCCACCTTCCGTAAACCTGGACTGTACACAAAAACAGCCGGCCTTTACTGAGAGATCACTGTGTGCCAGGGTCATCGCACACACGATCCTTGTGAGGGAAGAACTGTCATTATCCCTATTATACGGAAGAAGAGACTGACAGACAGAGAGATTAATAACTTACCACGGCCACACGTTTGTCCTGCTTCTGGTTTTCACAAGGAGGGATTTTCCCTAAACACACTTTTCGCCTTTACTCTCACTGTCCATGGCAATGGAATGACTTATCTGATTGGGAAACTCGGGAAGGCTCTCTGGAATGATCGATCGGTCCCATGCTTCTCCCAGGCTCGGTCAGGGAGCTAATTTTGTTTTCATACTAAGCTACCTCCTCCATGCTAGCGATCGTGGTGATGAAGGTGGCATTTTGGCTCTCTGCCATCCCTTTGTCTTCTTCCTTAACGTGTTCAGAACCTGGATGTGGAAGAGGGACGCTGTTTTTTGGAAGACTCTTTGGAGATCTCAACAACACTTAGGAGGGTGCCGAGAGTTCTGGCCAAACCACTCCCATTTGACCGAGGGATCCTGCTCTCCCTCCACATCCTGGCAAAGGATGCTCTTGGCTCCAGGACCAAGTTCCCTTGAGAGAAGTCCAGGAACTAGCCCTGCAACCAGCACTGCCTCCCCCTCCCTGTTTTTTTCTTTTTTGATTGGCATTTTTTCTGAGACAAGGAAAACCAAGTCCTGTACCCAGCTGCTCAGTGTACAAGGGATCAGTCATAAGAGGGTGTTCCTGGGGTGCCAGTGTCTTGTCTCTGTACCAGTTCTTTCCCTTGCCACCTGCCAGGGCATCAACAATGGGTCCTTGACATATCCAACTGCTACCAGTCCAGACTGTTTACTCAGGAACAAACCTGGGCAGCTGATCCAAACCCCAGGGCAGGCCTCAATTAACCCACACCCTGTATATCCTAGTTTCTAGTCCCAGCAGATCTGCCAGGGAATTCAGGGCCAGTTATAACTCTGTGTGACTGTGGGTGAAGTCTTTACCTGCTCTGTGCTTTGATTTCCTCATCTGTAAAATGGGAAGATAGGAATAATACCTGTACTCCTGTTTGTCTCCTAGGACTGTTATGAAGCTCAATGAGATCAAATATGTGGAACTTATTTGAAAAGGAGTAAACAATGCTCCATGAGATAGGAGAAGGGAATTAAAGTCTTATAAGCTTCTATAATGTACCCAAAGACTTACTAAGCATTCATAGCAAGCATCTTCAGTTTTGCACCAGTAGCCATTCACTTTCATTTTGGAAACCATGCCCAATCCCCTCTGCAGTTCCCTCTAATGGACCACACTTGTCCCATGCTCTCAGTCCACATAGATGTAGTGACACCAGCCTAAGTAAATAAATGCATCTCATTTTCCTTGGCTACAGTGATAATATCAGGGATGATCATATGATCCAATCAGGGTCAATGAGACTTTTGCTAGGACTCTTGGAAAAAAATCTCTCTGGGCCTAAGATCTAATCTAAAGGACATAGGGGACAAAACTGATGCTGTCAGCTTGTTACACATTAACCCAAGACTAAAGTTAAAAGGGAAAAGATAGAGCCAAGAAGTAAAGAGAATTCAAGTCCCGATTTTAACATCTGAATCCTGAACCCATCCACATTTCAAGTTTTCATCTTGAAGTGGGCCCCCAAATTCCCTTTTTGCTCAAAGGCATCTTGGGTTGGATTTTCTGCCACTTGCTACTAAAAGAATCCTAAGGGATACAGCATTATCTTATTAGTCCTTTCAACAACTGTGAAGTAAGCATTATAATCCATACTTTACAGACGAGGAAGAGAAACTGAGGCACAGAGAAGCTATGTGATACAAATCATGGAGGCAGGATTTGAATCGGGTCTCCTGGCCTCTGGAGCGTGCATTCTATCCACTATACAAGGACCTGGGAATAGGCCTGAGTCTCATACTCATAGCTCAGTCATGTATTTCAAGTCAGCAGTAGAGCATTAGCTGGGAGAGGAGAGCCTGACTCCCCTGCAGCCTGCAACTGAGAAAGGACATAATTCACTGGCGTTCTCTGCCCCATGTGCCCTTTCCCTGGAAGAAAAGTAGCCACAGGAGGAGGGCCTCAGTCGGTCCCTATAGGGCTTATGCTTGATGTCAGAGGTTTTGAGGGCTCTAAATAGCACAACACCTCCTGCTCCTTCCAGGGACTTAGGCTCCTGTGTTCACTTGTTGGGGGTCACTCTCTTCTTTAAAGATCCTGGGGCCTGATAAAATGCAAACAAATCTCAGGCCTCCCAGGGCTTACAGCCTGAGCTACTATCAGTCATGACAGTTCAGTAGGAATGATGGATTTGAAAGGGTTTAGGGCACCAAGTGCACGGTGCGGATAGGAAAGGGCACCCTGGGAGGGGAAAAGGGTACAGAAAGAGCCACCTGAGGATTGGGGAAGTTTCAAAATCGGTTGAGGGACAAGTCAGCCATATAAGTTTGATGATGGGATAAAACACGATGATATTTGGGATTTGCTTCAAAATAACATGGGAATGGGGAAAGCAGGTGGAGATACAGGTACAGTAAGATTGGCCAGGAGTTGATCATTGTTCAAGCTGGGTTATGAGAGTTTATTCTGCCTACCTGAGCATACATTGGAAATGTTCCTTAGTAATTTTTAAAAGGATAATGAATAATAAAAAAGAAAACTATGTTTTTTGTTTTATTCTTTGCAGAGTTTGTTTACACTTATCTTGTGTGCACCTCACAAATTGTTTTTCTCCTATTTTAAAGACAGTAAAACTAAGGCTCAGAGAGGCTAAGTCATTTACACAAGGCAGAATTGAGAGTTGAACCTGGGCCTTCCACCTCCTTCATTCCAAGGTTAAGCTGGGGCAGGAGGCAACAGAGGCAGGTTCAGTAGCCTCTACTTGGCAGGGGCTGACAGGCAGGGACAGTTACCCAGTATGCCAGATCCTATCCACTTTCAAGTCCTGCCCTGAGGCAGCCCAGCCTGTGTACAGCTGATGTGGCACTGACCCCAGCCGGGCCTCAGGGAGTCATTGAGCACACAGTGGAAAGCTCCCAGTCGCTGATTTCACGTGCTTCTTGGTAGTTAAGAAAACACTGAGTCTGCTCCAGCAGGCTCTGGACCCTTTCATGGGCATCTTGAGAACTGTTGCCTGAACATCTGGGTCTGATAAAGGGAGACCCACGTGGGCTTCCCTGCCCCCTTTCCCATAACTGTTTCCGCACGTACCCTTGAAGCTCTGTGCATGTGGCTGTTCTTTTCTTTTCTTTCCTCCCAAACATATGGATTCCCAGCTCCTATTTCAAACTCAAATGCTCCTCTCCTATAAACTCCCCAAAGCTCTCAATTTCCTTTTTCCATTGCTCATTCTTTCCTAAAGTGCATGAAAAAGCCTCTCTTAGCTCTGTTCCAATTTCCTTGTTTATGAAAAGAAGGGCAAGGGGAACAGTGATTTCAATTATCCAGGTTAAGCAAGGCCCGATTCCTTCTTTTAGGAGAACACACCTCAATAACCTGGGAGATCAAGGCTTATCAGGAACAACTCACAGAAAGGCCCTGGCTCCTCCAAACTATTTATCCCGCAGGAGGCCTGATACACTGCCATCTGCTTCCTTTATCTGGCTGGAACTTCCTCTCTGAAAATCACTAATGGCATAGAAAAATGAAAGTTACAGGCATGATTCCCAGAGGGTTATTGCTAAAGTGGGAGTATGTTATCTGGGCATTGAGGAACAGGCTCTTGCCTGCTCCTTAGCCTGTGGCCACGTATGTAATGGCAACTCATCCCCTTGAAGGCAGAAAGAACCCAGCTCTCAGCGCTGACATACTGGACAAATCAGCTTCGATGGGGGGCAGGGAGACAAGGATGCCTGATGCACCAAAAGCCTAGGGGATGGAAGGTCGTCACCCAGGCAGAAGTCAGGAACCCTCAGATGCCTTCAGAGGTCCAGCAGGCAACATAAACGTCCTGGGGGGTAAGACGATCAAAGGCAGCTGGCCTGGAGCAGTGGGGACTGGAGACTGCAAATCCTCTCTGAAAGGGGCAGCAGCTCCTTACGTATGATTCGTGCTGTGGAAGAATGTGAGCCCTGAGTTGCCAGATCTTCCATTTTTCCAAAAGAAGCAAAGATCTGGATTTAATGTGCAGTCTCCCAATTTGGGAACTGATTTAAATAAAAAGCCTTGCAAAAGCCAACACTATGAGCCAAACAAAACTTGTCTAGCAGTTGTAGTTCATTGGAGCACCCCCAGTTTGCAACCCTGACCCTAAGAAGTGGGTCCTATATACCCGCAGTAGGGCAGAGAGTGTGGGGAGAAGAAGCCAGGAAGAGGTCAGATGAAGCCACACCACAAAAGGCCTTGAGCAGCATCCTAAGGCGGTGGGACCGCCTGCTGTTCCTGGGGCTGACGAAACACTTTCAGGCTTCTGTGATTTTATCACGCTGCCAGCTGGGTCCTTACCAACAACCCTCCCACCCTCTTCAGAAATTCTCTTCTTCTCCAAGGCCAGTTCAGAACTCTTTCTCTGGGTAGGGCAAACTGTCACTTCAGACTCTGACCACATTTGAGTCAAACCTTAATAACAACTTAAAAGAATCAAGTGACACTTTCCTTTCTTTCAAGCTTGACTAAGTCATGACCAGTAACTTTGCATATTTAAGGAGCTCTTCTTTAAAAAAAGAAAAAAGAAAGACCAAAAAAAATTGTTTCAAGGACAACTTCTGTTCTTCATCTCCCAAAAGAGGGAAACTGAGGCACAGAGTGGAGGCCTATGTGCCAAAAGACACATTTGGCAGGACTTCAAAGAGTTGGCAGAACCATGTACTAAGGTATTTTTAGAAGTTCAGGTGTACATAATAAAGATAAGTAGAATTTCCTTGCAATGGAATCGTACAGAAATCTAAAGTGCAGAGAGATGAGAAAAAAAGTCTTAGGCAAAGGTGTGACAACCTAATCTCTTTCCCTGGCAGTACCTTTTTGCTGCCAGTTAGATTCTTTTTAGTCTTGTAACTCCCTATATACAGGGAATAAGGAAGATGAGTGGGAGGAGATGATAAGAAGAGAAATTTCAGAGCAAGGGAAAGTGTGTTGCACCAGCGATTGCCTGCAGCAGGGCGTGTGCAGGAGTGTCTGGGTGTGTACTTGCATACTCAGTTTGTACGCAAGCCACTCTGGTAGAGGGAGAAGTGTTGTTTCTTACACTTCAGCAAACATAATACCCTCCTAAGAAGACCTTCGTGACTCCAGTCTCTTTCTCCCTCCCCATCTCCCCAACACAGTTGTTACTCACTTAATCAATATGTGTTTATGGAGCACCTTCTCCTTACACCTGGCACTGTGATATACACTGGGATTACATCAGTGAGCAAGAAAGACACGCTCCTAGTCCTCGAGGGGCCCAGAGTTTCAAAGGGAGGCAGACAAGTGATGGGAGACTGCAGTTCAGTGGAGTGAGCACTCAAGGCACGTGGAGAGGGCGTGGAGGAGGAGGCGTGACCTGAAAGGCAGAGAGGAAGAGCTGGGGACCTACCCTGGTTAGTGAGTCTAACCCGAGATCTGAAGACAAGAGATCTGAAGGAAGAGCTGCAATTGGACAGGGAAAACCATAAGGAGAATGCTTCGGCCAGAGGAAACAGCACGGGCAAAGATCTGCAGGTCAGATTCCCCTAGCACTGGACGATCTGTTGGAGCCCCATCCTGGGAAGGATCTTAGGAGAGTTCTGGAGCCAAGTGAGGGATGAACGTGGCAGTGGCCGTAAGCCAAGGCTGAGAACCTTGAAAATATTTGTTCTCAGATTTAAACTGCTTAGTTAAAAACATTTAAAATGCTCTCCTGTCTTCAGGGTACTCAGAATATAGGATGGGGAACTGTTTAGGGAACACTTTGGAGTATGGGCCCTCCCCCTCAGAATCACAAACACTAGGGGTAAAGCATGGAGCCTGAGACAAACTGACTTTTAAATTCCAATTTGCAGGGGACAAAGGACACTCATACATTTCGTTCTCTTTCTCTCTCTCCCCTCCCACCCTTCCTCTCTCTCTCTCTCTCTCACACTCTCTCTCACACACACACAACCCTGGTGAGCTAGGTAGAATAGCTGTTAAATTTTTTATATCATTGTTTATAGAGGAGGAAACTGAGGCTCAAAGAGGAAAAGTATGCAGTGAAAGTCACTCATTCATTCACTGACTCAACAACCATTAAGACAGCACCTGCTGTTGGCAGGCTTGTGCCAGGCACCGCAGATAGAGTGGTGAATAAGGTAGTTACTCCCTACTCATAGGAGCTGGGGTTCAAACCCCTTGAAATTGTGATTCCAATTCCAGTGCCCTTCCCAGTACACCGAACTGCAGGTTTGATATGTTGTCTCCAGGGCTCCAGTGGCCTAGGTGGGTGCTTTATGCCCCACAATCTTTGTGGGCACTACCACCCCCTAAAACACACCACCAAAGAAAAAACAGCATGGTTGTTATGCAAATGTATCTTTAAGACAAGGTACAGAACCAGATTCTCCTTGCAAATCCCTCCCCTATAGAAACTCTGTACCCACCAAAGGTTGTCCAGATCTGGTAGCCTTTGAGAGTCGCTGGGGGGTTTCCCATTCCCCCACCCCCTGAACCAGCTTAGAGCAAATGCTTTCAAAATCTCACCTTGGGCAAGTCTTCTCTATAAAACACTGCCTTAGGGAAGTAAGGATGGCACAAAGGTTCTTGCAAAGCAAAAGGGGGGAAGATTGAGGAGGAAGGAGAAAGCAGAGAGTGAACAAGGGAAGAGACACAAGATCCACTTTGCCTACCGCACAGCTGTGCTGTGAGCCAACTCTGGCCAAGGTCAGAGATGACTGGCAAAACCCAGCCAGCCAGACATCCCTAAAAGATGCTTGGGGGAGGCAATGTTATTTCCTGGGGCAATACAAGTCACAGAGGATGAAAGCTGATGACTGAATGTCTGGGGCAGGGTGGGAGGCCTTGCCAGGAGGTGGGGGTGGAGCGGTAGAAAGGGAGAGGGGTGGAGACTTGGCTGGTTTTGTACAGACAAATCTCTTCATTTTTCCAGACTGGAAAAAGCTGTTTGGGCTGTGCACATTTGCAGAGAGTCACGGTATTTACTACGCTTCCTGGCTCAACAGATTTCTTTTTGTCATTCAGTCAAACGCAGCTTGTATTTTTCATAGCGAGAGCTGAACAGACTGTGGGAGCTCTTCCCCCATGTTGTGTTCAAAAACACATCACGAATGACTCAAAAAGCCCAGCTCACTTGGGCAGCAGGGGTGGGTGGGGTAGCATGTTGTAGAGACAAAGACCTGTGTTTAGACAAACACCGTCTCCCCCTTGGAGGTGTAGAGTGACACTCCTTATTTTCCCAGCACACATTTTTTTTTTTTTTTGAGCAACTGTAATAACAAACTGCTATACTAGAAACTGATTGCTGCACTTCACATGTACCTCTCAGTTATCCATGTTGATGGAGGTGTGGGTAGCGTGCAAGGGAGGCATAATCAAAAAAAGTGGTTAATTTTAAAAAAAGAAAATCCCTTTTTGCCACAACATGCCTCCTAAGATCTGTTACTACCCACAGAACACTTCTGATAACAAGTGCGTGGGTTTTTTTTTCCCATGCCAACCAATTCCCCAGCACCAGCTGGTGTCCTACGATTTAATTCAATTCTGACACTAACTACCTGGAGTTAGCATCAGATCCCACAGGTTATGGGCTCAATCCCACACACTGCCCCCACTTCGGATGCCAATCACAAGTCCCGGGCCACCAGGACTTCTGCCTGAATAGCTAGAAATTCAGGGGGTTCCCACAACCCCCTTCTCAAGTTCAATAATTTGCTAGAATGGCTTGTAGAACTCAGGGAAACACTTTCCTTAACGTTTATCATTTATTATAAAGGAGACAAGTCAGGAATAGCTGGATGAAAGTGATGCATTGACAAGGTACCGGGGGATGCACAGCTTCCATGCTCCCTCTGGGAACACCACCTTCTTAGCACCTCACGTGTTCATCAACCCAGACGCTCCTCAAATCTCATGGTTCAAGAATTTTATACGGCTAAATCTCCAGCATCTCCCCTCCCTTCCTAGAAGGAGGTCAGTGGGGGCGGGGGCTGAAAGTTCCAATCCTCCAATCACTTGGCCTTTTTGGTGACCAGCCACATTCTGAGGCTATCTACATAAACTGATGTATAATCGGAAGGGGCTTTTTTTATAAATAACAAAAGATACTCCAATCACTCTGGAATTTCCAAGGGATTTAGGAGCTCTGTGCCCAGAACCAGAGACAAAGACTGAATATATTTTCTGCCCACAGCCCCTAACCAGAGTTCAGTTCTAGAAGTGTTTCTGGCCAGATGTCAGATTCGAAAGTCATCTGCCGAATCATTATATATGCTACAACATTAATTCAATCGAACAAACACTAATTAAGTACTTAGTGTGTGCAAGATATAGCACTAGGGGCGGAGGTGTCCAAGCTCATCACAGCTTAACAGGCACTTTGCATTTTTAATAGAAAATGGTGTGTCCGCCCAAGGACATACACAGCCAATGGTAGAATTTTAGGCACCAAAGATGGACCAGGTCAGTAAGGAAAGTCTTTTGAGGGCTGGGAGAAGGGAGAGCTTTCCCAAGCCCCTTCACATCATACTCCAAGGCTCCTTTATGTTTAATGCTAGTCAAAAAAACCATACTGGGAGTGTAGTCATCAAATCTTGCTCAACCAACGCAGGAGTTATGCTGCCCAAGGGTTGCAGAGTAAAAGCCTCGTTTTCAGAGATGACATAATGACATAGTCAAACAACCTCTGACCTCTCCAGGCAGGGGGAAGGTAAATAAGTACATACTCCTGGTGACACGGGTTAGCATCACCTGATGTAAAGTAATAGAGCCTTTAATCCCCTCCTCTTCTCTGAATTGGCAAAGCACAAAGTCATCTTGCATTAATTTAAAGAGAGAAAGGACCCACAGAGACTTCTGCTCAAACCTGCTTCTGAGCCAGGAGCCATGAGGAGCTGGGAGAGTAAAGGCAGGGAGGGAAGTAGGTAAGGTCTTTAGGGAACTGTTGGGGGAGCTGGGACTTCTGCATAGCCCAAGTTGACTATGCCAGATGTGGCTCATTTTATTTTCTTTTAAAAGACTATCATGGGAACAGGCAACAAAAGAAAAAATAGACAAGATCAAAGAATACTGTCTTAGTCTGTTTTATGTGGCTATAACAGAATACCACAGACTGGTAATTTATAACGAGCAGAAATTTATTTGGCTCACACTTCTGGAGGTTGGGAAGTTCGTTAGTGTAGAGCTGGCATCTGGTGAGAGGCTTTGTGCTCTATCATCCCAAGGTGAAAGGCAGAAGGGCAAGTGAGCTCAGGAGGCAGAGAGAGGGAAAGGGGACCAAATAGGATCCTTTTATTAGGGACCCACTCCCACGATAACTAACCCACTCCTGAGATAGTGACATTAATCCATTCATAAGGGTGGCACCCACATTAACTAATCACCTCTTAAGGTCCCAACTCTTAATACTGTCACGATGGCAATTAAATTCAAACACTAGTTTTGGAGGAAACATTGAAATTACAGCAGGTACAAAAGTTTCAGTTAGACAGATGGAATAAACTCTAGCAATCTATTCCACAGAATGGTGACTATAATAAATAATAATGCACTGTATATTTCAAAATTGTTAAAAGAGTAGATTTCAAATGTTTTCATCACAAAAAAATGATAAGTATGTAAGGCAACAGACTCATTAATGAGTCTGCTTTAATCACCTCACATTGTAAACATACACCAAAACCTTACGTTGTGCTCCATAAATATATACAACCATTTTTGTCAATTAAAAATAAAATTTAAAAAATTTAAAAATAAAATTAATGAATTAAAATAATAATAAAAAGATAAATCAGATATCATAAAAAATTAAATTTATGCTCACTATATATTATATGCACCAAAACATCACTATGTACCCCATGAGTATGTACAATTATTTGTCAATTTAAAAAAAGATGTGCCAATATAAAAGCTAACTGGAAAATTATTCAAAAATTCAAAATTTTAAAACTAAATAAATAGGCCAGGCACAGTGGCTCATACCTGTAATTCCAGCACTCTGGGAGGCCGAGGCAGGAGGATTGCTTGAGGTCAAGAGTTTGAGACCAGTCTGAGCAAGAGCAAGACCCCGTCTCTACTAAAAATAGAAAAAATTAGGCAGTCAACTAAAAACAGAAACAAAAAATTAGCCGGGCATGGTGGCTCCCGCCTGTAGTCCAAGCTACTTGGGAGGCTGAGGCAGGAGGATCGCTTGAGCCCAGGAGTTTGAGGTTGCTGTGAGCTACGCTGATGCCACAGCACTCACTGTAGCCGGGGCAACAAAGCAAGACTCTGTCTCAAAAAAAAAAAAAAAAATACATGATAAAAATAAATAAATGGCTGGGCACGGTGGCTCACGCCTGTAATCCTAGCACTCTGGGAGGCCGAGGCGGGAGGATCACTCAAGGTCAGGGGTTCGAGACCAGCCTGAGCAAGAGCAAGACCCTGTCTCTACTAAAAAATACAAAGAAATTATATGGACAGCTAAAAGTATGTGTAGAAAAAATTAGACGGGCATGGTGGCACACGCCTGTAGTCCCAGCTACTCGGGAGGCTGAGGCAGGAGGATTGCTTGAGCCCAGGAGTTTGAGGTTGCTGTGAGCTATGCTGATGCCACAGCACTCCAGCCCGGGCAACAGAGTGAGACTGTGTCTCAAAAAAAAAAAAAAAAATTATGCATGAAAAGACAATATCAACAGAGCAAAAAGATAACCCACACATGAAAGAAAATATTCACAAATTGTATATTTGATGGGGGATTACTATCCGCAAGAAATAGAGAACTCTTACAACTCAATAACAACAAACACATGACTCAAATATGGGCAACGGACTTGAATAGACTTTTCTCCAAAGATGATATACAAATGGCCAATAAGCACGCGAAAAGATGCTCAACATCACTAATCATTAGAAAAATGCAAATTGAAACTACAATGAGCTACCAACTCACACCCACTAGGATGGCTACTCTCAAAAAAACAGAAAATAAGCACTGGTAACAATGTGGGGAAATTGGAACCCTTGTGCACTGATGGTGGGAATGTGTAAAAGATATACCTGCTGGGGAAAACAGTATGTCAGGTCTTCAAAAAGTTAAAAATAGAATTACCATATGATCCAGCAATTCTACTTCTGGGTATATACCCAAAAGAATTGAAAACAGGGTCCCTAAGAGATATTTGTACACTCATGTTCATAGCACATTATTCATAATAGTCAAGAGGCAGAAGCAACTAAATTGCCTGTTGACAGATGAATGGATAAGCAAACTATGATATGTACAGACAATGGAATATTATTCAGCTAAAAAGGAAGGAAATTCAGACATACGCTACAGCATGGATGAACCTTGAGGATACTATGATAAATGAAATAGCCAGTCACAAAAAGACAGATACTGTATGATTCCACTTATATGGGGTACTTAGAGCAGTCAAATTCATAGAGACAGACAGTAGAATGGTGGTTGCCAGGGGCTGGGGGTACAAGTAAATCAAAAGGGCACAAAGTTTCAGTTTTACAAGATGAAAAGAATTCTGGAGATGGATGCTGGTGATGGTTGGACATTATAAATGTATTTAATACCAATGAATTGTACACTTAATGGTTATGATGGTAAATTTTATGTTATGCATATTTTAACACAGTAAAAAAATTGGTAAAAAATAAAGCAGGAGTCCTAATTTAAAAAAAAAAAAAAAAAAAGACTGTTACGGTTTCCTTCCAAAGTAGAAATGCAGGGATGGAAAAATGAGTTTCAGTTGCTATGGAAATAGGAGTTGGCTGAGGCCTGCAGGAGCAGCAGCTGGAGTGGAACAAGTGGCCGGGAAGCTGGCCCTGTGACAGAGGGGGCTTCCGGCTGGGAATAAGACAACAGGTTTCAGCAGGGGAGAGGAGGAGGTAGAAAGAAGAGAGAAAAGGAGACAGAGACTGTCTCCAGACACTGGGGGCCATGAATTCTGCAGACATTTGGAGTAATAACGAATGCAGTGTGTGTACGTGTGTGTGTTGCATATGTATCCCCAGAGGCCAAAAGAACAAGCAGCAAAATAAAACCAATGCCTGAAAAAGAACAGTTTGATCAGCTCTCCTGAGGGCAAGAAAGCCCCCAAATGGTTGAATGACAGAAGACGAGAGGCCTGCCATTGAGAAGCCTTCCAGGGGTAGGGGAAATGCCCAAACGGGGACTGACCGTCACACTTTGTGTTCCCTCAACCTTCGTCCTCAGAAAAACCCTTCAAATTCCAACTGATGCAGGCCAGAAACACTGACGACAAAATCCCTGCAGGGTTAGCAGAAAGGAGGGATGGGCAAGATGGTTGTTCTCTTTCTTTTGTACCTCTGCGTGACAGTTTCTGCTAGAAGTGGAAAGTCTCCGTGACGCTGGGGCTCTGGGGTCTTCTAGCCTGAGGCTTCCGAGGTGTCTGAATGTTGTCAGCATCACTTTCTGGGAAGATGTCTTGATTAGGCCTATGGTGATGACAAACCTATGCTGGGTCCCTCAGGAGGGCCCACCTCAGGGAATGTTATGCTATTCCCATTCTGGCCCCAGTAAGAGGAGCCCCCAGACCCTTCCCTACAATCACAGTGGAGGTAAATGGGCAGGCGCTTACATTTGTGATGCAACTTACACCTAGGCATTGGGCACTCTATAACCCCACATTTTCTACATACTCTGTCTCTAGGACACACTGAGAAGATCAAATAGTTAAAATCGATTACCATATTGGTATCCTATTTTTCATTTCTTCATTTTTCAATATACCAGGAGCCTCAAAAAGTGGAAATGAATATCAAAAAGAAGATAATACTTATGAATAAACTTAACCAAGGAAGCAAAAGTCTTGTACACTGAAAGCTGCAAAACATCGCTGAAAAAAGTTAAAGACATGAACAAATGGAAAGACATCCATGTTCATGGCTTGGAAGACTTAATATTAAGATGTTAATACTACCCAAAGTGATCTACAGATTCAATGCAATCTCTGTCACAATGACTTTTTTGCAGAAATAGAAAAATCCATCCTAAAATTCCATATGAAATATCAAGGACCCCAAATAGCCAAAATAATTATGAAAACAAACAAATCTGGAAGATTCATATATTGTGATTTCAAAACTTACTAGAAAGCTAAAGTAATCAAAATAAAGACAGATATACTAATGGAAGAGAATAGAGACCCCAGAAATAAACCCTTCCATATGTGTTCAAATGATTTTTGACAGGGTGCCAAGACCATTCAGTGGGGAAACGACAGTCTTTTCAACAAATGATGCTAAGAAAACTGGATATTTACACGCAAACCAATGAAGTCGGACCTTACCTTACACCAATAAAAATTAACTCAAAATAGATCAAAGACCTAAACGTAAGAGCTCAAACCATAAAACTCTTAGAAGAAAACATAAGGGAAAAGCTTTATGACATTGGATTTGGCAATGATTTCTTGGATACAACACCAAAAGCACTGACAACAAAAGAAAAAATTGGTAAACTGAACTTAATCAAAATTAAAAACTTCTGTGCATCAAAGGACACAATCAACAGAGTGAAAAGGCAACCCACAGATAGAAGAAAATATTTGCAATCATGTATCTGGAAAGGGACTGATATCCAAAATATTTTTTTTTAAAAAAAAACCTTTTCAACTCAATAACGAACAAGCAACCCAGCTTGATTTAAAAAATGGGCAAAGGGGGAGTCTCTTTGAACACATTCTGGTTCAGGAGGCTGCCTGATTAAAAAATAACATGGGTGGCTGGGCACAGTGGCTCACACTTGTAATCCTAGCACTCTGGGAGGCTGAGGCAGGAGAATTGCTTGAGGCCAGGAGTTCCAGACCAGCCTGAGGAAGAATGAGACCTAATCTCTACAAAAAATAGAAAAATTAGCAGGGTGTGGTGGTGCGCACCTGTAGTCAGAGCTACTCGGGAGACTGAGGCAGGAGGATCACTTGAGCCCAGGAGTTTGAGGTTGCAGTGAGCTATCATGAGGCCACTGCACTCTAGCCCAGGTGACAGAGCTAGACTCTGTCAAAACAAACAAACAAACAAAAAAAACAACCCATGGTCAAAGGACTTGAATGAACATTTCTCCATAGAAGATATACAAATGGCCAGTAAACACACGAAAAGATGCTTGACACCACCAATCATAAGGAAAATGGAAATCAAAACCGCAAGAAGATACCACTTCACACTAGGATAGAATAACTATGATAAAATCAAAAACAAAAAAACAGGCCGGGCGTGGTGGCTCACGCCTGTAATCCTAGCACTCTGGGAGGCCGAGGTGGGTGGATCGCTCGAGGTCAGGAGTTCAAGACCAGCCTGAGCAAGAACGAGACCCCATCTCTACTAAAAATAGAAAGAAATTATCTGGCCAACTAAAATATATAGAGAAAAAATTAGCCGGGCATGGTGGCGCATTCCTGTAGTCCCAGCTACTCGGGAGGCTGAGGCAGGAAGATCGCTTGAGCCCAGGAGTTTGAGGTTGCTGTGAGCGAGGCTGACGCCACGGCACTCACTCTAGCCCGGGCAACAGAGCGAAACTCTGTCTCAAAAAAAAAAACAAAAAAACAGAAAATAACAAATATTGACAAGGATGTGGAGAAACTGGAACCCTTGTGCATTGCTGGTAGGAATGTAAAACAGTGTAGCAGCTATGGAAAATGATATGGTGATTCTTCAAAAAATTACACATGGAATTACCATATGACCCAGCAATTCCACTTTGGGTATATACTCAAAAGTACTGAAAACAGGGACTTAAACAGATATTTACACACCATGTTCACAGCAGTGTTGTTCACAGTAGCCAAAAAGTGGAAGCAATCCAAGTGTCCATCAGCAGACGAATGGATAAACAAAATTTGCTACATACCTACAACAGAGTAAAATTCAGCCTTAAAAAGGAATGAAATTCTTGCACATGCTACAACACGGATGAACCTTGAGGACATTCTGCTAAGTGAAATAAGCCAGTCACAGAAGGATACGTACTGTATGAGTCCACTTACATGAGGTCTCTAGGGTAGTCAAATTCAGAGACAGAAAGTTGAATGGCGGTTGCCAGGAGCTGGGGGGAGGTGGAGTGGGGAGTTGCTATTTAATGGGGACGACAGTTTGGGGAGATGAAAACCATTCTGGAAATGGATGGAGGTGATGGGTGTACAACAGTGTGAATGTACTTAATGCACTGAACTAAAGGAAATGCACAAAATGGTTAAAATGGTAAATTTATATCATGTATATTTTACCATAATAAAACACACAGATGTTCTTTGAGCTGAAGCTTCCATGTAAAGAACAAATAAAAAGAAGACAAGAAAAAATATTTGGATATATGTACAAAATACTGGAAGTGACCCAGGGTCAGCCTCTCGACCTCTGAGAAGTTCTGCCCTCATAGGCTGCCCAGTTAGACCCAGTTAGCACCCAGGATATGGCCTTTTCCCCACTTCCTTTGTCTGTCAAAACCTACCACAGGTGCAAACAAGACTACAGGCTTGTACGGGAGCCCAGTGTGTGCAGGTGGGAGAGCTGAGGATTGATCAGAGGGGAGGACAGTGCATCTTGCTTTTTTTTTTTTTTTTTGAGACAGAGTCTCGCTCTGTTGCCCGGGCTAGAGTGCTGTGGCGTCAGCCTAGCTCACAGCAACCTCAAACTCCTGGGCTCGAGCAATCCTCCTGCCTCAGCCTCCCGAGTAGCTGGGACTACAAGCATGTGCCACCACACGCAGCTAATTTTTTTCTATTTTTAGTGGAGACGAGTCTCGCTCTTGCTCAGGCTGGTCTCCAACTCCTGAGCTCAAGCCATCCTCCCGCCTTGGCCTCCCAGAGTGCTAGGATTACAGGTGTGAGCCACCGCACCCAGCCAGTGCACCTTGCTTTGACACAGGCTCTAAAGGGTAAGGGCTGTGGGTGCTGTGGCAGTTCCCAGGAGGAGAGGGGACTTCTTGCTTGGCTCTCAGGTGGTGTCACAGAGGAAGTAGTGCTTATGTGGTTTTGAGGGAATGAGGATGTGCGGATGTGTGCATTGGGGGACGGCACTTTAGCCAGGCCATGTATTCGGCTGAAGTGTGGTATGGCTGAGAGGCAGAAGGTGGGAGAGAATGCTGGATCAGCAGGGCAGGGGAGAGGAGGTGATTAGCGAGAAGGTGACTCAGTGTGGGAACATCTGCCACACAAGCCAGTTGTCTTCTTACCTTGGAAGCTAAGTCTGGATTTGCAGCCAGATCCAGAAGGAATTTGAATGCCAGACTAACAATAACAACAACTTCTATTCATAGAGGACTTACTATGTGCATCTTATTCCATAACCTTAAATGGTAGGTAGCAATATTAGCTCCATTTTTCAGCCGAGAAACCTGAAGCTCTGGAGGTTAAGCAGTTTACCCAAGGGCACACACAGCCAGTAAGTGGTGGAGCTGGGTATGCACCCCGGCCTACCCCGGTTTCAAACCTTAAAACATATAAGACATGCCTTGGGAGCTAGTTTAAAAATACAAATTCAGGCCGGGCGCAGTGGCTCAGGCCTGTAATCCTAGCACTTTGGGAGGCTGACTCTAACTCTTTGGTTAAGCATTACCAGCGTTCAAAAGCAGCAAATTCAATGATTTGCTGGGTTTAGTGCCTAAGCTTCGACTCCTGTGTGTCACTGTTCTCTAGCACCTCTTGTATTCCAGGCCCCAGTTGTAGCTGAGTGATAACAGTAGTGACAACTTAAAATTGTGATGCTTTGCAATTCTGCAATAGAACAAAACCCAACATCTCAGCAAACTGCTTCGGGGGCGGGGTACAAAGTAAGTCACCCCAAAATACAAGGAAAGCATCTATCAGTGGAATGCACACAACATCTGTGAATACTGATCTGCAGAAATCCTTAAGGACGGGACAGGATGTGTGTCTGGACAAAGCTGGGAGATCAAGGCCTGGAAACCAAATCAAGACTTGACCAAGAAAAAAAAAAAGAGCAAGCCAATTGTATTACCATAAGCTGAAGGAATAATAGGTACAGTGTGAGGAGCTCAGAAAAAAAAAAAAAAAAAGCAATAGCAAAGAGCTAGTCTTTGAGAGTCTGTCTTGTCTTCCACGTCGTCCAGAGCAGTGGGAGCTCTGAAAACCTCCTTGAATATTATAGGCAGCTCAGAGTCTGGCCAGAACTCTCTGGAATACTCTCTGGATAAAAATCTTAAGGCTTGTTCAGAAAGCAGGAGGAAGGAAAAGGTACAGTAATTGATTAGTCATGTCTACCAGGAGCACAGGGATAGGGAATTACACCGGCAGTGCTGCCATGCTAGACTCTTCTATCCCTCAGAGGATACAAATACCTTAGGCTACCCTAGCTATTAAACTCATTCATCTTGCTAACCTTGCTTTGATTCTACAAATACTAACCTTCTAACTAGAATTTGGCTTGCTGTGCAGACTTTCCCACAGGAGAAAGAATGTGCTGACAAGCTGGCATAAAGGTTTCAGGCTGCTTTGCAGTTGCTTCTCCCACTGTGACTTAACACATCTGTGGCCTGGATTCCTCACCAGGCTCCTGTGAATTTGGTTATTCCATCGCTTTCAGCCTGGTTAGCTCCAATGCACTAAAGAACCTCCATCTTTGGCTGGCAAAGAACCAGGATCACCACCTCCTGCAGTGCTGGCCCTGACCCCTTTCCCCTTGATGGACCAGCTGGCCTCCCCCTTGCACGTCACTGTGTGGCTGCCCTTTGCCACCTCAGTCACCCCAACCGCAACTATCTACCCTGAGCCCAGAATGAGCTGTGGGAGACCAGCAAAAGAAAAGTGCTACAGCAACAAAACTAACTTTATAGGTTCTGCTGAATAAACAAGAACAAGGAAGAGCCGGGCATGGTGGCTCACGCCCGTAATCCCAGCACTTTGGGAGGCTGAGGCAGGAGGACTGCTTAACTCCAGGAGTTTGAGGCTGCAGAGTGAGACTCTGTCCCAAAACAAAACAAAACAAAAAAAGGAATAAAGAGCCCCCCTGGTGCTTGGGGGAAGATGCCAATAACATGCAATAGAGAACAAGCAGAAGGAAGGAACGGGCGATGTTTAATCTACAGCAAGGAGAATCTGGGAGGGCCAAACAGTTCCTTGTCATCAAACATCTAAAGGACCGTCATAATGAAAAGGAGATAAATCTATTCTCTGAGGCTCTAGAAGGAAGTATGGCAACCAAGGGGTACCATACAGATATAGGAAGATAGGCAAAACAGAGGAATCTTTCAATGCAGTTTTCCTCTAACTTTAGTTACTCAAATATCGCCTGCACATATTTTTTTTCCTTTCTATTTTGTCAAGTTTGTGAGAAGCAGTGTAATCCTGCAGTTCAGAGCACAAACTCTGGAGCAGGGCTGCCTGGGTTTATTTTCCAGCTTGTCACTTACTGGCTATATAACTTTGGGCAAGTTACTCAACTTCCCATGTCTGTTTTCTCAGTAGTAAAATGGGGCTAATGGTAGCGGTTACTTCAAACAGTACTTTACCCATATTGGTGAGGATTAATGGAATTATACACGAAAAGTGCCTAGAAGAGCATCTAGTACAAAGCAAGTGCTCAATAAGCGGTGGCTATTATATTTCATTATATTCTCATACCAACTATCTTATTTATTTATTTATTTATTTATTTTTTGAGACTGAGTCTCACTCTGTTGCCCAGGCTAGAGTGCCGTGGTGTCAGCCTAGCTCACAGCAACCTCAAACTCCTGGGCTCAGGCAATCCTCCTGCCTCAGCCTCCTGAGTAGCTGGGACTACAGGCATGCGTCACCATGCCTGGCTAATTTTTTTCTGTTTTTAGTAGTTTGGCTAATTTCTTTCTATTTTTAGTAGAGATGGGGTCTCTCTCTTGCTCAGGCTGTTCTCGAACTCCTGAGCTTAAGCAATCCTCCTGCCTCGGCCTCCCAGAGTGTTAGGATTATAGGCGTGAGCCACCACGCCCGGCCTCCCTATCCTATTATTTAATATTTTTCTTTAAATGGACATATGATTTATATAAATTTATTTTAAAGGAAACTTATTACCACTGTACATGCAAGTTAGTAACGGTAGAAACTGTACAGATAAACATAAAATGAAACAATGTTATTAGATTGTTACCATTTTAACAATGTTATCAAATGGTCACACTTACTACTGCCTGTTAAGCGCCCTGAATTGGAAGACTGCTGTCTTTTCAATTAAAAGGGATACAAGCAAGTGTTACAAAGCATTCTAGTACTTCACTGAGACTTCTGTTGACTCTAGTCAGAAGGAAGGGTCTGGCAAGTTCAAGGAAGTGAAAGGCCAGTGTGGGTGGAGCACTTGCTCTGGGGAGAGAGGGCCGCCTGAGGGTGCTAAGCTGCAGGCAGGGTAGGATCAAAGAGCCGGTTCAAAACGGAATATTTTTCCTAGTCTAAGACTTCATGCTCTTTAGCACCATGTCTCCCTCTTTGCTGCGTTAAACCATCTCTCATGGCCCTCAGTGGCACGAGTAGCACATCTCAGAAAGCAAAGACAGAAACATTTTGTAGCAGATGCTGTGGGTGCCCCACCCATACTCCTCAGCGCACCCCGGAGGTTACCTGCAGACGGTTTCTAGATGCACTGGCTGGCTCTTACTTTGATTTGCATTAAGTCATTTTCAGGCCACAGGGTGTGCAGAGCAGACAGTGAGTGGGACAGGCCAGCCCTGTCAGGGAGGGAAGGGCTTAGGAGCAACCCTCAGCCAATGAGGGGCAGGAGCTGGGGTAATAGCCCCGCTTCCCTGTCTCCTTGTGGGACATTTCTGAAATGTGCTCCACAGTCTCTCCAAGGGCCCCCGAGGGATTGAGCCCCCACGGCCCAGTGGTAACTCGCTCATCAACACATCCTTTATTGCCTTCTCTCCCTTCCTCAGTTCACTTCACTCTCACTGGGCTTTCTGGGATCACTTCCCAGATAAAATTCTGGCACCTGAATCCTTGCCTCATGATCTGTTTTGGGGGAAACCCTAACTATGGCACAGTTTTAGGCTTGTGACAATGGAACAAGTTGCTGGGTGAGAAGGCAAGTTCCATTCTACTGGGGCACTCAAGATATGGCTGAGCATGGTCAGTGGAGATTCACGGGTTAGGTAGGGATTCAACTATTATAGATCCTTCGGTCCTATGTTGTGGAGGATCAAGAGTCAGCAAACGACAGCCCGTGGGCCACATCTGGCCTACTGCCTGTTTTTGTACAACCTGTGAGCTAAGAATTTTTTTATGTATACTTTTAAATGGTTGAAAAAAATTAAAGGAATAACATTTTGTGACACATAAAAATCATGTGAAATTCAAACTTCAGCGTCCATAAAGTTTTATTGGAATACAGATATACTCATTTGTTTACATACCGTCTGTGGCTGTGTTGACAATGGCAGAGTTTCCCATCAGCATTATAACAAAATGACATTATTTAAGGACCTGCTGTACGTTATCAAAGTCTCCAAGATCCTACTGACAACGTTAAGTGAGACCTTGCAGTTGCAACTGACGACATGTGGTCCACGAAGCTCAACATACTATCCGGACCTTTACAGAACAAGTTTGCTGATCCCTGCTCAAGGGACAAGAGGCAGGCTGAGGCCTCGCTGCCCCAAGAATGCGGAGGCCAATCGTCAGACCCAGCATTCAGGGGGTGGTTTGGATCAGAACTTCACATCCCTTTTTCTACATCTTTATGATCATGCTCACCCCTCCTGCCCTCTGTAGGTTTCTAAGACTCTTTCACTGATGCATTAATGTCTTTGTACTAGGAATATTTTTATGTTTTAAAGCTGCGGTCCCCAACCCCCTGGGCTGCAGGCTGGTGCTGGTCTATGCCCCTGTTAGGAACTCGGCTGCCCAGCAGGAGGTGAGCAGACGGCCAGCCAAGCTTCATCTGCATTTACAGCCATCCCCATTGCTCACATCCCCACCTGAGCTCCGCCTCCTGTCAGATCAGCAGCAGCATGAGATTCTCACAGGACCTCAAACCCTACTGTAAAACTGCGCATGCGAGGGATCTAGGTTGCATGCTCCTTATGAGAATCTAAGGCCTGATGATCCGAGGTGGAGCTGAGGTGGCGATGCTAGTGCTGGGAAGTAGCTGCAAAATACAGATTATCATTAGCAGAGAGGTTTGACTGCACAATAAATGTAATGTGCTTGAATCATCCTGAAACCATCCCCCCGCCACCCCATCCCCAGCCCATGGAAAAATTATCTTCCATGAAACTGGTCGCTGATGCCAAAATGGTTGGGGACCACTGAGTTAAAGGACATGAGAACTTTTCATCCCCACATCCTGCCACTGTCCCAGGTGGTTTCATCTACACTTGATGGGTTTTGCTGCCACTTAGTTACTGATTTCTTCCCCCAAACAAACCAAACCTCCAGCCCAGGACCATGTCCTGAGATCTCTGTTCAATAACTCAATGTCTGTTCAACATCAGATTAAGATGAAGGGGTGGGGTGGGGTGAGTTTTGCTGCTTACCGACAGTGGAACTCTGGGCAAGTCATTTAACGGCACGGAACATCAATTTTGTCATCTGTCAAAGGCGGAAACGATCCTGTCCAGCCTGCCAGGATTACTGTGCTAATCGGATGCCCACAAAACATTGTGCCACCTGGCCCCAGCCTCTCTGTCCAGCATATTATTGCATTATTGCACCTCTGCTCCCTTTGACCACCACAGTCCCTGCCCACTGGCTCTCCTTGAGTTCCCTGACCTTGCCAAGCTCTTGGTCACCTTTGCACATGCTGCACTTTCTGGCCAAACCACTTTTTCCTTATCACACCCTCTGCCTGGCAGATCAATACATAACCTTGGTTTATGTGTGTCTCCCTTTAAAGACACCTTATTCACTACATCTTGTAGTTGATATATTGAACTCAGCCAATGGCACTACAACTCATGCCCGAATGAAGCTTATTTAACTCCCACATATTTTCTGCATAAGGCACACCACAGCCTCTTCTTATGCTTAGGAACACTAGACAGCATTTAGCAGTATATTTAGGGGCCATTTTAAGCAGCCAAATCACAAACAAAAAGCAGAAAAATGCAAAAAAAAAATGGCACTACATAGGTCACAGAAAGGACACTTGTTGATAGTATAAGCGCTGAAACAAGAAGACAGAGGTCTGTCCATTTGACCTCAGCTGGGAACATGCACATCGGGGCACTCAACGGTTTCACTGCTCTGCACACGTCCATATATGACTGTGAACATGCCATGGATATTGGTTTTAGGGTCACAAACACATTTTAGCAAGTAGATGAATTTGCAAATGCAGAGCTTGCAAATAATGAGAATCCAAGGTACTTTCATCCCGTTTCTCTCATTCCCTAGTTCACTGAGGGCTGCCTTACTTCTGTCTTACCGTTTTATCTCCAGCATTTGGAAGACTGCCTGGCACACAGTAGGCAATCAATAATAACTATATATGGAATGAGTGGGTCAATTCAGTGGAAGCGCTTTGTTCACAGCAATGATGATAGCTAGTGTTTATAGAGACACACCACGTGCCTGCCCCTGTGCTAGTGCCTTCTCCATGTTCTCTGTCAACAAGGGAGACAGGAGAGTATTGTTCTTTTGCACATGGGCTCTGGATCAGACTGCCTGGGTTCAAGCATGGTATCTGCTTCTCATTAATTATATAACCTTGAGCAAGTTCCTGGGTCTCTCTGAGGCTCGGCTGTCCTCAGCTGTCAAACGGGGTACTTATAGTACTACTTGTGGGTTTTGGTCAGAAGTCAATGTGGCAGCCGACGTGGGGCGCACACCTGTAATCCTAGCACTCTGGGAGGCCAAGGCGGGAGGATTGCTTGACCTCAGGAGTTCGAGACCAGCCTGAACAAGAGTGAGACCCCATCTCTACTAAAAATAGAAAAAATTAGCTGGGTGTGGTGGCACACGCCTGTAGTCCCAGCTACTTGGGAGGCAGAGGTAGGAGGATCGCTTGAGCCCAGGAGTGTGAGATTGTTGTGAACTACGCTGACACCACGGGATTCTACCCGGGTGACAGAGGAAGACCTGTCTCAAAATAAAAAGTCAATGTGGGAACGCACAGAAAGCATTTAGCACAGTGCCTGGCACAAGGGGAACCCTTAGTAAACACTAGCTTTCATTGTTAACAATTCCCATGACACCCCTTAGGGTTTTATACTGTCATAACCATTTTGCATCTTAAGGAAACTGAAGCTGAGGGTGGTTCAGTGAGCACTGGGGACCATGAGGGACCATCAGGGACTCCAAGCCCATGCTGGTGACATGCTGTTATATAAATAGAGTCTTCTCTCACATTCCACACTCCTGTCTCTCTGTTCTCTGCTCACTTTCCAGTTCAATCCCTTCAGAACCAGCCCTTTGGCGGGAGGGGTAGAGGGGGTGTTGGTTTGTTATCTTGGGTTTGACCACACAAAGGCACAGGCATAAGAAAAAGGAGGAGGAGGAGGAGGAGGAAAAAGAGAAAGAGGAGGAGGGGCAGGAGGAGGAATAGTGGGGGGATGGGAAGTGGGGGGAGGGGAGGAGGGGGGAGGAGGAGGGAGTCATTAGCATTTTGGGCTATAACAAACAAATGCCCTCAGCTTTTCTCTCTTTAGATCAAGGGTCCTCAAAATTGGCTGCAAGCTGGAATCTCCTGGGAACATTTTAATACCCGGACGCCCAGTGCTCAACCCAGACCAGTTACATCTGAGTCTCTGGGGGGTGGAAGTGGGGCATCAGCATTTTTTTAAGGCTCCCCAAGCAATGCCAACGTGCAGACAAGTTTAAGAAGTGGTGTTTGGGATCTTATCAGCAACGCAGCTCCTTCTGCTTTTAGGACTTGTTGTCTTGGGGGTTTGGGCACGCTTTCCAGAGGCAAAGACTAGCGGAGGATGTTTGTGTGCCAGCGACCTGGTGTTCTGCTCTGCTCCTAGGCCCGGCTTGGAGACTGCGGGTCTCCGGGCCCCCTTAGGCGGCAGTGACACGTGCGGCTGCTCCGACTTCTCGGGTTATCTCTGCAGACCGCGAGCGGTGCTCCGCGCCGCCCAGCCGCCCCCCCACCACCACGCAGCTTCCGGGGAAACGCCCGGGGCTCAGGAATCCTACCTTGGCTGCCGGCGCTGCCCTCCAGTCCCCGGAATCCTGCGGCTCAGGTTCGAGTTGTCGCCTTTGCCTGGGCCGGAGCGGCGCCCACTGGAGCGCAGGCGCCACCTAGTGGGCGCGGGGCGGCGGCGCAGGGCCAGGCCTGGCGGCGGGAGCGCGGCTGGGGCGGAAACGCAGACAGGACAGGGCTGCTCACGTGGGCGGCCTCCCAACACGCGGCGAGCCCCGGGGCTCGGATCCGGCCGGGGGCGGGGTCGCCCTGATTCCCTGCAGGGCACTGGGACCTGATCTTGCTGAACTTTCTCTTGGGGGCACAGGGGTGGGGGGAGGGAAGGAGAAGGGGGGACTGTCAGGCCCTTGGCTTGGGACCCGTGGTGGGATTTTCCTGGCTTGACTCAGGATTCTTTTCTTTCATCCAGCAGCTTCCGAGGCACCCCAGATTGGCAGTTTCTCTTTTAGATACCCTGGGACCATCAGAAGATGGAAAGGACTGAGTTTGTCTCAAGCCCAGGGTTGCCGGCAACCCTTTCTTCTGGCCGACCCCCAGCCCCCTTGCCCCTGTGCTGAGCTCTCTCCGTTCACCCTGGCGGAGCTCCATCCATCCCCTCTGCACATCCAGTCTGGGTCAGACCCCGCGCAGAGTCACAGAGACAGTCAGATCCGTCGGGAGTTGGCAAGCCAGGTAGTGTTCTCGCCGTTGTGCCATTGTCTTTCTTTGGATGGGACTGTTCTGGTCCTGCGGGTCACTTAGCATCCCCGACTCCTTAGCACTAAAGGCCAGTAGCCGCCCTTCCTCGTTGTGACCCCCCAAAGCACCTCTTGATATTTCCAGTTGTCTCCCAGGATGGAGGGAGAACTGCTCTAGGCTGAGACCTTCTTAGCTGGTAATCAACATCAGATGACACTTAAGGAAGGGTAATGTTCAGGACAGTCTCATTGTCAGGCTTTTCAGAGCCATGGGAACCCCTAGCCACTTCCCTTTTCTGAGTTTCCCAGTATTTTTTTATTACTTGATGACGTGCCAAAACGGATGCACAAACGGTGGAGTATTTAGCGTGTTTACATTTCATTTATTTCTTCATTCAACAGATATTAACTGAGGACCTACTATGTGCCACTTTTCTACAAATAAGGGATACAATGAAGAACAAAACACAAAAATCTCTGCCCTTCTTGGATTTGCATTTAATGTAACACAGTAATACTTTTAACACATACACAAATGTAATTGAGCTCTCTGTAGAGTAAGTACAGGATTTATTTAAAAAAATATCTATGTATAGGGCACTGAAGGTAGAGAGGCCGGGTGATGGATACAAGTGTTGCAAAATTACATGGGGAACTTCTTTGAAGCCTGGTAGTTTATGGCAATATTTGGGGATGAGGTCCCCAGTGGAAATTTGAGGTTATTTGTGAAGATGAGGCTTGCCTCCCCTCTTTCCCCCAAAAGAAGGTGATTGTTCTAGCTCACCTAGTGCATGTGTGTGTGTGTGCGTGTGTGCGTGTGCACGCCTGCTTAATGTGTGGACTCTGTGTCCTGGGGTAGGTAATCTGGTCAAAGAGAACATCAAGGGCAGAGGAGAAGGAAGTGGTGTCACCTGTGGGCAATGCCTGGAAGGGCAAGGGGTGGTGGATGTCACTGACAGGAGCCAGCCCCTGCCTACTCATTGCAGGCCAGTGCCCTGGTGAAGGTGAATGGGTGTCTCTGAGTCACTCCCAGATCACTCTTGCCTCGTCCTTGGAACAGCTGCCTCCCTACCACTGTGCCCCAAAGCATGCCCATGCAAAGTCCTAGATTACAGGCTGGAGATTCCGACATCACCTGATGAGGTTACAGTCTTCTTAATGACTTTCTCTTCTGAGTTCTAGCATTTTTCTCATTCTACTGCTCGCAGTGATTTAGAAACTGCGCTTATCAACAAGTCTGTTCTCCCCGTAAATTGTGGTTTCCTTGGGGCACAGCACAGGGTTTGACAGGCAGAAGTAGTGTTAATAATAATAATAATATTAAGATTTTATAATGTGTTAGGCACTAAGAATTTTAGGTTGACTATTTAGTTTAATCCTCACAATAATCCTATGAAGTATGCACTATTGTTACAGTGAGTGTTACAGTGGGTGGCACACAGAGAGTCAGAGAATCAAGGTTTATTCGCCGGCGGACTCAGAGGGGTCTCGCCACCAAATTCTGAGCCCTGTCTACCTAATTTTTCCCACCTTCATTAAGTTGGGGTGATCCAAGGGGTGGGGTCTCGGGTGACTTATGCCCGCCAGGTAATAGGTTAGTTGATGTGTCAGGTAATAGGTTAGTATTATGTTGATGCACCAGGTAATAGGGTA
Organism: Lemur catta; assembly: GCF_020740605.2. Taxonomy (NCBI): domain Eukaryota; kingdom Metazoa; phylum Chordata; class Mammalia; order Primates; family Lemuridae; genus Lemur; species Lemur catta. The sequence continues at coordinate 8,768,147 of NC_059147.1, read as the reverse complement.
GTTGATGCACCAGGTAATAGGGTTAGTGTTATGCTGATGCACCAGGTAATAGGTTAGCATTATGTTGATGCACCAGGTAATAGGGTAGTTGATGCACCAGGTCATAGGTTTAATGTTATGCTGATGTGCCAGGTAATAGATCAGTTGATGGGCCAGGTGTTAGGTTAATATTATGCTGATGCAGGTCTTCCGTGAGGGGTGGGGGTCTCCGGTGACTGCTGTGCTAAGTAATAGATGGGGGGTTTCCTTATCACTATTATTTTTCCCATTTTATCAATGAAGAAAATGAGACTCATAACGTTTAAGTAAATTGCCGTAGGTGGAAGAGTTAGCAAGAGATAGACCCAGGACTCGAATCTGGATTACCTAATTCAGAGCACACGCCCTGGAGCACCTCACTACTGTTTACTGTTTACTAGTGTTTGCAGAACACTGTGCTTTACATTTGGGACAGGATAGACAACGTCCTCTCCTTTTTGCTTACTTGTTCTAGCCATCCTTTCACTGAAAGGGAAAATTTTATTTCTTTCTTCCTCTCCCCCCACCCCCTTGTTTTTTTTGGAGAAAGGGAGACCTCTGTCACCCAGGCTGAAGGGCAGCAGCCTCATCATAGCTCACTGCAACCTCAAACTCCTGGGCTTAAGCACTCCTGCCTCAGCCTCCTGAGTAGCTGGGACTACAGGAGCACACCACCACACCCAGCTAATTTTTCTATTTTTGTAGAGAGGGAGCCTCACTCTTGCTCAGGCAGGTCTAAACTCCTGGCCTCAAGCAATCCTCCCGCCTCATCCTCCCAAAGTGCTAGGATTACAGGCATGAGCCATAGCGCCCAGCCCCATTTTGTTTTTTAAAATAAATTCACAAAGGTATGTTATGAGACATGACCTATTTTTTAGTAGGAAAGGGTGTATTTATCTGGTAGAATGATGCTCCATTCAAGATGGTGAGGTTCCTCTATTGTCCAAAGTGGATGGAGCTAGAAATGGCGGCAACAGGGCCACGGGCAGGGTGGTGTCAGGGCCGTGGCAGGAGGCATGGAGAAGGAAGGAGGCAGGGATGCCAAGGAGACCAAGGGGAAAGGGGCTGGGTGCCCATCCCAGGAAGGACACTTGGTCTTGTGAGGCTGGCCCTGTCACTGAATGGCACGGGTCACAGTGTGTCTATGTTTAGCAGGAATAAGACTGGTCATTTTCTAGTCCAGGGTTGTACCCACAAACCCTCCGGGAAGTTATGAAGTGTAATAGCAGGAGGATGCTGATGCTGTCTCATTGACTCTTTCCTCGAGTCCCAGAAAACAATTACTAGTTGCACCTTACAGATTAAGGAAACAGAGGCAGAAACATTAAGCAACTTGCTGAGGGCCACACAGCATAGACACTGTAGAGCTGGTGTTCAATCCCGGGTTCCTCTCATGCTGAAGCTGATGCTTCTAACCATGATCATTTCCTGACTTTTCATAAATGATTGGTGAATTAAATTGAACTCCTAGGGAGGGATTTGTATTTGTTCTTTTTGGCCACTATATCCTTCCCTCCTCTACCACCTAATGTTCTGGTTGTCCTTCTAGGTCTGGCTCAATTGTGGCCTGCTCTAGAAAGGCCTCCCCTGACCCCTATTTCCAGTGTGACTCCTCTGTATTAGAGCATTTACTGCATGCCGCTACATGGTATAATTTGCTGTAAGAATCCCCCAACAGATTCTATGCCCCTTGTGGACAGGAGCCAGGTGGATGGTGTCAGATATCTTCTGTTTGCTTCTCTTGTTACGGCAAGTGTTACAGCGAGTGGTCCGGAGGACAAACTGAGTGGCACATGGAGAGTCGGAGAATCAACATTTATTCGCCGGCGGGCTCAGAGGGGTCTCGCCACCAAATTCTGGGCACCATCTACCCAATTTTTCCCATTTTTATTAAGTTGGGGTGATCCAAGGGGAGGGGTCTCAGGTAACTAATGCCCGCCAGGTAATAAGTTTAGTGTTTGCACTAGGCAATAGGATTAGTGTTATGCTGATATGCCAGATGTTAGATTAGTGATATGTTAATGTACTAGGTTTTAGGTTAGTGTCTTGCACCAGGTAATTAGGTTTAGTGTTATGCTGATGTGCTAGATGTTAGGTTAGTCATATGCTAATGTGGGTCTTCCGTGAGGGGTGGGGGTCTCAGGTGGCTGGTGTGCTAAGTAATAGATGGGGGGTTTTCCTTATCACTCTGTATCTACTCTCTAGTCTGCTGTGTGGTCCTGGAGGCTGACCTGAATGGGCAATACCAATGCTTATATGACCACTGGCTTCAGGTTGGGTGTGGCCAGTGGGAGCCCTGGGCAAGACCAAAGGGAGGGAGGAGAGTGAGGTTGGGTGCATGTGTCCCCAGCAGGATGCTTTCTGCAGGCTTTCTTGGTCGGCCACTCTCCTGACCTACAGTTCTAGCTACAAGGTTACCCTCTGCACACAAGCCCCCTTTGCCACCAGGTCCAGGCCTCTTTAACTGGATACATTAAGTTTCTGTAAACTGCACAATACCCCAAATGGAACCTTGTATCGTGTGGTTCAACAAAGAGCTGTTGAGGTAAATTGGAGGCAGGTGCTTTTATTTGTTTGTTTATTTGGGTGAGTGAGTGAGTTAGAAGTCAGACAAAAAGGATTTTAAATGATCTTGAAAACTAGAACCAGATGGCAAATAAGCCCCCAGGCTCCTGGCAAACTGTTTTTATTTATTTTTTTTTTTGTTTGAGCTTTAAAAATTTTTTAAATTTTCTTAGTGTAAGGTAAATTTAAATTTTTTGATGTTCAGTTCTATGGATTTTATTTCACATAGTTGTGTGTGACTACCACCATAATTTAGGATACAGAATAGTTCCCTCACTCCAGAAACTCTCCCAGTATCACTTTATAGTGAAACCATTTGCTCTCCATCCGTATAGTTGTGTCTTTTTAAGAATATCATATTAATATAAATGGAATCAAAGGGTAGGTAACCTTGACTTCTTTCATCTAATGTAATGCCTTTGAGTTTCATCTAAAACTTGTTGCATGTATCAATAAATAGTTCATTCCTTTTTATTGCTGAGTAGTGTTCCATTGTGTGAATGCATCACAGTTTATTTGTCCTTTTACATTTGTTTCCAGTTTTTGATTATGAATAGAGCCGCTCTCAGTATGTGTGTACAGGTTTTTGTGTGAACACAGGGGTTCATTTCCTTTGGGTAACATTATAAACTGAATTTTGTGGTTCCCCCAGTCCCAAATTTATATGTCAATGTCCCAAAACCCAATGTGACTGTGTGGGAGACAGGACCTGTATGGAGGTAATTAAGGTTAGATGAGGTCATAAGGGTGGGGCCCAAATCCCATAGAACTGGTGTCCTTATAAGAAGAGGAAGGGATATTAAACTCTCTCTTTCCAAGAGTGCTGAGAAGAGGCCACGCGAGGACACAGTGAGAAGGCAGCCATCGACAAGCCACGAAGAGAGTCCTCACCAGAAACCGAATTTGCCAGCATCTTGATTGTGAACTTCTAGCCTCCAGAACTGTGATAAAATAAATATCTGTTGTGTGAACCACCCAGTCTGTGGTATTTTCTTATGGTATCCGGAGCCAACCAACACAGGTAAATGCCCTACGGTAAGTGTATGTTTAATTCTTAAGAAACTGCAAAACTGTTTTCCCCTGTTGCTCCGCAGCCTTGCCAACATATGGCATTGTCAATATTTTTTCCAAGCAGTTTTTGTATTTTTTATGTTGATTTTGTGTGTGTGTGTGCACACGGTACGTTTTGTAGGTGGTAATATCATAGTTTAAAGCTGAAAACATTTTAAATGTGTTCTACCGACGTCCCATCCACCTTTGGGTTGTTTATGCCCCATTTCTCTTTTCTTGTCCTCTGGCCTCATTCTGTTCCTAGGGCAGTAGACCCTGAGCTGAGCCGGCTGGTGGATCTGGCAAATAACAGTCCTCATCAGAGGTGAATCCATTTCTGGGAGTCAAGAAAGAGGTTAGGTGTGGGCAGGGCTGGCTTCATGGGCCCTGTGCTTCATTTAAGGTTCTGCTGTCACCATATTGAAATTCTCAATAAGTTTTGAACAAGGCGCTCACATTTTTATTTTGCACTAGCCCCCACAGATGATGTGACTGGTCCTGAATGGGGGGAGGGTCATAGGCAAGGCAGGTTTCTTACATGTTCACTTAGCAAAGGACTCTCTATCTGTTCCCATGGACCACGGCTTGAAACTGATCCAAGCCCAGTCTGAGAGTTTCTCACCTGGCTCCTGGGCTTTGCTGTGACCCGTCTCTTGGGCTAATTTGGGTTAAGCATGATTAATTTGGAGGCTTCACGAGAGGATTGTTGGTCTAGGATCCCAATAACCAAATGTGGATTTGCCTTAATTAGGGCATCTTAATTGGATGGTAAATGAACCTCCCTCTTCTACCCTTTGGCATTTATATAGGAGAGGTAAATAGATGGCATCACGATGTCTTCCTAATTGTCATTCTGCCAGGCCCAGTTGGCAAGAAGCTTGTTTAAAGAAAGATGATTTACAGGGGAGTTTTACCACATTCTTGCAGATCACTGAATGTCCCCGTCCAGGGAAGAGGAATGGTATTAACTGGAGACAGGGACAGAAGGGGGCTCAGCACGGGGATAGCACAGGCTTTGGAGGCAGCAAGACCTGGGTTTGCTCCTGACCTGGCTGTTTACCAGGTTCATGACCTTGGATAGGCCTAAGCACTCTGGACTCAATGATTTCAACTCTAAAGTGGGAATAATAATACTTCCTTGTTAAGCTGTGTGATTGTAAGGAGTTAGGTATGAGTGAACCGGAGTTGATGTCACCTTTGATTGCCATGTGCATGCACAAAAATCAATGTATATTTTTTACTTCTCTGAAAAGCCACTTCACTGACCTGCTTGATCCTCCCTCCGGCTTCCCAGGAGCTGGGTCAAGATTATCAGGCCCCTGGTAGAGTTAAGAAAAGGAAAGATAGGTGACCAGAAAATAAAATAGGGGTCAAATATAGAGCACAGGAGTTGCTAACTCCAGTTCTGTAGCACATGAGACTTCATTCCAGAAGCATTCACATCAGAGATCACTCACAGCTTTGAAACCTTTACTCTTGTGTCCCAGATAAAAGCAGTGACAGCCTGCTCAGCTGATAACATCTGTAATGCTGTATGAAGGTGGCTCCATGGGGCCTTTAAAATAGATGAGATTAGCTTAGTGATAAAGAGCAGAAGTCAGAAGACTTGGGTTTGAATCTCAGCTATACTATTTTGTGGCTGTTAGAAACTACCTTGGATAGGATTGCTTGAGGCCAGGAATTCAAGACCAACCTGGCCAACATAGCAAGACCCAACCCCTGTCTCTGCTAAAAAAACAACAACAAAAATTAGCCAGGTGTGGTGGCTTGCACCTGTAGTCCTAACTGCTTGGCAGGCTGAGGTGGGAAGATTGCCTGAGCCCAGGAGTCCAAGGTTACAGTGACCTATGATTGGGCCATTGCATTCTAGCCTGGGTGACAGAGCTAGACCCTGTCTCTAAAACATAATAATAATAATAATAAAAATAAACTGGCCGGGCGCGGTGGCTCACGCCTGTAATCCTACCTCTCTGGGAGGCCGAGGCGGGCAGATCCTTTGAGCTCAGGAGTTTGAGACCAGCCTGAGCAAGAGCGAGACCCTGTCTCTACTAAAAAAATAGAAAGAAATTATCTGGACAACTAAAAATATATAGAGAAAAAATTAGCCGGGCATGGTGGCACATGCCTGTAGTCCCAGCTATTCGGGAGGCTGAGGCAGGAGGATTGCTTGAGCCCAGGAGTTTGAGGTTGCTGTGAGCTAGGCTGATGCCACAGCACTCTAGCCCGGGCAACAGAGTGAGACTCTGTCTCAAAAAAAAAAAAAGAAAGAAACTAACTCAGATAAATTACTCAGTCTCTCTGTGCCTCAGTGTCTCCATCTGTTAAATGAGGATTAAATAATACAACCTACTTCTTATGAACAAGATAATGAATGTGAACTCCACTTGGCACAGAGTAGCAGCCAGTATCTTTGGGTTCTTTTAGTTATTTACATGCTTGGGTAACCCCAGGAGTCCATGGTCTCAGAACTCCCTATTCTTCAACACTGGGTGGGGTCGACATTCTAGGGTAGGGGAGGCCTCCAAGCGGGGGGTCTGTGAGTTCTGGGAACTGAATGTGGCCCTGAGATACGGAGGGAGGGCACAGCCAGTTGCATAGTAACATGTCTTTCTTTGCGTGCGAAGATAGGGGCTGGTGTTTACAGGTTACTAGGTGTTGGGGGAAGTTATCTGTACGGAAGTTAAACAAAAGGGAATTCTTCTGGTGTAATGAATGAGGTGTGCACAGTGCCTGGAATTACCCAGGTCAGCAGGAAGGGCAACCCTCCAGGCCCTGCCCAGCCCACAGGAGCTCCCGTGTGCACCAGGGACGGCTCCCTGTGGCCATGGGAACAGAGCCGGCTCTCTTTTCAACAGGGCTCCGAGGGGGGTTATTTAACGCTGGCACCCGAGGATCAGCCCCACACACCTTCCTCCTCTCAGAACGTCTGTCCACGGGCCGCAGGCCCTCTGCGTCCCACCAAGATGGGGTGCCACTCCAGCAAGAGCACCAAGGTGGCAGATGAGTCTCAGAAGCCTGGAGAGCAGCAGGAGGGAGAAGAGCGCAATCTGGAGACCTGCACGGAGGCAGCGGCCAGCGAGGACGTCTCACTGAAGGACGGAAGCCAGGAGCCGGAGAGCTGAGATGCTTTTCTCTGGAGTCCCACCCTCACCTTGTTCCCGGAACTGCCTTTTGGCCTGTGACACATAAGATAATCCCCGTCCTGAGAAGCTACGAATAGAGGGAGGAGAGAGAAGTCCCCGCTTTGGGACTGAGGTTTCGGCAGTTTCCTCCAGCAGGAGAAGGCTGCGCGGGTCCTGTCTGGCCAGCTCTCCCGCAGGGACTGTTCTCGCTCCAGGGACTGTTTGCTGCTGAGCTGTGAACATCCATCCAGTGATGCTTATCTGCCTCACTTTCCAGAACATACTCTGAAGGCGCCGTGGCCAGAAGTGGTTTGGGGTGTGTGAATTTCAGTTTGTTCTCTGTCTTTCTCTCCGTTTTTTCCCCCACGGCTGGATGCATAGCCAACATCCCCATGGGAAGGCTTTGCATTTGGCCCGCTCCATGCTGTTTGTATGAATAATTTAATATCCAACTTGGAGTGTTGTTAATGAATTATGCGATGATCGGGATCAGGCTGGGATCACACGAATGGAAGGCAGCAAGGCCTTGGTCACCCGGGAAGTGGAGCCCTAGTGGGAAAGGAGGAGGGATTCACGCTCCTGGCTCTCTCATCCTCCGAAAAAATGTCCCTCTGTCTAATAGTCACACGTCTCCTCATATCAAAAGTCTGTCAATTTGAACCTCCCAGCTTCTGAGCTATATCTGCATCCAGCCTTCAAAAATATTTTGCTGTTTACTAACACGTCTGTCAGCCTTTCTTTCTTCCCCCCTGCCTGTGGTTTGTTTTGAATTCGACTGAAAAGAATTTTCATTTGAAATCAAATAGACATGTTTGCAAATAAATGATGACACAACACATTTGAAAGACAGAATTGGGGATCTGAGATTAGAGGATCAGCAGGGAAGGGTGGGTGTAATTCTGTACAACAGAAGTGAGAAAAGAGGGAAGGGAGCCTTTGCTTTGAGCCAGGCACCATGCTGAGAGCTTCCTATCTAGATGGTTCCATGCAACCCCGCTGTCCCCATTTTATAGATGAGGAAATGGAGGAAATTCAGTCACTTGCCTGAGGATGGCCAGCCAGGAAGGAGCAGAACTAAGATTTGAACTCAGATTTGAGCCACACTGAACAAAAGCAATGTGGTTTTTTGTTTTTTGTTTTTTGATTTTTTTTTGATACAGAGTCTTGCTCTGTCACCCTGGGTAAAGTGTAAGTGACGTCATTGTAGCTCACTGCAACCTCAAACTTCTGGGCTCAAGAGATCCTCTTGCCTCAGCCTCCCGAGTAGCTGGGACTACAGGTATGTGCCATGACGCCTGGCTAATTCTATTTTTACTAGAGACAGGGTCTTACTCTTGCGCAGGCTGGCTGGTTCGGAACTCCTGAGCTCAAGCAATCCTCCCACCTGGCCTTCCAGATTGCTAGGATTATAGGCGGGAGCCACTGAGCCCAGCTGCAATGTGGCTTCTGAACGCATGCAGAGAGTCTTGCTTAAAGCAAAGTGTCTCAGTAAACTGAAATCCAAATCCCTTTATTGCCTGTGATTAGTGGGGGCCATTTCTCTTTACTCATGTGGACCTACCTGCCTGTTGAGAAGGAGGTGACTGGTCAGCTCCGAGTTGCCCCACTGCAGGTTGGGTGATGCATTGAGGGCCTTTTTATTCTTATTCTAGTGGTGGGGGAGGGGAGGAGAGAGGGAGAAGTGAGGGAGAGAAGGAGGAGGGAGGGAGAAGGGGAGGGGGGAAATGGAGGACTGAGGGAGGAGGGAGGGAGAGAGGGGGAGAGAAGCACTAAGCTATTGGAAAAGGCCCTTCTTTTTGGCCATAAACACCTGAGAAACTAAATAGGATTCTTTTGAGCTTAGACAGTGGTAAAGAAGAAGAAAAGCAGGAAGGATGGACAAAAAATAAAGCAATGCAGCCTGGAGTTGACTACAAAGGTTACTTTTGCTTCAGCAGAGCCTGAAGGAGCAGGAGAGATGGGGGCCTCCCTCACCTGGCCCAGTGCCCTGCCCTGTCCCTGGGGGTGCTAAGCTTTCAGCGGGCCAGGAAATGGGTCTGGGCTTGCAGCTGGGGATCAGGAAGTTTGGGGCCTCTTTCTACAGTTTACTGGGGACAGGCCAAGTTCTGGGAACTGAGCTCAATTTTTTTTTTCCAGACAACTCTCTTTTTCTCCCTCCTCCCTCCTAATGGAAATTCACCTTGCAAAACAGGACTGTGCCTGGTGAGAGCTGCTTACAACATCCACACTTAGGACTCTGTGGAGAGAGTTCTCAGCTGGTGGTGAGGCTGCACTTATTTCACTAGCTCCTCAGGGGCAGAACTCCCTCAGCTTCTCAGCAAATCAAATGAAGGAAGCTCCGGGTCCTTACAAGTTCAGAAACAGGGTGGTTTGTTTTGCTTCCTTTTGGAATGAAATAAAATGCTCATTTAATTAAATTCAAGGTCTCTGAGGGCTATTAAAAACAGAATTCTTCATCCACCTCCAGCTGTGGTAGGCATGCTGCAATTTGCCAGGAAGTTAATCTGTAACAGGAAAAAGCACCCACTTTCTTTTTAAGGACATTCCAGTTATTCCAGTGGGGGCTGATATCACTCATCTGTCTCCCTATGAGGCTCAGGAATTCCTCGTGCCTGGAGAAAGTGCTTAGGTTTATGTCAACTCAAATATAGCTTTTTTTTTTTTTTTTTTTTTTGAGACAGAGTCTCACTCTGTTGCCCGGGCTAGAGTGAGTGCTGTGGCGTCAGCCTAGCTCACAGCAACCTCAAACTCCTGGGCTCAGGTGATCCTCCTGCCTCAGCCTCCTGAGTAGCTGGGACCACAGGCATGCGCCACCATGCCCGGCTAATTTTTCTATATATATTTTTAGTTGTCCATATAATTTCTTTCTATTTTTAGTAGAGACAGGGTCTCACTCCTGCTCAGGCTGGTCTTGAACTCCTGAGCTCAAACAATCCACCCGCCTCGGCCTCCCAGAGTGCTAGGATTACAGGCATAAGCCACTGTGCCCGGCCTCAAATATAGCTTTAACCTCTGGAAAACAGGTCTACAAAGACTCTGTGCTTGATTTGAAATTCATTGGTGTAGCCCACTTCCCAAACTGCTGGAAGAGGAGGGGTTTGCTTATTATTTAACTTACCTATGCATCTATCTTTCCATCCATCCATCCTTCCTTCTATAAACTTAAAGTCCTAAGCTCCCCACTGACTGAATGGACCCCCCCCTTGGCCAAGGGGACCTCAGAGAAACCTTAAAACTGAGTTCTCTGGCCTGGAAGGGAAGGGAGGTTGGACACACCTCCTTATACCTCCTCCCTTTTGGAGTTTAGACACCACAGCTGACCAGCATTAATGTTAAAGTAGAGATCATAAGACTGACAAAACAGACTCTTTGTGGCAATAAGGTACTGAATTACAAACAAGACCCACAGCCATGCAAGGCAAAGGGTAAGGCAGGCCTGCAGGCCATCGATTTGCTTAACAGCTCACTTCCAACTGGTATATTGTGGCTTGCTCTCTGATTAGCAGATTTCCTTATTTTAACTTAAAACATTCCTTTCTACTGATTTCAAGCCTTTAGACAAAGCTTTATTTCTTTAACCAATTATAAATCAAAGAATCTCTGAATCCATCTAAAACCTGTAAGCTTCCCTTCACTTCAAGATGTCCTGCCTTTCTGGGCCAAACCAATGTATACCTTTCATGTATTGATTTATGATTTTACCTGTGATTCCTGTCTCCCTAAAATATATAAAAGAAACTGTAATCCGACCACCTGGGTGCACTTTCTCAGGAATTCTTGAGATTTTTGCATAGCCCCAGGCAGCGGTCACTCATATTCAGCTCAGAATAAACCTTTCAATTATTTTACAAAGTTTTTTTTTTTTTTTATCTTTCCTCCTATTCATCCATCCTTCCTTCCATCCATTCCTCCTTTCCTCCATCCATTCATCTATCCATTTATTCATATATTCAGCTCTTACTCTGAATTTTTCGGTTATATGAGGCAATAACTTTCTCCTTTTAAACCAATTCATTCATTCAACAAATATTTGTTGAGCTCCTACGATATCATTCATTCCTTTATTCATTCATTAATTCAGGAGTTACTGGGTAACTACTCTATGCCAAACTCTTTAGTGTTAACAAAATTTTGAAGTGCTGTATTTGTGGAAGCAAAGGCTGGAACAGGGTGTTCCAGAGAGATTGTTCCAGTCTAGGTGAGACCCACGTTTAGCCTTCAAGTTGGAACTAGCCAGGGAAAGAGGATGGGTATTTCAGAAAGGGACATATGGTTCAGGGTTGGATGCAAGGAGCTACATGGGACATGATATGCAATGTTACAGGAGCCCGAAGTGCCCATCACAAAGTGTCAGGGAGGTGAGGCTAGACAAGGAAAAAGGATCAAATTGCGAAGAGCCTTGGATTTTATACCAAGAGGCTGAGAGTTTACCCTAAATGGGCTTAGTGTAAACTCCACTGAGGGGCTTTAGGAAGAACAACAGTGCTAGGACATCAGTTGATTTTGACTGCCTGGTATCCTGCTTTCTGGTAACAAATCCCATCTTTACCCCTTGTGGGGATCCTTTTCTTATCCACTCTGAGTTGACAAGATTGGGTGGGGCTGATCCCATTTTTGAACTTCAGGCTGAGTGCACTGCGAATCCCCAGTCCAAGCAGCAGGTTGAAGGGCAGGCATACACCCCAAACTAGTCCAGTGAGAATCTTCCTTGCACTTTTTATTGAAGAAATTAGGAAAGAAGTATTCACCTTATTTTGGAATTAATAAAATCGTAGGATTTAAGCCTGGAAACTCTTAACCACTGGGAGGGCCTGCCCGAGAATGAAGCCACAGAGCAGAGTGGAGCTGAGAGGAGCGACATCTTCCTGATGAACTTGTTTGGGCAACTGGATCCAGCCATGCCAGAAGCTAATACCACCCCTACATGATTTATGTGAACCCATAAATTCACGTGTTTTTGTTGAGAGTGGCTTGAATTTAGTGTCTGTCATTTTCAAAGAGTACTGAGTAAGTCAGATCAGTTTAGATTCGTATTATACATCAGGTAGCGCATCCTAGTAACTGTTTGGAGGACGGAGGGAGGGATAAAGCTAGGAGCGTGAATACCACTTAGGAGGCAACCTAGGGGAGAAAGGTATACGGGGTGACAGGTTTAAAGGAAGGATGAGGGGTTGAGTTTTGAAGGGGTCGAGTTTGAGGTGCTCAAGGGACAAAATACAAATAATGAGAGTAAACACTTCCATCACACTTACTATGTCCAGGCACTATTCCAAATGCATTACATATACGGCTCCTTTAATTCTCATCACCGCCCTATCCTCCTCATTTTGTAGATTATTGGGTGTGTCTGTGAGAGTGTTTCTGGAAGAGATCAGCATTTCCATTAGGACTGAGCCGCCCTCATCAACGTGGTTGGCATCATCCAATCAGTTGACGGCCCTAAGAGAACCAAATGGTGGAGGAAAGGAGAATTCGCTCTCTAAACTCTTCTTGAGCTGGGACCTCCATCTTCTCGTGCCCTCAGATATTGGAGCTCCTGGTATTTGGGCCTTTAGACTCTAGGACTTAGGTCAGCATCCTCCTTGCTTCTCAGGCCTTTGGCCTCAGATTGGGAGTTACACTGTAGCTTCCCCCGGTTCCTGGTTTTCAGACTCAGGCTGGATTACACTGGCTTCCCTGGGTCTCCAGCTCACAGAGGCATACCGTGCAACTTCTTGGGCTCCACAACCAGGTGAGCCATTTCCCGTAAATATCTCCTCTGACACATCTCTATGTAGCCTATTGGGTCTGTTTCTCTGGAGGACCCTGACTAACACAGATGGTGAAGTAACTCAACCAGGCCTTTCAGTTCTCAAGGACAGAGGAGGAGCATGAACTGGACAGTTGGGCTTTAGAAGCTGAGACTTAGAAAATTCATTTGGGAATTGTGGGGACTCTCTTGACCTTGAGTTGGTATCAAGGTAATTTTAAAGTGAAAACATTTGACCTACAAAAGACGCAGAAAGAAATCTTATCTGAACTTCCCTTATCTGACTAAAGCAGAGCTCCCAAAAAATACAGCTCCATTAATCCCCCTCTGGAGGGGTTTCCTGCAGATTCAGCTGCCAAGAAGATAGATTGCCCGTCCATTATTATCAAAACCCCCAATAGAACCTTCCATACTCTCCCATTAAAGCCCTGAAAATTTCTCTCTTCTGTTACACTGGTAATATAAACCTTTACTTTGGGTTATTCCATGAGTTTCCCAATACTGGAAGCTCCCATATGAAGTGTGGAAAAAACCTTGTTGATCTTTCCTTTGTCAGTTAAATTTGGAGGCCCACAGCCCTTGGACGCAAGTTGGAAGAAGAATTTTCCTCCCAACAGAGTCATCTAAAGGAAGAAGCTGAGGCACAAAATATATTTTAAAGAGTTGAGCAAAAGTGAGGGCAGCTGCCAGGGAAACACTTACCAAGGGCCAGGTGAAGGGACCAAGGCCCTTAGTCCCCTTTAGGTTCACTGAAAAAATCACTGACATGAGGTGGATTGATTAGTAGGAGAAAAGGCGTAAGAATTTATTTAATGTGTACACACGGAAGCCTTCAGAATAAAGACCCAAAGATTTGGAGAAAATTGTCCATTGTTTTATGTTTAGTTTCAATAAAGTATGGTCTGCAGTGTAGAAATATGATTGGACAAAAGGGTATTATCTAATGCTAATCGACTGAGTGGGGAACACAGCAAGTCCTAGCTGTCTAGATTCTTTTTTTTTAGAGATAGGGTCTCATTCTGTCTCCTAGGCCAGAGTGCAGTGGCATGATCATAGCTCACTGCAACCTCAAACTCCTAGGCTCAAGTGATCCTCATGCCTCAGCCTCTAGAGTAGCTGGGACTACAGGCCCGTGTCACTACACCTGGCTAATTTTTAATTTTTTTTTGTAGAGATGGGGTCTCACTATATTGCCAAGGCCAGTCTTGAACTCTTGGTTTCAAATGATCCTCCTGCCTTGGCCTCCTAAAGTGCTAGGATTAAAGGCATGAGCCACTCTGCCTGGCCTGTCTAGATTCTTCTTGGCCTCTCTGAGCATTCCTTCCTTCTCGGTGTAGGGCAGGGGCCTCACTGGGATGGGGGTCTTATGACCTACAGTCAAACAAGATAGGTCAGATAATTTCTTTATGGCCACTTTTTACACAGCATAATTTTAGGTTTTTGCGGCTGGCTTTTGGGAAAAGGGGTTCTGGTTTTTATGACCTGCCTTGGGGAAGAGAGGTCCTAGTTTTTACGGCTAGCCTCAGGGGAGAATGGGACGGTGAGGCAGGAGGACGGGAGAATTTCAGGAAAAAAACCTTTTGCTTCTGAGGCTGCTTCTGAGGCTTCATTTTGGGTCACTGTTCTCTGAGCACCAACCAAGCATTGTGCTCAAAGATGCTTTACAAATGTTATCTAAGTTGCTCCTCACAGTAGCTCCACAAAGAAGGTGAAATCCACACGTTATGAGTGAAATGACACATGTATGAATGTTGTGTGAACTGCCCAAGTTCACACAGCTAGTTATTGGCAGAACAAGAATTTAAGCACTAGAGGCCATGGTTTCAACCACAATAGTGGGTTGAATAGTGTCCCCACAAAAATTCATGACTACTGGGGACATCAGAATATGCCCTTATTTGGCAATAAGAGTTGAAGATGTGATAAAGTTGAGGTCATGCTGGATATGGTAAGCCCTAAATCCAATGACTGGAATTTTCATAAGAGAAAGGAGGGAAAGCTTGGAACACGAAGACATAGGGGCAGAATACCGTGGGATGATGGAGGCAGAGATTGGAGTTTTGCTGCCACAAACCAAAGAACAACTGTAACAAAGACTGATTTAACCTAACTCTGGTCAGGCTCCTCTAAGTTCTCAAGGCCCTGCACTTGGACTCTGTTTTTGGCCTGTTGAGTCTAGTTTAGCAAAAATCCCCCACCCTCAGTATCTGATCAAATTCTTCCTCCCCTATCCTCAATATCTGATCACCCTGACCTGCCTTCAGCAAGAAGCCGTGGAGTTGGTCTGGCGAGACTACTCCCTTGCCTCTGATGTTTCCTCTCAGTAATTTTCCATGCACAAACCCCCAACCTGCTCCTTGGCTATAAATTTCTACTCTTCCTTGTTGTATTCTGAGTTGAGCCTAATCTCTCTCCCCTATTACAAAATCCTATCATAGTAATCCCCCTGAATAAAATCTTCCTTACCATCTTTATTATGTTGACATTGACAAAAGATAGATTAACAAGAGAAAACAAGCAAAAATTTATTAATGCATGCATCGCACATACACATGGGAGTATTCATTGATAAGTAACTACAAGGGGTAGATAGAATTTGGGCTTATACAGCATCTTAACAAGAGAATGATAAGTTTTTGAGAAATGACAAGACAAAGAAAAAGGACTCTGAGTTTTTAGGGTGGCAAATTGAGGGAAGATAAAAATATGGGGGATATTAATGGAAGATAAGGGCCAGTAAGCAAGATTTATGTAGATTCCTCTGGTGCCCTCATTGGGCTAAAGTTTCTAGAGTTGTCTCCAGTGATTAACTTCTGTCCTTCCTGGTAGAGAGAGAAGAGGGGGATACCTTTACAAATTTATGTCCTGCTTTGAGACAAAAGGGGGAGGACAGAGCATTTTTCTTGTATCTGTTTCTTCTCCATTGTCTAAAGCTCAAAACAATCAATATGCCACAGTGGCACATTTTGGGGTAACATATTCTGCTACCCTTCAATAGAGTAAGGTGAACATACCATTGGGCCTGGTTGACATCCTGAATTAAGCAGCAGCAAAGCAATTAAGCTTCAGAATAGAGATACTTAAAAATCTCATAAACCTTCCTGACTCTTCTTTTTTTCTTCTGCATCCTTTTGGAACACCTCCCTGTCCCCACTCCCTCCTCACCCCCCAACAGCACCTAAAGAAAACATGGGGAAACACCCTCACCATGCCAAGGAAAATGTTCAGATTCTTCATTATTGCATGAACTTAAATTTCTTTTCGTTAAAAATAATACATCCTCATTCTAAAGAATTCAGAGAAATAGATAAACAAAAGAGAAAATGAAATTATTCTAAATCCCACCATTTAATATTAGTCATTTATAATATTCTGGTAAATATTGTTCCAGACTGTATCATGCAGTTTTTTGTTGTTAATGCTCTGGACTGTCCATCCGCAGTACATACAGGACTTGAAAACAGGAACATCAAAAGCGACTGTAATCCTTCTAAATCTGCAGCCTCAGAACCACAATCCACCAACCAAAATTAATTAAGAGTGAATTTCAATCATTTCTGCCTTTCTTAAAGAACACGAAACAGGATCCATTTCAAAACCCACAGCAAAACTTATCAAAATTCCTTTCCTTCTCCTCCCCAATTCTCTCACACCCAGAACTGCCTATAAGCTTCTTATCAAAGCCCCTCAAACTCTTTCCCCAACTTCCAGCCCCTGTGGCTTTTCAGTTTCTTGCCTCTTCCTATCCCCCTCCTTGTTCTTTATTATGTAGATCAATTTTGCCTTGCCATTAAAAAAAGTTTCTTTTCCCCTTGGCTCATTACACAATTCTTTATAATAAAAAAGAGCAAGTAAGACACTGTTCCATCCCTGCTCCTCTGCTGTAGCATCATTTTTATGACTCTATATGACAAAAAAATCCCCGAAACCAATCTGTCAAAGAATTCTCCACTGGAGAAATGTTGGGAGTGCTCACACTTCGATAACTTTGCTCCTGTCACACAATTATATAATTTCTTTTTGTTCCAAGATTACTTTCTTTCTTTTTAAAAATTGCTAAATATCAAATGCATTTGTATACAATTATTCCAAAGTGCATCTGAATACATACATCACTTACTCTCTCAATGTCGTTCTCTCTCTCTCATCTCCCCATGATTAAAACAAAAAATCTTTTTGCCACCATGGAAATTAGAAAATCTTTCAAGACAATGTGAATTACACAAAACATTTTGGAGACTAAGTTCAAGTCCCAGTTTACACACTAACTACAGTCCATTTCTAAAAATGTAATCATAATTTGGTTATCTTTTTGAAGGCAGATGAAATGTTAATAGCTGTCTTCAAATATTTGAATTGTGCCCCTATGGAAATGTAACAGAGTAGTCTCTCCTCCTCCCATAGATATAGAAGCATAAAATTGAGAGTGGGGCATATGTAACAGAGGGAATGGCCTGGATAAAAAAAAAATGGCAAAAGATATTTTTCCGTTTCTTTAAAACTTCCTACACTCTTTTTGGAAGCTGAGACCTGCATCCCTGTCTCAGGCCAGTGGTCAGGAGGGTCAGGGTGTTTTGTTCTTTACACTACAGGGAGGGAGACGGACGAGGAGGCCAGATACTGGCTCCTAGGTGGGCGGAGATCATAGCTTTGTCTTTGGCAGAGATGATAGATTAGAATCATTAACTGTAGCACAACAACAATAGCCTAGAACTGAGGGCCCTCCCTTTAAAAGCTCTGTATTTCTGCTTATATAGAGGAATTTGGATTTTCAGATAATAGTCTGCTGTTTTTGTCTTTTGCCAGCAAAGTAATAAACTTCTCTTTCTTTCTCCCCAAACCACTTGTTCTTGTTCTTCTGACACGGCCTGGAGGACAAGTGCCAAGCTTTCAGTAACAGAAATGCATTAGGCTTAATCTCTATCATTCCTGAAGTAGAAATCAGAAATAATGAGTAGAAGTTACAAAAAGGCAGATTTTAACTCAATATAAAGGACTTTCTAAATACTTAAAGATATTCAATAATAAAACATGTTAGCTTGAGAAACAATGAGTTTCCTGTCTTGGAGATATTTAAACTTCCCAAGATTGGATAATTCTTTGCCATGATAGTGTGAGTCTGTTCAAGCCTGGGATAGGATTTGGGCTAAATGGGAAGCAGTATAGAGCGATGGGTCAGACCTGCATTCAAAGCATGACTTGACCACTCTGTGTGTGTGTGCACATGTGTGTGTGTGTGCACGTGTGTGTGAATAATATTCTCCCTATCCTCTGTAATTATTAGCTGGGACTTTCTGTAACAAAAGACAGATTATCAAGAGAAAAGCAAACAAGTTTAATAACATCTATACCTCCTGTGTACATGTGAGATACTCAGGAAATTCTCGAAGACTAAAATTGTCAAGAGTAAATCTCAAAGGGGTAGTTTAAACTTCAGGGTTAAATACCATAGTTTGCTGAAACAAAGAAAGAAGGGTGTTGGGAAAAGCTGGTTATGGGAAGATGGTCAGGAAAAGTAGGGCAAACAAGAGCAAGGTTTATTACCCAGATTAAACCAATGTTTTCTTCACTGATGAGAATCTCTGGTGATTTAGTCATCCTTCTCTTCCTGGTGCAGAGAGGGAGACACACTTACAAATGGAGATTTACTCTATACACGTAAATATCTCTTATAAAAGGATAACTTCTCCTGTGTCTTCTGTTTCCAAAAATAATCAACTCAAAATAATCTTTATGCCAAAAAGCCATATTTGGGGTGGCATAATCTGGTCTCCTGTAGTCATATCTTGGGTGATGTGTCCTGAACCCTATCACCACTTACTGGCTATGTGGCCTTGGAGAAATTACATATCTATTCTGAGCCTCAGTTTTCTCACCTGTTAAATGTTGCATAATATACGTATATGCACTATATGTACATGTCAACCTTAAATAATAAGATTCATAAAATATGCTTAAGTATAGAGTTTATTCAAGTGCAAAGCTTGAAGATAGCCAACCAGGAAACACCAACTCCAAATGAATGGGGTCAGTGTTCCAAAATGGAGAAGTTAATGTTTTACTTATATAGGCAGAGACAGAGTAATTTTAGTGGGATTACATTTTCCATTTAAGACCAGTGCATACATTACAGCAATTTGATTGGTTACAGATTGCTACATTCCAAGAAATAAAGATTTCTTTATTACTCTGTGAGGAGTGCCAATAATCTGAGGGGGTCTTATCTTTGGTCCTACTTGGCCTTCCTAATTCTCAGTACAGTACAAGAATAAGAAAGAGAGTTGTAAAGGAAAATAAAAATCTCAGGACTACTCTCCCAACTACTTATGCAAATGACTGCCCCCACAGATCATTCATAAGGAAGTTCTTTACTGGCTTCCCATAAACAAGAGCATGCAAGTTGTAACTTCGGGTCTGCAGGCTAAGTCTAGTTCCTAAAACTAAAGTCTGTTCGATTCCACACTAATAATGTTGGTTACAAGTTTATCTTCTCAGGTGCTAAACAGAGACAAGACAGGATTAAACATTCTTTCACCTACGCAAGGACATCTACATTACTGATGCTTACTTCACTCCCTTTTTCTCTTCTAATAGTCATCTTATCTCATGTAAAATGTGGATTTTCTGGGCCTCACAAGAATGTAACCATTTACCTTGCCCCCCCCCACTCTTGCCCCCCACCCCTTTTTTGAGACAGGGTCTTGCTCTTGCTCAGGCTGGTCTTGAATTCCTGGCCTCAAGTGATCCTCCCGCCTCAGCCTCCCAGAGTGCTAGGATTACAGGCATGAGCCACTGCACCTGGTCTCCTTTTTTCCTCCTATATGCCTTCCCTTAACTACCTAAATTCCCAAATTCCCCTTTGGAAGAATAGTCACAGATTTGTCGTGATTTGTGTTTTTTCCAGGTGCATCCTTAAACTTTGATTTAATAAGCCTCCATTGATCGAGATCTTTGCCTCAGTCACTTATTTTGGATTGTCAGAGTTAATCTACAATCAGAGAAGCAAAAGTTGCAGCTGTATGCTCTGTGACACAGGCTGCAAAGCCACATTCCCCTCAAGGCTCAGAATAATTTAAAGTTCTAACAGCTTTAAGTTTGAATTATTTAATTTCAGATATGCAAATATAATGTTATGTAATAATATCAGGTTGTTTGAGTATTAAAATGAGATGATGAGACGTATATAACATAGAGTAGATAATAAGTAATAATGGCCATTTTTATAACCATTATATCAGTGAATATATTTAACAGAATATAATGCCAGGCATGTTGATAGCTGTTATGAGAAAAAGGGTTGGGTGATCAAATAAGTTTGGGAACACATGTTCCACGGAATTTAAACAGATTCCTTTGCTGTAGGACTTTTCAAATTGTTTAATGTCCTAATGTATATCATGAAGTACTTTTTTTTTTTTTTTCAGTGAGAGGGTCTGACTCTGTCGCCCAGGCTGGAGTGCAGTGGTATGATCATAGCTCACTGCATCACTGCAGCCTTGAACTCCTGGGCTCAACTGATCCTCCTGCATTACCATAGCTCACTGCAGCCTTGAACTCCTGAGCTCAACTGATCCTCCTGCATCAGCCTCCTGAGTAGCTGGGATTACGGGTTCGTGCCACCATGCCTGGATAATTTTATTTTTTGTAAGGGTGGGGTCTTGCTACATTGCCCAGGCTGGTCCTTAATTTCTGGCCTCAAGCCATCCTCCCACCTCAGCCTCCCAAAGCACTGGGATTACAGGGATGACCCACTATACCTGGCAATCCCCCCCACCCTTTCACCACTCCCATTCAATCATAGAATTCCAAGAGGGCAATAAAGCATGAAATATTTTTCCAACTTTCTGAATCATGGTATCATTTTATTTCTGGTCATCTTTAGGAGCCAGTGTTCCATAGAATTCATTTTGGGAAGGACTGGTTAGATGGATTCTACATTTCCTTCCTCTTCAAGATTCTGTTTCTCTGGTTCCTCTGCTTAAGGATGCTCAGGGCTTTCTTCATCAGCTCCTCAAAGTTCTTGAATCTTAAGGCCTGAAGATTGGCAGGGAGAAATGCTTCTCTAGGTCAGACCATCGAATAGATGAGAAAATAGGAAAATATATTTCTTCTGCTTCCTGCGTGAACAGTTTTACTGGAATGTCTGGATAAATGGAGATAGCCACCACGACAGTGTCCCCACCCAGCATAATCCAGTTTGGTTTTTGAGGGCACCAGGACAGGGTTACTTTGGCAAGGCAGTAAGTGAAGGTAAGAAAGAGAATCTCCCAATCAAGAGAGCGCTGAGCTCAGTGTCTCATATGTAGTCAGCTCTCAGCATAAGCTTATTGAATACTAAGTGGATTTTTATCTGGCTAGGACAGGTGGGCAGGGCTCTACACAGAGGCAAGGGATGAGCTATAATATAAACTCCATGAAGGAAAAACCCTAGAACAGTGCCTGAAACATATTAAGTGCTCAGTATTTGTTGAATAAATTAATGGGCTGATATATTCATTTGAATGTCACAAAGGCACATTAACCTTAACTTGTTCAAAACCAGATTCATGCTTTTCTCATCCCCGACCCTCTGAAATATATTTTCTGTCGGTGTTCCCCACCATAGGAAATGACCCACTGTCCATCCTGTTACTCAAACCAGAATCATAAATCATCCTTGACACATCCCTGTCCTTTTCCATCCTCCCATATCCATCCTCCCTCTAGGTCTAGTTATCCTCTATATCCCTTGACTCCATCTCTTATTTTCCACTTCTGTCACTGTCACCAAGGCCAAGTCCCTATCATCTCCCACCAGGGCTACATTAACAATTGCCTTTGATCTAGTCTCCTGCACAGCTATGGTCCAGCTTCAATCCATCTTCTGCCCACAACCAGTGGGATCTTTTCAAAACACAAATCTGATCACCTACCTTCTTCCCCAAACAAAACAAGCACTCTTGGTTTCAATAAAGACCAAAATTCTTGTGTAGTGGACAAGGCCCACATAAGGACTGTTCCTCAGTTCTCCTGCCATGCCCCAGACTCCTTTTAACAGTCCAGCTTCACCGCCTGTTTTCACATCTTCAAACACGTCCCACACTGTTTTGACCCAGAGGTCTTGCACTTGCCACTCACCTTGGGCTTTTTGACACTGTAACTCTGGTCCTTCCTTCATATTTCAGGCCATTCTTGCTTCCGTAGGGAAGCTTCCCCTGACCTCCCTACCAAGTGGATTCCTATCCTTTGCAGCACCACCACAATTGTCGTATTGTCATTTCACATTTGTTTATGAAATCTATTGTCAGTATCCTTAGCCAGATCTCTGCGAGGGCAAGACCTGTATTTTGTAGCATCTAAAAGGGGGCCTACCTACTCCGTGGTAGGCACTCAATGAATATTTGATAGATGCATGCATGGACTTTTAAAATACTTTTAACTGAAGCTTAATGAGCACACAGAAAAGTGAACGTATTATATAGCTATCGCTAGATGAATTTCCACGAAGTAATGGATAAACTTGTAAGTAGTTCCCCCCACCCTGGTTTTAAATTGTTAAACTTACTAGCAAAAAAGGAATGTTATCGAAAGATAACTACAGGAAGTGAGCACTAGAGGGCAACAGAGGCAAAGGAATGAAGAGCAGCTCCAGCAGGCAGCGGTCCGGGAGGACAGAGGATGCCCTGCAGTTTCTCAGACGTGCAGAGGATTCTGGGAAGCTCCAAAGCCATCCAGGCATCTTTCTGGAGGCCAGAGACCAGAAGCCAGAGAAGTGTCCTTTGAGGACACTCAGAAAGCAGAGAGATGCCTCGTTATTGCTATTCCGTCACTGTGCTTTTCAGGTGCAAGGAGGACAGCTCGGGAAATACCCAGGGTGTGAAGGAGACAGAAAGTTGTCCAAGAAGCTGCACAAAATGAATCTCTGGAATGGGTTCAGGATTCAAAGCAGCAATAGTGACCAGGCAATCTTGTTGCCCTTTAAATGGGCACCTGCTGCCCCTAATCTTGCTATGCTGTTGGATTTACAGTGGCTTTCCCTCTGGTTTTGACCTCCAGCTCCTGCCTCTTCACTTCCCGCGCCCCTCCCCAGATCCACATCCCCAGACACCTTACTAAAGGTTTGTTTTGAGCTACTGACCAGGTAGTGACCAGGAAATTATCTGCCATCCATCTGGCTATAAATGGCCTTTTTAGAGGCCATTGGTCAGCCTTCTGTTTGCCTGCTATGATCAGCAGTGTGGCCAGGGTAGCAAGGCCACACAACACTAACCACAACCTTATGGAAGGAATCGCCTCAGAAGGATGCACTGGATTATTCTCCAAAATATTTGAAAATAAATGAAAAGCACTACCAACCCACTCCCAACTCAGCTAAGTAGTCTCAGACTACATTGCCTTTAATCATCATTCTTTTTGGCCACCAAGTATACATCACCTTCCATTCATTCTGGATTAAGGGACTTTAAGGATGACTCCTTTGTTTGAATCTAGATTAGTTCACTTGTGTAACTGTGTGTCCTTAGGCAAGTCACTAACCCTCTCTGTATGTTGGGGGTGATTATTACTTTCCTTGCCTAACTCTTTAGGATTAGAGGAAAAGCTCTTTGCAAGTTGTAGGGCGCTGTTGCATCAGAGGCTCTCAATCTTACCTGTGCATCAGCACGACTGTGGTACTTTAAAAACATAGATGCCCAGTCCTTATCCCTGGAAAGTCTGGTTTGGGGGTTTGCAGCATATTCAAGATGTTCCATAAGTGATTCCATGGCACATGCTGAGTTAAAAACCTCTGCACATAATGGTATTTTTAGGACAGGTACAATGGTTGATGCCTGTAATCCCAGCACTTTGGGAAGCTGAGGCAGGAGCTTCCCTTGAGGCCTGAAGTTCAAGACCAGCATGAGCAATATAGCAAGATCCCATCTCTACAAAAAATAAGAAAATTAGCTGAGTGTGGTGGTGTGCACCTGTAGTCCCAGCTACTCAGGAGGCTGAGATGGGAGGATTGCTTAAGCCCAGGAGTTTGAGGCTGCAGCAAGCCATGATTGCACCACTGCACTCCAGACTGGGCAACAGAGCCATATCCTGTCTCTTAAAATAAAAATGATATTTTTATTACCTAGATGGTCAAAGAGAAACCATTTGCAGAGCTGAGGCCATGACTCCTGACCACACAGCTATTCCCTGGTCATCATTCTTGGCAGAAACCAGCCTGTATTAAAGTACTCAATCGTGTCAGTGCCCATACTCTGGAACTTATAGACAAAGATATACTTCCTGAGGCCAATGACCCTGGGCAGGACATAAGTCACTGGCAGGGCATATACATGATGGAAGTGGTGTACACACCTGAGACAGACATTTACATCTGAGCTGGGTTGAGATCCAAGTTCAGGTGACACCTGTGTGGAAAACAATAACTCTAGGGAAAGTCCAGCTAGGATGAAGGTGAGTTCTGGCCCTTCTACCGGAAAAGAGGAGTTTCAACCTCCTCTCAGCCCCATCAGCTTGTCCTTTATAATGAGCTGGCTGAGAAAAACCTGATTGCTGCCCATGAAAACAGAGATTACTCAAACATCAATTCTAATTTAAATGCATTGCACCCTTTTCATATTCTAGTCGTAGAGCTAATTGCTCCTTATTGTCATATGCTGTAGGGCAGAAAGGCATCATTAAAATACTAAAAATTCTTTCCGTGAAATAGATTTGTGCCAGAGAGGCTATTTTTTTTTTTTTTGAAATAGGGACTTGCTCTGTCTCCCAGGCTGCAGGGCAATGGCCCAATCATAGCTCACTGCAGCGTTGAACTCCTGGCCTTAAGTGATCCTCCTGCCTCAGCCTCCTGAGTAGCTGGAACTACATACAGATGCATGCCATCACACCTGGCTAATTTTGAAATTTTTTCTAGAGATGGGGTCTTGCTATGTTGCCCAGGCTGGTCTCAAACTCCTGGCCTCAAGTGATTCTCCTGCCTTGGCCTCCCAAAGTGCTGGGATTACAGGCATGAGCCACCACATTCGGCTGGTAAATTCTTCTTAAGTGGGCTGTTTTGGAGGTGGATTTTTGTAAAAGGTATCTTTGAAAAACACTCTCAAATTTGCAAGAGGACACACTTTCATGGAGCCTGTATAAGTTCTTAAACAGTGATTGGAGAGGTCAGTGAATTTGGAGGTTTCATTGATCCAACTCTTCATTCATTCTTCTTTCATAAATTCATTTTTTTATTTGACCAGTGTTGTTTGTCTACTGTATACCAGGTTTTGTGGGGAGACTCTGGGGGATCCAGTGGTCAGCAATAAAACACACAGCCTCATTCTTTATGGAGCACATAGCCTAGTTGGGACTCTGATGAAATCAAATAAATGTAAAACTCCAACTGTGCTTTGGGATTATTAATAGTAATAGGGAGTTTGACTCTGACACATCACAGACGATGGTTCTAAGGAAAGCTTTGTGTGAGTTGAGATCTCAAGATTGCAAGGACGAGTAGGTATTAAGCAGATGGAGGAGTCAGCATGTGCAAAGGCCCTGCAGTGGAAGGACCTTTAACTACTGGGAGAAGAAAGTCAGCGTTCCTGGAGCTCAGAGACAGGCCTGGGTGTGAGATGAGGCTGGAGAGACAGTCAGAGGTCACACCAGGCTGGGCCTTTTAGGCCAGAGTTGTGCTGTTGGTCTTTATCTTGGGAACAGTAAAGACCCTCTGAAGGCGTTCATTACCTGGAATGCAATGGCGGGGAACGTGAGCACTCCGGCCACAACTGGAGACACGTGTTAGGAGGTTCTTCTTGGCCCTGGGCAGGAGGTGGGAACTCGAGGAGGGCTGTACCAGACACAGGCCAATTCCCTCCTCCAGCAGGGTGGGCGCTTCTCTCGAGCCCGGGTACGTGTGCAGCTCTGCCGGGGGCAGAGGCCTCATGCACTGGACAGTATCTCCTTGTCTCAGCTCTCCTCACAGAATCTCAGGGACAGCACAGCAAGTCTCCACCAGTTTTTCCCTTCTAGAAGAGGAAGGAAAGGAGAATATGCTTTTAGTAATTTCATTTGCTTTTGTGGTTTAAAAATGTTTTACTTGAAGTCCCTGAAGACAACCCTGACGGCGTGTGCCAAAGCATCTGAGTAACATTCCAGAACTGATGAAAAGGCCAGAGTAGGACAAAGTTGGTTTCTTTACTCTCCCCCCAAGTATGTGTGTGTTCCTGTATTAAAAGTCACCTACTAAATGGTATTCCATGAAAAATTAGGAAAATGATGTAATTGGCTGTACTTTAATCTACTTTAACATTTTGTGTTTAGATCATTAAATAAAACTTTACTAAGATATAATTCACATACTATAAATTTCTCTCTTTTAATTTAATTTATTTATTTAGAGACGGGGTCTCACTCTGTTACCCAGGCTGGAGTACAGTGGCATTATCATAGCTCACGATAGCCTCGAACTCCTGGGCTCAAGTGATCTTCCCTCCTCAGCCTTCCAAGTAGCTGGGATTACAGGCAGGAGCCACTGTGCTCACCCTCTTTTTCTTTTTTTTAAATCAATTCACTGGTTTGAATCAGAATCCAGGCAAAATATATATATATAGCATTTGGTTGATAGGTCTCTAAAGTCTCTTTCACTTACAAGTTTCTCCTTCCTCTTTTTTTTCATTGCAATTTAGTTTTTGAAGAAATTGAGTTATTTGCCTTGTAGAATTTCCCCAAAGCATTTATTTTTAATAGCAACCCAAAGGTAGAGTGAAGTTTGCCGTGTGGACTTTGGAGAGTCACGCGTGTCGTGCGTTTGAATCCCGGCTCTGCCCCTTACTTGCTGTGTATCCCTGGGAAAGCAGCCCATCTCCCCCAGGCCTCCGTGTCCTCCACTGTAAAATGGGGACAGAGGTGGGTTAGATAATGCACAGAAAGCGTGTGGCATACACAAGGTGCGCAATCCACCTTTTTATTTTTATCATTATTTTTTATTTTTATCATTATTTTTATTTTCAAGCTAAGGGAAAAGTAAGCAATCCTCAACCCTGGCTGGTCTTGAAAAAATTATTCTTTGCAAGTTTAAAGAAGGGGAAGTTGGCTGGGCTAGACACCTGAGAAGTACCGTACCTGGGCGTGTGACTAAAAGCAGGGTCCTCTGCAGAGCTGAGTGGCTTTTCTTCATCACCACCCACCCCCCACACCACTTTTTCTAACCTTATTTACGCTGGTCTGGCTTTGCCATCGAGCCCATGTCGTTATGAAGTCCTCAGTTTCCTGATGCATGGGGATGCAGGTGATGAACCAGTCCACGCTGCAGTGTTGTTATCCATCCAAGTCTTGCCCCTTCAGAGTACACGTAACAAAATAATTTAGAAGAGGGTAATATTTAATCCTGACAAACACATTTGGTACTACTAGAGAATATTCAGGCACTGTGGGGCTTACAGGGAGGAAAATATTTTTGTGTAGGGGGCATCCAAATCTTACCACAAAGGTGATCTTTGCGTGAGAACTGCAAATTGCCTGTCCATAAATCCATCCATCTATCCATTTATTCATCACCACCCATCCATCTATCCCTCGGTTAATTCATTTATCAGCCCACATTCATCTCCTGTGTGGTTAAATAGACAAAGCCCCTGGTATCTGTTTTAAATTGGGTCTAATGTCCACATGGTCCCTTAACTCCACTCAACACCTGTCTGCAGCTGAAGTGTGAATCCAGATGCCTCTGGGTGACAGAGAAATGAGATGATACTGCTCCCTCCACACCAACCCTGGACTCTGCAGTTTTCCATCACATGTTCAGAATATAGCTTCCTTTCATGGCTGCTTAATTATTATGGCTTAGAAGACCATAATACTAAATTAAAGTGAAATGTAATTGCTCTGCCAGTTTTCACACTGCCAGAATTCAGCTGATAACAACAGGATTCTGGGAGCATCTCCAAGGAAGAATTTGCTGTTGGTGACAGGGGGAAGAAAGAAACAAAACTCTCCTTTCCACATTTGCCCTGCAGTCAGGCTGATACAACAGAAATGGAAAACAATTGGCACAGGCATAAAATTCTATGACGAAAGGAAACTTGTGAAATAGAAAAATAGATTTCTTGGGGGAAAAAACATAACTTCCTTTGACAACACTGTGTTTAGGAAAAAAATTCTGCAGTTTGAGGATATTAAGGTCATTAAAAGTAGCAGGCTTTTTCGGGGGGCAGGGAGATGGAGACTCTTAATACCCCCCCAAACACTCCCCTTCAAATTCATATTAAGGTTAATCATCAATTGGAAGCCAGAAATGATATTGGAAAATCATTATTTTACAAACGGAAACTATTATAATTTAAAAGGGTGGAAATGAAACCATACATTTTCAGAAGGAGATCAATGAAAACCACTTTATTAGAAAAAATAAATCACTTTTTAATTTCAGATGCAACAAGAAAAGAACTCATTTTTTCTGTTTCATTGAAATTGATTGGTACACCTGCAGAGAAAAGCAGCTTTATCATCTCGTTATCAGCCAATTAATATGCAGGTCTAAATGTGAATACTATTCCAGTTAACTAGAAATGGATGATTTTATTGAAGTCTTAATAGACTAGGAAAAGCTGCCTTCCACCCTGCTAAATGAGGTCAGTTGAGAAAAAAAAAATCAGAAGTGCATAACTTGGGTTGGGTGGAATCTAAAACAATTCCTCTAACTCTTCAGACCACAGAGAAAGGAAGGCAAAGTGACACGTCTGAAAGCAGAGGAAACTGCTAGGTGGAGGAAAAATTAGAATATTGAGTTTCCTTTTAATTGAAAAAGAGAACTATTTGGGTTGATTCGGAAGTCTGACACTCTCACTATTCAAAACTTGTCAGTCCTTAGTCCTTAGCCTCATCTCCATTTTAATCACAGGTCAAGATGAACTGCAAAATAAATGAAGTCTATTTACCTCTTCTTCCATTTTTTTCTTTTCTGTGCTCATTTTCTGCCCTGAGATGTTCTCCCTGACACACCAAAAACCTAGCATCCTTCAGGTCCTTTGACCTTTTATCTACCAAACAGATAAGTGCTCTTGGGATAAACTAATTACTGAGGTACAACTGACTGATAGGCTCAAAGTGTTACCATTTCCAAGGATAAAGCAGAGGTTGACAGAGTAATATGGTAGAGAGTAGGAGATACCAGCCTCCATCCTCCTCTCAAACACAAATACACACACACACACACACACACACACACACACACAGCATTTAGCTACCCATGAATGAAAATAGCCCTGAGTATATATTGTTGCTATAGAACCTGTAGCAACACAGCGGAGAAAAAACAGAGAATAACTGTACAGACAGGATCACTAAGGAGATCAGCACAGCTGATACATCTGGAGATGGCTAGGGACAAAGATGAATGGTGGGGGCTACCAGTTTTGGCCACACAGTAGGTGCCACTGCAATCCCTAGCGACCGGCTCTGCAGAGGACTCAGGCAACCTTTGCCACTGAGGACCTCAATAGTCCCTGCAGCAGCCAAAAATTCCTTGTAGCTTTCACAGTGGAGATCCCTTTAGTGTTTGTCATTGTGGACCTCAGCAGCCTGATCCGCAGAGAACACTGGCAAATTTTGCTATTGAGGTAACCTATAGCCATCCACTGCCACACACCCTTTGGAGAAGGAGATGCTGCTGTAACCCTCCCCCCAAGAAGGAGCTACTGTTGTGCTGCCCCAGGACTGAGGATCCCCTCCCCCCAAGCCTATGCATGCCTTGCATCATGGAGCTGTAACAACGCTGCACATGCCTATGCCTCACACACTGGAGCCACCAGTGCTGTGGGCTAGTGTGGTGTCCCAGACCCCGGAGCCACAGTTTCTCAACATGTGCTCATGCTCCAGACCCAGATCTGTGGCTGCTCCATGGGCATTGTACATCAGCCACTGGTGCCACCTCCAATGCGAGCCACCTCCAATGAAGCCAGTGTCAAGAGGGATCCCCTTAGCCATGATTTCCTCCATGGGAAAAAAAGAGATTACGAGGACCCCAGAAGCCTTTGTCACTGAAAATCTCAGCAGCCCTTGTTGCTGCTGTGGATACCCACAGCCTTGGTTGTTAAGGACTCCTGCAATCTTTACTAACACTGACTTCAGGTGACAGAGCTGCACAAAAACCATGCTGCTGTGCCCTCACCAGACCTGGAAGTTCTGCACCCGACTCAGCTAGATCCCAAACACCCACCCACAGGTGAAAATCTTCCCCCACTAAAACCAGTTGGTAAAGCCTAACAGAGGTAACAACTCTATCAAATGCACATGTATCAATGCAAGGCAATAAGAAAAAAAAAATCAAAGAAACATGGTACCACCAAATGAACACAATACTTTTCCAGCAACCAACCCTAAAGAAATGGAGATATGCAAATTGCCTGACAAAGTATTAAAAATAATTGTGTTAGGGGAGCTCAGTGTGCTACAAGAGAACACAGATAGACACTTCAACAAAATCAGAAAAATAATATATTAGCAAATGAGAAGTTCAATAAAGAGATAGAAATCATGACAAATGAGGCATGAGTTGTTCTCCTCCCAAATCTGAGGAGAGATATGGACAATCAGGTACATGAAGCTGAAAGATTTCCATCCAGATTAAACCCAAAGAAGACTTCACCAAGACACATTATAATCAACCTGTCAAAAATCAAAGACAAGTCCATCTGCAGATATTGTTATGGTGGATGCAGCCAGTCAGGTGCTTCTGGGCTCTGGTCTCACCTCTCATGTATGTGGAAGTGCTCATCCAGGTGGGATATAAGCCTCTTCTTCCAGTGATAGGACAACATATTTTGGGGTAGCAAGTATGTCAACTTCTGGGTTTCTTTTGTTATATTCAACATGTGGAGAACATTTATGGGAGGCACGGGTTGTTCATAGGTTTAATGGCAAGACTGTGTTTAGGAGTTCTTGAAACTATGCCCGATGGTAAAGTTTTACAGTATTACCAGGAGTGTGACAAGATTGAGGAGTTAGGACCTTGAAATA
The DNA here is from genome assembly GCF_020740605.2 of Lemur catta. Lineage (NCBI taxonomy): Eukaryota > Metazoa > Chordata > Mammalia > Primates > Lemuridae > Lemur > Lemur catta. The sequence goes on along the minus strand of NC_059147.1, from coordinate 8,737,679 downwards.
TACAGAAAGAAATCTCATCTTCTTTTGACCGAGTTATCAAGGTGACAACTCAAGAGATGATTGCTCATTCTGCTGCTACCCTCATCACAAATTCCTTCCAGGTGAACACTCTGAGATCTATGGTACAATTCATTGGTAGAGAATCCAAGTGTTGTGGACTTTGTGACTTTATAGTAACCATCTATCAGGAAGAGGGCATCCTAGGATTTTTTATAGGTCTTGTTCCTTACCCTTTAGGTGACATCTTTTCTCTGTGGCTCTGTAGCTCACTAGTTTACCTCATTACATCTATGCACTGGACAGTGGAATTTCTACCATGAATGAAATAAAGACTTATTCCTAAGCTGTCACAGGATTTTTTTTTGCTAGTATATTGACCTATCTCTTTGTGCTTGTCTCTAATCTTATGGCTGTCAACAATGATGGGTTTGCTGGTGAATCTCCTCCTTACCCCCCAATGTATACTTCTTGGATAGATTTCTGGTGCATGCTACAAAAACAGGAAATATGAGCTGAAGAAATGTTTTGTTTTTCTGGAAGGTCTTCTTCAGGAAGACTTATTGTCATGATCTGAGAATGTTAATTTGAAGATGTGGGGCAGGGACAGTGACATTTCTATAGTCCCATATGCACAGAATTATGGGAGAGAAGGCTGATTTCTATACAATGTGGTACACTTTTAAAATAATCACTTAATATTGGAGAAAAATATCAAAGACAAAGACTTTTGAAAGCTGTAAGAAAAAAGAAGTTCTTTATGTATAAGGAAACTTCTTATACGATGGCCTTATAAAGCTTTCAGTGAATTTCTTAGCAGAAACTTTGCAGATCAGGAGAGAATAGGATGATATATTTAAAGTTCTGAAAGAAAAAATTGCCAAGCAAAATACTTTACCTGGCAAAGCTGTCTTTCAGAAATGAAGGAGAGATAAAGACTTTCTCAGACAAATAAAAGCTGAGGGAGTTCATCACCATTAGATCTGCCTACAAGAAATGTTAAAGGGAGTCCTTCAAGTTGGCGTGAAAGGATGCTAATTAGTAACAAAAATATAAAAGTATGAAACTCACTGGTAAAAATAAGTGTACAGTCAAATTCAGAATACTTAATGCTGTCATAGTGGTGTGTAAATCATTTGTAACTCTAGTAAAAAGGTTAAAAGACAAAAATATTAAAAATAACTACAGCTAAAATAATTTGTTAATGGATACACAATATAAAGAGATGTAAGCTGTGACATTATAAACATCAAAAGAGTGTGTATGGAGTAAAAGTGTAGAGTTTTTGTATGCAATTGAAGTTAAGTTGTTATTAGCTTAAAATAGACTGTTATAACCATAAATTGTTTAATGTAAGCTTCATGGTAACCACAAATCAAAAACCTGTAGTAGATACACGAAAGATAAAGAGAAAGGAATCAAAGCATAAGAAAAACAATCAAATCACAAAGGAAGACAATAAGAGAGGAAAAAAGGACCAAAAAATCAACAAAACAGCCAGGAAACAAATAACAAAATGGCAATTGTAAGTCCTTACCTCTCAATAATTACCTTGAACGTAAATGAATTAAATTCTCCAATAAAAGCACATAGAGTGGCTGAAGGGAATTAAAGAAACAAGACTCAGATATGCTGCCTACCGGAAACTTACTTCAAATTTAAGGACACACGTAGACTGAAAGTGAAGGGATGGAAAAAGATATTCCATGCAAATAGAAACCAAAAGAGAGTAGGGCTGGCTATGCTTATATCAGACAATAGTCTTTAAGTAAAAAGCTGTAAAAAGAGACAAAAAGGTCATTATATAGTAATAAAGGGGGCTAATTCATCAGAAGGATATAACATTTGTAAATATGTATACACCCAACATTGGAGCGCCTAAATATGTGATGTGAATATTAATTAATCTGAAAGGAGAAATAGCAATAAAATAATAGTAGGAGAGTTCAATACCCCACCTTTAACAATGAATAGATCATCTAGACAGGAAATCAATAAAGAAACATTGGACTTGAACTACACTTTAGACCAAATGGACCCATCAAACATGTATAGAACATTCTATCCAACTGCAGCAAATACACATTCTTCTCAAGTGCACAGAGAACATTCTCCAGGATAGATCATATGTTACACTACAAAACAAGTCTTAACAAATTTAAGGAGATTGATATCATATCAAGTATCTTTTCTGACCATGATGATATGAAACTAGAAATCAATAACATGAGGAAACCAGGAAAATTCACAAATTGTGGAAATTAAACATACTCCTGAACAACCAATGAGTCAAAGAAGAAGTCAAAAGGGAAATGAAAAATATATTGAGACAAATGAAAATGGAAGCACATCACATCAAAACTTGTGGGAGGCAGTAAAAGCAGTTCTAAGAGGGATGTCTATAGTGACAAACATCTCCATGAAGAAAAAAAAGAAAGATCTGGGTATAGATCCAAAGGAAATAAAATCACTATCTTGAAGCAATATCTGCATTCCTATGTTCATTGGAGCATTATACACAGTAGCTAAGGTATGGAAACAACTGAAGTGTCCATCAATGGGTGAGTGTTTATATATATTAATATAATATGTATATTTATATATAATATATAACACATATATTGTATATAACATTACATATAATATTTAACACACATATTATATAACATTTGACATATATAACATATAACACATATATCATATAACATATATGTTATATATAATACATAATATAAAATATATTATGTATGATAGAACATTATTTGGGCTTAATAAAGAAGGAAATCCTGCCATTTATGGCAACAGGAATGAATCTGGAAGACATTATATTAAATGAAATAAGCCCAATATGGAAATACAGATATAGCATGATCTCACTTACAAGTGAAATCTAAAAAAACTGAACGCATAGAAACAGAGTCGAAGGGTGGTTACCAGGAGTAGAGGGTGGAGGGATTGGTGAGATGTTGGTCAAAGGGTACAAACTTGCACTTCTACTATGAATAAGTCTGGAGAGCTAATGTACAGCATGGGGACTATAGTTAATAATAATGTGTACCCAAAATTTGCAAAGAGGGTAGATCTGAAGTCTTCATTCTCACAACACAAGCATGCGCACACATGCACACACTCAGTAACTATGTGAGTGATAAATATGTTAATTACCTTGATTGTGGTAATTGTTTCACAATATATGTGTATATGAAAACACCACTTTGTACACATTTAATATAAGCAATTTTTATTTGTCAGTTATACTTCAACAGAGCTGAAAAAAAAGGAAAAAAATAAACTAGCTGTTGGCAAACTTTTTCCGTAAAGGACCAGCTAGTATATGTTTTCAGCTTTGCAGGTCACAGAATCTCTTCTGTGATTATGTGAAAGTGGCCATGGACAATAAGGAAACAAATGACATGGTTGTGTTCTGATAAAACTTTATTTACAAAGCAGGAAGTGGGATGAACTTGGCCTGTGGGCTGTTGTTTGCCAAACCGTTACCTAAAGCAATGGGGCTATAATGGTGGGATGTCAGATATCAAGGAAGAGATGCAGGGAGAGATTATTTTCTAGGAGATTAGTGGAATTCACTTGGTCAGAAGACCTCTCTGGCATCCTTAAACCACTTTTGATTTTCTTGAAATTCACTTGTTCATTTATTTATTCATTAATTCATTGCTTAAACCATTGATTGAAAAATGCACGTTCCCTCTGTCAGATCCCTGTGAGCAAGAATAGTCACTGACTGCTGGGGTCAATGGCTGCAGTTGCTGCTCCTAGCAATGCTCCCTCTAGGAGTCCTTGCTAACGTTCCTGCTGTTGGCTTCAAGCTGGCACTTTTTGAGAGAGGCTCTTTCTATGGAATTAGGAAGGACTGGTCTTAAGTGCAAGAAAGACATTACTGCTGTAAAGACACTCAAAACATTATATTAATAAATATGTCTAAAATAATGAAACCCATTTTCTATAATCAAATCAGTACCTACTGATCAACATGAATTTTGCCTTCCAAAATAGTTACTTGGAAATCTTACCACTCTCAAGATATTGCTATTACTCTGAAAAATTTTAAAATTCCAGAGCATATGGAATGTGCTTTTGAAGATTTTTTTCTCATTTATAAATGCAACACGTTACATTATAGAATTTTTAGAAAACAAAGAAATGAAAACAACATCATATGTAATCCTAATACTATTACCCAGTCTTGAAAACATGACACATATATTCCTATTATCTCTTGCATAGCTTTGTTCAGTTAGGTTGCTATAAACCATGTGGACATTGGTTTGCTGGGCAAGAAAAAGACTACGTTGGGGTAAAAGGCAGCTAGGGAAGTTGGAAGGTGTGGGTGGGATAGTGTAAGTCAGTCTTAGGAGGATTGGAGCCAAGCAGGCAGGGTTGGGACCTCACTGTGCCAGCTCCATTCTGCAGAGAAAGTCCAGTGCTGCATGCAGGTCATTAGTGTGGGTGATACCCAGGGTGACAGGGATCTTCCCCTAGGACATACCCTTCCAAATAGTCATGAGGCGTCAGCTACCTGTGGGGTACTGGCACATCTATTGGGACAAAATGTGGCAAGTGCCTATCACAGAATCCGGCTGTTCAGTCAAGTATTTGTTGAATGAATGAATAAAAGTATATTTCTTTTGGAAATCTAGTGAGTAGGAATTCTTTATCCTTTAAAGGTAGATTTCATTTTTGGAAATAGCCAATAGTCATTTGAAGTCAATGTTTTGACACAGTGAATTATCAATATGTGTGACATTGTTCCTGAACATAAATGAGGTTTAACTCTAAAATAATGGGAACAACTGGGATGGTAGTTGGAGGGTTTGGATTCTAGTCTCTGCTCTGACATTATATGCCCTATAACTTTGGGGAAGCCCATTCATACATCCATCTATCCATTTATCTATCCATCCATCCATCCATCTATCCATTCATACATCATGGTGTACAGGGGAGACAAGATCTCTGTCTTTTGGAGTTTACAGCCTTCTCTATACCTAATGAATCCAATTTACGACAAGTTTCTTGGTTGGGAGAATTATTTTGGCTTTCTGTACCTGCAGCCTTGGTTTCGCAACAGACTTGCCAGTCACTGTAGCTGTAAGTTGGGCACAACATTTATCTTTCTAGGATGCAGTTTCCCAGTGTTTTTAACAAAAGGGTTCAATTAGATCATCATGAGCTGGCATGCAGATCATAATGATCTAATTAAAAATTCTTGCACCATTAAAATTCTTCAATTTTTTCTAGAAATGACCCCAAATGGTCATACCCCACTTTCCTATTTCAAAATCATCTTTGCAAGTAGGATAGAAGACCAGAATGTTTCAGCCTCAGGAGCAGATAGATATTTGGTATAATTTTTAAATTTGTTTTTTAGAAGTTATTTATAAAAGTAATACTATTATAATCAATGTAGAAAATTTGGAAACAAAGAACAGCAATACTAAACACACACATATACAGTCATGAGTTGCTTTACGGTGGGGATATGTGCTGAGAAATGCATCATCAGGCAATTCCACTGTTGTGTGAACATCACAGGATGTACGTACACTAACCTAGATGATACAGCCTACTAAACACCTAGGCTATATGGTGTGGCCTATTGCTCCTGCGCTACAAACCTGGATGGCATGTTACTGTACATTAACAACACAATGGTAAGTATTTGTGCGTCTAAACATTCCTAACCGTAGAAAAGGTCTAATAAAAAAATCTTACGAGACCACTGTTGTATATGTGATCCGTCATTGACTGAAATGTCATTATATGGTGTATGACTGTGTGTGTGTGTGTGTAAAACTCAGATCATTGTATTATTACCCCACGTGGAGGTAGCCACTACACATGTAGATGAATCTACACTCATTGATAAATAATACCTATTTTGTCTATAGAGAGGAATAACTAACACAATGAGAAATGAAATGATGCCCTACATGTTTTATAACCTCCTTTCACTTGGTAATATATTGTGAATATTTTCAGCATTTCCTCTTCAACGACTTGCTTTTTTAAAAGACTGGAAGGCGTTCCATTGACTGCGTACAGTGGCAGCACTTTCAGATGTAACTTTCCTCCTCCGTGGGGCGAAACAGCTCGTGCCCAACAGTCCCACCTCCTTTCCACCTCCTTTTCTTTCTCCTCTTCCTTCTGTTTTTCCTCTTCCTCTTGGCTCTTCTTTTTCTTCCTTTCCCTCTTTCTTCTCTTCCTTCCTCTTTCTTTTCTTTCCCCTTCTCCTTTTTCTCATCTTTTTCTCTTCTTTTGATATTATAATTGAGCCGGTCATTTGCAGACATGTCAGGCCAGTGAATAGATCGTGTGTGTGCATGTGCCTGTGCGTTTTGATGGCTGCGCTGCTGGCCTTGAGTCGGCTGATGCACTGAAGGCAGGTCTTAGAGACACCTTTGGAAAGCCCGTTGGTCCTCGGGGAGTCGCAGCCTCACTGGAGCATTCAAGGTGGTAGATGTGGGTCAAATATAAGAAAGGCTTTTTATTTCTTCTTTGGGTTAGACATACACGGGATTGAATTGAGTCATCTTTAGTAGTGAGTTCTCTGTTTCTGGCTGCATTCGAGCGAGCAGAGGCTGTTGGACTGCTCCCTATAGGCGTTGCAGTGTTTCCGGATGAAAAACCGTGTCTAAGCCAAACATTTTGGTCCTGTACCAGATTTGGATTTTAGTCTGGGGGTACCTTTAGGTTAGATTCTGTGATCTCTAAACTCCTTCCAAGTATTAGATTCTCTGATTCCATGACTCTTGTGACATAGACTTTTTTTCTAAGGTGCTAGTATTTAACTTCCTGAAACTGATGCTGGTAAAAAAACTTGAATGGAAAAGGAGGTTTAACTAATTGCAAATAATGAGATTTCAGTTTATTTGGGAGTTTCAATAGTTCAGGCTTTCCCTACTCCTCATTTCTATGGATACATGATGGGATGCCTTAATGATGAGAGTATTAAATGTATGTGGAGGCAGGTAGGGCAGGTGATGCACACACGTTCTAGACAGACTGATGTTAGTTTCTACCTGCGTGCTTGAACAAGCTACTAGGTCCTGCATGAAATGTCACACTAAAGACCCCTTAAATGCCTTGACTGAGCAATTTGGCCGGACCCTATCTTCCCATTTCAAAACGTTTCAGATTTCCTTTGCTCCGTGAAATGCATGAAAGCTGCTTCTGACCACAGAGACTAATGTGCTGTCCCTTTTATCTCCAGAACGGGCTCCCAATTGGTTCCAGGGAAAGTGATTTCCCCAAAGTTGGCTGCCAGCTGTAATTGGCTTATATGTGACCCATCCATTTCGCCATGCTCGTTAGAGCTGGGTGCTGGGGTCTCTTCAGTCCCTGGCAGGCAGCCGGACAGAGGCAGTGCACACTAGCTGGTGCAGAGGTGGAACCCTTGGAGGTGGCTGGCCTACCTGCGTACTCCGTGCACCGTTGGGTGAAGCGGGTCTAGTGTGGAGACTGCCCTGGAAACCAGGCGGACAGTGGGAAATACTGATGGAAAAAAGACTCCATCTTTCCTCCCTTTTTATTTCCCTCTTCCCCTCATTTCCTTCCTCCATTCTCCGTTTAAAAGCAATAGTGATGAATTGTACAAATCGCTTGGGTGTGAACCTGGCTTTGCCACCTCCTTCCTGCAGAACCTTGGCTAAGCTTCTAAGAATGTCACTGCCTCAGTCTCTTCATCTGTAAAACGGGAATAACAATAGCACCTACTTCAAAGTGTTGTTGAGAGGACTAACCTGGTTCATGTAAATAAAGCACTTAGGACAGTGCCTGGCGAGTCAGGAGGGCTATGCAGGCGCTGGCTAATTTTCTCTGAGGGGACCCAGTGCCTGCTATGGCCTGAGCACAGGCTCTATGCTGGGTGTTGGGTACGTCTCACATTTGCAGAGCCCCAAGAAGACATGACGGACTTTTCCTTTTCCTCATCTTCCTACCTTCCCATGTTCTCTCCCTCCTCTTTCTTCCTTTCTGTATTCGTTTCCTATTGTTGCTGTAACAAATGATCACCAACTTTCTGGCTTAAAACGACACAAATCTATTGTCCTACAGTATGGGTCAGATGTCTCACCGGGCTAAAAAGTCAAGGTGTCAGCACCATGTGTTCCTTTCGGGAAGTTCTGGGGGAGAATTTGTTTCCTTGCCTTTTGCAGCTTCTAGAAGCTTCTCCCATTCCTTGACTCGGGGTTCCCTTCATATCACTCTGCTTCCATTGCCACGTCTTCGCTGACTCTCTTGCCTCCCTCTTTCTCATAAAAGCCCTTTGTGATTACCTTGGGCCCAACGGAAATCCCCTCCAGGATCTCATAAAAGCCCTTTGTGATTACCTTGGGCCCAGGAAATCCCTCCGTCTCAAAATCTGCAAAGCCCCTTTTGCCATAGAAGGTGGCACATCCCCAGGTCCCAGGGTTCGGACATGGTTACTGGGAGGCCATTAGCCTGCCTACCACACTGTTTTCTCCCTTCCTTCCTTTTTTTTTTTTTTTTTTTTGAAACAGAGTCTCGCTCTGTTGCCCGGGCTAGAGTGAGTGCCGTGGCATCAGCCTAGCTCACAGCAACCTCAGACTCCTGGGCTCAAGCGATCCTCCTGCCTCAGCCTCCCGAGTAGCTGGGACTACAGGCATGCGCCACCATGCCCGGCTAATTTTTTTTTGTATATATATATTTTAGTTGGCCAGATAATTTCTTTCTATTTTTTTAGTAGAGACGGGGTCTCACTCTTGCTCAGGCTGGTCTTGAACTCCTGACCTTGAGTGATCCACCCGCCTCGGCCTCCCAGAGCTAGGATTACAGGCATGAGCCACCGCGCCCGGCCTCCCTTCCTTCCTTTTAAAAATGCTTGTTTAAAAAAAGTCCTGTTCATGAACTTCCCTGAGCCGGTGTGGAGCATGGGGGGAGCTTGGTTCCAGGCCCGTCACTGCCACGGACGTGCCCCATGTGTGATCCTGGGTAAGAACTAGCCCACACCTGTGACACAGGGGTTGGACTCATCATGCAGCACCCAACCTCAGATGTGCAAAATCACCATTTCCTTGATTTTCTTTTAATTGAGCTCATTAAATTGATCTGACTCTGAAGCTGCTGAGCCCCCACCTTGCTTGCTGTGGGAAAATCACTCTCACTCTGCTTGGTGGAGCTTTCTCCATTCCCGATTGTTCCAAGCTCAGGGCGTCCCAGAATGCACACTCCTCAGGCAGGCTACTCCGGTTTTCACAGCATTGGTCTCTAAGGCCCCCTTTGAGATGTCCATTGTCCCAGCCAGTGTGGTCCCTATGGTACCATGCACGCAGCCAGAGAATTTTGGTGGTCTTGATAACCCCTGTGCCTGGCACCCAGGAGCCCTGGTGCACCTCATAGCCCTTCCTCTTTGGGGTTTAACCAGCTGAGGAAACAGGGTCTGAGGCCCTGGACCCACTGACCTCCACCTGGTCCCCATTTTGGGGACCCTCTCTTGGTACTTCTCTCCTGCTACACTCAGTGTAACCTTGTCAAAAGGATTTTTATTATACAAAGTCCGGGAAGAGAAGTGTCTTTTGGGCAACTTCAGCTTTGGGCTTTCCAACATCTACTCCTGCGGAAGCAAAAGAGTCTGCCTCTCTGCTTAAAACAGCTAAACAGAAAAAATATTAATTGAACAAGTGCAAGTGAATGGATCGATGAATTATCCTGCCTCGAACAGTTTTCAAATGCTATTCTGCAGAGCCGCTCGGTTCCTCAGAGCGAGATCTCACGGGTGGAGTTGTAGATCTGCCTCCCTCACTTCGACAGGAGCAGCCACTCTGTTGTTCGTTTAGTGCATTAAAGATTCTAAGGATTCTATGGTTAAAAAATATTTGAAACCACTGGAGTAGGTGATCTCTAGGGCCTCGGTCAGTTCCACGGTGTATAATTTTTATGCTTCAGCAAATTCAGCGGCCTTATGAAGATGTCACTTGTTTCTATTATCTGGCTTTGTATTTAGCCAGAGTCCTCTGTTATTAAAAATGTCCGTATAATTCACCTGCAGCACAATAGTCTTTGTTCATAGCAATGCAGTGTGTGACCTAGGGAGACATAAGCTTTGCCTGTATCCCTTATTATTTTTTTTTTTCAGAATGTGTTTTTAAACCTAGGATTATTTCATTGAAGGGGATAACCATTTCAACAAGATATTTTACACATGCGCACACACGAGCACACAAACATACGCATATGTATATAATATATACAAAATGATAAAAATGCATGTCATGGGAGAAAATTGGGAACATCCAGAGCAACTTAAGAAGAAAATAGAGATCGCCAATAACTCCAGATTGATCACTGTTTACATGTGGGGATATTTTCTTTTCTAATATTTAAAAAATTATTTGTACAATGTGTACAACAATTACTAGTACAAAATAGGGAATGTGCCACGTTTGTAGTTTTATATGTTGATTTTTTTCATATAATATCTCATAAGCATTTTTCTCATGTCATTAATTTTTTAAAAAACATGATTTCAATGAGCGCCTAAGACTCTATAATATACGTGTGCCATAGTTGACTTACCAAGTTCCCTATTACTGGATATTTGAAATGTTTCTAATTTGTCATGATTATCAATAAGAGTATGAGGAACACATCCATAGACAAATGTTTACTTGCATCCCTAAACATTTCTTGAGATAGATTCGAAGACATAGTGAGCTATGATAGCATGACTACACTCTAGCCTGGACCACAGAGCAAGACCCTGTCTCTAAAAAATAGAAGACATTTAAAAAATTTTTAAGAAGTGACAATCTGTGTGGTTTTAAATTTAATGGAATATCTCAGCATCTCCCATAGAACAGTTTTTCCTAAAAAATAAAGGATGCAGAAATAAGAACATGGCTAAAATAAGCCAGAGTATTTACATATAAAAATGGAAAAAGAGAAAAAAAAGTCTTCTAGTTCTGATGTGACCCACTGTTAAGGTCTGAATGTGTCCCCCAAAATTCATGTGTTGAAACTTAATTACCACTGTGACAGTATTAAAAGGTGAGGGCAAAGCTCTCATGGATGGGATTAGGGACCTTATAAAGGGGCTTGTGGGAGGGGGGTTTGTTCTTTTTTGCGTCTCTGCCGTGTGTGGACGCAGCCTTCCTCCCCTCTGGAGGACGCAGCAAGGAAGCACCATCCTGGACCTTCACCAGACACTGAACCTGCCGGCACCTTGAACTTAGACTCCCCAGCCTCCAGAACTGTAAGGAAATAAATTTCTGTTCTTCATACGTTGCCCAGTCTATGGTGTTTTGTTATAGCAGCACAAACAGACTGAGACACCCTCCTTTCAGCTGACTCTGTTCTCTAACACAGTGATCATAGGGTGGTGTTTGTGGACTTTGTTCCATCAGGCTAGTAAAAGTACCTGGGGCTGATGAGTAGGGCCTGTCCTCAGGGAACCTGTTTAGAGCCATCCCAGTGATTTTTCATTTGGCAGCACAAGGATTTAGGTTATAATTCCAATAGGAAAGAGCCTCTGAAGCCGATCTGTGAACGTGGTGCTCTGCCCCAAATCCCATGGTAGGACAGTAACAGATGCCATGTCTGCCCAGTAGAAAAAGGCCCCAGGTTCCTTTCCAAACTTGCGTGAGTTATTGAATCCCTCAAGAGGCTGCAGGGACCTTTTTTCCATTACAATTTGGTGACTTCGGTTTCACCGTTGGAGTTGATCTTGGGGCTTCTTCTCTCTACCTGGTTTGCTCTTCCTTATAGTGTGTTACAGTGATTATAATTCCTTTTAAAATACTTTAGAACAATTAGTGTGAGAGTAGGCACGTGCCCGTTAATTTACCTGATGGTCAGGTAACACACCAGCAGCATGCACAGTCAGGGGTGGACAGCTACCATTCCATCATGTGGAACCAGACTCCAGACAGAGGGGGCTACTGCAATCTTTCTTCCGTCGTTTCTAGATCACCAGCAAAGGATTTGCTAATTAGCACACTGGTATCAAAAATGGATTTTTATTGGCAAATTTAGTGACTTTTAATTTTGATGAATGCTCAACATGAGCTTCAGATATGCAGTTTGGGCTAAAATAAGTAGCTTAGAGACATTCTCCTGTCTTGCATGAACCTAGCAAGGCTTGTAGCCTGTAGATTCAGGGATATCACTTGAACTGGGATCCTTGATCAGTTCTTGAAAGGGATCCTTAATCAGTCCTGTGTCCAACCATTGGTTTAGGAGGTTTCTGATCACAGGATTCTAACCAGCGATCATAGAATCCTGCTCTAATCTGCTTTGAATAAACTTTCATACAGGGACAGATCAGAGCACCAGAAATGTCAGAAAGCTAGGGCTTCTTCAAGCCCTAGAATTGATCAGATGAAGTGCTTAGTGCCTGCTTTGTTAATGAATGTCTATTTGATTAATGCTGGTAGATGTGACTGTTGGCAACCCAGGACAACTGGACCGAGCTTCAGTCTTTCTTCTGCTAAATCAGAGATCACAGAGGAGTCCGTGGAGGGGTTAGCCCATGTTAGACAATGTCTGTCTGGCTGTGTATCTTCTCCTAAGTACAAGGATGAGCCAGCCCGTCCAAGATCTGCATCTGATTTGATTCAGGGAATCTTATCTGAGTTCCAAGAGCAGTTCTGGCTCTAAAACCATTAAAAAAAAAAAAAAAAAAAAGACAAAAGGGAAAAAAAAGAAAGAGAAAGAAAGAAGAGGTTGACTATTGCTATTTAGGCTTTTGTGTGTAATTTTAATTTTGATGGACCTCTTCAATGGTAGACATCCATAATGGATGCAATACGGCAAGACAAACAAAGAGAGCCCGTGCACGAACACAGAGGTACTTGGTCCATGGTGTGGCTATGTCAAGTTCCTGAAAGGCCACGCTGGCTGTGACACTGAGCCCCTCATTTACATTTCTAGCTGTGACCTGAGGACTGAACTGATGTGTGAGCAGGGAAGGTAGCTTCCCACATGAATGATGTGCTCACGACCTTTTTCTGTCACCTCCTCTCGAGAAGATGTTAGGAAAAGTTTTCTAACTTGGTTGGTATAAAAAACCAGATTAGGATAATAAGCTTGAAAAATTCCACGGTATTTCTCCTGTTGTAGGTGTAAATTCAGTGGTTTTTCACATAGTGGGTAGCAATAAATGTTCGTTAAATGAATGAAGTTTGTTTTGGGATTTAAGCTAATGGAGCAAATCTGTTGTCTGAATTTTAAAATCTTTGTTTTCTTAAAGTTAAAGAAAAATATCTGATGGTGTCCTGCATTTCCATAATACTGCTACTGTTAATTAATAATGATAATAGATAACAGGTATTAAGTGTTTACCCTGTGCTACTTGTTCAGCTTCCTAAATATTATGTAATTTAATCATCACAACTCAATTCTATTATTATCTTCAATTTTATTTTTTTATTTTTATTTTTGTTGTTGTTAGCCTTACAATGGAAAGGATGTATATCCTCAATTTTAGCCGAGGTAACCAAGGCTTGGAGAGATTGTCATGCACCAAGACACATGGCTAAAAAGTAGTTATTTTACTTGAACCCAGGCAGTCTGCTTCTAAACCCCATGTTTTAAACCCCAAGCATTACTGCTTCTCTGTTTTTGATATCATAAGCACCGCTATTGTATAATGTCTTCTTAAAATAATAATTTTTGGAGTATCTCTTCTTTTTTTTGCAACACCGTCACCCAGCAGAATCCCTTGCTATTTATGGGGTTTATTGTCAGCATTCATGCTGAAAAAGTTAGTGTCTTAACCTTAATATCCCTAAAGATTAAACCTGTGGATGTCTGACAACAAGAATACAGCTACCACTTAGTGAGTGAATATTATATACCAGACACTTTGTACATTTTATTGCTAATCCTTACAAACAACTCTGAGAAATAATTAGTTACTTCATCATCCCCATTTACAGATGAGGAAACTGAGGCTCAGAGAGGTTACATGAATAGCTTTGGGTCACATAGTCTACCACTAGCAAAACTGGGATTTGAACACGGGTCTGTGAGATGCCCTGATTTTTCTTGTTCTAATTAGTGCTTAGGCCCATTCTGGGCTATAGCGCTGGTGTAGCTTCCATGTACGTTTCCTCTGGGAGATGTTTCCTTTGTAAGGCTTGGAATACCCAGTCGGATCTGGCAGAGTGTCTGGTCCGGTTAGGAGCAGCTCAGACATTTGCCAGGGACTCACTTGGGCTGTTTCTTTGAACCTGATCGGCTGTCTTTGTACTGACACAGCAAACCCCATTGTTAGGGGAAGGGCGGCCTGTCTTACTCTGCAGGTTGAGCTGGGCAGACCCCAGCTATGCTCATCCTGACTTGGATTAGTACTCTTACCAGTAATAAAAAATTAATTCTAGCACTTGAGCTAATTGGGATGAAAAATGTGACACCCAAGCCAGAAATAAGCTTAATGAAGCCCATTAAATAATTTAATGATTACATAATTACATTCATTTAAAATGCAGGAATTGATTACTCTCAAATTAATTTTACCATCTCTGTACCTTTTTGAGTACATTTATTTTGAACAAAATGAAGGATTAGTTTCATTTCTGATGGGCACTCTGCCATTAATAACCATGTCTCATTATAATGAGAAAATGTTGTGTTTTGAATAAGTTCATGTGACCATATATTTCCAGATAACAGACAAGCTTGTTCAGCGTGGAGATTTAAGCTATTGAAAGGGTCTTACTAATTTGAATCATAAAATTAGTAAGTGGAAGATTGATGTGCTCAGTGAACGGAAGTCTGGATGGTAAAATCTGGTGCAATCCAGCTAATTAGGGGCTAGAGCAGGGTGTTCTGGATGCTCCAAACCAGTTGCCAAATAAGGTATATGGGATAGGAAGGGCTAAAACTTAAAGGCTTCAGAGTGGACACACAGGGACACAAAGGAACATAATGGATACTTAATGCTTTTCTAGCATCTTTTCCTTCCTCCCTTTCCAAAAGCCCCTAATTTCTATTTGGCAATTTTGAGGTCGAAGACTCCTTCCTAGGCTCCAAGGGTACAGCATGTGACCTGCTAAGCCAACTGCTGCATTTCTTCTTCTTCTTCTTCTTCTTCTTTTTTTTTTTTGAGACAGAGTCTCACTCTCTTGCCTGGGCTAGAGTGCCATGGCTTCAGCCTAGCTGACAGCAACCTCAAACTCCTGGGCTTAAGCAATTCTCCTGCCTCAGCCTCCCAAGTAGCTACAGGCATGCACCACCATGCCCGGCTAATTTTTTCTATTTTTAGTTGTTTGGCTAATTTCTTTCTATTTTTAGTAGAGACGGGGTCTCACTCTTGCTCAGGCTGGTCTCGAACTTCTGAGCTCAAGCAATCCTCCCGCCTCGGCCTCCCAGAGTGCTAGGATTACAGGCGTGAGCCACCACGCCCGGCCTGCATTTCTTCTTTCTGCCCATTGTGATCTGTGTGGAGGTGAGTCTGCGACCTAAGGCTGTCCAATTACAATGAATCTCAGGACCCTTTCAGGGAATTCTGGAACAAGACTCTCTTTTTTTATTTTGACTATGAATGAAGACGCAGGCCCACAGAGGAAGCCAGTCTTAGGACAAAACTGAACGGAAGAAAGCAGAACTGAGAGACAGAAGGACAGCAAATCTTGGTGACAGTGCTGAATCCCAGCATCAAGCCTCTCCTGAATCTACATTTGGGCCTTTTCATTACAGGAGCTAATAAATTCCTTCTGTTGTTGAAACCATTGTTGCTTACAATCGAAAGCATCCTGAAAGAAGTAGGATTTCATGGTTACAGGATTTTTCTTTGCAAGTATATACTTTACAGCTTTAGAATCCTAGAATTTCAGGCCTGTGAGAGACTTTAAGGGTCACCAATTCCAATAGGGGTGCCACCAATTCCAACAGAGATACCATGTGATCTGAGAAATTGATTTGTGGTCTTATATGGGTGTCTTGCATTTGCATGTTTTCAGAATGCTCCAGATACTCACGACAAAGGCTGTCTTTCAGGGAGCTGAGCAGGGGCCACCATGCCATGAAACCATTAGGGTTGGGCAATGAGCTGAGATGCTCTTTGTAGTCAGCAAGATCTGACGATAGCAAATCCTTGCTCTTCTACTACGTAATCTAGGCTGTTTCTATACTTGTAAAATGGGCATTACTTTGTGGATTTTAAAAAAAACAAATGTGTGTGTGAAAACGGAAATGGAGATGTTTATGAAACATCCTGGGGCGTGGCACACAAACAGTGCATAGTGCTGGTTAATTTCGTTTACTTTTTCTTTTGAAACCAGAAAGTTCTTGATGCATCAGTGGTTTCCCCCAGTCTTTCCCTTCAGGTCTCTCACTAGAGACTCAGGGATCTGATTCTTAGGAAGATACACATATCTCTAGAGGATCTATTGGTCATTTACACTTCTATGAAAATTTGAAGTGGCTAGCAGTGATTTATTTGTTAGGATCGATGAAAGATGGGAGTAAGCAGATTTTGATTAGGGTGAGAGGTCAGATGGCACGTTCCTGAATGCCATGGAGGGTGTGTTGAAGGAAGAGAAAGGCATCAAATAGAGACAAATAATCCACTTTTCCAGACAAAGGTTTTGGGTCCTTTTAAGGGTGTCTGAAACACAAATAACATTGGTGCCATTGTGGAGCCACACCACAGTGAGGAGTTTTGCCTTAAAAGTATAGTTTAATTATCACAAGTCACTCCCTAACAGCCTCTCTGGAGGGCCCGACAAGGATACTCCTGTTCTTATAACAGCTTCTGAGAAATAAGGGGTTTTCAGGCATGAAAAATACACATCATTTTATAATGGCTGAGAAACTCTTTTTTTCCAAACATTTGTTAATTTTTTTTTAAGCCAAAAAGACATATTTGCTTATATAACTTGAGCACTCCGTGGAGTCACACGTCAGTCATAGCAGGATTCAGGGGCTCGACATGAGGAACCGTCTCTCTCCGTCTCTGGTTTTCTTGATGTTGGCTTCATTTTCAAACAGGATGACCCCAAGTGGTGGCGAAGATGACTACTGCCTGTCCCAGGTTTATTAGCTTAGCTTTGCATATATAATCTCCCGTTCTCAATGCAAGTTTGCCAGGTACCTATTATTACCCCCATTTTACAGGTGAACAAACTGAGGCTCAGAAAAGTTCAGTAAAGGTCAGCTAGCATGGAAAGGCAGAACCTATTATGGATTGAATCGTATCTCCCCAATATTCCTATGTTGAAGTCCTAACCCCCAGTATTTCGGAATTTGAGCTTATTTGGAGATAAGTTCTTTTCATAAGTAATTAAATTAAAATAAAGTCATTAGGATGAGCCTTAATCCAATATGACTGGTGTATTTATAAAAAACGAAAATTTGGAGACAGACGTGCCCAGGGCAAAGATGATGTGAAGAGACATAGGGAGAAGACGGCCATCTATGAACTAAGGAGAAAGACCTAGAACAGAAATCTTCCCTCACAGCCCTCAGAAGGAACCAACCCTGGTTGGTCTGAGTGCAGTGTTGTTACAACTAATTGATCACAACCAGATTTCTTTGTTCCTTCACTCCCACAGCTTCAGTTAACTAGCCTTAAAAAAAAAAAGGAACCAACCCTGCTGACACCTTTTTTTTTTTCAGACAGAGTCTCGCTCTGTTGCTTGGGCTAGAGTGCAGTGGAATCATCATAGCTCACAGCAACCTCAGACTCCTGGGCTTAAGCAATCCTCCTGCCTCGGCCTCCCGAGGAGCTGGGACTACACACCACCACGCCTGGCTAATTTTTCTGTGTTTAGTAGAGATGAAGTCTCGCTCTTGCTCAAGGCTGGTCTCAAACTTCTGACCTCAAATGATCCTGCCAGCCTGATCTCCCAGAGTGCTAGGATTATAGGTGTGAGCCACCGTGACCAGCCCCTGCCAACACCTTGATTTTGAACTTCTAACCTCCAGAACTGTGAGACAATACATTTCTGTTGCCTAAGCCACCCACTTCGTGGTACTTTGTTGCAGGGGCCCTAGTGACCTAACATAGAGCCCAAATTTGAGTTCAGATCCGTCTGACTCCAAAGCTGCTGTTCTTTCTCCTGCACCGCACTGCTCCACCACGTGGTAATGTGTGTTGCCAACTGAGTTTTACAAGATGGATTCATTTTCTGAACTGGAAAGTAAAATGTGTTTCTGGATGGGACTCAGTAGGTACTTTCTGCTGTCACAAACCCTTAGAGGAAGGCGAGCACTTTCTCCAGGCAGCTGCGCTTGAACAACTCCAAACAATCCAGGGTGAAAGAAGCAAACACGTAATCTTCCCACTGAGTAATTGCTGATTATAATTGAGAGAACATTTAAATGTGTTCAATTAAAGTCCCACGTGTATAGCCGTGGTGACAGCCCTTGGTGGCCCTGACAAAGAGGAGAGTTTGCTTTTGCCTTCATGGGTAACCTGAAGAGGCAATCTGAGCAGCACTGAGTCTTCCCCTCCATGTGCCTGTTACATATTATAAGATTGTCGCCGGATATTCACTCATTGTCTTAACAAACATATCTGAAGCTTCTCCCGTGTATGAGTCCCAGTGTTCGACTGAATAAAGCCGCACTCTCTGATAGCAATACAGGACAAGCCACAGTTGTGAGCCACTCGGGCTATTTAAAATTTTCTAGTAGGCATGTTAAAAAAGTAAAAGGTGAAATTAACCGCAATGATATTTTATTTAAGACAATCTACCAAAAATATTTTCAGTTCAATGTGTAATCAACATACAAATTGTTTCTGTGATAGTTTTACTGCCTTTTCTTCTTGGTAAATCTTTCATTTTCTGGTGTGTCTTTGTCCCCGACAGCACATCTCCGTGTGGACCCGCCACATTTCTGATGTGGCTGGTGGCTCCTGTGTTGGACGCTGCAGGTCTAGAGGATGATGCTGTTAAAATGATGGTGGTAATAAGAATCATAACTTCCATTTATTTCTGTACCATGTGGCATGAATGCTCTTTCTACATGTATTGTCTTTTCTTAAAGATTAAGTTTTGAATACATTCATACAATTTAAAATAAAAACACAAAAACTACATGGCAAAATGTCTTGCCCTCTGTCACCATCTCCCCAGTTCCCAATCCTTAAAAACAAAAGAACCCACTTTTATTGGTTTACTACATGTTCTTACATTTTCTTTAAGCAAATATGTTCTTATTTTCCCTTCTTCTTTTTTTTTAACCTAAAGGTAGCAAATTATATACGTGTTCTGCATCCTGTGTTTTTCACTGAACAATTTATCTTAGAGGTCTTTTCATATTAGCACATAATTTCTTGGTTCTTGTTCACAGCTGCATTGTATGGAGGTACCATAATTTGTCTCCTACAGATGAACATTAGGGGTATTTCTAGGGTTTGTAATTAAAAGCAAGATATTGCAATGAATATCTTGTACATATGTCATTTCACATGTATGTAGGATTGGATAAATGCCTGGAACTGGGATTTCTGGGCCATAGGTAAATGTGTATAAAATTTGAGAGGTTATTATCAAATTGTCTTCCCTAAGGGCCGTCCCAATTCACGCTTCTCCCATCAATGTGCAGGGTGTTCATGTTGTCTTATTTAATCCTTAAACTGTGTGTGGTATGCATTATTATACCCATTTTTCAGATAAAGAAATTGAGGGCTCAGATTACCTACATGACACACACAGTAACATGTATGTATATGAGCAAAGCCCAAGATTCAACCCAGTTCTGTTATATAGACACATGTACACACACACACACACACACACACACACACACACACACACATCATAAACTTATAAAAAATTGGGAAGTACAATTCAAAGAAATTTTTTTTCTGGATTATTTGAGAGTAAGCTGCCAATTTGACCCCACCTTGACATAGGTCATTCCTGAACATCTTGGGATGAATTTTCATTGATTTGCTATGAAGCAGCAATAATAAAAATAAGCACAGTATAGTGAGTTTTTCATCAGGTTAAAGTTATTCAATACAAAGGATGGTACTTTATGGCCTCCCAACTTTTGGAGTTCTCATATGTCCTTTCTTTGATGAAATTGTGGGTGTGTTAGATCTGGCTAAATTTTACACCTTTTACTATGAAAATTGCCAACATTTACAAAAGTAGAACAGTATAACGAACCCCATGTACCCAGCATGCAACTTCAACAAATACCAGTAAATGACCAATCTTGTTTCATCTAACCTCCCTCCCACACCCCTACCCCAATACCCTTTGGATGAGTTTAAAACAAAATGTGGACATTATATAATTTTACCCATAAATTTTATCAGTATGTTTGTGTGTAAGAACTATTAAAAAAAAACCCATAACCACTATAGATATGGTTGCTTTAAGTGCTCACTTACCTGGATTTTTATTTTATTTTAGTTTTTTAGAGACAGGGTCTTACTCTGTTGTCTAGGCTGGAGTGCAGTGGCCCAATCATAGCTCACTGTAACCTTGAACTCCTGGGCTTAAGTGATCGTCATGCCTTAGCCTGCCAAGTAGATAGGACGATAAGTGTGCACCACCATGCCTGGCTAATTTTTTATTTTTTGCAAAGATAGGGTCTTTCTGTATTGCCCAGGCTGGTCTTGCACTTGTAGCCTCAAGTGATCCTCCTGCCTTGGCCTCCTAAGGTGCTGGGATTATAGGCATGAGCCACTGCACCTGGCCTCTGGCTTTTTATTTTTAAATTATGCAATCAAATATCGGTCCGTTCCAAAAATTTTTTTTGGAAATATTACTGGCCCATGAAGTCCCCAAATCTGAGAATCGCCACTGAACTGCAGCTGGGATTCTGTCACCATGTTTCACAAGCCTTCAAAGTGGTTCTGACCCACAGAAGACCCAGGCTTTCTGAGACCTGAAGCTGAAACAATTTTAAGGCCCTCTTTAAGATAAATAATACAAAATTAGGAATACAAAATGTGCTTGAAAGTGAATATATTTTTAGTAAAAGAAAAGAACTCATCACAAGTTAAGAAAGTTAAAAAGCTGACAAATATGAGAAACGTCCCAAAATCCAGAAAAATAACATAACGTTTTCATTAGTGAACTGCCTGGACCCCCTCTGTCACAGTTTTTCCTAAATTCTTTGTCCGCCTATTCTTTGATTGCCTCTCCGTATGACAAGGATATTATAATATCATGTTCAATAGAGAGAATAGGAAGATAATTCAGTTTTCCTCTAGGATGATTGCTTGAGATTTGTTTTTTATTATTGGTGGTGGGTGACTTTACACGCAGACAGACTTGCTGTTGGTAGGACTGCTTCGGGTTTGTGCCCTTGCTTGATAAACTCTCTTGAGATTCCATCAACAAAGATGCATTTATCATCGCAGTCTCTGCTGTCGAGAGTATATTCCCGACGGGAGAGAGCTTCCATTTTGATTAAGTGTCAAGGAGAAGTGAAACTTCTGCTTATGAGTTTACACATCAGATAGGAGAATTTTCTGAAGGCTACTTCTCAGTCTGAGTGTTTAATACCTTGTTTCTTCTCCACTCCTCACAGAGTTCCAGGCCTGGGCTCTGTAGGACAAGGTCCGATTCCTACTGGACCTCTGGACCTGAATCTTTGGGTCACAATGCTGGGTGGTGATGTTCAGGAGGACTGGAAGCCACTCCTGCACAGGGACAGCTAGTTCTGGAAGTGACTGTGATCCATATGAAAGTGTCTCACTGAACACAGACTACATGTATCAACAAGATAATTTCTTTTTTTTTGAGATGAAGTCTCGCTCTGTCGCCTGGGCTAGAGTGCCGTGGCGTCAGCCTAGCTCACAGCAACCTCAAACTCCTGGGCTCAAGCGATCCTCCTGCCTCAGCCTCCCAAGTAACTGCAACTACAGGCATGCGCCACCATGCCCGGCTAATTTTTTCCTATATATATTTTTAGTTGGCCAGATAATTTCTTTCTATTTTTAGTAGGGACGGGGTCTCGCTCTTGCTCAGGCTGGTTTCGAACTCTTGACCTCAAGCAATCCACCCGCCTCGGCCTCCCAGAGTGCTAGGATTACAGGCGTGAGCCACCGTGCCCGGCCCCAACTGCTTTTCTGATTTCACCGCTCACAGCTCTCCCATCATTCTTGCTGTTGCAGGCACATTGACCTGTTCCTGTTCTTCAAGTATGCCAGGCCTTGTCTGCCACAGGGCCTTTGCACTTGCTATTCCTTCTGCCTGGAACACTTTCCCCAGATAACCACACATGGTTCCCTCCCTACTTCCTTCAGCTGTCTGCTCAAATGCCAGTTTCTCACCATCATGGCACCCTGAACCCCAAACCCCATGCTGTGTATCCTACTTTATTTCTCTTGGTAACACTTACCACCTTTGACATAGCATATACTCACTTGTTTGTTTATTGTATGTCTCCCTCTTATTAAAATGTAAGTGCAGAAGAGCTTGTTTTGTGCATTGCTGTGTCCTCAGCACCTAGACCAGTGCTGCCCCAGAGTAATTGCTCAATTAATATTACTTGAATGAACGAAGTGCAATTGGGAAACATGAAGAATTTTAAGCAGGAGAGACATGAGGCTTTCCTGGGTCTGACAAAAGAAATTAATCTCGCACTTATCTTTCTCCCACAACATCTTTCCACATTTGTCCTTGAGTTATAATTACCTGTCAGTCTAATTTTCTCCAATAGTGTGTAGAGAATTCATTAACATACCCCCTACAACATATATTGCATGAATTATTATTGGCAGAATTAAGTGGAATTTATTGTTTCTGTGCACATGAATTCTTGAAATGGCTGTGTTTGGTTTTCTCAGCAAACTGGATTATAAGGTGTTTCTGAGTTGGGGAAATTTCCCTGGCCATTTATGTCCTCTCAGCACCTCTTAGCAATCAGTACATTGCATTTCTTAAATAGAGTTCAATCTCTGTTTGCTTTTGTCTATACAATTTTTCTGTGACAGTGTCTCCCAGGTCTCCATTATAATGGATTCCCAAGCAAAATTTATATATCCATTAGGATACTTTCAATTTCTACTAATCGAAACCCAATTAAAAGCAGCCTAGACAGGTAGGGGTTTATTATTATCAGATGGCCAAAGGGATGGAAGTAGGGGGCTTTAGGATTGTTTAATTCTATGTTTTGTCAATATCTTGCAGGATACATCTTTCAGTTCGGCCATTCCAGTTTATCTCCTCATGGTCACATAATGGCTGCTGTGGTTCCGAGTATCACGTTCTCACACAGTGACATCCAGAGGCAGGAGAAGAAACTGTTCCTTCTTAGGGATCTCTTTTAAAAGAAGGAAAAACCTTTCCCTAAAGCTGCGTAGTATATTTCTCCTTACTTCTCATTGGCTGGAATTACAACATATGCTCTTGCCTAAACTAGTTTGATTAGGGAAGTAGAATTGTTCTGATAGGCCAACAATAACTGAGGTTCACCCCCTGGGACTGAAGAGGGACACTTTTCTTCAGCACAGAGCCACACACAGAGGCTTGGCATTCTTATATCCACGAAGAAGGCGGTGGGAATGGAATTGGGTGGCACCAGTAGTGTCTGCTACATCTTCTACTTGCTCCCAACCCAACCTGGTCTAATTCAAAAGCCTGAAAAATTGGAGGTCCACAGATGCTTCTTCTCATCCCAAAACTAGAGCCATGCTATTTTCCTGAATTGATATCCTATTAAAAAAATAACCAAATCCAGTTAAACTAAATACCAAACATGTGACTTATTTGGTTTTAAAAAGCAAAAAACAAAACAAAACAAAAAAACCAAAACAAAACCCAAGTCAACTAATTTCAATTAAAACTGAACATTGAGCAAGTTGATTATTTTCTTTATGCCTCAGTTTCCTCACCTATGAAATGAAGATAGTAATAGTACCTAAGTTATAGGATTGATGTAAAGATTAAATAATTACACAGTCTATTTTTATTATTTATGGATTCTATATTTGTGAATTCACCTATTCACTAAAATTTATTTGTAATGCCCAGATAAATACCTGTGGCAATTTTGTGGTCCTTCACGGACATATTCAGAGAAGTGAAAACGTTGAGTTGCTCCATGTGCATGTTCCCAGGTGAAGTCGACATTCTGTCTTCTTGTTTCAGCTCATGCTGTAAACACATGTTCTTTTCATGGTCTATTTGGTGCCATGTTTTTTTGCATTTTTGTGCTTTCTGTTGGAGATTTTGCTGTGTAAAATGGCCCTCAAGCACAGTGCTGAAGTGCTCTCTATTGTTCCCACACACAAAAAGGCTGTTATGTACCTGATGGAGAAAATCCATGTCTTAGATAAACTTCATTCAAGTGTGAATCGTAGTGTTGTCCACGGCTTCAACAAGAAGGAATCAACAATATATATGAAATAAAATGTCTTTAGACAGAAACACACATACAACTAGTTTCTGTATTGATCAGTCTGCATTTTTGTCTGTATTGACTAGACAAAAATATTTTGATTAGAAGCTCACAGGAACCTAACCCTGTATTTCCTCTAGGAGCAATGACCCAGTATTCATTCATTAAGGATAGCTTCTGTCATGTAGTAAGAACTACCTTATTGTTGGTTATAATGTCACCTGATATAATAATAATATTCTCTTCACTAGAATAATAACAGAATCATAGAATATTCTGCAAAGTCAATGTGAACTGAGTCTGTATTTCATTCCATTTCATTTACGTCTCTCTTGAAGTAAACAAATAAACACAAAAACCATACGTACAACTGGTTTCACAGCCAGACAGCCTCAAGCCAAAGGATTCAACCCAACTCAATGCCCTGCAAAGCCACAAAGGATATATCTGCAAAGCCACAAGGAAAGACAGAGACAAGAGGTGCTAAACTTAAGAAGCTGCAGCGTCCTGATTCCAGGTATGCTCAATTGTGAGGGAGCAAGAGTGTTGTCTCCACTAACAGGACCCCTTGGCTCAGGTCTGGGTTTTGTCCCTTAGGTCAGTGTGACTCAGCCCCAGCCTAGAGCAGAGGAGCACTCAGGCCCCAGCATCTGCTGAAGGAGGGTGAGCTGGGCTGGCTCCAGCCTCAGCTACGAGCAGCATTTCTAGGCACTCATTAGCATCCTTTCAATCTCTTTCCTTTTTCCTGCGATGCTGGGTAGGGGGAATTAGACTGAAGCTCTGTTTGAACTCCACCTTTATGGGAGATGAAAAGGGTAGAAGAAATTCCAAGCTGTCATTTGGGGGAAAGGAGTGGATGATTCCATTACCGATTCTCTTAGCTTTTAATATCACTATGACACAACAGTTTCAAATCTATGTATAGAGCAGCCTATTCAAACCCATTTAGAATATAGGATAACAATGCCAAAATAATTTCAATGTAAGTCTTTGATCTCCTCATTATGATGCCATTACCATACCATTATTAGCTAAGATTACAATGACAAATCAATTTTAATTGAAGTCTTTGGAGATGCCATTTATAATGCTATTATAATGTGAATTTGCAATGGGAAAGTTACTTCAGCAAGCTTGTTGAAACAGAGCTATAATGCCACTATAATGGAAAATTTTGATGGTGAAATTATTCCTAGTCTCTAGGGATTGGTGATTATCATATAAAACTACCAACCATGAAAATGATGCCCCCTCATAATAAATCATGCAATAGATAGTATCTACAGATCAAAGACTATCTCATAGTACGAGTTCCCAAAAATCATAGAATTCTAACGCAGAAAAATGGTCCTCATTTTATGAACAAGAAAGCAGGCACGAAGTGAGACAAGACTTGCCTAAAGCCATGCAGTGAGTGGAAGAGCCTGGACTCAATCCCAGGCCTCTGACTTAGTCTTCAGGACTTTGACCTCTAGACAAGACTTCAGCACCTTTAAAGAACAGGGCTCTAGGAAAAGAGAAAGATGGCAAGATTAGCATCAGACAAGAACCACAGGAAAATTTCCAGATCGTGAGGATATTGTAAGATACTCGTTTTGGCCTAGAAGATCCTAGAAGAATTTTCAATATCTGGTGTTTCCATGATTCCTTCCCAGTGTTGGAAAGTTGGTCACACAGAAGTTGAGACTTTATTCTGGCTCCACATGAGAGACTGTTTCTTTCCTGGAAGAGAAATTTAAACTCTTTTGGCTTTGAGTAGGTAAAGATGGAGAGGAAAAATGATCACATTGCACCGAGGAGTTGCTTAATTCAGGCAACTAAGGACTTGGTAAAAATAAAAAATCAGTTAGACTAGTTGTTCGGCTGAAAAGAGTGTTTAATTCAATCACCCTGGGAGGCCATTGCCTCAGATTAGCTCATTAGAGTATCTTTGATCCCAAGAGCAAGTCTTGTGTTGGCTCTCCCCTTTTTATCTTAATTTGTCTAAAACACAGCCAGCCTCCTCTCACGTGAAAGAGCTAAGCTTCCTCTGTTCCCCGGTCATGCCACCCCTCCTCTCTCATTTTACCCTTCGGCCCCGGCTCACCCTTTAGTGGAAGGGACAGGACTGTGTAGGGAATGTGTTCTCTCCCCACGTCTGTTTCTTCCTTGGACTATTCCACCACGAGCCAGACCTCTTGGCCCATCTTCTCTCTACTTGCCCACTCCTTAACAATAGGGAGCAGCTACCATTTTTAGAAAGCTTGGGATGTGCCAGGCACAGTGCTAATGACATTATTTAGCAAATCCAGCTGAAATTATTACAACATACGAACCTGGAGCCTATTGGAGTAACTTATCCAAGCTCATGTGTGGAGCTGGAATATGGACCTTAGTTTGTTGGGTCCCAGAGCTTAAACTCTTGGTCACTTCGTAATACAGAGGAAGCTTAGCTTAGCATAGTGTCTGGGCACAGGGGCTCTGGATTCAAGCAACCTTGTTCATATCTTGGCTTTGCCACTTACGAGTTGTGCTATATTGGGCAAATTACTTAACCCCCACGTGCCTCAGTTTCCTTATCTGTAGAACTGAGGCTAACAGTAATAATTTAACGTGTTATTTGAAGTTATTATGTACAGAACACTTGGAATAGTGCCTGATGCACAGAGGCAGTCTGCAAGTGACACTTTTTGCTGCTTCCCTTGCCAACTATGTGACCAGGCTTGCCAGATCCTGTGAGTTTTGGGGTAGGAATGAGAGGGGAGATGCAGTAAATTGGTGATTTCCACAAATGCACTATCCCACGCTAAGTGTGGATGTATACATTTGACTTGAGTGCAGTATTTAAAAGGGAAAGCTGGAACTAGCAGCTTCTGGCATGCAAATGCCAATTGTGAAGGGGCAGGATTTGAGAGGATGAAATCAGTGACCAGCCTGAGTTGGATAAAAATCAGTTTCACAAAGTCAAGGCCAAAATGTTAGTGTGCATTACACAGCTATGGGAAAAGCAGTGTAACTAATTATCCTTGGAGGGGTGGCCGTCGGTTAAGCTTTAGACAATCTCAATAAAATTCCTTAGACCCATGTCCAGCAGGCCACTGGCTGAACAATGGCTCAGGAATGTCAGAATTCTGAGTTCTCATCCTAGCTCGGCTACTGCTCTGTTCTGTGACCGTAGTCACTTAATCCCCTCATGCCTCTGTTTCCCTGCCTGCCAAATGCCAGCCGTCTCCCTGGGTGATTTTGAAGGATAACCAATAAAAAGGATTAGAGACAAGAACCACCATCCAAATTGTTAATAAAAGTGGTATTTTGTACTCAATTATTTGCATCTCAACCCCTTCTATTCTCTCTTTGGCATCCTCCATCCACCCTCTGTCTTTCTTGTTCTTGGACTTTTCTCCCCATCCCCCATGGAGAAGCAAAAATGTGATATATTATATATGGTACAGTATCTTGCAGTGATATTGCAGTCTGGATGAAGGACAATTGGCCATGCTGTGACTTTTCAAGTAGTTGCTGTCCAAAGGAGAAATGCGTGTAAAAGGTGCCCCCAGCCCAGCAAACAAAGCACCGATAGAGAAAAATACCAGAGCTGCTCTGGGTCTCTCAATGTGACTTGGGTGTTGCTGTCTGTGTTAGCCTGGCCAGTGCCTGAGCAAGGTAATAAGAAGATTCTGAATGTGGAGAAAAATAATAAAATTGCCAGTGTGCTGGAAATTAAAGTTAACTCCACGAGCATAAATAATGAGCACAACATTGATTGAAATAAATGATGTACTTTGCTTTAGAAATGTTATTTGAATAACTGATATTGTACTTTGTCGGACTACGGTTTCAAATGCATTCGATTATACATTTTAATGTTTCCCCCCAAACAGTCTTTCAAATCAGTATAAATTGCTGTATGTAGCAGGCATGTCTTGATCTTTAGCTGCCATGACAACAGGATACAGAGAAATGCATTTTCATAACAATTGCTAGCAATGTTTAGTATCACTGTTACTTTGTGTCAGGGAACAGCTGGCTGTGGGAAGAAAATAGCATTGTTTGCTTTCCTTGAAAGCTTTTGTTGTAATAATTGAAAAAATAGGTAGAAAAATTGTTGTTTAGGGGAAAAGTAGGTAGATGGGAGTAAAGCCTGGAGTTGGGGGTTGGGGGGATGGGTGTGAGGGAAAGGGGGGAGCGAGAAAGAGAGACTCCTGCCTAGAAGGGAGTATTATACCAGTGGGTGCTAGTGTAAAGCTACCTCGAAAGTAATTGGGTAATCAGATCAGCAAATTGAGTCAAATCATTTGATTTTAAGTGATATAATCAATTTTTACAAACTAGGAGAAATATACATGCATTTATTTCTCCTGCCTGCTTGTTTTAACTCAAATATTCTGAAATAGCCAAGAGAAAGCAAATCAGAGGAATTTTAGAAAACGACACATTAGTTTTGGACAATAATACTTAAAAAAAATTCTAGGAAATCATGTGCTCCAGAACAAAGGCAGTGGAGCCTCTTCCTTCTCGTAGTTCTCTGAAATTTATGATGTCTCAGGTCCTGCGCCAGCCACCATAGTGGAGCGGACGCTTCGCTGTAGCCTGGTGGATAAGGGAGGCTACATGGCCTGCCCTGTCCTCAACTGGGGAGGTTTATTTGTTTTGTTTTGTTGTGACCTCTCTCCATCTCAGTTTAATTTTAAATTAGGGTTGATAAACTCATTGGTTTTGGGGAGGGTTAAAGGAGATATGAGATGAGGCATGCAAAGGATTGAGCGAAGTGCCTGCCACAAAGTGAATGTTTGAAATGTGGCAGATGTCACTATTATGGCTGCAGGATCATTTGACCAATAGAGAACATCTAAATTATTCTATTATCTCCCACATCAAGCTCTTAGTGTTCCTTAATACTAATTTTTTAGAGTTATTAGGGTAATTAGATAATTCTCAGAGTACTGGTGCCCTAAAGTTCTTGGATTAGTCATGGTCCTGGTAGGAAACAGAATTTCCTTCCAAAAGATTTGACTGAAGATAGTTCAATGAAGCGACTGTTTACAGAGGTGTAGGCTGAACTGAGGGACCCATAAAGGATGTTGAAGTCTCTAGGGACCAGCAAGAGGGGAAGCCTGAAAAGCAGGAGGAAGAAAGTCACTGGGGTCGGGCTGGGTTGGGGCCATAGACTAGGGGCATCACTACTGGAAGCACAACTCTACAGCGGTGGGGGAAACCGGAAGTGCCTTTTTTTTTTTTCTCTGGAGACAAAGTCTCAATCTCTTGCCTGGGCTAGAGTGCCATGGCATCAGCCTAGTTCACAACAACCTCAAACTCCTGGGCTAAAGCGATCCTCCTGCCTCAGCCTCAGCCTCCCTAGTAGCTGGGACTATAGGCATGTGCCACCATGCCTGGCTAATTTTTTTTTCTATATATATTTTTAGTTGTCCAGCAAATTTCTTTCTATTTTTAGTAGGGACAGGGTCTTGCTCTTGCTCAGGCTGGTCTCTTTTGCTGAAGCCGGTCTCGAATTCCTGACATTGAACGATCCTCCCACCTGGACCTCCCAGAGTGCCAGGATTACAGGTGTGAGCCACTGCGTCCAGCCCCAAACTGGAAGTGTTTTGACCTTTCTCTCTCTCATCGTCTGATCTCTTGCTGGTGCCTCCTCTCATTGGCTGACCCTAACAGGAAGAGAGCAATGGGTTGGGGTGACCAGACCACAGGGGTCAGCTCCTCAGAGCCTCAGTGCAGGAAAACAAGGGCAAAGAATGGATTTGCAGAGGCAAATGGAAGTGACAGTGACGACCAGCAGCTCAGTGTTTGTCTGTACTTAGTGTGATTTTTGCCTTCTAGAGTAGGCTTTAAAAAAATTGCTGTAGAACTGTTTTATTTTTTGTACGTTATTCACTTACCTCTGGTAAAATTACAGGTTCACTAAAGGCAAGAACTATGGCATATTTCTCTTCTAGTCTCCACAAAGCTTAGTATAAGGCAAAAATGGGAATACTAGTAACAGTCATTATTAATATAGCATTTACTATGTATCAGGCATTAATCTAAGTATTTCGTGTGTATATATACACATACACACATATTTAACTGATTTAATTCTCACAACAACCCTATGGAAGGTACTATTATTACTCCCATTTTGCAGACAAGAAAACTGAGGTCCAGATGACAGTTAAGTGGGAACTGAACAACAAATGTTCTTCATAGTGTCTGTGTCTACAGAGATAGTTGCTTTCATCAAAGACTCTAAAGACACAGAAGATGAAGGATGGGATAGACGCTCAAGGTGAGGAGAGCTGGATAGATTTCAGAACCTCCTTTTTTGCTAGGGGAAGGGATTACTAAAGTGTGAACATTTTAAGTGGTTAATGAGTTATGATTTTAGGTGGTACACAGGGAGTTTTGTAACATTGAACTGGATAGAGGGAGAGTCATTCCTTTTTCAGTTGCCTTTCAATTCTGATTATATTAAGGAGAAAGTCTCAGATGGGTGCTAGTCTTTAACACTTACCAGTTGGAAAATTTTCCTCTTTACAAAGAGACCAAGCCTCAGACTCAAAGCCTTTGCAGGCAAATGTTTATTTTATTTTATTTTTGTATTTTATGATAGAGGTGATATACATTTTCTCTTTTTAATGGTAAAATACAAATTTATTTGAAACAGTGTTATTTAGGTTAAAAAGAAACTGCCTTTAACAAAAATATATAGATAATAATTGCTTTATGCAGAATATAGGTGGTATTCTATTTAGGCAAAATTTTGTTTTAAATTAAATTTTTTTTTCTTTTTTTATCTGTACCTTACAGCTACAGCTTCAGCACAAAGGATAGGCAAAATTTTGGAAGTGTTGCATGAATGTTAGAGTTTGGGAAATATTTATTTTAGGGAAAGAGACTTTGAGTGGGCAAATTATACCATAAACTCTGGACTCCTTCATCTTAATGAATGTTGCTTTGGGATAACACGAAAGTTTCTTTCCTTTTACCATTTTGTCTTACTTTTCATTTTCGTTTACTTCTTGAATAAACTCCTGTTCTGAACACTGAGGGCCACATCAGATGAATTCATAGAAATCTCAAAAACTTTTGTAAAAGACTCCTGTAGGCTGAATATATGACCCCCCAAAATATGTAGTCCAAATCACTGGAACTTGTAAATGTTACTTCATATATGGCAAAGACTTTGAAGATATGATCAAGTTAAGATTTTTAAGATAGGGAGATTATCCTGGATTACCCGTGTGGGCCCTAAATGCAATCACAAATGTCCTTACAAGAGGGAGGCAGAGGGAGATTTAATACAGAGTGGAGGAAGCAATGAAAATGGAGCAGAGAGAAATTGGAAGATTCTGGCCTAGAAAATAATAATGATGTGGCTACAAGCCAAGAAATGCGGGCAGTTAACAGAAGCTGAAAGAGGCCAGAAACAGATTCTCCCCTAGAGCCTTCGGAGTGAGCACAGTTCTGCTGACACCTTAATTTTGGCCCTGTGATACTGACTTCAGATTTCTGGCCTCCAGAACTGTGTCAGAGTAAATTTCTATTGTTTTAAGCCACCACGTTTGTGATAATCTGTTTCCATGGGAAACCAATCTCATTGCCATAGAAACTAACACAAAGATAAGTTTAATAAAGGGTTAGAAAGAAAGATACAAGTAGACCCAGAGGCCAATTCCTAAAGGGCAGTCATTGACCATGGTACACCATTATATGGCCTTTTTACCTACTTTATCTCATTTAACTTTCACAACTATCCTTTGAGGTACTGTTACTGTCTCAGTTTTATAGATGAGGAAACTAAGGCTTGGAGTGTTTGATCATCTCGCCCAAGCCATACAGTCTGCCAGTGGCAGAGCCAGGAACCAGACGCAGAGTTGTCTGATTTGAGAGCTCACACTTTTCACAGCTGTTTTAGTCTCTTCGTTTAGGCTGATATTACAAAATGCCATAGTCTGGGTGGCTTATGGACACAGAAATTTATTCCTCACAGTTCTGGAGGCTGAAAGTCTTATATCAGGTGCTGGCGTGGTTGGGTTCTGGGGAGGCCCTCTTCTGGTTGCAGACGGCTGACTGGTCCTGACATTATGGTTTGTATTTCCTCCACCAAAGAGATGATCTAAGATCACATGACATCCAGTTTTAAGTGACAAACAGAATTAGGAATAAACAGACACACATCTACTAAACTAAAGTGCTTTTATACAAGTAACAGAGCATTGCTGCATTCTGGAACCATCCACACTATTAAGAGGTGGCAATACGTTCAGTATGGCTTAGAGTCTGGCCAATAACTTCAGTTGTTTAAGGACCACCATCAAGATTTTTGCAATATCCACATATCACCAATACTACTATTTTCTTAAAGTATTTTTTAAAAAATCAACCAACTTTTATACCTTAGCAATGAAATCCACAATGGTTTTGAAATTATTATATTTTATTATGCCTTGAAATGAATTTTTAACTTTCATTTTATTTCTTGATGGATACATTTTACTGAAATATTATATGAATGTTTAAAAGGGGTACAAGTTATATCTGAAGAGACTGATGAATTTTTACAAAGTGAGTAAATCCATGTAACCAGCCCTTGATTAAGTAATTAAACAGGAACAACACCCTGGAAGCCTCCTGTAGACTCTTTCCAGTCAATATGCCCCTTTAAAAGAGAATGCTCTTCTAAATTCCGTCGTGTCAATCAGTTTTGCCTGTGTTCTGAACTTTACGGAATCCTATAGTATATGCTCATTTGGGTTTGACTTCTTTTATTCAGCATTATATTTGACCATGTTATTATGAATAGCAGCTGTCTTTTTCTTTGCAGCATGTTTGCGATGGGCATGGAGATACACCAGTAACATCTTTTGAAGGAAGAACTTTTTGCCAGAACTGCTGGCAATGCTGTCCATAGATAGCCGTCTGCCCCCAGCTTCTTCAGGTTTTGCCTAAGCTGCAGAAAGCCTCCTTGCCCAATGGCACACTTTCTTGGGGTGGCCAGCATCCAGTGACTGGTCATGGTCACTTTGGTTCCATCATGGGGTAATTCTGATGGGTCATATGTACTACATATTGGCTGGACTTTAATGAGCCCGCATTGCAGTTCAATTTCTCTCTCTGCCTCATCCTATTTCCTCCCCTCCCTTCCACAGGGGCTCATCCCTAATCAATACCCTACATGTTAAACTCCACTTCCGCGTTTGCTTCCAGAGAACCCACCGTGCGACAGTTAGTATTGGTCTGATAAAGCAGGCAATAAGATAGGGGCAGGGAGTTGGATCACTTGCCATCTGGCTGGCAATGAGGACTTTATCCCTGGTGGTTGGTGGAGCACAGTTAGCCTGTGAGACAAAGTGGTAGGTCCAGTTATTAAAAGTCTTACCAATGATGAATTGGGATGGGTGGGAGTGTCATGCATCAGGTGTTTGAGATGTATGGGGGAAATCAAAACTAGGAAAACAATGGAGTTAGGTGACTGTTACTAAGTGCCAGGGGGATTTAGTTATTGTGAGTAGCAGGGCTAGAGTAGTGGCAGGAGATAGTGGCAGAGGCTGGAGTACAGGGACTGACTTCAGAGAGTCAGGGAGAAGGTTAATAAAACATGGCGTCCCTAGACAAAGCCAATATACAGCCCACACAAGTATTGCTCAGCTTGTACCACTATAAGAAATCATGGGTGGATGACCAGAAGAGGGCTGAGGGCAGTGACCCTAATAAAAACCCAATATTTTCTTGCCTCATTTTCAGACCTGAGCCAGTTTTTAGACTCAGAACCCAATGACTGAAGAACAGGTTTCCAAGAAAAGGACTCTGCAACCCAATGGCAAGTATACACGGTAATGATTCTTCCAGGCCTTCTCCAGGTGGGCCTACAACCACTAACCAGCGTGACTGTACCCTGGGAAAAGGGGAGCACACAAACATTTTGAGGAACGTTGGACTTAGTGTCCAAGTGGACATTGTCACCCAGACAACTATAGCATCACTTTGGTCCTCCTTTTAGAGAGGGGGCATATGAGGACCAGGTACCAAGGGGAGTCCACTGCATCTGCAGGCCCAACCTGTGGCTGTTTCCCTGCCACCAGATGTATAGTTAGGACTGATGCACTTGGTAGTTGAGTCCTTAAACTGTGGGGTAGGAGCTGTCATAATGGGGAAGGCCCTTGTCCCCCTGCCCCAGCTGAGATGGTAAATAAAAACCAATAAAACAATAAACAATAGAATTGGGGGGCGGTTGGTGGAAGTTAGTGTTACCCTTAAGGATTTAAAAGATACAGGGCTGGTGATCTTATCAATTTCTCCTCAAGGATTGAACTCCATTTCAGACACAATTTTTAGGATGATCAGGAATGGTGTCCCAGCTAGGATTCATTCTCAGCAAAACCATGATACAGGAGAAATTTATCTTCACTGCTTAATAGCCACTTTGACCCCATTTATCCTCCTGTGAGCACACGTCTGGTACAGGGAAAAGAATGCGGGTTCTGAAGTCAGATGTGGGTTTAAACTCTGGCTCTTTCCCTTGGTAGCTGTGTGACTGATCAAGTTACTTTAATTCTGTTTTAGTTCCCTCATTTGTAAAATGGGCAAATAAAACCTTTAAAGAGTTGCAGGAATTGGAGGTAGCATGTAAAGCCACTATAATATCTGGTAAGGAATTAGCTCTCAATAGATGATAGTTTTAAAAATTTTTATTTATTTATTTTTAATTGTTTCTTTCCATTTTTATATATCTAGCCTATCCTTTCAGGGAAGAAAGCAGTTTGATTAATGCTTTTCCATTAAGATTTTAGGAATTTAATGTGTCAGTTCTTCCCAGGGAAATTGCTATTTGAGAAAGGAGGAGCTGTGATGTCTGAATAAAGGAATGACACGCTGATGGAAGGCATTTTGGGGGAATGGTGCCCTTAGATTAAATCCTGTAAAAGAAAACATTCTGCCTGTCTGGGTAAGGTTGGCTCTCCTGGAGTTCAATGAAGAGGGAAGATAAAACAGATAAAACTTTCCACTTAAGGTGGACTGTCCCCACCTCCCTCCCCACCACCCATGTTGAGAAGAGTTTGCCTACATCTTGCTTTTTTCAAGTGGGACAACTGAAATATCGTCTAGCTATTTGTTCCAGTAGTTCAATATATATTCTTGGTTATATCAAATATTTGATATTTTAGGAAATCAGCCTTGTTAAATTAAAGTGGATAAGATGGCATTTTAAGGTCACCTTGGTATGATCAAACATGATGCTGACATTTACAATCCATTTCCATTGCTTCTCACATGTTTCCTTGTCAGTTTAGTCCAGACTCTTCAAATTTAAAGAAGTTTCAAATCTAATAATGCAATTATAAATATTGTACCTGACTTACTAACTGCCCACTGATTTCCATGCAAGTTGCAAAATCTTCATATGTCCTTTCCCATCATTTAAAAATAATTTTAAGTGGTTTTATTACAATGTTCCCTGCATAAAGTATAAACAAGTATAAATATCAAACGTTGTATGTGCTCTTCAAGTTTATGGCTTTTATTCATATAAAAGCCAAAAAAGATTTGCACATTAAAAAAACCTCTATGAATTAAGACATGTAATTAACAATGTTGATTTAAGGTGATAGAAAACCCAGCTTTGCAGAAAGCACACTGTCATATACAGAATGCATTTGGGCCACACTGCTGTGGTCCAGTTTTTCTTTCAGGTCAGGACTCTTTCATTTGCGTGGGCCAAGTGATGGCTCATTTCTGACACAACATATCCGCATTCTAACTACTGGGGCACTTTCACCTCACAGTTAGCCATGTCTCCACCAGCTTTCAGGTTGAAAGCATCTTTTTGGAATGAAGTCTGCCTTTATTCTTCCTTTGATAGGTCACTATTAACGTAGCGTCCAACCATCAACGCAGGCACAGAAATTGTGCGAGAGATTCAGGTCAAAGGTGGACAGGCAGGTGATTCATATGTTAAAATGCTTAATACTTACGAATGCTTATAAAACACAACTTAAAATATCATAGAGATATTTAAGAGTTGTGTATATATCCACAGTCCCCTTGAATCCACAGACCCCTATTTAAGAAATACTTATAGGATATAAATTAAACAAAATATAATGATATAAGTCTTGATAAAATATATATAATGAGAAAAATATGGGAATTTTCCTGTGATTAGGAAAGTAAAAACCCTCTGGGTGAACTGTTGGAAGTGCTTTTAAAGTAATTTTAATTGCTAAATACATCTTTAAAATTGTGGCAAAATATACATAACATAAAATTTACCACTTTAAGCATTTTCAGTATATGGTTCTGTGGCATTAAGTACACTCGTATGTTGTACAACCATCACCACCATCCATCTCCAGAATTCTTTTCATCCTCCCAAACTGAAACTCTGTCTCCTTTAAACAATAACTCTCCATTCCCCTTTCTCCAGTCCCTGGCAGCCTCCATTCTACTTTCTGTCTCTATGAATTTGACAGCTCTAAGGACCTCATATAAGGGAAATTGTACAATATTTACCCTTTTGTAACCAACTTATTTCACTTGGCATAATGTCTTCAAGGTTCATGCTGTAGCAGTGTCAGAATTTCCTTCCTGTTTAAGGCTGAGTAATATTCTATTGTATGTATATCCATTCCTCTGTTGGTGAATACTTGGGTTGGCTTTGCCTTTTGGCTACAGTAACTAATGGTGCAAGTGTACAAATATCTGTTCACATTTTTGTCTCAGTTATTTTGGGTATATATCTAGAAGTGGGATTTCTGGGCCATATGGTAACTTTATGTTTAATTTTTTGAGGAATCATAGTACCATTTTCTACAGTGTCTGCACCATTTTACATTTCCACCAGCAATGCACACAAGTTTAAATTTCTCCGCATCTTTGCCGAATCTTTTATATTCTGTTTAAAAAAATGTTTTTTTTTTGATAGTAGCCATCCTAATGGGTATGAAATGTATCTTATTGGGATTTGCATTTCCCTAATGACTAGTGATGTTGAGTATCTTTTCATGTATTTGCCATTTGTATATTTTCTTTCGAGCAATGTCTATTTGGGTACTTTGACCATTTTTTAATTGAGTTGTTTTTTATTATTGTTGTAGGAGTTGTAGGAGTCCTTAAATATTTTGAATATTGATCCCTTATCAGAAATATCATTTGCAAATATATTCTCCCATTCTGTGGGTTGCCTTTGCACTCTATTAGTAGTGCCTTTTGATACACAAAATTTTTAATTTCAATGATGTTCAATTTATCTACTTTTTCTTTTGTTGCCTATAGTTTTGGTGTCGTATCCAAGAAATCCTTGCCAAATCCAATGTCATGAAACTTTTTCTTATGTTTTCTCCTAGCTCTTACATTTAGATGTTTGATCTATTTTGAGTTAAATTTTTTATATGGTGTAAATTAAGGGTCTAACTTTATTATTACTATTTTTGCATGTGGATATATAGTTTTTCTAACACCATTTGTTGAAAAGACTGTCCTTTCCCCATTGAATGGCCTTAGCAACCTTGTCAAAGACCATCTGACCAGATATGGGAAGGTTTATTTCTGGATTTTCTACTCCCTTTTACTGGTCTCTATATTTTCTTTATTGCTAGTACCACACTGTTTTGATTACTGTGGCTTTATAGTTAAGTTTTGAAATCAGGAAGTGTGACATCTCAAATTTTGTGCTTTTTTTTCAAGATTATTTTGTCTATTTGAGGTCTCTTGAGATTCCATATGAATTTTTGGATGGATTTTTCTGTTTCTGGAAAAAAAAAAAAAAGAAAGTCAGTGGGATTTCAGCAGGGATTGCATTGAATCTGGAGATCACATGGGATAGCATATTGACATCTTAACAATGTTAAGTTTTCCAACCATGAGCATAAATGTCTTTCAATTTGTTCCTTCCTTCTTTAATTTCTTTCAGCAGTTTTTTGTTGTTTTCACTGTACAAATCTTTTGTCTTCTTGGTTAAATTTATTCCTAAATATTTTATTCTTTTTGATGCTGTTGTAAATAGAATTGTTTTAATTTTCTTTTCAGACTGTTCATTGTTAGTGTATACAGACACAACTGATTTTTGCATGTTGACTTTGTATTCTGCAACTTTGCTAATTTTTTTTTTTTTTTTTTTAGTGCTAACAGTTTTTTTGTTTTTTGTTTTTTGGGGTGGAATGTTTGGGGGTTTCCACATATAAGATGATGTCTTTCGAAGCGAGAAAATTTTACTTCTTCCTTTTCAATTTGGAATGCCTTTTATTTCTTTTTCTTGCTTAATTCCTCTGGCTGGGACTTCCAGTACTATGTTAAGTAGAAGTGGTAAAAGTGGGCCTCCTTGTCTTGTTCCTGATCTTAGAGGAAAAGCTTTTAGTGTTTTACCAGGGGATATGATGTTGGTTGTGAGTTTTTCCATATATGGCCTTTATTATGTTGAGGAAGTTTTCTTCTAATCCTAGTTTATTGAGTGTTTTATCATTAAAGTGTGTTGAATTTTGTCAGATTTATTTCTACATCATTTGAGATGATTATGTGTTTTTTTCCCTTTTATTCAGTTAATACGGTCTATTATATTGATTGATTTACGTATGTTGAAGCATTCTTGCATAATAGGAATAAATCTCACTTGGTCTTAGTGTTTAATCCTTTTAATATGCTCTTGAATTTGATGTTCTAGTATTTTGTTGGGGATTTTTACATCAATATTCATAGGGATATTTTATAGTTTTCTTGTAGAGTCTGGTTTTGGTATCAGGATAATGCTGGCATCATTGAATGAGTTAGAAAGTGTTCCTCCCTCTCAATTCTTTGGATGAGTTTGAGCAGGATTAGTGTTAATTCTTCTTTAAATATTTGTAGAATTCACTAGTGAAGCCATCTGGTCCTGGGCTTCCCTTTGTGGGAAAGTTTTTGACTACTGATTCAATCTCCTTAATAGTTAGAGATCTGTTCAGATTTCCTATTTCTTCATGATTCAGCCTCCATGATTCAGACTGTGTTTCTAGGAATTTGTCCATTTCATCTAGGTTATCTAATTTCTTGCTGTTTAATTGCTCATAATACTATTATACTTTATTTCTGTAAAATAGGTAGTAATGTCCCCTCTTTCATCTCTCATTTTATTTATTTGAGTCTTCTCTTTTTTCTTAGTTAATCTAGCTATAAGTTTGTTAATTTTGTTGATCTTTTCAAAGAACCAACTCTTGATTTTATTGATTTTCTCTATTGTTTTATTGTTTATCTGTATTGTTATTTATTTATTTATTTATTTTTTGAGACAGAGTGTCGCTTTGTTGCCCTGGCTAGAGTGAGTGCCGTGGCATCAGCCTAGCTCACAGCAACCTCAAACTCCTGGGCTTAAGCAATCCTACTGCCTCAGTCTCCCGAGTAGCTGGGACTACAGGCATGCGCCACCATGCCTGGCTAATTTTTTCTATATACATTTTTAGTTGTCCAGATAATTTCTTTCTATTTTTAGTAGAGACAGGGTCTCGCTCAGGCTGGTCTCGAACTCCTGACCTCGAGCGATCCACTGGCCTCGGCCTCCCAGAGTGCTAGGATTACAGGCCTGAGCCACCGCGCCCGGCCTGTATTGTTATTTAACTATTTCATTTATCTGTGCTCTAATCGTTATTTCTTTTCTTCTAGTATCTTTGTGTTTTTTTTTCTTTTTATAGTTCCTTTAAGTGTAAAGTTAGGTTGTTAACTATTTTTCCCCTTTTCTTAGTGTTTATAGCTATAACTTACCCTCCTAGCACTGCCTTTGCAGCATTCCATAAGTTTTGCGATGTTGTGTTTCTATTTGTCTTAAGGTATTTCCTAATTTCCCTTTTTATTTCTTCTTTGACCCACTGGTTGTTTAAGAGTATATTGTTTAATTTTCATGTATTTGTCACTTTTCCAGTTTTCCTTCAGCTGCTGATTTCTAGTTTTATTTCGTTAGGGTTAGAAAAGATATTTTGTATGATTTTAACCTTTCAACATTTATTAAGATTTATTTTATGGCCTAATATGTGGTGTATTCTGGAGAATGATCTATGTATACTTGAGAAAACTGTATATCCTGCTGCTGTTGGGTGGAGTGATCTGTATATGTCTGTCAGGTCCACTTGGTCAAGAATGTTGTTCAAGTCTTTTATTTCCTTACTGCCCTTCTCTCTGGCTGTTCTATTTATTTTTGAAAGTGGGGTATTAAAGTCTCTTACTATTATTGTAGAGTTATCTATTCTCCCTTCTATTCTGTCAATGATTTCTTCATATATTTTAGAGCTCTGATGTTTGGTGCACATATGTTTACATTATAATTGTTATATCTTCCTAGTGAATTGAAACTTTTAATATAATGTCCTTAATTGTCTCTTATAACAATTTTTGACTCAAAGTATATTTTTTCTGATACGAATATAGCCACCCTTACTCTCTTTTGATTATTATTTTCATGAAATATCTTTTTCCGTCCTTTTACTTGCAACCTATGTGTGTCCTTAAAGCTACAGTGCATCTCTTGTAGACGTATATAGTTGGATCCTGTCTCCCTTCCCGATTCTTTATGTATTTTGATCAGGGGAGTTTAATTCAATTACCTGTGAAGTAATTACTGATAGGGAAGCACTTACTTTTGCCATTTCTCTGTTTTCTGTTTGTCGTAAAGCTTTTTTGTTCCTCTTTTCCTCCACTCTTGCCTTCATTTCTTTTTACTTGAGTTTTGTAGTGATGTATTTTAATTCCCTTCACATATCCTTTTTTTTGTGTTATTCTATAGATGTTTTCTTGTTCACAATGGGGATTATATATAACATTCTAAAGTTATGATAATCTATCTTATATTGCTACTAATTTAATTTAACTTCAGTCACATACAAACACTACTCCTTAACAGCTCCACTCACTCTTTATGTTACTGATGTCACAAATTACATCTTTAAATATTGTGTACCCATTAATATAGATTTATAGTTACTTTTATGCACTTACCTTTTAAATGCTTCTGTCACACAATAAAGATAAGCTTTGCAGTAATGTTTCTCAAAAAGCAATTATGTCTCCAGCTCTAGCTTCAGTTTAAGGGATTTAAAAGAATATACCTTTCCTACATTGGACCCCGGGTCAAAGGGGAGTGGAATGCAAGACATCTATTATCCAGAGTTCATGGAATAGAGAGCTCTAGAGGCCAGTGGACTGGGGTTTGAGATTTTGGGTCCTTGGTAGCTGTTTATTCTCTTCTATCACTGAGATGGATATCCATCTTGGGTGGCTTGAAGTTTTCTTGATCTTTAGCCATCCAGGTGGCCTGGACGTGGATCAGGTCCACTGGAGAGGGCTTCTGGGCTCCTCTGTGGCCCTGGTTGACAAAACCTCTTGAATCATACTTCTGAGGGGATCTTGGTCCAAAGAGGCTCCATTTATCTGACGAGTTTCTGTCGTTATCCCCTCTTCCAGAATCCATGGAGCTAGGATTTGGGCAAGCTAAGAACATGGAAGAACCAGAAGTGGACCAGCCTCTGGGCTGCTGCTTAGGGGGAGAGTGGGGAGTGAGTACTGCTTGGGGTGGACCGAGCTGATGCCTTCTGCTTCTCTTCTTTTGTTATCTCTCCACTCTGTAGCGTTAGTTTCTGTAGTGCTTCTGTTGCTCGAAGGTACTTGGTCTTCTCGATGGCAAGGCCCTTGTGGGGTATGTAGGCAGCATCTCTCAGTCCTGCCTACTGCCTAAAATGGTAAATGCTGTCCTGGGTCTGTTTTGTGATCAGAGAATTTATGATGAATGCATAGCTTTAGCCTTCACCAGTGGGACCTGGTCCATACCGTCAATGGCCAATGATAGGGTCATGGGAGCAGAGGATAAACTGGCGTCTCCTTCTACCTTTGTGATGTGCTGATGCTTGTGCTCTGGAATCAGCGGCTTCCAGGTGATGCTGCTCACGTATAATCAAGAGGAGGAGTCATGGGTGAAGGATCCTCAAGAACATCGGTATAGCTATGCATTCATCATAAATTCTCTGATCACAAAACAGACCCAGGAGAGCATTTAGTGCTTCAGGCAATAGGTAGGGCCGAGAGATGCTGCCTACATACTCCACAAGGGCCTTACCCTCGAGAAGACCAAGTACTTTCCAGCAACAGAAGCACTACAGAGACTAACGCTACAGAGTGGAGAGATAACAAAAGAAGAGAAGCAGACATAATGCCCAGCAATAGATCCTAATGGGCAAGGACATCTTGCCTAGAGATCCACTCAAGAGTAGGCACTTCTGGTTGTCTCAAAGCCGTCGAAAGACTGAGATCCACATGCTTTTTCTATATAGAATTTGGGGCTGAGTCCCTGCCACCACAGTAAAATGATGTGACATCTACGCTGACAGATATTAATGAGGAACAGTGTCCAGCTGCTGCAAATTAGCAGAGATTCCCAGAAAGAGTCCAGAGGTTCTGTTTTTCCACCGCTGGGGAGCTGCCTGTGGCCACGGCTCTGGCACCAAAAAAGCTCCGATGACCCATGTCGCCTGAGAAGCTGTGGCTCAGCCTAGGACCCAAGCCACAGTGACAGCAGCGCGGCGCCAGCAGCA
Source organism: Lemur catta (assembly GCF_020740605.2). Classification (NCBI taxonomy): domain Eukaryota; kingdom Metazoa; phylum Chordata; class Mammalia; order Primates; family Lemuridae; genus Lemur; species Lemur catta. The sequence continues at coordinate 8,694,879 of NC_059147.1, read as the reverse complement.
ACACTAACGCCCTCCAGCACGGACCTGGGAGCATTAGCTGAAATTCGTATTTTCATTCCTTCATTCATCCATTCAGTTTTGTTTGTTTGCTTTTTGTTTTTGGCCTTTGCAAGCCCCATTTTATCGGGAGGGCCGACCAGAGAGGAACACGCCCTCGGAGCCCTCTGCAGCCACAGCCGCGTGGGTCACGGCTGAACAAAGGTAGAGGCGTCAGGGGACAATAACCTGGGCCCAGGGTCGCGGAATGAGGGCTAGGCGGAAGCTCAGGCCTTCTCGGGGCCCAGGGAGGCTGGCGCACCGGGCCGCGGTGTTCCTGGCCACAAAACCTCGGATCCAGGGACGACCTGGGACGTGCGGGGCGAGTGGCGGGGCGCAGAGGCAGGACCACCCCCTCGGACTTGTCGGGCTTCGGGGGTCCTTGCGCGAGGCGAGGCGACCCCGGCTGCCCCGGAGGCTGGGGGGGCGCGCGTTGGCGGGGCTCTTCCGAGGCGGCGGTGGCGGCGACGGTGGCGTCGTACCCCGCGCTCAGGGGGCGCCTGTGGCTCTCGGGGCGGGACGTCGGGTCGGGGCCCGGAGGCTCTGCGCCCAGGCCCAGGGAGATGTGCCATCTGCGTCCTGTGGCTGCGGGACGCGCCAGCTCTGCAGCCTGCAGGGACCCGAAGGTAGTTAGTTCCCGGGCGACGTCATAATGGGCCAAAGCGGGCTTGGGGTTGGGGTAGGGGGACGGTTGCGGGGGGCAGCTTTGGCAGAAGGGGCCGGCCAGGGAAAGGAACCGCCTGGGCCTCGGGGCTGGCAGGTGGTTGAAGGCGCGTGGGGTCGTCAAACTCCAGGTCACCAGGACAATGAAGTGATCCATTCGGTTCTGATGGGGCGCTCATTGGGTGCCAGGCCTTGTGCTTTACCGAACCCCACCATCCGCGTATTACTGGGTGCTCACGGTGTGCCAGGCCGTGAGCGCTTTATCAATACGTTGAATCCTCACCGTAAGGCTGAGTGCTAGGAATCATTATCCTATTTTACAGATCAGGAAACTGAGGCAACGGCAAAGAGAAATTAAATAAGTCGCCGACTAGACAGTGGTAGAATTGGAACACGGATCCAAGGCTTTCCTGAAGCCTTTGTTTTTGTGACTGTTTCCTCAAAAATAATTTATTACACATGTAAAAATATTATGTCATTATGTGACTTTAATCTTACATTGTCTTGGCACTAATTTACAATTCTGTAAGTTGTAGGTAATGATAGACATGCAAATGATGTTCTACTTTGTATGTTTAATTGATTTTCTTCTGCCCTTGTGGAAAAAAATCAGTTTTTCCTCCATTTGCTCATTTTTTTAAACATCTCTTTGCTCTATATAAATTTGTGCTTTTTTTTTTTTTTGACTTTTTCTTTGGTTATAACATCTCTCTGCTTCCCTTAGTGTGAGTAAAATAAACCCTTTAACACAGGCTCATTTTTATACCTACATGAGAGTTATTATTTACCTATTTTTGAAAATTATCCTTTAAAACATGCTATACATGCTTGTTTATTGAAGGAAAAAATAAAACAAAATATTTCTCAATGTCCACCATACAGAGATAACTACTGTTAAATTTTTGATGAATATACAAACATTAATCAATAACAATATTCTTAAAAACGAGATCATACTGTATATGCAGTTGTACTTCTTTTCACTTAAAGTATCATTAAAGTCTTTCTATTTGAATAAATAAACATCTGTATCATTGCTTTAATGTAAACACCTTGAAATTCCTTTGCAGAACAGGAAGGTGGGCTTCTTCCCAGGAGATACACTTCCTGGAAGCACAGCTGTGCAGTTCCCAAGCAGAATTTCAGTTCTTTATGAACCCAGTTTGGCGATGGCTATCCTAATCACCCTGAGGGTTATGGATTTCCCAAATCCAGTAAAAACAAAAGCACCAAAACTGATCTTTGTTACTAATCTCTCATTGTTTTAATATCCCAAAGCCGATGATTTGTGAAATCCTTCAAGGGAATGTTTAGATCAAAGGTTAAATATTGTTCAGTAGTATTTTCCTATTAAAAAATCTGCCAGTTCTTTGAAAAATATTGAATTCGTGTTTGGTAACATGTGGTTTTGCTGACTCTCTGCTAAGCCGGATGACAAGGCTGCCTGTTGCTGAGGAAAAGGCACAGTATTTCATAAGCCTTTGCATCTGCCCAGGTCCTCCCGGGTTCTGTTGCTGACCATTGTGCTGTGCTGTATCTGCTTCTAAGGCCCCGAAGTCCGGGGAAGTAAGTGGTTCTAAACGCTGGTGAGCACTAAAAGCACCTGGGTAGTTTAAAAAAATATAAATACCCCAACTCCAGAGTATGTCAACTGGGCCAACTGGATCAAAATCTCTGTAGTAGGGCCTGTCAGTGTTACTTTAAAAAATCCCCACAACTCTCCAGTTACATTCTCATGTGCAGTCTGGGTTAAAACCCACTGGCGTTGAGAGCAGCCCTTACTAATGTGCAAACACACACCACCTTCCCACTTAGCACTTATTAACATCACAACATTGGTTGGTCACATTAGATAACTTCAAATAATAGCCCTGCAGAAAAGGGAGAAGGCCTGTTGGAAGAGAGAAGGCAGAAAGAGCCTGGATATTATTTACAGTTAGATTTAATCCTGCTACAAGGAACACTAATAATCCAAGCGATGGAAACACAGAACATTCTCTTGGAAGGCAAGGACAGCCCGGTGACCATTTCATAGCACTGAGGTACAGACTGATGTATCAGGCAACGATTATTATAATCAATACTATAAAGAATATCCTTTGCACAGAACTTGCACCTGTGCAACAGCTTCTTTAAGGTAAACACTTAGATGTGAAATTTCTGGTCTTAACTGTACCAGTTATTACTTTCCAAATCTATCAGTTTACTTCTCCTCCCCCCATCTATGAGTTTAGCTAGTTCCCTATGTCCTGGCCAACATTTGATATTAGACTTTTTTCATTCTGATGTGTGTGAAAATATTTTGTTTTAGGTTTAATTTTCATTTGCCTGATTACTGATGATTACTAATGAGATGGTCATTTGAGTTTCTTTCTGAAGTGTCTATTCATATACTTTGGCCATTTTTCCATTGGGTTATGTTCTTGTCTTCTTATTGACTTACAGGCATCAATATATAGTCTTGCTATTAATCACTTATTGGTTATATGGATTTCTTGTGCTGTAAGAATGTATTTATTTTTGGATATTGACCTTATATCAAGTATCTTTATTGAACTTCCTTAATAGTTATAATTTGTGCATTCTCTTGGGGTTTTTACATTGATAATTACATTGTGAATAATGACATTTTGTTAATCTCATGTATACATATATAAATATATATATTTTAATAGATTTTACTTTTTAGAGGAGCTTTAGGTTCAGGACATAGCTGGGTGGAAAGTACAGAATTCCCATTTATTCCCTGGTCCCATGGAGAGCTTCCCTTACCAATCAACATCCCTTACCAGAGGGTTACATTTGGTACAAGTGGACTTACACTGACACATTATTATCGCTCAAAGTCTATAGTTTACATTATAGTTCACTCTTGGTGTTGTATAATCTATGGGTTTGCACAAATGTGCAATGACATGTATCTGCCTTTATAGTATCACACAAAACAGTGTCACTGTCCTGAAAATCCTCTGTGCTCTGCCTCTTCATCCCTCCCTCCTCTGGGCAACCCTGGCAACACTGATCTTTTTACTGTCTCCAAAGTTTTGCCTTTTACAGAATGTCATATAGTTGGAATTATACAGTCTGTGGTCTTCCACACTGGCTTCTTTCACTTAGTAGTATGATTCAAGGTTTTTCCATGTCTTTTTTTTCATTATTTATTTATTGTTTTTTTTAATGACTAGGCAGGATTCCATGTCTTTTCATGGCTTGATAGCTCATTTCTTTTTAGTACAAAATAATATTCCTTTCGATATACTACAGTTTATCCATTCACCTACCAAAGAACATCTTGGTTGCTTCTAAGTTTTGGTAATTATGGAAAAAGGTGCTGTAAATGTCAGTGTGTAGATTTTTTTTTTTTTTTTTTTTGAGACAGAGTCTCGCTCTGTTGCCTGGGCTAGAGTGCTGTGGCATCAGCCTAGCTCACAGCAACCTCACACTCCTGGCCTCAAGCAACCTTCCTGGGTCAGCTTTCTGAGTGAGCTGGGACCACAGCTACGCACCACCATGCCCAGCTAATTTTTTCTATTTTTAGTTGCCCAGCTAATTTTTTTTTTAATTTTTAATAGAGACAGGGTCTCACTGTTGCTGAGGCTGGTCTCGAACTCCTGACCTCAAGTGACCCTCCTGCCTCAGCCTCCCAGAGTGCTAGGATTACAGATGTGAGCCATTGTGCCCAGCCTTAGTGTGTAGATTTTGTGTGGACATAAGTTTTCAACTCATTTGGGTAAATTCTCAGGAGTGTGATTGGTGGATCATACGGTAAGAGTACGTTTAGTTTTGTAAGAAATTGCCAAACTGTCTTCCAAAGTGGCTGCATCAGTTTTCATTCTCAGGAGCAGTGAATGAGAGTTCCTGTAGCTGCACACCCTCACCAGTGTTTGGTGTTGTCAGTGTTTTGGATTTTGACCATTATAACAGGTGTCTGGTGGTATCTCACTGTTGTTTTAATTTGCATTTCCCTAATGACATATGATGTTGAGCATCTCTTCATATACTTATTTGCCATCTGTATATCTTCTTTGGTGAGGTGTCTGTTCAGATCTTTTGCCCATTTTTGAATTGGTTGTTCATTATCTAAATGTTGAGTTTTAAAAGATCTTTCTATATTTTGGATAACGGTCCATTATTAGATTTGTCTTTTGCAAATATTTTCTCCCAGTGTGTGGCTTGTGTTCCCATTCTCTTGTTCCTTATATTCAAAAACTTCTTTTTATTTCATATTGTGCTAGTGAAGACCTTCAGAACAATGTTAAGTGTAGGGAGAAATAGCCATTCTTATTTCTTCCTTGAAAGAGACCATATGTGTGGAATGTTTTAGCCTTAGGTGTGATGTTTATTGTAGATTTTTGACAGATGTCTTCTACAATTTATGTAAGTTTTCTTTCCATTCCAAGTTCACCGAAAGTCCTTTCTTGCCTGCCTTTATTGAGATTATCATATATTTTAATCTGTTAATGTGATGGATTATGCTAGTAGATGTCCTAATGCTAACCCAACCTTGCATTCCTGGTATAAGCCCTATTTAGTTACAAGATTAAATATTATATGCATTTATGGATTTAATTTGTTAATATCTTATTTAGGATTTTTATACTTTTGTTGGTGGATTTGATCTATAATTTTCTTTTCTTGTACTGTCCTGGTCTGCTTTCCATGTCAAAGTTATACTAGTATTATGAAATGAATTGGAATGTTTTTGTGTCTTTTTCCTTTCTATTCTAGCTGCTTATAGTAATTAAACCTAATCTCTTTTGCCTTAGCTTTCTAATTTGGAAAATGAAAATATCAACCTCATAGGAATGTTTTGAGGATTAAAACAGTTAAAATAGGTAAAGCAATTCACACAGTGCCCATAATATAGCAACCAACCTTTTAGTTTTAGCTATTATTACCATTATTCTACTCCCTAAAATTTATGTGAGAGAGGTATGATGCGTTCATGAAAGTTAGGTAAGGTTCACCTGCAAAATAATCTAACATTTTTCTTTTTATGGGTATATTTTAACAACTTATTCAATTTCTTGAATGTTTATTGGTCTACTCTGTTTTATTCTTTTCTTCTTGAATTGCTTTTGGCAAGTTATATTTTTCTAGAAGTTTATCCATTTCATCTAAATTTTTAAATTTATTGGCCTAATGTTTATAGTGTACCCCTATTAATGTCTAATTGCTGCTATATCTGTATTTGTGCTTCCTTTTCATTCCTAATATCATTTTTTGGGGCAGTATGGATGCTTAACTCATGTGTGTGTGTGTGTGTATATGTGTGTGTGTATGCTTTAATCATTCTCTGCAGGTCCTGGTAGGCAGTGTTTTTTTCACTGTCAAATTGAGTTTTCAATGTTTTCTAACTTCCATTGTAGTTTCTTTCTTGATGTGTGAATTCATTATATTTATACATTAAAAATTCCAAACAGATAAAGTTTTTATGGTTTTCTTTTGTTATTGAATTTTATTGTATTGTCATCAATACAATATTGATATTGATATATAGATAATATATTGTCTATGTAATATTACTGTGCCTCAATATCTGTACTATAATTCCCCATTGGAATGTGATACTCATGAACAAAGAAATTTATTATGTTTTGTTCATGATCATGTTCCCAGCGTGTAGAGTGATGGTTTTGGCACATAAGTGGTAACTCAACATTTATTATATGAAGGAATGATTGATGATAATCCTTGGTGATCAGAATCTATTTCTCTAGGTGGTCTTTTTGGACCACTAAGAAGAGGATGCAAATTCCTATAGGCTCCAGTCCACCAGCAGACTGGGCTCCATGTTCACATATCCACATATGAAGTCATATCCATATGTGTCTGAAAAACATCAAAATTTCTTGAGCATCAAGTAGAATTTGGAGAATTATGTCTACTCCGAAGTTAATTTGATTCTGATCTGTCTACTCTTGGTACCTCATCAATAATGTGAACTCTGCTTCCCACTAATGGAAGAGGCTGACTGTCTTAGTTCATTTGGGCTGCTATAACAAGCTACAATAGACTGGGTGATGTATAAACTAGAGAAATTTATCTCTCACAGTTCTGGAAGCTAGAAGTGAGATCAGAGTGTTAGCATGGTCAGTTCCAGTGAGAGCTGTCTTCCAGATTGCAGATGGCTGACTTCTTTCTGTGTCTTCATGTAGCAGAAGGTGGGGAATGAGTTCTCTAGGTGTCTTCTCAGAAGGGCACTAATCCCATTTATGAGGACTCTGCCCTCATGACCTAATCACCCCAAGGCCCCACCACCTAATGCTATCACCTTGGGGGTTAGGATTTCAACGTATAAATTTTGGGAGAACACAAATATCCAGACCATAGCATTGACCACAGAAGAACTGGCAATTCTCATAGAAAGTTTTGTTTCCCATATTTAATGTCTTCCACAAAACAATATTCATGCATTCTGTCAAGCAGTTACAGAGTAAGGACAGCTGGCCATTATTCAGCTTGGTGTATCAAATAGATATTTTTGAAAATATACAATCTTTGAAGATTTTTATTCTTCAGACAACTTTGGCTTTGAAAACTCTGTATATCTTAAAAGCAGTTTCACAATGTCAGTAGTTTCCTGTGATTGATAGTCACAGCACACTGAGCTCACAAAGACATTAAAAATGTGGCATAGGAAAAGAAAAAAAGGGCTTTGCAATATTGGATTCTGTAGCAGTAAGTAATCTTCTCTTGGCTTTCCTTCTCTGTACTAAGGATTTTTTTCTTCTACTTTTGAAAGGTCTGTGTTTTATTGCATTCTAGATTTGGACATACTAATAAAAATATATTTTTTTTCTGTGCTTGCCAGAATCCTATTTCTCAACAGAGACAGAATTATTGGATAAGTGCTGTAATTCTGTTTCTCTTTGGAATTTTGAAACCCCAAATTAAAAAAAAAACCGAAAAAATTACCAATCAGTAGGGATACCAGGTAGAACGTTGGCATTGGTGGCTGTCTCCTGGGTGCAGTGTGGATGACTGTGTGTTACAATCTCAGAAAGGGGGAGGTGGCTGCATTACTGAGTGTGGTGGCTGGAAGTAAGGACTGCATGACATGGAGAAACAATGACATGGATCATTCTGGGAAGCCAAAGAGGTTATTCTTACTGAATGTGGATGTAATTATTTTCCCAAACTAGAGTGTTCTGTGAATAGGTTATGGGAGGATGGCTGCTCTAAGAAAGAGACCCAGGAATGTAATGACTCATCACGGACGTTTATTTCTTGCTCAGTCACTGTGTGGGTAAGTGTCCGCGTTGGCAGTGTGGCTCTCCTCGACCAGTTTATTCAGGAACCCAGGCTCCTTCCATCTTGGGGCTCTGCCATTCCCTACAGCAGAATTTACAATTTCTTTTTCTGGAAAGTACCAGATAGTAAATACTTTAGGTTTTTCAGGCCAAAGTGTCTCTGTCACATTTGTTTGATGTCACCATTGTGCCATGAAAACAGTCATAGATAATACTTAAATTAATGGCATGGCTGTATTCCAATAAAATATTATTTATAAAAAGAGGTGGGAGGCTGAATTTGGCCCTTGGATGTAGTTTGCTGACCCTTGCCTCCAAATCGGGTCATACTCTTCTGTATTCAGTAGACAAAGGGAAGGAGCATGGAGAAATAAGTGTGGGAGGTACCTAGGGGCCCAGCCTAGAAGTAAAACAGAGTGCTTCCTCTCATATTTCACTGGCTACAAATCAGTCCCATGGCAACACCCAATTGCCAGGGAGGCTGGAAAATATAGTCTAGCTGTGTCCAGGGAGAAAAGAAAACATAATGGTGAACAAATGGCAATCTTTGCTATATCCAGCACAATAGATAACCTGAAAATGGAATTCAAGGTTCATTCTCAAGCTACCCTACTATGTTCTCAAACATGGTCCAAAAAGCATATCTTTGTAGTCAGACAGGCCTGGGTTTGAATTAAAGATAGGCCACTCTTGTTTAACTAATCTGTGCCTTAGTTTCCTTACCTGTAAAATGAGAATAATTATGGCTGTTTCCTAATTAGGGTCATTGTGAATGTTAAATAAAAGAAAAACTGTTGAGATGATTATCACTTTGTGAGTATTCAGTAAATAGTAGCTATTATCATTGCTATTTGAGTAATGACTCATCCTACTTTTTGATAGAGTATAATTTAATGCTTTGCTGCTGGGCTTGAATCCATGCTTCCCTACTAACTACCTGCATAATCTTGGACAAGTTATTTAACCTCTCAGTGCTTCATTTTCTTCATTTGTAAAATTATAACAATAATAGTAACTATCTCCTAAGGTAGTTGTGATGATTTAATGATTTAATACATATGAAATCATAGGTGCCTATACTTAATAATGCTCAATAAATCATATCTATAATTATTATTTTGATACACTGATCCTTAATGTCCAAGGGGGATACTAATGATGATAAAAATCAGCATCATAATAATATCCACACATTAATTAATGCAGCAAATACTGAGCACCTTTGGGCCAAATTCTGTACTAGTTTCTGAGTATAGAAATGATGAATAGACCTGATGTTATTCCTGGCTTCATGGAGCTTCCAATGTGTTTGCTAATCGGTGCATTTTCTTTCTTTGAGCAGTCCCTGCAGTGAGCACTTTAAACATACTGTCTAATTTTATCATTTGCAATAACTCTGTGAATTTTATTTTATTGTCTCTATTTTACAGAAAAGGTAACTGGTGTAGAGAACTTAAGTAATTTGAGCAAGGTCACAGAGCTGGTAAATGGTAGAGATGGTATTTGAAACTATGTAGCTCAAACTCAAATGCCAGTGTTCTTAACAATCATGCTGGGCTGTCAGATCTGGCCACATAAAAAGATTTGCTTGGCAAAGTGTACACTGTTTAATGGGAATGTAGGTTGAAGGCAGAGGGAAGGTGGGGGCTGTGGTGGTGAGGGTGGCCTCTTGGCCTCTCTGGGAATTCAGTTCTATCTCTGGACCATTTATGACAGCAAATGCCTTCTCTACTTGGATGACTTCAAACATCCCCCAGGATTAGAAACATGTAATCTTATCAACCAGGTTTAGTTCCCGTCTGCAGGAGAGCTGGGCTTTTCAATTTAACCACTGGCTTAAAAAATGGGGAAAAAAAAATAACACAAAGAAATCTACTGTCTCTACCCTTCTTTAAAATGATGAATGCTTTTTAAAGGCAAATCCATCATTGGTCACTTGAGGGAGGAAATGTCAAGAAAAGTTATGGTTTGTTAGCTTTTACTTCTTGACATTATACAAGAAAGTAATTGAAGTACAACAAATGCCATGTTGTTTTACCTCATCTATTTATATAGCAATCTGACAAGATGAATATATATGTTGCCATGGATTTGGAAAAAAGTGACACAGGCTCTATGACTTGTTCTATTGTCTTATCTGTGTTGATCAAATGTGCCTTCCCTCGACAACATGCATGGCAGAGGAATTGTTATTCTCTCATGTAGATTCCTGAATATTAAACAGTTGAACCCCTTTTACCCCTTTAGCCCATTAACCTCTTATCTCAAGTTCTTAGAGCTTTAACATGGATGTGTAATAAAACATGCACAAATTCAATTCAATACAACAAATATTTATTTAGCACTCACTGTGCATAAGGTACTACGCCAAACAGAGATGCCATTAATTCACAATCTATGATAATTCAAACGCAGCCTGGGCTAAATGTTACCACTGAACCATTTATGGAAAAAAAAAGTCTGCTAAGCAAACTCAAAAGGTATATCTTACTATATATTATGCTGTGCTCCTGAAAACCCATGTGTAAATCAGATTTGAAATTCACAAAGAGAGTTTCCTGTTCAAAGAATTTTGTAATAATGTTTCTGGAGAATGTATAATCACTGACAAATAAGAATTTTAAAGTTGGGTGGTTAAGAGGCAAATGACCACTTTATTGAGGGATTTGTGTGACTAGGACTATGAAAAATCCCAAGGCTTGTTTCTATGACACCCATGATCTCTTTGTGGTTGGGTAGTCTGGTTGTCAAGCAACTTAAATAGAAGAGGCATGTTAAATTGTTTTTTTTTTTTTTTTTCCCTTCTGAAAGGTGTCAGCCAAAACAAAGGTACAGAGCTGCTTATTCTGTAGGAAAGATCTCTTCAGTTCTCAACATAGATTGCTGAGAAGGAAAGAGATACTAAAACTATAGTTAATAGGAAGAGGCAGGGTAAGCTTTCAGTGTGCTTTAGCCTTTTTAGGAGGCCAATGCCTTATCCATTAGGTGACTGGGGCCTTTTTATTTTGATGAAATTACCTGAGAGAATCAGCTGGGACCTCCAATGAGTCATCCAGGGGTATGATGTTAAGAATCATGAGACAAGGTCTCCCGTGGAATATAGTAAGATAATGTTACTTTGCATTTTGGTTACTTTATTATTTATCGCCCCTCTGTTGAAACTGGTCCTTTTGCATATGTTCCTGCCTATATATAAATGGACTGATAGATCTGACTCCAGAGAGTTTGAATGAAGGACCATCATTTATATGTCAGTACTGTGTAATAAAGAATTTGGCCTTGACTAAAGAGAGGTCTGACTTTGCCTTCAGCTTCTGGGAGGCAATCTATGTTATAACTGATAGAGTGTCTTTGTTTAGAGTGGTGTCTGGCCACACTGGATCTTAGAGTGGGGCCAACCATACCCAATGGTCTTAGGGTGTGAACTGGCCATGCCAGAAAGGCCAACCATGTGATTTATGGTGAGAGCTTGGGCCATATGGTATCAGTTGACAGGGAGACTGAGTTCAACAGCTTGGGCAAGCAATTGATCAATCATGCCTTTGTAATGGAGCCCAGTAAAATTTTTGAGCTCCAAGGCTCAGGTGTGCTGCCCTGGTTGGCAATACTGCTTGTGGTATTGACACATACCAATGCCAGGAGGGTAACATATCCTGACTCCATCGGGAAGGACAACAGAAACTGCATGTTTGTAACACTCCCACATTCTTCCCTAAGAATCTCTTCTTTGGCTGATTTTAATCTGTATTCTTTTCCTATGATAAACCATAACCGTGAGTATAGCCCCTTTCAGTGTGTTCTGTAGGTCCTTCTGGTGAATTATAAAAACTAAGGGTAGTTTTGGCAATTCCTCAAACTTATGGTTGGTGTTAGAAGCGAAGGGAGTCTTGGGGACCAGTCCCTCTAATCTCTGCAGTTTCACTATGATTGAGCACCATAACTGAAAGGGGTCTATCGACAGGCAGTTACCAAAAGCAAAGATATCACACCCCAAAACACCCACAAACAAGAAAATTCCCTTAGAGATACTTGTAAAATAGTCTACATTTGATAAGTTTAGGAAAGAAGCATTACATAGACTTCTTTTCATGCAGCTATTTGAAATTATAAAAATCTTAATGGTTTTTAATTATTTCAGGGGTTACAAAATTAAATACTTAAGGTCCCGAAAAGGTAATTTAAATGAGTGAATCACTAGGTGGGATCCATGGTTAACTGAACACACGCCTGGTGTAAAGGCATTCAGAGTTAACAAAAAATTAGGAATATAAAAATGTCTGTAACAAGAGCTGGCCCAGAGCCTACCAGTTTTCCTTTTCTCTATAATTTGGGCTAAAGGCTCCATTTGAAAATGGCCATTTTCTGTAATCAAATGTTGTAAGACTGTTCAGATTTTCTGTATGTACCTCTTCTTATACCAGTCTTTGTTGAGATTTGTCCATTTCAACTAAATGTATTTTAAGTTTATTGCCATGAAATTTTTCATAATATCCTGTTATGATCATTTCAATGTTTATGGGATCGTAGTGATGACTCATTTTAAATTTCTGACTTTATTTGTGCCTTCTAGTTCCTTTTCTTGGAGTCTCATTATAGGTTTATTAATTTTAGTAATTTCTCTGAGAATTAACTTTTGTCTTTGCAGGGTTTCTTTGCCGATGTTTGTTTTCTATTTAGATAACTTCTATTCCTGTATGTCTTTATACCTCCTTTGATTTTCTTTTTCTATCTTATTGGCATATATGCTTAGTTCTTTGTCTATCTTTCTCTTTTTCTAATAAAGCTATAATTTTTTCTTAAGGCATGGCTTAATCTGAAGCTCATAATTATTCATATATAGTATTTTTATTATTCAGTTAAAATATGTGTAAATTTTATTGTAAGTTTTTTGTTCTATAGATTTTTTTAGAAGTGTATTAAAAATTTTTTTGGTAATTGATATCTAGCCTAATTGCATTAGTATTAGAAAATATATGCTGGTCATTTCAAGCCTTAGAAAATTTTTGAAACTTGTTTATGGACCATCAATATTTGTAAATATTCCACATGTTGTTGAAAAGAATGTGTGTGCATGTGTATGTGTGTGTGTGTTTTTTGCAGTTGTTGAGTGCAGAGTTCTATGATGTCCATAATGTCAACTTTGTAATTGTATTGTTAAAATCTTCTAGATTTTTACTGGTATCTGTTTATTCTGATAAAACACTTTCAGTTGTTTGTGCTGTAAGCTCCCACTGTGTACTTGTTTCCATTGTATTCTGTCAATTTTTGCTTTATATATTTTGAGGCTATGTTATTACGTTATTAGAAACAAACTTCTAGTTAGTGTATCTTTGAGGTGAACTGAAAATTTTATTTTTATGATAAGGCTTTTAGCCTTAAAGTCTACTTTTTTTGATATTAATATAGATAGCTTTAAAAAATATAACGCTTATATGGTATATTTTTTCTGCCCTTTCATTTTTAACTTTCTGCATCCTTATATTTTAGATATCTCTTTTGTAAACAGCTTACAGTTTTAAAATATCCAGTTGACATTATAGAAAACATTATGGAAGATCCTTAAAAATTAAAAATAGAACTACCATATGATCCAGCAATCCCAGTACTGGGTGTATGTCTAAAAGGAAATGAAATCAGTATGTCAAAGAGATATTTTCACTCTCATGTTCATTGTAGTATTATTCACAATAGCTGAGATATGGAATCAGCCTACATATCCACTGGCAGATGAACGTATAAAGAAAATGTGGTATATATACACAATGGAATACTATTCATCCATAAAAAGGAAATCCTGAGATTTACAGCAACATGTATAAACTTGGAGGGCATATGTTCAGTGAAATAAGCCAGGCACAGAAAGACAAATACCACATGATCTCACTTGTATATGGGCTCTTACAAAGTTGAATTCGTAGAAGTGTAGAGTGATAGAAGCATAGAACTCATAGAAAAGTAGAATGGTGGTTACCAGGGGCTGGAGAGTGGGGGAGGTTGGTGAAATATTGGTCAAAGGGCACAAAATTTCAGTTAGACAGGAAGTGTAAGTTCGATGTATACTCATTATGTAACATGGTGACTATAGTTAATAACAATGTATCATATACTTAAAAATTGCTATGAGAGTAGATTTTATATTCTCAATGCAAGAAATGATAAGTATGTGAGGCAATGCATATGTTAATTAGCTTGATTTAACTACTCTACAATGAATACTTATATTAAAACATCATGCTGTGTGCTATAAATATACACAATTTTTATTTGTCAATTAAAAACATATCTAAGCTGGGTGCAGTGGTGCATGCCTATAGTCCCAGCTACTTGGAGGGGAGGCCTGAGGTGGGAGGATTGCTTGAGCCCAAAAGTTAAAGGCCAACATGAACAACATAGCAAGACCCCACTCTAAAACACACACACAAACACAATGTAGCCTTTGTTCTCTGTCTCTCTGCTCTGTGTTTTACAACACTTTAAAAATGTAGAAATCTTCTTAGCTTACAGGCTGTACAAAACTGGCTGCTAGTTGGATTTTGTACATGGGCCATTTACTGCTGAGCCTTGAATTAAACTGACCCCTATTTTCTCTGTCCTAGTACAATTTTTTTTGGGTAAGTTTTACTTTCCAAATGCTCCTATAGACATAAGCTCTAATCTAGAAGCTTCATGAGAGCAGGGACCATGTTTTGTTTTTGTTCTCTTCCTTTCCTCTTCCTCTTCCTCCCTTTCTCCTCCTCCTCCTGCTCTTCTCCCCCTCTTCATCCTGTTCACCTCCCTCTGTCTTTTTCCTCTCCTTTTCCTTCTTCCTCTTCTTCTTTCTGCTACTATTATTTGCCATGTCCCCTTTTCACCACTCTATATCCAGTGTGTAGCGTAATGACTGGCAATCGAAGTACTCAATAAATACATATTGACTAGTTAAAGCTGTTTCTCAAAGCTTCACTGACATATCTGGGGCTTCCAGAGGACTGGAAGAAAAGAAAAGATTGCCTTCTTTGGGGTTTCACTGAGCTGCAGTACTGTAATCACTTTCTGCTGGTTCCAGGAAAGTGGCTGGGGCGGGTGGTGGGAAGAAAACCATGCAAAGGTCAGGAAATCTAAGTTTTAGTCCTGGCTTTGTCATAACTTTGTGACTTTGGACGAATCATTTGTATTTCTTGCATCTTTTTGCTTCTTCACTTACAAAATAAATGGGTTGGAAACCAATGGCTAAGGTTTCCTACAGTTCAAGACTTAATGATGGAAAGGAAAACATTATGAAATAGCCATAGGGATGGAGGAGAGGAGGAAATTGTCCCCATATTGTGGGCTGACTTTGGAAATTGATTTGGAGTTTTGGCAAGTAGCTTTATGAAGAAATAAATGCTAATGGCTGAAGCAGACATAGAAACACAGTTGTGACAGAAGGAGGGTTTGCCAGTTCATTATCTTTCAAAGTAATTTAAAATCTTCCTTTCTACTGAAGACAGGAATATTTCTAATTCTTTTTTCAAAGGATAGTGCTTCGCCATCTTTATGTTAAGAAACTTACCTTTCGCTACACACATGGCAGACATCTGTAACTAGAAAAAATATCCTCTATGTAAATATTGTCCAGTAAATTAATCAGACTTCTATTGAACACTTACTAAATGTCAGGTGCTTAGTTAGATGCCTCAGAGATGGAGAACAGATGGTTCCTTTCTTGGGGAGTTTTAATCTGGAGATGTTGAATGGAAGATCACTTAGGTCTAACCAGGAAAGCAGAAACACCTCTAAGTATTTAAAATGAAGGCATTTAATGCAAAAAATAAATGGTTACACAGATGATGAAATTGTTGAGAAGGCAACAGGGGGTGAGGAGGTAACCCAGGAGATAGTGTGGACCTGCTACTGGCGTGATGTGTAGAGGCATGGGGAAAGCGATGGCTTGTGGTCAGTCAGGTGGAAATGCCACAATTTACGTGGAAGATGGTGGAAATAGGATTAAAATCTCAGAGAATCGACTAGATGATTCTGTGCTATGGAGAGGATTGGAGGATATACTACTTAGTAAGGAAATAAGGAATGTGCTGGTGAGAAGGACACCAGCATCACTCAGAAGTCCAGTGGTGGCTTCTTGGCAGGCCGGGGCTAAATGTCAGAAACACCACAACGGAACTGGGCTTACCAATAGCAATGGGGAAGATAACACTCTGGGATAATAGAGGCCAGATGGTGACATTTAACCATCAGGTAGACAATTATTGTAATGAGTGGAAAATACAGAGGAGCAACCAGGAATGGCCCCTCCTGCTGAGAGCTTTGAAGATGGTTGTGGAAAATGGCACCTCCAGGCAAAACAGATGAGCAGTCAACAAGAGTACTACTCACCTGGGTGCGGTGACTCATGCCTGTAATCCCAGCATTTTGGGAGGCCAAGGCAGGAGGATTGCTTGAGGCCAGGAGTTTAATACCTGTCTGAGCAACATAGCAAGACCCCATATCCACAAAAAAGTAAAAAATTAGCCAGCTGTGGTGTGCTCTGTAGTTTCAGCTACCCAGGAGGCTAAGGCAGGAGGATTGCTTGAATCTGAGAGTTTGAGGTTGCAGTGAACTATGATGATGCCACTGCACTCTAGCCTTTGAGATCTTGTCTCAAAAAAAAAAAAAAAAATCACACAGTACATGCTTAAAAAAAAGAATACTACTCAATCTGTACAATCAAAAGAAATCAAGGATGAATGATCAGAACACTGGGAACAATCACCCTCAAGAATAAGGCACAATCCCTTGCCCATGTTTGCTAGATGCGAGCTGATTTTCAAACCTGAAACCCAGTGAGAGGCCAGTTCTGCAAAATCATGGCAAGTACAAGCAGTAATGATTTCTCCAGGCTTTCCTCAAAGGGACTTATGGCCATTTACTTGAGTAGATGTACACCAGGGAAAGGGGTGTGCCTAAATATTACAAGGACTACTGGACACAGGAGCCTAATTGACATTGACACCCAGAAGCTCAAAGTGTCATCATGACCCCCTGTTAGTGTGGGGGAACCAGGTAATAAATGAAGTCCTGGCCACAGTCCAACTCACAATAGCCCCTAAGGTCTATGGACTCACCTGGTCAGTCATCAAGTCCCAGGTTCTCAAATGTGTAACTGGGATAGACCTTCTTTGCAGTTGGTTTAACTCATACATTTGACCCTTGGCCTATAGGATAGGAGTTATCATAGTGGAACAAGGCAAGGGGAAGGCTCTGAAACTGCCTCCTACTTCCTAACTCTGGTGAAGATAGTCAATTAAAGAAAATACCTTATCCTGAGTAGGATGGAAGAAATTAGTGCCACCCTAAAACCCCAAAAGGTAGTGATTCCTGCTCTATCTTTGTTCAATCTAGATGAATACAAAAGTCTGGCCCCTGCAAAAATCAGGGATGATGGATGATGACAGAAGACTACTGTAACCTCAACCATGCAGTAGTTCCCTCTGCAGCCGTTATACCAGATGTGGTAGCTTTGCTAGAGCAGATTAACAATCCAACAGATAACCTGCTTCCTAGGAAACCCAACCTGTGACAAAAGATGCTTCTTTCATTACTAGTCAAGCATTAAACACTCACAGAAGAGCAGGTCTGTGAGGACAGGTAGAAAAGAAACCATGAAGAACAAATGGAAATCAATGAGTGCTGTTCTAAAAATGTCACTCTAAAAATGCCATTATTTTCTTTGCCCCTTCATTCTCTTTCACCCATAACACTAGTTGAATGCTGACAGTGGCATGTTTTGTACCCTGTGACCCAATTCCTCTTACCAAGTCAATTGCACCCAAGGTGAGTACCTGATCCAAGGATAACTCATCTATTGGCTGGCCAGTTAATAAGTGATTTGGGTGGTCTAGTGCAGAAACGTGGTGAGCCAGGTCAATTACATTCTCCACTCGGGAATTTGGGATGGGGAGACAGAAGCTGAGCTGGTTAGCTATTGTGTATAGGGGATGACGTGGGTAGTAGGGACAGTTTGGGAGTGGCCATTACAAACTCTGGGCAAGAGGACAAAGCTTAGGAAGAGAGGAGCAGGTGCACTGAAAGAAGTGTAGATGAGGAAAGGGGGAGTTTGGGCTGAGAGGGAGAGAAGCCTTAATTCTTCCTGGCTTCCCCGTTCTGGTTCCTGTGCAGCCTACCTGAGCTTCAGTTCTTACCTTTGGGCTCCATGAGATTCCTCTGAGGACATTTCTCAGTTGAGCTAGATTGAGTGGATCTCTTTTTCTTGCAACCAAAAGAGCTTGCCTAGAATTGAGGCTTGAGGGCCACCCCTTTCTGTTTATTTATCAATGTCACTTTCTTTCTCTTATTATTAGATCTTTTCTATGTAATGTTTTTGTCTCTGCACTTAAGCTGTGAGGTCAGGGTTCTGTACATTTAGGAAAGGCTAATGATAATACATGTAGTAATAATAATTTTACTACTAATAATAGCTTATATTAACTCAGTTTTTACTATGTGCCAACACTGGCTAGGTGTTTTATGTGTACACCATTTAGTAATAAATGCTCCATTGTGAGTTATTATTATCACTGTTATTAATAATTACCTTACCCTACTTACCCTAAGTACTCAACCAAAGGAAATGAACTCGCAATACAGCTGGAGGGAGAAAAGGAAGAATTTAGTCTTGGGGTGGTATTTTTTTCCTTAAGATTTTTTTTTTCTCAACAAAAGTGATACATGTATATTAGCAAATTGGATTTGGAATTTGGAAAATACAGAAAAGCACAAAGAAGAAAAATTTAAAAATCATCTTTATTCTCACCACTGCAGATAGGCATTGTTACTACTTTGAGGCATGTCCTTCTGGTCACTCACACACACACACACATTCTGTTTTGTAATTATTTCCCATGGGCAGTCTGACCACATGAACCCTTCCCATGCCATTAAATATGCTTTTATGACATAAGTTTTAAAGAGCTGTACAATATCCCTCTATGTGGTAAGTGTCAGAGAAGAGCTGTAAGCAGTGGAATAAAGGACCCTGGGAGGTTGTGCCTTGGGGATTGTCAACTCCTGCCTCTGCTAAGCGTTCTGGGTACATCTGTGCTTAAAGCAGAGGGAGGGCTGCATGACCTCTGGAGGGCACTATGTTTCCAAAATTCTTCTGAAAACAAATTCTTGCATCTCCTTTATGCCCTCTTTTCTTCTGCTTCCTTTAGCTTATGTTGCTTTTCAAAACTTTTGCTCTGGGACACCTTGAAGCTCCTGTTAATTGGTACCTTGGGGTTGGTGTGCATAGGGTCTGGGTTCTGGGGCCAGATGCTGATGTCCCGTCCCTCTTGGACCTGCTTTGGGGTCCTCAGCTGAGTCCTCCATACCCGTTAATTTCCCGGCACAACACCAGTAGCTATCAGCAGATGGCGCTGTGAGCAAGTGCGTCTGCCTAGGTGTGATTTACACAGGCCCTTGAAGGCTTTAAATATTTATCCACAAAATTCAATAAAGCTGTTCATCAAATCTAATGCTTGGAATTTGGGCAGCCCATGAAAATATTATAATATTTTGCCTGAGGTTCCAGAATCCTCTTCTGTATGGGGTGTTTGTGTATTCAGACTTCTGATATTTGTTTATCATCAGCAGGAAGGAATTCATGTGATATACTGGAGGTTTTGCACGAGACCAGGCCTGAGAAATCCTCCTAAAATTTTCTCTAGATATTGCAGGGATTGCAGGTTCCTTACCTGACTGAGAGGTCCTTGAGGTTAGGAACTGGGTTAGATCTGTCTCTGTATCCTCTGCACCCAGCAAGTGCCTGGCAGAAAGGAAGTGCTCCGTGAACAAATTAATTCAGGGAGCAGATGGAGAAGGTTATTTTTTATTTTGAAGGTGTGTGTGTGTGTGTGTGTGTGTGTGTGTGTGTGTGTGTGTGTGTGGTATTGCCCCCCTAGGAAGAGTTTGGAAATGCATCTGGTGTCACAATGCTTGGGTGGGTGGATGGGTGAGAGGGGCTCTCCATTGTCATTTAGTGAGCAGGATTCAAGGGTGCTGGACACGAAGGAAACAATTCAGCACAAATAATGGTCCTGTCCAAAATGCCTTTCCCTACCCCTTGAAAACCTCTGTATGACCTTTTTCTGGCTGCTGTTGTTACACAACCCACCATAACTTCTCTGAACCTCAGTTTTCCTCATCTGTAAAATGGAGATATAAACATTCACCTGATTAACTCATAGAATTGTTATGGCTCTCAAATAAGCCACATATGTTAAACCACTGCTTGCAAATTATAAGGCATTATAGAACATAGCAGTCTGCCTTGGTCCATGGGGACCCACAAGCCTGGCCTCATTGACCACGGTGCTGTAACCAGCTGAGGCCTCAGTCACAGAGGTAGGATTCAAACCTGTTCCTACCTGAGTCTTCAACATCTCAGTCGCTAGCTCCACTCTCCTCCCAGGTGCTCAAGCCCCAAATCAAAGCCTCTTTGATGTCTCCTTTTCTTTCACCCCCAACGTCCAATCCCTCAGCAGTTATATCCATTTTGCACTCACAATCGAGCTCTAATCTGTCTCTTCTCCCCATCTTCCCTACTTCCACCCTAGGCTGGCTGTGGCCTTTGACCTCCTGAGTGAACTGCTGAGGCTAATAGATCTCAGAGCTTCCCCTCTTGTCCCCTGTATAACATTCTTCTACACTGTGGCCAAAGTGACCTTTTAAAGATGTACATTGGATTGTGTCCCTTTTCTGCTTAAAAATCTTCCATTGACTTCCCACTTCCCTTGGAATTAGAGCCACTCCTTCCATAGGCCTTGCATGCTCTTGTGTCCCCTAACACTTTCTCGGGCCTTATTGTACAACACTGTCTCCTTGCTCACCACAATGCAAACTCCCAAGCTCTTTCCTGCCTCAGGGATTTTGCACTTGCTGTTCCCTCTGCCCAGAATGCTCTGTTCCAGGTCTTACACGTCTCCAAATCTCAGGTCAGATGTCACCCGTCTGAGAGACTTCTGCTGGCCTCCCCATGTAGACTCTATCCTACTCTCTTATTTAATTTCTTTTACAATGCTATCGCTCTCCAAAATTATCCCACTTGTTTTTCTCTGTTTATTAGTTTACTCTAGTAGAATGTTATTGCCATGAAAGCAGGTGCTTTCTTTGAATTGTCACTGCTGTGTCCCTAGAATCTAGAACACTTTCTAGCACACAAACAGAGCTCAGTAAATGTTTGCTGATGAACAGACAGATGGTTCTGGCTTCTGGTTTCTCATGGGGTTGCAGTCAAGCTGTTGGCCAGGGTTGGGGCTTGCCTAGGGCCAAAGACGTGCTTCCAAAGTGGCTCATCTACATGGCCATGGGCAGGAGGCTTCCATTTCTTCCTGCACGGGCCTCTCCAGAATCTCTTTTGACACCAAAGCGAACATTACCCAGAACAGGCGATCTAAGAGAGAGAGTGCAAGGGAGAAGCTGCGATGTTCTTTATGACCTCGTCACATTTGCCACCTTCTATTTGTTGGAAGAGAGTCACTAAGCCCAGCCCACATTCAAAGGGAGGAAAATTAGACACCAATTCTTGGAGGCAGGGGTGTTGCGGAATTGGTGGGCCTGTTTGCAGACCACCACGCTCAGGTCATCAGGCCCTAAGCATAGTGCTCTTTGAGGAGCTGTAATACTTCTCCACCAGGCTTCTAACCGTTTAAAGTGCATCACTGGTGACAAGGTGGCAAGAGGTGAAAATACGGATGATTAAACACAACCAGCCCCACCTTTTGAACCAAAAGAGACTCAGCCTAGGGATGTGGGATCAGTGACATCCTCTCTCTCTGAAGGCAGACCTGGGAAACACGCACAGGCTTGATGTCTTCCTTCTGCCTCTTCCCACTGACTCTGCTGCTTTCAACACGGATACTTGGTGGTGGGCGGCTCAGACACAGCTTGGCCCTCCAGCTACAATCAAGGAGGCCCCAGCGGTAACAACACAGAAGATCCAAAGCCAAGGGAAGCTTGTCTCCGAGAATCCTCGTTAATTGAAGTAATTAAATCAGCAGGAAGCCATCTGAACAATTATCACACTACAAGGAAAAACTCATTTTAAGGCCTTAGAATAAACATTCTAATAAATAGCTATTAGTTTATATTTGTAAATACCATCGGCCTATCAGGAAATTTGCTAATAGATTTTTAATTAAGGGGAACTGCACATTTATAGTAGAGCCGCACTGCCTTCTGTTGAATATTCTTCCCCTGGCTTGGACGTGGAGCTTTGGGCTCACTTCGAGAAACTGGCTTCATCTCTCCTGGCCAAAGTGGCTGAGAGTCTTTTTTTTTTTTTAAATCATAGACTCGGTTGTTCCATTGGGAATTGATTCAGCCATGTCTGTGTGTCCCACAGGTGGGGGACGCCAAGACTTGCTACCATGAGAGAAACAGGAAAGTCCTTATAGAAAATCTATTTGATGTGTATATGTGAATTTTTTCACCCTTGAAAGTTGATAATTTCTCAAGGAAGTACTAATAGCTTCCTCTTTAGTTCCTTCCAATACATCTTCTCATTAATTCTCACCAAAACCTTGGAAGGTACACAACACAGTTACAATGATCCCCATTTCCTGGATGAAGTACTCAAGGCAGATGTGATTTAATATCACCCAGCAAGTCAATGATGGAGTTCGGACCAGACCCCAGGTCTTTCAGCTGTTCTTGGTCTTACTTTAGCTTGATGTTTCCTGATCTACTTTTAATGTAGTGGGGCATGACTATTTGGGGCTCACCTTCAAGAATCTATAGACCTTTTTTCAAGGGAAAAAAAGCCATTTGCACACACACGATTTTACATACAAATTGAGGGGACTTGATCACCCTCTGAAAGTCAGTGGTGGACCCCGAATGGTCTGTTTATCTCAAGACAGAACCCCTGCCAGTTACCTAGCAATAAGATGTTATCACCTTAGCAGAGGTTTAGATTCCATGTGCGAACTGAAGATCTAACTTTTTGGGGTCAAAGTGGGGATTGCCTAGCACATCAGTTCCTCTCAGGTCTGCTCGTTGTCAATAATTCCAGAAAAAGGGCATCGAGTTGAAAATATCGATTAACAAGGAATTTATCCTTTTTGTTACACTATGAGAAGATACCTATGTTAGTTTTCCCTTAAGATGTATTCTGTTAAAGATCTTAGAATCAGATATCCTAATACAGTCTCTTGCCCTTTTCTCCAATTCAAGTTCCAAATTGGGGGTTTTGCTTGGATTTGGCATTAACTGACTCTATTTTATATGCACAGCCATGTTTTTCTCCCTTCTTTGAAATATCAGTGCAGAGTAATACAATAAAGTTCTGACTTGACATACCGAGTAGTCTGTAATATGCTAACATTTCTGCATCATGTTAGTCTTGCATTAAGCTAACATGACACTAATTCAAGATGACAGGAAAAATGACTAATACAATAAGACCTTCATCTAGTTCCCTAGGGCTGCCACATGTGTCTGATTTAATTCACCTGAAACCTCCCATGGATGGGCAGGGTTAAGGTGCATTAGGGCCATTAAAAGTGGAAGTCCCTGAAAAACAAGAACAACTGGATATTGCCTGCCTTTCCTGCTCCCTTCCCCACCCCCTCATCCCAATTCCTGGGAGGCAGAAGAAGTGGTCAAATAGGAGGCATGGTTAGTTGAATACATTAAATTTTGGAATGACAGACCTGGGTCCAGGTCTAAGCTCTGCTAATTATTGATCTTTTGCAAGTTACTGAACTCATCTGAGCTTCAATTTCCTGGAGAAAAACATACTAGATAACCTTATGGGGAGATGTGAGGATTAAATAAGGTAATGCATACATAGTAAGCAAGAAATGGCAGTGTTGGTGATAATGACAACAATGATATTTTGCTGGACCCAGAAACAGAAGGAATTACTTAGAAAACCTTGGAGCTGGAGACTTACCTAAACAAATATTATTTGGTGGTAAATATGCATATCACAAAATTTACCATGTTAACCATTTCTAAGTGAACAGTTCAATAGTATTAACTATACTCACATAGTTGTGCAACTGATATCTGAACTTTTTCATCTTGCAAGACTGAAACTCTATTTCCATTAAAGGGTAACTCCCCATTTCTCCCTACCCTCAGCCCCTGGCAACCACCTTTCTTTCTACTTTCTGTTTCAATGAATTTGACTAGTCTAGATACTGCATATAAGGGAAATCATATAGTATTTATCATTTTGAAATTAGATTATTTCCTTTAGCATAATGTCTTCAAGGTTCATTCATGTTGTAGCATGTGTCAGCATTTCTTTCCTTTTTAAGGCTGAATAATATTCCATTTTATGTATATACCACACTTTTGTTTATCTCTTCATCTGTTGATGGACATTTGGGTTGCTTCCACCTTTTGGTTATTGTAAATAATACAACTATGAACATAGGTTTGCAAATACTCTTTCAGACTCTACTTTCAATTTTTGGGGGTATATAATCAGAAGTGAAATTGCCAGACCACAATTTTTTGAGGAACTGCCATATTGTTTTATCAATGTAGTATTTGCAAATATTTTCCCTTAATCCATAGGTTGCTTTTCATTCTGTTGATTATATTCTTTGATGCATAGAAGTTTTTAATTTTGTTGTAGCCCAATTTGTCTATTTTTACTTTTTTTGGTCTGTGTTTTTAGTGTCATATTCTGGAAATCCTTGCTCAATTCAATGTCATGAAACTTTTGCTCCATGTTTTCTTCTATAAGTTTTAGAGTTTTAGTTCTTATGTTTAGATCTTTGATCCATTTTGACTTGATTTTGGCATATGATGTAAGGTAAGTGTCTGACTTCATTCTTTTGTATGTAGATCCAGTGTTTGCAACACAGTTTGTTGAAAAGACTGTCCTTTCCCTGTTGAATGATCTTAGCACCTTTGTTGGAAAACATTTGACCATATATACAAAGTTTTTTTTCTTCTGGGTTCTGTATCTTATTCTATTTGTCTATAGGTTTGTCTTTATGCCAGTACCATGCTGTTCTAATTACTGTAGTTTTGTAATAAGTTTTGAAGTCAGGAAGTGTGAGATCTCCAACTTTGATTTTCTTTTTTTCAAGATTGTTTTGGCTATTTGGGGTCCCTTGAAATATGATATGAATTTTAGGATGGATTTTTCTATTTCTTCAAAAAATGTCATTCAGATTTTGATAGGAATTGCATTAAATCTGTAGATTGTTTTGGGTAGTAATGACATCATAAGACATCATAACAACATGTTCATCCTGTGAACATGGATATTTTCAATTTATTTATGTCTTTAATTTTGTCAGCAATGTTTTATGGTTTTCATTGTGTCTTTTGCCTCTTTGGTTTAGTTTATTTATAGATATTTTATTCTTTTGATGCTATTATAAATGGAATTGTTTTCTTAATTTCCTTTTGGATTGTTCAAGAAGACTTTTTGTTACTTTTTTCTTAAAGTGTTTAGTTTTTCAAATCATATGGGCATGCAGCAAAAAATTCACAGAGTATAACAGCATATACAGTGAAAAATAAGACTCCCTCCATATCTGCCCACCAGCCCCAAACTACCTTTCCTAGAATCCAGCATCCTTGCTAGTTTGACACCTTTCAGCGATACATGAATAGATGAGGATGATATATATGCTGCTCTGCACCTTGATTTTTTTTTTCTTTTAAACTCAGTATACCTTGGAGATAGTTCTTTATCAGCACATCAGGAAATATCTCATTCTTTGTAAAGGCTACATATACACATTAAGAAAAAACAAACCCATTTCCATAGTGAGAGACATTTAGATTGTTTCCAGTTTTTGCTGCGAGGAAGAATTCTTCAGTAGACATCTCTGTGTATGTGTCTTTGAGTACATGTGTGAACTTACCTTTAGGGTACATTTTTGGATATGTTTCTAGGGTGGCAATTGCTGGGTCAAGATTATGTACATGTAAAGTTTTGGAAAAGTGTATGGCTTTTGTACCAATTTATACACCTGTTGATAGTGTATGAGGATGCGGGTTCCTCCCCACATCCCTGGGAGCATTTCAGTTTTTGCCAATCTGATAGGTGAAAATAATGGCATATTTTTAATAGTGTAATTTACATTTCCATAATTATGAGTCATGTTCAGTATATTTTTAAACATATATATATATTTTTACCCTGTGAACCACATTGCATATTTCATCCACATTTATTTATTGGGTTGATGGACTTGAAGGAACTTCTTATATTGGACAAAATTAGCCCTTGGGCATAGGTGTCATAAATACTTTTTTCTAGTTTTTATTTCTTTTTGATGTTGTTTATGGTGATCGTTTTATTGTGCAGGCACTTTACATTTTTATGGAATTATATTAAGATTGTTTTGTAGCTTTTGGATTTCATATCATGCTTAGAGTGGTCTTTTCTATTCTAAAATTAGAAAATAAATTATCCTAGTGTTTTTAGTTTATTTTAAATGTCTTAATGTTTGATCTGTTTAATGTTTCATCTATTCAACATTTATTTTGGGGTAAGCAGTGAATTAGGGATCTGGATTTTTTTTCCAGATGACTAGCTAGTTGTCATAACATCTTTTATTGAGAAGAATCTACCTTTTTCCAATGATTGAGCTGTCACATAATACATTTTCATATTTAGATTCATTTCTGGACTCACTATTCTTTTCTGTTTTGTGCACCTGGATCAAATTATTTTAATGATGATAGCTTTGCTCATTCAAGGTATATTCTAATGATATATTATTGAGATTATATAAAATTTAGAGATTGATTTAGGGTGAGGCAACATCTTTACAATACTCAATCCTCCTTCCAAGAACAGGATTGTGTTTCCGTTCATTTGAGTTTTCTTTCATGTTCCTCTTTAGTGCCTTAAAGTTTTCTTTTTATAGATTCTGTACTTTTTAAAGTTTATTCCTAGGTATTTTATCTTTTAAACTCCTATTTATAAATGAGAGTTTTTTTCCCATTATGTGATCTCATTGAGATATTTGTATATAAAGAAAGATATTGTTATTTGTATATAAAATTTAGGTAATCACTTTCCTGAGTTCTTTTGATTTTTCTAATAGATTTTCATTGATCTTCTCAGGTTTCATAGGCATATTATCTTCCAATGTACAAATAATCATTATTTTTCCTTTCCCTTTCCAATTTTAACTATCACATTTTTGCAGTTTGCTAAAGCATCTGGAACAATGTTAAATGGTGGCAGTGGTAGTGGGTATCTTATTTTATTCCAGAGTTTAACGGGAATGTTTTGATGATTCTCTATTATACATGACGATGACTTTTGCTTTATATATTAAAGTTGTGTCTATTTCTTATATTTTAATAATTCATTTTTTCAACGAAGACTGAATGTTGTATTTCATTCAATACCTTTACCAGCATCTTTGAAGATGATCATATCATTCTTCTGAGTTGATATGTGACTATAGTGAGTCTCTAATGTTAAACTATCTTTGCATTTTAAATCTTAGTATATTATTCCTTTAGTGTGCTGCCAGATTCTAAGTGCTGATATTTTATTCAGGATTTTTGCATTACTATTCATAAGTGAGATTTGCTCTGTATTTTAAAAAAATATGCTATCTTTGTCAGATTTTGGTGTCAAAGTTTTTCTGGCTTTGTAAAAAGAAATTGGAAATATTCTTTTAGGACTGAACAGTTTAAGCAGTAGTAGTTGTCTGTTCTGTGAAGGTTTGGTAATTTTCCTTTGTGAAACCATCTGGGTCTTCTACATTTTGGGTTGCTAGCTCTTTGATTACTTTCTGAATTACTTTTAAAATTAGTGTGTTTAGACTTCTGCCTCTTCCTGGGTCTACTTTGATTATACTTTTCTAGGAAATTGAAGTTGAAGATCTGTCTCATCCCGGTCTTCAACTTCACATGAAATTAGTTAATGTCCTTTTTAATAATTTTTTGAATTATCTCTTTTATTATTATTTTCCCATTATCATTTGATATTTTGTACATATTTTTATATGTTTTCTTCTTTTGTTCTTTATTAGTTAATGGTATATCTATTTTATTAATTTTTTCTAAAGAACCAGCTCTCAATTCATTTGCTTGTCATAATTTTTTATGTTTTTAAATCACTAATTTTGCTTGTATATCTACTTATTCCTTATCTTTGATTTCTTTAGACTTATTTTATTATTATTGGGTGTTTTTTTAAAAATTTGGGAGTTTATCTAACTTATTTTTATTCTTTCCAGTTTAGTAATATACACATTTTAAACTTTGATTTTGCCACTGAACAATTGCTTTTGCTTTACTGTATAGGTTTTCTGGCATATTTTTCATTATTGTAGATAATCTGAAATTAAGATGTGGATTTCTTCTTTGATCCAAAAATTATTTAAGATGCAAATTGTTTAAGATGCATGTGTTCAGGGTGGTATGACCGTAGACTTATGTAGTGCATTCTTATTAATTTTTTGCTTTATTATTTTGCAATTAGAGAATGTTATCTGAGGTGCTTCTAATGTTGAAAATTTATTTTATTTATGGCCTTATTCACATCCAGTGATTTTTTTTTTCATTTGTTTTTACCTGGTATGTCTTGTCTGTCCTTTTACTTTGAATTTTCTAAGGAACTTTGCTTTCGATACACATCTTATGTGAAACGTATAGTTGGACTTTACATTGTTATCCAATCTTAGAGTCATTACTTTCTTTTCTTTTTTTTGCAGAGATGAGGGTCTTGCTACATTGCTGAGGCTGGTCTTGAACTTCTGGCCATAAGCAATCCTCCTGCTTTGGCCTCCCAAAAAGCTGGGATTATAGGTGTGAGCCACTACACCTGGCAAAAATCTTTTAAACAAGTGTCTTAATGCAAGGATTCCAAAACAATTGATTTGGGAGATGATCCAGGAGGTATCAGAAGGGAAGTAGGGAGTAAGACAGGGAAGGGAAGACAGCCAATACAGGGAGCAGGAATGATCAGATTACTACTTGATCCCACAGGGGACCTCTGGAAGACCATGCCACATCCACCGCTGCATTATCTACCCAAAGGATATGACCTGAGACATTTACCCAGCCACTCCCATTCTTCTTTGACTGAGAGCTGATCCCTGAGGCACTAATGGCCTGGCAGTTTTGTCTTGCCCCTGTGTGGGCTGAGCATGATTCCACAGCCAGACAAAGCCCCCTGGCACGGTCCAGGTTCTTGCAGAAAGAAGCCATTGGCCCATGTGGGAGTGGCGAGTGCTGGGGAGTTACGGACAGGGCACTGACAGCATCTACTATGAGAGGTGAACTTATCTTTGCAGGAGTTCCTGGGATGCTGGGAAGCTGGGCCAGGAATATTATTCAGAAACACTTTGGCACTGACTTGCTTTGTTCCCCGCCCACCACTGGATTAGGATGTAGCCTTGCTGAGTCTGGCTCAAGAGTTGGAGAGCCTAGGATGTCTGTAAATATTCTCTATCAAGGGCACGAGTTATTTCTTCCTGTAAGTCACATGTGGAGCAGCAAAAATTGAGCTTCTCAGTTTGGGTAGGGGCTCAGCCTTAGAGGCAGCATCACTAGAAATTGCATGCCCCACTCAGGTCTCTGGGGGCCAGGGGAAGCCTGTCTTAGTCTATGTGGCCATTCCATATCTGTTAATTAAAAAATACAGACTTTTTTTGTTAAATGAATCAAAAATTAATCTTACAATGGGTGTGTGTATCTTTCATTTAAATCTTACATGCACTATTGCTGTTTCATTTCCATTACTGGGAAGACAGTTGTGTCTCAGATTGGCCAATTTTATATCATGTTTTCTGTTTTTAAGGCTGGCACTGCCACTGCCTATTTTACTTTTCCTCTCTTTTTTCCCCTCCTCCTCCTCCTCTTCCTTTTCTTTCTCCTTCTCCTTGTCCTATAGTTTGCTTTATGGTATTTTCTTTGATTTATTTTATGTGTTAAAAGAAAAAATTTAGACAAACTAAATTTAGCAGAATTTATCTGAACAAAGAACACTTCATGAATTGGGCAGTACTTGGAACCAGGAGAGGGTCAGAGAGCTCCGCCCAGCAATGTGGGCAGGCAGTAGTTATAGAGAAAAATGATGTGACATAAACAATTAGGTTATACCTGGGTGTGTCTGCCTTCTTTGGGTGTGGCATGATCTGTTAGCAGCCTGTGATTGGCTGAAGCCTGGCTGCTGTGGTTGGCTGAGACTCAACTATTTTTTACAAGAATACACTCTGAAGTTAGGTTGCAATTTCTTTACATACTTAAGTTAGGTTGCAGTCATTGTTTATAGAGGCAGCTTTAGACATTTAATTTAATTTAATTTAACATTTTCCTCTCTTTTGGTCAGCCTCTCTATTTTGAGAGATTGGCCAAAACTTTGGGCATTGATGCCCCTCCCTCTCACCATCATAATGGACTTGCTTGGTCTCAGCATGGAATTCACAGTTCGTGACATCATCAGTGGGATGATTCCTATGTTCTTTTCACGTTTTCATTATTCTAACCACAGTGAGACCTTTTGATGTTTAATGAATGGCTACATACAGGCATTTAAGACTCTTGAGAGGATGCAGCTCACCAGGGAGACTAGCATGGTGGCTAACAGGAGGATATATTGAGAGACTGAAGTATATGCCTCAACAGAAGCCCCTATGAATCAAACCAATCAAAATAAAATGTATCGAAAATGAGTCAGAAGAGGAATCTACTTGTTTTAACCAAATAGCTTATTTGTTGATTTTGTGCAACTGAGTTTCTCCCACATCAGGCATATTTATCCAAATGCAGCAGGAGGTGTTATCTCCCACACACCCCCTGTTCAGCCAGCAGATAGTTCAAAGCAATCATGTTATCGAAAACAACTCTAGCAAGAGAATTTAAAGAAACTGGGCTACTATAGCCTTTGCAGTAGAATCAGCTATAGTAGCTAATGTTTGAGACAGATTTCTAATCATAACCTCATTTATATTCACGCCAAACCAGGGAAGGAGCACTTTACCAAAAGATGCCCATTTAGAGGGACTTACACCTGCTGGCAAAGTTCTTTTTATTCTACAGTGTGAATTAAGAGGTGTGTCCCAATGTTCAGTTTCCAGTGGGTTGTGGAGTGACAGTGGTAGTGTTAGAATCCTTAATCCACCTTGGCTTCTTATTTTCCCCTTATTGAGACATGAAGTTGCCCACATATATTGTTGGTTGTTAAATCCTGCACAGATAAAAATACATCCTAGAAGGGCACAACAGACAGTTCCCCGTGGGACACTTTGTGTGTTAGGAATCACCAAGAGTAAAGCACTAGTAATTTTGTCTAAGGTTCCATTATTGAATCATTGCATGGTTGGAGGCTACTGACAATTAAGGGATTAGGATTATAAATTTGGCTATAAACTGTCAAATTATCTTTTCTTTTGTTTTCTTATTAAATTTCGAGCATAATTTAGCTACAAAACCCTCACTATAGGTTTTGCCTACTCTTAGATTTAAACAAGAAATCTGAATACATGAATCTAAAAACCTAACCCTATAGAAAAGACCAGATGTACAATTTGAACACACAGTCAAATTTGGGAATACCAGTGAAATTTGTTACAGGGTGAACCACAGAGAATCTCTAAGATCATGTAAAGATTTAGGTTTAACATGACATATCCAATATTCAATTAAGTTCCCTGCAGAAGATATGATTATAAAATCTTAATCATCATATTATCTTGCCATGCATAAACAGAAAAGAAATTCAGGGAAAAGAAGAAAAGGGACAAAGGTGTAATGGTGACAGACGAGAGAAGTCTTTTTTTTTTTTTTTCTGGGACAGAGTCTCGCTCTTTTGCCCTGGCTAGAGTGCAGTGGCGTCAGCCTAGCTCACAGCAACCTCAAACTCCTGGGCTCAAGCAATCCTTCTGCCTCAACCTCCAGAGTAGCTGGGACTACAGGCATGCGCCACCATGCCTGGCTAATTTTTTCTGTATATTTTTAGTTGTCCAGATAATTTCTTTCTATTTTTTAGTAGAGATGGGGTCTTGCTCTTGCTCAGGCTGGTCTTGAACTCCTGACCTCAAGCGATCCTCCCACCTTGGCCTCCCAGAATGCTAGGATTACAGGTGTGAGCCCTCATGCCCTGCCCCAAATTGTATATCTTAATAATTTCAGTACTGGCTAACTTAGCATGAAAATCTGCCAAAGCATTTTCTTGGTAGTCAATTAATTCTTGTTCTGCTGGATGTTGGGTTAACACTTTATGAAGCCAATCAGTTTCCTCTTTAGAGTTCTGGGAATTGTCACCCAGTCCAATGGTATGATCTTAAAGTTATCATAAACCTGGACTTTGTTAGAGTCCTTTCCATGAATCTCCTTGAAGGTGAAACACTTTAGGTTTATAGTTACTTGAAGCTGATTATCTTTCAGGAAAGTACCAGAGTAAAACATTGAACTCTTTGTGAATGGTAAGATGTAAAATGGCCATGGTTAAAGACTTGATGAGAGTTCATTGTAATAATGATGCAATTTATAAGGAGATTTGGTAATTCTGTGGCACACATTTACATAATAACTAGAATTATGATTGATAGCATTATGCTAGAACTATTAGATTTCTATAAATTTCATGCAATTCCTGAGACACATATTAATAACACATCCATACAAATATAACTCAAAAAATGTTTAGTATTATGTATTATTTGACAATACTTCCCATATAGTTTAATATATCAAAAAAGCCCAATTGGTTTAATATCTCTCTTTTTACAAGAAGAGAGAGATCCTTTTAATGTGTTCTAAGGGCCCATCTGGAAAATCCCAAAGTTAATTTGAGGTCAAGAAAAAGATTTAAGTCATAATTTGATTTTTGGAAGTTTGTCAAAAATATCAAACACTTGATCAGAATAGAATTGCAGGTAACTGAAATAATAGTCATTCATTTAACCACAGTGTTAATTAAAGGACATCAAAGGCAAATACGGAAAGTTATATAGTTGTAGAAAAACCTTAGCTCTTTTAATAGAGAGGACTCAGTTTTCTCAAGTGATCAAAAACCTAATAAAGACAACATGAAGCACCGTAAATTATCTTGGTAAAACACAGAATCTTTGTTTCCTAGGCCGATTACCTAAAACGTAAAGAAAAACCTTTCGTACTTTCCTATTAAAAGCAGACTGATACTCCAAGAAAGTCTGGTTGTTTTAACACAGAGAGAACTAAATTTTAATTTTGCATTAGTGTACTTTTGATATTAATGCTCAAGTTTTATAAAACCTTATAAATAATCCTCTTCTAATTTTAGCCAGTTTGATCACACATAATATTCTTTTTATTAGATTCATCTTCCACAAACCTTCTACAGATTTCTTATCCATTTGACTATTTTTGCCCTGTGCTTGTCCTTTTCTCATTTTGGAACAACAATCATTCTATGTTAGCATAAAAATTATTCTTTTTCTCTTAACAAAACAAAAAATTCTCATAACTTACAGCTTTTTCTTACCAAAAACACATCTTACCTTCCTTGCACGCTGCATATAGAATTGTTTCCCTAATTCTTTCTAGTAATTTTAGTTATATATATTAATTAGAATTCATAAGGCTACATGACCTTAATTTCCAGTGAACACTACGAAGCAAGCAACTGTAAATTGTCTGTTGCATCAGCAATCTGCAGATTGGCAAATCTAAGAACCATCATTTCTAGAAGCACGTGCTTTCTCATAGTACAATTTGTCGATGAGGCACAAAACATGTTTACTAACAATCCCAAATATCTTTAGTCACTCTGTAATAAGAAACTGTAGAAAAGGCAAAATTTTATCTCTATCCTTAGATTTTTCTTGCTAGGCCTGAGAATTAAATTAATATTTGTAAATATTTCCGTCAGCCTCAACTTTTCATTTCTGCCAATAAAAATGTTAAAACCTTCTGATATAGGGAGGACATCTTTCACATGGGAATGTTAGTTACATGTATTTAACTCACTTTTAAAAAACAATTATGCTTGGATTGATCATGAAGATGAGACAGCTGGCCGTTATCTTATTTTTTTCTGACAAATTTTATAACATGGAGATAACATAAGCTTATTTTACCAATAAACCTAGGTAGGAAAAGTCATACATCTGTATTATATTTAAGGCAGACAACTCTGAAGATATGCCTATTTTAATCAGACCAACAATATTGTTATTTGCAAGGATTACCCAAATTATGTGAACTCTAAAAGCTTTTGGGTTAGTTCTTATTTTCCTGAGAAAATACTTCATTTATATAAGCACTTGTTTTTCTTTAAGCTAATTAAATAGAGCTCTTTTACAATTTAATTTTGGCAATATCATAAGGAGATAGAAAAATATCACACCTATACATACAGACATACATTAAACATACAGACAGAAATACGTCTTATAGCTTTCATTCTAAAATTTTAGCCATGTGCCAGGTGCAAAAATATAATCATTTTGTATGCTTGGCCTCAGCATGGATACTTCCAATCTTGCCTTATAGCCAGAGACTGGTGCATCCTTTTTTTGTTTGTTTGTTTGTCAAGGTTGAATGACAGACCAATCAGTTGTTTTTTTTCCCCCCTTAAGAAAGAGTTTTGGGGCACAGCAAAGATCAGGACAATGTGAAAGAGGTGGATAGAGTCGGCAGAGCATATGTCCAGAGGGATTTGAGAAGAGGGGTTTTAGTCAACTGAGCTGTCCCCGTAGGAGAAGCAGGATGGAATAGAGAAAACAGAGGACTAATTCCTACAAAACGTTTTTCTGAAAATGGTTCAAGTGTCCATTGGACAGATTTGGACATGGAGCCCTTTCAGACTTGATTTGAAACCCTCACCAAAGAAATACTCTTTTTTCTCTCTGAGAGACTGGTTGATTATTATCCCAGGAGTGAAGCCTTTGGGGGCTTCCTCTGGTGGGGAAATAGTCCAGGCCAAAAGGACTGGATCCATCAGATTGCTGGTGTAAAAATGGACATTTTGTCTTCCAGTGGCCTGGCTGTTTACGATAAAGGCACACATCTCAGGGCAGAGGGCGCTTTATGCTGGGGCCCCTTGATTTAAAATGCGTATAGAAGGTCCTTTTGATACCTGTAGCTGTTGTAGATAAATACATGTTCCTGTTTGCCTTTTGTAGGGAATCTCCCCACTGTGGCCACTGTGATCTAAGTGACATTTGGTACGGTTCACTCGTTTCTCTAGAAAAGCGTAAGTTCTGGACCCATAGTTATTATATATTAAATTGGCTGGAATTCCAGATGGAAAAATTCTAGACTTCTTGGATCCAGATAAACCCATGATTCCCTGTCTTCTAGTAACCTCACCCATGTACTGAACCCAGCCCAGCTTCTGTCTGACCCAGTCAGACACCTGAGGCCTCCATAAAGGAGCCAGTCCTATTTTCTGTCACAGCTTCTGAACCCAGTCTGGATTAAAAAAAAATTGTTCAGATAAATCTGGAGAGCTCAAAACACAAGAACTCACCTACCACCCCAGTTGCTGTGAGAGAGCAGTGGGGACAATGGGCCTGATAGATGAGATTTATTTTTGAGTTTTGAGATTTATTCGTGTTGTGTGCATAATTAGTTTGGTCTTTCTTATTTCTGAGCAACATTCCATTGACTGGATGTACCAAATTTTTTTTATCTGTTTGACCTGAGGTGGACATTTGGGTTATTACAAATAAAGCTGATACAGATATTCATGTACAAATCTCTTTGTGGACATAGGTTTTTATTTCTCTAAGCTAAATACCTAGGAGTGAAATGGCTGGGTCATACAGTAGGTGGATGTGCTTAATTTCTTAGCAGAATCGTTTTCCAAAGTGGTTGTACCATTTTACACTCCCACGAGCAATATATAAGAGTTCCAGATGCTCTATATCCTCATCAATATTTGGTATTCTCAGTCTTTTTAACTTCAGCCATTTTAGTAGGTGTGCAGTGGTTTCTTGCTGTGATTTTAATTTTGCAGTATCTTGATGATTAATGAGGATGAGCATTTTCATGGGCTTACAGACCATTAGTATATCTCTTTCAGGTCTTTTGCACTTTTTAGTTTTTGTAACAGATCATTAAATACACTTATTTCTCCTTAAATGCCATCTTTCAAGAGATTGGGATAATGTTATTACAGTTTCTCTATATGGTTATTTAAAAAATTGATGGATTTTATTATTTCCTTTGAGAAATTTAGGGTTATAGAAAAAAATTGAAGGAAAAGTACAGAGTCCTTGTATATTCCCTTATCCTTCCCCCCGTTCCCCCAATTTTAACATCTTACATTAGTGTGATAAATTAGTTACAATTTATAAACAAATGTTGGCACATTATTACTAACTGAAGTCCATAGTTTACATTAGGGTTCACTCTTTGTGTCATACATCCTGTCATTCTATGGGGTTTGACAAATGTCAAAGAATAGCAGGTATCCACCATTATATTATCAAACAGAGTAATAGTTTCATTGCCCTAAAAATCCTCTGTGCTCCAACTATTCATCCCTTCCTCTCTCGTGGAGCCTCTAGGGACCACTTATCTTCTTACCATTTCCATAGTTTTTCCTTTTCCAGAATGTTCTGTAGTTGGAATCATATAGTACGTAGCCTTTTCAGATTGGTTTCTTTCATTTAGCAGTATGTATTTAAGGTTCCGTCTCAATACATTAAAGGTTAAACTCAATGGAGTTATTTGTGTACCTTTAAAAAGTATATATTGATCCCTGTACCTTCTCTCTTTATCTAATTTTTGTTATTGTGACTTCTATAATATTATAACATTTATATACGCATAAACGATTGTGACGCTCATGGTTGTTTAATCTTATTTGTTGTTCACTCCCAGTTCTTTTACTATAACTTGTGAATTACTTTCTCGATTGACTAGAATTTTAGTAGTTTCTTTAAAAAGTATTAATGGGAATAACATTCCTGAGTATGTACATATTTGAAAATGTCTCTTGCTTTTATGTTTCCTTGAGGAATCTGTAGACCTCATGTCACTGTTGTTTTTTTTACCATGGAATGTTGCAATGGGGCAATCTAAGAACAGAGTGATATTTTCCCCTGTAGATGTGATATCAGTTTTTTCTCTGACTTCTTGCCCATAGGATTCTTTCATTATTGTTGGTATCCAGCAATTTTTACTACTCGGTGCTTTGCCAATCTGTAGATCTCTACTTGGGTAAGTTTTCTTGCATTTTATCTTTTATTTTTTTCCTGTTCTGTACATTTCCTCAGAGACAGCACCATTAGCTCTCCTTGTCTTCCCCATCTACTGTTTTCTCTCTAATACTTTTAATATTTTTTTCTTTTTGATTTAATTTTGCTCAATTTTCTTAAGGCAGTTCTACATGTCTATAAATACCAATTTTCA
Source organism: Lemur catta (assembly GCF_020740605.2). Classification (NCBI taxonomy): domain Eukaryota; kingdom Metazoa; phylum Chordata; class Mammalia; order Primates; family Lemuridae; genus Lemur; species Lemur catta. Next base: position 8,657,650 of record NC_059147.1, on the reverse strand, counting down.
GTAATACCAATTCTCTCTCTCTCTTTTTTTTGGTGTTTCTAATGTGACTTTTATTTTTGTGTTAGTTTTTCTCTTTTCTCTTATACATTCTTTAAAAAAAAACAGGCTTAATTTACTTTATTTTTCTTATATAAAAATGCTATATTGTAGTCATAGCTGGAGAATGGAACCTCTGCACAGAGACTCTGGTGTGGGTCTTGATAAGATGGTCAGTGAGTTCTAGTAGGGAGACTTGGCAAATACAGTCTCTTTCCAGAGGCCAGGGGTCAGATAGCTATAGGTCTTGCAGATGGCCTCAAAAGTGGCCTTGCTGAAGTTGCCCAGGGTGGCAGTGCAGCCGCTGGCTGAGATGTAGTAGTCATCAATACCAGCCATCAGCAGCAGCTTCTTGGGCACAGGTGCTGAGATGATGCCAGTTCCTCTAGGGGCAGGGATGAGACGTATCAGCACAGAGCCACAGCTGCCTGTCACCTTGCAAGGAACAGTGAGGGGCTGGTTGATCTTTTTCCTCCAGTAGCCTCTCTGCATGGGGACAATGGAGAGCTTGGCCACGATGATGGCCCCTCAGCTGGCAGTAGCTACCTCCTTGAACCACTTAACACCCAGACCAACATGGCCATTGTAATCCCCAATGGCAACAAACGCTTTAAACCTGGTCCACTGGCCAGGGCAGGTCTGCTTTTGTACCGGCATAATCTTTAAAACCTCATCCTTGAGAGATGCCCCCAGGAAAAAGTCAATGATCTCAGACCCCTTGATGGGCAGGGAGAAGAGATAGATCTCCTCTAGGGAGTTGATCTTCATGTCCCTGACCAGGCAGCCCAGCTTGGTGACAGGCATCCACTCCTTGTCCTTGACCTTGCCTCCAGGAGCTCTGAGGCCCTGGCGCTGACCCTGACCACAGTCCGTGGAAGCCACTGCAGCCTCCCATTCCAGGGCCCCGAGGGCCTCCAGGCCTTCCTGCTGCACCAGTGTCACCTGGCACTAGATGTTTTCTCAGAGAAGAAGCTCTCTTACACTTTTCTCCTGAGTTCTACCAGATTGATTTTCTTAACCTCCTTTTATTGTCTTTTCATGTTGTCCTTAAACTCTTGTATCTTTTCTTTGGGAATCTAGTTTCACAGAGATTACATTTTCTTTAAATTTGTGATTTCATGGAAAAATGATAGTCATAAATTTTTCTTGCTTTTAGTTTTTTTTTTTTTTTAGTGTCATCTTCATCTGCCTTTTATTTGACATTTTTCTTTCCTTTTTTCCCTTGCATTTTCTTTGCATGAAGTCAGATAGTGGCTCTTTTAAAAATTATTGCTCATTTTTAAATGGGGCCTTGGGGCTTCTTCCTAGACTAGCTATTTGCTGAAGGATGGCACGTCAGAAGGTCTGGAAGGGATGAGTTGGGACGAAGGCAGTTGGAGTAGCAGGTAGGTTGAGTTTCAGCCTGTGGTCTCTAGAAGTATTTTTATAAGAACATTTCCCTGTGGCTGTGATTCTTCTTCAAGTTAGCAAGAAGACACAGATTTTAAAAAAAAAATGTATTTGAGCTTTTATTCCTCCTCAGTTGAGAATAATTAGCAGCTGTACTTTCCTTTCCCCGCTGCCTGGCCAATATATTTCTTGCTGACTTGTATTCATGCATTCTCACACTCTCATTCTCTCTCTCTGATACACACGAACATACACACATCTAAATGTTATCATACTATTTATATTGCTCTGCAATTAGATTTTTCTCAATAAATATAACAGATATCTCATGTCAGCCTACCTACAGCTACCTCATTCTTTAAAACAAAAACAGCTATGAATAATTTTTTTGTATTTTGTTTAAAATATATATATTTTATATGCCATAGGGTTAATTTGATATAAGCTACTACACCATTACTGGAACTGGAAATTCGATTAAATGTGATCTTGGATTGGAGTTTTATAGTTCAGAAGTTACTTGTGTTATAAGACAGATACTTAGTATACTGTAAATATGCATTAAGTTCTTTTGAATCTACCTCTGTATTAATATGTCTTACATGTACCTATTCCTTTCTGTCATCACTACCACTATCCTCATCCAAGGCAGCATTCATGCTTGCCTGGACTTCTGCAGTAGCCTCCTAACAGGTTGCCCCATGTTCACACTTGGTCTCCTGGGGTAGACATCCATTCCTATTTTTTGGGGCAACCATCTGGCTCCATTAGGTACAATCTTAGTGAGAGTATCAAACAAGGTGTTTTACGCTCTTTCCATCCCCTCTCATCTGGACAGGGGTGAGCATGTGACCTCTGCTAGGCATTCAGATTCTCTGTCCTAGGAATTTCCATTTTGAGCAGAATGTAATAAAGACTGAAAATGACTGGAGTTATTCACTCCTTTGGCAGGGCCACAGGAGACTATCTATTAATTTTTGAAGCTACCAGGTTCTTTAGGTTTTGATTCTGGGCATAGCCTTCCAATATATTGCTTTATTTATTTATTTTTGCTTGTTAAGCTGGGTGAGTTTCTGTTGCTTACAACCAAAGAATTTTTAGCTAATATTCACTGTCTTAGTTGGGATACAGACTAAGCTGCTGTAACAGAGACCACAAAATAAGAGTCTCAAACGAGAGCTTAGTGCGTTCCTCTTGTTTCTCTCTCCTGTGACAGTGCAGAGGTGGTGAGCAGGTCTGTGCCCAGGTTTCCTGGGCCCGGGTGGCTTCTTCCTTGTTGCTCTGCCAATTCCTAGGGTGTGGCCTTCCTCATCTTGGCTGATGCTGGGCCACTGCCACATCCACGTTCCAGCCCACAGAAAAGGCCAGAGGAAGCCTGGGGCAAACACTCCCCGTTTAAACAAGGAGTGGAAATTGCTCGCAAATTGCTCGCGCTGCTTATACTGACACACGACGGCAAGACTTTGTTTCGTTCCACACAGGGCTGCCAAGGAGGATGGGAAATGGCAGCTCTAGCTGGGTGAACATGTGCCCAGACAAAGGGAAGAAAGATTTGGGGGTAACTGGCAGTTTGCCAAATGGTAGCTTTCAGCTCCATTCCTTACACAAAAGGCCAGAGTGAGGTTACACACACCCCCAAAAATCTGAACATGCCATCTTCCTGCTTAAAACCCTTCCATGGCCTCCCACTGGGGTTGGATTAGGACCCAGACTCTCACATGGCTCATAAGGCCCGCAGGCTTTAGCTCTTCCCACCTCTCTGCCCCCTGGCCCTCTCAACCAACTTGACATTTTCTTCATTTGTTACACAAGTCACATTTTAAAAAATGCATCATGGGCTGTTCCCTCCCTTTCCTCTGGCCTTATCCTTCATTTCTCAGCTCAAATGTTCTTTTCCGGGAAGCCTTCACGGATCCCCAGATTAGGTTAGAATCCCCTGAGATACACTCTTGCAGCACCCTGTACTGAATTTTTCTATTTTTGTTATTTGAAAAATGAACTTAAATAATCATGTCACTGATCAATATATTTATATCGTCCTCTGTCAGTACACAAGCCCCAAGAGGACAGAAAACACACCTACCCTGTCACCTTGGAATCTACAGCACCCAGCACCGTGCTTGGGGTAGAGAAGACCCACAAAACATACCAAATGAGTCAATGGAAAGATGCACATAGAAGTTTGGCGTAATAGCATGTTTGGGATGAAGTTTTCTTGGTTTTGAGAGACTGGGGCAGATTCTAGGTGTGTTCGTGAATGTCCTGATGCTGGATTCTCAGAGATGAAGGGTGTAGGGAAGGATGAAGGAGCCAAAGGCAGCAGCCACTATTTGACATTTGAGCTGGGAGGACTCTCTGCCCGGAAGCTCTTCAGTTCTGAATCTCAGCAGAACCAGGCAAGACCTTTGGCTACTCCGTTCTCCTTGGCCAAGTATGTGGTGAAAAGAAGAGCAGGAAGAATGGGGAGAAAGAAGGAAAAGGAGAAGAAGGAGAGTGAGGAAAGGAAAAGAACAACATGGGTGATGAAGTTCCATGCAGAGCAGCTGAGGTGTTCCGGCTGGTTAACATGGCCAGTGGGAATTCTTAACATCTGTCTGGGCTTCTGTGTTTATGAAGCACGTTCACGAATGTCATTTTGTTTTCTTCTTCCTACAGCCCTTTGGGGTGGGCAAGACAGTGCTTATTCTCTCCATTTAAAAACAGCTTTCATTGTTTTTATTTCTTATTGCAAAAATGATACACGTCTCCTGTCGAACCAAACACAGGTAAACAAAAAGAAGAAAAAATTCGTATCACTCAGAGATAGAAGCTATTAACACCTTGATGTGTATTGTATTTAGTGTTCTCATTTTACAGGCGAAGACAAGGGTCAGAGAGGATGAGTGTTTGTGTGTCTATTTCTTTCTTTATTCATGTAATTCTTTTTTTTCTAACAACCTGTGTACAAAAAGGGTTCGAGGTGTTGGGCTGACAGAGCCAGTGAGAGACGACCCATACGGATCCCATGCCTTCAGACTTTTATGGAGCAGCTCAGGCAATTTCACCGCAAAATATGACTCCCTCGTACGAAGAGTATTTTGAATTAAAGGCCCTTAGAGATCAACAGGCCTTGGAAGGGGCTTTCCCTCTATCTGCAGAAATCACAGGGGACCATCAAAAAGAGCAATTGACTTCCCTCTCCTGCCTGTTATCTCAAAATACTGCAGGAAAGAAGATCAAAAAATGCAACCAGACCTGGCCAAAATTATTTTAAATAAGATACCTGTTGCTTGAGTTAATTTAATTTGCAAAGAGAATCATTTACAAGTCGATCTGTTTCCCCCATCCATTCATCCTCCCTAGCAACCATTCATTGCCCCTAAATAGAATTACCTGTATTCCTTTCCTCCCCCTCCCTTGGAAAAGGAGGGTATAAAAATTTCTGGACTTCACTGGGATATGGGGTAATCACTCTGTGATTCTCCCCATGTGCACGGTAGATAAACCTCTTTCTCTTATTAATCTGCCTTAAGTGAGTTGATCTTTCAATGAAATTTCAGGGGAAAGGGGACGTTTCTCCCTCACCCCCACACTTACTTAGAATTTATGTGGCCATTTCGCTTCTCCAGCCCATGAAACCTCATGAATAAGAATCCACCTTCTTCTCCAGGAGAGGCCTGGCTTAGCAGCCTGGAGACGTGGGGCTGGCCGTGGAGAGAGCGGGAAGGGGACAGGCCGTGGATGGCAAGCACGACGAGGAAGCCTGACAGAGCCCAGGACAGATGGACAGACTTTCTGATGCCACATTCTGATGCTCAACCTAACAGATGACAATTAGCAGCCACCAGCTGTAAAGTGACTGTGAATAAAATGAGTCTTTTTTTTTTTATTAACACATTTAGCAAAACATTTAAAAATCCAACAATGAATGTTTGTTGGCAGCCCAGAGGCTGTGTGGCATGGGGAGGGCTGGTCGTTTGCCGTGGATGAGGGGTCCTGTTGGTACTCTGTCTCCCTCCAGCTAGAGCAAGAAGCTTCCGTCTGAACCAAGGGAAGTGGCTCATTCAGTGTCAACACTTTCTTGATGCCTGACCTTGAACAAGTTCCCTTCATAACCTTCGTCTTCAGTGTCCCCATCTGTAGCTAACTGTCTTCTTGACCCCCTCCAAGCCCACCCTGTGCCCATTTTCTACGTGGTCTCTAGGAGTGGTCTTTTAAAAATGTAAATTAGTTTGAATTGATTCTTAAAAATTCTCGTATGTCAGCCCACAGCAATGGGAGTAAAACTCCATGTCCTTGTGGATGTAGGACCATGCGGTAAGGTAGTTTGCCACGTGGCACGCCCTACTTTTCCAGCTACATCTTTTAGCACAGTCCCCCTTGATTGCTAAGATGCAGCCACGCTTGCAACGAGCCACGCTTGTTACCTGACTTGGGGCCTTTGCGTTTCCTCTTCCCTCTGCCAGGAACTCTCTTTCCCGAGAGAACAGGGCAGGCTTGTTCCTCATCCAGGTCACAGCTCAGATGTTACCTTCTTGCCTGGACATCCCAGCTGAGGGGTTCTCCTTAGCCCTCATTTGCTTTATACTGGCTGACTCCACTTTCTTTCTTTTATTTTACTTACCACTGTCGAATTTATAGTCTCTTCCACTCTCTTTACCCCCAAGCCCACACATGTATCTAGAATGTAAGCCCAACAAAGGCTGGCGATTGTGATGGGGCTAGGTCTTTGATAAATCAATATAACTATGTCACATATCCTAAAAGTTAAAAATTGCAACCAGAAAAAAATCCTTAATGTAGTCTTCCCCTGGACAATCACTGTCTTCCTTTTAGACCCCAAATGGTTTTTAGGGCAAATACTGTGCCCTCTTTTATATATGCGTCTTCAGTACCAGAGTTAGATGGTATCACAATGCCTGCAACTGTATCTGTCCAACGTCCCCAGGGGAATGGGAAGGGATTTAGTCATAGAGTCCTTTCTGTAATAAAAACAGTGGTGGTTAAGATACTTTCGTTTTATAGTTGCAGCATCTGCCCACACTGGGTGTCTCTGTCTGCTGGCTTGGCCGACCGGTGTGGACCAGCTGTGGGGCCCACAGCCCCTCCTGCCTCTTCTAGATGTTCCCCCAGAGTTTGAGAATCCTGGATTGGAAAAGGCTTGTGTGTGGCCCATAGTAAAGGGCACCAGTTCTCCTGTATCAGTGACACTGGAGGTTTGCAGGTGGTGAGAACCAGACACCAGTTTTTCTTCCTCTGCGTGGTTCCAGAATGTTCCTTATTTACCCTCATTACCTGTCTATCTTCCTTCTACAATGACTGGGACTGCTGACTTTAGGACCAGGTATAGACCTTCACAAGCCACTAATAGGTAACCATGATCACGGATGACCTAAACCCTATAAGAATCCTGTCCTATCACTCATGCTGTTTCTGCTGCTCCAATGCAACCTCACCGACAAATGCACACCCCCTTGCGTCTTCTGGTTCAGCCCGAGAAGCTACACATTCAAGTGTTGCTCAACAGGGCTCCGATGAAACCATTTTAATACAGCTTTGGGCGTTTTGCTCTTTGCTTCCTGGGAACTGTCAGAAGAAGGGGAACTGATTCTCTTTCTTTTCTCTCTCTCTCTTTCTTTCTCTTTCTCTCTCTCTTTCTTTTTAAAGCGTCTGCAGCCATTGTCCTGGGGCATCAGGAGCCCTTAATATCGACAACAGAATTACACGGGGAGACAGTCAAAAGAGGATTCATCACCTGGTTCGATTTTTTTCCTGCACAAACCCAGGCCAAGTTTCTAAAAACTCAATATTTGAGTGTCCATCTCATTTGAGGGTGTGTGTCCTCTTCTCCTTTCCAGAATCTACTCGATGCCAAGTCCTCCTTGTGGGCAGGTGTCCTGTCACCTGGTCCACAAGGGGTTAATTTACCCAACTGCCCACGGACTCTATGGGTTATTCCATATTTATTTCAATTATATAAGTATACCGGACCAGTGTATTTATTTTAAATCACATTATCTACAGCTTCCCAAGCATGTGTCAACAAAAAGAACGGTTTCAATTTAGTAGACTTTGAAATGGTGTGCAGTTTATCCTCACTTCAATTATATCCTCTACAGTAAGTCACGGGTAGCTTCAGGATTATTCAGGGCAAGGTAATGCTATCTGAAAGCATTGATTTTTCCCTCCTCTTCAAGAACAGTTCACTGAAAGATGCACTGGAGTCTCCTTTAAGGAAACACAAAAATACATTTCTCAGCTGCAACTTCTGAGAAAGCTCAATCTTACAGACTCTGGATGAAGTTGCTGAAGAAGTTTCTGACTTTTAAAGAAAGATGTGCAAATCTGGTTGCAAAGGAGTGACCATAGCAGAAATCCTGTTTCTTGGCTTGAAATGGGAGGAGATGAGCAGAACAGAGGGGGAAATGTCAGAGAATTCCTGTACTCTGTCTACTTATAAGTAAATATTTATTGGACACCTACCATGTGCCAAGCTCTGGGCGAGGAGCTGCAGATACAGCGGGAAACAATAAAGAGCAGAGCTGGCTTCATGGATATATGACCCATGCATTTTGCCTCAGGCAATCCATGCTTAGGAGGGCCTCGTGCTTCCTTTAATGTTCTATTGGTGTCATCTTGAAATTATTAATAACATTCAAACAAAAGTCCCCATATTTTCATTTTATGCTGGGCTCTGCAAAATATGTCACTGGTTCTGATAAAAACATAGTCATTTCTGCTCTCATGCAGTCTAGAATTTAGAGGGAAAGGGCCGGGCGCGGTGGCTCACGCCTATAATCCTAGCACTCTGGGAGGCTGAGGTGCGAGGATCGCTCGAGGTCAGGAGTTCGAGACCAGCCTAAGCAAGAACGAGACCTCGTCTCTACTAAAAATAGAAAGAAATGATCTGGACAGCTAAAAATATATATAGAGAAAAATGAGCCAGGCATGGTGGCACATGCCTGTGGTCCTAGCTACTCGGGAGGCTGAGGCAGAAAGATTGCTTGAACCCAGGAGTTTGAGGTTGCTGTGAGCTAGGCTGATGCCATGGCACTTTAGCTCGGGCAACAGAGCGAGACTCTGTCTCAAAAAAAAAAAAAAAAAAAAGAATTTAGAGAGGAAGAGAGACATGCACTATTTACCTAAGCTACTAATTCCAATTGTGATAGGGCTATTAAGGACGGGTCCAGGGTGCTTAGAGGGCATGTAACACAGGGACCTAGTCTAGTCTGGAGTCATTGAAGACACCCAGAATAAGAGCCATTTAAGCAGATGTCTGACACACGCAGAGTTCTCTAGGGAAATCATTTCAGGCAAGGGAACAGCATGTGCAAAGGGCCCCAGGCAGGAAGGAACTGAGCCTGTTAGAGAGGAGGCCAGTGTGGGTAGACCACAGCGAACAGGGAGTATTTTGCCTCTGGCAGGAACACCAACGTTTGGATGTTCTGTGGTCAGGTTTATGTAGATTTTCCCACTTGGTAACTTGAGGCAACCCATAGATTCCTTTCCATTATTTCCATTATTGCTGTCTGATCCAAGAATTAATTTATCCTCCCTTAATATTGCTGTTCTCTGGAAGGGGGAGAGACATCTCAGAACTACCTAGTTCTCCCAAAAGATTATTCATTCTAAGTTACTTAAGTTGAAATGATATATAAATCATAAATATTGAGCATTTATTCAAGAATCCAGAATGAAGATACTATCCATAAACTTAACCACAGCCTGGGCAGTATTTACATGCTTAGTCTGAACAATGTTTGTAAATTCATTATACCACTGCATGTTGGGTAAACCATTTTATTTTTGTTTGTTCTTTACCGACCTCTTTGACACGTAAAAGCAGAAGTTCCCTAGACCTTGGCTTTTTAGAATTTGGTGAATGTCCCTCTGCAGGCTCATACAGCTTGTGATTTTATAGTTTGTTACTCTTTCATCTCTTCTCCTTCAAAGCTGTAGAGAGCTACTCTATTAAAGTCTCTTTACAGGTGAGTGGGGAACGCCGTGCTATTTGTGATGGGAAAAAAAATTGCAATCCATTGTACATTAGAAAGTTTACTTGGCTGAAACATCTGTAATTTGAAGTCTTGGGGAATAGTCAAACTGGAAGCGTGGGGGCAGAAAAAAGAACTTCCACCGATGAGTACCTAAATAGCCCCATAAATCATGTTTTAAAAGACGGTCCATATGTTTACCAAATTGATTTCTCTGGACAAACAGAAGAAAAATGTAAAATGAAAGGATAGAAAACTCTACCAATGATCCTCATCTGGTGCCATTTTTACAGTGGTATCCTTTTGACATCTCGCGTGATGGCCTGCTTAAAAATTTCAGATTTGACTGGCAATCATTAGCATAGGAAATAACTTTGGGCTCAGTGATGGTAGCAGATTTTATTTTTAAAGTTTTCTCTCTTTTAATTTACTAAAGTAGGTTATATTTATGGATTTTCTAATATTAAATCATTCTTGTATTTCTAGGATTAATCCAATTTGGTTGTGATTGTGATGGATTTATTTAAACCATGTTAACCACGTTTGTGTGTAAAATTCAGTGGCATTTAGTACCTTCACAATGTTGTGCAACCATTTCCAGAACTTTTTCATCATCCCAAATAGAAACTCTGTACTCATTTAACAATAATTCCCCACCTCTCCTCCCCCAGCCCCAGAATGGGAAGTTATTGTTTTTCTCTATTCTGCTTCTGTCTCTATGCATTTGTCTGTTCTAGGTACCTGGTAAGTATTTAAGTGGACTCCTAAAATATGTGTCATTTTGTGTCTGGCTTATTTCCCTGAGCATAATGTTTTCAAGGTTCATCCATGTTGGAGCATGTATTAGAATTTCATTTTTTAAAGGCTGAATAATATTCCATCATATATATTTGTATGACACTCTATCCATTCATCTGGCGATGAACATTTGGGTTGTTTCCACCTTTTCGCTGTTGTGAATAATGTCAGCTGCAGGAGTTTTGGCTGCAAAAGAAATGGGCGAGCTTGCCCTTCTCTTGCTTTCTTGTCAAGAGGAATGGGTAGGATTTGAATCTTGTCCCTGTCCCTGGTGCCTCTGTAGAAATGGGAATCCTGTGCCCTTTGTTATAGCAGATGGGCTAGCACAGTGGCTAACTCTACAGCTTTGGAATCAGACAGTTGTGAGTTCAAATCCTGCTTGAACCTCTGTCAAGATAAGAGACCTTGGGCAAGCTTCTCAATGTCTCTAAGCCTGGGTTGGCTCATTTGTGGAAGGGAGATGATTAGACCTTCCTGGAAGGGTTACTGCAAAAATTAAGGTAGTATTTGAAAACCTTTTAATACACAGTGCTTGGAAAGCCCTTGGCTCAGTCATGCATGTGTGTGTTTGTGTGTGCTTGTGTGTGTGCATGCTGAGAACACAACTATGTCTAGAAAGCACTCAGCAACAGGGGCTGTTGTTCTTACTGATGAGAATCACCGAGCAGAGCCCTGTAGTAGGAGAACCCTCGCCTTTTGACCATCCCCTTACAAGATAGGGGCTGCTGGGGTAAGCACTCCTTGCTTATGAGAAGACTGGAACATCAAAGCTAGAAGGGAGCTTAGTGGGACCGCAAGTGTCTGCTCATTGGCGTCACCTGGGGAACATTTTGATGCAGCCTCTTGGGCTCCCCTTCAGGCCTGAATCAAGATCTCTAGGGAGAGACTTGGAAATATGGATTAAAAATATCTGAGATGGTTTTGAAGAGCTGTCATGTTTGGGAACCTCTTCCTTGGATTCCTTGTTCTTCCCGCTTGTATTTTAATACTTTAGCTGGTTTGTAAATACCTATGTACCCATTCACTGACTTAATACTTCTGTATACACTGAACTTTTGCTTTCTCTTACTGTAAGAACTATGGGAGTGAGGAAGGAATCACTGACATTTTGGAAACCCATAATTTTTGGAAAAGGAAAATTTCCTCTCAAAAATAATTACGGAAATTTCATAAAAGGGTGAAAGATTTTCAAGGAGAGTCAGACATAAAAATTACATTTTGCAAATTGTACTTGGAAAGAATTATTTTAATGGAAGCAGCAATTCCCAAGCCTAAATCCCATAGGTCCTGTAGCCTCAGAATGTTCATTTCATCCTTGTCAACTTCTTTCGCTTCTAATACGGCCTAAATATGCCACTTAAGTAAGAACTTCTTCTACTTAGCTGCTTCTTGGGGTCTATGTATGTGAATCCTAAGAGGACAATCTGCGCAAAGAATTTGGTGACTGTGGCAGGTCAGCAGGTGGATAATTTCGTGGCCCATGACATCTTTGGGATTTCCTTCTCTGTCTATGTGAAAGGGCATCTTTCCAAAGAGGAAGATGTCTCTCCAGCATGCTTGAAGGTAGTCCTGGAAGGTGACTTTGTTCATTCATTCATTCATCTATTCATTCCACAAATATTTATGAAATGCCTGCTGTGTGCCAGGTACCATGGAACTAGGAATATATGGAACATATGGGTAACTCACACTGACCCAATCCCTACAGTGTTACAGCTTCGCAGTGCAGGGAAAGGTAGCCTTTGTAGGGGTAATTGCAAGTGTGAATCATGTCACATAGAGAGAGGGAGTGTGCACCGTGGAAGCATGACCCAACACCCTGAGTAAGAAAAGAGGGTGGGAAAGGACTTCTACCTGGATCTTTTTGAGGAATGAGTCACAGGCATTTGTCTCCTGGTGTTATCAAATTAGAACATATGAAGAATTGATATGGGCTATGTCTGTGATGCCAACACTACTAGTTGAAAAGTGCCATCTCTCTGATGAGAAATAACTGATTTGTCTACTTTGACATTGATTAAATATGAATAAATTTGTGTCGGTAAAGTGAATGTGACTTTTTCCACATGTAAAAAGTGAATTTTAGTCCAGGAAAGCAGTCATAGGAAGGTGAGTTAGGAGGCTACTGTAGCAGGCAACAGGGAGCTGGCATCAGCAAAACGGCAGTTGAACATGGAAAAGAACATGCAATGGTGTAACATTTTGAAAGTCATAACTGTGTGGTTTTAGCTTCTTGTATTTCTCTCCAGCTCTTGGTACTTTTCCATTCAGTCATCCTGACACTCTATCTTCCCTGCCTTAGCAGGGATTCAGACACAAGAGTCTTGAAGGAGTTTAGGAAATGCCACCCCAAAATATAACGCTTTGGTACACTGA